>NC_091832.1:82704885-84016760 GCF_037783145.1 Equus przewalskii
TCAGATAAGTTTGTTCCAACCAAAGCAGCAATAAATTTGGATAATAAATTTCGAAAATATTTTTATGGTAACTGTTGGTAAACTATTTTATGAAGAATGAGATTGATTCAGAAATTAAGAAGAATGTAGTAAAAACAGTATATATCTGAAAAGAGATGTACTATAGATAGTAGTTACACACATGGTAATTTGGTTTCTATTTGTAAAAACACTTTCTGTGAAATTCACTTTTGAATATTTAAGTTAGAAAAATTTGAAGTTCAATAGATGATTTTAAGTTGTAGCTTAGGTGTCCTTGAACTTTAACAGTCCCTCTTGTAATTTTGGTATAATCAAACATTTTCAGAAGTATTTCAAAGGGCTGGAAGCAAATGAAATTATTTAAGGAATTTGAGAAAGTCTAATCGTTCTATGTAGGTCTGGAGTGGAACCATCCAATCTGTGTTTTTAACAAGTACCCCAGTATAAGAGTCCCTTGAGGACCCCAGTATAAGAGTCCCTTGAGGACCACAGTATAAGAATCCCTTGAGGACCACAGTATAAGAGTCCCTTGAGGACCCCAGTATAAGAGTCCCTTGAGGACCACAGCAGTAGTCTAGCCAACCTTCCCATTTGTTGTCAGGACTGCCTTCCACTTCAGGGTCACTGTAGGCTATTATGATAGCTGATATTTGGCTGTTTCAAGTTTTGTTTCTCCTGCCTATTGGAACAATACTTCTTTTCATATTTATCTTATACCAACTGTGCACCACTTACTGTGCACAGTAAGGCACTAGAGAAATCAATATGAATAAAACAGATATATCTCTTGCCTTCATTGAACTTTCTGGCTAGTAGGAGAAATAGAAAAGTAAACAGACAACTGCAAACAAATAGCTTAAAAGCAATGGTTATAATTTCTCACTATACATAGTCATACATAAGGAAATATTTGGGGGTTATAAAAGACTTAGGTTTTAATCTTTAATCTCTCTTTAGTAAAAGATCAGTGTGATTTCATGGAAAGAACACTACCCAGTGTGACACCTGTATTTCTGTTGCTGACTTTTTCACGAACTGGTTATATGACAATGAACAACTTTAACAAAATCTTTTTTTGCTTTTTGCTGAGAAACATTCACCCTGAGCTAACATCCGTTGCCAATCTTCGTCCTTTTTTCTTTTTTTATGTAAGCCACCATAGCATGGCTGCTATCAGATGAGTGGTATAGGTCCTTGCCTGGGAACCAAACTCCGGCTGCGGAAGCGGAGCGCTCCAAACTTAACCACTAGGCCACCAGGGCTGGCCCAACAAATTCTTAATATCATATACATTTATTTATTCCAGACAGATTACTTATGAGAAGAAGGCAATAGTCTGTTTTCATACAGCCTGAGGTTTAACGAAGGAGGGAGATATTAACACAAATGACTGCAAACGTAGGGAATCTTCCTGTTAAAATATGTTCCTTGGATGGTAAAATCCTCTTCAGCTCTAAGATTTTATTTTCTAAAAGTTTATTCGAGAATCAGGAAGGAATATCTAGAGTTTCATAGGTTAATATCTGTATCTACATATGCTGTATTTGTAATAATTTAATGTTTATATATTTATTAAATTTTATTTTTAATATTTATTCAATAATATAATGATAATGTGAATAATAGCTAACATTTACTAAGCAATTAATTTTGGGCCAGTTACTGTGCTAGGTACTTTATAAGAATTATCTCACCTTATCTTAAAAACAGGCTAATGAAATAGTATTAATTGACCCTATTTTACAAACAAAGAAACTGGAGCTTAAAAATTTTGTCATGTGACCAAAATCAAAGGGCCAGTAAATGGAGGAGTTAACGTTTGAACCCAGGTAGTCTGACTCACAGTGTGTGCTTACAACCACCATCTAACTTCTTAATATCAGTAACTGGTATTAGTATTTTTGAGTGCTTACAATCTGGCAGGCCCTAGCTGAGTCCTGTATAAACATTTCACTGAATTCTTACAACAACTTTGTACAGAGGATGCTGTTATTTCTAGTTTGCCTTGGAACAAACGAAGGCTTAGAGACGTTTATAGTTTTCCAAGTAATAAAGCCTGTGTTTTCACACCTTATAGTTTGCTGCTTCATGTGTGGTAAACAGTGACAGGTTATATCACTGTTGGACTTTTTGTTTCCAGAATTATAGGCATGAATATCACTCTTATTCTTTTGAGAATTTGATTTTTCTTTTCTTTCCCTACTCTTTCTACCTACTTTTTACTTATTTTTTTAGTTTTACTTATTTAGTTTGTTTTCACATTTATTTTTTATGCAAAAAACAAACCAGCATCAAAAATCCTTTCTTATAAATACTCTTCTTTATTAGAACCCCAAAGCTCATGGGTTTCTTACTCACTTTTGCTCAAGGCATCTCACAACGTGAAAACCACTCCCCAGACTATAAGGGAATAGGCTCCAATGTCAACTTATTAGACTAACATCTTAATGGAACCTAAACTCCAAAATCAGAATCTAGGACTTTTTCTACTGTTCTGATCTACCCCCTATAATTTTCATCATTTTATATTGGATTATTTTGCTTAAAAATGTAATGAATTTTTAGTAAGTACACACCAATATTAAAATATTACTTACATATGAAAGTGATCCTTGATTGCACCTGGATCGAAAACTGTATAACATAAACAGCTATAAATAGTATTTAAATAATTTGAATATAGATTATGTTGTATATTATATTGTATTAATATTTAATTTCTTCATAATTATTAATGTTTCTGACTAATACTTGTATAAGAGAGTATCTTTATTCTTAGGAGATATTGGGTAGGTAAGGGTTGAAGTGTCATACTGTGTATAACTAACTCTCAAATGGTTTAGCAAGAAAAAATGTACACATGGAGAGAGAGAGATTGGGAGAGAGCATGGTGAAGCAAATGTAACAGAAAGTAAACAGGTGGGAAATTTAGGTAAAGGCTATGTAGATTTTCACTGTATTCTTCTTGCAACTTTTCTATAGGTTTGTAACTTTTCCTGGGAAAAATACATCTGAGAAAATACTGTGATTTCTTCTTGTTTGGGTTTTCCTTACATTGTATCCCTCTAGCTGTCAGTAATTGAAAAGTAAAACTTGATGTTAAAAATAAAATTTCTGGGGGCCGGCCCCGTGGCCGAGTGGTTAAGTGCGTGTGCTCTGCTGCGGTAGTCCAGGGTTTCCCTGGTTTGGATCCTGGGCTTGGACATGGCACCACTCATCAGGCCACGCTGAGGTGGCATCCCACGTGCCAAAACTAGAGGGACCCACAACTAAAATATACAACTATATATACTGGGGGGATTTGGGGAGAAAAAGCAGAAAGAAAAAAAAAAGAAGATTGGCAACAGTTGTTAGCTCAGGTGCCAATCTTTAGAAAGAAAAACTAAATAAATAAAATTTCTAGATAAACTATGATTAATTTTTTCTCCAAACATGTAATCAGAAATTTTGGTTGTATATTCAGAATTAGAAATTCTTTTACTTTAAATTTACAGTTCCATAAATGCTTATCAAATGCTTTTTCATGTCTTAAAAACAATACTTAGATTAATGCATTATGTATTTTCCTTGAAAATACCTAGTATACACAGATTTTTAGCTCTATAAGATACAGCAGAATGCTAATCTCTGCCTTCTCTCACTTTATGGATGAGGAAACAGTTGTGGAAAGGTTAAATAATTTGTTGAATATTGTACAACTGATCTCTGTCAAAGTCAAGACAAAATCTTGCTCTCCTGGCTCCCACTGACCCATCGAATATGACTGATTGAATGGCTTTCAGGAAATTATTCAGTTACTCATTTGTCAGTCAGTCCAAGTGTCTTTTCCTTCCTTCCTCCTTCCTTCTTTTCTTCTATTCTTTCTTCTATTGATGCATTTCTAATTAAGTTTTCAAAATAGATTAATTATGAAACTAATATTTATCAAACACCTATTACTACCAGGCATTTTGCTAATTGCTGAGGCTTTGACAATGGAAAAGAAAGACATGGATACTGTCTTCATGGAGCTTAGAATTTAACAGATTGTTGCTTCATTGTGAATATGGCCTGGGATTTCTCTTTTATTTTCTGGCTCAGTTGGTATCATGCTAAACTAGTTCTATAGCATTGTGTGTTTAGAATGCTGTTGCTTATCTCTCTAATTCTGATCCAGGTGATAATTTGGAAATTTTCCAGAGAGGTTTTATTTTTCCATAAGGAGTATTTGTTCTTCTCAAAAATTAAAAAAAATATATATATAATAGTTTTAGAATAATAAAGGATTATGATGTGCTTGAAATTACTTTTAATTTAATTAAAATTAAAAAGGGCTAGGGGTGAGAAAACTAGGGGGGGTGGGTAAAAGGGTACGTACTTTTAACTATAAGATAAATAAGGTCTGAGGGTCTACTGTTAAACATGGTAACTATAGTTGACAACACTGTATCGTATAATTGAAATTTGCTAAAAGAGTAGAACTTAAATGTTCTCACACACACATGATTGATTTCTGAGCTGAGAAAGGGAACTATGAGATGACCTTGGAATATTTTCTAGTACCAGAAGGTAAGGAAGGAAGTGCTCAAAAATGAATAGGACCATGTTGAAAGGACATAAAAGCCCAACTTGAAGAAACTTCAAATAGCCAAATCTGTGATAATTTGAGCAACAATGTAATATTGACAGTAATAGATTAAAATTCATAAAATAAAATATGTATGAGTCCATCATGAAGTAATTGAATAAATTCAAAAATGGGAGGGAAGAGACAGCTCATCCTTACAGTAGAATTCCAATTACTAAATATAAAAAATGAATGTAGAAAAATCAGCTTTTGACAAACACCACAGTAATATTGTTGTGGGCAAGAATCAACAATAAGTACTTAAATTTAGATGAAGGAATAGTGAGAAAGAAAATAATTGTATGGTCTCAAAGTATCTCTTCACAAGATACCTATTAATTATAAGAGGGAAATATAGTGACTTTACTGTGGAGAAACCAGACGTACACCATATTATCCATATGATCAAAGTTAACATCACCAGTAATAAGACATTGACATCATATACCACCTGATGTAATACACTAAGAGCAGAATAGCACTCCAGAACATTCTTGCCAAAAATGCAAAACCTCCATCTAATCAAGGGAAAACATTAGACAAACTCAAATTGAGGGGCCAGTAGTCTTCAAAAGTGTAAAGGTTGTGAAACAGAAGGAAAGACTAAGAAATTGTTCCAGATTTGAGGAGGCTAAAAAGACAAAACAACTAAATGCAGTTTGGGAATCTGAATTAGATTTTGCGCAAAAAAAGGAAATTAGTGGGACAATTGGCAAAATTCAAATAAAGTCTGTAGATTAGTTAATAGTGTTGTATCACTGTTAATTTTTTCATTTAGATGATTGTTGTATGGTTGTATAAGATAGTATTAGGAGAAGGTGAGTGAAGGGCATACAGGAACTCTGTAATGTTTTTGTAAAGCTTATTATAAATCTAAAATTTTAAAGTAAAAATAAAAAAAAACCTGTTAGCTATTATTGCTTATGCATAGGACTTTTACTCTCAGGACTCACTTAGAGACCTCACTTGCTCCCACTTTAGACAGTTCTTACAAACTCTTTTGCCAAGTCACATTAAAATACAAGCGCTCTATTGGAAAGGATGCTAGATGCGCAGCCGAGTTGAGAATCACTGTGATGACCATATGGCTGTTCCTGTGCATACCAATGGAATATGAACCCAGTTTACAATCTCTTCATAGGTTGCTTTTACCCACCCATCCAGCCTTATCTCTCCTCATTCCTCCCTTCAACACTTTCTTTCCAATACACACCCACTTACACACTCTCAGTTTGTGCTTCATGCTCTTTTTAGTACTTGTCCATCTCATCTCCAAGCCTTTGTATATTCTGTCTCCCTTCCTAGCTTAGGTGTCCTGCCATGTCTCTTAAACCACCTCTTCTTTCCATGTTATGACACTTGTGACAATGTATAGTAATTGCTTTTAAAATTGCCTCGCACTCCTAACCTATAAATGCCATTAGGAAAAGTATTATGTTTATTTTTGCTCATTAAGATGTACTGGGAATATTGTCTGGAAGATTTTAGGCGCTTAATAAATGTCTCTTGAGTGAATGAAAGAAGGAAGTATAGATTTCAAAGTTTAAACATATGATAAAAATAGTTAGAAAGGAAGTGGAAGATCAGGTCTGAGGTTTGGAATGTATTTGTTTCAACCATCTCTCTTTTTCATGGGACCTAGGCCGCATGCATAATTAAAAACAAAACCAAACAAAAAACAAGAATGAGTTGCTTTATGCACACTGCCTATAGCTTGTCTGGTCCCAGACAGCGTTTGGTATGATTTGGTAACACCAAATTGTTCCCAGACTCAAGATTTAGCTGAGATCTCTTGACACCACTCTCTCCCTCCAGGCGCAGTGAAAAACTTGTGTTGTTTTAAAGTCAGCCTAGGGAATAGTTTATTTTGGGAACCTGTGAGTTTTCTTTCAGAGTTTGCAAAGGAAGCCCTAAAGCTATTGGCACATATTGGATTTTGGACTTTACTAAAACTCATAGATATCCAGGGCCCACAGGAATAAGTGCTCAGTGAGCTACCTTTCATATGTTCTCCCATACCCAGAAAATCCATTGTTTTCGTCATTATTAGGAGCTTTTACTAAAAGCCAAATTAGGTGGTGCATTTACTTTTGGGAACAAAGGACTACATTGACTATAGAGCCTATCTTAGCTTCTCATTGCTGTGTAATAAATTACCACAAATGTAGCGGTTTGACTAACAATTGTTCTTGAGGGTCAGAAGTCTAAAATAGGTCAGGGCTGTGTTCCTTCTAGAGACCCTGGAGGAGAATATGTTTTCTTGATATTTTTTAGCTTCTGGAGGATGCCTACATTTCTTAGTTCATGGCCCCTTCCTCCATCTTCAAAACCAGCAGCACAGCATCTTCAGATTTCTCTCTGACTCTGCTTCTATCAGTCTTCTTCTTCTTTCCCTCTGCTTCCATCATCACATTGCCTTCTCTCACTCTAATCCTCCTGCCTGCCTCTTATAAGGACCTTGTGATTCTATTACCCCACTCAGATAATCCAGGCTAATCTCCTAATCTCTAGATATGTATCTTAATCACATCTACGATGTCCCTTTTGCCATGAAAGGCAAAATATTCACAATTCTGGAGATTGGTATGTGGATATCTTGGGGGTGGCCCTTATTCAGCCTATCACAGTGCCTATCCTCTAAATTCTTCCTTTAAGATGATGTATTAATATTATATAGCTAGTGATTAAGTTAAGGTAGACCTGGATTTGAATCTCTTTCCTTACTAGATATGTACTATTGGCAGAGCACTTGGTTCTTAGTTACTTTTCAGTACTGCTTAGCCTCTCTGACCTTTGTTTTCCTTTCATCAGTAAAATAGGAATGATATTTCACAGAAATACATATCAAATGTGAAATATGAAGTGCTTTATATAATCCTCAGCACAGAAAAAATGATAATTATTAATATAAGAAAATAGAATAAAGGGGCCAGCCCTGTGGCCTCGTGGTTAAGTTCATCACATTTTGCTTCAGTAGCCTGGGTTTGCAGGTTTGAAACCACTTGTCAACCATGTTGTGGTGGCAACCCACATAAAAAATAGACGAAGATTGGCTGATGTTAGCTCAGGGCTAAATCTTCCTCAGCACAAAAAAAGAAAGAAAGAAAGAAAGAAAGAAAGAAAGAAAGAAAGAAAAACAGCCAAATAAGGTATTTATTTATTTATTTTATTATTATTATTTTTTAAAGCACCCTTGTTGGCTGTATCTATTTTGCCTGTAGGGATGCTATCTTTTTTTTTTCTTACTTTTTTTTTTCCTTTTCTCCCTAAATCCTTCCAGTGCATAGTTGTATATTCTAGCTGTGGGTCCTTCTAGTTGTGGCATGTGGGACGCGCCGCCTCAACATGGCCTGATGAGCGGTGCCATGTCCATGCCCAGAATTCGAACCAGCAAAATCCTGGGCCCCTGAAACAGAGCGCAAGGACTTAACCACTCAGCCATGGGACCGGCCCGAATAAGGTCTTTTTATAAAAGGAGGTGTGATTGACATACAATAAATTCTGTGTATTTAAGTGTACAATTTTATGTGTTTTGTCAAATATATATATCCTTGAAACCATCACCACAATCAAGAGGTTTCCTCCTGCCCTTTTGTGATCTCTCTCTCATCCTCTTTGCCCCCAGGCAACAACTGATCTGCTAGCACTAGAGATTAGTTTACAGTTTCTAGAATAACATATAAATGGATTTATCCATTTTGTACTCCTTTTTTTCTGGCTTCTTTCACTCAGCATAATTATTTTGAGATTTATCCATGCTGCTGCTTGTATCAATAGTTCATCCCTTTTTATTCCTGAGTAGTAGCCCATTATGTGAGTATATCACAATTTGTTTACTCATTTGAGTTGTTGGATATTTGACTTTTTCCAGTTTTTGGACCTTACAAATAAAGCTACTGTGAACACTCATTTTAAATTATTTATGTGGGTACGTGCTTTCTTTTCTCTTGGGTGAATACCCAGTCGTGGAATGACTGGATTATATGGTAAATTAATTTAAACATATCTTTTTAAGAAACTGCCAAACTGTTTTCCAAGGTGGTAATGCCATTTTACATTCCCACCAGCAGTGTATTAGAGTTCCAGTTTCTCCACATCCTTACCAATACTGATTATCAATTTTTAATTTTAGGCAGTCTAATAGAAGTGTGGTGGTATTTCATTGTGGTCTTAATTTGCATCCGCTAATAACTAATGATGTTGAGCAGATTTTTCATGTGCTTATTGACCATATTTCATGTACTTGTATAGATTCTTTGGTGAAATGTTCATATCTTTTGCCCATTTACAAATTAGGTTGTCCTTTTATTTTTGAATTATAAGTGTTCTTTATTATCCAGGATACAAATCCACCCAGTATCTGCTTTGAAAATATTTTCTTCCAGTCGATGGCTTGTATTTTCATTTTCTTATAGGTGTCTTTTGAAGAGAAGTTTTTAACTTTGGTGAAGCTAGTTTATGATTCTTTTTTATCACTTTTTGTGTATGTGGATCATACTTTTGTTATATCTAAAAATTCTTTCCCTAACCCAGGACCACAAAGATTTTTTCCTGTTTTTCTTCTAAAAATATTATAGCCTTACATTTTACATTTACATCCAAGACCCATTTTGAATTAATTTTTCTACATGGTACAAGGCATGGATTGAAGATCATATTTTGCATATGAATATCCGATTGTTCCAGCACCATTTATTAAGGAGACAATCCTTTATCCACTGAAGAACCTTTGCACCTTTGTCTAAAATCTGTTTCCCATATATATATATATATGGGTTTACTTCTGGACTATTTCTTCTGTTCTCTTAATCTCTAGTTATCCTTCTGCTAGGATCACATGGTCTTGATTGCTGTAGCTTTATAATAAGTCTTGAAGTCCAGTTGTATTAGTCTTCCATCTTTATTCTTTTTCAGAGTTGTTTTGGTTAGTCTAGATCTTTGGAATTTCCAAATGTATGTTAGAATCAGCATTGTCAGTTCCTATATAAAAGCCTGCTGAGATTTTGATTGGATTTTGTTGATGAGTTTGGCAGGAATTGACATCATAATTATGTTGAGTCTCTCAACCCACAGAAAAGGAATATCTCCACATTTATTTAAATCATCTTTAATTTCTCTCAGCAATGTTTTGTGGCTGTCTGTACACACATCTTACACATATTTTTAAATTTATTCCTAGGTATTTCATTTTGTGATGCTATTGAAAATGTTATTTTTACTTAAAGCTCTGATTGTTCGTTGCTAATATATAGAACTACGGTTTTGTTTTGTATGTTGATCTTGTATCCTGCAACATTGCTCAACTATATTATTCTTTCTAGTAGTTTTTTTGTAGCTTCTTTCTGATTTTATGCATAGATAATTATGCTATATGAAAAAAAAATGACAATTTGCTTCTTCCTTTCTAATCTGGATTTTTGTTTTTCCCTTGCCTGATTATCTAGCATAATGTTGAATAGAAATGGTAAGAACATAAATCCTTGTCTTGATCCTGATCATAGGGGCAGAGGAGACAGTTAGTCCTTCATCATTAAATATGATGTTCCTGTAGTTTTTTTATGGATCTCTTTTATCAGATTGAAGACGTTATCTTCTGTTCCTAGTGTGCTGAGAGTATTTATCAGGAATGCTTGTTAGAGTTTGTCAAATGTGTTTTTCTATGTATATTGAGATGATTGTATGGTTTTTCCTTATTAGTTTGTTAATTTGGTGGTTAATTTAATATAAAAATAAAAACAATGGCTTTTGGATGTTAAATGAATCTTGAATTCTGAGGATGAGCTCCTCTTCGTTATTATGTATTGTTCTTTTTATCCATCATTGAATTTTATTTGGTAAAATTTTGTTCAGAACTTTTGTATCTATATTCTTGAGGGATTAGTCTGTAGTTTTCTTATAATGCCCTTGGCAATTTTTGGTATCAGGGTAATGCTAGCCTCAAAAAATGAGAGGGAAGTGATTCCTCCTCATCAAAATTTGAATAGTTTATGTAAAAAGGATATTTCCTCTTTAAATGTTTTGTAGAAGTTGACATTAAAGCCAAGTGGGCCTGGAGTTTTATTGGGTGGATTTTTAAACTACAAATTCAGTTTCTTTGATACATTAGAGCTCTTTCATTTATTACAAAGTTGTTCAATTTAGTGGCATCAAGCTGTTCATAATGTTAACTTATTATTTTTTTAATGTTAGCAAAATATGTAGTGACGTTGCCTCTGTCATTCCTGATGTTAATAATTTGTGTCTTCTCTCTTGTTTTGCTTCATGGATTTTTCTCTATTTTCTGTTTTCCATTTCTTTGATTTTCATTACTTTTCTTCTGCTGCTTTTGGGTTTAATTTGCTCTTGTTTTTCTTAAGGTTATTGATTTTGGGCTTTTCTTTTGATATAGGCACTTAGTCCTATAAATTTTGCTCTAAGGTACAGCTTTAGCAGCATCTCACACATTTTTATTGGTTGTATTTTCATATTCCTCTCAAAATCCTTTCTAATTATCTTTTGATTTTTTTTTGACCCAGAAGTGTTTAGAAAGGTGTTATTTAGTTTGCAAATATTTGTGATGTTCCTGTGATCCTTTGGTTATTGATTTTTAATTTAATTCCATTCAGAAAACATACTTGGTATGATGTGAATCCTTTTTAAATTGTTGAAATTTGTTTTATGGTCCAGAATATAGTCTTTCTTGGTGAATGGTCCAAGTATACTTGAAAGGAATGTTTATTCTGCTGTCATTGGGTGTAGTGTTCTATAAATGTCACTTAGGTCACGTTGGTTGATAGTGTTGTTCAGGTCTTATATAACCTTACTGATTTTCTGTCTACTTCTCCTATCAATTATTGAGAGAGGGATATTGAACTCTCCTATTTTAGTTCTTTCCTTGGCCTTGGGTAGTTTCCTCACACACATGTGATGATTAGTACCCTGCAGAATAGTTGAGAGCAACCTCTTTCACATCTCTGGTATTCTTTCTTCTTAGCTTTCCCCTCTTCAGTACTCTGTCCTATGAACTCTAGCTACCTTCTCCCAGAGACTTATGTCTGACTCTTCAACTCAGGGAGTCTGCTGGACTTTGTTTAGATTCCCCCTCCCTGTGCTATGGGCTAGAAACTCTCAAAACAGTGAGCTGGGGAAATCGTAGGGCTCATCTTGTTTATTTCTCATCTCTTAGGGTTCTGTGTCTTTTGTTGTCTGATGTCCAGTGTCTTGAACACCATTGTTTCATTTAGTTTGTCTAGTATTTTTAGTTGTTTTATATTGTAGAATAAGTTGCGGTTACTCTATCTTGGCTAGAGTGGAAGTTCTCCCCTTATCTCCTTTATTTTTGCAAAAATTGTTGATTGCTACGTATGTGGCTCTGTTTGATATAATAGAAATTCAGAGCCGAATAAGTCATATGCTATCAAGGAGTTCCGAAACAAACAGGAAGAGATACATATAAATAACTATAATATTATAGATACTGTTCAAACTCTACTATTATGAACAAAATGATATGACAGCATTAAGGAGTAATCAATTTTGTTTAAGTTTATAGGGGAATCTGATATTTAAACTGGATTTTGAAAGATAAGTGAATTTTGCCATGTGGAGAAGGAGCAGTTTGGTATATGCTTTTTGTTGTGTGATCACTCACCTAACCAATTAGATTTCTTCTTTAGTGCCTGCGTGAAGTTATGAGGAAACCACTGAATATTTCTGTTTCACACCATTGTGGAACTTTTACATATTGCTGGTGGGAATGCAAAATGGAATGCAAATACTACTGTCTCTCTGGAAAACTATTTGGCAGCTTCTTATAAAGTTACCATGTAACCCAAAAATCCTACTCTTAGATATTTACTCAGGTGAAATGGAAACGTCATTCACAGAAAAAAAAACTGTTCTGAATCTTTGTAACAGATGAAAATATCTGTAGTATATCGATACAGTGGACTATTACTCAGCAATAAAAAGAACAAATTGCTTATACAAGTTGTGCACTGCATAGTGAAGTTTTGGTCAACGATGGACTGCATGTACGATGGAGTCACAAAGGATGTGTTTAATTCCTCCAGCAATGAGTTGTGAGAACATGTGCGAAATATTTGTCTATGGAAGCTCATTAGAGACTCAGCTCCCTACTCCATAAAGTTAGTACCATATATCCTAAGTGTAGTAGGCTGTCCCATCTAGATTTGTATAGATACACTCTACGATGTTCTCAGAACGACAAAATCGCCTAATGACACATTTCTCAGAACATATCCCTGTCATTAAGCTACCCATGACTGTACGTGCAACAACATGGATGAATCTTAAGTGCATTACACTGAAAGAAGTCAGACTCAAAAGGCTATGTATTATATGATTCCCTTTGTATGACATTTTGGAAAAGGCAAACTACAGGATTGAAAATCCGACCTGTGATTTGTTGAGGTTGACTACACGAGGTTTCTGAACATTTTTTGTGTGAGTCATGGAGCTGTTGTTGATTGTGATGGTGGTTGTATAACTCTGTAGAAAAGAATTAACGTGACAGATTGTTATCCTCAGAAAAAGCTGATTACAAGATTCACCCTTGGATAGCAAATCAGAACTTGAATGTTAAATAGTTCTTCACACAAATATAAAAGTTTCTGTAAATGATAAGAGTGGCTCACTGGGCCTAAACTGTTTGTACAAACAATGCAGTTTATGCTAAACATCAGTTTTTCTTCTGGGAATCCGGAATTATGGCGCATGCTAGGTAGAGGTTGCTTTAGAGACCACCCCAAATAAAAACCTTGGGAGCTGAGTCTCTAATGAGCTTCCATAGACAAATATTTCACACATGTTCTCAAAACTCATTGCTGGAGGAATTAAACACATCCTTTGTGACTCCATTGGGAGATGACTATTGGAAACTTGTGCCTGGTTTCCTCCAGCCTTCACTCCATGCTCATTTTCCCATTTTTTATTTTGTCTTGCATCCTTTTGCTACAAAAAATCATAACCCTGAGGATGACTATATGCTGAGTCCTGTGAATACTTCTAGTGAATCATTGAATTTGAAGATAATCTTAGAGATCCCCACACAACGACTCTATGCATTTGTCAAAACTCATAAAATTTTATATGAGTTATGCCTCAAGAGAAACCTTATATGGGGTGACAGCTCCATGGCTGAATGGTTAAATTTGTCTGTTCCACTTCGCCGGCCTGGTTTTTGCTGGTTTGAATCCTGGGCACAGACCTATGCACCACTCATCAAGCCGTGCTGTTGCAGCATCCCACATAGAAGAACTTGAATGATTACAACTATGTAGTAAAGCTTTGGGAGGAAGAAACAAAGAGGAAGATTGACAATAGATGTTAGCTCAGGGTCAATCTTCCTCACCAAAAATAATCCCCAAAAAACCTGATATAATGATTAATTGTGTTTAAAAAAGAAAAAGAACTGGAAGTTGTTAGGCGTCTTAAAGTTGTAATCTATTCATGATTACAAGAAAATTATCTCATGAAGTAATTTTGGCATAGAATTATCATAGATTTTGGCCTTATGTAGCTCCAGAGTTGAAAATCAGCTCTTTTTAATTAGAAGTATTTTTGACTCAAGCCTCAGTTTTCTTAAATCTTAAATGGCAGTGTTAATTCCTGTCTTGTATGTGAAATATTATAGAAAAGCTTGAGGGGAAAGGGGTTAAGAAGGGGTCTTTTGAGTTAGAGGTACTTTGAGAGAGCAAATCCTGTGGACTGGTAGCATGAAATCTAGTTTACACGTGATTAGATGGTGTTGAAATGGAAAGAAAAATGCAAGTAAATAGTTAGTGATAGACTATTACAATTTAGGCCATACTTCTATTTAAGTAATGCAATTGTATGTACCACAGTCCATTTTAGATAAGATGTCAAGCCATAATTAGGCATTTGTTGAAAAGAGAAAACTCCAGGGTTTATTCTGAGATCAGAACAGATTTCCATTGTTTGTACTATCTCTGTAGCTCATTATAATAATTGGTTATGATTATAACCTAGATTCACTGAAAAACGGTTGATTATGGAAGTCTACAAGTAACTTAGCAATTGGTTTCCTTGCCCTCAGTCTCTCCTAACAGTATTGCAGCCTCTATAGTACCACTATTAAACTCAGTCTCTGTTGAAGAACTTAAGACATGACGTTCAGGGCCCCTTATGCCAGTCCTTAAACCTGCCTTGCAATTCATCTTTTCCACATGTCTTTAGCAACACCAGGCAACATGCATTCCAGACACATTTTTCTTTGTCTTTTCTCGTGCTCTTCTTTGTATCTTCAGTGCTCTTCCCATCTTTTCTGCTTGGTGAGTTCCTATTTATCTTTCATAATCTGTCTGAAATATGACTGCCTCTGTGTACTTTACCAGCCTTTGTCTCTGCTTCTTCTCAGAAGCATTACCTTGTAGATGATTTCCTTGCTCGTAGGTGCTATCATAGCCTTTGATAAATACGTGTATCAAAGCGCTTGTTGGTTTCCAACCTTGGGAGTTTCCTCAGTATCATCTGAAACTGGCCCCTGTACACGGAGGGCATGGAGAGCCTGAAGAAAGAGGCATACCACTCCAGATTGGTAGGTGGCAGTTTTAATAAGCAAGGGAACTTAGATACAAGGCTTGTCTTGTGTGGCATAAAGATGAGTAGATCTCTGGACTCATCTGCCAGAATCTCAAAAGTTTATATAGAGACCTTAGTGGGGTTCAGTCATGTATACAGTTCAGATGGTTTCAATAACACATTCTCTCTCAAGGCTGAGTCTTTGAAGTGGCTCTTGTGCGAGAATAGTGGGTGGAACATAGACTCCAAGGACAGGGGAGGGGATGGAGCCTCTGATTGCCCTGTTCCAGTTCAAGAGTCACCTGGTGGTCATGTCCTGTCAGTGAAGTACTCCAACAGCACTTATATTATGGTACACATTTTCTGTTTTTCCCACTATACTGAAAGGTACTTTGAAAATGGAATACCATAATTTATTCATTTTGGTATTCTCAATCCCTGGACCAGTACTTGGCATATAATGGGTATTCAGTATTGGATGCCGAATTAAGGGAAGAACATTGACGTGAGAATGTATGGCTGTTTCTTCTTACACTTTTATTTCTTTCTCTTCTTGTTTCAGAAGGAGAGTTGGATGAAACTATCCTAAGTTGTTCTGGAAACACGGGAGTGAACTTTATATTCAGGAATGATGTTTATTATACTTAAAATAGTTCTGGTATTTTTACATCATGTTTGCCATCCTAACAAATTTTTGTAGGCAATAATGGAGATAATACTCATTATCATACCTTCTTTCATCAATTTGGCATGTGTTTGCTATCTTACTGGTCCCTGGTCTTGTCTAGACACCTTTGCCTTCTTACATAAACAGTGCCTTCAAAGTTTTCTTTAGAAATTCAAAATTTACATACTAGATCCATTTCTTTTCTAAAATCACCAATTCCCTGCTGACAATCACAATTTCTCTTAAATGAATGTGACTTATTTTAGCTAGATTTCATTTAAATAAGTTATGTTAAGGTACAAATATGAGCAATTCACTAAATTTAACTGTTCAAGTTGTATTCCCATTTTTAACAGAAGCATCTGTTAATCTAATTAAATTACTAGTTTGTAAAGTTTGTGGGAGCTTTTCACTAATTCAACTCCCTTCATCCTTTGGAGATTTTGGAGTAAAATATAGACACTCATCTTTGTTATCAAACAGTATTTCCATTCCTTAGCATGCATTGCTTCTTTTTGTCTACTTCTTTCAAACCTTTTTCACCTTTGCAAACAGATCTGTACCATGCAGTAGTCATTTTCAGCCTTGTCTACATATTGGAATTTGGGAAGCTTTAAAAAAGATTGAGTCGTACTCAAAGAGATTTAATTGTTCTGAGACTTTGCTATTTGTCTGGATTTTTTTAAAGCTCCCTAGGTGATTCTCTTATCCTAACAAGTTTGTACTTTTGGAGGGATCAGGTTGCTACAACTCTATAGAATAGAGGCCATATATTGTATTTTCATGTAGTGTCCTTTCTCATACTGACATTTTTACAAAATGACATTTTGCACTAATGAAATCGATGCTTTCATGTATTCGCTCTGTCATCCTCAGCAATAGTGAGTTTACAGTATCAATACAAAATCTAAGCTTCCTGTAACGTTTAATTTTATAATCATTATGTTATAACAATTTATGATCTTCCATGGATTACATTATATTTGCTATATTATAAGCCTCTGTGAAAAGAAAAAAATTATTGGAATTTAGATTAGATTTTGCTTTTCACTTAACTTATGGTTTTCAGACTTTGAAGTGTGTTTTAGATACTTGTCTTTTTAGTTGCAGATACTTTTAATGCAGTATCCAAAAACCCTGGGAATTCAGTATAATTTGAAAATGAAAGAGAAGAACTATACTTTTTGATGTAGCTTAATGAATTTTAATGAACTTTTTAAGGTAATAGGAGTTATTCTGAGATATCATCCAAGGATTTAAAATAAAGTATGATACAGTGCGTTAAGATAATTCTAATATAATTATCCTGTAAAATCACTTTGTAAAATACTTTATAGACAAAATTTCCTTACTTTTATTCTTGAAGTTCTTTCTGCGTGCTTCTTACATAGTCAGATCACATGCATATTACTAAGTTCAGTGTATATACTACAAACTTCATTGGAAATTTTAATTGATGTATTTTTTCACGTTTTTAATCTTTGCGATATTTACCTATGATGTGTTAAGTATTATGATACCTTGATAACAGTTAATTGAGAAAGTGTATTTATATAATAAAGAAATAAGGATTTCAGTAGGTGTTTTTGCTTGTAGGGCTGTCATTATAATAGGAATGTGTTAAATATCCATTTGAAAGAACAATCTAAAGATGGTAAGGATTTTTGTGTTTCATATACCTTTTTAAGAAAGTATTGCCTTCCAGAGTAAGGTCAAGATAGGTCTCTGATCAGTATCAGAAGAAGGGGGGAATCCATTTTCAAACTTTTTTAGAATTCAATTGTTTTTGAGAGCACACTATCTGTGGAGTATCGATCGTCGGGGTCCCATAGTTAGTCAAAGGCTATCTCCTTTGACTCACCCCTTAGTGTGGTGTCATCCTCCTTCATGTGATAGATTGTTACAATCTCAGGCAGTGTAATTACACACTAGCCAAGTGGGTCATTTATTTCTTTACCTTCACCATTTACCAAAAATCTCCTTTATCTTTGGGAGCCAGATCTTTCTTTTGCAGTAAAAGCAAAATAATGGTACATAAAACATTAGATGTAAGAACTAAGCACCATAGAATTATTAAGAGAATAACTTTAAAAAAACAAACTGTTACATCTTGTGTTATTAATTCTGTGATAAATGTATGTGAAACACTTAATAAAATAGTGTCTGGCACATAGTAAACATATATATGTTAATTATTAGTATTATGATTATTAATAGGTTAAAATCTAAATATTCAGTATTTTTGGGAAATAAAACATAGAAGTACTTTGTTTTACTCTGTTGTGCTTAAAAAAATTTAAAACCATTTTTTAAAACATTAAGTTTAGTATTATCAGAAAGCTTACTATGTATTTTTATGAATTTTAAGCTACATTCCTTGGGAACTTAATTAGTTTTTCTATAATTTGAAGTATTTATCTTCAGGATAAATACTGTTCTTCAACTTTACATATAAACACAGTGTTATGTGCTCCCATGTATCAGAAACAAGTCATGTTAGTAAAATTAGAACCTGTACAGATTATTACTAGAAAAATCTTTGTGTATGTGACCTAGAAGCATTTTAGCATACTTATTAATTATAAAGAAAAATTTGTGTTTTCTTTTAAAGTACACTTCAAGCTTAAAGTGTGGTTTGCCTTGAAAAACAAAAACTTGTCTCCTTCTTAAGTGAAATCTGTCTTCTCATGGATTGCTGCCCATCCTTTCCTGATTTTATGTATTTGCTCATATTATTCCTTCCACCTGTACATCTCTTTTCTGTACTTGTCTGCATCCTAATTTTTATTAAAAGCCAAGTGTGAATAGGAATTCTTCCACTGGGTCATAGTATGAGAATTCTATGAACTCTTATAATATAGATAGCACCATTCCTTTGGCTTATATGTCACATACTTGACTTTTTGTATACATAACCTATCTCAACCAGATCAGCAGTTCTTTAAGGGTGGAGGCTGTTTCTGTTTGTACTACTTCCATAGTACCTTATCCATAATGCTCATTTATTTATTCATTCATTCAGTAAATATTTATAATGATTATTGACTGCCACTGTATGCAAGCACTGTTCTATGCACTGGGTATGTAGTAGTGAATTAGACAAAATTTCCTGCCCTCATGGATCTTACATTTTAGTGTAACATTTTAATGCTTAATAAATATTTATTTGGTAGTGGTTGTGATAATTGGAATGACTTTTGCAACCAAGAGAATTTTATCATAGTAAATGCTTTAAGGATATTTTTGTAGTCTGTTCTGAATAGTGCTGTGGCAGCCATGGAAGCTGGTTTTACAGTCTGATCAAATGTAACTGTTATGCAGGCAGAGATCAGGCAGTTTAAGCCAACTCTGTTAGTGTTACATGGTATATGCTTACTTCATAAGAAAATAAACAGTACTTTGGAGACTGGCCTTTTGTAACCTCTGGATGTAAAAATAGTTGGAAACAATGAAACATAAATGGAGACAAAATGAGCCTTCTTTGATAATATAGAGCAGCTACTGAGCACCTAGTCAAAAGTGAATGTCCCTGAGAAGGGTGTTGTATGCTATTGATTATTATGCAACTAGAAAAAAATGAAAAATTTGGCTGATGCTCTTAACTGAAAGTCTAGACTTTCTACATGGGGAATTAAGAAGCATGATAGAAGATAAAAGCAACACCAAAAAGAAAAAAAAACAGATGTTGGAGGGGTAATGGATCTTAGCAACAATGGCAGCTACAGTTAGGATTGGTGGTGTGAATTGCAAATGGCAGATATTTTGGAAGCAGAGAAGTGAGAAATTTGACAAACAAAAGCAAAAATGACAGTCTCATCATCACAACCCCCGTCCCCAATATGAACAGTTTCTACAAGGTTGTCTTGGTTTGGGATGAGGAGAGAATACAAAAAAGTTAGAATAATGACACTTGTGATGAATAGCTCCCTAAACAACACATCAATATAGAACCTTTGGAGAATAGTTATTTGGAAACCCTTGATGTTGTATGTCACCAAGATTTTTATTGAATAGAATTTGATATTTTGAAATCATATGAAAACCTAATTATTAGATCAAAAAATTAATCCTAAATGATAATTATTTTTTATTAACATTGCTGACTGTTTCTGTCCTGAGTGGAATAAATAGGTAAGCATTTCTCTTGGTAGTAGTGTGAAAAGTGGATCAGCATGCTGGCCATTTCTAGTATATTTGTGAATCTCAACATTTGGTTTGACATATGACAGTTTTTAGTGAATGCTCGTGGAATGTTAAGAAGACATATGTTGCTAAAGAAAATACAAAATTATATACCTCCTATGGAGGGCAGTTTAGCAGTATCTACCAAAATTAAATATGCTTTTCCTTCACCTAACAGCCCCGATTTTAGTAATCTATGTTAAAGATTCAGTGGCAAAAATAATTGAAAAGATGTTTGCACCAAGGCTAGTCACCACAGCACTATGTGTAATAGCAAAAGACTATGAACAGTCAAAATGCCCAGCCAATGTAGGAAACAGATTGAATAAACCATTGTACGTCTGCACAATGAGGAATATTTCTCGTCATTCCTGAATAATGAATATAAACTGCTTTAGAAATGGTCACTGGGATAAATAAACAAAACACGCTAGTGAAAAGTATGTATATGTATAGTATGCTCCCATCTATCTTAGGAAGGGGTGGCAAATATAACTATAAATATATTTGCTTATATTTTTAAAAATAGAAGGTTTAACCAAAAACTAATAAAAATGACTTTAAGTGAATAGAGGGAACAGGTAAAAAGACAGGAATTGAAAACAGGTTTCTGAATATACCTTGTTTTATACATTGGACTTTTAATTCATAATTATAAAAAATTTTAAAAATCAATGGCTAATTTGGAAGCCAAATGAAATCCATTGGGTATCATATACTACATGGAGAAAGATTATTTCAGTTGACTTTAAAATGCAGTAATTTAAAGTTTCCTGTTGGGGGCTTCTCTCTCTTCCCATCTCCACTCCCTCCCCGGCCCCTCCCCACAAACACACATATACTAAGGGCAAAACTTAAGCTATAAGGAAATGCTGAACTGGTTTTGGTAATCATAATGTTAGTAGTATTATTGGAATTGTTATTCTGAACTGAATTCTTATAGTTTTCTCAAAAGTGGCAACCTTTTTATGCATTCATTCTCTTAGTTATTCTCAAATACTTAAATGAGTTTCTGATATGTGCTGAGATATAATTATGACCACATAATTCAAAGCAAATAGGTAATTATGTTAATGCCATTAAGAACTAAGATTTTTTATTTATTTTTTTATTAAGGTTATGAAAGTTAACATCCTTGTGAAATTACAGTTGTACATCATTATTAGTCATGTTGTAGGTACACCACTTCACCCCTAGTGCCCTCCCCCCAACCCCCTTTCCCCTGGCAACCACCGATCAAGGAACTAAGATTTTTCAAAGCAAGAGAAAACAGGAATGTATATAAAAATCAAGGAACTTAAGTAAAAAGCCTGTTACGCTAAATTTGAATTGAAATATCTATGTAAACTCATATTTTCTTTATTAAAAAGTATCTCTTCCAGTTCTGTCCACTGGAATGGCCTAGAAACAACAAACAGTGTGATAGCAGTAAGCACCTTTGAACCTAAATCGTGGTCTCTAAATAGCATTTTCCAATAAAAAAGATCAAGTCTGCTTGAGAAATGCCTGATTCCAGGAGTGGCAAGATCAACCGTGACCAGTCTGTCATACCATAAGGCCAGGGAGCTATCAAAGGTTCCTGGCATCAAGTAAAAAAGATTTCAGGAGCTAAAATGAAGAGGTTTCCATTGGTCAAAGATGGGACAGTCTGAAAATCTAAAAGAAAAATAACTGTATTAGATTGAAACACAGCAAATTATGTTTAAATCGATGAGTTCATAATGATAGCCATAAAAAATCTTTATAGGTTACCTTCAGAGGATTCTAGGGAATCACCTTCTAATTCTGAAAATTGATTATCATAGGAAAAAAAATCACATATGTATCCCATCTTCCTATAGAAACTGTACCTCTTAGTTACTACATTGGTGAGAAAAAGTTCTTTTTAGTTGAAGAATTGCAGATAGCAAATGCAGAAGGAATAATAGAATAGCAAAAATGTGGTCAAGGCCTGATTATCAGTGGCTACAAAAACCACTATGTAAAATGTTACGTGGAATTGCTGATAGACGCCAGAATTCACAGACCAGTATTAACATCACGAAAAGAGAGACAAGCAGACTTTATATGTTCAACTTCCATTTCATCAAGTCTTGATATCTGTGCAGTGTAGTATGGTAGCCACTAGTCACATGTGGCTTTGGAGCATTTGAGATGTGCTTAGTCTGAATTGATGTGCCAAGTCTAAAGTACAGCCTGGATTTGGAATGAAATCCAAAGGAGGAAAGGATGAAAAAGAATGTAAAGTATGTATTATTTTTTATGTTGATAATATTTTGGATATATTAGGTTAAATAAGATACTATTAAAATTAATTTCACCTGTTTCTTTTCCCTTTTTTTTGAGGAAGATTAGCTCTGAGCTAACATCTGCTGCCAATCTTCCTCTTTTTGCTGAGGAAGATTGGCCCTGAGCTAACATCCATGCCCGTCTTCCTCTACTCTATATGTGGGACACCTGCCACAGCATGGCTTGACAAGTGGTGTGTAGGTCCACACCCGGGATTTGAGCTGGCACACCCCTGGCTAATGAAGCTGAACGTGCGAACTTAACTACTGTGCCACTGGGCCTCTTTTACTTTTTTAATAGGGCTACTAGAAAAATTTAAATCACCTGTGAAGCTTGCATTATATTCATATTAGACATTGTCACTGTAGATATAACAACCAGTTCATGGGAAACTTGGGAAGGGGAACATGTTAAATGATGGTACAAAGGTGCAATCAGCAAAATCCAGAATGTGGAAAAATCTATGGTATAAATAACAGTGTCTTTAACAGGTAAATGACCAAAACAATAAAAATAAAAGGAAAATTAAGAAATGTCTCAGCAGGCACAATATATGCACTTATTTGGATCCTGATTTACAAACCAATTAAATAAATTTAAAAAAGAGACAATAAGGGAATTGAATATTGATTGGATATTTAATGTATTAAGAAATTTTCCTCTTACTTATATAGATGTGAAAATGATAATGCAGTGGGGAGGAATCCTCTGTTAAAAGAGCCATCAATGGGATATTATTTGTATATATGGGCTTATTGTTCTTTAGGCAGTAGTATTTTGATGTCCTAGGAAATTGCAATCTGTAAGTAATATTCTTTTTGTTCATGTATTCATTGACTTGCTTACTCCTTCACAAGTGCTTATTGGCTTTTTTTATTGAGGTATAATTGACATAACATTATAGTGGTTTCAGGTGTACAACGTAATGATTCGATATTTGTATATATTGCAAAATGATCACCGCCAGATAACATCCGTCACCATACGTAGTTCCATTTATTGACTTCTTGATTTGTGCTGGGTACTATGATATAGTTAGAAACAAGACAAACTTGGTCTAGGTCATCATGGAGATATTAGATATTAAATAAATAATTAAGTAGTTTTAAAAATCTATAGTATGAGAATTGCTACAAAAACCAATTAGTGAATGAACTGTGTGGTAACACTTAAGATCCAGAACTTGAAAGTGAATAATGTAAATTAAGCTCCAAATATATATTTTTATCCCCCCAAAATAATTTCTTCAATAAATACTTAAGTACCTTCCTATTCCAGATACTGTGATGGTATTGGGGATTCGCTGCTTAACAGAAACATCATGCCTCTATCCATGTGGTACCTATAGTTAGTGGGATATTCTAGTACTGTAGCTCTATGAATTTGTAGCAGGAGCCCATGCTTACTTCACACCACATGATGCTTTCTGTTTAGTAAAATAATTAGTCACTGTATCACCTAGAATTTGATATTTTATTATTTATTGAGCCTGTACTAAAGTACATACTAAACATGTGCTTTACAGTATAATAATTAGCATATAATTTTCAATGTTTCAATGAAATTTTGCTGTAAAATTTAAGAGGATTTTAATTGCAAGTAATAAGGATTGCTTGTTAATAGGCAGTAGATAATTAGAGAGCTATTTGCATTCTTTCCCCACAAATTTTCTTAGTGTTCTGAGCTTCATTAATTCACAACTTTATCTCGTGAGGATTAGTTAATCCCATTTAGTCACAGTAATAATAGACATGATATTTTCTCCTCTTTAGCTCTCTCCCAGAGTTCTTAATGATTCTTTGGAAAGATTACATTGATTAGTTTTATTTATTGTAGGTAGAAGTGGAGTATTTTTCTTGGTCTTTTACTCTAATGAAGTAAAACATCATGGTAAGTGGCGCTGATGTTCATGGAAGTTAATTTTAACTTTTTGAATGTAAATTTTATTTTTTCTATGGCATTTCAATGTAATTTTCAATTCAAATATTAACAGGTTACTATCTGACAAGAAACTTCTACAGAAAAGTCCTAGCATGAGTGAGTTTGTACAATTCATGAATTTTATTGTATACTTTTGCTGACTCTATAGCTGTATTTTGAAATAAGATATTTGCAATGCTGTTTAGTTTCTAATTTGAGATTCCTTACTATATTTGGTCTTTTGTCACTTAATATATACTTCTTTTGTTGTTTTCTGAAAAATATCTCAAACAACAATTTTTAATGTTTCTTCTTAGGGCCTTATTCCCGAAGCTGCTTGGGGATGTTAGGAAAAATAGAGTACATATGTATTTTCTCGATTATTATATGACATATTACATTTGGTAGATGTCTATTTCTTAAAAAAACAAAAAGGGAAGTATGTGCCCAAATTTGTGTTTCTGTTTCTTTCAGGCTCAGGCTGTTGGGCCTTCTCACTAGCTACTCTAGAATAAAGGCTTTGTTAACTTCCTCAAAACGAGTTTTTTCGGGAATAGCCAAAAGAATTGCAGTTCACGATGTGCATGCTATGGCAAACCATAGGCAAATCCAACAAAGAAAGAAGGAGAGCAGCCTTTACAGAGAAAAAGGGCAAGCAGGGAGGGGCTCTTCTAAAGGAAAGTCCTGTGGGGGAAAGTAACTGTTCAGGGCAGCAGTGGCTTCTCATTGGCTGAGCTGTGGTGTTTCTCATTGGCTGGGCTGTTCCAAGTGGGCAGAGAAATCTTCCTTCAGTGGTAAAGTAAGTTTCATTTCCTCTTCAAAAGGGAAGCATCTGTCTCTTCCTATTTGATATAATTGATGTTGTGTGATAGGATGTGAGAGCTCCCCCTACAGGCATTCCTGACTCCAATTTTAATTAAGGTTAAGGTTTCTTTTGTTACTTTCCACAGCTTTGAAGTCAGAAAGTTTGGATTTCTATGTATTTTGGCTTTGGGACTTTGGTGTGGTGATGTAACCTCACTAAACCTTGATCAGTGAAAACAGTATCTATTCTAAAGGATTGCTGTGAATATAAAATAACTTAGCATTTGGAAAAGTGCTCTGCACAGTGCCTGGCAAATAGAAAGTGCTCAGAATAACTTGTAACTGTTAATATTATTATTGTATTTGAACACAACCTCTTACCTATTATATGCTATTTTCTTACATAATTCTTTCTTTATTGAAGTAAAATTGGTATATAACATTATATTGATTTCAGGTGTACAACATAATAATTCAATCTTTGTTTACCCTAAAAAGTGACCACCACAATAAGTCTAGTTACCATCTGTCACCATACAATTCACCTCCTTCACCCATTTCTCCCACTCCATAATTTTTATATCTGGAGCTGTGCGTCTGGTTCACTTAAAAGTGAAACATTTATATATTTGTAAACATTTAGAGTTATACTTTATCTTGCAATAATCATTTATTAATTTCAAAATATTTTTTGAGTGTTTGATAATCTGTGTAGTTTTCTTAATTTCTGAGCCTCTGTTTTTACATGTATTAGATTAAGATAACTCATAGAGTTGTTGAGAGGATCCAATGCAATATATGTGTCTAATATTAATGCTTAGGAAATAGTAGCTGTTAATGAAATTTATAGAGGAGGCAAGACTTACATGAAAATGTTTAATACAGGTTTGAAAGTGATATAAAAAAAGTTACAGATAAGGTGCTTTTGAAGTTCAGGAGGGGGTGGTTATTACAGTTGGGACATAAAGTCAGACTTCTTGTAGGAGTTTTAATTCAAGATATGAGGAAGGACTGGATATAGGACCATGTGACAGACAGGCATTACTTTTAGAAGGAAGATAAGTGAAGGCACTTAGGAACTAGAAGGGCGTGAACAGAGAATGCTCAGTAGTTTTATCTGTTTGTTTAGAGTGAGTGATATGTAGAGCAGATTGGTGGGAACTAAGACTAAAAGATAGGCTAGGACATGATTGTCAAGGATCTTAAATATGGGAGACAATAAATTTGGCCTTACTCTGTCAGCCATTTTAAAATTTTTGAGCCAGGAAGTGACTTAAGAACTATGTTTCAGTGAGGTGATCTTGTTGTCTTCTGTGAAATGAGATTAAGCATTGGAAGAGATTCAACGGAAGGCAAGGATGAGAGCTATCTTAGTATTTCAAGTGTAAACAAGTGCCTGAAGAATAAGTGGTTTTAAGAAGGAGCATGTCCAGTGCTATAAGGTGATCAAAACCAAAATTATCTAAGAAAAAGAGTTTAGATTTGGCAGCCAAGAAGGTACTAATTATCTTAGAACTGTTTTGGTAGCATGGAGATAGTGGAGGCCAGATTATGAAATTTAGGGGATGAGTGAGAGGTTAGTAAATAAAGGTAATGAGAAAAGATCTCTCCCATGACATTTGATGACGTGAAGAAAGTGGAAAGCCTTACTTAAAACTATGGCGTGATAGGTTCTCTTAGTAGATAAACACTTCTCTGAAAAAATAGAGGCCCTCTGGTACAAACTCCTTTGACTACTCCCCAAACTTACTGTTTCTTTTAAGGAGATTCCCAACATTTTCCAAAATGCTAACAAGCTTCTCTTTTAACCTATAAAAATGGTCTCATGGGAAAGAGACTGTTTTTTAGGATGAGTGGCATTTAAGTGTTCTTGGTCAGAGACAGTACCCTATGCTTCCAGGGGTCATTTAGAAATGTGTGGGCGTGTCTTTGATTGTCACAATGACTGGAAAGTTTACAAACATTTATTGTTGGAATCCAGGGAGCTGAATATCCTTAGGACAGTTTTCAGGACAAGGAATTATCCTCCCCACCAAGCACCAATAGTGTCCCTTTGAGAAAGACTCCTGGATAGTCTCTGTTGTTTCTCCTTCACAGTCAGATTTCTCAGAGAGTTTTGAACTTTTTATTTCTTCATGCTATTCATTTCTCAGCGTGTTGCAATGTGTTAGGAACTGTTCTGGCAGAAGTCCTGTCACCTCTTCATTGTCAAAAGCATTGTAGTACACTTTTTTGTTTATGACCTTTGTTGAGGTGGATGGCTCCCTTAAGTTGTTTTCTTCTGTTGGCTTCTGCCATATGCTCTTCCCTAGTTTCTCACCTACTGCTGTGATGCTTTCTCCTCAGTTATTTTCACTGGCCACTTCTTTCTCCTAGCCTGTAGATAGTGATACTTCCCTGGTATCTCTTTCTTTTCTGTTACTCCTCTACATTTGCCTATGTTCCAGAAAAAACAAAAATACTTACTGTTTTCAGAACATTGATTTACAATTATTTGTTTGTCTTATCAATAAGAAAACAGAGACCCTTGAGACCAGATATCATGTTTTATCCTTGTATTCTAACATCTAGTACTTTTGCATTTTTCCCCTTGCTTTTTTTGGTTTGTTTTCCTTAGAAACTATTCCAGGACAACTGAGTTTGATTGGCATGGTGCAAAAGTGAAGCAGGATGTTAAATTTTCACACCTAATTGTTTTCTTCTTTCTTCTTCTATAATTTATGGTATATAATTTACAAGAAGTAGTTTTAAAACTGCACACTCATATATATTTTAGTCCCCTGGTCTCCTGCCTTTTTCTAGGTCTTACACTTTTTGTTGCTCAAGGACTTTCTTAAGTCTAGAAAGCTCTTTCCCTAAATCTTCTATCCCATTCTCTGAATTCAGGGTACTACTTACACTCTCCATTACCCATTTGGCAGTTGAAGCCAATAGACATTTATTGAACCTAGGCATAGGACCCTGCTCTCAAGAAGGATATTTGCCGATAGAAGAGGAAGATACGTTAATAAGTATTGTGCAGTATGATAAATCATAATAATAGATATATTGAAATATCTGGAATATAAAGATGTCTTTGAAAGTAATGACTAACTTTCTTAATTAGGCTGAGAGTGTGATGCCAGGGATATGATTCAACGTTTCATCTTTAAGGAACTTTGACTAGTTCAGTGTAAAGTATAAAGGAAGGCACTGTGAGTGATAATCTGGAAAAAGGCTTTTATCTTTGGTCATAAAACATATTCCTATTTTAGATTAATTTTTTAGAATCAAGTCCCAGAAATAGAATTACTAAGTCAAAGAACATGAACATTTCTAACTGTTGATACATGCACACTGACACAGTCTGCAAAGCATTTGCCAAGGTTCGTAGAATTGTCCTCATGCACAGGATAGAAAAACACGAGCTGGAACACTGCTACTAAAATCCCTTGAGTTTACTGATTAATGGATTAAAGGAGAAATGTTTCTGGTGCTGCATTCAGTCCTCCATTATGTTTTGTTAATTATTTTTGCCTATGCCTTGGATAAATGTATAGTTAGTATTTTTTTTAATTGACAATGACATGGTTGGTCATTTTCTCCTCCTCCTAACACCTCCTCCTCATTCTAAATGAACTTTGTTCATTTGGCTTCAGGATATTGTATCTCCTACCTCATTAGACATTACTCCACAAATAGTTGCCTTTGCTGGATATCTTCACTTTCCTAAAGTCTGAATTATTATTATTTTTTTAATATTGGCAGCTGAGCTAACATCTGTTGTCAATCTTTTTTTTTTCCTTCTTCTCCTCAAAGCCCCCCAGTATGTAGTTGTATATTCTAGTTGTAGGTTCTTCTGGTTGTGCTATGTGGGATGCTGCCTCAGCATGGCTTGATGAATGGTGCGAGGTCTGCACTCAGGATCCTAACAGGCGAAACCCTGGGCTGCAAAGGTGGAGTGTCTTAACTTAATCACTTGGCCACGGGACGGCCCCTAAAGTCTGAATGTTTTAATGCCCCAGGGCTTAGTTTTCTAAATGCTTCTGTATTCACCAAGAATGTCTGGTGATTTCATTCAGTTCCAAGTTTTTAAAAAACATCTGTTTTCCAATTTTACATCTCTAGCTCATAGACTTCTCCTCGCTTCTACACTTCTATATCCAATTGCCCATTCCACTTGTCTGTTTGATAGCTATCTCAAACTTAACATGTCAAAACTGAATCTCCCCTAGCCTATTTTATTTATGGTCTTTCCCATCTCATTTAATGGCAATAACTGTTAATAATTATCCTATCATTCCAGTTACCATTCAGTTACCATTCCAGTTACCTTTGTCACCATTCTTTCTTTCATCCCACGGTATTACTTAGGTAGTTTTATTGGCTCTTCCAACAAAATATACCCAGAATCTGAACATCTCCCATCATCTGCTTCACCTGGTCGAGAGCAAAATTATTACTCTCTTATATTAGGAGTTGGCACACTTTTTCTGTAAAGGACGACAGAGTATCCATTTTAGGATTTTACCTCAAAAGGTAGATTGAGGATATTATATAGTTACTTGTATAACGAGAGAAAACAATTTTCTTCATATTTTTAATAATTATTGAGTACAGTTTTCTTCTAATGAAAGGCATGAATTTTGGGGGGAGGGAGTGGAGTAACATTTTGCTTAATTGAGGTTCAAAGTTAGTGTTCTAGTTTTTTTCTACTGAGGAAGATTCATCCTGAGCTAACATCCATTGCCAGTCTTCCTCTATTTTGTATGTGGCTTGCTGCCACAGCATGGCCACCCACAAGTGGTATAGGTCTGTACCCGGGAACTGAACCTGGGCTGCCAAAGTGGCGTATGCCAAACTCAACCACTAGGCCATGGGGCTGGCCTCTGAAAATATCTTTTTACATAGATAATTATTACCAAATACTGATATGAATTCTTGGACAAATTATGTTAGTCGAGCATATGCATCTATTAGAAGGCATTTATATAATTCTATTAGGTTTTTCTCTTTACTTGGCTTTTAGCATGTCTTTACATTGCAGATTAATCACTTCCAATTGAAGATTAATTGGAAGATCCTCAATTGTACAGTTAAATGGGTTTTGAAATATTAAATTTTCATTGTACTTGTATTGAGGTCTGAAAACTACTTCTGGGACTGAGGTGATTTGAGCTGGAAAATATATGTGCTGCAAATTAGTGTGGCAATGATGATCTTACCTCTTGTTTTAGCTTTTAACAGCACAGAAGGTTATAAAATAGCTTGATTTTACTTGTACTTCAAACAATGTTACTGAAATGGCTTTGTTTCCCATATTTGGGCTGTTTTGCCATGTAATTTAGGTTGAATTTATTAAGAAACATTGTCAAGTCTACAGCAAAAGCTAATATCTAAAACTATTCAGTGTTTGATGATAGTTGTCAAAGGTGGTTTTCCCATTTAGAGAAAATTCAGTCTCAGCCTTGAACTAAAAAAATAAAAAATCTCAATAAAATTTTACCATTGCGAGGCTTTTGAATTGCTGTGTGGTGGGGCAAGGTAATATATTCAGCTTGTATTTCTGACAAAAATTCACAGCACTAATGATGGGTTAAGTCCATGAGAGTGAATGAAGTTTACGATTGACACCCCTGGTTCAATAATACATGATAAATTCAAATACTTTTTTGAAGAGTACCTGCTAATGAATAATAAAATGAGTAACCATAAGCTTAAAGTACCTTTCATTTTCAGAAGCTTTGTAATTTGTCTAACTTAGCCTTCCTCTGTTCCACACATATTTTTACCACCATTGGTTCTAACACATCTTAGCAGATTCTACTTCAGCTTGTACTAAATTACTTTCTCAGTTTCTTTGAAAACATTCTTCACCACGGTTGTATCATGCAGACTATTCATAGAGGATAATTCTTCAGTCGCTTCAAAATTGTCATTGACTCTGGATAAACAACTGAGCAGTATAGGTAACATTTGTTGACTCATCAAGAGCCAAGGAAAGCTAAGTGAAAACATTTGTCTTGTTTTTTAATTGTCTACTGATGTTGCTCCCAATGTTCTCAACTTCTTGAGCAACTGTTCTCATTGAAAGGCTAATATTCTTAAATTTATTTTCTGGCCATAATTCTTTGGCTGTAAATCAAACTCCATTTAATTAACTCACCATGTAAAAATGGCTATTTTTGCTTGCCTAACAAATAGGCACTCAGAAGCTTACTTTGGTTACAGCCTCATTTTCATTTTTTATTTATGTGAAGAAATTCTTTTGTAATGAGACAATTTGTTTTAAATTTTCTAATTTTTCTGACTGTTGCTTTCCTGTGTTTTGGCAGTCTTATATTGAATTCTTTGTCTAGTAATTTATTTAATGTAGGTTTTTACATGGCATGGGAGCCTTCATAAGGCAATGAAGACTTAAAAAATAGACCTATGTACTTTTATGCTAGGATGGTGAGGAGTGAACAGCTGTGGAGGAATATGATAAATTAAGGAGTATGAAGTAATTGTAATAAACTGAGAGAAGCTTAGCAAGGCCTGTTTTTTAGGATACTTTCTGGTGTCCCTTTGTCTTTGGAGATAAGATTGCTCCTTTTCTTTGGTATGTGTGTAAGAAGGGCACTGCTTGCATGAGGGTTTTATGGCCTGTTTCAGGAAAGAAGGATGAGGAGGGGAGGAGATCAGAATGACTTTCCTTCTTCTGCCATTTTCTCAAACTCTTTCAGCTTAAAATTCAGTATACCAAGATGCCATATTTTAGGGTAATGTGTCCTGAACCACATCATTCTCCCACTGAAACTTCCTCAAGAAGTTTCACAGTCCAGAAACTGTGTAGATTGTCCTATAACCCACTGAAGTAATCTCTCAGTCCTGGGCATTTCTATGGAAACAGAAGAAAAACAGGTTAATGTTTAAAACAAACTTAATTCAAATTTTGAGTCCAGAGGACAGTTAGTCAAGAAGATTTCTAAATGTTGGGATCAAAACTTGTTCAGATGGGGTGAGAACAGGCAGTGGCAGTCTGACAGATTTTCTTGGTTTGTAGTTTAAACGTCCTGGTGATGTTGTTGGATGTTCCAGTGAACTAGTGGCCAGTACAGCAGGAGGCACAAAGATTGGCCATACATGCACTGTTACAATAATTTCTCTGAATTTTATATCAAGTTGTCCAGCTTTAGCTTGCAGGGCTTACGGAAAAGGGGAGTTTTAAATTTAACTGAGTCTGAGTCAGAGGAGTAGGAGAAAAATTGAAAATGTTAGTTCAGAGAATAGTAGTCAGGTATTTGAGGAAACTAGAAGAATTCAGGATTCTATCCAGTCTACAGATAGGAAACAATATGTTAAAGACAATGTATAGGACTAGAATTTAATACCCAGAAGGGTGTGCAGCAGTTTTCCATTTCTGCTGAGGATAATCAAAACAAGAGCAAATTGCTTGCAAAATAAGTCTAGTTTCATTAAACTTGGCCTGATTATTTACATAACTGCAGCAAAAATAGTGATTGACCACATAGGCCTTTTGAGTTTGCTTGCTGGAACTTTTCATAAGAAATCTCAGATTGGGCTTTTAAAAGCCTCTTGAGGCTAAGAAGCCAAGCCAAGGACTTGGGGCCAGATGATTTTGTCTACAATACCTATAGATTTGGGTGAATTCCTCTCTTCTTGAGGTCTCCAAAATATCCTGAAGTTGCTGGCCTGCCAGGAAGTGACCTTCATTACTCACCTGGTAAGGCTGCTGGGAACTCTGTAAACAAGGTACTAGGCCAATTTTTCAAAGAGCTTTTTTGGCTCTGTAAAGTCAACCTTAATTCCTTAAAGCTGTGTGGCCATATTTGATTATGTACATCGTTCTCTAATATAACATTCCAGTCAGAACCTTGGTAATAAAACAATGTTTCCAACTGTGTACTCTCGCAAGAACAGTTTCTTATTTAACTTATGCAAGTAACTGTATTGCCATAAAAATAATAATACTCACTAGGAGTTTCTGGATTCTGAAGGAATCAGGTAGGTAGAAAAGATAAATGCTTCAATTCTGTTGGCAGAGGTATACGTTAACAAATTGCTCTAAGTCATAAATATTTTAAGGTGTGGGGGGGGGAGTAAAAGGTTTCTTTAAAGCTAGAAAACAAAACATTAAAGAACCAGCAATGTTTCAAACAAAAAGTCATAAAAAAATTATAATCATCCTCCTCAGTTCATTCAGTCTCGTGTAATTGTTATTTTAGTTGAACTCAGCTTCTTCATCAGTTCTAGAAATTCTTACTCATCTCAGTGGTACAATCTTAAAGTTATCAGAAACCTGTTTTCTAGAGTACTTGTCACAGTCCTTTCTTTTTGTTATAGTGCATCCAAAAGTAAAGCAATTTTGGACCAGAGCTACTTGCAAAAGTTTTCAGGAAAGCATCAGAGTAAAACAATTACTATCTGTGAATGACAAAAGACTTTAAAATGGCTATAGTTATAGATTTGAGAGTTCATTTGATAAAGAAATTTAGTTATTTCTGTGGCATACAATATTTTAAGACAATAATTGGACAATGAGGGTATTGACAAATGTCTGAGTTTAGAACAATTTCTGGATGCCTACATTAGTAACATATAACTATACACAATAATCTAAGAAGTTTTGTCATCACTTATTTAACAGTGCTTCCCATGTAAGTTAACATACTAAATAACTTCATTAGTTTACCATCTCTCTTTCTCAAAATCCTTTGAGATTTTCCAGGGGCCGTCTGGGAAATCTCAAAGTTAGTTCAAAGTCAAAAAGACTATTTAAGTTTTGATTTTTGAGAAGTTGTCGAAAGGTTTAGACACTTGGCTAAGTAGGATCTTGGTTATATATTTACCCAGAGCGACAATAGAAGATTTTAAAGGCAAATTGGAAGGTTACATAGTTGTAAACAAAACTTAGGTCTTTTAATACTGAGAAGACTTGGTTTTCTTAATTAATCAAAGATCTGATAAAGATAACATAAAGCACAGGAAATTATTTTGACACAAAATCTTCGTTTCCTAGGCAGATTACTTAAAAGGTAAAGAAAAGCCTTTTTTTGTTTTTTTGTTTTTTCCTGAGGAAGAGTAGCCCTGAGCTACCATCTGTTGCCAATCTCCCTCTTTTTATTTTTTGCTTGAGGAAGATTAGCCTTGAGGTAACATCTGTGTCAATCTTCCTCTTTACGTTGGTCACTGCCAAAGAATGGCTGATGAGTGGTGTAGGTCCATGCCCAGGATCCAAACCCGTGAACCTGGGCTGCTGAAGTAGAGCACGGCAAACCCAACCACTAGGCTACTAGGCCGGCCCCAAGAAAAACCATTTTTACAATTTCTTCTTGAAAACATAGCAATAATCTAAAAAACTTTTGTCATTCTAAGGGAGGGAAAACCAAATTCTTGTTTTGCACCAGTGTGCTTTTGATATTAAGGTGCATTTAAAAAAAAAAACTTATAAAGTAATCTATTCAATTTTTTTTTTTTTTTTAAAGTTAAGGTGTGATTTCTTTTTTTTTTTTTTAAAGATTTTATTTTTTCCTTTTTCTCCCCAAAGCCCCCCGGTACATAGTTGTGTATTCTTCGTTGTGGGTTCTTCTAGTTGTGGCATGTGGGACGCTGCCTCAGCGTGGTCTGATGAGCAGTGCCATGTCCGCGCCCAGGATTCGAACCAACGAAACACTGGGCCGCCTGCAGCGGAGCGCGCGAACTTAACCACTCGGCCACGGGGCCAGCCCCTAATCTATTCAATTTTTGCAGCTTCACCATGCATAAAATTTTTTTTCCAAATCCCTTCTATGGCTTTTTCTTTTTGCTTAAATATCCACTCAGTTTTTGTCCTACTCTTCCTCTTTTTCACTCTGGAGCAACCAGTCATTCTACTTCAGGACAAACTACTCTCTTTTTCCCTTAACAAAAACGTGTCCTTCATATGTTTCCTTATCAAAAATACATCTTACTTTCCTTGCATACAGATTTTTAAATTTACCCTTGTTATTTCCAATAGTTTCATTTATGTATATGGATTAGAATTTTTAACCCTTGGTAACATTTCTCTTTTAGGGAAAACTAGGAAGTAAACAATGGTGAACTATCTGCTGCATACAATCATTCTGTAGCAAATTTGTGAATATATTATTTCATAATTTCCATTTCATATGTCTTTTTCATATTATAATTTCTTATGTTGTCTCACAGACCCAAGTAAATGGAGCTTCTCTATGCTGTATGAAAATAGATAAACTTAAGTTCAGCAATTAATATTTCAATATTTTATCTTATTTGGAAGTGATTTAGATATTCAATGCATATCCATCATTGTACTTAACTCGTATGGCTTTTAGGTTTCACATTATGAAAAAGATTTTTTAAGTAGACATGTTAATAGACATGTCTTTTTAAGTAGACATATTATAAAACATAATTATTATTGAAAAGTTTATTATTAAGCTTTTATTCCACTTACATCTGTCTAATTCAATTTTTCTTAACAATTCTATGTAGATAGCTGTGAAAATTTTATGAGACATTAAAGAAAGCAAGCCATTATCTTGTTATTTTTCTCATTGACAAAGCAGGTAAATATCAAAAAGAAATCACATAGAGAACCTAAATAGTTCAACATAAGGCTCTTCCTTCTGTCTCTCTCTCTCTTTCTTTCTTCTTTTTTTACTGCTGTACTTGACATTCATCAAGTATTTCATTTTTATTGTACAGTTTGTCTCTAGGTTGGATTTATAATTTTATAATCTTAAACATCTAGTAGAGATAACATAAGTTTGTCTGGTAAACTTTGGTAGGAAAAATATGTACATCTGCATTTTATGTAGTACTGACAACTTTGAAGCGACACCTGTTTTTATTTTATCAACAATTTTAAAACTAGCTTTATTTACTGAAGATTATCTCAGATCATGTGAACTTAAAAAAATTTGGGTTAGTTTCTATATTTCTGAGAGTTTTAGGAATACCTCATTTGTATATGAGCACTAGTTTTTGTCTAAGCCAATTGGAATAGAACTCCTTTAAGGGATTTCATAAATTAATTTGGTAATAACATCTGGAGATTGAAAAAAATCACATATTCGTAACATATATACACACACACACACATAAACATACATACGTAGACATATGAAAGTATACAGACAGATGCAAACAGAGATCTTAACGCTTCTGTTTTAAAAATTTAGCCCTTTGTCAGGTATATTAATGCAAAACTCACTAATTTTAGATCAAATAGTCAGCTGTTGTCTTTTTCTACTTTATATTTTTATCAAAATTATATTTCTGGCAAATGGGCCAAATTAAGGTTATGTGTTTACTAATATTTGTTGAGGAGGCCCTCAAAACCCTCCCTTGCCCTGAGAGGTAATCTTGTGGAGGCTAAAGACCAAACTTTAGGCTAGTTATGGAGGAGACTTTGAGCAGCTGTCTAGATGTCTCCAAAGGCCATCCAAGTGGCCAAAACATTCATATATTTCCAATTAGCCTCTTTTCTTTCTCTGGTAGTTGCTTTTGAGGGTCTCTCAGTCCCTTGGGAACTCTCAATGGAGTTTTAAAGGCCCCAAAGTTCAAGTGACTGGAGGGACTGGAGTGGAAAAAGGTCTAGTGGGGGTGGATAGAGGGATGGAGTAGGGGCCAGAAAGGGCACATATCAAAGGAGTCAAGGGAAGTAAACAGAAGATTGAAGGTGGCGAAAGGAGGAAAGAGGAGCAGAAACAATGGGAAGGAAGCAGTACCAAGGGAGCCAACTTAAGAAGCTCTTCAGTTTTCTGGAGAAGCCAATGATGCTCCAAATTGTCCTCAGCAAAAGCATGCCATCAAGAAGGAGGTGGGTGGAGTTGGCAGAGCATATAGTCAGCAGGGGTTGAGAAGAGGGTTTCACTCAACTGAGAGGTTCCCATGGGAAGAAGGATCAAAAAGAGAGAACAGAAGTGAAATAAGTCAGAGAAAGACAAATTCTGTATGATCTCACTTATATGCGGAATCTAAAAAAACTGAACTCATAGATACAGATAACAGATTGGTGGTTGCCACAGGTCGAGGGTTGGTGTGTGGGTCAAATGGGTGAAGGTGTTGAAAAGGTACAAATATCCAGTTATAATTAAGCTCTGGGGATGTAATGCACAGCAGGGTGACTAAAGTTAGCTATCTAGGATATTTGAAAATTGCTAAGAGAACAGATCTTAAAAGTTCTCATCACAAGGAAAAAAAAAACTTGCAACTATTTAAGGTGATGGAATTTAAATTTACTGTGGTAATCATTTTGCAATATATGTATATCTGTATATCAAAGCATCATGTTGTACATCCAAAATTAATACAATATTAATGTCAATTATATCTCAATAAAACTAGGGGGAAAAGGGAGAGAACAGAGAGGTCTTTAAGAAAAAAGTTCCTGTCAGGCTCTGAATATTAACTTTCAGTTAGTTTAAATTCTGACCATAGAACTCTTAAAATTTTTTCCCCCAAATATCTTATTATAAACAAACAGCAAATACGCTTGGCAGTGAATTATTTTCCATTTTATTTTAAACCAAAGGTATACCTATGAAGTGACTCAAAACCAAAACCAGTAAGCCTTTTGTGACTTAACCATGGATGCAAAAAGTGTCCCCAAAGAGGATGCAAAAGACGCAGCCCTCCCAAGGTCCAGAACCACCCCAAAGAAGACAAAAGAAGGAAAGACTTAGACTACCATCCCTGAGACCCGGAAATAGTTGATAGCACCTTAGATGCAAGTGGAGTACAACCCGCATTTTTGTCTGGCCACATTCTTGGAGCCCCCCATCTCACAGTTGCCACCTTTGCAAGCAAGCACTGACAATTTGCACACCCCAGCAAGTAGATAGCCAAGCCAAGTCCTCAGGACAGAAAAGGAGAAACAAACAAGAAAGCAAGAGCTATCCCTGGGAAGGAAAGGGTCAATAACCAGTAGATGCCATAAAAACTAAATTCATCAGTCACAATTAAAAGAACCAATTTTTACAAATGTTTTTCTTTTGTTAATCTGAATTTAGAAAGGAAAAAACTCAACCACCCTTGTTCAACTGGACCCCACAGGCAGAGATCTGAGAGAGTGATGTGGTAAGAATTCCTACCTTCTGACGGCTTTTGCTAGAGGTCCAAGATCTCTATCTGCAGCTTCTGGAAGGTGTCCCCAGCCAGTGCTGCCTCACGTTGGACACAAGAAACTGTAGGGGAGAAAAAAATTATTCTCTGCCCTCTTAGGGTCCCTGGCTAGGTTTGAAAAGTAAACTAAGATTAACAGGAGAAAAGCATACAAATTTATTTAATAAGTTTTATGTGATACCGGAGCCTTCATAAGGCAATGAAGACCCAAAACAGACCTATGTACTTTTATGCTACGTTTGATGAAGAAGGAACAGTCTTGGAGAATATGATAGGTTAAAGGAGTATGAGGTGTCTATAATAAACTGGGGGAAACTTAGTGAGTCCTGTTTCTTAGGATCCTTTCTGGCTTCCCTTTGTCTCTGGAGATAAGGATACTCCTTTCCTCATGTATAGGGAGGGCACCTCTTGCATGAGAGTTTTATGGCCTCTTTCAAGCAAGAAAGGCAGGGGGGAAGGTCAGAGTGACCTTCCTGCTTCAGCTGTTTTCTCAAACTCCTTCACCTTAAAGTACTTAATATGCCAAGGTGCCATATCTTTTGGGAAAAACGGCTACTCTTAAAAACTTACCTTTTTTTTCTTTATATGATGGTCTGATTTTTTTTTTTTTTTTGAGGAAGATTACTGAGCAGACAGCTGCCAATCCTCCTCTTTTTGCTGAGGAAGACTGGCCCTAAGCTAACATCCATGCCCATCTTCCTCTACTTTATACGTGGGACGCCTACCGCAGCATGGCATGCCAAGCAGTGCCATGTCCTCACCTGGGATCCAAACCAGCGAATACTGGGCCACTGAGAAATGAAACATGTGAACTTTGCTGCACCACCAGGCCGGCCCCTGATGGTCTGATATTTTATACTTACTCCACTTGCCCAAACCTCCCCAAATTCTCTAGCTTTTTTCTGCATGAGGAATATGCAGAAATAGAAAACAACAAAACAAAATAACAAAAGCAAAACCAAACTTTGAAATGCATGCAGAATTTACATAAATATATTCCTTGTTTTTGAATTATTTATTGATGCCTCTTAGTTCCATAGTGAGATTATATATTTCACAGCATATTTTATTAATCAACTTGTCTGAGGCAGTTTTAAATTTGTTTTAAAACTTAGAGTAATAAATGTTATTTGCATTAGTATAACGTACTGCTGTGAATTAAATTTAATCCAGTTGTTTAAAATATGACAGTGTCAGGAAAATTTTTTAATGAATCAAGTTTATATAGCAAATACCAGCTAGTGTATAAGTAGATAAACATTGATATTAACCTTTATTCATGAAAGGCAGTAATAGCCTAATGCCTCACTTAACTCTGTACTTTCAAAATGATTTGCTTGATCTGATAAATTATGCAGTCTTGCATTTTGACCTCATAACCCTTTAGAATTTACTTAAGCTGACTCTATAATATTTGCCACATTAGAGCATAATGACTGTAACTAATTTCTGTACTCCCCCAAACTTGATTTTTTCCGTTGTGCATATGAAGAAGAACATATAAAGGTACTGAATGATGTCATGTTTAGATAGGCTCATTTGAACTTGAACAGTCAAGGGCTAAATTTTTTAAAAAACTTTTGCCTGCAAAGAAAGAAAAATAGGCAAGTGAAGGCTTGCTTGCAAATTTATTTTCCTGTTTTCAGTGTATAAAAGATGCTGGGATTCTGTTTAAAAAGTAAATGAATGTCATGTGTAGCTAAATTATTTTTGTCATATTTGGAAGAAAAAGTAGTAATTTTTGTGGAAAAAATTTAAATTGTGTCTTTATGAAGATTTAGATATTTGTGGCCTGTGTCTAGAATTTCAGAAAAGAAAGTTAGAATTTGAGAAGAATGGAAAATTAAATATCTATTAAATTAACAAATATTAAGGACCAATGATAAAAATTATTCATTTTTGTGCGTAGAAACATTATTTCATTTGAGAATGTTGTGGTTTAGTGGGAACATCATACATATAATTAATTACATTACAATGGAATATGTATGGCAAAGATCTGAAAGTATGCTTTCAGACTTCTGTGAAGCAGAATATGGATTTGGAAAGGGACAGGAATGTTAGGATTTCGCACAGTATGTAAAGTCCAGACAGACAAAAGATGGGATAGAAATGATGATGAGAAGTCATGTCAGAATAGGGAATATGTTATGCAAGGAATTGCCATGAAAGTGTATTGAAATTTTGAGAAAGCCCGGAGAGAAATCATGATTTCAACTTGAGATATGTGATAGGAAGTGCTTGTAGATAAATCTAGAAATAGATTAAAAAAAGAAATAAATGAAAGAAAAAAAGATCATAAGAGATCCTAAATACTATGGTGGAGAATTCAGACTTTTTCCAAAGGAGAATTGGAATCCAGAGAAATGTTTTGGAGGGGCCAGCCTCATGGCCGAGTGGTTAAGGTTCTGCCCACTCCGCTTCAGTGGCCCGGGTTCACAGGTTCGGATACCATGCACGGACCTACTGCACTCATCAGCCATGCTGTAGAGGCATCTCACATATAAAATAGAGGAAGATTGGCACAGATGTTAGCTCAGGGCTAATCTTCCTCAAGCAAAAAGAGGAAGATTGGCAATGCTGTTAGCTCAGGGAAAATTTTCCTCACTAAGAAAACCCCTCAAAACACAGTACAAATATTTTGGTACTATTTACATCACGGATAACAGTGTTTTTAAAGGAAAAGCAGTAACATTTTTGTCATTATGAAAATTATATTGGAGGGAAGGTTCAAGTGATGGAGACTAGTTAAGTGACTGTCAAAAGAGATTAGACCAGTGGCTGACCCCGTGGCCGAGCGGTTAAGTTCGCGCGCTCCGCTGCAGGCGGCCCAGTGTTTCGTTGGTTCGAATCCTGGGCGCGGACATGACACTGCTCATCAAGCCACGCTGAGGCAGCGTCCCGCATGCCACAACTAGAAGGACCCACAACAAAGAATATACAACTATGTACCAGGGGGCTTTGGGGAGAAAAAGGAAAAAATAAAATCTTAAAAAAAAAAAAAAAAAAGAGATTAGACCAGAGACAATAAGGAGTATTAACTATGGCAATGCCAGTGGGTATGGTGAGAAAGATAAAGATTTAGGAGGTAGTGTAATGTAGTGCAGTGGTTCTCCACCCTCTCAAATTTAACACCTTCTCTATATAATGAATATTTTGTAATTCTCCCTTATCTATGAATTTTATTTTCAAATGGTAAATGGACGTTTCCTAGATAAATAATAGTAAGCTAATCAACAGAATGCCTAAAGTCTAATAAAAAAGAGAAGTAAAATGAAATTAATTTAAAATAAGTAATATTTATTTCAATATTCATTCAATATGTACTCCAATATGGTGATGCTAAATAGCATAATGAAGTATTTGGATACTTGCATTTATATATAGAATCACTGTGAATCTGACAGCTACAAATCAGATTGGTGGAGGTATGGCATATTGTCTATTGTGATACCATGAGAGGCAAGACTGGCTTATGCTGTGATTTTCCTAAATGATGGATAACTGTTGGTATAGTACTGAACAAAACAAAGTTCGTTTTTTACCTTAATTTACACAGTAATCACATTAAAAAAAAAAAAAAGAAAAAGCAAAAAATATTTGGGGCATAAGTTCAGCTAATTATCTCGTTGCCTACTTTCACTGATATCCACTAGAACATTCTAGTTATTCAGGACCCAAGGCCATTATTATTATAAGACTGTTCTAGTTCTTGTGAGGTGTCTAGGATCCTTTTTTGCCTATTCTTCTGCCCAATAAAACATAGTAGCATTTCATAGTCATTGTGACAACTCAAAATTTTCCTCACAAATTATCATAATTCTCTCTAGGGAACAGTGCTGCACTTGTTGAGAACCACTGGTGGTGGTGGAAAGAGCACTATTTTTAGTTTCAGAGACACCTGAGTTCAGATCTTATTTTCTGCATTTTTTCTTGTGTGATTTTAAGTAAGGTAGGATATGGACCTCAATTTTGTCATCTTGAAAATAGAATTTTATTGTTAAAAGTAAATAAGTTCCATTATAAACAAGATGTGAAAATCTTTAACAAAATATTAGCAAAAAAATTCAGTAACTTATAAAAATGATTATATAATGTTACTAGCTAGAGTTTTTCTGAGAAATGCAAGATTAGGTTAACATTTGAAATCAGTTAATATAATATACCATATTAGTAAAAGAATGGGCAAAACTACATGTTCCTTGTAATAGATACAGAAAAAAACGCATTTGATAAAAGCTATTCATAATAAAAAAACTGTCAAGAAATTAGGAATAGAAGAGACCTTCCTCAAACTGATAAAAGGCAGTTATAAAAAACTTACAGTTAATAGCATACTTCCTGATAAAACTGAATGATTCCCCCTAAGATTAGGGAAAGGAAAGGGTGTCCTCTCCCACCACTTTTATTGAACATTGTTTTGGAGGTTCTACACATTGCAGAAGACTATGACAAAGAAATTAAAGGCATAGGGATTAGGAAGAAGAAAACGTATTTGTAGAGAATATGATATTGCATGTAGAAAATTCAAGAATTCTACAAAAATATTACTAGAATTAAAAAGCTAGTTTAGTAAGGTGAGGGAATATAAGATCAATATAGAAAAGTCTGTTGTATTTCCATATACTAGCAATGAGTAATCTGAAATGAAATTATTAAAACAACTTTATTCACTATAGCAACAAAAAGAATGAAATATTTTGGAATAAAGTACTAAAAGGTATAATGCCTGTACACTGAACACTGTAATACATTATTGAGAGAAACTGAAGCAATTAAAGAAGTTCTAAATAAATGGAATATTATTATGGAATACAGTGTTAGGATGCTAATACTCCCCAAACTGATCTACAGAGTCAATGTAATCTCTATCAAGGATTCAACAGTTTTTTTCATAGTATTTGATAAGCTGATGCTAAAAGATATATGCAAATATTAAGGGCCTAGGTTAGTTGTATTATTTATCTATTGCTGTGCAACAAATTATCCCAAAGTTTAGCAGCTTAAAACAACACACATTTATTATTTCATAGTTCAGTGGATCAAAAATCTAGGCACTGTTTAGCTAGATCCCCTTGTCTACCATCTCTCATGAGACTGTAGTCAACATGGCATTGGGCAGGGATCTCATTTGAAGGCTCAACTGTTTATGGATCCACTTCCAAGCTCACATATTTCAGGTTGTCAGAATTCTGTCCTTTAAAGCTTCTTGGACTTAAGACCTCAGTTCTTTGTGATGGAGCCTCTCCAACGTGGCAGCTTACTTGCCTCATCAAGGCCAGCAAGAGAGTCAGTTAGCAAGATGGAAGATACAGTCTTTTGTAACCTAGTCATGAAAGTGACATCCCCTCAGTGTTGCTGTATTCCATTGATTAGGAGAAAATTAGTCAAGGGGGATTACACAGGGCCATGGATATGTAGAGGTGGGGATCACTGGGGGGCCATCTTAGAGGCTTTCTACCACAATAGCCAACAGAATTTTGAAAAACAACAACAAAATTGGAAGACTTACACTACCTAATTTCAAAATATAAAGATACAGTAGTTAAGACCACACGGTATTGGCATAGGATAAATATATAGATCAAAGGAAAAGAATAGAGAATTCAGAAATAAACCTTTGTTTTTATGGTGAACTGATTTTCAGTCAAGGTGTCAATGTGATACAATATGGGAAGAATTTAACTTTCTTTCTTCCTAATGTTAGAGATCCATATGTTACCTAAATATATTTATTAAATTATTATAAGAGTAAGGCATTTTTGCTACAGAAAATGTAAATACATTTAAGATAGAAAGAACAACAAAAAGTTATCTCTAATTACACCATTCTCTCCAAGCCACTATTGCTATTTTAGTCTAGTTGATTCCAGACAACCTGGAAATTTGTTTTAATTGTAGTAAAATAAACATAACATTTAATTTGCCATCTTAACCATTTTTAAATGTACAATTTAATAGTGTTATTAAAGCCTAGACTTAATAAAGGATGATGCAACAATTACATATGTAAAAAAAGATTTTAAACACTGCCTCATATCATATGCAAAAATTAATTCAGAATAGATAATAGACCTCATGGAAAAGCTCAAATCCTAATATTTCTCAAAGAAAAAATAGGAAAAATATTTGTGGCCTTGTGTTAAGCCACACACAGAAGAAAAAAGCCACACACATAGAAGAAAAAAGAAAAATTGGATGTCAGTAAAATTAAAAACATTCTCTTCATCAAACACCATTAAGAAAATGAAAATGAAAGGCAATTTACAGATTGGGAAAAAACATTTGCAAATTATATATCTAATAAAGGACTTATTTCTAGACTGTATAAAGAACTTAAAAGTCAGTAATAAGACAGCACAATAAAAATGATAAAACAGGGGCCGGCCCTGTGGCTGAGTGGTTGAGTTTGGATGCTGTGTTTTGGCAGCCCAGGGTTTCACTGGTTCGGATCCTGGGTGCAGACATGGCACCGCTCATCAGGCCATGCTGAGGCGGCGTTCCACATGCCACAAGTAGAAGGACCCACAACTAAAAATATACAACTGTGTACCAGGGGGTTTTGGGGAGAAAAAGGAAAAATAAAATCTTAAAAAAAATAATGGTAAAAGATTTGAAGAGAAAACATTTTACCAACGATGTGTATATGGCTAATAAACTCATGAGAAAATACTCAACATTATTAGTGATCAGGGAAACGCAAGTTGTAACCAAATGAGATGCCAGTACACTCACACTAGAATTGGTACAAATAAAAGGTCTGATATAATCAAGTGTTGGCAAGGATGTAGAGAAACTAGAACCCTCATACATTGCTGGTATGAAAGTAATTGGTATATCCACTTTGGAAAATATTTTGGCAGTTCCTTAGAAAGTTAAAACATGCATATACTGTATAATTCAGCAATTCATTACTAGATGTCCACCCAAGAGGAATGAAAACATATGTCCACATAAAGTCTTACATGCATAGTATGTTCAGAGAAACATTATTCCTAATAGACACAAACTGGAAACAATCCAAATGTTTATCAATTAGCGAATGGATAAATAAAATGTGATGTAGCCATTAAATGGAGTACTTCTTAACAATACAAAGAAAAAAATGAGTGATACATGTAACAGCATGGATAAGCTTTAAAAACATGCTAAGTGAAAGAAGCCAGACACAAAAGACTATATATCGTATGATTCTGTTTATATGAAATTTCTAGAAAATTAAATAAACATAAGCAGATCATTATGTATCTGAGATTGGGAAGAGGAGCAGAGGTTGATCTCAGATGGGCACAAGAGAACTTTTTAGATGATGAAAGCATTTCAAAACTGGATTATGGTGATGATTGCAAAAGTGTATAAATTTACCCCAAATCACCAAACTGTAAGTTTAAAAATAAGTTAAACAAACAAAAAAGTACAGTGTTCCCTTCCTTTTCCTTTGTATACCATTTCTTAGCAGTTCAGTCCAAAAGATATTAGATGGGTTGAGAAAGATAGATGTCCACACTATGTATAAATACTGAAATAAATACAGATAGATATAGAAATAAACATAGAAGTGTGTGTGTGTGTGTGTGTGTGTATATATACTTAGATATATTCCATAGCTATCTCTACTGAGAGGGCTTGAGAGCAGTGACATCCCAATAGCAGTGAATACACCTTGAGCCCTGATCTTGATTTTGAAATAAGATTATCCAATGAAACTAGGGCTCTGTTGAGTAATGCTTGCCTCTAGGACTGTGGCAGGGAAACTGTAAGATGAGCCTGCAATAATTTGTTATGCTAGAAAGTAAAGAAGTGCTCAAAGAATGATGGGGACATGTAAAAAGGAAAAAGAGCTAGCTTGAAAAGACTCACTCTGACTAAATCAGTGGAGATTTAAACCTCAAAATAACTAATGGTAGATTATAATCCATTGAATAAACTAGGAGACCAAAAATCCATACTAATGTAAATAAAATGAAGAAATTGAAAGTTTGATGAAGACCAGAATATTTATATAGTTCCAGTATACCTCATTTATTACAAAGGGAAAAACAGTAACTTTATAATAAGGAAGCTTGGTAGTTACCATGTTAATCAAATGATCAAAGTGAATATCATCAGTAATGAGATAACCTGAAATCATGTGTTGCTTAATAGGATGCATTGAGAAGATCACAGCATCATTCTGTGACATTCCTGCCAAACATGCCTAACCTGAGTCTAATCATATAGAAATATTGGAGAAACCCAAATTGAAAGACATTCTACAAAATAACTGACCTGTAATCTTCTAAAATATCAAGGATTTGAAATGGAAGGACTAAGGAACTATACTTTCAGATTGAAGGAGAATAAAGAGATATGGTATCTAAACGCAAGACGTGATTCTGAGCTGGATCCTTTTACTGTAAAGAAGATTACTAGGGCAATTAGTAAAACTTGAGCGATGCTTGAGAATTATAAGGTAGTGATGTATCAGTTTTAGTTTCCTGACTTTGACAGTTATATTGTTATGTAAGACAAAGTCCTTGTTTATAGGAAATAAACACTAAAGTACGTGGGACTGATGGGGCATCATGTTGGTGGCAACTTTCTACTATAATTATAACTTTTCTGTAAATTTGAGACTTTGCAAACATAAAAAACGAGTTAAATACGATATAGATGGCCTTCTAGATAGGAGTTCAACAAGTTTGTATTTATAACAGGACTTAAAAACTGTGGAGGTGAGAGAGAAACCTTGGTAGGAAGGAGAGAGAGAGAGAGAGAGAGAGCATCGTGTGTGAGAGAGGTAGAATAATGATAACAATATACAGGAAGGAAAAAGGTAGGAATGGAAGATATTGTTTTTATATTGGGGCATAGTAATGTTAAGGTGTCTGTGGGTAATCAAAATGGAAACGTCATTAGGCAGTTGGAAAATGCAACCTTGACAGCAAGATTTGGCTTAAGGAGCTGAGATTCGGTCCCATTTTCACATAGGCTGTAGTTACAGTCACAGGAGTCATGATGATCTTCCTGATTCGGAAGAGAAAAAGAACAGGGCTTTGGGTAGAATCTTGTGTTAAAATGTTAAAGGACAAGTGGAGAAGGCAAAGAAAAATGAGGAAGAAAAACAGGAGAGATTATATTCTGGAATCTGAAAAGAGAATCTGAAGGAGAAGTATGTGATCAGATAGTATCAAATTCCTTGCAAGGACATTGTGATGGAAAGCTTTTTATTATTCAAATGTTCATAACTTGAACCTATGGTTTTCTTCCTCAAAGAAATGCTCCTTCTTAAATCCTATCCATTACTTGAATTTTATATTAATGCTCCTTCCTTAAATTCTATTGTTATTTGAATTTTATCTTTTTCATGCAGTGAATATTTCTTTATCACCTGCTATGTGCCAGTCACTATCCTGTTACTCAGAGCTGCCATATTAAACAAAAGTAGACATGTTCTCGTCTACATGGGTTTCACAATTCAGAGAGAGAAGCAGCTATTAATGTTAGGAAACAGTTATAAAACTGCTATTGTGGCAATGCTATAAAGAAGAGCAGAACTGTATTATGAATGCCTTTCATAGGTATGTTTGACCTAGTTAAGGAGCTTAGGAAAGTTTTACTTGAATTAAAAATTAAGTTGAAATTTGAAGAATGAGTTGGAGTTAGCTAGGTAAAGAAGAGAAGGAAGTCTTATCCAGGTAGAGGGAACAGCATGTGTAAAAGCCTTGAAACAAAAATAGTAATGATTTCAAGAACTGAAAGGAAGGCCATGTAGCTGGAATGTGGATAGTGAGGGGGAGCATGATCTGTGGAGATGTTGATAATAACCAGACCATGCAGAGGCCTTGTATAAGGCCGTATGGGGAGTTCTACCTTTAGTAACTGACAAACCCAGAATTTGAAGATATCTGACTCCAGATTGCATGCTTTTAACTGCTGAACTATATAGCAACCAAGCATTTAGATGTATGGATCTAGAGCTAAGAGATCTTGACTAGGCATCTAAATTTCTGAGTTCACATGTATATGGGCAATGACGGCCATGAGCATGGATAAGATCATAGAAGGAGAGAGTACTGGGTGAGAAAAGGAATGGCCTAGGATCAAACTCGAACATTTAGTGGCTAAGATGATCATCTACAAAGAACACAGAGCTTATAGTTTCAGAAGGGGGAAATATGCAACTATAAAATAGTTGTGTAACTGCTATGACACAGGAAGTACAGGCTATTGAGATCAGTATTACCTGTAGGAGCTGCCATCTAAGCTGAGAGTTGATACTTGTTAGCAGGCAGATAAGGTGCTCCTGAATTGTAGGAGACAGAGAACATGGAACAGAAGGTGCTCACTGTGGCTAAAGAATGCTGCAGGGGAGCCCCAGGACTAGTAGACTGTTTTCATTCATTCTTTTTTTTTTTTTTAAATTGGTACCTGAGCTAACATCTGTTGTCAATCTTTTTTTTCTTCTTCTTCTCCTGAAAGCCCCCCAGTACATAGCTGTATATGCCCGTTATAGGTCCTTCTGGTTGTGCTATGTGGGATGCCGCATCAAGCATGGCTTGATGAGTGGTGCCATGTCTGCGCCTAGGATGCGAACTGGTGAAACCCTGGGCCGCCAAAGCAAAGTGTGTGAACTTAATCACTCGGCCACAGGCCGGCCTGACTCTTCTCATTCTTTATGTTATGTGACTGCACTTGTTTGCTTCTGGTGCTCTTCTATTTTGATGGCTCTGTCTCGTTCTCTTATTAATTAGTTCATTCAACAAATTTTTATTGAACAGCTACTTCAAGCAAGGCTCTTTGCCAGACGACTTTGTGTCCCTGGATCTTACCTTTTCCTAGTTTCACTTAGAGTCATCCCTGGAAAGTTTTGTTGCTGATATTTTTCTTTTTTTAAAAAAAATTAGTTCTTCTTTTGTGATCTTAATCTCTTCTAGCACTTCTGTGCAGATATCTTAGATTAGCGTCTCTGGTTCTTACCTCTATTTTAAGCTCCACGTCTATTTTCAAGGACCTTCTGGGTATTTCCATGTCTGTATACTTGTGGCCTCTCAAACTCAGCATGTCCAAAACTAGATTCATCTTCTCTTGTAAGCCTTCCTGAGATTCCTGTTTTTGTTAATGGAAGCATTATTGAAATCTAAGCCCAAAACCTTGAATTCATGTTCAACACTATCGTCTTTCATATATTCCTCACCTGTAAGTTTGGTGAAGATTAATAAGGCCAATATTACTTAGTGTTGATTACTGTTAGGAAATAGACACTCATACGTTTTTGGTGGAAGAGTGAGTTGGTAGTATCTTTTTGGAGGGTGATTAAGAAATATTTATGGAAATTAAGTTTATTCTTATCTTAAAACCTCTGCATTGATGCCACTCATCCAGAGGGTCTTGGTGCTTTGCTGCAAAATGAGATATCTGTTTTTCCTTTAAAACCTACTGTGTTCTCAGATTGGCTGCTTTCAACCTCGGTTTTCTTAGAAATTGCTCCTAAGATTGTACCTTCTTATTCCGGGAAACAAGACTTTTTTTGTCTACTATTTATAATAATGTTAGGGGTGGTAGTAGTAGCAGCAGCAACTTTTATTACTAATTAAAGATTCCTTTACTAAGTTCATGAGCCTTATTAATTATTTTATGAGGTAAATAGTATTAGCCCCTGCATAGAATTGTTTTTTTAAAAAACAGAGCAGGAATACTCTAACCACTGTCAATTCTCTAATACAATTGTGAGAGATTATCACTATTTCTAAGAGAAATTAAAAAATGAAATTAAGCTGAAGAAAATATTTTAAAGACAATTATATTATCTACTTGTACAACAACTCGTGGTTCTCTTTAAAGATTGTTATTACTAATATTTTTATCAAATGCATACAAACCCCAATTAAGTCATAGCTTAGGAAGCTCTGTTTATAAGTTGTTTTAATTAAGGGTACAAATTTGAGAGTTTTCTTAGGTAATACAGATAGTTTTTAGCAACAAAAATCACATAATGATGAAAGTATTTCTAAACATCTGTTTCTACAGTACATACTTTTCCAAAGTAGTTACTTCTTCATTGTTAAAATGTCACCTTTTATGTCAAAGGGATATATTAGATGTGTTTGTTTATTTTTAAATAGTTGACATGTAGCATATTACTGCCACAGAAAAGTTTAGCAAATTTGGAATGATTGTCTTTTTTATAAGAAAAATATGTACCATCATTTCATTCAACAATTATCAGCTATGTTTTAGTCCTTTTCATCTTATTTATAAAATATTGTAAATATTCTGCTATTTAAGGAAGTGAAATCTACAAACCTGTTCAACTAGGCACAAGTAAACTATACTATGTCGCAATATGCTAAAATTGCATACCACATACGACATGATTACTGATACTCAGATTGAAATAAAGATGTCAGAATTAAACTATATATATTAAACATTAGTAAAGGTTAAGTTTTTGCCGTTTTCCCCTTCAAGTAAATATAAATAGAAATTGTACTTGTATCTTCTAGCATCCAAATGAATTATCTTATGTATCCTTTGGGTACATATCGCCCACTTTGGAGGTCACTCCTCTAAGGAATGAGGTCTATTGAAATGTTTGGAGTAAGCTGTTGATGTCAACAGATTTTCTTTCTAATACATCATCCTGGCAGCTCTTTTTGATTATGGATTTGAAGAAGAAAAATATTGCCAATAATGAAACCATACAAAGATATCACAGTAGTAGCCTATGTAGCCTAAGTAAGACATATGATAGAGCTGTGATAGTGAGCAAGGATTTGAGATTTTTTAGGAAGAGAGATGTTTGGGGCTTGATTTGTATGAAGGTTAAGGAGAGGGACGAATGAAGGTTGATAGCCAGGCTTCTTGCTTGGGTGACTCCATGGATGATGGTCAACGTTAGAGAGATAGGGAATGTGACAGAAAGGAGCTGACTTTACAATTTGTATTTCTTTATATAGCTTTTGAAAAAAGAGTTATAATTGGTGGGCTGTCTTCATTTATGTTCACATTTTCTGTGTTTTAAAAGTAACAGAATATAATTCTAAAGAAACAGTTTTGGAATGTTTTCCTTCACTTCCTTCCCCATTACATTGACATTTTCAGGAACTCTTAAGATTTTGAGTGGAATGATTTATAGGTGTGTATTAGTATTTGTTCTCCATTAAAAATTTAGTATTCATTATCCAACATGGCTTGAGTTTACAAAATGACATTAACAGTAACTTGATTAAGAAATAGAGAAACCAAGTATATATTTTTGAAAGAGTAGATTTTATTGCCCTATGATACGTTCATTAGAAGTAACAGGTTAAAGGAAAAAGGACTCTAAATGATCACAGGTACATCATGTCTTTCTTTCAAAACTTTAACATTTTACAATGAACATTATAAATGACTGTTTTTCCTTTAGAAACTGACTTGCTTTTAAAATGATGTATGAAATAATATGTGTTTTGCATGTCCTGTTGTAATGATAAAGGTCATATAGTATCATTTACATAATCTCTAGCCAGAAATCAACTCAGTAATATCCTTGGTATAACATATACATTATCTGAGGTTTAAAACTCTCATTATTCATGAAAGTTAATTTTACAGTGGGTGTGAATGATCTATCTTATGGCTGGTTTTTTGATCATTCTATAAAATAATATGGAGCAAAGCCTGCTCAAATAACAGGAAAACCAGTAAAGAGTGATGCATTCGCCTGACTCTCTGTATACCCGATTGGATCTTGATTGATGGCAATCATTTGTCTTTGTCAAAAAAAGGAGAAAAATTCAGACATTGAAATAGGAGTGCTATCAAACTTTCTACAATGGCAGAAAGATTCTATTAATGTGGCCTTACAGTATTAACTGTCTCTGTTGGGAAATGATAAAGAATGTTAATTTTTTTCCTTGAGCATATTTAAGTGTAAAATGCATTATTTTGTCTACTGGTGGGATTAAAAGAATACTTTTGATTTATGGCAGACTGGAATTGATGAAAGCAAAAAGAAAAAAGCTTAAAATGGTCAAAAAGCAAATAGATCTTAATCCTTATTATTACTTATCTCAATGAAATAATAAAAATTTAGCATAGTGACACAAATTCCTTACTGCTACATTCTGACTGATATTGGACCTTGAAAGGTTGACTTCAAAGAGGGTTGAAGTAGAAGAGGAAATATATTTTTAACTGTTTGTCTTATTCTTTGGAATTCCCTTTTCTTCCCAAATATTACAGCAAAAAGACATTCCAGACAACATTATTTATTATTTTTAAATCTGTTAAATGATCTTGTTATGATTTGGAAATGGAGAGAGAATGTTAGAACTGTAAAAGACAGAATTGGTAAATAGCTTTTTGCATCAAGACCAATTCTGGCCTGTCATAATTTCTTGCAATAATAAATACATCGTATATTATTACATACATATTGTATGTATGTTATGAGGGCTGGATATACTTTCTATTTAATTTTAAATATTTGCTTTCTTTTACTACAGTATTTTAGATAGTTAATTTGGCCTTGATTTTAAAGTTATGTTTGCAAGTGATCTTGTGTAGAAAATATTTAAAAAATTAAATAGCTTGTGTTTATATTAATAATGATTTGGTGTTTATATAAATTGAAATAAGATTTGTTATATGTCTTTGTAGAATTTTCTTTGTCAGAGTACTTTGGAATATTGAATTCACGTTTTATTACTTGTATAGCTATTGATTAATTTTCAGCATACTGTCATTTCCTCATTTTCTGTTTTGCTGGAATGGGACCAGTAATGCTGAGTAGCCCCAAACAATTTGTATCTAGCTTTAAAATGTACTTTAATTTTTTTTCAGACAGATTTTTTTTAAGGCTAATGTGAGATGAACGTCAGTTTACATTTTCTTTTTACAGAATTTAAATGGTTGAAACATTTGCTGTTGATAATTATGTTCTGATAAATGAAAGGTCATATATTTTAAATTAACAATATAAATTTTACCGTCTTGATATATGCATGGGTTTAGGAGAAATTAATCTTTAAAAGCAAAAATTGTTATAGGTATATTTTAAAAAAGAAAGTAGCATTTTCTTTTATTATCTTTCTATTCAGATCAGATGTGAATACATCAGTCTCAAATTATATGAACTTTAATTAAATTCTTCGAAACTCTGAGTTTGGGTTTTCATGCCTTCCTAATGATAATCTCATTCTAAGGGTTCAAGAGGAAACAATTCAGCTCTTGTCTAATATGAGGCAATGAAATGTTGACTTGTTAAAAATGGCTTTGTTGGTTCTTTCTTATGAATACTTCTTCACATGTGTATTTAATTGCTAAAGTCTAGTGCCATTATTCTCTGTAAATTAGTTGTTGATTTAGATGAAAACTCTTTATGTGAAAACTATAGTCTATTTTATTTACTTTTTTGGTATGTATTACAAAAAAGAATAAATGTTAATGGTATGTGATACTGAAAAGGTACCCCTAGAGTGTAATGATGATTTCAGAATTTTCAGTAAGGGGTAGGATTTCATAGTAATTAACTTTGTCATTTGTAAACACAGAGGAAAAATCTCCTAAGGTATTTATTCAAGAAAAAGCTATTTAAAATTGTTTTTGGTAAATACAGTTCCTCATATGGCATCTACAAATGTGGGGAAGGTTAACTTCATAACCTTAGTAGGCATGGTATGTGGTTTAACTTTTATTTGAAGGACTGTTTAGATGTTAAATGTATATGCCAATTTTGAACGGTCTAATCAAACAGCTTAAAAGGGAAAAGGGTTCTTGGACATCATGTAGGCCAGTTCAGTTCACACCACAGACTGAGAGAATTAAAACTGAAAGAGTTATGTTAAATATCCTAGATTTCACAGCTGCTTAGTAGCATAGAAAATAAAAAATGAATCTATAGCATTCTGGCAAATTCTTTTGGCGAATCCAATTGCTTTTGATCCTGGCTGTACATTAGAATCACATGGAAAGCTTTGAAGGAAATATATTGGTAGTAGGGTCCCAACCCAAGAGATAGTGATTGGGCATGAGTATTTTTAAAAGCTTCCCAGGTAAATCTAATGTTCGGGCAAGATTGGGAACCACTGAGTTAAATCATTATTGTCTCTTTCTGTGGAGCCCAAAATAGTTTGTGATCAGTGGAGTGGGTTTTTAAGTTAGATTAAGATTCTGAACAAAGCTGCGTATAGTATTTTACAAGTAATTTTATATAAAAAATGCTGATTTTGTGTTAGTATCTAAAAATGTTATTTTTTAGTTATTTGATGTAAAATGGAAATTCTAGCCACTCTGAAAAAACTTTAAAGGTTTGGCTTTTTAAATTTATTAGTCACTTGTAGTCAAAAGCAATACTTGGCATCCAGTTACTGCTTCCATACTGGTCACTTGTGTGACTTATGACTATTGGTAGCTCTGCTTGTAGTAGATCTGAAAAGGTGATAGTAAAAGGAACAAGTAGCCCATATAGTTTGAAAAGCTCTTTTGATGATTTTGATCCATTCTGCACTTGACAAGGCACTCCCTACCCTCCATTTCCCACTCCCCATAACTGTTCTAAAGCATTAACTTTGTGCATTTTTCAGTTTATATCTTCCAAAAATCTATTTTCTGATTATATTCCTTGATTACATGGAACTCTTACAAATAAGTAATAAAAATTCAAACAACTCAGTAAAAAAGAAGTAGAGTTTTTTATTGAAAATCACTTCATGATTGTCTTTGAGGTTTCTGTCTTCCTTCTTCATTATCTAAAAGCATTTAACTTTTTTGGAATGTGTTTGACATGTTTTTAATTTCTTGTCTTTATCTGGTTTTGTTTAACATCTAGTTTTATAATTGCATTAGTCATATAAACATGACTCAAAGTCTACTACTAACAAATATTTAAACAAATTTGTTGGCCAAAATTATATGATAGGAATATTTCTTCTCTTTGTATAAAAGTGTGAACTATCTTGCCCCTGTCCACATGATAACAAGGAAGAGAATAAGATTCTGGTTGGAGAAAGCAAAGATTACTGAGAGAAGGGAAATAACCTAGGCCCTTCTAGGAGTAGTAAGAAAAGGGTATAGTGTTTGTGAGTATTTATTTGGTAATAAGGAATATTAAGAGAGTAGGAGTACAAATCAATTGTATGGGCATGATTTTCCTTAATTGGAATTGTTTTTATTAAAATCTGTTTGATTCCTTCTTCATTATAAAGAGGAAAGAACAGCAACAGTCATTTTAAATATTATAAAGTACCCAATAGGAAAAAATAATTTTATTGGAAATGAGGAAATCTACAAAAGTAAATAAAGTGATTTAACCATTTTATAAATATAAAATATAGCATCTCTACCCTATCCTAAGACCTTGTGAATTCATTGTTACTAGTATATCACCTTATTGGAATAGTATTCTCAAGTTTCCAAAAAGGTGTTGGAGTTGAATGTTAAACAGTTTTTTTGTACTCACAAATCATGTAGGTGTAAGGTGAGAGTTAGCAAAGAACTCTAAAGAAAACAAAAACTTAATAAGATGCATGATATAGTTAATCATTTACCATCCTTGTGTTTCAATTTGTGATGTTGTTCTTTGAGGCATGGTAATGTCTATATATATGAATAAAATAGCTCATGCTTTTTATTTTGCATCTATACTCTGCTAAGTTCTTAACAACGTTATCTCATTTAATTTTTTATAACAATTCTGTGAGGTAAGTGCCATTTTTATCCCTACTTTAATGTTGAGAAGCCAAGGCTTAGAGAAACTAAGGACTTTTCTCAAGATTATTTAACTAGTAAGTGATTGAGCCTAAATAAGAAAATTGTTATGATTCTCTATTTACAAAAATTTACTGTAGAATTGCTAATGCAGCAAACTTATAGAGCTTTACCAAAATTTTACAGTATTTAGCACAATTTTCCTATGAGAAAAGCTACAAGTTTCTGTTGTTGTTGTTGTTTTCATTGAGGAAGATTCACCCTGAGCTAATATCTGTTGTCAGTCCTCCTCTGTTTTGTCTGTGCGTCACTGCCACAGCATGGCTGCCAATGAATGGTGTAGGTCTGCACCCAGGAACCAAACCTGTGCTGCTGAAGTGGAGCATGCAGAACTTAACCACTAGGCCCATGGGACTGGCTTTTTTGTTTTTTGTTTTTTCTACTTAGTTAAATCCTATTTAGTATCATCACAATAAGTTTGAATACATAGGTGATTTGATTTAAATAATGATTAGGTTTGCAGTAGAAATGTAAATGGGATTCCTATTGATGATGCACTCGTATAATATCCTTATCCATTGTTGATTGAAAGGCACCTTCTTGATAGCTTTATTGAAAATGTATGAAAAAGTCTAAGTATGAGGTATGAACACTTATGGTTGTCAGTGACATTTTGTGAATTAAGACAAAAATATTTTTCAAGAAAGTCGTAAAGTTTTGTTTCAGATTTTTCTTTCTGGGGAGACAGAATCAGCATTATGACACAGAGGGAAAAAGATGTGAATGACTGTGTTTTAATATTCTGAATTTAAAGTACTTGAGCAACCCTGCAAGTTTACAAATATGTGTTTCTTGGCTTTTTTCCATACCACAATGAGAATGCAGAATTAGCACATAGCTGCCACAAAATAAGTATTTGCATTAGTGGCATTATTGGCAAAAACATGTAGATTTTCAAAACATTTTACTTGAATACATATACGAAGTAAAAACAATAATATACTCTATTCATATGGTTTTTTGGTATGTATGTATTGTGGTAGAGGGCTGTCCAGTTATTTATAACACGTTAGAGTGCTGTGGACATTATTTCAAAACATTTTAATATCTAAATTTTATAAAATTTCATATCTAGGTGGGGAAGATTTTTCTCAGGTCAAGATACAAATTGGCAAACTTTGTTTTTAAATTATATAAGATATATAGAAATACATTCTCGTAAAATAATCGCTATATGAGTCTCCTTCACTACCTATGCCTACCTATGGGTCCTACTTTCCTTCCAGTTTGGAAGAGGTGAATAGTTTAATATGTAGTCTTCTGGTTTTTTCTCCTACACTTAAAAATACATGTAATTTTTAAAAATATAATTGGAGCTGTGCTATATGTATTATTTAGCTACCCACCCTTTTCACTTATATTCCATGCTATTTCACATTTATCTACCTCATTCTTTTTAACAGACAAACAATATTTCATAGTATAAAAATTCTGTAATTTATTTGAGCTTTTTCTACTGGTGAACATTTAGCTTGCTTCTGATATTTCTTCATTATAGAAGTGCTGCAGTCCTGACAGATTCATTTTTGTGAATGTGTATTTCCGTAGGACACATATCTAGAAGTGAAATTGCTAAGTCAAAATGTATCATGTGCAATAAAAATTTCACTAAATACTGTCAAAATGCCGTCCCCTTGTGGTACAAGGTTAGAATTTTCCAGTAATTAATCTACCTGCAGGAGCTTCCCACTCTTTCTGGTCATCAGTGGTGAGGGTAGGGATCTGCCCTTCTTCTGACCCAAGAGTCTGTACCCCTTTAACCAGTTCTTCTGCCTGCTGCCCCGAAGAAGTAAGGGGAGGGGAGAGATGAGATCAGCCTTAAGATTGTCTTAGGTGACCGCTGTCTGTACCTACTGCTTGCATCTGTTCTCTTTAGACTGGAGCTCCCCCAGTGTCTTCTTCAGAGTGCTCTTCTTCTGCACATGTCTTGGATTTGATCCTCCCAGCTTTGATCCTGTCAGCTTTCTTTTTTTTTTAGGAATTCCTCATAATATCTACTTTATTGATTATATACTTATTTTCATATACTAAGTATACCATCTCAAGCCCACATCTTTAGCTTAAGTATTCAAAACAATGACCATCACATTATAAAACCAGGTGTTGAGTTTCTTAAACTTACTGCCTCCTCCCTCAACTTCAGTGTCCTTCTACCTCATGACATTCAACAGGATAAGGGAAAATAAACATGTTACCACTTCCTTCCCTACATATTTACCAATGTTTAATTTACTCTTACTTCTTCATTCACAGTGTGTCCTACAGTCTTGGGTGGCAAGGAGAAAGAATCCACCCAGATGTTCTTGGTTTTCATCTAGGGGTGTTCATCTATGTGAGACTTCCTTTACATTGATTGAAAGAGTACAGCGTTTCCCTCAGTAAAAGCTAAGACTTATTACAACTGCACAAATAGATGTATTTTATTGCTTTTTGTCCTCCCTACTCCCAAGAGAAATTTATGCTAATAAGGGAAGTAAAAGAATTAATTCTATGAATTTGCTTGCCCTTAAACAATATTCTTTGAGATTTCTGAGGAACTAGAAGTAGTAAGATTTTGAATCTCTATACTCATAGAGAGGTATATGGAGTGCTCTAAGATTGGAGTAGATTTTTAAAAGTAGAGTAACAAAATAATATCATTTTGAAGGTAGTAGAAACTTGTAGATTATTAAATTCAGCTCTTTTATTTTATAGAAGAGGAGACTGAGACCCAAATAGGTTAAACAAGTTTGCTCAGGATCCAACAGCTAATTAATTATGAAAGCAGAACTGGAATCTTGATATTGTTTTTCCCCATCTGGTACTGTTTTTCACACACCATCCTGCTTTTACAGTACTATTACATAGTGACATAATTAAGCTTTTTTAAAAAAAAATAATGTATGGAAACAACTTAGAATATACAAAATTTGTTAAGGAATAAAGAAAAAAGTAATTAGAAAGCCCACAGTTTTTCAGGATAGAAGTTGGAAAGGTTAAAAAAAAATTAGTTTTAATGATAGAAGAGATCAAGTATAAGAAGAGCATTTGAATTACTGTAAAGTAACATCTTTCAAAGCAGATGTTTGGAGACCACTTAAGGCAGTAATTTCCATTTCATGCAATATTTTTATTAAGAGTTTTTATTCTTAAAAAATCCTTTGTCTTCTTTATCCTTTATTCCATTGTATTTTTTCCCCAAATTAGGGGAGAAATTTGGAAGGGAAGGAGCCAAAACATAAGAGGTTGCTTTTGGGCACTTTTACCTAAGAACAGAATAAAATTAAATTTGTTCAAAGAGAGCAAAACAAATATGTGTTTTTTTAAAAATATCCTATCTTAGTTACTTTCTTTGTTTAATTTTGATGTAATTTTTGGGTACATTAATAAAAACCTGACTGTTATTAATGTAGGTGTTTAAAAATGTCAGTATATTTTAACAAATTGCCTTTCAAATAATAGGTATGCAATAAAAATTTTTTAGTTAAATGACTTTAAATTAGGAATCGTGTGCATTAGTAGTAGAATACAAGTTATCCAATTTGTGCTATATTGTATAAAATTGAGGCTCCTTCAAAAACTGTAGGCCTTTTCCACCTTGATTTTGAATGCAAAATCATTTTAACTTTAAATATACACTTCATTTTTAGATCTAGGAAAGAATGATTAGGATAAATAAATTATGTATTTATGTCTTTGGTGGGCTTTTAAAAGTGTTTACTAGATGCTAGGCATTGTGCTAGAAGCTGAGGATTCATTCAAAGTGAAAATAATAGACCCTGCCCTCAATCTTAGAGCCTAATGATGTTGCAGATGTACAGGTAGTTAATTACAACCTACTGTTAAAAATCTTAACAATAGAAATAAAAAAATTATGTTTGAATATGTATAGCAATAAGAAATAGACTCTGAGAGTTAAAAAGTATAGAATTTGAAATATATATAGATCCAAATATATAGGTATGACTTCTTGTGCTAAGCTTATAAAAATATCTTACACTTAGGCGTAAATGTTTATTATAAACCCTCACTGTGATTCTGAAGACTCACTAAGTTTTTTCTAAGTAATTTGCAGTTAAACAGGTGTTAGGCTTTTCTATACTTGATAAAGATCTGTTTCATTCCCCCTGAGAATGATTCAGATTTTCATGAAGAGAAAAAAAAGCCACATCGGCTTCCAATTGTCAAAATTCAGTTTTTAAAAACTCAAGTCTTTTTTCCCCAATGGGTTTCCAGATTGAAGAACATATGGACTCTATCTTCCGAGTAAAATACTTTCATTTTCCTTTTGAATTACTTTTGACTTCACACTGATATGAGAAGTGTAAAATGAAACCATAAGGTATTTAAACAACATCTACTTCTCTGTGATTTTTTTTTCTTTTTCAACTTGGATTGATAATAACCTTATAAAATTTAGAAAAAATGTTCTCTCTTTTAAAATGTAATGCATTTCTTTTCAGGTTTTGTTGCATTTGTTTTTCCAGGAGATGAAAATATATGGGTTGTTCTTGGTGTTAATCTCCAATATGATTATTTTACTGATTTTAGTGGGTTTCAAGTAGATATTTGTCTTTTGATTTAAACTACTGGCTTAGGATATATACCATAATTGCTGTGAATTTACTACGTAGTTGAAATAAACAGTATTTTTAACACTTCCATGACCAAAGAAAATACTATAGCAGAGTAGGAGGCTTACTCCATAGTTACAGTAAAACTGATAAGCTGAATAGGACATAACAAGAGAAATTTAATCAGCATAGCTTATTGCTGTTTGAGGAGACTAGGACTGAAAAGTTTGGTCTGTTCTTGAGAAGATACAACTAATCTTTTTTACACAAATTTATTTTAAACTTAGGGGTTTATAGCTTTTAACTTTTATCTTTTTTTTTTAAATTAGTCACTTTCCCAAATATTGGGAGTTGAAGGGGAAGAGCCACATCTCAAATAAGCTTAATTTTTTTTTCCTGCTTTTTTTCTCCCCAAATCCCCCCAGCACATAGTTGTGTATTTTTAGTTGTAGGTCCTTCTAGTTGTGGCACATGGGACGCTGCCTCAACGTGGCCTGACAAGTGGTGCCATGTCCGCGCCCAGGATCCAAACCAGCGAAACCCTGGGCCGTGGGAAGTGGAGCGTGCGAACTAACCACTCGGCCACGGGGCCGGCCCCTAAGCTTAATTTTCTTATTTCCTAGTGAAAAGCAAGGTTGAGGGAATCTCATGAACCCTTTGGAACATTTCTGCCTTTCATTTGTATTTTTGTTATGCTGCATAATCCTCATTTACTAAAAAATGACTTTCTTCTGTGGCAAGATCTTATTTGGAATAGTCATTCAGACAGACAAGGGTGTAAATGATATGAGAATAGGGTGTTTCTTGGCTTTTTCCCCCCATACTATATCCCTATCCCAGCATATATAACCAAATGAATGAAGTAGAGTAATGAAAAGTAAACTTTTAACTACAGTAATTTTCAAAAGCTGATTATATAGGAGTATAAAGACAGGAATATAAATGTCCAGTGGAGAACCTTCCAACAGTGCATTTTAATGTGGTAGCATTCTAATATGATTAAGAGACAAGGTTTAGTGGCTATAGCAAAGAACTTGTAGAACAAAACGGATGTGTAGCTTGTATGGCTACTATGTACCCCAGTTAGAATGTATGAAAGCTCTGAGACAGACATTAAGTTGTCTGATTTGGTAATGCTGTTTGTTATTCATTTTAAATGTGTAGAATTCTACTTTTCTTCCATTATAGCCTTTCTTCTCAGTCTATATTAATAATGTAATTATATAGGATTCACTGTTTTGTTATTAAAACTTACTTGATTCTGGGGTTTTTTTTTAGTCTATTTTTAGTTATTGAAATTAATATAGATAGTAATGTTGCTTATTAGAGCTATTTCAGCTCCCATTAATGAGTTTTTAAGGACCATTTTCTCTTCCTATTCAATGTTGAATATTGGTACTTTAGTATCAGTATTCAAAGCATAAGCCCTAGTTAACAAGTTTACCAACACAATGCACTAATATCCTTGCCCCTGCAGATTAATGAATTGAACACGAATGAACCCTTAGATGCGTATGCAGCCTTTGTGATTTTGACCTTTTATCTTTTGAAATTAAACTTGTCCATACCTACGGTATTCTACTGATGTGTTCAGGTCTCATAGAATTTCCTTATATTGTAAAATTCTATAACATTTGTGTAGTGTTATTTGGTAGGACTGTTTGCATTCGTGGTGTTTATCCCCCAAAAGTTTATAATGTTCTATGTCTAGTACAGGATATAAATGACTTCTTTACTGCTCTTGAAGAACTTTAAAGTTTTGTTTCTACTTGCTGTGTTTTTCTTCTCTCATTCTTCTCTTGAACTCACTTCACTCAGGCTTTTGTCTCACCATTCTATTGAAACTGTTCTTTTCAAGATCACCAGTCACATCCATATTGCTACATCGAATAGTCAATTCTCAATCTTCATCTTCCTTGAATTATTGATACCCGTTGACATGGCTGTTTACTGCCTCCTCCTTGAAATACTTTTCCATTTGGTTTCTGGGACACCATATTCTTCTGATTTTCCTCCTACCAATGGCCACTTCTCAAATTTCTTTACTGGTTTTTCCTCATCTTTTCAACCTCTTTATTACTGGGGTTACTCAGACCTTAGTCTTTGTAGTACTCCTTTTCTCTTTTCTTCTTTGGCTCCACTCACTTCCTTTAAGATCTTAACCAGTCTACACCTATATAAACACAATATATTGATGACTCTAAAATTATGTCTTCTGTCAGATTCTTTCTTTTGAACTCCACACTCATATATTATATCAGTTGTCTATTCAACATCTCTGAATATCTGTGTTGCTTATGGCAATATAAGCTGCCTTAATAGATAAATCCCAAAATCTCTTTAATGGCTAACCATAATAGAACTTTATTTCTTTTTCATATAAAGTACAAAATAGATGTTCCTGATAGATAATTTATTCCATCTTGTAGCTCCATAATCTTTAGTTCTTGGCTTACAAGATTGTCAAGTTCATCTGTATCAAGCCAGTGGAAGGAACATGGACAATTGTGTATAGAAAAGTTTTATAGGCCAGGTTTAAAGTGAATCGTATCACTTCTGCTTACATTTCACTGACTAGAGCTCAGTCATATGGCCACACAATTACAGAAGAGATTGGGAAATGTGGTCTAGTTGTATGCCTAGATAGAAGAGGAAAATAGGTTTGGTGAATAGTTAGCCCTTTACTGCCACAGATTTCTAATAGTCATCTCACACATAACATGTTTAAAACCAAATTTCTGACCTTCCTTATCAAAACCTATTCCTCTCATATTCTCTTCCATGTTTGTAAGTGTTGATTCTATTCCTCTAGTTTCTCAGATCAAAATCATTACAGTATCATTGCTTCCTCTCCTCTCAGACCTTGTATATGATCTGTCAGCATGTCCTTTTGACCTAACTTTCAAAATACATTCAGAATTCAATGACTTTTCACCACTTCCACTGCAGCCACTTGTTCCCAGACATCATCCTTTTCTGGATTATTGCAAAAGTCTACAAACTGGACTTTGTACTTCTAATATCGTTCTCCCACCCTCCCACCCAGAGTTGGAATGGTCAGAGGGATCACGTTAAAATGTGGCAGATCATGTTACTTCTCTGCTTAAAATACTCAAATGCCTTCCTCATTCTCTTAGTAACTGTTTGATTTCTACTTATACCATAACTCTTTATCCATCCAAAATGGTCTTCTTGTGGCCGGCCCGGTGGCACAGAGGTTAAGTGCTCACGTTCTGTTTCAGCAGCTCGGGATTAATTTAAAAATTAACGTTGAGGACTCTCATCTTGCTTAAATTATTCCAATAAACTCTTTACTTGTGTCCTCATTTCAGATATTTCTTCCTTCTAATCTAATTTTTATATATTTTCCAGAGTTATTGTTCTGTGGTCACAATACCTGCTTAAAACTGTTCAGTATCTCCCCATTGCTACAGGATAAAACTCAAACTCCTTAACATGACATAGATGATAGCAGGAGCACAGCTGAGCTGGGAGAGTGAGCTGAGCTATCAGTTGTTGGAGTAGCTGATTAAAGCAACAAAACAAAAATGAAAGAATTTAGCCTTTAATCACTTACTGTGGTGGTAAGCAAGAGTCTTAAACCACAGTGCTCCCCCTGTTCGATTTTCCCCCATGGAATGCCATACTGGGGAAGGGTGAGATGAATTGGCATGAATCAGCATGGCTCAGTGTAGATGTGGGGATGATCTCACTGTTGAAAGAGCTCCAAACAAAAGGTTCCAGCAGTTTATGGACCCTGAGGTTGGCAAGAGGCAAAGGGAGGGAGAGAGAGGGTTTGGAGTGGACCGAGTGAGAGTGGGGAAAGTGTCTTTACGGTTTTCTCTTCCTCCTCTGGTAAGAAGGCCTTGGCAGAGGTGCCTGAAGAGGACCTCTCCCCAAGGCTTCAGCTAAAGAAACCTAGGATGAGGGTGGAGCTTAGGAAGGCAAGTATGCAAAGAGCATGCCTGGCCAGTAGAGTCTGAGTCCTAGACTACAACTTCCTTCAGAGACTGCAATGCACTGGCTGTACACGAAGTCTGGTTTGGGTAGGAGGGTAGATTTCCCCCATGATGTCTCGCAGGTAGAGCCTTTGTAATTGTCTGTAGTCAGGCGTGAAAAAGTCACGCATAAGGGGCCAAGCCTGGTGGCATAGCAGTTAAGTTCACTAGCTTTGCTTAGGTGGCCTGGCGTTCACCAGTTCAGATGCGGGATGTGGACCCATGCACCACTTCTCAAGCCATGCTGTGGCAGGCATCACACATAAAGTAGAGGAAGATGGACACAGATGTTAGCTCAGGGCTAATCTTCCTCAAAAAAAAAAAAAAAAATCACACATAGATTTTTAACCAGGAGTTGGACACCTCAGACGCTTATCCATGATCTCTCCCCTGCCTTTTTCTATAGCCTCTTCTTTGGCCAGTTCTTGCCTTATACTCTCAAAAAATTCTGGAAACATTTAACTTTAGCATATACCCAATTATTTCTTACTAACTTGGCTTTGCTATTGCTATTCCCTCAGAAAGAATGCTTTTCCTTTTCTTATTCTTCTGGTTAACATCTGTTAACTCTTTGACTCAATTTCTGTGTTATTGCCTTCCAAGAAGCTGTCTATTACTTTGGATAATGTCCCTCCACTGTGTTCACAAGGAACACATGTATTTTAATTTTCTCTTTATATATCTGTTTCTTCCATTGGACCATTAGGTCCTTAAGGGTAATGACTTTCCTTATCACAAAATGACTCTTTAAATCTTGAGTGCCTGGCATAGGTCTTTGTGCATCATTGGGGCTCAATAAGTATTTGTTGATTAAATGAGTAAGTGAGTGAATGAGTGAAATATAGACTCATTAGTTTTTCATCCTTGGTCTTTTATGGTACGGTTAGGCCCCAACTTTTCTTTTATACCTCATTTCCTACTGGGGCCAACTAAAGACTGCTTCCAATTTTCTGACGTTTATACTTTTGCTTATGCTCTCCGAAAAGCCTACAATGCCATCTTCTTTGTGTATCACTTGAAACTTGACCCCTTCTTAAGGATTTTTCTCAAAAATCTCTTGCTACTTAAAGCATTTCCTGATCCCTTTAAAACATATGTGATCACTTACTCCATTTTTTTTGAATTTTCAAAGCTCTGGATTTTTACTTTTCTCATAGCATGGATCTTATGTCATATAATTCTTTTTTTGCTTATTTTATCCCATTTATTAGATTGTAAATGCCTTGAGATTAGACTGTGTTTTCCTTATATGGGTATCGCGTATAGCACCTCAACCAGAGCTTTCTAAATAGTAGTGGGCACTCAAAAAACTATGTGTAAATGATATAATTAAGCCAAAGCAGAACTGATCATTAAGAGCTAGAAAAAGTAAAATGTAGGAAAGAAAGAGGAAAATAAATCACTTCTGAATGTGAATAATTGCTTCAAAATTGAAAGTACTAGAAAGTTTCTGGGAGATGACAGCACCTATTGAAAGAAGTGGCTTCCAACTGTCTTCAAAACCTGGAAGTGTAATGTAATAAGCCAGTTCTCCCCTGTGGATAAGGAGCACATACTTTTTGCTAATTTATCTAGTTTGCAAAGCACAGTATATATTTTTTTCTTTTATGCAAGTTAAAATCAGTCTTTTGCTTTCACCAGTATTTTCCTGAGAGTTTCGGATTAAAGGCAGGAAGTGTTGGATTATGCTGGGTTGCTGCTACATTTGAGCTTTTAAATTATTTGTTTAAAGATAAAAATGTTACACTATGGAGGCTATTTCTTTGCTTTTTCCTTCTCTCCCTGTAACTTATAAACTATCTGAAGAACAGCAGCACCACCAATGATGTGATATAGGGCCGGAGTTTGGGAGAAATAGAAGTCCTAAATGCCAAAGCAGTGGTTCTTGGCTATGCTATGGCTTCACGTACATGCTTATAAACCATGTAGTTCTTCTACATTTGGGACAAGTAATAGGAGCTACTAGAAACACTCAGTGGGTATTAATAGCTTCCAGGCTTTTCAGTTACAAATGTTGACCTGCACTACACGGTACTTAGTATTTACCTTAGTTTTACTTACCTGTTCAAAAGCAATAGAGCCTTATAACCCATTCCCTCCTGTCCCCAAATCTAATAGCTTTGCTGTTTCAATTTTGGGTGATGCTAATACTGGAAAAATTATATATTTTATAATTGTTCTTTATTGGAATGTGTGGTAATAGTTTTTCACATAATTTATAAAAAATTTTGGTCTCATTCAAACCTGTCATTTTATAAAAGAGATGTTTAAGCTCATTCCAATACAATAAACTGTCATAATCAATATACTAATGAGCCTAATATGAATATCTTAGCCCACTGGAAGATATCCAGCGTGGAAGTAGCATTAACAAAGTAGCATTACTGAAATCTTTTGGTAATGGAAAGTCACAGATGTCAGGTCTAGCTCTGTTTCTTAGTAGCTAAGTGACCTCAGTTCTTCACCTCTTAAATTGGGATTATATTCCTGATTTATAGAGTTGTTTTGAGAATTAAATGGGATCACATATAAAATACTTAGCAGAGTGCCGGCTACATTATAGGCAGTCACTAAATTTTAGTTCCCATCCCCTTTCCCAGAGCATAATGTAATATATTTCTCAAAAGAGTGAGGTTCTGCCTTCCTGATACTTCATATTGTTCTCTGCATTGCATATTGTCCAGCTCTGTGACTGTTTACTACAGTGATTCTATAGCTTGAAGACTGAAGACAGCCTTCAAATACAATATAAGCCTCCATTCTTATTCTAGGCATATTTTAGTACAAGTTGAAAACTCGCAACAGCATTAGATAAAGGGACTAGATGCATTTGATTAAACAGTCATATTGATTAATTTATCAGGAAGCCAAATTATTATCAATATAAGTGACTTGGGAAGAAGGGTAAATTTGGTTTCCAAATGAATCAATGTCTCATAAAGCCCATATTTAATTATTTTATTGAAGTCCAGAAAGATCATATATTTATTATCCTTGCCCATTCTAGACATTCTCACCAGTCTACTCATTTTCCTTAACTTTCCTTATTTTGACCTGCCAACCAAAATTAGTCCTAAATCTTGAGTGAATTTAGCCAACTGCTCTTTTTACTCTTGTTTTTAGGTTACTGAGTATAGCCTGGAGGGAAAAAAATTCACAGTTGTACAGATTAGTGCCACTCTAAATGCATAGTTTCCAATCTCAATTAGACTTTCATAACTACTTAGTCCTCCTTAAACTTTCCTTTAGTCAGCTTTCTTTCACATTCCCCAAGACAGCTCTTCTAAATTTAACCCTCATATTCTATTCTTTAGTCAAAAGCCTTCTATTTAATAGAGAAAAAAAAAAAATCAGGCCAAAGGGCCGGCCTGGTGGTGCAGCAGTTAAGTGCACACGTTCCGCTTCTTGGCAGCCCAGGGTTTCACCGGTTTAGATCCCGGGTGTGGACATGGCACCGCTTGGCACACTATGCTGTGGTAGGCGTCCCACATAGAAAATAGAGGAAGATGGGCATGGATGTTAGCTGAGGGCCAGGCTTCCTCAGTGAAAAGAGGCAGCAGTCAGCTCAGAGCTAATCTTCCCCCAAAATAAATAAATAAATAAATAAATAATCAGGCCAAAATCAGGCCTTCAGTTTTTCTTTTCTTCAACCCTAAACTCATTTTTTAAAATACAGACTTACTTCCTTCCATCTTGCCACAGAGAAGGAGGGGACTGTTTACTTCCAAAGTAATCACGCAATCTTTCACTGGATCGTACCTCTACTGTCTTTCTAAAATCCTACTCCTGTCCGCCTCCCCCTTGCCATCTTCAGTCTCTTCTCTTTCTTTTGACTTAGTCTTTTTCATCTGCAAACATGCTTAAGTCTGTTCTTTACCCTCTTTAAACAACCACCCTATATCCCTAATTCCTTTCTTTGTCAAAAATTTTTAAAAGGAAGTCAATATTAACTATCTCCACCAAAGCACGAGTTCATTACTGTCTAGTTTTTCTTTCACAACTGTAATCAAATTGCTCATAACATCACCAGTAATTTTTATATATGGTAGATGGTTTCAAAGACAAGTAGTAGAAAACCTGGCTCTAATCGAAGTGAAATTCTTTACTTCATTAAATTGTGAAGAAGTATATTATCTTTCATAATAAGAAGTGCAGATATGTAAAGGCTTGAGGGTGGTCTTTAGCTCCATTTTTCTGCAGTTCTTTCAGTTTTGTGTCCCTAGATGTGTAAACTTTTTCCCCAGTCTGTTTTCTTCATTGTTACGTTATAGCTGCCACCAACTGAGTCTACTGTTTCCTTGTTCCAGTCCATCAGAAGCATGGGAGAACTACTGACCTAAACCACTGAATAAAAGTTATGCATTTCAGATTGATGAAAGATGATTGCCAGGCAAAATTTATGCAATGATTGGCTTAAAGCTAGATTCTGGCAGTCACTGGCAAGAATAACAGGATTATTATAATTGACTTATAGAAAGCTGCCTGTAAACCATCAAACCATTTAAGAAGAGATAGATATCTGAACAAAATTGTAATTCTTAGGAAAGAGTTAGGAAAGGGGAGAGAAGTAAATGCTAGGTAGGTAACCAAATGAGTACTTCAGTTTCCTAATTATAAAACCTAAAGATTCCTCCTCCCCACCCCGTGAATGGAAACAACTCAAATGTTCATCACCTGATGAACAGAGACACAAAATGCAATATATCTGTATAGTAAAATATTACTTGGGCAGTAAATAGGAATAAAGTGCTGATACATACTACAATATGGATGAACTTCAAAAACATTATTCTAAGTGAAAGGAGCTAGTCACAAAATTCTACATACGGTATGATTCCATTTATAGAAAATGTCCAGAATAGGTAAATCTGTAGAGGAAGAAAGTAAGCTAATCATTGCCAAGGGCTGGGAGCTAATCATTACCAGGGGCTGTTAAAGGGCATTTTAATCAGGGTTTTTTTTGTTGTTGTTTTTAATCACTTTTGAAATCACTGGTGATACTACTTTAAGTACATGCTGTATCAAAGTAAATGACATCTAGAAGTATCCAAACATTTAAATTCATTGTTAACCGAAAATAATACCATAAACTTACATAGCATTTTACTATTGTTGAAGCAATTTCATATACTCCATTTCATTTGATTCATCACAACAGCCCTATGAGATAGGCTGGACAAGTTATAATTATTTTATGTATGGCAATGGAGGTCCATGGATGATAAATGATTTATGTGGAGATCATAGATCCCGTATATAGTATAGTAGTTAATTTTAAATACTTTAAGGGAAATGAAGCCAAAATGTTTTTATATCATAACCAGAAATTTTAGAGACTAGTGGGTTTTAATATAAATTACTCCAAAATTTTAGCTGTTAGGTATATTATAGTATGAATTAGTTATAAATTTGATTTTAAAGAGTCTCCCTTGAAAGGTAAATTAGACTCAGTTATTTGGTTCCTTAGAGATATTGGAAATGTTAAAAAAAAATAGATATATATACATTCTCATAGCTGTTAAGCTCTCCTAAAAGTTCTGATACTAATAAAAATGCTTTTTGGTTACCAATCACTTACAATTTAACTTACTCTAAAATTGGTCCAAACTTAAGAAGCTCCAAGCCAAAGCAAACACATTCACCTACCTTGAGCGTATGTACTGTGAAATCCTCTGTATGTCCATTCCTAAGGAATGGAGAATGAGAGTGACTGGTAATGGATATGGTATTTCTTTTTGGAGAAGTAAACATATTCTAAAATTGGATTACGTTGATGGTCATACACATCTGTAAATATTCTAAAAACCATTGAATTATACACTTTAATATGTATATTAAAATATATGTAAGGTGAACTTTATGATATATAAACTATATATCATAAAACTGTTAAAAATACAAAAACATAAACAAAAGCTTCTCCTCATTCTTCATCCTTCTGAATATTTTTATGCAAAATTAAATATTGCTGCCCACTCACTGCTTTGAGGAGTTTTTTTGCTTCTTTGTCTTTTTTGGGCACCATTCTATTTTGATTTTCCTGTTATCTTACTGATTGTAAGGAGCAATTACTTCCTTCTCTATTTATTCCATTGTTCTTTTCCTCTCCTGTAACTTTTTAAATATTGAAATTTCTCAGATTTCATTTTCACTTTTCTTTTGTTCTTTCAATATAGTTTTCTCTGGATCTAGCACCATACCTAGCTTATGATAAACACACAGTAAACTTTTGTTAGATGAATATCTAAATCCATCAGCTCCCAAGATTGATCAGTCTACCAACTTTATATCTCTAACCCAGGCTGCTTTCTCGAGTTCCTAAGTTATATTGCTTACTTATGAGACATACCTGCCTAGACATTATTAGGTATCCGGGACATGAATGTTCTCCCCAAGCACACCTACTTAACCTGCCTCGTTTCAGTTAAATAGCATCTTTATCTCCTCATAGCCCCTTTGTCACCCACCTCAATTTTACTCTCATTATCTCCTTTTCCCTCAACTCCCCTATTGAATGTCTCATCAAATCTTACCTATTCTACTTCAAATATGTCTCTTGAATCTTACCCTCTGGGCTCCACTCCCATTGCCTTCTTTCATATTGCTGCCGTGCAACATATAAGGCTGATCATATTAATCTTGTTTTGAGAAAGCTTGGTTGTCTCTCTGTTGACTGTGAGATGTAAAGAGCTACTTTGGTTAATTATACAGGCCTTTTGACAAAAATCTTGATTCTAAACCTATGTTTCCTACCTTAGCTTTTGCCACTCTGAGGCTGCCTCAAAATGATGTTTCTTACCCGAACTTCCTTAGAAAAAGGTGCCTTTTTATGTCTCTATACCTTTGTCCATGCTGTTTCTTCTGCTTGTAATGCCTTTTCTATTTTGCCCAGCAGACTCCTGTTTATCATTTAAGTTTCTTTTAAAAAGTCATCTTGTTCGTTTTAATTGATTATTTATTAATTGTCTGCTTTGTTCCAGTTATTGTTCTTGGTCAGTGAATTGGATAGACACAAACCCTTGTCCTCATGGAACATACAAAATAGATTCTCATTGAAACCTTAATGAAATCCTCAATCCTCCCGGGCAGAGTTAATTAGTACTTTGATCATAGCTATGATAGTATCCAATAAATGTTTCTATAGGAAATGTCATGTGAAAAGCTTATTGGCTTTGAAGTCCATAGATTCTTACTATTTATTACTGATGCATAAGACTTAGTTTCTTCATCTTCAAAATGAAAATGACAGTGGCAGGCTGTTGTGAGGTTTGGTGATAATGTGTATAAAAGAGCATGATGTCTAGCACAGAGTAGTCTAATGAGATAAATACTATCTATTTTAAAGTTGTATTATTTTTGATATTTATAATTTCCTTATCCTGATTATAACATAAAAACAACTTAGGGGCCATCCTGGTGGCATAGTGGTTAAGTGCTCAGGGTTCACAGGTTTGGATCCTAGGCGTAGACCTACACACTGCTCATCAAGCCATGCTGTGGCAGTGTGCCACGTACAAAATAGAGGAAGATTGGCATTCATGTTAGCTCAAGGACAATCTTCCTCACACACAAGAAAAATTTAAAAAAAAACTATCATTAATAGTCTCAGAGAGGTAAGATATTAAAAAAAAATTTAGGCTGAGCTCAGCATAGTTCATTTGTATGTACCAAGATCTGGTACATAGTTGGCACTCAACAAATGTTTGGTAAGTTATTTTTTTAAATTAGATTTTTGGGAAAAATAGATCAGATTTGTCTAAATAGTATGGTTACTGAGGTGAGTTTTAGGGCTTCCAGTATCCAACAACATCATTTTAATGTGTTTTTTTTTTAGTTGTCTTTCATTAGAGTTTTAACTGAGTATAATTAACACCAGGTTTTGATTTTCTCATAACTTTTCTTACTCCCTGATGAAAATGCTAAGTGAATAAAGAGATGGTTAACAGGCTAACAACAGCTAGGAAAAATGTGGAATTATTTCTTGAATGATTGACTTTGTTGCAAAATTATGGGTCTATTTTTTTTTTGGCCTTTTGGAGGGTATGAACAAGATTGGCCCTGAGGTAACATCTCTTGCCAGTCTTCCTGTTTTTGCTTGAGGAAGATTGTCCCCCAGCTAACGTATGTGCCAGTCTTCCTCTATTTTGTATGTGGGCCACCACCACAGCATGGCTTGGTGAGTGCCACGCCCAGGATCTGAAGCCGTGAACACCAGGCCACCAAAACAGAGAGGGTGAACTTAACCACTACACTATTTGGCCAGCCCCCAAATTATGTCTTTTAAAATATCTGAACTAATAACCAATTGAAGATGAGTGTCTAGATGTCTCTAAAAGCAAATAGAGAAAGACACTGAATAGTACCATGCAGAAATTCCATGTGGCTTAAAATCTTTATGTCAGGTCTCAATAAAGAAGCAATTCTGCTTTAGAATCCTCTGCTGGAATCCATACAATTGCGGTCTTTTTTCCTTTTCATTAAGATAGCACAGTGCATAGATCACTTGCATTTGATTTATAGTTGGTACTTGGTAAACAGAGATTTTAGTTAATATTCTTTGTCTATCTGTATGAAGGTAGATTTCAGTTTGTGAGATAAAGCATTGTTTTATATTGTATGATACCCTATAGTACCTGAACATTATTTCACCAAGATTTATGCAGAGAGCGAAACCCTTCTAGTACTTAAGCACTTTTATCTTCTAGTTGACAGTGCACTGAAAATGTTGACTTCTTTTTAGAGGTTACCGTTTATTTAAGTTGTAGCTAATATCTAGCATGAATTTTTAATCTAAAAATATGTATAGAAGCTAGCCAGATACAGGAGTTAGAAAAACAGGTAATGTAAAAATTTAAGAACAAGATATGAAGTACTAAAATTTTTTAGAATTAAGAGCTTTTCTCTAGCCAGAAGAACTTATTACTGACTTCTGTTAAGGTCATCAGGATTTATCAGGTATTGTCACAAGAAAGTCAGTAAGTTGGAAAATGGGAAATTTTTCTAATATAATTTCATAGTGACATTTTTCTTTTTAAAACTATCATTCTTTTATTGATGTAGATCCAAGTTACAGTAAAATGTCACTAAAACCAGTGAGATAACAGACGTGCATATATCTGACTAATTTGAATAGTAAACGTCAATACATTTAGGTTATAGAATAATTGGAATACTTATACAGCTACCACTGATTTCAGTAATTAACCTTGTTCTACTTTAATAGAACAATATCAAGAAAATAATCTACCTTAATAAAGTAATATGAAGTTAACGACTTCAGTGAAATAAATGTAATATTTCTCTTGTACTTGATTATTTTATTCTGCGTACTGAATTTTGCCTGTTTTTTGACGACCAAACATGTTCCTGGTCTGAACACCTTTTCCTACAGCAGGGAAATACTGTGTGACTGCTATTGATAGTTTGGCCTTGTTCTCTTCCCTGTTCCCAAGATTAGATGTAATTCTGGGAGAGAAAGAAAGGAGCTGGGGCATTGTAATGGAGAGGGGAAAAGATAGGGTGTTCTCATAGCACCATATCGTTCTCATAGGATATTCATGTAGCAATGCAGAATGAGCATTGCACAACTCCAGGAGTGCCATTTACACAAATTTTGATGTGAACAGTGACCCCTGAAGTTGTGCAGTTTAATAGCCATTTAATAGAGCTCTGCTCTATCACACTTTTTTTTTAATTCTTGTTTATTTTCATATCTGTCTTCTCCATGAGGTCAGGGACAATATCTTAATAATCCTCATATCCGTAGCGTTGGCTCAAGGTAAAGAGTCTATCATTGTTATTAGAAAATATTTTAGGATTTTGTTTCAATATCCATCCATTCATACATTGTTAATTGGCTAATTGGCTTACCATACTTTCTCCGAGAAAACTAAACTTTAAAGTCTTATAATTTACATGTGAAAAATATAGATTATTTATAGTTAAGCCGTTCAACTATTAGAAGAAGAATGTGGATCATACCTTAGTTATTGATTCTGTGTTTTAATACTTCTACCTTTTCCGACCAATTCTCATTTGGCTCAGTCTTATTCGTTTGTTTTACCTGATCAAATCACTAACCATAGTAGACCTTCTAGGAAAGGGAATAAATAACCTGTCTATTGATGCTTGAGTTATATTTCCTTCTAAGGTTTATTTCAACAATCTATTCAATTCTGTTCTTATAGAACAGAAAATACATATTCTGTACATTAAAATGGCATCGTTTTATATTTTATATAGATTGTAGCAATATGCTAAAAGTGTGCGTATATAAACACATAAATGTGAAGTTTTTCTAAAACGTGAAAGATTATTACATGACTTATGCTTAGAATTAGGAAAAACACAGTGACTACATTGTAATTTTAATCTCAGACTTTGAAATTAGACCAAAGAATGGGGGAGAAATCATTAGAAAGAAAAGTGAGAACATTTAATTTCAGTGTCATTTACAACTTTTCAAAGACATGTATTCCTATTAGTCAAAGATTTTAGGACTTGGAGATTGTGTACTAATAGGAGATCTAATTCTAACACCTTTTATAGAGGAGCCTTTATTTCCAGATCTTATGGATCCTCGGCTCACATCCTTAATTTGAATACTTATTGGGATCTTAGTATTAATTATTAGTGGAACTGGATGTAGATGAAGTTTTGGAATGTGGTATCATGTATTATTAATATACTTTTTTGGATAGATACAGGTATATAGAGGTATAAGTATATAATTATCTAGATATATATTTCTGAGTTCTTAGAATAAGTGATTTCTCATCTTATCCATGCTTGTATTTAGTCAATAGTCTGTTTCTGAATGCTTGAAGTCTTTTTAATTTTTCTAGCTGTACAATGGTGATAACTTAAAAATGTACAGTATTTTATTTAGTTCATTCAATAACCTTATGGGAAGAGAGTTGGATCAACATGCCAAATTTGTCGATTTCTTATCGTCTTTCCCCTAGAAAGGGATTTTAGGGAGGGAGTGGCAGTATTTCCTATATGAGACTGAAATCTCTATGTGAATGATTAAAACTTTTAGTAAGTTGATGATTGAAACCTACACATTCCCCTTTCCAATTCTGGTCTAAAATGACAAAGCCTGCCTCATTTTTTCTTTGATAGAGCTTTATACTGAGAGTGCATGTTGTTAGAGGAAGCAGGGTTAGGGGGACAAAACATTGAATTTTCAGGCTCAGGTCTGTTGCTATGTAAATGACTTTAACCATGCCAGTAATTACCCTCATCTGAAAAAATGAGTATGATTTTTTTCCCAAAGAGCATGTATTATTCTCACCATCAGAAATTGGATGATAAATGCTATTTTTCAAATGAGGCTAATAGCTATTCCGTTATAAGTAAATTCCTTAAGGGTATGTTTCCTATATCACCTGAAGCAGAGCTTTATATGAAGATACTCTCAAAAAATATATTGAAATTATTGTTCTCTCTAGGTGATTTTTGTAATCCATTCTAGATCTGTGATCTGAAATAAGTGATTTTTGCTTTGCCTTCAGATTATTTTAAATCTTGTAACAGGAGGTAGACTACTTGTATTGGGAAGATAGTCTGAGATATGCCTTCAGGATATTGTAAAGATTATCATGCTAAGGTATAAAGAGTATCTTGATGAGGTAAAAATTCTATTTGGATTTTATCTAAATTTTTTTTAATATTTGGTAGAACGTTTACATTTGAAGACAGAAGTATATACTTGGGTAAATGCAGCTTATCTTAAAAATTTTTCTATTATGTGAACAAATTCTCAATTCCTGATATATTGGTGCTCTTGTTTCAGCTAAATGTCACCATTGTGACCATGTTTTGTTAGTGTCTAAGAGCATAACAATAAATATTATACTTTTACTTCCTCCTAATTTTGGTTATTATTCTTCGAGGTATTGTCTTTGAGTTACTTGATAAATTTGTGAATGATTTTATAATTCCTCTGGTTTTCCTACTGTATGACAAAAATTATTTTGTACATCCTTTAATAGTCATTGGATTTGACTTCACTTTCATGCATTATACTAGAATCTATTGTTACCTAATTTAGTAATAATTTTATAATAGCAGCTTAATATCTCTTATAATTTTAATTGTTATCAAGAAGAATGACATCATTTAATTTGACTCAAAATTCAGAAGGATGGATGAATGGCAAATTAATAATTTACCACCTTTGCATAATACTGAAGCATAGGATATTAGAAGGATTGATGGCAGAAAAGGTTAACAAATTTTAGCAGCTTTCATTAGCTTTACATCGTCATATGTTTGTGGTGCTGACTGAAATAGACTTTGTAGGAGATCTCAGTCTAGGGAACTAATTACTTGTGCCGATTGCTGCACTGATGAATAGACCGTCATTGTATCATTCCCCTGAAGACGAGGAGCAGCCTGTGATTCACGACTGCATCCTGGCTGATATTTGATAATAATTTTAACAGATAAATGTAGGTAGGCAGAATGATGAAGTGCCTATCCAAGCTCCAAGACTATCAAAGCCATACACATAGCCATCTGTGTACCGCCTTTTCCCCTCTCACCTAAGGAGAATTTTATTTTATTAATTGAGTTCAAACAACTCTTGTCTTTTGCTTGTATGCGTATTCTGTAGCTATTTCTTATTTATTTTAAATGATAGAATATTAGTTTTTATTTAAAATGTAGACAGAAAAATAACAAAGAAAAATAAAAGAGCCTTTTAATGTTTGTTTTTGAGGACTGCAATTCTTATACTTTTTTGTATTTCATTTTGATTACATTATATCTCCCCCTCTTTACACATGATCGAAATCAACAAAGGAAATCTTTGATGTTCTCATTGTCTCTCTAGCATTCTCAGAAAAGAGCCTTGGATTCCTATTGTTTTTAAAAAATATTTTCTTTAAATAATTTACTCTTTGTTATCTACGCTTTTATTAATCAGATAATTTTTAGTTGTTAAAGTACATATTTACAAATCTATTTTGAATTTTTAAAGGTAGCATCTTTAAAATATCAAAATATGGGTAACTTTTATGTGGATATTTTGGGACTGTCACTTGGTCAAGACTACTAATTTGTCAAACCTGACAGGTACAATTTTATTAGCTCATGAAATATGTGAGATTTTATTTTGTATTAGTCATTCCTTGCAGAAGTTTTGATTAGGAATTTTTAAAATTTCATTATTGAAACTTACAGGTTTTCATGCTGTGTATCTTTAGTTAATAAATATATTCTGCAGAGATTTTTTTCTTACTGTAACTGAAAAAACTTCATGTTAGTAGTTTTCTTATAAAATATTTTCCATCATGCTAGGTCATGATTAGTTAACAGGAGTGACAGTTGACATTTAAATATTGCCATATAAAAGATCTGCATAATTGGGGAAAATATAGTAGAACTTGAATTGAGTGAACCTCTTTTTAAAAAAGTACATTTCCAAAAGTATGCTTTTGATATAGCAATTATTGCACATCATATAACATGTAGTTTTTAATTAAATATAAAAACAGACTACATAAAACAGAAATCCAATCTGATTTGCTTGAAAATAGATTGCTATTTCACTCTATAGAAATGGTTTATTTAAAAACAGTAAATGGAAAAGAAATGCATTTTCTTGTGTTGTTCTAAGCCTCAGGGGCTAAATGTAATGAATATTTTAAGAGATTATTTTAATTAAATTCCTGCACATCTAAACAGAGTAATATTTTATTATCACATACATAACCATGTAACTGAGATATTCATTAAAGTTAACACTTTCTGGACCAAGAATTCATGGTATGATTTACTGACCTTGTGCAAAAAGGCACAAATTAGGAAGAAAAATGAAGGGGGACAGACTTTGATTAATATAGGTAATGCTATACCATATTTATAATAGCCTTTTCCTTATTCTGGTTTATAAATGCAACCACAGAGAAAGGTGCCCTGCTGAGGCTGAAATGAGGCTGAAATCAGAGCACATGCCACTAGAGTGTGGGGAAACTGATCACACTGTCAGCAATTCATTTCAAAATGATGTATTTAGTGCTCATTTCACCTTCCAAGAAAAAGGAAAAGGAGTTCCTTAGACTGGAAGGTGATATTGTTATTTTCAAGGACATACCTCAGTTAAAGATTGCAGAAAGGGGAGTGTGAGGTGGAGGGAGAAATTAAGAGGAAGGAGAGGGAAAAAAAAAGGCAGAGCAAACAAGGAGAGCTTTATGCAGAAATTCAGTGCTACCACGCTGTTTGATAATTGCTAACATATGTGGCTTCTCTGTTTCATTGTAGTCGTCCTCGTGAGTTCTGGCGCCTTGACTACTGGGAAGATGACTTGCGGCGCCGGCGACGATTTGTGCGTAACCCTCTAGGATCGACACATCCTGAAGCGACACTAAAAACAGCCGTGGAACATGGTCAGTGTATAAACCACTCCTTGCCAATAGCAGCAGGTACAGTACTTGGTAATGAAGAGCATAACTTCATTATTACAAGGCACTGTAAAATGGTCCAATACCACATTTCATAGTTATTTGCCCTAGAAAGAGAAGTTAAATTTTTTATAGTTAGTGTAGGGTCCTATTAAATTATGGTGTCAAGTGTATTTATTTATTATGTTACACATGCAAAACTTACTTAACATAGACCCTTTGTTTCAGAGTAGGAGGATAAAATATTTCTCCTTTTAAGTGACACATTCAGCTTTGAGTAAATTAATCCAGGAAGCCTGCCTCAAATCCATGAATATCAGAAAGACAGCATTTACAAAGCAAATAGATTTCTAGGTTCCGTTGTGTGTATATGGTTTTCCTTCAACCATGGTATTTTAGCATGAGATTATGAAGTGGGAGAGATGGTAATAAATGTCCAAGTGCCTCGATACTTTCTGAGCCTTGATTTGTAGATGGTTGTGATAGATGGCTCCTGGAAAAAGAGAATAGACATTATTTTCATATGTTCCTGTTCTGCATCATTTTGTTATCAGAGCTTAACAACACATTTTCCTTTTTTGATATAATGCATATCACTGTGATTCACTTTATGAAGAAGCCTAATGAGCAAATTGGAAAAACTGAAAAAGTCCTTTGCATTTGATAATGTAGTCTCTTTGATCATAGGGTCTCACTTAATATTTTATAATTTTTGAAAGCCAACTAAGATATATGATTAAGGGGAAAAATGCCCCTCTCCACATTAAAATTACTTTAACTTTATAAAATATAAATTGGTTATTTTGTAGTAAAATAAGAAATAGTTTTAATTTTTCTTTTTCAGGGTATTAGTTTAACATGCAGCAGCTTATGGTTAAATGACATTTTGTAGTATACAAAATAAATGTTAACTTATATTCAATAAGGCTATTAAGAATTTAGATTAAAAGTCTGTGATGCTAGGTTTGGCCTCAGTCAGGCAGCTTAACCTCTTGCACTCAGCCTTAAAGAGCCATTTCTGGAAGAAAATGTCCACAATATGTCATCAGATATAACACCAAATGTGACATCAGTCTTTTAAAATAAATGATCATACAGAGAATAGTCAATAACAAAGTGATCTAAAAGCAATAATAGTCTTCAGGCCCTACATCTCAACTATAGGAGGTGGAGAAGGAGAAATAAGATGTAGAATTAATTAGGCTACTTTTGCTTTTAAGGTTCATGTACTTTTTGTGTGGTGCTATAGATTTCAGAGTTAAATATATGTTTTTATTTTTCTTTCCTTTTTGTGTTTTTGGTTTTTTATTTTTGGTTAATGACCTTTACATTGAAAAAATCAACCTTCTTGCAGTTTTATCTTTTTCAGTCAAACAGATGTTACCAAGTGCGCTTAAAATTTACTAAGTATTTTTCTGTCTTCTTAAGTCATTTAACATTGAGTTGTGAGTTCTAAAGTCTATGAATGACAATAAAAATGGTTTTATGAAAATTTTTTCTTTTATATCTGGAGAGGGGAACTTGTTTTCTTAAATTGCACATAGGCAAACTGTTAATTTTTTATCCTGAGAGAAATATCAGTAAATGAATTTAAAATTTTGGTATAGATTTAATACATATAGAGCTTATTAAAATCCATTTTTATCAAAAATAGTGCATTTAACCATTTAGGGGAATTATAGAATTCTGCATAATGGATAAATTTTAATTGTTGAACTTTACGTTTTAAAATAATATTATCATGTCAACTTTTTTCATGCCAAGAGTCTGATAAGAAAAAGATTTATTACCAATGCTTACTGTCATTTAAGACTTTTTTATCCCGTACAGAAGAAGGTTTCACTCTAATTACTCTAAATAGTAATTGAAAGTTTAATATAATATTAATTAGTTATGTTTTATTATGCACTTTTAAATTGAGAGAGAGAAGTAAAGTTAAGCATTTTATGTAATTCTATCCTATTTGGTAATATTTTACACTAGTCTTATAATGATTAATATTTAAAACACTGAAAGATGAAAAAAATTTAAATCTGAAATATATATTTTTAAAAATCAACCAAATGTATAGGTGCTGCTTCAGTGGTCTTCCAGTTAAGGAAATATGTCATAGTTAATATAACATATTTTGAAAAAGGATACAAGGTCCAACTAATCATACTTTGTATATATTTTTAATTTTAAATAAAGAAGTATTAGACAGTTTCGGAACTCAGCACATAGATCGTACTATGATATTGTTTTATGTCAGCATAATTTCTAAAACATTATGTTAGCAAAGAGCTTAATTGTTTATTAAATAAATATCTTGTAGTTGACATTCAATTTTAATTTTGTGTTAATTATGAAACTCTTTGTTTTTTTATCCTAACTTAATAAACAATAAAGAAGCTAATGAAAATAAACATGTTAAGAATCAAGTATGCAAAACAAAACAGTATGATCAAAAAGCAGTTGAAATTATAGAATTTAGCATGAATAAATACTGTGCTTCAATGTTGAGTTTGAATAGTTAAAATAGATATTACTGTGGATAGTGTGTCAGTTTTATGACTTCTCACTTTTATTTATAATCAATTTAATTAAGGAGATAGGCATTTTGAAAATGCAGAATCCTAAAATATCGTGAACTGTATTATCATTATCAAAGGAAGACATCTAAATATAAATGCTGTTGGAGATTAGTTATGTGTTTAGTAGTAAGAGCCATCTTTTTTATAGATTGATTTGATTTGAAGGAAAGCCTCTGGTGTAAAGGTGGCAGAGTAAATACCTGAAGAGTGATGTTCTCTGTTCGGGCGATCAATACTAGCCCCATGACTCTACTTCTGGCTACCTTCTAGTTAAAAACAAATTTTTTAATTCTGACAATTTAATTGCCCTTCCCAAGTTCACATTAACTTGCTTGGGGAAAAGGGCTTTAGGTAATTTTTCAAAGAGAGACCCTCCAAAGTGGTTATTTATAAAAGTCATTTTGCAATGGGAGATTTCTTTAACTTTGCAGAAACTGAGTCATATTTTTAAATTAAAATTAATACTTCCTGTATGATTAAATATTCCTTATGGAAATTAGCAGCAGCAAGTAGAGGTGGATATTTGATTCTAGAGGGCATTTTCTTCCATTTTATAGTTTTTAAATTTATTAGAAATCAGTTATAATGATTCGTAACATTCTCCTAATGCACAGAGCCTACTTTGTCAGTTATTTATTATCAGAGCATTTTAGATCTGTAAAGAACCTAAAGCTAAAGTCTAGTCTGCCTTTATTCTTTGTAGGTAAGAAAACTGAGGAAATAAGGCCAAAATAATTCTTGGTAAATACGGGACTAAAGCCCAAGTTAACTGATGGTAGTCAGATTTTCTTAGCATTCTGCTATGCTGTCTTTTGAAATTCATTGTTAAATATAATGGGAATTTTATATTCAAATTAAAACCACGTAAAACATGTTTTAAATGTTAGAAGGATTGGTTTTAATTCGAATACTAAAACAGTTTAGCAGTAGAATCCTATTGAATTCAAGACATTTTTATTTTGTAGAGAAGGTGCATACTAATAGAAATATATGAGAAGGATTTAACAGTTTAAAAAGTATCTTGTAATCATATGGAGTGATAAAAGTAACTCATCTGGTTTTCTAGAGATGTCAGACAATGTAAAGATCCTAAATCATGCCATTCTCTCATAACTTCAAAAATGCCAGATAGTATTGGTTCCTTTTTAGGATCAAAATATACTAAGTTCTCTAACAATTTTGGGGAACCCCTGATCATTAGGAGATGAACTTGGCTTGTTCTCCAATCATCCTTTGTGGTTGCACTAATTTTTCTAGGTAACAAACCCTTTGGAAAATGAATAAACTATAAAGGAGAATTAGTTTAGGGCGATAGTTTTGTATAAGATAGACTGTGTGTCCTGTTCAGAATAAATAGACATGGTATGTACTTCACGTCACACTAAGTGGATACCCATATTTATTTTATGTACATTTGAGGTCACTTTGTTATTCCAATGGTAGTCTTTTTTTTTTTTTTTTTTTTTTAACAAAGTGGCTAATTCTTAATATAAACTTCTTTTACCTGTAATATGGGCTATTGATGATTCCAGTTCACTTGCACAGGGGACTTTTAAAAGGGAATTTATATATCATAAGAAGAATAGTTTTCCGTATTCTTTTTCTGTTTAATTTTACTGTGTTGCCTAGGTAAATCAACTCATGCCCACAGATAGCTCTAAAGAACTTGAACTTTACATTTTGAGGACCAGCTTCTCTCTGAGCTCTCTCATTGCTCTTAGCTTCAGTGAATCAAAAGTCATGTTTTCAAGAAAGCATTTTGGACAAATTTCTCCAATTTTATTTATCGATTGCAGTTTAGTTTTTAAGTTAGGATAAATATTAAACCAGAATAAAATGTGAGATTAGATGAAGGCAATCTGTTTCTAGTGATATGAAAAATTTAAACAGTTATCATGTTTGGAAATAATTTTAATAACCTGAAAAGGTCTGGATCGAGCTTTAAAATTGAACCGAAAGTATGTTCTGACTTCATCCAATTAAACTTTTATACTAGTGTAGAATATACTCACAGAAGATATCAAAATAGTTGATACTTGTTTTAATGGTTAATTGAATATAAGGCAAACGAAAGTTAAAAATATACTTTCTCCAGCACATATAAATATGATAGTTATCTTTCATTTTTGCTTGGGACAGTTTTGTTCTGATTTTGAAAAAAAAAACGTTCTTTAGCAGAAAGCCTATTAGACCACTGAGAATTGAACGCCAGCGCATGTGGTGTGTATTAGAGTACTGTTGGTAATTTTACTGCTGCTAACTGAAAATCCTCAAGGGGGAGTTAATTACAGGAAAACCATTCTAAATATCAGTAAGCTGCATATTTTCCATGACAAGAGGTTTTTCAGTTGAAGTTGAACAATTCCAGAATCTGAGCTTGTAAAAATAAATAAATTAATTAATTAATTAAAGTGGGTGTTTTTATGTGTACAGTAGAACTATAGTACTTTAAAATTTTTTTATAAAATTTTATTTAATTCAAAAGTTATTGCGTTTTAATATGTGTCAGCATGATGAGAACATATTTAAAAATTTTTAAATTCTAGTTGAAAGGGATAACAAATTATATTTAGTGGTCATTTAAATGAATCTGAGTTTATTTACTGAGCTATTTTAAACCATTGCATATTGCCACTGGCTACTCTTATTTTTTGTAAATGTGGAGTAAAGGTTGTTTTTTTCTTTTTTCAAATGACTTGGTGCACTTTAGGACATATATGGCAATAATCAGAGAAGGTAATGAGCAAGGTGTTGAATTTAGCTGTTTCTGATATGTTTGGCATCGGCTCATCAAATTTAGGTTTGGAAATGAATATTTTTGATTCTTTGTTCATTATGATTCTGACTTAACCTTTTAAAGTGCATTATGAGAAACATAAGAATTAGTAAACTCATAAATTAATTACATATACATTCATATTTGTATAGTGGTTATTGTCATTTTCTATGGCATAGTGGTTAAGAGCCAAGAATCTGGTGCCACACTGCCTGGATTTAAATCCTGACTCTAGTTTTTACTAGCTGTGTTGCCTTGGCAAGTTATGTAACTTCTCTGAGTCTGTTTGTTCACCCGAAAAGGAGAAATTAGCAGAGGGTTTATGAGAATTAATTGAGTTAAATATGTAAAGTGCTTTGAACTCTCCCTGGCACATGATAAGTGTTATTTAATGTTAGCATTATTATTATTTCTGCTTTGAAGAAAGAATTATAAATCCAGGAAATGAGAATGTAATGTAATGACTTTGTACTAAAATCTGACTGGCAACTGTTAATTTATTGTAAATTACTTTATAAGAAAATATAGAAGACAGTGACTTCTCTTGTACTTCTCGGTGACCAATTTATTTTTAGTAAAATTGATAGTAAATTAGAAAAGATCTTTGGGCTAAGAGCAGTGTTTATGACTTCAGAGTAAGGAAATATAAATACTTGAAATATAAACAATAATACAAAAACTTATACTATTATTTTCCTAAAAATCAGTAGGTCTTGGTATATTTCTTTGGCGCTTTAAAAAAATAAATCCATTTTAATTAGATACTTTAAATTTTTTTCAATTATTTATTGAGACTTTCATATGTGTGCAGCATACTATGCTTATGTGGATATGGAGGAAAATAAGATTTTATTTACCCATAGAGGGTATTCAAAGCTAAATAGAGAAAGCTTCTTCCCATGACTTCCTTATTTAAAAGAGAGCCCCTATGTTCTTTAAGTAGTGCCATAAGTAATGATATAAATGATATACATGGTGAACTCACAATAAATGCGATAAAAATAAACTTTTACCATTAACATTATCCATAACCATACCTATTAAACTCAAAGAAGCATTTATTTATCAAGTTAACTAGGTAACATGCATGTAGTTTAACTATTTAGAATAAATTATATAGATTAATATTAGTCATGTTACTGCAAACTGAGTGCTTTTTCCTTTCTGGGTTTGGAGCCCTATGCCTAGGCAGAAACAACAGTGAAGCAGAAAGTTTAGCCATCTGATTTCCATATCAATAGCTGCTGCCTCCGGTGGATCAGGTGCTTTACCTCTGGGATTTCCAAGCTGGAAAGCGGGAATTGGCAGTAGTGTAGCAAAGATTCTCAACTTTCCCTTATGTGACACTATGAGCTTTTTAAAAGTCACAATCCAGAAGTTAGTATCTGCTTTTATGTATTTCTTACGGAGAAAGCTCAAAGCAGTCGGAGTCACTCTGGAGAGATATGGGGTTTTGAAGTCAGAATTTTGAGTTTCAGTGTTTCCTCCTTTCTGCTGCCCCTCTGCTCCTCTTTCTGGTTCCATTGTTGGCTGTAGGTGCTCCGCAGAGCTTCTTTTTCACTCCCTAGGTTTGGTGTACCCTTTCCCTCCTTCCTCTCCTTCCCGGCTGCCTTGTCACAGTGCCTGAGAGTCTGGTGCTGCTGCTCTCCACAGGCTGCTCCAGTTCAGGCGGTGTGAGGCTTTTTACCCAGATGCCTCTCATCCCAGGCTTGGGCTTTCTGTTATGTTTGCCCCCAGGATGTCTTAGCCCTTTACCTTAAACACCTGGAGGAGGTAGTGTTTGAGCCTCCACTTAGCTTCCACACTGCTGTGCTTTTGGATATTTGTATAAGGGCTGAAGTAGGGATGCGGGTGGGCAAGGGCAATGTGAAGAAAGAGGCAGGATAGAGTAATGAGGAAGCGAATGCAGCTTCTAAGAGCTGCTATGGCTTTATTAATGTCAGTAATATGGCTTCAGTATCTGGCCTGAATCCTCATTGGCTGTGAATCTCTCTTAGCTTTGACCCTTCTTACTTCTGGGTTCTCCTCCAAAGCCACTCCCCAACCATTTCAAAATTTTTGTCAGTATGATATTGTTCTCAGGAATGAATCAGTCTTTCTTATTTTTCAGTATTAAGTAAGTATTGTTTCCAAAACTAGGTTCTTATTTTTCTACCAGCAAATTTCCAAAAAAATATGCTGCTTTTGAACCCTCTCCTGCCCTAACTATAAGTAAATAAATGGTTCGGTGAGCAGTGCAAGGGTCAGATTTAATGGGATTAGGGTGCTTGTTCAGGGTAACATTAGACTAGGCTTGGGGAATCACGTTTGTCAGAAGGAGTATGTGTGCCCTCCCAGTCACTTTCCCCACCGTGGTTGACTCTGTGTAAAAATGATTGACCATCTCTAGCCACCTATCCTTACCTCAGTTCCCTGCCCCTTTGCCAAAGTACTGTTCCCAGAGCTGATGGACAGCTTTGTTTCCTTTTCATTTCAGCTGCAGATGAAGATATCCTTGCTAAAGGAAAACAGTCCATCAAGAGTCAGGCTTTAGGAAATCAGAACTCAGAAAACGAGATCCTCTTGGAAGGCGACGACGATACTCTGTCATCCGTGGATGAGAAAGATTTAGAGAATCTTACCGGTAAATTCAGTGGTTGTGCAGATATTTTAGCTAGCTCTGGGCCAAAAAGCATCTAATTACTTAGTTTTTCAGCTGTGACCACTAGGACTACCAAGTTCACACCCACAGTTAGATTAAATAAAGGTTGTTTTTGTTCTTCCAAACATTTCCCCCTAATTTTCAACACTGTTTCCCTATTTTTCTATTTTATTCAGTCTCTTTACCCTACTCCTCTTTTTCTTTGATGAATAATTTTCACTGAAAAAGAAAAAAAGTTTAAAAGCAGCAACAATAAAACAAAATTGCTTCACCCATCCCAAGAAAGTTACCTAATCTCTATAAAATGAGAGCTATAAGTAAAATTCTGCCAGTTGTTTTGTAAATAAAGCTTGGAGGCAGATGAGCTATTTGCTTTGATATGCAGGTCTTAGTGAACAGGCTACATATACATTTAACTTTCTGAAAAAATCCATTCCAATAATACTATGGCTTTTCACAGGATTCACATATTTTACCTGATGTAGGAATTTTGATTTGCACTCTGCAGATTTTCAGTTTTACTTCCCTTTTGGGAAAAATTCTCTTGTTTAGCCTGAAATTTTAGTCATTCATTAAATGGCTTTTTTTCTTTAATGCCTGTGGCTCTGTTCCTCAAGGAGGAAAATCTGAAAGATTCTACAGTTTCTATTGGTGAAAAATATATAATTTAAGAGAAAAAGCATCACAAATCTTTTATTTAGTTACATATCTGTAACCTGTGCTACTATGCAATGAATGATAATGAAAAGCAAAAATAAAGGATAGTATCTTCTCTGATGACCATCAACCTCTCTGTAAAGTAAAATAAAATTAATTGGAGCATACTGTTAAGGGATTTTGGGCAGGAGTAGAGAGTAGGAAACACAGTGCTATTCTCTAGTCTTTTCCTTCACATCCATTTACCCATTTCCTCCTCCTCTATTTGCTTTTATTCTTGCTACTAGTAATACATTCATACAGTAATAGAGGTGAAAGGGGAGTTTAATTATATAATCTTGACAATGGCAATAGGATTAAGAAGTAATCCACACTAATAAAGTGGTGTGGGTTAGAAATGAAGTGGAAATTGTCAGGGGTCTTCTGTAGGACCTAGGCTGCCCTAGCTCCTGCAGCTGTCTGCTTACCCTGTAATTGAATGTCTGAGAGTGATTGAAAAAATGTTATTTCTTCTCAGGATTACATGCTAATGTACAGAGGGCAAAGGAGACAGCAAAAGAACACATAGCTGCTTATTTCATCCATTTATGGGGATGAGCTTTGGGAAATCATGGCTGTTCTGCAGCTATCTGCTGCCCATCTGCAAACACAATGTACTTGTACATTGGGAATAGAGGGCAAAACCTGCTCTGATCTCCGCAGAGCATCCCTTCTATTGTCCTACTGGCACACATTAAGATTGATGTGAGATTAAGGACCAACACCCTTCTAACAATCGATAGAAATGTCAATTCATCGGAATTTTGAAACATTTATTCACCCATTGATTACCTGCATAGGTGTACTGTGTTTATAGGCACTATATTAATTCAGAACTATAAGTGCCATTCTTCTCTTACTGTTTTCCTCACTAGAGGATTGAACAATGAGGAATTGACATGAGATTTCAAATTCTTACTACATCTATCTCTACATAAATATATATAATATAATTATTATTTTTAGTCCCTATTTTAGGTTTAGCTCTAATATACTTTATGCTCTTCTATCTGTAGTGAATCTATTGTTTTCAGTAGCAGGCTGATTTGTCTCTTTGATAAGCCCTGTGGAGATTTGATTATTCCAATAAAAATTCATTCACTTGGAAACCCACCCTCCAGCTGTTTACTCCCAGAGTCCCTGAACTACCCTAATATTAGATTTGCAAGCATTGAACAATATTTAACAGTGGAAAGGTAGGCTTAGAAAAGAAGTATTTTTACCAATTTTTCATGGGTTAAAGTTATTATGGAAGAGGTTTCGTGTCGACCAGCTACAAAATTTTTATCAGAGAATATGGTTTATTGTTTCTTACTTCACCAATAAGCTAGTGATCTTTTTGTAATCATGCATCAGCCACTCTAAGCTAACCTCTGGCCTTGGAAGCCTATCGAGTCTTCCGTGCTCCTGGTTGTTGTTCCATGTTGTTGGATAGCCTGAGGCTTGTTTTCTAAATGGAATGTTGTTGAATTTATTTAGGCAGAGCCACCTTCTCACCAGGAGATTAGACCAAAGCTTTGCAGACTTCTGTAAAATAATTGTATCCTAGTTTACTGTTATCATTATAAATCTCTTAGTAGGAGAATCCTAACTTTGCATTTTCACAGGAAGATGGACAGAATTTGTAAGTGTAGAAGGAGTTATCAGGCAATTTGGTGCTAGAGATGAGAATTTAAAAATTAAATAAATTTTGAAACATATCATTCCAACTTGGGTGGCTTGTCTTTTCCTTTTGGCAGGTCCTGTTAGCCTGAGCACACCAGCTCAGCTAGTGGCCCCCTCTGTTGTAGTAAAGGGCACTCTTTCTGTCACCTCCTCCGAACTCTATTTTGAGGTGGATGAAGAAGATCCTAACTTCAAGAAGATCGACCCCAAGGTGAGAAGATGAGAAGCGGGTTGCATTTTTATGGATTTTTTTTTCTTATGATGGGATGGTGGGCTCCTGTTGGGTATGATTGGCATTGGTAAAATCTGACAGACTTGGTGTGAATTTCTTGCTGAATTGCCTCTGACTATATGCAAGCCAAGTATCTTCTTTAGCTTATGATTCCCTTACCAGCTAGTTAGATTATTGAAGTTCATTTAGATTCAAAAACAATTTCCACTTAATTGCATTTATCATTAGCTCATCAGGGGTTGGGGGAGAACCTCAGGGAATATCGCCTATAAATATATTTTGCCTCAAAGAGTCCAGGGGTGAATTAAGCTACAAAATTCAGTGAGATTGAGAGTGGAATTATTTTGTTTAGCCTTTATATTTTCTGGATATAATACCAATATATCACTCTCCTTGCTTTGTCCTCATGACTTACTACTCTGTCGTGCACGCAAGCATGTCTTGTGTGTGTGTGATACCTCTGTTTCCCATTACCTGTAGTTGATTTTACAAGGCACTGCATAATTTCCTATTCTTAAATGAAAATGTAATTTCCCCTTAAAAATGTATTTCTGATTACTTTTCAGACATTGGCAACTTTATTTTACTAAGAGACATTTGTGGCATAGCCATAAAGCCAAAATTAGGTTATTTCATGAAAGTAAATGGTAGAATTTTTTCTGAGAGGAAAGTCTCTTTTAAAATGAGCAAAATAAGCAACCTGTAGAAGAGAAGTGGTTTTAAAAGATGGAATAATGTATTTTACAGGCTGATAGCTTGTGTGTGTGTGTGTGTGTCCATACACATATATATTCTGAGTTTATTGGAAAGAGGTTCTTTCATTTTATAATCATGTGAATTATTAAATTTTAGTGATTTAGAAGTATTTCAAAGTAGTTCTTAATAAAAATGTTATACTTTTATTAAAAACTTTACAAACATATCATATCATCTCTTGTCTTATATATGTTTCTAGTACTGTGTTTTAGAATTGCTGCCTTTATTAAGACAGAATTTGGTAGACTGTATGAAAGGAAGGCTATGATGGAACTGATTGTTTTGAGCTTGATAATTCAGCTAACCCAAGATAGAGAAAACTTTAATGCTGAAATTGCATCAACTAGAAAGATTTTCTCTGTTGTTGAATATCTGAAATGGCTGAAAATGTATTTTAGTTTTTTTGGGAGAGGAAGGTAACCAAAATGACTTGAACTCCCTAATTTATGGTAGTTTGTGAATCTGAGAGGCTGGAATTTAATTTAGAATATTCTGTTATACTTTTGGACATACATGGCTTAAAATCTAAAACATGATTTAATTTAAAGGTGTCCAATGAATTGTTTTCAATATTAGACCTCTGCCAATCTTTGCGATTAGGCTCTTTGAAATTATGTATTCCTTTTGGGGGAAGTTATGACTTTTATTTCTCTCTGATCTTATTCTGTGCAGTGTTATTAAATTAATTTTTTCCCCCTGTTGCTTGTGCAATACAGGATCTTTTAGCCTAATCACAGAAATTATCTCGTACCTCTGCAGCCAGCCTAATACTACAGAAATCAAAAGTTCTACTGATTTATATTCTTAAAATTTTTTCAGCCAATTAATGGAAGAATTTTTGATTTTGTATAGACACTGGTGCTTAAAGGCATTTTGTAATTGAGGACACTTGTGTTGCTGCAGTGTTTTTCTTTTTTTGTTGGTGATACCTGCATTAAATTAAATAAGGAGGGAAAAAATACTGAATTTGGGGAATTTTTGTTTCTTTTTGTCAAGAGTTAAAAACTTTTTTCTTGGGATAATTGGAAAGAGATATGTGTCTTATGCTGTAAATACTTTTGTTAGTAGAAAAAAAGGTCTTTTTTATCTTTTAAACCAAACACTGTGCCCTTTAAAGCATTCTTTGTAAATGTAAGCACCTACAACTTGCTTGGAAAATGTTCTTAAAAATCAGAACGTTTTCCTCAGAGAATAAATTAATTTTGTATTATTTAAAAAAATTATTATATTGGTTTTAACCACTTAGTATTAGAGTGAGTTTGTTCTACATCTACAGGACGAGAGACGAGAGAAAGATGTGATATAGGTTGAAAGAGTGGAGATGATTTCAGAACTGAGAAGATCAAAGTTGGTATTTCTAACACAGAACTATTTCTACTAGAGAATTTTTGCCAGGAAATCTTAAAACTTGAGCCTGTTTAATCAAGTGAACTAGGCGTCAGAGCCCTGAGTAGCTTCCTTGTTTTTCATCCATCTCTGCTATCCTGCCGCTGCTCATCCCTCCCTACACTCCCTCCCCTACTCAAACTTCTTCCTCTGATCTTTAAAATTGCTTTTTAGAACATTTTTCTGTATATCTCTCATTTGTAGATTTTATCAATACATTAAAATCTGGGCTAATTCAAATAATAAGTTTTAAATATTAAAGGGTTTCATCTGACATGTATTCTGTACCTGTGCCTCATCATTAGCATATCTAATAGTGTATATAGTTACCTCCAACCTAAAGAAGACAAACCAGTTCCTTTGGGATACTTTCAGTTTTACTAATTATTCTATTTTCTAATCAGTTAGTTCCTTGTATTACAAAGAAACCTTTGTTAAAGGTAAAACATTGAAACCAGTACATTTGGTTGTTACCCTTAGAAAAGGAAAAAGAAGAGGAACATACTTTTCCTATATGTAAATTATTGAAACATTAATTATTCTTTGGTCATAAAACTAGTATCAAAACCTTTTTTGCTTTAGTTGCCCATAAGCAGCTTCAGAATATTTGATAAAAAGTGTTCACAGTTATGGCATTTATAGCAAAGCCATTTGAAAAATTGAAGTAATTTGTAAATATAGATTGTTCATATCAGCATTTGCTCGAGAAAAGGAATATTGCTGTAACCATTTTATTCTTTTTTCGTGTGGTTGATTTGTTAAGTTTTTGTTACTTAAAGCTTGAAGAGGACAAATAATTGAAGGAAAAATATGAACTGATTGTGGTAACTATTCAGAAAAGGTCCATAAATATTTCCTTTGTAATTCAGACTCAGAGTGGACTTTGTTAAAATTATGGCATAAGATAGCAGATCTCTTAATTTTTAATGTGAAATGATTTTTTTCTAATTTAAAAATTACGGTCACACTTTGTTCTTCCAAACAAAATCTATCCTTTTTTCAAGTGTGAATTAAGATCTTACTTTTAATCTTAAAATTTACAGAACAAATGTGTAATTGGGTAAAATTAGTATTTTCTCTTTTCTAAGGGTTTTTTTGTGGGAACTTGTATGGTTAAATCTACAAAATGTGCTGAATTTGTAAATTTTGCAAATTAGAATTCAAATGGAAGCTTCTTCTATTTAGTTCCTCAAGTTCACATCTTTACATTGTAAATTATAAATTGGTGATCTCACTGCCTTCATTTAAGAACAATCCACAAAACAGGCAATTACAATGTAAAGTAATGTTTTTATTACTGTTTTCAACAAGGCTGCTTAGGGTGAGGGTAGAAGTGCAGGAAAGGGAGGAACACAGTCTGACATTGGCACTGAGATACATTTAACATCAGCAAAACTTTTTTTAAAAGAGAAATTTTACATATAATTAAATACTTTTTTTCACTTGGTGACAACATTCAGGCAATCCAAAGTGAAAGAGAGAGAGGAAGAGAGAAGGAAAGGGAGAAAGGAGAGGGGGAAAGAAGGAAAAGGGAGAAACTACTATACATTGATTTGAAAATGTACCTTGGGTTTCATTCTGTGGTGGCAAAGCCCGATTGCTTCTTTTGTGTGACCTTTTAAATTCACATTGTTTGGAAGAAAACGATCACTTTTGTGCAAGAATATGATTTTGGTTGGTTGGGTGGTTTGCCCTCTTTTTGTTTGCGTGTTTATTAATGAAGGTCTTCTGCCTGATTCCTGTTTCTTTCAGGTGGCTTGTATAAAAGTTTTGTCCCGAGTTTCCACTGTTTGTCGCTGAGTTGTATGTGTTGTGTTTATGAGAGCATTCCCCGTTTGTGTTGCTTTTCAAGCAGTCCCCAGCACCCTATAGTTTGTCCAGGCTTTTGGGATTGGTGAGAATTTCCCTGGCCAACCTCCAGGTCTGCTTGGCAGCGCTCTCCAGGGCCGAATGGGGCTTGCCCTGAAAAAGGTCGAGGTTGGGCAGAAAGTAGTGAGGGCAGCGGCGGCACTGAAGGCAGGAGATGAGCTGCAGCAGGATGCCGTTGAGCCGATCGCCGAGGCACGCCTCATCCCAGTCCGTTTCCCGCGGGTGTTTCTCGCACTCGTACAGCAGCAGCGTCTTCATGTGGTAGTTATTGAGCGGCTGGCCTGGCAGCTCCAGGTGGCGGTCCCGCAGCGTCTTCAGCACAGAGAGGCACTTGTTTCGGCAGCCGCCCATCAGCAGGCGGTTCTCAGCCTCCCCGAACTGTAGCACCCAGGCGTCGCTCTCCGCAGAGCTCTGCTTGCCGGTCAGTGAGTAGCACTCCTTCGAGAGCAAGTTGAACCCTTCAGCCTTGACCTCCGCCACCCTATTGGGGCCTGGCCAGGGGATGTGGGGCATAGGCCACTGTGCCGCACTGCGAGGCCAGATACCCGTGCACTTGAACGCCGGAGTGATCTGCACCACGTAGCGCTCCCTGATGCGCAACTTGACCTCGCTGGTATCCGCGATCATCTTGACCACATCCCGATAGCTGCACTTGTCCACCGCCTGAGCCACCAGCGTCTGGAAACGTGAGCGGATCTTGCGTGCTGAGAGGTAGCCGGACGCTGTGATGAACTCGACCCAGAGAGACATGCTCCGTTTCCGCCCATCGCTCAGTTTGAGCACCGCACACCCGGGCAGTGAGCCGTCGTCCACGAAGTTGAAGACGCCCATCTGGTTTAGGTAGAGCACCACCTCAAATTCCGTGGGCGAGATGACCTCCAGCCCCTCGTAGCGGGCATCGATCTCGCTCAAGGAGCTGATGAAGCGGGGCTCCTGCACCTCCACTTCCTTTAGCACGTCCGAGACCACCTTACAGACCTCTCGGATGGTCTTGGCGATGGCTGCCTTGCGCGCTTGGCAGCGCTCAGTGTAGTATTTATTGAGCTGGTAAACCAGCTTGGCCTGAGCGGCGATCATGTTGGGGCAAAGGTCCGGGCTATACACCGGCGTCTCGCAATACGTTGAGGGATCCAAGGCTCACGCGCTGGTGGTGGCCCTGCGGCTTGCGAACGAGGCCGTGCGCTCCCCCTAAGCCCCACTTTCACTCTTATTTTCCACCTGGGCTGACCGGCTGATGCTACAGCCGGCTGGCTCTTCCTTTCCCCGCTTTGGAAACCTTTTTTTCTTCTGCAGAAAATAAGAAAAAAGGTGATCTTTGAAAAAGAAAAATACCTGCTGGGACTTTTTTGCTTTCTCTTGATATGTAAAATAAAGATGTGTGGGAGAGATGAAGGGGAAGGGGAAAAAGAGGGTGAGAGAGAAAAATTCAGGTTACCAGGAGGTCAGGCTTAGATGTCTGCAGCCGAGATTGACCAGAAATCTGGAAATTAGGTCTTTTAAGTGCCAAAGCAAATTTAAAAATAAAAGCGAAACATTCAGTGTTTCATTCTTAAACTTCTCTCCCACGCTGGTAGGACTTCTTCACTCAGCGTAGGTGAGTGCCTTTCTCCTCACCCTCCCCCAAATGGAAGGTGAAGGATGTAATTAATGTCCAGAGAGCAGCGAAGTGCAACTCAGTCCACCGCACACTCGCACACTCGGAGGTTTGCAGACGCCCCGCACTCTCAGCGTGTTGGTCTGGTTTCTTCTCAGGGGGTCGTGTTGTAGCGGTTTTCCTCTTTTCCTACTGGAGGCGTTGTTTGGACTGGGTTTGTTTGTTTGCAGTGGGTTCTTCTTGTCTTTCTCTAGGTGCAAACCGCTGGAAGTTGTTTGATATTCATTTCTGCTTCGTAATTTATAATTTTAGCCCTCACAAAATCTATTTTAGTGTGACGAAGTCGTTGCTTGCGTTGCATCTGGGGTTTAGTTGTAACGATTCAAGGGTTTTTCTTCTCCTCCCCCTTTAGGTTGCTTGTGCAGATTCCACTTTCTGAGCCGTCTCTCCCTCCCCCCCTCCGACGACGTTTCTCTCTTTCTCTCTCCCCTCCTAATCTCTCTCTCCCTCCCTTCCCCTCTCTCCCTCTGTCTCCCTCCCTTCCTCTCTTTCTCTTTCTCCTTCCTCTTCCACTTTCTCTCTCTCTCTCTCTTAATCTGTTTCTCTCTCTCTCTCTTTCTCTGCCTTGCTGTTTCCTGGAGTTATTTAGTTTATGAATGGTCCAGTGCCATCATGAGGGGGGTGGAGCTTCAGTTCCTACAATCGCCATCCGAGCTGTCAGTGCTTTAGCCAATCCGAGAGAGAAGACAGGCATGCTTGGCAGACAGTAGCAGCCACCGCTGCACTTGATAAAGAAAGGGGGTAAAAAGAGAAGTAAGAGAATAGGAGGAGATAGTAGAAGTCAAATGCTCACACACATTTTTACAGCCCCCTCTTCTTTATCCTCTTCTCTTATCAGTTGCAAGGAAGAAAAAGAGAGTCTATATAGAAGGGACTTCTGGAGATGGCTGGAATAACGCGAGGGAGAGTAGCAGTGGTTCAGAAAGGTTCACTTTTTTTTTTCCTATCAACATTGTGAAGAAGGTGCAGACTGCAACAAAATTACTTTTTTTTACTTGAAGGCAAATGGGAGGAGGAAGGAGAATTTGGGAAAGGACCTAAATTTTTCTAGGTTTTCTCCTCTGGCAAAGTCTTCCTCCCTTCTCTTCCCCTCCCCTCCCATTGTTGCCAAGAGCCAGAGCAATTGCTGTACTTGTCTATCAGTGGGGGTGGGTGTGGGGGGTGGAGTGGATATGGGGTGAGGGTTTATGACCGTAAATCTCTTTTCAGTAATTTCCATATGCTGTTGAAAAACAGGGCAGGGCAAAAATAGTGCAAGCACTTTGATAATTACTTCATAATTAAGATTCAGATATATTTAATACTATTACTTTATTACAAGAACTGACTAGTTATTAGAAAATGTTAAAGTTGTGAGAAATGGTGCAAATTTTATATATGGTAGAATTTTGTTGGATATACCTTTAAATTAAAGTAAGCCACTAACATTTTTAGACAAAAATGAAGGGAGGTAAATGTGAACCTGAGTTAAAGTTTTCTTAAAATGTTAATGTTTTAAATCTAATTTTGAATATATTCTCAGGCAGTACAGAGTTTCACTTGTAAAATGATTTTATTTTCATAATTGACTCTTGCTTTTAAAAGACTTAACTGCTGCAAAAATCTATAACTATCCTGTTATTGATTACACAGATGGCTTCACTCCTCCCCTGGCATTTCAATGAAACGCATGCATGTGCTTTTATTATATGTATTACCCTTTCGAGCTATACCTATTGTAATCTGTCCTACTTTTGGATGAAAAAAGCTGTAACAGTGTTTCTGATTTGCTTAGTATTGACGGTTTATGTGTGAACCTCAGGTGTCTGGATTCTGAGTCTTTTTAAGACAAATCAGTTAGATGGGATTATTTTTAGTTAGATTTTGGACGTAATGTTCTCTGAGAATGCTATAAGAATAAACCTCTACGAAGCTTTTGAGCAAAGACTTTGTTTTGCAAAACCCGTTATGGGGTTTGTGCAAAATCCCTTGGGAGGGCTTCACTTGCTCTCTAAAAGCTGGACCAGGTGAACCTGAATTCAGTTACATAGGGAAAGTTTATTTCTCTCTATGTACGTGATGTTAGACACTTGGACCTGTTGGTTCTTTCTTACGTGTCTGGTGCGGACCACTGGTACCGCGCTAGCCCTTCAATCTCGTTGCCATAAGTCCTTTTCTAAAGAACTATTTGGCCTTTTTTTTTTATTTTTAAATCGGGTTGGATTTATTGCCTAGGATCTGTCTTCACTGTCCAGGAGTTGGGAAGAACAGTTAGAAGTAAGCGTGCGCGAAACTTTGGGACGCAGAGCTTCCGTCAACTTCTCCGGAGTAGCAGAGACTTGGGGCGTCTGCAGGGCTCCAGCCTTCTTGGGGAATGCAGCTCGCGTCTCGGAACGCTTGGTTGCGGATGGATCCAGAGAAGCCACGGCCCTTTCGGGGTTCGCGCGTTTGGGAAGCCCAGACTCTGTCGGTAACCTGGCAATTGCCCGCGAGGTCACACCGGCGCTCTGGGAAATATTACTGGGCAGGAGGGGCACTTTGCTGCAGGGAGTTGTGTGACTAGCCGGGAGAGGATCCATAGCAGCTTCTCCCGAGAGCAGTTACTGGGCGGAGACTTGTGGCGGGGCTAGAGGGTGCGCAGCTTTCCCTCCCCGACCCTGGCGGTGGCCGCTTCTTGGTCGTCTCTGGTCCGCGAACGGCTGAGGCCTCTCGCGTGGACAGGCCCGGCCCGAGACACTTCTGGGAGTGAGTGTTTACGAAAAGTCCCTGGGATGAGGGCAGTTGTCCATCTCAGTGCTCCAGTGCCACGCCGCCGGCCAAGAGTCGCGGGTAGGCTCCCAGCGCGCTCCGCCCGCGCTCTCCCTTCTCGGGTGGGGCAGCCCCGGCCACGCGGATATTCGCGCCACCGCTCGACTGTCACCCCGCTCCTCCTCTCCTCCCGGCTCTGTCAAGCACGACTAAGTTTCGTCGCACCTTTGTCCCCGTGTTTCTCCACTTTTACATACAGAGGCTGAAGGATGATAAAACGTTACAAATGTTTTGATTTAAAAACAATTCATTACCAATTTACCCTGTCTAAGGTAGATGCTCTAGTAAATAATAAATCAGTTAAACAAAGGCGACTTTAATTTATTGCCGTGGTACTAATTAGAAACATCATTCGAGCAATAAACTTAAACACTTCCAGCAAATAATGCTCCCTCTTGCTAGTTCCTTTCCTCCCCCCTCCCCCACCCCACCTCACTCTCTAGCTGCCTCTGTTCTAAGAGCTGCTTCAGCTGTGTGTTTGCGGATCCGCTCTTCCTCTGGTTGAATAATTGAAGGGGGAAACGGTATCCGAGGAGGCTGTAATTGAAGAGCCCCTGTCACCTTTGCTTTTATGTATGTTAGTATAGAAGTCCATCAGCAGCTCCTTGATGGTGTATTAAAACGAAGTGGCAGCCCCTTCTGCAGGAGATACCGTATTCTATTAAAGGAGACCGAGTGAGAGAAAGAAACTCTAGAGGCTAAAAGCCACTTCAAGTCTTCAGACCGATTGATCTGTATTCTCTTGTTATAATCCGTCTCATCATACTTGAGTTAATGAGGCAAAAGAGGGGGAGCGAAATCTGATGGTCCTTGACAAATTCATTAGAGAGGCTGCAGGACATTTTATTTGACTGTTAAACATCTTGTTTGTTTGGTTTAGGCAGTGCCAACATCAGCATGCTTCTGCCCTAACCTATGATGTTGGGCTGGCTGCAGACGTTCCTAAAAAGAGAAGGAGGACATTCAGGATGTGACTTGAATTTTTTGTTTTGGATTTCCGGTAGTCCATAACCTTCAGACTTCCCTACGCTCTACCTTCACCGTCATTACATTAGGAACATTTTATGAGAATGTAGATGATAATACTGAGGTGGGCGTGTTTTTAGTTATTATAAACTACAATATGTACGTTTAGACTTTACTCTGAAAATTTTCCATTTCCTTACAAAAAATTGAGTCATTATAGCAATTACAGTACTAGTTTTTGAAAAACGTGAATGTTTAAATTTCAGAATAGTAGCCAGATTACACATTGCGTCCTATTTTTACTTGATCATGGTTAAATAAACTTTTAATTATTAATTGAAATTCCTCTTGAAAGGAAACACTTGTGAGTACAGAAACTTGGAAATAAAAAATTTAACGATTTATGCAAATATTATATTTTCAAAAGAAAATTAGTATATTTTAATTTGAGGGACTTTTTATATTTAAAATTAGAAACAGAACTGGGTACTCTATGAATGGTGCTAAAATAAGGTGATAGAGTTGACAAAATGCTTAAAAAACTGAATATGCATCTAATTGAAGAATAATGGGCAATTAAGCTAGAATGCTAATCTTATTTTATTCTAAGATAATAATACAGTACTTGATTTTTCTCACAATTTTTCCTGAAAAGAAGTGATCCAGTTGTGGTACTTTCTTATAGAGAAAATTCAGTCATATTTTTCTTTAGCAATTGACTTACACAGCCTCAGTTTAACTGCTTTGAGAAAGAACCCTGTCTTCCATTTATAGGAAAACAATATGAGAGAAAAAAGAAAACTAATGCTCTTTGCCTGTCATTTTTATACATTCCTGCAGTGCTGATGAAGCTTGAACTGCTGCAGGAAATGTATGGATTTGAAAAGAAATGATTCAGTAGTTCATGTTGTGTTTCTCAGAAGCAAAACCAAACTAATGGCTAAAGTCAGTGCTTCTGTACATCTGACAGTTATAATCCTGTTTACATTTCCAGAGAATACAGAATCCTTAAACTGTTTTCTTTTTTGCTGATCTGTACTTAGAAATGTGTTTACTGAGTTAAAACTTCAGGGTATTTTTACTTTATCATATCACTGAGACTTAAAAGATATCCATTATTTTATTAGCTGTAGAAATAGCATACAGTATTTCAATAATCTTTATTAAAGAGTGTACAGATTTTAGATTATATGATTTTGTTTTCCAGGAAAACATTTTAGAAGTATTCAAAAAATAATCAGATTATTGACAAAAAAAATCAACTCTCTGAAAGATTTATGCTTTTTGGAAAACAAAGGACCACATGTTTACCTATATATATTTTTATCTCCTACAATCTACCTTTGAAATATCTATGTGGTTGCTAAATTTTTGGTTCTTATGCACTTAATGATTCAACACTTTTATAAAAATGCTTGATTTTTTTTAAAAGGAAAATTTTGGAAGCATCAAAATATAAATGGGGAAATAAATACTAAATTCTCTGAATTTAAAAACTATTCCAGTAAAAACAGAAAGAAAAGTAAATGACGCAAACACAATTTGTTAGTGTATTTGTTGATGAAATTTTATTGAAGTAATTATATTAAAATATCTGTAAGAAGCTTTAACAACGATTGTCAGGATAATACTATCCACACTGTATTAAAAGTTAACATAAAACCACATTCTTTGTCAAATGTTCTAATTTTCCAAAACTCTGAAGTCTCAGAGATTGTTTCTAAGCTATTGATGATTATTATTCTGGACTCAATCTAGAGAATAATCAGTGATTGAATGTTTTCTTTGAACAGTTCATTCTAGTGCCTATTAATTTTAAGTGATCAGTCATGCTTCTAAAACAAGTTGTTATTGTTTTTTTTTCCTCTCACAAAATAGCTTTTAAAAATAAAACAAAAAATCTTGTCATCTCCTTGATTGGTAACCCAAGGGTATTGTTCTCATTTGAACAGTTTGAATTTAAGATAATGTTCTATCAGGTGAAAGCAACAGCTTTAACTTTGCGTAGTAAGCCTATCAAACTATACAGAAAAGTAAATTTTTTTTGTACTTTTGAATATTTTTTGTGGCCTTTTAAGTTTTTTTGGATTACTTTGGATGATATATTTGATTAATGATGTTTACGCCTATTAGACTTCTACAAGTCTAATTCTTGTTTATTTAGTAAGAAGAGAAAATTGAGAGCACGATATGTTAGTTTTTTCCCAAGTTGAACAACAACTGAATATATGAGTACTTTATTAAGCTATACATAATTTGATGTCAACAAAATGTGCAACGATAGAGCAAAGAACTTGCACTCAGGAAAATGGAAATAAGCAGCTTTTAGCCTGACGGAAAAGTAAATAGTGTTGTATTACTGAGCTAGGATATGAATTGTTAAGACAATTCAAGTTAATTCAGCAAGTATTTTTCAGAAGGTGTTTCATTGAACTTACTGTATTCACACTTATGTTGGTATATTCTTTTGGCCTTACTAAGAAATCATTTAGCTTTTTCTCATTTTAAATATACACATTTTTGACTTGTGGCAGTTACATTCTTTCATTTCCATGTACGTATAGTTTACAGTTGTTCTGAAAAATTAGAATAAGATTCTCTTCCTTGTCTGTCTTCTTTCCTTTCTTCCTTCAACAATTTGAACTTATTAATATACCATGAGATAAATATTAAATTTTGCCTGTCAAATAGCTTGGCTTTCATAACTCACTTTAATCTTTAACAAATGAAAGCATGCATTTAGTAGAGTTAACTCTTAACTAATTGAAAAATGATTATATAATTTGTGGATTATTATTTGTGTCTCTTCCACCTAGAGAACCAAATTTTACTGGTCTTTAATATCACTTCCAGAAGATATACTGGAAAATAAGAATTAGTCGATATTGAACTTGATGCTAAATAAATCAAAGCTTTTGATTTCGCTTAAGTTTGATTCAAGACATCAGATTTTATGGCTTAAAGAAGGTATGATACCCTTTGTTTAATAAGATAATACTACTGACATGTAGAATTTGTTTCTTGGGACCTGAGAGCCATCCCCATTCCCATTTCTACTTTCCCTTGTGATCAGTGCCAGACGTTTATGAAACAGATGATTGAGATTAGGGATGTAGATTATGCCAGTATGAGCTGTACTTAGTTCAAAATATAAGAGTTGGCATTATGTTCTATATTTCTTTTAGGTCATATGAGACATTTTGTGGACCTATGTTTAAAATTATCAGTTAAACACATTGTATGAGTAGGTTTTTGCTATATTTTAGGAAACTAGCCTTTTTTAAACATCTTAGTTCATTTTAAAATATATTGGTTCTATAGCACCCCATCTATATTATTATTATTAGTAGTAGTAATTTGGCATCAATCTTCTGCTAAGATTACAGGAAATTTTTAATGGACTTTTTGTTATTTTTAATGGAAATGTTAAAAATCTAGCCTGTTTCTTAAACATTGTGAATTAGAATAAAAGTGATGTGCTGAGAGGTTTCTTTGATTCCCCGTAGTGGTTAAACAACAATAACAAAAATCCTTCATTGGCTCTAATCTATGTATTGAAGACATCTGTGTAGTATAAATGAAATAATATTTGATGATCTAAGGAATGGAAACTTTTCCTTTAACCATCTGAAATAAAGCTAGGATATAAAACAGCTGTGTTGGCCTCTGTGTATCAAGGTTCTGCCAGTCTGTTTCTTTTCTGAATTTTCCCTTTCTATCTTCCTTTATTATCTTTGGATCCCAAAAAGCCATTCTCTTATTTTCTGACTGGTTCTGTACGTAGACAAAATCTGAGTTGGTAGGTTTAAATCAGCTGCGATAGAGTGAAAAATCTTTGATCTATGGCTCTGACTGTTTCCAAATGATTTGCTTGCTGGGACCAGACACTATCCATGCCCTTTCACTTTGCTATCAGATAGGTGCACACAAAGGACCTGAAAGGCTACCAGATGCATAGTTAATCATCATATTAGATAAGTAAAGGGTTCCAACCATACTTAATTAGATCTTCTATTTCTAATAGTTGTTTGTTCTATAGTACCTTGTTGGTTAAATGTTCTACAAATCTTCTAATGTTTTATGCAAATTAGTCAATGCTTTCTATAAATTGTAATATCAACTAAAATGAATGATACATAGCTATGTATTTTTTAAAAAAATAGAAGACTGTTGTTGTCATGAAACTTACCTGCATGGATACGATAAAGGGAGACACTATGATAGTATCTAAAGAACATTAGTCTACGGAGAAAAAGCCCTGAATTTTTGTCCTGGCTTGGTTACAAACTATCTGAGTGACCTTGATCAAGTCACTATCTCTGCTGTTTTCTCAATTGTTAAATGGGGGATGGATTAGGAGTTTTTTCTACCTCTTCTACATATAAAAATCTGTAATTTGCTACTATAACATGATTAAAGTTGGTGTTTATATCTTTATTAGTTGATTTCAAATCGGAAATCTTTCTGTAAAACAGTGCTGCTCTAATATAGGTATATATGTTTTTAACATGAAAAAATCATAGAGAAGAATAAGCTTACAAATGGTTATATTCCATATTTTAGGCTTAAGACAAAAAAGTTGCAAATTGTGGATAGGAGACACTTGTGAGGGACAACAAGCAACCTGTTGGAATAAATTCTAAGAGTATGCTAATTATTGCTTGATAGGACTTGATAATAAAAATATGAAAATGAAACAGGCTGTGTATTCCTGTATGTATAGAAAAACAGTATGTGTTTAAAGGTGTACACAAGGTTAGCAGGTATCTTTTTTTTTCTTAAAATAGTGAATGGATTTTCAATGTTTCTGACATTTTCATCAAGATTACATATTCTGTAAATATCAGTTCTTGAAGCCAAATAAAGTTTAGGTTCATGATTAAACAACAATGAAAAAATGGTTGGTCTTCTCCTTAGAGAAATGACATTGCTTTAAGCAACTATAATATTACTGTATTCATGTAGTGTTAAAAGATAGATCCAAGCAGGGAAACGGTTTTCAAAACATGAGTCACCAAAGTAAGTAAAGTTTTATACTACTTTCTCATGCTTTTCACTTGTTTTCATCAGAAGATCTGACAAGCATAAAAGTGTTAACATCTTTTATTTTACAGATGTTCTTAGTTTTCCCTCAAACTGTAAAAGATGCTCTATCAGAGAGTAGGATGGTAGGAAATAATTTCAACACCTCCTTTCTCTTCTGCGATAACTTATTATTTGTCTAAGCTTGTGGATATTTTTGGAGGGAGGGAAGTGAGGCAGGAAAAGACAACATATTGAGATCTAATTGTTCTCGTTTTGAGATATAGATCAATCAATCTGTCTGCTGTATTATAAATTCTTTCTAAAATAGCTTTTCAATTGGTATAGTTGAGTTATTTTTACTTCTATATTGTTTTTTTTGGAAGTCCCTCATTAATGCAGTAGGAGTGCCAGGTGACCACCGAGAGGTTGTTGATGGACACTCTGTGGGGTTGCAAAGTGCAAACCTAAAAGACTTAAGAGATGAGAAATGCATTGCTGTTTGTGAATTTATGTTTTATCTCACTTCACTTGAAAATTTATGAGTAGTGTGGCTTAAGGGTGCTGGAGTTGTGTGTTCCAGGGCTTGCCCCTACTGATAACACCCTTGTTGGCGTGAAAGTGCAATGCAAATTATGACAGTTACAACCTTCTGTTTTGTTTAACCTGTCAGTAGATTTCCTGGCTCAGTGCTGAGGGCAATGGTGTGTTCAGCTAGTCCATATTCACCTAAACTTAAAAGGTCAGGTTTCTACAGGCAAGCCTAGTCAAAGCCTAATTGATGAGGAGGGCAGGGAGACAGAATTTACTGTTCTGTTGGCTAGTTTCATATCGTTAGGTTGTCCTGAAAGCATCAGGCAGTCACAGCCCCTTTCATGTAAGTGCTGACCCTAGACAGGAGCTGACAATCAAAGGAGGCAGCCACAGGAACCAGTGCAAGTAGGCTATTGATTTTTCAGTTAGGTCTAAGTAGTTTGTAGTATGGGTAATGGGTGACAGAGGCAGGTATGTCATTATCAATGAGCTCCAGAATAGTAGCAACAACCCTCTCTCATATTTCCTTCAGCACTGACAGTATGCATCCAGAGGCGGTCAATAAATCGCCCAACCTTTAACTGACAAGTGACTTGGAGGTTTAGGTTGAGGGGTGGAAGTTATAGAGCTAAACTTCTCTACTTGAACATATACTGGTTCTAGCAATAGAGTCAATAATTATATTGTTGTAAGTTTTTGAAGTTTTGATTTGTGTTTGTGTATGCAGTTTTGAAAATCGGAGTTTACTTTTAAACTTTTGAGAATTTAAGAAATATATTTACTTAGTTAAGAAATTATGAAATGAGCCAATCGTTTGTAAAGCCACTCTGCAAGGATAATTAAGTTAGGTTATTATGGTATAGTTTTGATTTTATTTTAGACTAGATCCTTATTGAATCATGATATCCCTGTTATAAAAGTTCAGCAGTTAGAAATTGCCTCAAAATCCTTTTTAATTCCCAATCTCCTCTTAAATGTTTTAACTGCAGACCAATTTTAAAGAGAAAAAAAACTTGAACCATTTATAAATGTGATGTATTAGCCGCTAAGCAGTTTCTATTTGACCTTCAAATTTGTTTTATATTACTTTTCACAATAAAATAGTCAGAAATAGAACATTTAATGATTAAAATTTGATGAATTATGGTTACTTCTGAATTTAAAAAGAAATGAGGCTGATTTTTGTTTAAAAAGCATTTCATATGGATGTTTACATTTAAAGGGAGATACAATTTATGTTCATATAAACACAAAAGTGTAACAGATTTTGACTAAAAGTGCACATGTTCTAAAAGGGGTATAAAATAATTTAGAGATATTTAAAATTTAAATCAGTCTCTATTTTGTTACAAAATGTAAGTAATATAAAGAGAAGATAATATTTATAACCAGAAGTGGGAGTTTGGGTTGTACCAGGATCCTTGCAAACTATCACATGCTTACATTTTTTGAAAACTTTAAACAAATTGAAATAAAACAGAAAAGTAAATGTTTTTTAAAACTTCCTTAAATAACTTATCGCTATGATATCTTGTTTAACACTGTGATATTGTACAGAACCAGAGTTCAAGTCTGTAGTATCATCTAGCTGCGGAGTACCTTGCATGACCGCATGAATCATTTTCATTTGTCCAATGCAACTGAAAATTCCTTCCTTTTTTTTTTTTAACTAGCCAGCAGGTTAATGCACACTGAGGATGTGTGTTAATGGATGCTTAAATATTAAGTTTGTAGTGGCATGTCTGTGTGCATAGCCCTGTCTTCTTTTTTAAGGACTAAAGAATACAAATTTGAAATATAGTAAAAGATGGCTACTACTGAAATATTGTAGTCTTGGCTTTAAAGTTTTGGCATTATGCAGTTAATATTTACAGAAATTTTATTCACATCTCTTGAATTAGTCACCTTTTGAGGCTTACAGATTCTGAAAGCAAAATTCCTTTTAAAATCTTTGTTTTTTACCCTGTTTATTAATCATTCACTTAATCTGTCTCATTTTGTTGGATTAAGTAAAATATGTAGCAGGGAATCTGATCATCTTTATATTGTTAGCTGTACTATAGGTACAGCTTCTTTTACTGTATTTGCACTCTTCCCTGAATACAGTGTTTTTTCAGTAATAAAAAAAAAGCCGAAGAAAGAGGGGCAAATTAAATTTTCATGAAAGAAAATCCTAATCAGCAGTGACAGTGTAAGAGAAAGATGATTGCCACTTGGTCATTGTGGAGAGGCACTTAGATTTGGTGTCAGTGCTTCTGTTAATGATGACTAATGTCTTTCTTGGAGCAAGTGCATGCTCCAACATACTGCTACAGCCTAGAGAGAGAGGGCTCAGCAATAGGCACCACTCAGCAAAAGCGTTAGACGTCCTAAAACAAAGGCCTTTTAATGCAATCAATTTGGCAAACTTTATTGTTAGAAAAATGCAAACATAATTCTAAGGCATTTAAAAACACATTTTACACTATTTTATGTCCAGTACTAAGAGATATTATTTTAAAATTAAAAAGTAAAGAAATTAAGCAGCATGAATAAGATGTGCTTCCTAGTTTGTTACTTACAGGAATGGGCACATACGTTGCCACTGCATGCAATCACTTGTGTTAAAGTTTTAAAAAGAGACAGACTTGAAGCAGATATTTTTCATACTGCATTGCTGTATCCTGAATGAATGAATGACTCAAAAGATCTTTGCAGATCTTTTAATCTTAAGTATATTGCTTACAATAAGAAGGTGATGTGTGTTATTTCTTCAGCTTTTCCCCAAAGTGTAAGACCTTTCAGAAGGGCATTTGCTATGCTTGTCATATTTTTTCATATACATCTTATTGGCCTGACATGTCTTGAGAACCACGAGAACACAGATGTCATTGCATTCAGACAACACTAATTACTCTGGGATTTTTGCAGCCTCAGTGCCTGCATGTAACTGTCGATTATGATTGTTCCTGCAGCCTACAGTGGGGGCACTTTGCACATGATAATAGTGAGACACAAAAATAGTGAGACAGACCTTTTAGTCCCCTATTGTTCTCCAATAGACTTGGAAGAAAAAATTCCTGACACATCAGTTTCATTCAGTATTTTGTGTTTGAACCATGTTTTGGCAACATTTTCCTTCTCAAGTAAGTGTGTTATGCTTTAGTATTCAGTGAAATCTATTATCCATCTGTTCTTTAACCTTCTTGTACAATCTTCTACATTACTTTGTCTTCAAGCTTCATGGGAAATTTCTTTATGTAGCTTATAGTTTGAGAGAAACACTAATTGTGGTATGAGTCTTTTAAAAGTGACAGTGCAAAACAATAAATATGTATGATGTGTTCTGGTGTGCGATTTAATGTTTAATGAGAAGCTGCAGCAAATATGGTTAGTCTCAATTTAGATAAGTGCAATCATCTTATGCTTTTAACACAGGTTAGTTGTTTTCTTTGTTTAATTTTCTCTGTAACATTCTGGATTTCAGTTGATGATTCATGATGTTTAGGTGATTCTGAAATATCAGAGGTCAAATGGTGGTCAGATCTGGGCCCTCACCATTAAATGTGAAGACCCAAATACATGTTTTGATAAAAAGCATAATCTATGTTAATCACTGATTGAAAATAAAAAACTCCAATAATGTAACTTCATACGCTGATGAAGCAGAAATTGAAGCAGCTTGATCAAAGATGTATGATGAGATAAAACTGCAGTCTCTGCTGTACAGTTATAGTAATTATGACTAATGAACCGTCCAGTCTGGATGAAATGGCATGCCCACAGGGACTGTGTCCAATCACTTGTGACTTATACAAGCTGAACTAACCATTGGTGGGGTTCAAAATTCTTCATCACAAGAAGTATATTCTTCATAATTAATATAACTTTTGTTAGGGTAATGTAAAGTGATTGGAAGTTAACTAAATTTTGTTAAATGTAGAATATAATTCTTTTTCTCTTTTCATATATGTATTTAAAATTAAACACATATTTATTGTGACCTCTGGTTTACCTCTCCTTTCTGAAACACACTTTGAGTGAAACACACTCTGAAACACACTAGAGTAGGTCACTACTCTAACACAATTGTGTGATTTCCTATTTGTCCTTCTATTGTGCTACTTTTGAACACTCTTTCTTTTTTAGAGCTTTTGTTTACTTTTGTCAGGATATATTCTTCACTAACCAGGCATTGGAGGGGTGCTTTTTACAATAATAATGGGATGTATGAGGTGTTTACTGTGTGTAAGAACTCTTGTAAATGCTTTACCTAAATTAACTCATAAATCCTCACAACAGCCCTTTAAGGTATGTCCTGTATATTATCACCATTTTACAGATGAAGAAACTGAGATGTGGGAAGGTTGAGTAACTTGCCCAAGATTACATGTTCTTACAATTTTTGGATTGCCTTTTGGAGGTTAGTTTATTCTTCTGACCCAAATCTATTTCTAAATTATCCTCTATTTCCCTTTTTCCAACCAGGAGTAATTTTTTGTTATTATTGTTTTTAGGCAACTGACAAAACTGCCAGGGTATTTTAAAGCTGAGGGCTCATGTGTAGTTCTAGAATAATTTTTCAGGTCCCTGGACTCTAGTTATGTTCAAGTCCCTAAACTCCTGTATTTGGTGTATGTTAAGTGACTAGAACTTTCAGGATGGAGTTTAAGAATGCATGCTTTTGGTATGAATATATATCTAAGATGATAAATGTGTCAATTTGATGCACTCTTGAAATTGTAAAATCTTTAAGTTGTAATGAGAAAACAATCCACTGACTTAAAAGAAAACAAAGTAGTGTTTGTAAAATAAGCTTGGTTAGTTTTCTTCTGAGATTATCTACACTAAGGTTTTCTCATCAACCTAGGTATAGTCCTTATCTTAAGGATGTCTTATTCGTAACCCCTTACACACTACATATTCAATGAATATTTGTGGAAAGGCAGGAACAAAGGAAGGAAGAACTTTTTAGTGATTCTGTAATTTAATGATTCCATCAAATATGTGCCTTTATTCTAGTTTTCTTGACAGGTTTTGATTTAAAAGAATAGAATAAAACAGGCTATCATTATGTCATTATTCTTTAAAATCCTTAAAACTCGACCTAATCAACTTTGTTTTTCACTGACCCTCAATCTTAAGTTTTTGTCTTTACAGGCTAGCTTCCTCATGTCTGTCATAAAATGCTCCACATAGAGCTCTCTTTGAACTGATATTCCAGTTAGCAATCTCAAACAATTTAATGTATATTTTTGTTTTTGTTGTCTCCCCTGTGTCATTTTGCATGTATTCCTATGCCTTTCTTAATTTACTAGTGTGAAAAGTTATTGAAAGGCAAGTATCATCTTATTTATTTGGTAACATTACATGACTAGATACATAGTACCTTCTCAGTAAATACCTGTAGATTGATAATTTTGGTGCCCTCTCTTTCCAACAGATTTCTTCCTATCACCAAGGTCAAATTTTCAATGTGAGATTTCTAGAGGTAATGTTCTAAAAAGTCTTTTAAAACTCAATTGAAATGAGATTTGCACAAGAATAACGTTGAGCTCTTATTCTGTGCCAGGTACTAGACTAAGCACTTTAATTGTCTTAGTCCTCTCAGCATCCTATTGTTATCCCTATCTATATAGAAACCAAGGCACAAAGACATTAAATAACTTGGTTTATTCTAAAACTAGGAAGTGTGAAAGCATGACTTGCAAAGATAGTGACGTTTATTTTAAAACCATCAAATTTTTATTGGTATCCTGTCAATGCCATGCTCTTTTTGCCCTTTCTGCAATTGTCTATGATGGTTCCTTAAGTTCTGCTTTCTTACAACTTAAATGATATTCATTGCACACCTACTTATCCTTGCCTTCTCAAGATACTCCAAAACCCTTTTCTTTCCCATTAATTTTCAGAAGAGACTAAAACCTTGCTATACTACTCTGAAATGTTGTGACATGATCAGATAATGCAGAGAGATAAAGAGATGTCTGCCTCAAGTTTTTTAGTTTTGTTTTTTAAATTCATGGAGAACCAAGTAACAGTTGTCATTATCATCATTTTATGCAAGTTTTAAGAAATGGTTGCAGTGTAAACTCTTAGGTAGTCTGATTAGGAAATTTCCAAAGTAATATGTAGTAAATCATAGGAAAAATACTTAAAATTTATATCTTGTTTTAAAGTGATTGGTAGTTACATCCATGGCTGTTTATGAAAGATGGAAATGGAGTTAATAAAATGCTGCATATTTTATACTTAGGAAACATTGTGGCTTATAATGAGTCTTTATATAAAACTGAAACCACTGTGTTATCAAAGAGGAAGCAGTTTACCAAATATAGTAAGCTCTCAGAACTAAACTAACATCAATTCCAGTTCTGTTTGGATTTCAGCTTTTATGTGGAAGTTGATGGCATTCTATTCTATAAGTGCTACAATACTCTCTGTGTGTTTTTAAAAGTCATATCTGTATATTTTGATGCAAGAATTTAGTTGTTCAAGTTCTTGCTCACTCAGTAAAGATTAATTCACATTTAACTAAAAATTTTGTCATGGTAAATACTATTTGTATTACTGAAACCATTTTAGTTTGAAGTCAGTATCAGTATTATTGATCTTCTTTAACTTTTACGATTAAAATTATTTTAAAGCTTTTTCTAAATAGTTTACTTGGAAATCTTTAATTAGAAGAAAGTCCAATAAGATCCTAAAATGATAACCTATTTTGAAATGAATCTTTGTTTTATATTGTTTTATTAACGTTTTATTCATTCATGAATTATCTTATAACTTCGACTCTTTCATATATTATAAATCAATATTCAGAACTCATAAATGTGTGATATGATTCTTTCTTTACAAGTTTCTTAGAGGGGAATTGAAATGGTAGATATATATAGTTAGAACATTAGTCATATTTAAAGTATTTCAAAAGATATAATTTTAAATGAAAAAAGAACAGAAAATTATCTCTGTGCTGTGATTTTACATATGCTAAACTTAGGTTGTATTTATGAAGAAAGATGTGAAGAGAATGAGTAAAACATGAAAACAAAGAATAGGAATAGTGGTTAACCTTTTAGGGATTTAATTTCCTTCATTGTTGTCTTAATATTTATTCAGTAAATTTAAATATATGTATATATAAATAAATATATTTCAAAGTATGTTTGTAAATAACACTTAGGTTGTATAGCTTTACCAAATTTTATTGTCTTTTATACCTTAAATAAATAAGCCAGAATTCCTTTATGTGCAGCTTATACTGCTGTGGAACTTGTCGTTTGGAATTACTGGGAGAATTATCATATAAAAAGTGTATACAAGACCATAGTACTTATGCTACTAGAAAGAAGGACCTGGCCACCCACTTCTGAAAAAATTGACCATGAAAACCCTATGGGTAGCAGTGGAACACTGTCTGATATAGCACCGAAAGGTGAGAGGATGGCACAAAAAGACCAGGTGGGGTTCCGTTCTGCTGTATGCAGGGTCAGTAGGAGTTGGAATTCACTCAGTGGTTCTAATAACAACATATGCTACTACTCTACAGTGTTGTATGTGATCAATTTAAGACAGATTTTAAAGAGAGTGTAGCACTATAATATTTCAGCCTTGTGATTACATGATGCTAATATTGGTAAGTTTGAATGTTGTTAGATTGCCAAGATCTAGGCTTATATATAAATTTGTCATAAAGTTAAAAAAGGTTACTTCAGGGGCCAGCCCCAGTGGCCTAGTGGTTAAATTCTGCACTCTGCTTTGGTGGCCTGGGTTTGGTTCCCCGGACCTACGCCGCTCTGTTAAGAGGCCATGCTGTGCTGGCAGCCCACTTACTAAAAAATAAAGGAAGATTGGCATGGATGTTAGCTGAGGGTGAATCTTTTTCACCAGAAAAAAAAAAAGAGTACTTCAAAACAAACTTAATTCCAGGCAGCAGGGAAACAAAAATGAATAAGATATAATTTTGGATATCTAGTAGCTTTCAGTTAATAATCTTTGCACTGTTTAAATATTTGAAGACCTTTAATAGAATGAATGCCGATAAATTTTAAGAAAATATATTGTAAATTAAATGTGTATTATTATCTGTTCTGGTACTACATGTAACTTAACTTTGTTTGCTTAGTTGTCTCTGCTTCCTGTAACTTTCACACTAGGAAATTAAGAGCTTATTTTCTCCCTTGTTCTTTAAACATTTACTGAGAACATACAGGGCAGGGGTGGGAGAGGTTGCCTATGTGTAGAGAAAATGAATATGCACTTACAGTGCCATTTATCACAGCTGCCTAGCAGTGAGAGTATGTGTATAACTATACTATCATTATCTCTGCTGCTCTCCCATTCAGGTTTGCAAATAGAGTAAATATACATAACCTTCTATAGAAAAATTTAAGGATCAGATTGCAGATAGAAGGAGAAATACCCTTGGAAAACAACCAGTGACTACTCAGCAACAATGAAAAAAGCTGAGGTGAGCAGAATATTATATGCTGATGAGTAGACTTGCAGACAAGGAAAAAAGACATTGACTAGCCTTATGCATTTAAGGCCAATCTTTATGCAAGAGCCAAGAAACCCAGGAGATATTGTGCAATCAAAAATAACAGGAAAGAATTAAAGGGGGGACTAATTGGGAAAGAGAATAGTAGAGACTGAGGAATAGTCAGTGGTGCAGAAAGTAATGAGAGCAGAGCCATCACAGTAGATGAAGTGTAGTAATAGATAATATAGAACATCTCTGGTGTCCAAAGATCACATAGAAGCAATTTTAATTTTTAATTTTAAGCATGGATTTGGGAATCTTCTATGTGTATGCTTGGAGGTTGAGGTAGATAACCTGTTACTCAAAACAGTAATTGATTTCCATGATTGTCTTTGATTTTAAAGATTAGATTGTATTTATTACACTTTCTGTAAGAGAACACAGAATAGTATATGCATTAGTTTTGTATCATTGCTGTAACAAATTACCACAAACTTAGGGTCTTGAACAGGATGGTCTCACTGGGCTAAAATCAAGGTGTTAGCAGGACTGCATTCCCTTCTGGAGGCTCTAGGGGATAATTCATTTCCTTGCCTTTCCCAGCTTCTAGAAGCCTTTCACATTCCTTGGCTCATGGCCCCTTTCCTTCACCTATAAAACCAGCAACCACAAGTTGAGTGCTTCTTACATCATGTTACTCTGACCTGCTCTTCTACCACCCTCTTCCACTTTGAAGGACCCTTGTAATTAGGTTGGGTGCCCTGGATAATCCAGGGTAATCTTATTTTAAGGTTAGCTGATTAGCAACCTAATTCCATCTGCAACCTTAATTCCTCTTTGCCTTGTAAGGTAACATATTCACGGGCTCTAGGGCTTAGGATGTGGACATCTTTGAGAGGGAGCATTATTCTGCCTACCACAGAGTACCATCATGGTTTAGAAATATTGCCACCTAAAGGATTACAGTTTATTAAACCTTCTATTATTTAGAAAAAGTTCTCATCTAGAATAGCTCTTCCTCAGTGACTTCTGAATAACATGGTTTTATCATATTAAGAGTAGATTAAAACATAAAACTTGTGACAAAATTTTCAGGAAGGATTTTATTATTGTAATTTGAAATAGAGAATCACTTTATAAATTTTTGTTGTTTCAGATAGCACTTATTAATGGTAACTCTTTCAATTGCTAATGCTTTGAATTATGTTTATAGACCTATATGCTGTTCTACTCCCAATTTGGAGTTCTTAAAGGTTGAACTTCAGGGAAACCCCTGAAAGAAGATGCAAAATTTGTATCACTGTGTACTCTAAACATATATCAGCCAGTGGTACTAATGAAATCATAGTTAGAAGTCAGTTTTCATATTGACCATTTAGCTTTACCCTTTGCCAAAGATATCCTTCATTGGGTTCTTAGTCACAGAGAACATCACAGGAGAGAGTAAGTATTTCTAGAAAACATTTCAAAGCCCATGCTTCATTGATGTTGGCTCAGGCTTATCAGATATATGTCACATATCTATCATATATGAAACAAAGAACATGGTCTTTTAAAAAACTTTTTTGAAAATGTCTACCATTAGCATTTTGCCCCCCTTTTGAATCATTTGTTCATTCTTTCTCTCTCTCTTTGCCCCCCGTCTCTATCTATATATAGATAATATATGTGTATAAATACGTACACATTTTTTTCTGAACCATTTGCATATATCATGCTCATTTATCCCTAAATACTTCAGTGTGTATTTTATAGGAATAGGAACATTTTCCTATCTATGTAACCACAATAGTTATCAAATTTATGAACTTTGGCATTGATATAATACTTTAATCTACCATCTATATTTTACTTTCATCAAATGACAAACTAATATTCTTGTAACGTATTTTTTCCTCTGGTACAGGATCTAGTCTAGGATTAGTCATTACATTTAATTTCTTTAGTTTCCTTTAATCTGAAACATTTCCTCAGGCTTTCTTTGTCTTTTTTGAAAGTGACAATTTTGAGAATACATTTCTCCCTTTCTTTTTTAAGAGAATTTATCTACTGTTTCGTTATCATTAGATTCTGGTTATGCATCTAATTAGAAATACATAAGGATGTGTCTTTCTCAGAGTTTCACATCAAGCACATGATGGCCTTCTGTCTTTCAATGCTGATATTTTGATCAGCCAGTCAAGGTTCCAGTATCTGCAGTGTATTTATTATTTTCTCCTTAGCAATTAATAAGCAATCTGTAGTGAGACCAGGAAAATACCCTAGTTGTCATCAAAATTCTCCCTCTGCAGGATAGAAGAATCATGTGATACTGGATTAGAGTCTGAGACTTCAGTGTGAACTCCATGTTTAGCTTAATAGAGATACAAGTGGATGTACAGAGAAATAATTTATAGATATGTGTGTATAACATGGGTTAGTAGATATAGGTATATTTTTTTAGCTTTGTCTGCTGAGAGGGTCTAGAAGCAATGATACCTCAATAATAACAAGCACACCCAAAGCCCAGATCTTAGTTTTTAATACCATTCTCCAATAAAAAGGAACCAGAGGTCCTTAGAGAAATGGCTGATTGTAGGGCTGGGGAAAAGAATATACAAGATAAGCATGGAGCGTATTGTCATGCCACTAAGTAAGGGAGTGCTCACAAAACAGAATGATGGGGTGATGTCAAAGGAGCACACTGCCAGATGAAGGAAATCTTGGTGGCCAAAGCCGGAACAATTTGAGCAACAAAATAAATAAATTAGTATTGGATTATAACCCAAAGTATAAAATAAATATCCATGCATTCATACTATTTAAGTAAATACTTGAATAAATAAATAGCGGAGAAGAGACAAATCTACCTTACAGGAGAATTCCAACTAATTTATGTAGATATTTCCTCCTTAAGAAGGTAGAGCGTAAATCTCCACTCATTAAGTGTGGATTCTGCTTGGTGACTTACTTGCAAAGAGTACGATATGGAATGGAGCGATGGGGAGAAGCAACCATACGGTGGAGACCTGTCAAACTCATAACCTTAGCCAGGTGATCAAGGATAATATCATCATGATAAGCCATGTTGATAGCATGTATCTCTGATATATAATGAGAATGGTACTATACCTCTGTGGTCTTCCTCCCCAAAACCCATAACCCCAGTGTAACCATGAGAACATTAGACAAATCCAAATTGAAGGACATTCTACAAATGTCCTGATTAGTACTCCTCAAAGCTGTCAAGGTCATCAAAAGCAAGGAAGGTCTTAGAAACTGTTACAGCCCAGAGGAGCCTAAAGAGACACGAAAACTAAATGTAATGTGGGAGCTTGGATGAGATCTTGGAACAGAAAAAAGACATTTAGGGAAAACTAATGAGATATGAATAAACTATGGAGTTGACAATTCTTGCCTGTATCAGTCTTTACAATGATGGTTACAAAATGATCATTTCCCAACATCAGCTCTTCTTCCATATTGATCAGTTGACATTATAATTTAATATGCTTGTGTCTCATTCAGTTTATTTACCTATTTATTATTGGTGTGGACTCAGGAATTTCTATTTTCAATAGTTAATAATTTATTAATGTTCATAATGATTTTAGTGCTCAAGTTATTTCAGATTTGGCTAGTAGAAGTCCCGTCAAGCTTATTCATATGTCCTTTTGACATTCCCCTTCATTTTCTGAGCACTTCCTGACTTTATGGGGTAGCACGAGGTTCTAGGCTCATCTTACCTTCCTTCCTGTAGCTCTGGAATTAGCTATTACTTGGAAGAGCCTTGATTCCTTTCAGTGAGGATTTTTATTGGAAACCAAGATGTGGGCACTGAGTGAAACATAGCACACAACACATGTTCTTTTAATTGTCTCTCTTTGACAATGATGAGACACCTATTTTTGTGACATCTTGTTATTCAGCTAAATATTTTTCTTTTAAAAAAGGATTGCATATTACTTATATGTCTCATTTTGTGGATTTTGATGCCACGTTGATAAGACTTTGATAAAACATTGCAAGAGCATTTGGGCAGTAGTATCCAATTTATACACCACAACATTTGTAAATTTGATGACAATTTGCATTTGTATGGTGACAAAGATGTCTTTTAAAATGTCCAAACTGCATCATGTGTCTATCTACATCTTCACAGTGTTTCTGTAAGTTGTAAGTAATGCAAAATTTATTTTATAGGGAAAATTGGTGTGTTAGAAGGTTCAAATTTAATACAGAAGTCAGCAGAGAACTTTCAAGCATAAATAGAGGCTAATATGCTATTCAAATCCTTTTTAAGTATATATATAATCATTCATTCCACAAAAGTGTTTGAATATCTACTAATGTGCCAGCTGTATTAAATGCTGAAACTACAATAGTAAGTAAAAATAAGCATGATTTGATTCCTCATGGAACTTTACATATTAATTATGTAATAAAATTTTTGAATATATTTAAGCATGAAACATAGTAGCCATTTAAAATACCTTATGATTTTTCAAACAAAAATATTTTTGATTACTATCATTCAGAGATAATGAGTTTTTAACTTAGTTTATCAGATATTTAAAACAAATTTGTAAAAATACCTCTATTAATTGTATTCAGTATATGAGAGTGCATATTTATTTTTGAGGTCCCATAAAAAGTTTTATTTATTTTATTGCTAGAATATTTTTAGATCCCATTTGTATATTAAGATATAATTGTTCATATTTGATGAGCTAGGTGGTATTTAGTTTAGTTTATGAATATGGATTAGCTAAAAGTGTTATCTTTACTCAAACCTCAGTAGAGATTTAAATTGTTATGGGTTGGCAAGAATGTTAGTCTTAAGGTCGAAAGTGTTTTTAGTAAATAGCAGAATCTACAATTTGGGGGTGGGTGGTGGCATTGTGGTGTTATTTATGTATGTGTGTGATAGAATTTCCCTCTAAAGTAAAACAACTGAATGGTTCACCACAAAACCTGGAGTTGATGGAAGAAGTTGGTGTTGGATTTTATAACAGTCATCCTGATTTTCAGATTTTTCTCCCTTGTTTAAACAATAACCCAGACATTTTAAGATTCTTCGTGTCTTGTTTATTTACTGCTCAAAGTATAGGTTTAAACAAGATAATTTAGAATGATTCTTCTCTGATCCTTAGTAAAATATTTCTCCACCCCACCCCTACTTTTTGTTCCTGTTGATTTCTGTATTTCTAGGCTTAAGAACAGTGTCTGGTACATCATGGGCGGTCAAAAAGACTTTTGTGAATGAATCAATGCGTAAATATTTTCCTTAAACTCTGGTAATGTAAAGAAAGGTCATTTTGCTTACTGTCCTAATGGATTTATTTTTTTTTTAAGTGGCAAATAACATTATTAAGAGAGTCGATAATACCTGATACAAAGGGTTACATGTTTGAAAAACCTCCTTGGTCGTAGAATTCTTTTGAGAAATTTAAGGTATTGTGGAAAAATTAAGGTTAGAGGGACTGAGATCAGGAGTGAACCTATAAAAGCCATTTTGATTATTATATTTATAAAATATATTGGTGAAGTTTGTAAAATAAAGAAAATATCAGCATCATTTCATACTTCTTTAGTTACGATTGAGTCTGGTTTGTTAATTTTTGTTCATCATTCTTCATTTGCTAAAAACATTTTAGGATTTCTTATCTCTGTGGTTTCAATTAGATGCTTATAATGTCTTTATTTTGGTTTTTTTTTTTGCAGATAGTGAGCAAAATAAGTATTCTTTCTCCCTAATCCTTTAGCAGACTGTTAAGTTCTGATTTCTGTCCTGGTTTTCATGATTATTGTCTTTCTGATCTTACTTCCTGGATTTTGCTTCCTAGCTCCAGCTTAGTACCAGAATTGCCAAGTAACTTGGTTCCTTGAAATTTATTTTTTTAAAAAGGGGGAATTTGGAGACCTCTCTTTTGTCAAACTACCTACCACTATTTTCCTTCCTTCGTCCTGTCCCCTTCTCTTTGCCAGGCCAAACCCACAGTTGTAGGGTCTTGGTTCTACCCATAACATCGCCTTATCAAAACACATCCCTTCCTCATCCTCTCTTGTATACACCTCTTTCTCCTTAGGCACCAGCGAGTGTTGATCAAAACGTCTTGGCTTTCTATTATGTATATCCAGTTATTCAGTCCACAAATATGCTGAGACTACAACCACCACCAAGTCAGATAATGGTAAACTTACGATAACTTTCTGTAAAAGTTATATAAATGTGAACTTAATTGTTAAAGAAATATAAATTTCTTTTTTTAAAATTAGAGAACCTTTCCAAGGGTTTTGGCAAGTGTGTCTGTGTATATATAATTGTAGAGAACACAATTATCAGTGTAGAGACTGGTATGATGTTCTTAACTTTCTGACTTCATTTTTTTGGATCTTGGCACAAACTACTTTTGTGTCCTGTCTTCTAAGGGGGTAAGCATGATCTCAAAAAATATATTTAATGCAAGCTTTTCTGTGGTGCTTAAAACTCATTTTTGTTAGTGATTTAAAATGCCACTCGGATGTATAACTTATGAGATTCTTATCTTTGTATCCGGCTTTACCCTGAAAGTTTTATTAGTCTTTTTTATGTGCTTTAGTTGCATATACTTATCCATATACATGTTTTATATATTTTGATGTTTATTTACGTATTTATTTTGTTTTAAATATTTTATAACTCAACAGAGGACCCAATCTTTTTTAAGATTTTATTTTTTCTCCCAAAGCCCCTTGGTACATAGTTGTGCACTTTCAGTTGTGGGTCCTTCCAGTTGTTGGATGTTGGATGCCACCTCAGCATGGCTTGTTGGCAGCAGTGCCACGTCTGCACCCAGGATTCGAACCAGTGAAACCCTGGGCCCCTGAAGCAGAGTGCGCTGATTTAACCACTCGGCCATGGGGCCGGCCCCACAGGACCCAATCTTAATCAAAGTCTGGGCAATCTCATTGTAGGAAACCAAGATAATCATGTAGTATTTCAGTTAACGAAGTATTTTCCATGTAAGGTTAATTGCCTCTTACTGAGCAGCAAATAAAGGCTTGGAGTTATTATTATTCTATGTTCTAGATACAGTAATTTATTGTAAATGAACACCCAATGGAAGATAATTTCTAACTCATCACAGTTTTTGGCCAGCCCTTTAAAACTAAACCACTATGTGTAGAAACTTAGCTGAAGTTTTAAAGAAGCAGAAATGCACGTGTAATATGATTAAATACACTACACTTTACTGTGATATTTACATACTAACCAGGAGATTTACATACTAACTTATGTGTTAGTAAAATGGCATAGAGGAAAACAATAGTTGGATTTCTTAATTTTAATGGGAATAATGAATGCTTCTTACTTTTATATTCTAAATATGCTTTAACAAGTAAGTCATTTTATTGGAGACTCTTGCTGTAGATTCTAATTTTTCTGAATTTTCTTCTGGTTCTTTTCCCATAGTTGCTTTTTTAAAAAAGTAAGTCAACAATCTATCACCATGAAGATGTTTTAGGGTGTCATAAATGGAACAATTCAGCTACCTCTAAAATGGAACATGCGCACTCATGTTATTTTAAAAAATATAATTTATATAAAACACTTTTAACTGTCCAATTAAAGATTGCTTTTGAAAATCAGAATATAATACTTAAAATTTTGCCTTATATAAAATTTTAGTATAGTAATTTAATATTTATTTGTTTCTTCTTTGTTTACACACTATGTTTTGTATGAGTTGAGAGGGGGCTGTGATGGCCAGGATTCCCAGTTCCCTTATCTTTTTTCTCTGACTCTGCCTTTTAGTACCTACTTCTGACTACTGCTCATTCTTTTTTTTTTTTTTTTTTTTTTTGAGGAAGATTAGCCCAGAGCTAACATCGGCTGCCAATCTTCCTCTTTTTTGCTAAGGAAGACTGGCCCTGAGCTAAATCTGTGCCCATCTTCCTCTACTTTATATGTAGGATGCCTACCACAACATGGCATGCCAAGAAGTGCCACGTCTACACCCAGGATCCGAACTGGCAAACCCTGGGCCGTCGAAGCAGAACGTACACATTTAACCACTGCGCCACCAGGCTGGCCCCATGACTGCTCATTTTTAATGCTCTTGAAAATCAGAATCTCTTCTTGAACTGTCTGCTGGCTTTCTTTTCCGTCTTTCCTCCAAAAAAGGCTTCCTTCAGCTTCAACCGTAGAGATTTGGGACAGACAAATGGATATTCCTTAAAAAGTGGTTGTGAAAACTGGTCAATTAAAGTTTCACAAAGTTTTTAAGGTTATTAAACCAATTTTCAGCCAATACAGTACTTTTTAAATTGGTAAGAGTGACAAAACCATTCTAAATATGATAAAATGTTGGAAAACCAGACAAGACTTTGAAAGGAATTAGAGATTAGTATAAACTGAAAAATTCACATACGAGACATTAAGATTTTAGTTGCATTTGTAATAAGACAAGGCAACCCTATTATCTTAGTTTTGAAAAACTGAATAGTTTTTAAAATGTTGCTAAAAAGAATATAGTTATTAAATATATTTTAGAATAATATATTCATTAGGAGAATTTAGTCATATATATTTAATATATTCAAGAAGAATGTTCTTTAAATGTTTATAATTGATAAATAGGTAATTTTGATAATTAAGGCAAGTTTATTTTTTGGCAGATTGACTTTTTGGAAAATTAGCCTCCTTTCCTATGCAAAATATTTGCAATGCAGTAATGAAAAAGCTTTCACAGAGTTTATTTTCCTTGGAGCTGTGTAACCTTGGACAATGTAATTGAAATTTTTCAGACTTAGTTTCCTCATATGTGTAAAACAGATAATAGCATCTACCTCATAGAGTTATTGAAAGAGTAAAATGAGATAATTCATGTAATAGTGTTAGCACAATGCCAGACTTTTATAAAGGGTTCAATAAATGTACAGTTATTATTAAGTTGTGACATGGGTTCCAGAAGAGAGGGGATACTTTTTGAGGGTTTTCTTAAAAGTAACTGAATTTCTTAAGTTAAAGAATTGTTTTCAAAAGTACCATTAATTAAATCACCAATATTGATTTAGTTTTATTTTTATTTCCTTTTAATGAAGACTGGTTGCCTACACATAGTAAGTGTCAAGTTTAATTGGTCTCTTGATCTCTCCTAACATTTCTCTTCTACAATTCCCCATTGTTTTGATAAAGAGTATGTGGATTTTTGAGAGATTAAAGTTCGTAGGTACGTTCTGGATTTCCTTTTACTTTACATATCAGATTTGGCACTTTAAATGTCTTTGGCTCAGTAGGACAATAACTAAGTATGGACTATAGCCCCATCTCACTGTTGAAGACACCCCGGGTGGTTGGGTGTGCAACGAGGAAAGGGCATAGGGCAGGAGTACTACAGCCTAACGAAGGATATTTGGAGGTAGAGTGTGTTATGGAAGAAGCCAAGAGGATAGCTGGTTAAGGGAAGAAGAGGGTCTACTGATTATTTTGTGTCTAACCCGTGTAAGAACAAAACATATTTTTGCTTGGAAACAAACATTAAATAGCAAAGCTTCTAGAACATAGGCAAAATTAATTAAAATATATATATTTTTAATTTTCTCTTTAGACATTTAACAGGGAGAATATATTTGTAGAGTAGGGAGAATATAAATAAGTATGTTTAAGGCATCCCACTTGCTCCCTGGCATAGTGGTTGTGAGCTGAAGAAAGAGGAATGATAAGTTCTTAATAAAGCCAAAGATTATTAGTGTAAGTGCATTGTTGTCTTTAGAGTAAAATTTTAATTTTAGTTTTGCTATGCCATTTATTTAGAAAGTTACCTGTTTAAGGAAGCAATTCATTTGTGTTCTGGAGTTTATGAATTTAAGAGAGCCACATTTTAATCCTGGATTCCCTGAGGATTTTCTTTCACAATACCTTTCTCCTTTAAGTCCCTAAAACTACAGTCCTTTTGAGTGAATAGGGGCTATTTTATACACCACCCTGCTCCCAATCCAATTAAAGGTTCCATAATAGATGGATTAGGGAAAGTTTACTTCTTAGCAGAAATAAAGCTTTAGAAAAATGGTGCCCAGATAGCAAGAGGGAATGTGAGGGAAAGCGGAGAAAATTAAGGAGATAATGGTCAGTAATCTTAACTTGTCTGATGTTTGCGCTCTTCACAATATAGCGGACTTTTAAAATAAGGGGAACAATGCTTCAGATTCTTTAACCATTTTGTTGCTGAAGTTTGGCTGTCTCTTCAATTTTCTTCACTTTTGCTTTTGTTATCTGCATCTTGGGCAAATATGTCTAATCCTTTACTTCAAGTGTCTGTGTGTTTTGTCACATTTTCTTTTTTTTTCTTTCTAAGTGTGAGTGATAGTGTTGGAAAGAGGTAAGGCAATGGAAAAGTTAATCTGGATAACAATCTTCTTGCAAAATTATAAAAAATAACCTAGTAGCAATGAGTATGCTTCAGATTTCATTTTTAAGTGTGTGTATTTATATATGTGTGTGTTTCAGAAATTAAAGAAATAGCTTGTTTTAAAAATATGTTTTACCAAGGGTCTTTTTTTTTGGTAAATTTTGTTTCCAATAGGCTCTAATAGACAAAAGTATTTGAGTATGGTGATTTACTTGGACAAATTAAAATCCCAGAATTAATGTTCTTGGTTTAAAAATACATATTATATGTCATTGCAGATCAGTTGAGTTTTTGCTTCAAATCTCTCACCATAAACTTGGAAGATTTAGCCTTTTGGTTGCTTTAGAATTCTGGTCATTTTTATCTGTGATTAACACATATTAAAACCAAAATAAAGAGTTGACCAGGGAAATTCCTTTGTTCTATTTTATCACGTTTGGAGCAGTTAAATGAAGTATTTCCAAGTCTATAAAACAACCAGTATTAATTTTTAAAAATTATTTTACTGTTATTTCTAACGTGGCTCTAGAACTTCTCTTTTCCAGGGATAGTGGATTGTGGTAGGCTAAATGTTTAATGAGTCTCTATGTTAAAAGCTGTACTTATCTTCCAATTAACCCCAAGACCACTCTGGCATTTTTGTAAATCCACAGAAGTATTTTGAGTGAGGCCTAAAGGGTAAGCTGCAGGCTGCCTGTGAAAAATGTAAAAAGACTAACCTGCTAACAAACCCTGTGCAATGGGACAAAGAAAGTTTAATCCGTATTATGGTAAATGCAGGCTTAGTGTCCCAAAAGGGCTTTGCAGAGTGGAGGAAAACAAAGAAGGGGCAGCACTAATAAAAATCCAGTGCTTTTATTTTTATACACAAAATTGTTGCAAAAGAAAAACTGATAATAGCATTAAGAAAAGGTTTGAATGGTGGTTTTAAATATGATACTAAACATTGTATTTGTTCACCAATTGAATGCAGTTTGTTGTACATAAAGAAGCTAAAAGTAACATGTGCAGCGTGGCCATGTTAATATTGCTAAAGAAACCTTTAGTTGAATAGTATGATTTTAGAGCTTTAGTTCAAAGTCATAATATTGCAATAGCATTCCTATTCCAAAATATACAAATACTTCTTGTGTATGAAAAGTGGGGATTAAAAAAGACTAGTTTATTCAAGCTTTAACTACAATAGTTTGTTAACATGCCTTCAGAGCTTTTGGGGAAACGTATGCTGTTTATGAGTATATCTGTAGTTTTAGAATCCTGTAGTCCAAATGGATAGGAAAAAAGAAAAAAATCTTTTTCCTTTTCAAATTAACTATTCCTTCAGGATTATCGCTGAATTTTGGGAAGCTTAAATTTTATAACACTCAAAAATTAAAGATCAGCATTATTTTTACTCTAGTAGGTATTAGAATTATGAATAACTGTCCCAAAAATGAGTTAAAAGAATTTGTTTTCATTATTTAATCACATTCTAAAATATGACTACCTTAGTGAAGCCTTAAGATGAGTTCTAATCTAACTTTTTATTTTCTTTAAATTCTTAACCCCCAATTTGAAATAAAATACTATCTTAGCTGTTATTCAGAACATTTATACCTGCTTAAAAAGCATAAAATGGTTTTAGAAATTATATAATAAACAGTTCCTGTTCACTATCTAACACAGAATTAGATTGCAATTTCCTTAAAAAAAGCTGAAACATTCAAGTTTTTAATTAAAAAAAGATTTTGATTGTGGTCTCAGAATAATAACAGCATCTCTGTATAGAACTTTAAAGTGCAATAAGTAAAATAAAAGAATTTATAATGAATTTATTATTAGATATTACAATAGACAAGAAATTTCAGGAGGTGTTCTGAGATTATGGCAGGAAGATCTTAGAATATTAGAATTTACTTCACAGTTGGTTTGTAACATTCTTTTGACTATAAAATTTTGTGATTATTTTTAAATAGTATATTTTAGTTCATATATAAATGAAAAATTTTCTGAAATGATCAGTAAGTATTCTTTTTTGCTGAGATTACTTATTGTATTAATAAAAATATTTACCATACCTTTTATTATGAAGGCTTCACTGTTTTTAAGGGCTTTCACAAGCTTAATTTCAATTAATACCTCACAACTCTCTGAGATTTGTGGGACAGGCATTAATATTCCCTACTTTACCAATGAAGAAATTGAGGCTTTATGATCTCAAGCAAATTTGCAGCATCAGATAGATAACAGGTGGTGCAATTTGAACTCAGATCTAGGGTACTGATGCCAAATTCACTACTTTCCACTGCCATTGCACCAATTGAATGCCATGTCCAAGCATGTCACAGTTTCTTCTTCATGCTCCTCCTTCTCTCTGTCCGCATCCTCATTCTGCCTCTTCTCCTCCTTTTCCTTCTCCTTCTTCCCCTTCTCCCTCTCTCCCTCCTCTTCTCCTCTTTATTCCAGTTAACAGTACATTTTACATTCTTAGAAAGGTATTTGTAATGATGAGAAGAGAGTATCATATTTAAAGTGGATATTGTAAAGCAGATGCGCTCTGCTTTAACTTGATTTATATATATATATCATATATATATAAGCCGATTTTAGAAATCAAATAATTATTGAGGCTCAGGAACATATGTGTAGACCTTGTGAATGCAACACTGAGCGAGACAGACATGGTTCTTAGTGATACAGAGCTTATATTCCAGCAGAGGGTGATCAACAAGCAATTTCAGTACATTATAGTAAATGTTATGGTAGGAGGAGTATGGAGTAGTATGGAAATGCCTATGCTGACGTCTAATGTATTTTTAGGGGGATAGGAGAAAGGAGTTCATGGAAGGCTCAATTGATGAAATGACATTTAAACTGTGAACTGAAGGATGAGTAGGAATCTGTTAGATAAATGGGAGAAGTGTATTCCAGACTTAAGGAAAGATGCCAACTTGAGAGAGAGCTTGGTTTAGATAGAGAACTAGAAAGAACTGTAGTATGGTTGGAGCTTAGGGTATAGACATATGGTTGCAGAGATGAAGCTGGACAGGTAGACAGATGCCAGTTAAAGGCATCTAAGCACGGTTGGTAACCACTGAAGAGTTTTAACCCATAACTAACCTAATCAGATGTGTTTTTTTAAAAGGTTAATTGGTAATGATGTTTGTATTTTAAGAGATCTCTTTGCTTTACAGAGTGCCTTTCACACTACCTTTAAAATGCAATGTGTGTACATATGAATATGTATAAGATATATTTTAGTTGCCCTTTTATTATATAAGTGACTGGTATTTATGGAGGGGGTCTGGTAACAAAATGCTACACTTCAAAATATTAGGACATGTTTGATCATTTTAAAGTGATGATTGTCTGGTATACTAGTAAGAAATTAATTATTTCTGGTATTTCTATTGTTGAATACTCTTTCTGTTATGGAGGTTGTCTGGTAACAAAATGCTACACTTCAAAATATTAGGACATGTTTGATCATTTTAAAGTGATGATTGTCTGGTATACTAGTAAGAAATTAATTATTTCTGGTATTTCTATTGTTGAATACTCTTTCTGTTATGGAGGTTGTCTGGTAACAAAATGCTACACTTCAAAATATTAGGACATGTTTGATCATTTTAAAGTGATGATTGACTGGTATACTTAGTAAGAAATTAATTATTTCTAGTATTTCTATTGTTGAATACTCTTTCTAGGGAAACAATCATAGATATAGTGATACGTATCTAATTGTCTAGGATCAATTCCATTAGAAATATTTTTCGTGTAGTCAGATAATTTGTCAAATGCTCTTTCCCCATTTTCTAGTTCAGAAAATATTTGTGTCATGCATAAAAGTTCCTATAATCATCCTGAATTTTTTTAAAGAAAAATGAAGATTATTTTTGCATCTTAGGCTTCAAGAAAATATTTGTTAAAACAGATGAATGGATAAGTGAATCATTTTCTAAACAACCTATTTGAACAAAATAAAAAGGAGCGAGCATGGCAGATTTCATTCACATAGCTAGCAGTGGATAGTATCTCCTTTCTAGGTGTGAAATGTTATTCCTAGACATTAAACAAATTCAGGATGTAGTCTCTAGTGCAAGCTGCCTGCTGGCAACAAGATATAGGAGTTCAATGTGTATACAGAGATAAGAATGACATGTAATTTGTGTTAGAATTTGATTGTTAATTGTGTATAAAGCTGTGGTCTTTTCAAGTGCAAACATTTGGCAGGGTTGTTAATTGGGGAAAAGAGAGGAAGTTTGAATAAAATTATGTGTAGAAAAGATAGAAATTTACGTAATTAGAAAAGTCTTTTGAGTTAGTAAATATTTGTCCAGTTTGGGGGAGGAGGCATATTAGTACTTCCACTTATGTTTTTGGTAATACTAATGGCAATTATTTGCATTTTTGTGTTTTAGGGGCAAGATTCAATATGAAGTTATTTTGGTCTTTTTAATACCATCAGAGTATCTTGAATATTTTTAAAGTTTGCTATGAAACTTTAAAAATTCCCTTTTTATATGGTTATGGCTATGTCCTTATCAAATTCATAGTTATATAGAACAGAAATTCTAAAAAGATTGAGTGTTTAAATTATTGTTATTTTTGTTTGATTCTGGATTTGTCTTTTAAGGACATTCTTAGCTGGGTGTTACAGAAAGCAGGAACTGTCTAGAATCTTCAATCCCTTATAAATCTTCTCATTGCTTTATAATAACTTTATTTTACTGTGCTTTTTTCATATCTATAGAAAACATCAAATATTGGGATGGCAAAAATTGTGTTTATAAAAGAGAGAGTTCATGTATGATTTGGTCATAACTTGCATTTCTAATGTTTAGCACAATGTCTAGTGTATAGTTAAGTACTTAATGAGTATTCAATTCAAATGAAGGAAAAGGTAATAATAACAAATAATCTAATACATGATGTGCTAGGTGTTTTATGTACATTAACTCATTTAATTCTTATGGTTATAATTATTCCTATTTTACAGTTGAAAAAAGTAAGGTCTAGAGAAATTAAGTAATTTGCCCAAAATTGCTGGAGCTGTTTTGAACCCAGGCAGCCTGATTCCAGAGTTCATAATCTTACCCATTGTTTATAGTGCTCCTGGGAAGTTGAAGGTGGGGGGTGGGAGAGGAGGAAATGTCTTGAGTCACCTTTGTGAGGGAGACAGTGAACCCATTTGTTTATTATTTATTTCAAAAGCAAAGATTTGGTTAAAAAGTACTACAAATTGTGAAAGACCATTCTAAAATACAATGTGTGATTCAGACATAAAATAATGCTTGCTTTATTGATTGATTTTTAAGAATGGCAATAGAAACCATAAAAAATTTATTTAAACATCTGAAATTGACGTCTTTTGCAAGATAATTGATTCTACCTCTGATATATTTTTCCCTCTTTAGATATTTTTCTTTCTTTTTTTTTCCTGAGGAAGGTTATCCCTGAGCTAACATCTGCCAATCCTTCTCTTTTTTCTGAGGAAGACTGGCCCTGAGCTAACATCCGTGCCCATCTTCCTCTACTTTATATGTGGGACACCTACCATGGCATGGCGTGCCAAGCGGTGCCATGTCCTCACCTGGGATCCGAACCAGTGAACCCCGGGCTGCCAAAGCAGAACGTGTGCACTTAACCACTGTGCCACCTGGTCAGCCCTAGATATTTTTCAAAGAGGGGCAATGTCTATATTTGGCATTATCTTATGAACTATTATGTAAGACATGGTTTGGATGAAAATAGTTTTAGAGACATATTTTAAGAAAACTAACACGACACTGAATATTGAAAGACACCAATGTTCCCAGCTTAAAACAGACACAAATTTCTTTGAAGCTAGGACTGACAATTAGTATAGTTTTAGCCAATAAGATATAAGTGGAAGTTGCTGGGGTAGGGTTCTGGGAAAGCTTTTCATAGGTGGAGCTGACTTAGCTCAGGCTTGCCTTCTGTTTTTGTCTACTTCATTTTATTCCTTCCTGAAACTTAAACATAATAGTTGAAACAAGCCAAGAAAATCAGAAACCTGAGACTTTATGTTCTTGAGCCACTAATCCAGTAACTGACTACCTTTGGGTTACCTTTGTTATTTGACAAGAAAGAAAAAGTTCCTAATTTACTTAAATCATTTGTTAGTTAGGTTTTGCTCGTAGCCAAATGTAAATACAACTGGTAAAGCCACCATTTTTTTTAAGCCATCGTTATGATTTCCACCACTCTGAATTAGCAGTTATAAAGTTTGTACTGAAAAGCAGAAGAGTTACTTTATTTAATAGTACATCTATATGGTTAAAACTTTTAGGGCAACAAAATAGCTTTAAATTTTGGGTTAATGCTGTACGTTCTAAGCAGGATGCTCTGTAGAGTTGATTTTGCTCTTCTAGAGCCCCTCTTTCTAGGTTCTCTGGGTATATCTTTTGTTAGATAATTGCACTCATTTATAAAGCTCTTGTATATCACAGAGTTGGATAATAGCAACATTTAAAAAGTTTTAAAGGGAAAACATTTTTAGGAAAGTATAAGTTACTATTTTAATAAGGAATCTATTATAAACATTCTTATAATTGCTTCTTGTTGAGCTACTTTACAACTACAAAATTAACCCAGCCTATTTTGTAAAACTGGACAGCATACCTTAGAATCCTCTGTTTTATTGTTTTTCAAAATGTTGTTTGGTATACTATCTAATAACATTACAGTATGATTTTGAGAATACAAAAATAATTCTCAGTTTATATATTTAAATATCTGTTAAACCTAGAATATTTGATGTTCATTTTCATGTGGCAGGAAATATATGGAAAATACTTTGTAGTAAGTTAGCAGTGATTTAATTTAAAAGCTATTTCATATGCTTCAAATGGCATCAAAATCTTAACAATTGAAAAATAAAGAATAAAATAACCAAACGTTAGAAAAATTACTGAAAATATTAAAGCCATATTTCTAAAGTACAGAAATGTTTCTATTCCTTTATTCCTTTGTTTAATGAACTGATATTCTAAAAGATATCGCTAGAGTTCCATTTATGATAAAATGTACAGTTCTAGTACTGATAAAAGAATCTCGAATAGTCTTCTCAGCAGTACCCTCTTCACTTGTCCTTTATGAACTCTAAGATATGTATATATCTCAGTTTCTGTTCTCCAGTTCACTTAGCATGTTCAGTGGTGTTCAGGTCAAATTAACTTGAAATATTCTGATATAATATTTTTAGATAACATAGGTGCTGGTACCTAATATTGGAACACATGAGAAGCAGGTAGTATCTCCTGACCCACCATTAGTCATGTAAAGCTTCTGCTCTTAACCTTACCATGTCTGTAGGAGTGGTACTGTAGGAGTAATACTAGTACCCTTGTCTTAAGAATGAAAGTATTTTATACTAAAAAGTATTTCTTTCTCACTGGTCTTTTAGGCTATTTAAGAAAAAATAACATAGGAAAATATAGAATGTTAAAAGATGTTTTCAATCTTCAATTTAGAATATTCTAAAATTCGTTTTAAAGTAGATAGTTCTCCAAATTATGGGCCGAAGCATTACCCAGCTAACAAGAAAGCTTTAAATAATGTTTTGTTTTTTATTTTAACCAAAGAGTTGGGAATTACTTTTTGCAAAAGCAGTAGTTAACCTTTGTCCTTGTTCAATTGGTAACATTACATGTGTATTTCAATGTAGAAAAAGAAGAAACATGGAGACAGAAAATTTAGAGAAATGAGTTAAACAATAAGGGTAGATACATAAGGTAAGTTAAGAAGGATCAGGAATATAAAAAATTGAAACCATATGTCTAAATATAAAAACATATTACAATACAAGGGGTATGAATAAACATGTTAAGTTACTACGTTTTGCTATCTGTCATTAATTACATGAAATCTTGATTTTAAAACCAAGTGCACTTTCATCAGTTCGTCACAGTTTTATCACACTGATTTTTTCAGAGCTGGAGTAAAACCTCTGTGACATTAGCTGGAGTTCTCATTAAGCAGCTGATTTGCCTGAATCCTCATTAAATTGATGAACTCATTTGCTTATAGGCAATGGCATCTGATACTATTCTAGGATGTTTAGAGATTGAAATCAGAACTGTTGCATACATAGGCTTATTGATTCCTTTCAAATTTTCACATGCCAAATAGTATTAAAATGTTAATTTCATGCTCTCCTTAAAAGCAAAATGTATACTCAATATGTATACTATAAACTTAGTAATTTGTTCTTATCAATCCTTTATAGGAAAGCAGTATTTAATAATTTTAGCCTATTATTATAACGTTCTTTTGTGTAATTTACAGAAAACAAGGATTATTTGTGGAGAACATAATGTAACTATGACATGTAATTCATGCCTAACATGACAGGTATCTTCAAAATCTTCCATTAACACAAGAAGTATGAAATCATACAAAAAGAGAGTACACTTACTCATTTGGAACACTGGATGATGTTCAAAACAGTCTTCAAAGAAATGTAAACAAAAATTGATACCTGTTCTTGATTCTGGAATACCAAGAAATTGAGCAAACAATGCTATAAAATTTAGTAACTTTGTAATTATCATTTATCATTTTTATGTATATTTTACAGGGAAAGAATTTAATGGATAAAAAGGAATACATTTTTTTTAAAGCAACAGTGTAAGAAAACAGCTTTACAAGTATATTACAAATATTTTTTCTTAATAAAAATGAGTTTTATTCTTAGCGAGTAGCACCGTCTGGGGGTTCAATGATATTCAGTCAGTTGCTGAATTTCTTTTTAGAGCCAGAGAACATTTTTTCAGGATGATAGGAAGATAATATCCAACAGGCCTTGATTAACTGGTTGAGTTTTCCAACATTTGCTGTAAGTCTAGTTTTTAGTGAGTTGGTGAGCATGCCCATTTATAGATGGAGGATACCTACTCAAATTGCTAGAAAATCTTCTCTCCACAAAGAGATAGTTATTTTCCCCCTAATAGTTTCAGGACTGTTAGAATTTAGTACAGCGAGTATTTATTGTAATGTATATAAAAATGTTGTATAATTTTAGTAGCCACTTTTTCTTTTCTCTTTTGAAAACCATAGTGTAATTATATATTAAATGTATTCCATTTGAAAGGTTATAGTTTTAAAATCCTAAATCATTGTGCCTTTCTATTTTATGTATATATCCATTCTTCTCTTTCTGTTTTATATGACAGTTATAGACTTCTTCACTAATAGGGCTTCCATTTCAAGATAAGGCTGCATGTAAACAAATTAACTTTTAAAAATAGAGAACAATTTCATCTGTAATAATGTCCCACTTCATAAATTATCACTGGTGTTTTTTTCTTAAAGATAAATGACCCATCATATAACACATACTATTAGGTAGTCTAGATGTCTTTGTGGTCTGGGAGATAAGCCTCTTGTATTATTATACGCTAATAAAATGAGTTAATGTTTTAGTATTATCGATAAAAGAGCACTTGGATATATTTAATAACCGAACTGAGAAACACTTAATTTTAGTTGTCTGTAGCAATATAACACAAATTCTCCTGTAAAACAAATTGCACTTTTGGAATATATTTTAATGTGTATTCAACAAAGGAGAAAATGAGGTGATTGAAGTTCAATTTGTAGCATGTTATTAACCATTTCCGCTTGACTAGATGAGTAAAAGGATAATGGATGAGGGTTTTATTATTACCTTTCTGCTAAAATGAAGTGGTATAAAAGATAAGGTGATGAGATTAATGAACATAAGGAAAAGAAGTAATCAATCAAGCTCCAAGAGGGAGGTGAGAATGGCAGTCCCCTATAAGATCTGTAAAAGCGCGCCGTATAAAAAAGTAGACTTTATCGTTCGGCTTTCACCAAACTGTTGAAAACCAACAGTTGTGGCTGGAAAACAGAACTAAAACTAACAAGATGATATTTAATCAAATCATGCATGAAGTTTTGCATTTAGGTTTAAACAGTGTGTATGGTAGAATCTAGCAGAGCTGCTGAATTTCTTACATCTGAGTGCTAAAAAGTATGTCTTTTGAGTCCATGTGCTGTATCTTACTCTAACTGATAGAATCTAAACATAAGCCCTTCTGTTGGACTGCAGTTATAGTTAAGCATGGCATGCCATTTGTCAAAGTCTCCTTCATATTTATTATTGGTACTTTTTGAAAATGATTTCAGAAAACCAAAGTGATTTTGTGGAGGTCATTGATTTCATGATAGTATTAATTTAGATTGCGCCCATCCATTCATTCGACAAAATTTACTGAGTGCCTGTTATGTCAGGAATTCTATTCTATGTGTTGGGAATATACCAGTGCAGAAATATGGGCAATATACTTCTCTTGTTGAGCTTGTAGTCTGGTGGGGATAGACATACAAATAAATCTGTATGCCATTTGGTGATAATTACCAAAGAGAAAAATAAAGCAGTAATGCGTCTCTAATAACATGCTGTTTCAGAGGAGATCTGAATGAAGTGAGGGAACAAGCCGTGAGGGCTGTCTAAGGAAAGAACATTCCCGGTAGAGCGAACGTAAGTGCAATGCAAGGCCTAGAGGAAAAGTAGAACTGGAACAGCAAGGAAGGATCATGTTTTTCTGGGAAGTTAGCAAAGTGGAACTAAGTTGCAGAAAATATAGAAAAAATAAAGAGTTATGAAATACAGACCAACATATTTTGTTTGATTATAACGATAAATTATTCATTTAACAGATATTCATTGAGTGCCTAAATATACTCCTAACTCTGAGGATATACTAATGAGGACAGAAGTCCCTGCTGTTATGTAGCTTCCATTCTAAAGGCTGTGAGGAAGGGAGATAAGTAATAATAAATAGATGAACAAGATAATTTCAGTTATTACAATGCTTTGAGGAAATAAAACTGGCTGAGATTGCCTTGGGAAAAGGGGCATTGCAAACTAAAATTTTAATTATTTTATTCAACTTCCTTCATTTGATCCCATGCTCACCAAAAAAAAAAAAAAATCTGATTTTAGTTTGGCCACTTATATAAGTAGATATAGGAGGAGTAACATCTTACTCAAAGGACTGAAGATCCCAGTTCTTTTACAACTATAATTTGTCTTGGTTTTAAAACTTTATTTCTTATTTTCATTGTTTTTCTTTGCTAAGCTCTTTTTAAAAAATCCTTTTTATTTTTAAGACATTACCTACCTAAAAAAATCTAATACTGCTGACAGGCCCTTTAATACCTAAGAGCAATCCTCTGCCCCATGCCTTGACCCATTCCTCTAAGGTAACCTTACTGCCTTAAAAAAAAAAGTATGGACTTATACTGCTATCTTTAAAAATTTATCGACTTTAAACATTATTTATAGACTCTTTTTTATGGAACTTGAAAATGCATCACTCTATCGTCATGTTCCTCACAAATGATTTCCCCTGTCCCTATCATCCAAATGTAGGTATATGACAATCTTAGTTAAATCAGAAGTCAATGTGTACAATATATTGACTATGCAAATAGTGGTCATTATTGAAAACTATGTAATAATGGTCATCAGATGATCCCTAACTTTTGTATTTTTGCCTAAAAGATCCCTAATCAGTCAGGGTTAGGTTAGGAAAACAAAGTATTTTCCATAATTCAAAAAGAAAGGAATTTAATACACGGAATTAGATGCTAACACAACCAATGGAAAACGATAGCTGGTTTTTAAGAATGTGGAAGTACAGGAATTGCAGGTGAACCACAACTACTAATATCAGTTGTCTTTGGCACCTGCAAGCCACTGCTTCTGACTTTGGGTACCCCTGGAGAATAGCGGCTTCTCATTTTCTTCTGCCATCTAAATCTTGTACACATGCTTTCATTGTGGTCTCTAAACTAAAATCTACTGGCAAGGGATGTAGGAAATATAGTTTGTAAGTTTTCAATTCCTACTATACAGGATAGGGCTTAGAAGAGCAGGGATGGTGCTGAGATAAACAAGCAATTTCCACCGCATTTTAATTGCCTTCCATTTTTCTGCCCCAGCCTCCCAGATTGTTTGCCTTTTAGACATGGCTTGGAGCTCTCATTTTAGGATTTATGCTGTACTGGATTCTCTGTTTCCTAGATCCCATTATTCCTTTTCCTTGGCTTAATACTCCTTTGTTTTGCTAATGCTCATCCTCTTAGCTTCCTAAGAAGTGCATAGGATGTAATTTTCTTTTTGGAGTTTTTGAATATCTGAAATAATCTTTAGTCTTCCTTCAAGCTTATTGATGGTTTGACTGGATATAGAATTGCAGGTTGAATATCACTTTCTTTCAGAATTTTGCAATCTGCCTAACTCTTCTAGATTCGACTGCTACTGTTGAAAAGTGATAGTACCCTCTGATTGTTGTTCTTTTGAATATGATTTTTTTCTTTTTTGAAAGTCTTAGGACTTTTATCTCCAGTTGAATTTTATTGTTTGCCTTAATGTGGGTCTTGTTTCATTCATTGTTCTGGGCACTGGGTAGACCCTTTACCTCTTGAGATTTGTGACCTTAAGTTCTGAAAATTTTTCTTTATTTCCATCTCTCTGTTTTTTCTATTTTCTGAAATGTTTTATATCCTGGATTCATCCTTTAATTTTTATATGTTTTCTTTCTGATTTCTCTCTTTTTGTTACCCTTTCTGTTTCTGTGATTTTTCTCAACTCTATCTTTCGGTCCTTCACTGAAAGCTTTTGTTTTTTAATATCATAATTGTAAAGAATTCTTTTGTTTTTCTTTGTTACTTTCTTGGAGGGAGGGGTAGCATCCTACCTTTGTTACATGGTTGTAAGATCTTCTATTAGATTTTTTTTTTTTTAAAGATTCTGTTCTCTGAATTCTCTTTCTTACTTTTCAGTTCTTTTTTTGTTTGTTTGTTTTGTTTTGATCTTTGTCATGTGGGAGCCTTTTCTCAGATTACAGGAGATACTTGGCTGTTGAGTGCAGCCCTTCCAAACCTAATTGGATGCTCTGTGTTTATAGGCTGGTGTGTTTCTTGGGCTCTTTCTGTGTTGTTAGCAGCCTGTGAGCCATCTTCTCCAGTGGCAGACCCAGTCAAGTATCAGCTCAGCATCTGAATCATTCAGTTTCTCTAAGTAAGAATCCTTTTACCTGTCTGAGGGTTATGTGTGTTGGGATGGGAGGTGTTAGGGTAGAGGAGTAGAAGAGTAGAGGATGCATAATGAGCCTGCTGGTAGTCTGAGAACAAACAGGGAGGAATGGGAAGTATGTTGACTTTTTCTTTTCTCTTTTGTTGCAGCTATGCACCTTGTCCTTATTTTCCACTGTGGTTGGGGTCCCTAATTTCTCAGGTTTCCATTGGTGATGGGACAGGAAAGAAAAAGAGTTAACTAGCTTTTCAGCTGGAGAGAGAGGTTTGGAGTCCAGCTAGTCTCTATAGTCTTTTAACCTGTCTTCCTCTTTTTATAAACTCATTTTCTGTGTTCCCTAGTACCTTTAAGGGCTGGGAACCTTGGGAGGTCTGCAGAGTGAATTAGGTGACTTCTTATCACAGTCCTCCTGGTGACTACTTAGGTTGTGCCTTCATTTCTTTTGCTAAATTAACGACCAGTGGTATGTATCTTTAGGTCTTCTGAAATGTTATTGAAGTCTCTTTGCTAAAAATTTTTCTTTCCATATTCCTTTTGTTCTTTGGGTTGATACCTTTTTTATTACTTTCTACATAATTTTATTGAGGTTTAGATTGTTTAACAGATGTGAATGCATTTGGCTGCAAGTAACTAAACCCCAACTGAAAGTATTTTACATAAATAGGAATTGTATTTCTCACCTAACATATAGTTATTGATATGGTTCAGCTGATCAAACATGCTTTTAGTTATCTAGGCTTTTTCTACTCCTCCAGTTGTTACACTTTGTCTTATGTTTTTATAGGTGTCTCCTCATCATTGCAAGATGATATGTCACAGGCAGGAAAAAGAAGGGAATAAAAATACAACACAGTTAGAAATAAAAGAACTTAACTGTATATTAACTTGATAGCCAAGCTACACAGATAAGAATCGTTTCAACAGTAAAACAAAGTATTCTGATTATACATTAGTAGTTTGATATATAGAAAGAACAAAATTTATAAAGAAATTCTTAAACTTACTGTTTGACGTAATATTGATTTGCCTTTTTCAAATATTATATGTATTTTCCAGGGTAATGCAGTTAAATACTTATGTTAATTAATAGCAGGAACCAACATTTTCAGCATAAGAAAAATTCAAATATAAAGTCAAAGAATTAAAAATAGGGGACCGGCCAGGTGGCGCAGCAGTTAAGCGCGCACGTTCTGCTTTGGTGGCCCGGGGTTCACCGGTTCGGATCCAGGGTGTGGGCATGGCACTGGTTGGCAAGCCATGCTGTGGTAGGTGTCCCACATATAAAGTAGAGGAAGATGGGCAAGGATGTTAGCTCAGGGCCAGTCTTCCTCAGAAAAAAGAGAAGGATTGGCAGCAGTTAGCTCAGGGCTAATCTTCCTCAAAAAAAAAAAGAATTAAAAATACTGTAACCTTATCTTTCAATTAAAAAGATTATTACTAACTCATGTTTTATTTTTTCTTTCTATAAAATACATACATTTCCCAAACGTTCTTCATTCATGGCACCCATAGTGTTTCAGTAATTTTTTTTACAGTGACTCTATGTTGTTGGTTCTCAAGCAGGAGTGATTTTACCCACTCTCCCCACAAAAAATTGGGCAATATCAAGAGACATTTTTTTTTTGAGGAAGATTAGCCCTGAGCTGACGTCTGTGCCCATCTTCCTCTACTTTATATGTGAGATGCCTACCACAGCATGGCTTGATATGTGGTGCATAGGTCCACACCCAGGATCTGAACTGGTGAACCCTGGGCCGCCAAAGCAGAACATGTGAACTTAACCGCTGCACCATGGGGCTAGCCCCTGGGAGTCATTTTTGATTGTCACAGCTGGAGGAGTGCTACTGGTATCTAACCCACTATACTGCTAAGCATTCTATAATGTACAAGATATGGCTCTTCACAACAAAGAATTATCTAATCTAAAATGTCAATAGTGTTGAGGTTGGAAACCCTACTCTAAGCTAAAAGAAATACCTAACAGGTCTGTTAAATAGATCCAAACAACTTATAAAATTTTTATGCAGTGGTTGTTTGAAAAAAATACACATAAAATTTCTTTTATTCTTAAATAACCCTAATTACTTACTGATGGGATGTGTGTACCTCCTTGGTACTGCCAAGTTTCTTCTAATTTTGGGATCGCATTGGACATCTCCATTCTCATTTCCTGTTCCACACTGATTTTTACATGACAGTTGCTCTTTATGCCAGTAACTGCTGAAAACTCAGTTTTGCAAAAATGTGACATGATTCGAAGTCTGATCAAATATTAAAACTTGAACAACCTTGAACTAGTAGCTTATATGACATTTGACAGATGTTGCTTATTGCTATGGTCCTCAAAAATTTAGATTATCCTGAAGTGCCCTTGTGAGTTTGCTGCAATGACCTGAGGTGCCTCAGTGTACATTTCCTAGTTCTTTCTACTCAAATTGACCCAAAAGCAGTGAGTGCCCCTGTTGCCTAGGTTATGATCTCTAAATACCATTTTCTACTAAAAGGAAAAATCCTCAATTTTAGGATGCAAAACTTTTCCTATAAATCACCGAACAGATTGCATGAGATGCTTGCATCTCATTTTGGCTAGATAGTTGATTCCAAGAATAGGGATAGAGGAAAAAATTAAATGATATCATGAAGAAACAATCATCCAAATACAGAATGTGGGATGTTTTATAGAATAAATAACCCAGTTTCTTTAAATAAAATGGTATAAGGTGAGGAGAGATTCTCATTGAATAAAAACATGAAAAATGTATCAACCATATGTAATATGTGGACTTTGATTACTATTTGGAGCCAGTTAAATTGAAAAAAGATACTTTTGAGACAATTGGGAATTTTTACACACAGATAATTTTAAGGAATTGTTACTTCTGTTATGTGTGATAATGCCACCATGTTTATGTTAATTAAAAGGAAATATCTTCATCTGTTAGAGATCTGTAGTGCAGAATTTATGGATGAATGTTATAATAATTTACTTTAAAATTATCCTCAAAGAAAAATACTCCCAAAAGAAAAGAGTCATAAGGGAGAGAGAGGACACAAAATTGACAAATTTCTTGAAATTGTGTGATGGGCATATAAAGGTTTCAATCTACCCTGGACTGCCAGAAAGATGAACAAGTGCATCTTAGAGCAGAGTAAGCCTGAAATATTGCTGGAAACAAAAATGATAAAACTGAGGTTGTCCTACTTTGAGTACATCATGAGTAGGCAAGATTCTTTGGAAAAGACAATAATGCTGGGAAAGTAGAAGGCAGCAGGAAAAGAGGAAGACCAAATATGAGATGGATTGACTCCATAAAGGAAGCTATAGGCATGAGTCTACAGAAGCAGAGTAGGGCTGTTGAGAACGAGACAACTGTGGACATCACTCATAGTGGTCACCAAGAGTTGGAGCTGACTTGAGGGCATGTGACAACAATACTAACTAGTCTATTTTTGTGTATGTCTGAAAATTTTCATAATAAAAAATTTAAAAGGGAAGAAAAGGGAAGACAGAAGGAACATGACAGCACATCTATCATACTTTTTATTGAGAAAATGATACTTTTCTCCCTTTGCAAACTTCTAAATATATCTCATTAAGACTACAAGACAATCTCTAGTTATAAGGGAGGGCATTATAGAGGAAGGGAAACCTCTTCCTCTTACAGAGAAAGGCAAGGAAGAAGAGAGTTGGAAAAGGAGGTTAAATGATCTAAACTGTAAAGTTTTCTATAGGGCAAGAGAAGAGAGAAAAATTTATGGTCACTCTGCCAGGATGAACCAGAAGAGAGCAATTATGTTCCTTATTTAAATCATTAGACTGTCATTCTGAATTTAATTGGCCCTTTTCTTTCTTTTTTTCCCTGTAGGTAAATAATGTATTCTATATCTAGTCTCCTTATTGGCAATTGTGCTTTCTATAAATTAAAAAAAAAATCGTTTTTCTATATTTTGATCTATACTTGGTTAATAGGAATCTATTCCTGACAGGTGAATTTTCTTTTGTTTCTGTTTCCAAGCCAGTAAGATGAGTGAGTAAACTCTGGACTCTTGAATTTACCAAGGTAATTCCACCCTCTGAGGAACTGTCTAAGTAGCAAGCCACCTGCCCTCTCTAAATAATGTTTACTTCTCTCTTCTAATTGGAAGATAAATGGGAAGAGAAAAGGGATCAGAAATTTGAGAGGAACAACATAAAGCTTGTTTTGAATATGGAAAGAGAAGTATACCTGTAATGACTTTTCTTGTCTATACCCTTCGCATAGTATAGTTTATACACTTTCATTTAGACTGAAATAGCAGAGATTTAGAAGATGCCCTAGGGCCAGCCCCATGGCCAAGTGGTTAAGTTCACTAGCTCCATTTCAGCCACCCAGGGTTTCCCTGGTTCGGATCCTGGTCGAGGACATGGCACTACTCATCAGGCCATGTTGAGGTGGCATCCCACATGCCACAACTAGAAGGACCTACAACTAGCATATACAACTATGTACTGGGGGAGCTTTGGGCAGAAGAAGAAGAAAGGAAAAAAAAAAGATTTGCAGCAGATGTTAGTTCAGGTGGCAGTCTTTTTTAAAAAAAGAAGATGCCCTGGTGTAAAGAGACGTCAGATGTAGATCTAGTAATTAAACAATTGGTGATTGGTACACTTAGGAAATGTCTTTATCATTATATTACTGAATCTTGCTTTTTCAAGCGTATGCCATGATATTTTGATGACATTATGATTATCTAAAAGGAAGAATCTACACTAAAACAGAAACATCAGCTAAAGTAACCTCTATTTCCTTGTATTTGTTGTAGAGATCTGTGGTTAGTTTGAATGATGACCTAATCTGTGTTAGAGGCAGGTAGGCCATTTATCTAGGACACAGCCCATTTTCACACACACAGTCACTGAGGCTGAATTATTTGCTATCTCAATGGGTATTATAGATTGAACTTGAGTCTCTGACAAATGGTCATCAAAGTAATGAATCTTTGGGACTATGAAAAAGAGCCTAACTGAAAAATTATGAGACCAAAATGTGTTCTCTTAGAAGCAAAAAAAAAAGCCAGAGTAGTCATTTGCTGCCTAGGAACAGCATGAAAGAGCATAAAATAATATTTTATTCAGTTTTCCAAGTATGTGGAATATGAAGAATACCTTTTGATTATAGCTGATATGTTTATAGCTTATATGTTACCTTAAAACATTAGTAGAAAAAAGTTATGTATGTCTGTTTTCAGTAATATAGATTTTAAATCTATTTAAGAAGTTTACCCTTAGTAGATTTGGACCTATATAATTGGACCATATGTTAAGGAGATCCTGACCTTTCTGAACCAGTATCAAGGTATACATAGGCTACTCTTTACTTAGAAAATTTGAATTATTATTAACCTCTGTAAAAATGATTGCCTCTGTCAGGTTTTGAGGTTGAGATGGGAAGAGGAAGAAGCTAAGAGGACTTTTGGCCTCAGGTGATTAGAAATCAGAGTTTTTATGTGATTCAGTCACTTTTTTGGGCAAAATAGCATTTTGTGAGCTAAGCTAGGAATCGAACTAATATTTATAACATTGCTTCAGTGGGACCAATTGCTAATTTCTAGACTGTTTTGAAATATGCCACATTTGAAGTTGAAGGGACCATCTGCCATTAGTCGAAGTACAAAATTTAACCAGCATTTTTAGTTCAGAATGCTACCTGCTATATTTCTTTATCAGTGAAATGTATATCTACATCTGTAGAAGTCCTTGGTAAATATACTATCAAGTTTCAGAAGCAAAATCCATATTATTGATACATGTACAAAATACCTGAATTGTACATTTGAGTTGGTTTACTTTCATTGCTTACAGCATAGTGAAATCAGTGTTTATATGCATTGATCTTGGGTTATCCCTTAAAAGATCTAGGATTTAGATGAGCCTGGGCATATCACCCTGTGTCTACTTCTCTTTTCATGTTTATCAAGGTAAAATTGTGTTGAAATAATCATGGGAAGATGCTTATGGATTAATTTCTGTGGAGGAGAGTGTGGAGGGTGATTATTTGCCTTGGTGAAAAGTAGTCTCAGGAAGGAAGACAGTGTGGATTGTTAGTGATCTAATTGTAAGGTAAAATCAATTTCTGCTACTCTTGTCCTGCCCCAATTATTCCATTCTATGACTAAGGATAAGAAATGCTTATAATAGACTGCTCTGCTCTGTCCTTGGGTAATAAGTACTACTCTATCCTTGTCTTAACAAAGCTTAAAACAACCCCGAAAAGGGACCATCTCATCTACAAGTAAACTAACTGTCTGCCAGAACAAAACTTCACCTCTCTCTAAAGGAAGACAGCAAAATTTAAGCAAAATAATTGTGAGTCCATAATATCCAATATACAAAAAATTACTAGACATGCCAAGAAGCAGGAAAATGTGATTCTAGGAGAAAAATCATTCATTAGCAAGAGTCACAGAAATTATTAAAAGTATGAAATTTAAAAATCTAGTATGTATATTTGGGTCAAAAGATATTCCTTCTTACCAAAGATGGAGCTTAATTTCACTCTAAGGTTGGGATAGACTTAGTAACAACTTCCGAAGAATGGAGTAAGGGAAAGGAATATTAGTAACTTTACAGTGGAAAAATTTGGCAAACATGACTTTAAGTGGTAAAGGTTACCATTACCAGTGAGGTCATGTGGATCTCATGTAACTGCCTCATGATGTGACTAAAAGGGCACTCCACCTCTGTGATATTCTTAACAAAAACCTATAACCCCATTGTATTCATGACAAAACAACAGACAAACCCAGATTGGAACAATTTACAAAGTTCTCGTCCAGTACCCTTCAAGATTGTGAAGTTTATGAAAACCAAGGCAAGTCTGAGAAATTGTCACAGACCAGAGGAGATTGAGGGCACATAAAAACTAAATGCAATGTGGTATTTTTTTCATTTTACTGGATCTAGAAATAGAAAGAAGATATTAATGGAAAAATTGGCAAAATCCAAATAAAATCTAGATTTTAATTAATGGTAAAAATAAATAAATGAAGAAAATTAAAAACTTCTGTGGATAAAGAGCTCCTATATATATATTCAAAGATTTAATGGAACTCATGAACACAATAAGGAAAACTATGGGGAAATCTCAATACAAAAATGGAAACTATAAAAAAGAGCCAAATGGAAGTTTCAGAATTGAAAATTGTAATATTTGAACTCAAAATTTTAATAGATAGACTTAACACTTTATTAGACACTGCAAAAGAGAAGATCAGTGAAACTAAAGACACGACAATGGTAACCATTTGACTGGAAGCACAGAAAGAAGAAAAAACTCATACAAAATGAACAGAACATCAGTCAGCTATGGGATAGTGTCAGATGCTCAAACATACATGTAATGGAAATACCAGAAGAAAATATGTAGGTTCAATATAAAAAAAATTTTTTTCTGCTTTTTTTCCTCTCCAAATCCTCCCAGTACAGTATAGTTGTATATTTTAGTTGTGGGTCCTTCTAGTTGCGGCGTGTGGGACACCACTTCAGCATGGCCTGACAAGTGGTGCCATGTCTTTGCCCAGGATCCGAACCAGCAAAGTCCTGGGCCGCCAAAGTGGAGCACGTGGTTAACACTCTGCCACCATGATGGCCCCTACAAAAACTTTTTAAAGACATTTTTTCTTACTTGTTAATTTCTTTAGAAGATACTGACTTTTTACAGTAAATATAACAACAATATATTGTGGAGTTTATAACTTGTATGGAATGACAATAGCTCAAAGAACAGGATGTAATTGCAGGGGCTAGAAGGGGGTATACTGTTTTAGAATTCTTACATTATATGTCAAGGAGATAGATCATTATTTGAAGTTAAACTGTTGTAAGAAATATAAATGACTACTAAAAAATAAGAGAAAATGATATAGATAATAAGCCAATGTAGGGGATAAAATGGAATATTGAAAAATAATCCAAAAGAAGGTTGAAAGAAGAAAAAAAGAAAGAATTAGAGAACAAGTAACAAGATGGTGGACTTAAACCCAACTATATCAATAATTACCTTGAATGTAAATGGTCTAATTGAAATTGGACATTTAAAAATTTAAAAACACAGAGATCTTCAAAAAATAGATTGTAAAGTAGGAAGCAAAAATTGAAGGAACTGAAGAGAAAAAAATTAAATTCATAATTATAGTTGGAGGTTTCAAAATTTCTCTCTCAGTAGTTGATAGAACAATAGCTATAAAGTCAGTAACTATATAGAATACTTGAACAACACTATAAACCAATTTGACCTAATTGACATTGATAAAACATTACAATTAATAACTCCAGAATTCCTCATCCTTACAAGTTCAGATGCAACATTTACTATGAAAATCATTTGTTGGGTCATAAAAAAGGGTGCATTAATTTAGCAGAATTTAGATTATAGAGATTATGTTCTCTATTCACAGTACAATTAAACCAGATATTAAAATTAGAAAGATATCTGGAAAGTCCCCAAATATTTTGAGTTAACTAACACATTCTTTTAAAAAAAAAAAAAAAGAAGAAGAAGAAACCATGAGGGACATTAGGAAATGTTTTTAAATCATAATGAAAACAAACATATCAAAATTTGTGGGATATAGATAAAATAATACTTAGAGGGAAATCTATACCTATAAAATTCATGACTTTATAAATAACATATGAAAAAAGAAGTTTAAAATCACAAATCTAAGCCTTACCAGTAATAAGTTAGAAGAATAGCAAATTAAATCCCAAGTAAGCATAAGGAAAGACACGAAAGAGATAAAAAGAAGAAAATGGATGAAAAGAAAAGAAAAAACAATAGGAAAAAAACAATGGATCCCAAAGCTGATTATTTGTCAAGTTCAGTAAGACTGAAAAACATCTAACCAGACTGATAAAGAAAAAAGAGAGAAGACAGAAGTACCATTAGTGAGAATGAAAGTGAGGACATCATTATAGATCTTACAGCCATTAAATGGGTAAATTTGACAACTTAGATAAATTGAACAAATTCCTAGAAAGTCTGAAACTTCCAAAGCTCATTTAATTAGAGATATATAACCCAAAGAACTGTATATTAGAGAAAAGGCCAGATTCAGATAACTTTCCTGGTGAATTCTATCAAATATTTAAGGAAGATAGAATGTAAATTTTGCATAAACTCTTTCGAAAAATGGAAGAGGTGGGAACACTTACCAACTTGTTTTATGAGGCTATCCTAACCCTGATAACAAAACTATTGTAAAAACACTTCAGGGGCCAGCCCTGTGGCATAGTGGTTAAGTTTGGCATATCTGCTTCGTCAGCCCAGGTTCACAGGTTTGGATCCCAGGCGCAGACCTACACCACTCGTCAGCCATGCTATGGCGGTGACCTACATACAAAGTAGAGGAAGACTGGCACAGATGTTAGCTCAGGGCTAATCTTCCTCAAGCGAAAAAGGGGGAAGATTTCCAACAGATGTTATAACACTCAGAGCGAATCTTCCTCAGCAAAGAAAAACAAAAACAAAACACTTCAGGCTACTATCTGTCATGAATATAGGTAAAAGAATCTTTAACAAAATAATCAAATTCACCAATACTTAGGAGGATAATATATCATGACTAAATGGGCTTTTTTTTTTTTGCAAGAATACAGGTTTAACATTTGAATAACCCATTACCATAGTTCACACTAATAAAGGAGAAAAAGAATATGATCTCAATAGAAGTGGAGAAAAAATTTGACAGCGTTCAATACCCATTAATGATGAAACTCTCAGCAAAAGAGGACTAGAACTTTCTCACTCCAACAAAGGACATCTTGGAGAAAAACTACATCTAAGTTTTTATTTAATGTTGAAAACTGAATGTCTTTTCCTTTAAAATAGGGACCAAGGGAAGAACACGCACTTTTAGTCAACATTGTACTAGATTCCTAGCCAGTGCAATAGCACAAGGAAAAGCAATAAAAGCTATATGAATTGGAGAGAAAAAATAAAATTGTCTTTATTTGCAAGCAAATAGGTAAGACCTGCTGAAACCTACAAAATATTGCTAAGACAAATTAAAGAAAACCTAAACACGTGGAGAGAGATGACAAGTTCATGTATTAAAAGTCTTTAGTATAGTGAAGATGTCAATTCTTCTTAAATTACAGATTCAACTTAATTCCATTCAAAATCCCAGTAGGTCTTTTTGAAGAAATCGACAAACAGACTTTAATGTACATTTGCAAAATATTTCTTTTTAACACCCAGAAATCATTTAGCATTGATGAAGAAAAATAGATTTCAACAAAATTAAATCTCTTCATGATAATATATTGTTAACAAAATAATTAAGGAAGCCTCAGCAGGAAGAAAATATTCTCAATACATTTATCTCACAGAGAACTCACGTCTACTAAATATTGGCAAATCAATACTAAAAAGACTGCTCAATAAAACAAATGGCAAAAGATTTGATTAGGGACTTTGCAGAGGAATGCATATGAAATGGCCAAAAAGCACCTGAAAAAGTGTTCAACATCATTTGTCACCTTGGAGTGAGACAGAATTATGCACTAGAATGGCTAAAATTAGTAAGACTGACAACACCAAATGTTAACAATGATGTGTAGGAACTGGAGCTCTCATCTATGGCAGATAGGAGTGTAAAATATGGAACCACTTTGAAAATTGTTCTGGCAGTTTCCCTCAAGTTAAAGGGAACCACCTAACCTATAAAACAGCGTTGCCAATCTTAGAGGTATCCAAGAGAAATGAAGACAAAGGTCCACAAAAAGACTACTACACTAATGTTCCTATCAATTCTATTCTTATTAAACTAACTGAATGTCCATCAACAGAAGGATGGATATGCCAATTGTATTATGTTTATACAATGGAAAACTACTCAGCAATAAGAAGGAAGGGACAAGTGATACACAAGGCAATGTAGATGAACCTCAAAAACATCATGGTGAGTGGAAGAAGCCAAAAACAGAAGAGTGCATACTGTATGATTCCATGTATTGATGCTCTAGAATATGTAAAACTAATTAATGGTGAAAGTGCTCCTAACAGTGACTATTTGGAAGAAGGGATGTTGGCTGGGAAGGAGTGTGAAGAATCTTCCTGGAATGATGAAAATGTTTTATATTATGATAGGGCAGTGATAACATAGATGTATGAATTTATTAAAACTCATCAAGTGTACACCTATTATTTTTATATTACACCATATGGAAGTAATACCTTAATAAAATTGTAAGTAAAAAATTAGTGATGGATTTCAACCTCTAAGGATTTTCTATTGTTCTAATTCTACATGTAGCAGGCTTTGAAAGTTGGAGGTTATATTCTAAGGAATTGGTTTGCTTTCATTTAAAGGTTGCTTTTTTTCATATAAATTATGAATGAAGTAAAATGAACCAAAGAAAAAATGTAGTCTAGGCAAGTCCTACGTTCATATTGACATAAAAATGCAATAACTAATATGAACAAATGGGACTACTAATGCTTGTAGCAGAGGCCACAGAGATAAGTGTTTAAGGTCATCAGTCCTCAGAAATAAACTCCCTGAAACCCAGGGCATTCCTATTATGCTCTTACTGTTATGTCAGGCCTACAGAGATCAGAGATGGGTGGGTAAAAAAAATGTTTGGTGAGCTCTGAGATTATCAGGTCCAAGTTGGAAAGTTACGGTTTCTAATATCAAGTCCCCACTCCATGACTATGAAGCACTGTAACCTGAACATTGGGTAATTGACAGAAATCAGGAGTAAAGCATTTAAAATTGAAAGGAGTTTTATTCGTATGTTTAAAGATATTGAGAAGGAAGGCAGGCTGGTCCTAGGTGAAGAACTCTAAGAATCTGTAGAAAGAATTTTGGAATTTTTAAAAGGAGAGATCAGGTAAACAAATTGAACTCTGAAAACTACTGAAAGAAAGGAAAGAAAAAGTGACTTTTGTCTTCCATGACAATATACAAAAACTGCTAACATAATATAGTTAAAGAAATTTAGAAAATAGACATTCGTTCATTCAGATTCTAATAAATGTTTTTATGCATGCATACATGAATAGTTTTATTGTAAATATAATCTACTCAATGTTTATTTTCTGTTGTGTGCGTGTTTTATTTTTATGCACGCTGTTTTCCTGTCTTTTCTTAGCTCTCTCCTGTTCCTCCTCACTGTCATCTCCTACCTCCCAAATCCTCTTCTCCCACTTAACATATATTAACAATCTAGCATGTATCCTTTCATATTTTTCTCCATTTTCGTATAAACTTATGTGCATTATCAGGGAGTTTTTCATTGATTTACCAAAATGAAATCCTGTAATATATACAGTTTCATTACTACTAATAAATTTGAACTTTTTTTTAATGTTGGACATTTGAATTGGTTCTGTGAAATTCCTTTTTAAAGTCTTGGGACATCTTCTGTTCATTTTCTTTTGAATTTATAAATGTTCATTGTATATTATAGTAACCCTTTGTCTATCATGAAATAATTTTTCCAAATCTGTCTTTTGCCACTTGAATTTATTAATAGTATCTTTTTCCATTAATTAACCTTACATTTTTATAAAAGTTATAGGTATAAATATTTCTTTTATAAATTCTGATTTCCAGTTATGATTTAAAAGATCTCTTGACTTCTAGATTAGCTGTGTAGTCAAGGGAAGAGCAATTGAGAGCCAACTTTGCATAAGCCACTGTGCAATCTAGGTGGCTTACTTACTGGTTGATCATACCACATTAAGCTGTGCTATCAGTTTTGTGCATCACAACTGATACTTAAAAAAAAATGAAGTAGGAAATATCAGACTGTGTTATAGTCTAATGTTCTTTAAAGATATTTATTTATTTAGGTCTTTATTCTGTCTGCCTAGTGTTTAAGGTAAGGTACTGCTCCTAACTAGTCTGTTTTCATCCTTTTATTGGCTGTTTTCAGGTATGTATTCTGTCACGTAAACTTTAAATAATTTTATGAAGCTTAAGAAAAGCCCTGTTGGCGTTCTAATTGCAAATACATTAAACTTATGTATTGATTTTTGGCAAATTTATATTTTAATGATATTAAATTTTCCTATTATAAACATTTATTATTTTTCTTTCAGGTTCTACTTTTTGTTCCTTTAATATTTTATAATTTTTGTTCTATAGCTCCTCTTTGCCTGCTAAAATTATTCCTGTTTAAAGTTTTTCTTGCTATTATGAATGATTTCTTTTTCCAATTTCTGTATCTGAGTGCCAGTTGCTAAAATGGAGAACAGATATTAATATTTCTGTATTTACTTTATGTATTTTACTCATTTTAATTAGAGTGTTTTGGATATATTAACAGTTTCATCTTTTCCTTTTCAATGTTTATACCTGGTTTTAAATTTTATTGTCTTTCATTTATTACACCTTTGCCATTTGACTGGTGATAATAATAATTATTGTAATAATAATTGCTAACACATACTAAGTGCTTGCCATGTGTCAGGTATTGTTTTACTAGCTATACATATATTAATTTAATTTTCAAAACAAGCATATGAGATGAGTACTATAATTTAGTCCAGAGTTTACATGTTTAGCCCCAGGCCACATATTTAATATTTGTTGTAGGCTTCTGGTAAAAAGCCTTTATTATATATATATTTTTTCCCTTCCTATTTTACCAGCATTTTTTCTTTAGGAATGGTTCCTGAATTTGATCAAATGCCTTTTCAGCATTTACTAAATGATTAAATAAGGTTTTCCGTTTAATTTGTTGATATAGTGATTATGTTGTAGATTTTCTGATTTGAACCACTCTTGCAATTCAAGGAACTACTCTCCTTGGTAATATTATTCTTGTAATACATTGCTGGATCCTGTTTGCTTATGGATTATTTAGAAGTTGTGTATCTTTATTCAGTGATGAAATTGCTCTTCAATTTTCCTTTTTTACAGTCTCTTTTTAAGTTTTCAGTGTTAAAGTTGTGCTGACTTCATAAATGAACTACGGAGCTTCCTAGTTTTTCCCTGTGGCCTCAAATAATTTTTTTTAATTGTAATTTAAGATCGGTTAAAGGTTAGCTGTGAACTTGTTCTGTGAGAAATTACTTTGCTACAATGGTAGCTTCCAAATATACTACCAGGAAAATCATCCCAGAGATCACAGAACAGAAGGAGTCACAGATTAAATTAAGATTCTCTAGGGGCCAGCCTGGCAGCATAGCAGTTAAGTTTGCATGTTCTGCTTCAGCGGCCTGGGGTTTCCGGGTTTGATCCTGAGTGCAGCCCTTTGCACGGCTTGTCAAGCCATGCTGTGGCAGGCATCCTACATAAATAGAGGAAGATGAACACAGATGTTAGCTCAGGGCCAGTCTTCCTCAGCAAAAGGAGGAGAATTGGTGGTAGATGTTAGCTCAGGGCTAATGTTCCTCAAAAAAAAAAAAGATTCTCTAATCGCATGACTTATTAAATCAATTTAAGACACACAATGAGAATAAAGGGAAGTGAGATAGTTTAGAATGCAAGCAGGCAGAAGAATCCAAGTACTTGAATCCTAGTTATGCAACATTTACATATCTTGTCTCTTTCTCTGCCTTATCAGCCTTTCTTGTTGGTAGTGTTGTAAGTCCCAGTGTTGAGGTTTGAGCAAGGGAATTCACAGATGGAAGGTGGCCCAGGCCAGTGAAACACACTTGCTCTATTGGAGATATGCAGCAGTGAGGATCCCTGGCCTCTGCTATAGATAACCAGTTAGCCTGTTGAATAACTATGATTTTGTCTGAATTTCTTGTGCAGATAAAATCCACAGGGGCCAGGTCAGACCATATTGGTTATCACCAGTAGGTGGCCAATTTAAGCCTGACGTAGCTGTCATCCAGAGTATCAATCTGAAATTTTACCCCCCTCGTAAGCTAACAGTTTCTCTTGCCAAAATTTCATGGATTCTGACAGAAGGCATGAGACTCCTGAGTCAGAGACAAAGGCCTTTCTTACAGCACAACAAAGAGAATAAGTATCATTTAATGTGTCTTCCCCTTGCCCCTAAGTTTAACAAGGGGTGTGCAGGGGTGCTGTGGCCTGGATTGTGTCCACCCACCCCTCTCCCCCAATTCATGTGTTGAAACCCTAACCCTCCTAATGACTGTAACTGGAGACAGGGTCTTTAGGAGGTAATTAAGGTTTAATAGGTCATAAAGTTGGCACCCTAATCCAAGAGGACTTTGGATTCATTAGAAAAGGAAGAGAGATCTCTTTCTTTCTTCACCATATGAGGATACTGAGAGAAGACGACCATCTGCAAACTAGGAAGAGAGCTCTCACTAGGAACCAAATCTGCTGGCACCGTGACCTTGGACTTCCCAGCCTCCAGAATTGTGAGAAATATATTTGTGTGATTTAAGCTACCCAGTCTGTGATATTTTATTATGGCAATCTGAACAGACTAAAACAAGAGGCCCTGGTAGATACTGTACACTCAGTGAGTTTACATTCCAGTTGAGCAACCTCAATCTTCAGGAACCCAAAATGTTTACAATAGGCAGTGAAGTCTGGCCTTTGCCCCAACAAGCATCATTATCTTTATTATACTGGACAGTAAACAAATCTGCCCTTTGCTCTGAAGTGAGACACTATCTGTTTCTTCCAAGGCTATTTGCTATGCAAACATCCTTGAAAAGAGTGTCTGGAACAAAAGGGTAATTATTGTCTCACTCTCAAGACCTACAGAAATATCAGCAACCCAAAACAGAATTGTCAGGATTATAGCTTATGACTTGGTCTTTCCATCTCTTTTTATTTGGAAGTAGTGTTCTTCTCTATTCTGTTATGCATTCAATTCATTTAACAGGTCTTAACAGATTCTTAACTTTAAATTTACTGTACATAGTTAGCACTTTTTGAAATCTGTCTCTCACAGGTTGCTTCCTTACTCATCATCTCTACTTTACAGCCTATGAATTTTGCTTATATCTCACAAGTTACTATCTTACTATCAATGTTTAATGTTTCTTTTGGTTTTCATCTATACCATTTGTTTTCTTATCTTCTATAGCAGAATTGAATATTCTTAGATAACATAGCAAACCCACGTTACAGGATTTTTGGAGGGAGTGGGTGAGGTGTTAGGAAACTTGAATTTCTTTTGGTGCTAATAATTGTTCACAGAGCAATGATACTTCATAGTATACTTGATAGTTACTTATGAGAGATCATTATAACCACTCTCTCCAGGAACAATAAATTTTGCTAACCTTCATCATGTCCCTACTACATGTCCTTACTGGGAACTGAGACACAAAGTTCACTATTTTAGCCGTCTAGATATCTCTTTTCTATTCAGTTTTGAAACTAATTATAGAAGCAGAGTGGAAGATGAAAAATTAGTTTTCAACTGAAATAATCTCATCATTTGTTCATTGAGTATACATTTATTGAGTTCTATAATATACCAAATACTTCAGGTTTACAAAAATAAGTAGTATGTATGTCCACCTAAAGAAATTCATTGTCTAGTAAGGGAGATATTTACAAATAAATGTCTAGGCCTATGATAAGACAAAGTAGAGAATGACTGAATCTGCTTGGGTAGTCAGAGGTTTTACAAAACCTTGGCTTGGGCTTTAAGGATGAGAGGTTCACCATGGAGGAAGTATTATGCAGTGGCTTAGAGCACAATGTTAGAAGTCTGATAGACTTGGCTACACTACTTACTAGTTGTGTGATTTTGACTAAGTCGTCTAACCTCTCAAAGACTGTTTTCTCATTTATGAAATGATGAAAATGATACCTATTTCATAGTGCCATTTTGAGAATTAATTGAAATAAAGCACGTAACATAGATCCTGGCATATAATGAGCTCTAGTTAAATTGTATTTGTTGCTCCTATTGCTATTACTGTCTACTGTTACTGTAATATAGCCACTCTCACCATCGTTACCAAGCTCATTAAAAGAGGTATCCTTCCAACACATTGGAAGTCATGTAAGCATGAAACAGCATAGCATGGTTGAAGGACTGTTTGTTGTGTGAGATGGTTGGAACATGAGATATGACTATGAAAACATTCAAATGTGATAAAGACTTGTTCTAAAGTAGATTCAGTATATATGACCAAGAGCAGAAGGATGTAAGTACTGGTAGGGAAATAGAATCAATTGAACTTGCTGATTGAGAGATCAGTGAGATCAAAAGGAATGAGATGTAGGATTTAGGATGAACCAGGTTTCTGTGTGGTGTACATGGTATTTATGGCTCTGTTTACCAAAATAGTCTCTAATGGACTAATGACAGCTCTTGAAGGGACAATATGAGTCCATTTTTGGATGTGTTGAATTTGAGAATTTAGAGGATATTGTGGTGGAGCTATCTAGTAAGTGATCAGAAGTAAGCTATCTAGTAAGTAAGGGCTCCAAAACTGGACATCCCCAAGTAGAGGTAATCACCTCTAATGTCTTATCACCAGATTCTTGCATCTCTGTGTGGTTTGGTATTAGAAGCATAGTTATGGATGAAATCACTCAGTGTGAAATGAGAAGGCTGAGAATTCAGCCACCCTACTAAAATCCAAAGGAGGTCAAGTTGGAATACATGACAAAAGAAAACTGGTGTAGATGTTTTTGAGAAATGGAGGGGTGGGTGCATTCAGAGACAATTTGTGTAAGTGCAGGAGTGGTAAAATGTTTCTTGGTAGTTTGAGAAGGCATTTAGTCTGTTTATTTTATAGAGTATCCACAATAAGTCTCAAGACAGAGAAATTACATAAATATTTAGGTGGAGACTGCTTCTTGGATTTCCTTGTCTTATAATGCTTTTGTCTGGTTTTAATATATGGGTAATGCTGACCTCATAGAATGAGTTGGTAAGGATTCCCTCCTCTTTAATATTCTAGAAGAGTTTGTATAGCATTGGTACTATTTCTTCCTTAAATATTTGGTAGAATTCACCAGCGGAGCCCTGTGGGCCTGGAGTTTACTTTATGTAAGATCTAAACTATGAATTCAATTTCTTTAATAGATATAGTGCTCTTCATGTTATCTGTTTCTTCTTGAGGGGTCTTCGGTAGTTTGTGTCTTTCAAGAAATCTGTTCATTGATCAAAATTGTCCAATTTAGTGGTATAAAGTTGTATATAATATTCTTTTATTATTCTTTTAATGTTTAATCTGTAGTGTTATTTCCTCTCTCCCCACATTGATAATTCCTGATATCATACCTAATATTGATAATTGTGTCTTCCCTCTTTTTTGCCAGATCAGTCTGATTAGAAGTTTATAAATTTTATTGATCTTTTCAAAGAACCAGTCTTTGGTTTCATTGATTTTTTTCTCTATTATTTTTGGTTTTCTATTTTATTGATTTTCACTTTGATTTTTATCTTTTCTTTTGCTTACTTTGGGTTTAATTTACTCTTATTTTTTCTAGTTTTTTCAGGTGCAAGCTGCATCATTGATATGACACGTTTTTTCTTTCCCATTAACATAGGTGTTTAGTGGTTGAAATTTCTCTGTAAGCACTGCTCTAGCTGCATTCCACAGATTTTTCTATGTTGTATTTTCATTTTTATTCAGTTCAACCTACTTTCTAATTTTTTTTTCTTAGACCCATAGGTAATTTAGAAGTGTGCTATTTAGTTTTCAAACTTGGGGAATTTTTCAGATATCATTCTGTTACTGATTTCTAATTTAATTTCATTGTGGTCAGAGAATATACTTTATATGATTTGAATCTGCTGAATTTATTACAACTTGGTTTTTGGCCCAAAATGCTCTGTCTTTGTCTCTTTATATTCTGCTGTTGTTGGATGGATTCTTCTATAAATGTTAGTTAGGTCATCGTGGATGATCTTGTTCAAGTCTTCTATATCCTTACTGATTTTCCATCTACTTGTTTTTATCAATTATTGAGAAAGAAATGTTGAAATCTGTTTATAATTGTGGATTTTTAGATTGTGTATTTCGTATTTCACTTCTTTCAGTTTTTGCTTCATGTATTTTAAAGCACTATTATTCAGCTCATAGACAATTAGGATAGTTATGAACTCTTGATAAAATGATCTATCATTATGAAATGACTCTTTATCCTTAATAATATTTTTTTGCTCTAAAATCTGCTTTGTCTGATTTGATGTCCTTTTCTAATAATTCTATCACCTGTGTCATTTCTGTGTCAGTTGTCATTAATTATTTTCTCTCCTCATTTTGGGTCATATTTTCCTGATTTTTTGCAATTTTGAATTGAATACCAACTGTGGTGAATTTTATTCTGTTGTGTGGTAAATATTTTTGTATTCCATAAAAATTTTAATTAATTATTCTGGAATACAGTTAAGTTACTTGGAAATAGTTTGATCCATGTGGGTCTTGCTTTTAAGGTTTGTTAGGCAGAACCAGAGCAATGTTTAATCCAGGGCTGACTTTTGCCCACTGCTGAGTTAAGACTCTTCTGAGTGCTCTACCCAGTACTCCGTGGATTATGAAGTTTCTTTTTTCTCTGGCTATGTGAGCTCTAGGTGTTGTTCTCTGTAATTTTGGGGAATGATTCTTTCACTGGCCACAGGTTGTTTTCTTAAACACATGGGTTGGTCAGTACTCAGCTGAAGGCTACAGATCTCCGGAGCTCTGAGCTCTCTCTTTCCAGTTCTCTCCAGTTTGCTACTCTGCCTGGCAAACTTGGCCTCCTTGATCTCACTGTTCTCTACGCTGTTTCTCTACTCCTGGAGACCAGTGTATTCTAACTAGGTTACATCTGCCTGTTCCGGGGCCTGCAGTCTCTCCAGGCAGTGAGCTGGAGCAATAGTAGGTGTCACCACTTTTTTTCCTGTCCCTCAGGGATCACTGTCTTTCATTGCTTGATGTTTAATGTTTTGAAAACAATCTTTTTCATGTTATGTCTGTTTTAAGTATTGTTTATGTATAAGGGTAAATCCAGTCCTTGTTACTCCATCTTGGTCAGAAGTTACAGTACTCTCTGACCCTTGAATTGACTTCGTTTAAATGCTATGTTGTAGTTTTTCCATTTTGTTTTTCTGCCTCTTTTTGCTTTGTGCTATGTTTGTGTTTGTGTGTTCCCAGAATCTTAAATTGCACGCAGTTTGTGAGATTGGGCTGGCCCTCCATCCGTCCGTCAACATATCTGTATTCCTGGAACCGTGCTATGTACTATGAATCGAAAGATGACTAAGACCAGTGGCCTAGCCTCAAAGAACTCCAGTCAAGTAGAAACTCTAATCTAGTGACAGTGTATAATGTTATGGAGTTATGCAATGAAGTCAGGTTAACCCCCAAATCTTATTTAAATTGTATTCATAGTGTTCTGTGTAATATAGGTCCTTTAAGAAAATAGCTTTTTGGAAGATTATGTCTGAAGCTGAATGCAAGCACAATGTTTAATTTCATGCTCTCTTATGGGAGCAAATAGGTAACTGTACATTTATAACTGACTCCAGCTAAAGAAGCTTGAGTAATTAATAAGGAAGAAAGCTAAAAAAAATACACGTAGAAAAGTATTTCCCTCAGATTAGGAAAAAAGTGTCCTGGGGATTTTAGGCTCTTAGCATAAAGTTCTCTGTAACATTTTCCTTTCCATTTTGCTCTTTGTTTCTATTCTCTGCTATGTTTGAAGAAGAAAAGCAAATTTCTTGAAGATGAACAAAGGATTTTTTTTATTTAATAAGTTTAAGTAATCACCAGACGAACTTCCAGTGGCCAAATCATACTGTATTTGCTACGAAGAGATAAGTAGTCTAGCTATAGGCTGATATTACTCTAACTTGAAGGTTTAGTTCATATATCTATGGAGGGCTTTTGATACCAGTCTGAGATTGAGATTGAGTGCATAAAATAAGAATTGGCATTGAGAAGAAACAAGTTTGTGTCTGTTGTTTGCTTTATTTATATGTTCGAATATTTATAGAATATTCCACTGTGTTTGAAATTAGAAAGATTTTTATTCGTGCTGATTTAAATTTAACTCTTTGTTAAGCACTAGAAAACTCATGACTTTAGAGAGTCAGTGTGTGACATATTAGGCAAAAATACTTTAGAGCTTGGATTCAGTGACAATAGCGTGTTATTCTCAAAAGTTTTTGAGAAGTGACTAGGAATCTTTCCAGTCTAAATGGAATAATCATAATTATATATTACTATTTTTTCCCATATCGTACAAGTAGGGAAAATTAAACATTTTTGAAGGAAAAACGACTTGAATATTGTTAGCATAAAAATACAAAAGTATTTTTTACAAAATACAAAATTATTTATACAAAAAAGATTTTGAGGATAGAAAGTTAGGTAGAGTGGTATTAAACCATTTTGAGGAGAAGTAGCTAAATTAGAGACATGTCTTTCTTGGCCTTTTTCTCATTTTGAGACTATAAATTAATGAATGAATTTATGCATATTTATCCTTAATAATAAAATAAAAGAGTATTGGTGTAATGATTGTCTTCTCAAGGCATTATTTGAATTAGATAAAACTCCTTACTGGATAAAGGTAATAAAAACTTGGCTAAGCTACTAGACTGTATATCTTTTAGTAGCATTTTTAGTACTCCAAAATATTGAAATTTTGGGGGGTACAGATACCGGGTAATTTCTATATCATATTAAAATCAAATGGAACATTTTCACTCCCTGTTCATGATAAAATTGACACTGTAGCTTTGTTTATATTATGTTTTGTCTTAAAAGGTACCTGCAAAGCCAAATATCTCTCTTTTAATTTGAGTACTTAAGTTTATTCTACTGTTTTACTGAAAATGTAGTACCTAGCTTTTACCACGTGTGCAGCTATGAAAAATAAAGTAAGATACATTCCTCTTCCTTAATATTGTTCCTTAATATCCTTTTGTGGTATATTTTCAATTCTTATCTTCTCTCAGAAAAATCAGACTGAAATACAGCTTAAATTAAAGGAAAACTAACTTAGAAATTAGTTGGATGGTGGATAAATATCTGCTTTGTTCTGCTTCTTCATTACCACATTTGGCTTTTGATTTATTAAGATATATATTAAATGTTAGCTCAATAAGAGATGGCTTTTATGATACATCATTTAGAATGCAAATTATTTTTAACCCGAAGAATATTGAAAATAAAACAGAACCAACTAAACACTGAATTATTTACAGGCCAAGGGCTTAGAGGTGCATCACTCCAGCACAAATATTAAATTATGAAATGGGAATTTCACTTTGCCATAAATCTGCCATAGCAGCTTAAAATAAAATAGTTTTACCCATCTCAAGCAACATCAATTTGCCAGTCAGTGCTTCATGTATCAAAGAGCCTTCTGTGAAAATATCAATATCATTGGTTAATATAAATGAAATTAATTTTTAAAGCTGGGCTAAAGGTTGACATCTGAAAAATTGCATTACTTTGCGGAAGAGAAATTTCTGTCTTCTAGTGAAATTTCAGGTCATGAGGGCAAGTAATTTTCACAATCTTCAATGGGAGCCAGTGAAATATGAACTTCATTGTCACCTAGCCCCAAAGCGATAAGATAAAATGAGCTGATACATCATTTGCTGTGGTTTTATCATCTCCCTCAGTAATTGGAAGAGAAAACATAAGAGTGTATGTGTTTGTATGCTCCCTTCTTGCCCCTCCCAGCTGCCCCATCCTCCACACCCAGGCTAAAACCATTTTAGTCCAATCAATACAGAGGTCACATAGCATTTTATTTATATATTTTAAATTTTTCATACTGACTAAACTGCCAAGTAGAACATTAGAGTAATGAATATGTTTAATTGAATTTGTCACCCATGAAAATGCTAAGGAGAATACTGTACTGCATTGTAGCACTAGTAAGCAGAAGGAGGAAATTTACTATATAGATGGAAAAAATTTAAATAACTCATAACTAATTTAAAAGGTAATTTTCTTTCATATTCATAACTTTCATATTTTTGTTATCATTGTTCTGTTCTTTTCAAAATTTGAGGACATTCTATGTATGCATAGATACATAGTTAATAACAAAATTACCATCTTGAAGTTTCTACCAGAGTCAATTATATGTCATTTTTTAGAAAGATCTCTATGTTTAATTTTAATAATGTATCTTTGAAAACTTAAAGCTAAGAGTTCTATGATTGGTGATAAAGTAAATCCTTAAACCAATTAGAATTCAGTATTATTTGAATAAATTAAGTGCTATGCTTTGACATTAAGTTTCAGAGAACATCGTTTGCAGCAAAATCCAAAAACTATGTTAATAATAGAGTGGTACAACTGTAAAATACTTAATTAAAATTACTTTCAACTAGTTAGTTAAAATTTCAAATATTGTCAATAAAACATATTGCACGTGTATTTAGTGGTGAGTTGATATTAGAATATTTTTCAATATGTGTTTTCACTTAAAATATGTTTTAAATATTTACTGTTTTTTCATATTAAAGTATAATCTTTCTGACTAATTTAAAATTATGTTCCATGAAAATGGGATATGAATATTTTTCTAGACTTGCCTACCAGTGTTGTCATTGCTTAATTGACGGCATAGTTAGTTTGCATTTGGTATACTAAGTTTAAAACATTTTTCTTGATGTTAAATATATTTATATAGTTTGGAAATGGTTTTGTTGTGAAATTTTAAGTACTATTGTTGACATATATTATCTAATTTTACTTTTATTATCAAATTCTTCAGAAATTAATACAGAATTGTCTGAAAGAGTAAAACCTCTTCAAAAATTGGCGAATATTTGGAACTAAAATATGAAATCCTAGTTTTAAACGTTAAAAATAGTATTTTTAAAAACATCTTTTGTTGATTATATATATGCATACTCCCGTGTAAACATTTCTTATTTTTGAAGTAACACATTTTATCACCTTTTAGTATTTTTCCCTTAAAAAAGAATTTTAAAATTAAATTTATTGAGGGTAGTTTTTGTAGTTTTTAAAACAAAACCTTTTTTCTTAAGTAAAACAAATATGACTTTATTTTCTGGAGACTATTTTAAATCTACGTTTTAAAAAGGCCTGATATTCAGTAAATAAGACTATCATGCAGTTGGGCAATAAATGCAGGTTTATATTTTTGTTCTTTCATGAGGATGAGAAAACAAAAGAAAGTTTTATTTAGATAAATTTATACACTTTTCAAAATTAATGGTTAAAGGGAAAGTGAAAAATGCTTTACTTTCAAGTTAATAAATGCAACAGGGTGAAAAAGTTTTCGTGTGTTCATAGTGTGTTATTTGAAAGGTAGAAGAAAGAAATGTGTTTGTTATTTGGGGAACATATATCCTTTTTCAGAAGGCACAATTTTGAGATAAAAATTTTAAAGAAGATACTTTTTTTTAATATAAAGAAATAGTATATATGTACTTATATATATGTGTGTATATATGTATGTATTTATATATATAAATAATTAAATACTGATTTATTTCTTTCCTCTCTGACTCCCATATCTCACCATTTAACTAATAAACCATCTTTGTTGAAACGAATTATTAAAAATGAAACTTGCATTCACTAGTAATAATAACACCAATATTAAAACAACGTGGTAAACATTCAAAGAGAATCCTGTGGGCTTAAGCTTTCAAGCTGTTCTAGACTTGGGGTCATAACTGCAGAGCAATGGTAATGATACAGTTTCCATAGCAACTGATTCATTGGAGGGCTAGACCTCTGTCTAGGGTGCTGTCAGTGTATGTAGAGTTTCAGTGAACAGAAAGTCCGAAAGAAGGGTCTGCTTCTACCTAATCCAGTTTTAATTGAACTCTAGAGACTTTGAAGTGAAGCCTCGGACCAGGAGTATACTATTCCAATAAGAAATAAACCTCTTGCTTAGCTCGGCCTCAGCTGCTTTTCAGTACTGACACCTTTTCCTAATAAATACTTTAAAGAAATGTTAGTATATCAATTTCAGCCACTAATTCTGTTAGTTAAGAGATTCTTTGTTTCTATTTTAAACCCTAACTACCTTGACCGTAAGTATAGAATTTCATTTGCTATTTTTTTTAAAAGACAGGTTAGTTTTTTTGTGTAAGATTTTAATTTTTGATACCTTTGGCAATTTTTAACAATTTTTTGTCTCTCCTCCTGTTTCTCTTTCTCTGAGTTTTAAGACATCACTAGTCCTGCTTATATTTAACTTTGAAAGCACTCTGTCATACATTCCAGTAGCACACCATTTATATCAGGTTTGAAAACATACAAAAATAATCTGGGTATTATTTATGGATGTATATGAACTAATGGCGTAAATGCTTACATGGGAATGATAAACCTCAAAATAAAGATAGTTATTAGCTCTGATGAAAGAGGAAAATGGGATCAGGAAGGGTTATTAATGGGAATTTCAACACTGTAGTGTTTTATTAATTTTAACAATATATGCAATAATGTGGCAAAATTTTAGGGTTTTATAAGATTGAATGGTAGGTACATGGGGCTTATGTCATTTTCTGTAGTTTTGACTATGTTTGACATTTGGTAATAAAAGAAATTTTAAGGGAGCATACTACTTGCTGAATTTTAAGTAGACTTTTAAATAACCATACTGCTTAAAGGAATGGGATATAAACTGAATTTTTTGATTAATTGGATAACTATTGCAGTACATTAAAAATACTGTAACAATATTTTAGCATACAGTCATGTGTCACAATGCCAGGATTGCATTCTGAGAAATGCATAATTAGGCAGTTTTGTCATTGTGCAAACATCATAAAGTGTATTTACACCAAGCCAGACGGGATAGCCTATTACACACCTAGGCTACCTGGTACTAATCTTATGGTACTGTCATATGTGCATCATTGACCACAATGTTGTTGTGAGGTGCATGACTGTACTTATTTCTTCTGATAATTGGTTTATCCTAGAACATAATTAAATCTTTAATTAAATCTTGCAATGATTGATGTCATCATTGTGAGCAACAGGTCTTATTATATAGCTCTATAGATATAAAAGGTAGAATTTTCAGATCAGTGTATAGTAGTCTTAGTATATCACAGAACTTAAAGGTTCCTTTGTTGTTTGTTTTCTTTTGGTTTTCCTCTTTCACCTATAACCCAAGTGTAGGAAAACAAATGTAGTTCATTAAAGTTTCTGATGAGTTGAGTTCTGGTTTAACAAACATTTCAACTCTTTTTTAGAACTGTGACAATGTGAGATATATATGGAAGCTCTGGACTTTTGGATTAGAAAGCCTCAGTGTAGGCCATGCTCTGCCACTAACTTCCCAAGGGACTTTGTATTAAGTATTTAACTTGTCTGGGCCTCATTTTCTCTATAAATAGTTGGATATAGTGGACTGTATATGTTACAGAACATATATTGGATTCTCTATTATTTGAGAAATCCTGGGTGGCAAACTCAAATGCCATGGAAACTGTGCAAACAATGGTAAGTGAGTGAATGAGTGCCAACTGCCAAAATGGAGAGTGCATACCAGTTGTTACCATGTGGCATATAGGTCTAGATTTGACAGACACTCCAGTTTTTCCTAAGAAACCAGAAATCTGAATATTTATGTAAATATCCATTTTCTCAAGTATTTTCAACTACTTGAAATTTTAAAATATCATATGACCCAAACAAAATGAATTTGGACCATATATGGCGCTTAGGTTGCCATTCATTGATTCATTGATCTACTTTGTATCAGACATTGTTTTAGAAAATGGAAATAGAATGTATTCAATGTCTTTGCTCTTATAGAATTTAGATTCTGGTATTCTAGTGCTGAATAGAGGCAATAGAAAAACAAGCAAATACTCTAATTTCAGGTAGTGATAAGTGTTATGGAGGAAATCTGATGAATTTGGGTAGGATGAGGTGGTAATGGAGGAAGTGGGGTTTAGATCCTGTGGCTTCTCTGAGGAGGCATTTGAGCAGAAATCTAAATGTGAGAGTGAGCCCAAAGATTTGGAAGGAGAACATTCCAAGCAGAGGAGAAAACAAGGATAAAGGCCCTGAGGAAGAATGAATTGGGCTTGTCAGAGAATCCCAGATGTCAGGCTGTATAGACAATTATGAAGGGCTTCAGAGTTTATTATACATGTAATATGAAGCCACTGGGTGGTATTAAATATACAAGTGATGTGATCCGATTTATATTTTAAAAAAAAATTTTCTTTGGCTCCTGTCGTCATGCTAGACTCTAGAGGTAAGACTAGAAGGAGAGAGACCAAGTAGGAGGACACTGCAGACTCTGGAGACTTGTACTGGTGGTGAGAAAAAAGGGATACAGGCAACCTCTGCTTTAAAAAAAAATCTCGAGGGTAATAGTCATATTTTTATCCTCTCTTTTCCTGTCCCTTTCTCTTGATCTTACTTACACAGGTATTGGTTGTATAAAAAAGTTGGTAGGATTTCTCTATCACTAATTCTATTATTTTTCTTGTGATGAGAACTTTTCATTTCTATCACAAATTTTAAAACTGAAAGTGTGCTTAGTTGTTTGGTCCTTTGAATTTTTGTTCTGTTTTTCAAAAAACACTGAGCCTTAGAGTTGTGCCCATTCTTTCATTTTTAGGTCCTCTGGTGCCAGATGTAGCAACATTTCTGTAGAAAAATCTAAATACTTACTTAGTGAATTAAATAAGGGTACATTGAGCAATATAGATTTGTTTGTAGTTAAGATCTAGAAAAATGGAAATGAGAAAAGAACAAAGTTTGTGTAGGAACTATTCTTACTATTCATTGTTTTTTCTCTTTGCTTATCCCATCTTTGTCCCTACAATACAGTATCATAATCAAATGTTATTTTATTTGTATTTTTTAGTGCCAGTTACTTTTGAGAGATATATCTTAATTTTTTGACTTAATTTGCTTTCATGGATTTTCATCAGGTTTTGATAGCAGATACATATCATCTTTTTAATTAATATTATGTGAAGTACTGGTGTAGAGAAATTCCAAATCTGGTTTCCCTTTAACACCTTAATGATTAAGCTTTTCAAATGAACTTTTTAAAAAGCAACGAGCTGGTTGAGGACTAAAGACAGGATTACTTTGAGTTAGCAAAGCATTCTAAACTACTGCATCTGTCACATGGGTTGACAAGAATCGTAACAAGTTACTCTGGCAACCACCTACTCCATAGAGAGATTATGCTGAGTTCATTTGCAGGTTTCTGTTTAGCCTAGTGACAAAATGATACTTAACTTCTTATACACTGAGTCTTCATGCTTTCTGAGTGAGTGACTGTTGTCTTAACAGTCACCTTAAAAGTATGATTTTTTAAATTTATGAACTTAAATATGTTTTTTAAAGTATATAAAAAATACTTTTGTGTACATTACAATCATATTATATGAGCCTGAGTTGTATATGTGATCTGTAAGCATGTATGACATTTTTTTGAAGTCTGCCTTTTTAAGGTTTTACCTAAAACTTTACTTGCCATAATATGACTCAAAAATGAATCAATAAATAATGCAATATGTATTTCCTAAAAAGAAATAGGTTACATCATTGCTTTAGAAAGTCCCCAAGTATATTTATAAACAGATGTTTTACAATTTTACTCTGCTTTTTCATTTAAGCTTTTTTCCCACAAATTGCAATCTATTTTCTTAGTCTCCCTCCAAATTGTTTCAATAACTGTTCATTCTATTCTTAGAAATTATTTTTCTTAATAGAGTATTTTCTGTTTTAATTGGAGGGGAGAAAAAACAAAAAAGAAATTTCTACTATTGTTACTTACTTGGGATTGTTTTTTTCCTCAACTAGATTCTGGCCTATACAGAAGGGCTGCATGGAAAATGGCTGTTCACAGAGATAAGATCAATCTTTTCTCGTCGTTATCTTTTGCAAAGTACAGCCCTGGAGATCTTTATGGCAAACAGAGGTAATATGCCGCAGAAGTATATTGTTACAAAGCTAACCTCCATCTCTTTAAGATTTCATTTTTAAACATGCCATATTGTTTCCATTTAGATAGTATTTTATAGTCCACCTTCTGTCCTACTGACCTCTTTTTGAACTAAGTGCATATTCATGGTTTTTCCCTCCTTGGTCATTCTTGGAATTATTTGTAGTAGTTTTATTTTTCTGGCCATATTACAAATTGGTGAAAACCTTTATAAATATGAGGAATAACTAACCATTTAATAAGTTGTGGAATTTTGATATCCTCAACATTGCACTGATGCTTAAACTCCTGGAAGGTGGCCACATTTGGAGAGGTGAGAGGGTAATCAAATGATTCATACATTTATTTATCTTTTGTCTGATCTATTGCCACTTATAAAGGAGCCATCAGAAAATGGTACTAAACTGTCCTGGTTGCTTTGTATTACATCATTCTTGAAAGAACTGAAATTCAATTTGTGGGTTTAGAATGTAACTTGGTGAAATTCATTAAGACAAGAAGGGGAGACAAGGTGAACTTGAAGGAAAAGCATCGATGGGTACAATTGGAGACATAGGAGGGAGAATGTATAAAACCTAGTGACTTACTTTACCTACTCCTTGTATATAGGAGTTGTATGTGTAGGTTGAAATTTTCTTATTTTCTCTTTCTATAATCTACAAGTTGTCATTTAAAAAATCTGCACATAATAATATACATTCCATGCACACATTTTTTCCCCTTTATAAAAATAGTGTGCTTTAGGGAATACATATAAAGTATAAACATATAGACATTGTAAAGAGAATATTTTTTAAACTGGTCATCATTGGAAATAAACATAACTGACAGGTTAGTAGCTACAACTTTAGGCTTTCTGGTGTTAGATTGTTAACTATATACACTTAAATTTTTAATTAGTTCCTAATAGAAATTCATAGGTATATATTTAACTTGCCAAAATTCCATTTTGTAACTTCAGAGTTGTAGCTAGGTAATCTCAACTTCATGTCACATTAATGTAAAAGCAATTGTTAGAACTTTTGACAGTATTTACAGAAGGCACTCACTATGGTAAAGGAGTTTATAAGTAAAATGAATTTCACCTCTGGCATGCTAATCCTAAACCTTGATAAATGCTGTAATAAAAGTAATATGGTAAGAATTGTATTTAATAAATACCTGAACCAGGAGCAAATATTTTACAGGACCAAGAATTCAGTTTTCCAGAAAGGAAATCATATTATGTTCTAATTTTTATAAAATATTTTTCATAGTTGCTGTAATGTTCAACTTCCCAGACCCTGCAACAGTAAAGAAAGTTGTTAACTATCTACCTCGTGTTGGTATTGGAACCAGTTTTGGATTGCCTCAAACCAGGTACTATTTTATATGAGAAAAATGTGGAAAATAATCTGCATTAATATTTGTTCTACTTGTTTTGAAGTGCATGACTTTGTGTTTTATGTTTCATAGTAAATGATGATTATTAGTGTATTGTTTTATTTTGAGTCAACTGAACTTCTGTGTGAAAAAACTAGAAAAAGTTGAGCAAATGTAAACCAAAGTAAGCTGAAAAAAGAAAACAATCATAAAGGCAGAGCATCAATGAAAAGGAAATCAAAAGCAAGAAAAGAAAATCAATGCAATGAAAAATTGTTTCTCTGGAAAGATTAATAAATGTAATATCTATACAAGACTGATGAAGCAAAAGAAAGAAGGCACAGGGGCTGGCCTGGTGGCGCAGTGGTTAAGTGTGCACATTCTGCTTTGGTGGCCCAGGATTCACTGGTTTTGGATCCTGGGTGCAGACATGGCACCACTTGTCAAGCCATGCTGTGCTAGGTGTCCCACATATAAAGTAGAGGAAGATGGGCACGGATGGTAGCTCAGGGCCAGTCTTCCTCAGCAAAAAAAAGAGGATGATTGGCAGCAGATGTTAGCTCAGGGCTAATCTTCCTCAAAAAAAAAAATTAAAAAACGAAGGCACAAATTGCCAATATCAAGAATGAAAGAGGGGGCATCACTATAGATCATACAGATTATTAAAAGGGAAATAAGGAAACATTATGAAGAAATTTATGCTACTTAATTAGACAACTGATGTGAATGGACAGATTCCTTGAAAGACACAAACTATCAGTGAATGAATACACTGAATACACTACAATGAAGAAATGGATAATCTTAATAATAATAGCTCTACAGAGGAAATTAAATTTGTAGTTAAAGATTTTCTAATAGACCTCTAACATAAAGTTCATAGATCAAATAGTTTTATCAGCAAATTCTATGAAATGTTTATTGAAGAAATAATACCATTTCTAGGCAGATCTTACAGAAGACAGAAAAGAAGGATAAATTTCCAAAGTCTATGACACTAGCATCACCTGAATTCCAAATCCACATAAAGGCCTTACCAGAATAGGAAACTGCAGACCGTCTTGATTGGAAAGGAAGAAATAAAGCTGTCTTTATTAGTAGATGTACATGACTGTTTATGTGCAAATTCCCAGGGAATCTACAGGAAAAAAAAATACCATTAGAATTAATAAATGAGTTTACTTATTTTTTAGCTTACAGAGTCAATAGACAAGATTGAATTTTATTCCTGTACACTACCAATGAATGATTGGAAATTGAAACTAAAAGTACTATTTAAATAGTATCAAAAAATTAAATACCTATAGATAAATTTGAAAATATATTTATAAGATTTCTTGATTGAAAGCTATAAAACACTATTTAGGGAAATTAAAGAAACCTAAAAATGGAAAGTTGTACTATACCATATTCAGGAACTGGAAGACTCAATATTATTAAGATATCAGTTCTCTCCAAAATTGATCTATAGGTTCAAAGCACCCCTATCCAAAATCTTCTAGGTTCTTTTGGAGAAATTGACAAGCTGATTCTAAAATTTAAGTGGAAATATAAATATCTAGAATAGCTAAAACAATTTTGAAAAAGAAAAACAAAATTGGAGGACTTTTCTTTTTTTTTTTAAAGATTTTATTTTTTTCTTTTTCTCCCCAAAGCCCCCCGGTACATAGTTGTGTATTCTTCGTTGTGGGTTCTTCTAGTTGTGGCATGTGGGACGCTGCCTCAGCGTGGTCTGATGAGCAGTGCCATGTCCGCGGCCAGGATTCGAACTGACGAAACACTGGGCCGCCTGCAGCGGAGCGCGCGAACTTAACCACTCGGCCACAGGGCCAGCCCCAAAATTGGAGGACTTTTACTGACTGATTTCAAAACTTAATATAAAGTTACATCGATTAGTATAGTTTGGTATTTGTGTAAAGTAGACTTATAGATCAATAGACTAGAATAGTGTCCAGAAACAGACACACACATAAATGGCCAGTTTAATTTTCAACAAATGCATCAAGATATGTCCATGTGGAAAGATAGTTTTTTCAACAAATGGTGGTCAACAATTGGATATGCATGCACAAACACAAAATAACTCACCCCTTTCCTCACCTACAGATTAACTCAAAATTTAACATAGAAAAAGAAAAAGTAACATAACCTAAACATAAGTGCTAAAAGTTAAACTTCCTAAAGAAAATGTAGGAGAAATATTGTTGTGTTCTCGTTAGGCAAAGATTTCTTGGATAAGACTCAAAAAAAATTCATTAATTGGCCTTCAAAGTGAAAAACATTTGCTTTTGAAAGACACTCTTAAGAAAATAAAAGGAATTACTACAGATTCAGTTAAAATATTTGCACAACTCATTTGTGATGAAGGACTCATATCCAGGATATATAAGAAACTAATGTTAATAACAAGACAAACAACCTGGTTAACAATATAATCAGAAGATTTGAATAGACACTTCAACAAAAAATAGATACAAGTAGCAAACACATGAAAAGATGCCGAACATCATTAGTCATCTGAGAAACGCCCATTAAAACCACAGTGTGATCCCATAGGACACCGATTAGAATGACTTTTTAAAAACTGACAATACCAAGAGCTAGTAAGGATGCAGAGTAATTGGAACTTCACAGGTTGCTGATGGGAAAGTAAAGTGATATGGCTACTTTGGAAATAGTTTCATATGAAATTAACCATACACATATCATACATCCCAACAGTCTCATTTGAAGGCATTTACCCGAGAGAAATGGAAAAATTATATTCATGCAATGATCTATTCATGAATATTTGTAGCAGCTATATTCATAATTACAAAATAATTGGAAATAGTCAAGATGATCATCAATTAGTGAATCAACAAGTTGTGATATGTCCATACACTAGAATATACTACTCAGTGATAAAAAAGAAAGAACTATTGATACATGGAACAACATGGATGAATTTTAAAAGTATTATGCTAGGTGTAAGAAGCCAACGCAAAAGATTGCATACTATATGATTCCGTTTATATGACATTTTGGAAAAAACAAAACTATTTGAACAGAAATCAGATCACTGGTAGCAAGGGGCTGTGGGTCAAGAAAGGGGGATTAATTATAAAGGAGGATACCTTTGATATCATGGAAATATTGCATACGTTGATTATTGTGTATTAAACAACTGTATTTGTTTTGCAAAACTTGTACACCTAAAAAGGATGAATTTTATGCTATGTAAACTATTCTTCAATAAACCTGATTTTCAAAAACAGAAAAAGATAAAGAATGTAAACAGGAACTCTTGAACCATGCTAGTAGGAATGCAAATTAGTATAGTCACTTTGGAATACAATTTGCCAGTCTTCTTATAAAGTTAAATATCTACTTAATTTATGTCCTATTAATTTCACTCCTAGGTGTTTATTAAGAATAATAAAAATAGACATACACACATCCACTTTTAAGCAAATATTAATAGCAGTGTTATTCATAATAGTCCCAAACTGGAAATGTTTCTGACATCCATCAACTGTAAATGGATAAACAGGTTGATCTGCATCCACACAATGAAATACTACTCAGAAATGAAAAAAAATTGACTACTGATACATGCAAGAACATAGATGAATCTCAAAAGCATTATGCTAAGTAAAGGAAGTTAGGCACCGTGGACTACTTACATCATAGCCATGGGATATGATTCTATTTATATGAAATTATTGAAAAAGCAAAACAGTATAGTGACAGAAAGCAGATCATTGGTTGACAGGGTCCAGGGATTGGGACAAAGGAATTGGCTGCAAAGGGATACAAGGGAACTTTTTGGAATGTGTCTTGACTGTGATGGTGGTTACAGAAATATGTATATTTAAACTTTATTAAACTGTGCACTTAAGTTTGGTAAATGTTATTATGTTAAATTTTTATCTCAATAAACACCATTAAATAATAAACTACATTTAAAATATCTAAATTACAAAAGTGTTTATGCATACTCATTTACGTATGCACTATTATTGCTTAATGTGTATGATAAATCAGATTAAAATTGTTTATCACTTTGATAAAAATGATTAGATTTTGCTTTATTACATCATATTTCTTGTAATTTTTTTCTTTATTGGTATAAATGTCAAATCCATATGTTAAGGATTTAGTAACCAAAATATATTTAATTAAAAACTTTTATATTTAACCTCTGGTAAATCAGAATTCAAATATTAATTTTTGTATACATATGAACTTAATAATCAGTATTTATATGGGTGAAAGTAACTTAATAGCTACCTGAGAGGAATGTTAAAATGCCAACATATGTCTCATGGTATAGGGAATTGGGAGAGTGTAGGGGTACGCATATCTTTCCTGTGTGCTGGTCAGTTTAGCACCATCATTAATTATTTTCTTTCATATTAGGTATCGACTTGTCATCAATACAATTTAGTTAACTAATTGAAGGACTGGGGAAAGAGTGAACACTGGGATTTTTCTATTGATCGAAACATGTTAGCCGTAGAAACTTACAGTTTACTTTTAGCGTACCTAATTTTGTACTGATTTGAGCTGTTTTTGATTAGTGTTTACTTCATTTTCTTCAGATAATATCTTATTACAAATGCAATTAAAATAGAATACACAAACAACAGTCAAGATGTTAATAGAAGCTACAGTCATCCTGGGGCTGGAAGACTTACATGCCTCTTGGCAGCAGGACTCAGTTCCTTACCATGTCTGCCTCTCCATAGACTGCTTGAATATCTACAGGACCTTGGAGCTGGCTTGCCCTAGAGCAAATGACCCAAGAGAATTAGGCAGAAGCCCCAATGTCTTTTTATGACCTCCGCGTTATAGTCACATTCCATCATTTCTGCTGCCTTGTATTTGTTACAAGTGAGTCTTTAAACACAGCCCAGGCTCCAGGGTAGGGGAATCAAGCTCCACTTCCTGAGGAGAAGGTATCAAAGAATTTGTGGACTTATTTTAAAACTACCACAGATTACAACTTTTATGAAAACAGGGCACATAAATTGGCCTTTCTGGCTTATAAGCAATAGTTGCTTTCCAATGCCAGTAAGGATTTTGATTAGGTAATTTTGTAATTCAATGAGGAGTTGCAGGGTTCAGATAGAAGGAACTCAGAATGGCATAGTAGATTTTCTTATCTTAATAAAAACGTCTTTTTTTCTCCTGATTATCTCTTTATTTATGAAAAGTTTTATTCATCACCCAGTATCTATCATACTTGAGAACTCTTTGTAATGTTTTCTCACAGTTAATGAAAGCTAAAAGTCTTAATTCATTAAATCAGTCCCTTTAATAGATCTTCAGCACTTATTATCAGTCACCCAGCAACATACAAGATAGATATCATCTTGCCCACACATGTTTAAACAAATATGTAAACAAAATAAATAATCGCGTAAGTGACAGGAAGGATATAATTAAGGTGTTGTGATAGGGGTTAGTGGATGAAGACGAGGTGCTTTAGATAAGGTGGTCAGAAATGTCTTCCTATGTGACTTTTAAGTTTTGACTTGAAGGAACAGAATCCAATCAGTTAACCTTTGACAGAGGGAATAGCATATGCAAAGGCCCTGAAACAAAAGCGAGCTTCCGTGTTTTAAGAAATGTTGAAGGGCAAGCATCTTTGGAACTTAGTGATCTTAGGAAGAGGGTGTTAGTTCGGAGACAGTTAGGAGCTTATTCTAGAGATCCAGGTGATATGTGATGGTGATAGTGTCATTGAAGAGAGACATCCTTGTTTACAGATTTTGAGAAAATATCATTTATGTGAGTTGGAGATTAGTTAGATTTGGGGGACGATAAGAGAGAGAGGTGTCCAGTGTGTCTCCCCAAGTTTCAGCTTGAGCTGTTCAGTGACATTTACTGAGGTTGGGAATGCTGGAGAAGGAGTAGTTGTACATATTCCCCTCCATCTCCGCCGTGGTTAGGGTTGGGATTGTGGGGAGGAATTTGCATATGGACAGAAAATGAGAAGTTTAATTTCAGATCTATTGAAATTGAAACCCCTGAAAGATGTCCAGACTGAAATGTCGAATAGGAAGTTGATGAGGGGTCAGTGAGCCGAGGAGTCGAAAGAAAGATTTCTTGGACTCTCAAGGTCTGGCAATAGTGCTCTTTTATTTAGAGAATAGTATGGAATAGCATGGGGACAGGACCCATGGGCAGTGAAGAGCTGTTGCTGCTGCTGCATGGGAACAGGACCCATGGGCAGTCAGAGCTCCTGCTGCTGCCCTGAGTTGAGGGTTAGGGCTAATTTTGTAAGGCATGGGTATGTGACTTATTTTTACTGGGAAAAAAAGGGATGATGTAAAAAGTCATTAAATGATTTCAGTGCAGATGGGGTCTGGTTATTGTGCGGTCATATAATTTTTAGATACGAATCTGGCCATATGGATCGGCATGTAGGTGAGGATGCCCTGGGCTTCTCTGCCTGGGGCAGCCCTAATTCATACCATAAAAAACTCCACTGGGTCATATAGTTTGGCATGTAGGCCAGATCACCTTGGGCTTCTCTAGCTGGGGCAGCCTTAATTCACATCAAAGTTAGATATAAAGATGTATGCCTAGAGCTCAAAAGAAAGATGTAGTAATTGGGAATCACTACCATTTAGATGAAATTTGAAGCCATGAGAGGAATGAGCTTATCTGGGGAGAGACTGTAGGACAGGCAAGAGGAAGTAGGGCTGCATCCTGAGGAACCATAACATTTAAACATCGGGTAAATGAAACAGAACACATCCCCCTTCAGAAAAACAAAATGAAACAAAAACAAAAACAGGAGTGGCTCAAAAAAAACATGCAGGAAAATGTGATGTCAAAGGATGAAAGTATTTAAAGAAGTTCAGATCTGAAGAGGAACCAGTAAGATCTAGACTAAAAAGTGTCCATTGCATTTAGCAAGAGCAGTTTTTGATGCCAGAGGGTTGAATATTGTGAATGTGTCCATACAGTATCAACAAGCTCTCCCTGGCAAACAGGCCCTTCGGTTTTGTTGCAGTTTATGGGCTATGTCTTCTGGTTCTGGTTTAGGTGTGAGGCTTCTGTCATTTAACCACTAGAGACACTTGTACTAAATCCTGACCTACCACTAATAGCAAATGGCAGGAGAGTTAATCCTTCTATCACTTTTCTGCCTGTAGCTCTTCTTGATCTGGAATATTCTGACATTTTATGCGTACTTAGAGTATAAGCATATACACATCAATACCAGTTATAAGCCATACAATAGGTTGAATAAGCCCAAAGGCTCTACCCACATGTCGTTTTAGTGTTTTCCCCAACCCTATCACTGAATTCAGGCATTTATTTATTTTTTTTCTCACAGGAGCATTAACTAAGGAATTTAGCACCTGTTTATGAAGGGTTAGAACAGCTACCAGGAGATCATCTTATCCTGCAAGTTAGAAGCTTGGTGAAGAACAGGGGAGAGGGAAAGTTTAGGCCACAGGGGATGGTTGGAGTGGCTTTTTTTCTCCTTTGGTTTCTTGCTCCAGATTCTGTGCCAGTTCCTCCCCTATGTCCCTCCAAGCACCTAAAGAATACCTGGGCTTGGCAGCTCCTTTCTTTTTGTTCCCACACATGCTGCTGCAGCTCTACAATGTAGTCCTTGGTGCTTTTTGGCCACTCCTCCTCTCATGGGACTGGGAAGGATAGTGATTTGGGTTTCTGTACTCAACAGAGTTATAACATGTCAAAATTTATGGGATGCGCTAAAGTAGTGCTTAGGAGAAAATTTATAGCTTTATGTACCTATATCAGAAAGACAGAAATGCCTCAGATCAATAACCTAAGCTTCTACCTTTAGAAACTAGAAAAAAAAAAAGAGCAAGTTAAATGCAAAGCAAGTAGAAAAAAATGAATAATGAAAATTAGAGCAGAAATCAATGAAAAGCAAACAAACAAAAGATCAATGAAACAAAAGTTGATTCTTTGAAAAGATCAATAAAATTGACAGACTTTAGCCTAACCATAAAAAAAGAGATGACATAAATTACCAAAATCAGAAATGAAAGTAGGGACATCACTACTGGCCATATATTAATTAAAAGGATTAGAAGGGAATATCATGAACAATTTTAGCCAACAAATGAGACAACTTAGATGAGAGGGAAAAATTCCTAGAGAGAATTATCAAAACCTACTCAAGAATAACTTAAATTCTGAATAAACCCATAACAAGTAAAGAAATTGAATTAGTAATTTAAAAATCTTCCCACAAAGAAAAGCCAAGGCCTAGATGTCTTTACTGGTGAATCTTATCACACATTTAAAATAGAAATAAATTCAATCCTTCACAAACTCATCTGGAGGATAGAAGAAGAGGAAACACTTCCCAACTCATTCTGTGAGGTTATATCACCCTAACACCAATGCCAGGCAAAGACATCACAAAAAAACAGACAACAAAAATCTATAGACCAATATCTCTAATGAATAGATACGCAAAAATCCTTTATAATATATTAGCAAACGAAATCCAGCAATATATAAAAAGAATTATAGAATGATCATCTAGGTTTTATCACAGGAATGCAGATTGGTTTAAATCTGAGAAATCAATAAATGTTATGTACCAGTTTCATAGAATAAAGGACAAAAACCATATGATCATCTCAATAGATACAGAAAAAGCATTTGAAAAGTCTAACACACATTCATGATTAAAAACTCTCAACTGACTAGAAACAGAAGGGAATTTGTACAAACTGATAAATATGATCTATCAAAAAATCCCATAGTGTGCATCATACTTAATGTTGAAAGACCGAAGGCTTTCCTCCTAAGATCAGGAAGGCTAGAATGTTCTCCAATCTCACCACTCCTGTTAACATTATATTGGAGATTGCAGCCTATGCAATAAGAGAAGAAGCATATAGGAATGGGGATTAACTGTAAATTGGCACAAGGCAAGTTTTTGTGGTGATGAAAATGTTACAAAGTGCATTGTGGTGATAATTGCACAAACTTAGAAATTAACTTTTAAAAAATCATTGAACAGTACACTTACAATGGGTAGATTTTATGGTATGTGTATTATCCCTTTGTAAATAAAGCTTTTTAAAAAATAATTACCTTCTCCTTGGTGTAGGGAAACTGTGACAGCATACTTCTCTGACATTCTAGGCTCTGAATGTAGTAATTAATCCTGCCACCTATGTCCCACTGCTACATGATATTGGTCAGTTGTATCCTTTGTTATTTATACTGTACTAAGAAAATACAGAAAACTTGGTCTTCTATTAAGCTGTATAAAAATATAATAGTTTATCTTACCTTTGTCCCACCCCATGAGTAGACACCTCGAGAGTTTAGAATCCTTTTCCCCTGTTACAAAGGGTATACAAATGTAATATTTAAATTTATGTTATACAAATATGTTGTCTTTAAGAGATGAGTATTAAAATTGGTGATGTGAATACAACTTTATATGTATTTTTTCATTACTGTAATTGCTTTTATATCAGTAAAGCAGTGAATTATTAATCATACTATTATTAATGAACCTAGATATTATAATGACAGCTTACCTTAATGGATAGAACATGTATAATAGACCTACGGGTAGTCCAAATTCTTTGTTTCACCATTAATTATAGATTGAAACGTCTCTGGTATTCATTAGTAGAACATGAATAGGACTTTTCAGAATTATATAGATATCATTTTGAGTAAGCACACATATTCGTGATTTATTATTGTGATATAATTAATCTTACATTTAAATTGATTCTACATTGAATTCTTTTTCTTGCAGGCGTATCTCATTAGCTAGTCCACGTCAACTTTTTAAAGCTTCTAATATGACACAAAGATGGCAACACAGAGAGATTTCAAATTTTGAGTACTTAATGTTTCTCAACACAATAGCAGGTAATTTAAGCTTACATGTTTGCTTATTTCCAAAGATAAATTATTAATGGTGATATGATTAGATTATTTTGAGTACTGGTATAAATAGCTTATTTTTATTTTTGTTATTACCACATGAATACCTTATCAAGAGTAATTTAATAATAGAGTTTACATGAACAGTTGACTACCGGAGGGAAATTAAAAATGAGTATAAATGCTCTTTTCCAAAAATATAATATGAAAATTTACAACTATTTAATATAGTAAGAATGGATTTATCATGGAATAGTAGGAACGATAACCCATATACAATCTTAAAAACCTATTAATAACTTGATTAGAAATGTTTGATGAAGCAATGAAATACAACATAGAAAAAAGAAAGCTGGGTAAAATATTAAGTAAAGAATATTTATATTATAACCTGTAGATGAAAATCTAAAGACTAAATGGCCCTGTAAGAGGTCTATAATCATGTAATATTATTGAAGATCACCTATTGAGAGAGTAAAGAATAGAAATGTGTCATTACTTTTCTTTTGTGAAAACTAGTATAAAGGAAATGGAGAATGTATTTATGAGACATTTGAGATTCAGTTCAACAAACTGACACAGTTTATATTTGAGGCACAAAGGAGATACAAAGAGAATAAGGCATGTTGCTTATTCTCAGAGAAGTTGTTTTAAGTACGAATGTCAGCATTTATGTGATTCTAGAACAAAGGGGTATAGATTCAATAAAAGAAATACAAAATACAAAGTACTATGGGGATTAAAAGCACAAAGGAGGGAAATTATATAATATTCATTCAGTTGATGGGAGTAAGGAAAAAATCAGGAAAGTTTCATGTTTGTGTAACGGTGGATATTACTTTAATTGGCAGAGGAGGTAGTTGGGAGTTTAGGAGTCATTCCATGTAAAACTGAAGGCATAAGCAAACATGCAAAGATGGGAAAATATGAAGTATAGCTAGAGAATGATTAATGGTAAAGTATGTGTGTGTGTGTACATGCATGTGTGTACATAAAGTATGTATTCATAAAGGTATGATGAGAAAAAACTAGAAAGATAGTGTGGAAACATTGTGGAAGATTTTCTGTCAATTTGAGTAGTTAGCAGTCAATTCATTGGGAAACTTCCGAAAGTTTTGGAGCAAATGAGTGATATTAGAACTGTATGAAAAGTTAACTTGGAGGCAGAATGAAGGATAAATTGGAGTAGAGAGAGAATAGACAGAGAGCAAAGTTAGGAAACAATTATATATAAAAGGTAATGAGGGCTTGCATTAGAGAGGTGGTAGTGGGAATGACAATGAAGGATCAAATAGCATAAGAATTTACGAGGTACAACCATTTGACATCCAGCTGACTGAATGTAGGTGTAAATGAGAAGAAAGTGTCAGAAAAGACTTCCAGGCTTCTGGCCTACATCACTGGAAAATGGTGATGTCATTAATGGAAAAAGAAGTCAGAAAAGTTGATCTAGGGAAAGATGCTGATATTACTGTGCTAGCAAGACATCCAAGTTATCAAAAAGAATTGTTGAAAGTTTGGGTGAAAGAGGGTATTTGGAATTTAGAGATAGGACTTTGGATTTCTTCTCCATAGAGAGGAAATCACTGAGAGAGAGTTGAGATTATCAAGCCAGACAGTACAGAAAGCAGTGAGATAAGGTCTGGGGCAAAGTTAGTAAAGGAGAAAAGAGAATGAGTAATCCCCGAGTTTGTAGACTTAAAGCAAATGTCTTGAGAGGCAAGGGGCAAGGGAGAAAGAGAGAGAGGCCTTGGTCACCTGTTTCAAATGCTGTAGAGACGTAGGGAGAATTACGAATGAGTACAGGCCACACCTTTGGCTTTGGCATTTGGGGACTTAGTGGTTACTTTATAGGTGTTCATTTTCAAAGCAAGGAAAAAAGATTTATTATAAGGGCTGAGTGGTTGAAGATGAAATGAGAACATTAGATAGAGATTAATTTTCTTGTGTGATAGTAAAGAGAGGATAGGTTAAGGCAGAGGACAGAAGCCATGAAAGAGAGAGAAAGAAAAGTAACAACTCAAGTTGTGAGGGAGATGAGTTCAAGCCTGAGGTGAAGTAATTACACCTCACAAAGAATGAAGACTGTTAGGGAAGTGAGGAAGACAGGGAGTATTATGAAGAATTGGAAGTTAAGGGCTCACATTGAAAAGTCTTAAATTTTATCACTTAAGAAGATGTTCGTCTTACAGTCAGTTGAGGGAAAGAAATGAAGAAAGTTAGAACAGTTACGTGGAATTTAGTAGGGATTATATGACTAGTGACTGAAAGGATTTTTAAGTAGTAGTGAGAGACAAGAAACTTACATAAGCTTAATGGATGTATTTTGCTTGTGATAAATTAATTAACACATAGATCGAATGTGCAGTAATAATTATGGAGAATAGTGATCTACTCTCAAATGCTTCTATTGTACCTACAGTGTCTTTTAAATATATTCCCTGGATATTCTCTTTAAAGAATAGAATCAATAATTTGTTTTGGATGGTATTTGTGATACATAAGGTTCTCATGATACCATAACAATTCTCAAAAGACAGTCAGTAGGCATTCAATAACCATATATTGAGGAGTTTAACTTAATAAAAGTCTGTTCACACTGAGCAGATGCATACTCTTTTTTGTTAGGTACAGTAAACTTGATGATTTAAGCAGATGGGACAAGATGAAGATTTTACTGTTTACTAACATTTCAATCAGAAGGAGAGGGAAGTAGGGGAGAAAAAGGGGATCAAAATAAACTGCTTTTTGCTGCTGAGTTTGGTTATTTTTTCCTGGGAGAAATTAAAATTGACAGAAATATGTAGTGACGTAATTACCTCTGAAGTAAAGTTACCTAGTTGTTCATGTTTTGTAAGTCTATCCAGGTCAGTCAAGGAAGATCTCTGTTACTCTCCTAGGCCTCAAGCCCAAGATGTATAGAGTGAAATGAAGTTAAAAACACCAAATCATAAGGAGGGCTTAGATTCCAAGAGTCTAGGTGGAGAAGTACTTGAATATTCAGCTATATATTGGTATGACATCGATATATATTTGAGAAAGAGAAAGGAGTGAAAATGCTAGAATACTCAATAAGAAAGGAATTCAAACAATATTCATATACTTGTCTTCCTTATATTTTAGCCATAAAAGTCTGTTCACGTTAAATCTGACTAAAAATAGGTTGTAGACTAGTATAGTGGAGCTGGGATTCAAATGCCAGCGTTTTGACTCCAGAAACAATGATTTACTCCACCATGCTACCTCCTTAAAGAAATGATATCCAGAAAACTGCTGTATATATGTAAAAGGGCTACCTCATCCTTTGCCTTACTCATATTTTTAGTAGACCTAAATGTGTCATTGAATGTCATTAGTTTAGAAGAAGTATAGAAGAGTATGTGACAGCGTCTAGGAGTGGGGGAAAGCAACATTGACAATGATGTACGTTGTATTTGGAGGATCAGGGAATTTGAAAGCTGTCACAGGAATTTCAGTTATTTAATACAACATCCTCATTTTACAGATGACTAATAAATGCCCACAGGGGTTAGGTCACTTAAACTTGGTTGATTAGTTGGATGGTTGGTTAATTAATGGCAGAGAAAGGATTCTGGTTTTGAAAATCTATATGAGAATTGCAAATTGTTTTTTAAAGTCTTAATAAAGATTATTTTATTTGCTGCTGGCTTTCAAGTAATGAAAAAGTCAAGTGTAGTTTACAAGAACATAAACTTGGGGGCCAGAATATCTAGATTTGAATATGGTTCAACCATTACTAGTTGCATGATTTGGGGCAAATTACCTAACCTTTTGTGCCTCAGATTTTTCATCTGTAAAGTGAGGACAATGCTAATTTAATAGGGTTATTGTGAGGATTAAATGAAATAGTGTATGGACAGCACTAAGAACAAGATCTCTCACTCAAAAATTGCCAGTGTTTCTTGTTATTTTTAGTAAATTATACTCCTCAATCAGTTTATCATTTCATTTTGTTATTCTAAATTGAGTTACTTTTTTTCTCTCTCTCCTAGGACGAAGTTACAATGATTTAAATCAGTATCCAGTGTTTCCCTGGGTCATCACTAATTTTGAATCAGAAGAACTGGATCTTACCTTGCCAAGTAACTTCAGAGATTTGTCCAAGGTAATCTCTCAGTAATCATCTGAAATATAATTGTCTTGCATATAAAAATAAATTTGATCATTTTTAATTTTCACATTACTCCTTAAAAGTTCTTTTAATTATAACTTTAATATGTTTATCTTTTAAATGTATTTTCAGTATTCTCAAATTTGAAATTTAGAAATTTAATGTGCACGATAAGCTCGACAACAATGAAAAATATTAATAGTTACGGGGCAAGCCTAGTGGCATGGTGGTTAGGTTTGCACGCTCTGCTTTGGCAGCCCACAGTTCATATATTAACAGTTATATTCCTTTTGTCATGTACATTTAAAAAGACATTATTCCCAAATATCAACTTCTTCTAAGAGTGTTAGTATTTGATAAAACATAGGAGGAAAATCATGGCAATTTCTCACCAGTACTCTTAAAAAAGACAAGTAACCCTGCACTGCTCCCAACCTCCTAACTGATCTCCCTGCTCCCTCTAATCCCATTCCTCATGCGACAGAATGAACCTTCTTTAAATCTGACATTGAATTATATAAATCCAGTGCTTAAACCTTTCTTGACTTAGCTTTTTTTTTTGTCTCTCCAAAGCCCCAGTACATAGTGGTATATCCTAGTTGCAGGTCATTCTAGTTCTGCTATGTGGGATGCCACCACAGCACGGCTTGATCAGCAGTATATAGATCTGCACCCAGGATCTGAACCGGCGAACCCCAGGCCGCCAAAGTGGAGCAAGTGAACTTAACCGCTCGGCCATGGAGCCGGCTCCCTTGACTTATCTTTGATTGCAGAATGAATCTTTCCCAATTCAGAGCTTTGCTCTCTCTGCCTTTAATATTTGTCTCCCTACTGTGTGAGTGGCTGACTCTAGTCCTTTAGGTCACCTCCTCATAGAGACCATTACTGACTACTTTCCTTCCCTGATATTCTGCTCTGTTTCTTTCCTAGCACCTACAATGTCTTGCATTTACATATCCTTCTACCTACTTATTTTGGTTTTTCCTTTCTCCCCCACTAAGCTCCATAGTGATAGAGTTCTTGTTGTTCACCATTATTTCTCCTATGCCTAGCACAGCGCCTGCTGTTCAATAAATGTGTTAAATGAATTAAATAATAAAATATATATGGCATTCTCCCTAAGTTATAAAGTATTAATGTTAACTATATTAGATTTTTAAATGTCAAAAATGTGAATAAGAAAACAAAAATTACCCCTAATTTACTACATATCAATAAGGAATGATTACATTATATATATATGTGTGTGTACATACACACTATTTTTAACTTTTCTCTAAGTATTTTCCCATATCTTCAGGTATTCTTCAAGATCTTTCCTTTCTGTCCTGGATTATCAATAAATAGAATATCTTGAACCATTATTTTGTGATGTAAAATGAGGTTATATGTCTTTTTTTCTTTTAGCATTTTAGCATGGAGAATTTCAAGTATATACAAAGGTAGACAAAATAGCATAATAAATTCCCATGTACCAATCACCCTGCTTCCACAGTTATCAACTCATGGTTACACTTACTTTATCTTTACTCTCATTTTCTTTCCCTCTTCCCATACTACTTTGAAGCAAATCCCAGACCTATCATTTCATTCATAAATATTTCAATATGTACTTCTAAGAATTCTTTTTGAAGTACAACCATAATACCATTAGCAAACCTAAAATACTAACATAATTTCTTAATATTATCAAATACCCAGGGGCTGGTCCCGAGGCCAAGCGGTTAAGTTCACGCGCTCCGCTGCAGGCAGCCCAGTGTTTCGTTGGTTTGAATCCTGGGCGCGGACATGGCACTGCTCATCAGGCCACGCTAAGGCGGCGTCCCACGTGCCACAACTAGAAGGACTCACAACTAAGAATATACAGCTGTGTACTGGGGGGCTCTGGGGAGAAAAAGGAAGAAAAGAAAAAAAAGAAAAAAGAAAATAAAATATTATCAAATACCCAGTAGGTATCATATTTCCAACTGAATTACTACTTTCAAAATTCTATTTAGTTTGTTTATTCAAATCAGGATCCAAATAAGGATCGCATATTGCAATCAGTGGATACATCTCTTAAGTCTCTTTTAATTTTGTGGGTTTTTCTTTCATCTTTAATTTTTCTTTCTAATTTTTTAGTTGAAGAAACACAGTGTTTGTCTTGTATATTTTTTCACAATTTGGGTTTTGCTTATGCATCCCTTTGATATAGTTTAACAGTTTCCTTCCTCTGTCTTCTATATTTCTTATAAATTGGTAGTCGGTTCCAGAGGTTGATCGAATTCAGATTAGATATTTTTAGGAAGACTGCTTCATAGGAAGTTTTCGCGTTCTTCTGTCAGAGGTCATGTATCTACTTTACTTCTCTTTTGTGAGGTTAGCAGTCATTGATATTTAATGCCTTGATTTGTTAGTTTGGTAAGCATTGCAAAATCATGGTATTTCAATTCTGTCACATTTGTTTCATTTACTATTGAGAATCATTCTATGATGAGACATTTCCCTTCATCTGTTATTAGGTTTTCTAATGGTACCTTGCATTGGAAAGGCAGGATAAAAGTTTCATTTTTTTCTCTTTATATACCAATTTTCAAAACAGTGAATTGGTTAACATCCTCCAATGAAACTTAACTAATTTTTTAAAAAGATCTTTATGAACTCACTGACTTAAATGCATTTGATGTTTAAATCCGTTGCGGTTATTATTTTTATTAATGTTCAGTTGTTCCTACTTTGACCCCGGGAAGATTCTTCAAGTTGCTCCCGAGTCATTTTGATACAATCTTAATCTTAGTAGTCTTTGATAACTTCCATTCTCTCTGGTGGGACAAGGTGCTCTAGTCCTAACCCTTACATTTTCTGGCCCAGTTCTAGAATCATCTGTTTCCTTAAGGAGCCCTAGTGGGAGTCCTTTTACAGAGAAATAACATCTGAAGACCACAGTTTGATCTATTGTTCTTGTTACTGGATTTGTCATTATTTCTAGGCCCTTTGAGAAAGAACTAGGAAAAAGTTTAAGATGAAATACATCATGAGTTGAAACTGATTCCTCCAATTTAAATTTAGGATCATATTTCCTTTAATGTATAAGGAGTACAGAGTCCCTGATCCCATTTGTTCAGGTGGTCAGGAAGTCCAGTTTTTCTTTTGAAGCTTCTTTCCTTTGTAATTTCCAGCAATACCTAAAGAATGTTTATATATTTCACAGATCTAACCTGGAGATTTCTTTGTTCCTTCTTCCCTGCCTATACCTTGAAACAGCATTGCTCCCTTTCCCTCTAGGTCACTCTAAAGTTCTCAGAACGCCAGACTTCCTGCTCTTAGTACTGACTTCTTCTAAGAATATGCATAATCCCTTCCCTTAACGCTTCCAAATCCATTTTAGGCTACAGTGAAGTATTTAAGTAGAGCTCTACTGAGTACCCAGTCATAGCTCTACTGAGTACTATGAGGTAGTCAGTGATTTACCATCTCAGTTTGAGTATCACTGCCTAGTTTCTGCAGATCCCCACGTGACAGGTACCAGTTCAGTCACCATATCTAGTTTCCTTCACATAAGAGGCCAGGGGCTTCCACTTTTCTGATGTCAGAGGAAGAGTGTCCCCTTCTTTACCTGTCTCAGGGTGTATACTTTTTTGCCCTGGCATGATTAACATTAGGAATGTTTGAGAGTAACCCATACTCTGTATACATAGGATATTATCTGCTCTTTCACACAGTCCAGATGATCACAGTAGTCATCAGTGATGTCAACACAAAGGTTAACATTTTCTTCACGACAAACAACGGTGTCTAGGTACGGCCATTGCCTGTTTGATTACCACATCTCTGTCTCTGCCCCCATCTTTGCTACAGTCATCTGATCCTATGATGTCTTCTATTCTCTTTTACCTTTTATGCCTTTGCTGTTGCTCTTCCATTCATCTAGAAATTTGTACTTCCATGCTACTCTCTGTATACTTTTATTATAATACATTACATAATGTATTATAATTTTGACATTTTCTCTGCATTCCCTAATAAGGGAAATCATTGAATAGAAATTTTATGTTTTGTTAATTTCTATATCTCTGGTGCCTGGTATGGGGCTTATAACCAAGAAATTGTGGCAGTTCATATATCTACTTTTTCACTTTTAAAAGAGAGTTCTCATTTTCAAAAGAAAGCCTTATTTGCAGATTACATGTCTGATAAGGGATTAATATCCAGAATATATAAAGAATTCCTGAAATTCAACAACAAAACCAAACAATCTGATTCAAAAATGGGTAAGGACTTGAACAGACATTTCTCCAAAGAAGACATACAGGTGGCAAATGAGCACATGAAAAAATGCTCAACATTACTAATCATTAGGGAAATGCAAATCAAAACCACAATGAGATACCACTTCATGTCTATTAGGATGGCTACTATAAAAAAAAGGAAGCATAAAATGACAGATATTAGTGAAGATGTAGAGAAATTGGAACCCTTGTGTACTTTTGGTGGGAATGTAAAATGGTGCAGCTGATATGGAAAACAATATGGCAGTTCCTTAAGAAATTAAAAATAGAATTACCATGTAATCCCCATCTATCCTTCTTCTGGATATATACCCAAAAGAGTTGAAGGCAGAGCCTTGGAAGCGGTATTTGTATACCCATTTTCATATTCATAGCAGCATTATCCACAATATCCAAAACATGGAAGCAATCCAAGTATCCATTGATGGATAAATGGATAAATAGAATGTGGTATATGCATACAATGGAATATTGTTCAGCCTTAAAGTGGAAGGAACCTCTGATACACACTGCAACATAGATGAACCTTGAAGACATTATGCTAAGTGAAATAAGCCTTTCACATTCACAAAAGGACAAATACTGTATGGTTCCATTCATATGAGGTATTTAGATTAGTCAAATTCATAGAGACAGAAAATAGAGTGGTGGTTGCCAGGAGCTAGCAGGGAAGGAGGGACTTATTTAACAATTAGAGAGTTTCACTTTTTCAAGGTGAAAATGTTTTGGAGATGGATGGTGATGATGGTTGCCTAACAATGTGAATGTACTTACTGCCACTGAACTGTACACTTAAAAATGGTAGATTTTATATTATGTATATTTTACCACATACTACAATTTTAAAAAAAAGAGGCCAGCAAGGGGAAAAGAAAGATATTAGTAAACTAGACAGAATGCAGAGGTTTGAAAAAGTGCATACGTGTTCCTGCTTTTGCTTCTGTGTGATCACCTTGCAAACATGCCTCAAGCATACCCAGGTTATCCTGCTATGGGGACATGACTGACACATGGAGGGTGGTTGAGTTGTGCCAGCTGAGGCCATCCTGCACAAGCCAGTCCTCAGCTGACCACAAAAACATGAACAAGCACATCCAAAAATAGCCAAATCTGGCCCAGATCAGCGGAATTTCCCAGGTGATCCATTGACTGTGAGGAATACTAAATGGATAAATGGTTGTTTTCTTTTTTTGTTTGTTTGTTTTAAAGGAAAACTTTATTTACATTTAGGTATCATATTTGTTCTAAGATCCTGTGATGTTTCACTGGAATCTGTAGAAGTCTTTAGTCTAGTAAATGGGGACTGTATTAGTTTGACTTGTGTAGTGAGCCATGTGGAAGATCAGTAATAAAAACTGGACAGCTCTTTAATTCTCAGGCTATTATATCCTACTCTCTCTCTCCATTATTTAAATTTTATGTACATAAAAAGTAAAAATACCATTTTTCATTAATTTTTTAAAATTTAAAATTGGCTTCACAAAATAAATTATGTTTAAATAAATAACCTTTCTAGAGTTCTAGAAGAGCTCCCTTTTTTTTTATTATTAAGATTATGATAGTTTACAACCTTGTGAAATTTCAGTTGTACATTATTGTTAGTCATGTTGTGGGTACACCACTTCACCCTTTGTGCCTTCCTCCCCAACCCCCGGTAACCACCGATCAGTTCTCCTTTGTCTATATGTTAACTACTACCTATAAGTGGAGTCATACAGAGTTCGTCTTTCTCTGTCTGGCTTATTTCACTTTACATAATAGCCTTGAGGTCCATCCATGTTGTTGTGAATGGGACGATTTTGTCCTTTTTTATGGCTGAGTAGTATTCCATTGTGTGTGTGTATATATATATATATATATACCATATTTTCTGTATCCAATCATCACTTGCTGGGCACTTAGGTTGGTTCCACGTCTTGGCTATTGTAAATAATGCTGCAATGAACATAGGGGTGCATGGGACTCTTGGAATTGCTGATTTCAGGTTCTTAGGATAGATACCCAGTAGTGGGATGGCTGGGTCATAAGGTATTTCTATTTTTAACTTTTTGAGAAATCGCCATACTGTTTTCCATGATGGCTGCACCAGTTTGCATTCCCACCAACAGTGTACGAGGGTTCCTTTTTCTCCACAGCCTCTCCAACATTTGTCACTCTTGGTTTTGGATATTTTTGCCATTCTAACAGATGTAAGGTGATATCTTAGTGTAGTTTTGATTTGCATTTCCCTGATGATTAGTGATGATGAGCATCTTTTCATGTGTCTATTGGCCATCCTTATATCTTCTTTGGAGAAATGTCTGTTCATGTCCCCTGCCCATTTTTTGATCGAGTTGTTTGATTTTTTGTTGTTGAGCTGTGTGAGTTCTTTATATATTATGGAGATTAACCCTTTGTTGGATAAGTAACTTGTAAATATTTTTTTCCCAATTAGTGGGCTGTTTTTTGTTTCAATCCTGTTTTCCCTTGCCTTGAAGAAGCTCTTTAGTTGGATGAAGTCCCATTTATTTATTCTTTCTATTGTTTCCCTCGTCTGAGGAGTTATGGTGTCTGAAAAGATTCTTTTGAAACTGATGTCAAAGAGTGTACTGCCTATATTCTCTTCTAGAAGACTTATTGTTTCAGGCCTAATCTTTAGGTCTTTGATCCATTTTGAGTTTATTTTTGTGAATGGTGAAAAAGAATGGTCAATTTTCATTCTTTTACATTTGGCTGTCCAGTTTTCCCAGCACCATTTGTTGAAGAGACTTTCTTTTCTCCATTGTAGGCCCTCAGCTCCTCTGTCGAAGATTAGCTGTCCATAGATGTGTGGTTTTATTTCTGGGCTTTCTATTCTGTTCCATTGATCTGTGGACCTGTTTTTGTACCAGTACCATGCTGTTTTGATTACTGTAGCTTTGTAGTATGTTTTGAAGTCAGGGATTGTGATGCCTCCTGCTTTGTTCTTACTCAGGATTGCTTTAGCAATTCGAGGTCTTTTGTTGCCCCATATGAATTTTAGGATTCTTTGTTCAATTTCTGTAAAGAATGTCATTGGGATTCTGATTGGGATAGCATTGAATCTGTAGATTGCTTTAGGTAGTATGGACATTTTAACCATGTTTATTCTTCCAATCCATGTGCATGGAATGTCTTTCCATGTCTTTATGTCATCATCAATTTCTTTCAAGAAAGTCTTTTAGTTTTTGTTGTATAGATCTTTCACTTCCTTGGTTAAAGTTATCCCAAGGTATTTTATTCTTTTTGTTGCGTTTGTGAATGGGATTGAGTTCTTGAGTTCTTTTTCTGTTAGTTCGTTGTTTGCATATAGAAATGCTACTGATTTATGTATGTTGATTTTATACCCTGCAACTTTGCTGTAGCTGTTGATTGTTTCTAATAGTTTTCCTATGGATTCTTTGGGGCTTTCTATATATAAGATAATGTTGTCTGCAAACAGCGAGAGTTTTACTTCTTCATTGCCTATTTGGATTCCTTTTATTTCTCTTTCCTGCCAAATTGCTCTGGCCAGCATCTCCAGTACTATGTTGAATAAGAGTGGTGAAAGTGGGCACCCTTGTCTTGTTCCTGTTCTGAGAGGGATGGCTTTCAGTTTTTGTCCGTTGAGTATGATGTTGGCTGTGGGTTTGCCATTTACGGCTTTTATTGTGTTGAGGTACTTTCCTTCTATACCCATTTTATTGAGGGTTTTTATCATAAATGGATGTTGGATCTTGTCGAATGCTTTCTCTGCATCTATTGAGATGATCATGTGGTTTTTGTTTCTTATTTTGTTAATGTAGTGAATCACGTTGATTGACTTGTGGATGTTGAATCATCCCTGTGTCCCTGGTATATATCCCACTTGATCATGGTGTATAATCTTTTTGATGTATTGCTGTATTCGGTTTGCCAGAATTTTGTTGAGGATTTTTGCATCTATGTTCATCAGTGATATCAGCCTGTAGTTTTCCTTCTTTGTGTTGTCCTTGTCAGGTTTGGGGATCAGAGTGATGTTGGCTTCATAGAAGGTGTTAGGGAGTACTCCATCTTCCTCAATTTTCTGGAATAGTTTGAGAAGGATAGGTATTAAATCTTCTTTGAATGTTTGGTAGAATTCTCCAGAGAAGCCATCTGGTCCTGGACTCTTATTTTTGGGGAGGTTTTTGATTACTGTTTCTATTTCTTTACTTGTGATTGGTCTAAAATTGGCTTCACAAAATAAATTATGTTTAAATAAATAACCTTTCTAGAGTTCTAGAAGAGCCCCCCTTTTTTTTTTAAACTGAGTCTTTCAGTTTGTACTTCTATGCTAGCACATGGCTTATTAAGATTTTTTTGTGCTTTAGAGGATGTCTTTGTAGACCTTTTCAGATGCGATGAGTAGTAATGTGGCTTGTGGACATGTTTCTGTCTTGATGGAACAGTTACTGATGGTGATAAGTGGGAGGGCATTTGGGTATTTCTGCTGAGGTTATATTTCTCCCTTCAGCCGTCATTGTACCTGATCCAGAGTTCCTGTAACCCTATCACCTGCTCCTCTCACTGTTCCTTGCCAGCTGCCTCCATTCTCTGACATTGTCTTTGTTCTCTATCCCATTCAAAATCTGCGTGTCCAGAAGAAAGCCTCCAAAACAACGTTTTTTATATAGGCTATATGACTTTTTCGTTATGAGAATTCATTGAAATAATATAAGCAAAATGCTATTATAGATTATTTGCCAGCTAAATAAAATCCTTTATTAAATTTGAATTTTTTTTATGTTACAGCTGTTTCTAAGGAACTTACCAAATACTTTTGTCGGATGGGTAAAATACTGTTATAACTCATGCTTTTATAACTTATCTTCTGTGTATGATGAATAGGCTATTTTTATGCCCCAGTAGATGATCAATGGTAATTTTGCTTTTTTTATTTTGTTAGATTAAAAGTAAAACGGGGAGGGGCTTCAAAACCAAAATAATAGTGTTGCTTTCATTAATCCCTATCCGTATACATCCATATCCACTATACAAAGACATAAAAATATCATTTTTGTGATTGAGTGCCTTTAATTGTATTAGTATCCATTTTTATATTATGAGAAATTTTGTGAAAGATTTGTACTTTGGGCTGAGGAAGGAATATTTATAAAGAGTACTTTGAACAAGAACTGAAGGGCACATAGTTGAATAGTGAACAGTAGCATAATTAGCAGGGCTGGGAAGAAGTGGGGAGCTCTAACACTCAGTCACATATCTTTTAACTAATATCACCTTTCCTATAAAGAAGTGGTAGTCATTCAAGGGACCACTGGTGGCGCAGCGGTTAAGTTTGCATGTTCCGCTTCTCAACAGCCCGGGGTTCACCGGTTAGGATCTCGGGTGTGGACATGGTGCCGCTTGGCACACCATGCTGTGGTAGGCGTCCCACCTATAAAGTAGAGGAAGATGGGCATGATGTTAGCTCAGGGCCAGTCTTCCTCAGCAAAAAGAGGAGGACTGGCAGTAGTTAGCTCAGGGCTAATCTTCCTCAAAAAAGAAAAAAAATCATTCAAGTTCACAAAAATGGAATTCCATTTTCATTAAATACTAATAGAAATAAATGAGTTTGGAATTAACTACATTATTTTAGGGAAACTAAGCATATCAGATATTTGGAAATTGTACTTTGCACATATAAAATAGTGGTAATTGTTTACTTTATAAAAATGACATTCCTGTTGGTATTACAGTTTACCATAGTATTTACAATGTGATTCAATTTTCAAGTATCTGTTTATAAACATATTTTCAGGAATGCATCTCATACATAAAATGAGCCATATCTGTATGAATAATGATTATAATAGAATTGTATTAAAATTTGTCCCATAGTATATACATTTAGCAAACATTACTATTTGTTTAAATAAACTTGTAAAATTGAAGAAAACATTATGTGCAAAGCTTAATTTAAAACATAAATAGATCTCATCTCCATCCTTAAGTAGATAAATATAGGCTGACTAGCTTTAAAATGCATTAAATTATTTATGCATATTTATGTTCATTTAATTTCCCCAAAGCTGGTTTCAGAGGCATTTTAGTAGCTTGATACAAAGCAACAATTTTATTTGGTAATCTCTTCTGTGTTTCACAGGGAATTTTCTTTCAGAAGCTGAATTAATGTAATCAACACCCTTTCTTCTGTATTATTTTTCTGATTATTCTTTGAAAAAAGAAAAAGTCTGAATGGGACAATGTAAAAGATGTCTCTTGAAGGTATAAAATTTTATTTTATGTCCTTATAATTACAAACTAGTTTTGTCATTCTATTGAGAAGATTGTATCTACTTTAGTCTGAATAACTGAGGAAAATAAAATATTTTTTTGTATTGAGAAAATCTTCATTTAGCATAATGATTTAATTTATTCTTTCAAAGCTGAAGAAAAGTAAGGATCAATTTTGAAGTAGATTTTTTTTCCCCTCCACTTTCCCGGTTGTTTCATCACAAGTCTAAAATTCTGACTGATGAGAAGACACATCTAACCCCATGCATAGACTTTAGAGTGACATTAATCCATATTTTACAAATACACATTGATTTTTATATTTTGACAGCCTCCTTGGAAAAGATAAGAATCAACATTTTCTTTTTTCTTTATAAGAAATTATAATTAGGGCAGAAATGTATTTACAAACTGTCATACCATGAAAACAAATTATGATGGCTGAGTGTTTCAGTACTAGGGCTTCCTTTGTAGATTAGTAAGATTTTCTTTGCTATCGTGATTTATTTTTTCCCTTAGTAGGAGATTGATCGTGTAAACCAATTTTCTAAGAGAGGAAAACCAAGACAATTTGAGGCAATCATTTCTCTTCTATGTGATCAACATAGTTATTTTGGAATATTCAATGTGTATATGTACTGTAATCTGAATTCCAATTCCAAAATGATAATCAATTCACTTGCAAATGAAAACTTGGCTATAGATTTCAGAAGGAAGGAATATCCCACTTTATTATTGTTAAGTAATTTTTATTGAAGGCTTAATTACGTCAGCCTGTTATCTAAGTATATTATATGTGTTAACTCTTTAACCCACGCAAAGACCTTATTAGATAGGTAGCATTATTATTGTTTTTTACAGGGGCAGAAACAGAGGCACCATGAGGTTAAGCAAGTTGCACAAAGTCATACAGCTAGTGGGTGGAACCAAAATTTAAGCACTAAGCCAGTGCTTTCCAAATTGCGGTTCACAGCTAGAATTTTAAAAAATGAATAGGGGGGCCGGCCTCAAGGCTGAGTGATTAAGTTTGCTCACTCTGCTTCGGTGGCCCAGGGTTTCGCTGGTTCAGATCCTGGGTGTGGACATGGCACCACTCATCAGGCCATGCTGATGTGGCATCCCACATACCACAACTAGAAGGACCCACAACTAAAATGTATAACTATGTACTGGGGGGATTTGGGGAGAAAAAGAAAAAGAAAAGAAAAAGAATAAAGCAGCATAGTATTACATAAAAAAAGAAAATATCAGTGTGCATCATGTATGAATCTTCTGCTTAAGGGGATGTGTGTGGTGTGTGTGCTGAGTTATGATTTCAAGTGGCATATTTCTTGCTATGAGTTTTGACTCAGAAAGTTTAAGAAAAACTGCAATTTGCTATACTGCCTTCTACATTTGGCATCAATTGCTGAGTCTGTTTTAATGTTATTTTATCAAGTTGCCTTTTACCTGTTCATGCTCAAATATGTGGTATACAACCAGCATTCTATTGCTTCAAAAAGGAAAGCTTTTCCAAATTGCCTACTCTTAGTGTGTTCCAAGTTATGCTACAAGCTTTTTTGACAAAGCTTGTTTTATGAAAAAGCTAAATGTTTGGTTAAAACTAGAGAATCCTTGATGTTACTACTTGAATATTCATATTTTTTCATTTATTGATTGTTTTTCGAGTAATATTGTATGCCAGGGACTCTTAGTTCCTGGAGATTCAAAAGAATAAAATCAAGTAGTTACGATCCTACTGAAAAATAAACTGAAAGTTGGGGGAAAATACAGGAAGGCCAAGAGAAAAGCAAGTATTTTTTCATAATTAAAGCTCACTTTCTTAATATGAAGGAAAATCGTGAGGGAGTCTGAGGCAAAGGGTAAAGAAAAATCATTCATTTTTCAGCTTTAGAGTGCAAGTACAATCTGAGCTGTTATTTTGGTTCAGAGTGCAGAAACAAAAAAAGTCAACGTTAGGGGAAAATGAACCTGCGCCACGCTCTCCTGGCTCCTGCCTTGGAGTGTCAGAATCTGAGGAAAGCTTATTATCATCACATCTTCAAACTGAATTTTAAATTTTGGTCCAGGCCCCAATAAATAATATTTTTTGTGTGTGTGTGTTTTTAAACCTATGTTACAGTGCTGTACCATTCACACTGTTAAATTAGCAACTTCCTGTGCCCTAGTCTGGATCAAAATGTTTCTCAAGAGTAAATTCTCAGATAACTGAAGAGAACTGAATGACAAAGCTATCCTGAATTTACTTACTTGCTGAAGAGTTACTATTGTTTGTCCTTAGTGTTTATTGTGTTTTTTCCATCTCTCTCTTTGTTTAAGAAAAAGTAAGTGATTTTTCTGTCTCTCATTTATCTCCTACCATTTGGTTGTGTATTTTTATATGCGAGATATTTCTCCCTAACATACATTTAATATACAGCATGCATCTTGACCTGGAATTGACTACCGACATTTAACTGTTGTTGATCAGACAGCACTTCTTTATCTCTCTAAGTTTTAAGTGCTGTTTCTGACGAATGCCAGTCCTTTTAGTCTGCTCTGTAACAGATATACTAGGAATCAGTATACCATCTAGATGTCACACAGAGAAATGAACTCTTTGGGCGGGGGAGGGGCAATATTGTTTAAATATGATAGGTGTTATAACTTTTACTTTGTTTTTCTGTGTTTTGGGCTTCAGTCATACCAAAGGAATTCAGACTTAAAAAGAAAAAACATGATATTTCAACAGTAAATAATGGATCTTAAAGCATTTAAGTAAAATATAAATGCACAAAAAAAATTAAAAATTATCCTACACTTGGATTTTTTTAATTGGCTGATACAATATACTAAAAATATTTTAATCTTGGCATCAAATATGGATGCTGTTATTTGTCATGTTGGTTTTAGGGATTTTGGTATCAGTTGCATTCTCTGGCCTTGGGGAGTTTACAGTATAATCAGCAGAAGGATGAAATTGGGGAAGTTTAGAATATATTTGTAGGATTGTGAGGGAAGCCCTGGTAGGTACCTTTCACTCTAACAAACATTTTACATATGCTCTCTCCTTTAATCCCCTCAGCAACACTATAAGGAATGTGTTATTATCTTTATTTTATAGATAAGGAAACTAAGATGTAATAAGGTTAAGGCACTCTTCAAGGTCACATGTTTTCCAAGTATAAAGGCTAGGATTTGATCTCAGATCTGTCCTTGTCAGTGAACTGGTAGACTTTAGGTATAACCAGAAAGAATATTTTAGATTGAATACTTGCATTTATATCCACTTCTTTCCAAAATCCAACTGTTCTTCCCTTTATCTTGGTGAAAAGGAAGAGGTTTACTGTTTTGGAGAAATTGTGCCAGAGACGTTTCTGATTTGAGAACACCAAAAACGGCAGAGGGAAGGTTGAAGGTAGGGAATGGAAAACAGGAGGATTAACTGAAAGCTTTAAGTACTGAATGATGAAGGCCCCCAGACCCCTTTTGCTGTCATGCTATCAGAGCTCTGGCAGCCAGGCTTATACCAGCCCTACCCTGTAAGACAGAAAATTGTATTACTCTTTGGATGTATTGACTGGCTCAAGAGAAAAGACCTAAAAAATACTAACATTTGGGATCCTACTTGGAGCCCACCTGATTTCACTTCAGCAAAGTCTACCAGTTTACATTGCTACTTATGTTCTCACTTCAGTCAGGTCTTTTGTGTTCATTTTTAAAAACTAAGGTACACCCAAGTGTTTGCAATCATTTAAAGGTGCATGTGAAAGATGACGAAGAATAAAGCAAATAGAAAATTGAAAGAAACCAGAAGAAACAAAGACAACGTAGGAAGCAGAAGAATCCTTAAAAACAAAATAAGAATAAATACCCTCACAGATATAAAACTATTGCGTTAATAGACGTTAAAAAGAAAATGACGCTATAGAAAGTAGAATGTAAGTGCAAATGTTTTCTAAAAGGAATATCAAAATGACATGAGAATATAGCCTGGAAAGGCAAAATTAGAGGACCAGAGTAGGGCATCTTTGGATTTAGATACACTTGTGTCAGTCTGCCTCCATTTATTAGTAAGGGACCTTTAGCAAATTACTTAATTTGGGAGGTCCTATATAGCAAACTGCTTTCCATATATTATTATTTATATGTAATATTATATAGTATTTATGTAATACTGAAGAGGATTTTTCATAGGTACACTGACCTTTTTACGCTTTAAATTAGTCCTTGTTCAATATGTGTTTAGTTTACATTATGGCCATGCAACTCTTTCCCCAGAATTTAATATTAAGTTTAGCAAAGCATGAACATACCTATATATAGTATAAATATATATATGTGTATATATATGTAGAGAGAGAGAGAGAAAGATATGTTGTGGTGCATTTAGAGGATTTGCTAAAGTTTTGCTTTTAAATTAGGAAAACAATCTGTTTTGTGTGACTATTTTAAAATTTTTACATTTATTAAGTAATAGCACTCTGTATACCAGATTTGGTTTTCTACTAGAAGTTACCTGCCAGTAGAAGTTTTTAAATGAGTCTAACAGGGGTTAACCCTACACTTAATTTAAGCAGCCTTCAATGACATTGTTTTTTAACATTAGTCAGAAAATGATAAACTGAAGTAACTGAAATGGATTGTGGTTAATATTACTGTCAGGGTGATGAATAATCCTGACGTATACCAGCAACACACTGCCAGTCAGTAATCCTTCTCAGAGTTAAGTATTTATTCCCTAATCATCCTAAATTAAGGTGGTGTGGAGTGACCATTTATTATTTATAAATGAATTGTTTTATTTACGTAGTATTACCAGTCTTATCCCATAATACTTCCTATTTCCTTAGTTTGGTGCTGGGTGTACTAACTTGGGTAAATTTAGAGTAGGGAACATATACTTACCATGAATTTACATAAAAACTGTTTTCAAAACACCTAGAAATTTTTCTTAAGTTGGATAAGTACTGGTACTATACTTCCGATTTCAGGCTGGGGTATTTTTTTCTTTTTATAGAGAGTAAATGTAGTAGGAAGACATTTTAAAAGCCTGCATACATTTGTAGCTTTCTTTATATTCTTGTATGTGTCAACTGTTCTTTCTAATATTTTCCTGTGATAACAAAACTTATTTTATTTCAATATGTAGTATGCTTTTTATAGTGGGTAATATAATAACTTATGTTTTAGTCACATGTCCACATTCCTGTCCAATTCTTTATTCTCAAAGTTTATTAGAATAAGCACATTTATTCAACATAAACGCCTACACTGTTTATATTGAATAAATGTGTTTATTCAAATAATCGATTATTAAATATTTGCTGGGCACCTTTTGTAGACATTATTCTGAGGACTGTGCCAGAAACAAAAGTGAATGAAATAGTCTCTACTTTTAAACAGTTTTATAATTGACTGTATGTTATATATGAACTGTTTGCAGAGGAATAGTTTAATCAGAAACATTTCCATGTGACTTAATTTTACACAGTCCCACTTTCAGAAAAGGAAGTGTTTATTTATTTATTTATTTGTTAAGGAAGATTGGCCCTGAGCTAACATCTGTGCCAATCTTCCTCCATTCTATATGTGGGATGCTGCCACAGCATGGCCTGGTGGAAGCCATGTGTAGGTTCGCACCTGGACCCAAACCTGTGAACCCTGGGCTGCTAAAGTGGGGCACATGAACTTAACCACTATGCCACCGGACCAGTCCCTGGAATTTTTTTTTTAATGTGAGTTCACGATTTGTAATGTAAACTAAGGTTTCAGAAATGGAAGAAGGGTAAATTCTGAAAACAAAAACGATAAGTTATCATTGCCCCAATATGAAAGCTAGAATAGACAATTAAATAATTACATTTTGTTAAATGTAGGAAGAAAAGAAAATCAATACAGTGTTACTGAGAACTATATCCTGTTAAACTATATTAACTTATTTACTTTAAAAATATAAACTTTTATCAGTTTAATAAATTGGGGAAGTTATAGATTTAGTGTGACATATCTCAGCAAATGATTTTGAAATATAGAGGAGGCGATTAAAATACGTTTGTAGCACTCAGAGTTGTTCAGATCATTTACAACCCTATTGTTTAATGCTCTTGACAAACTTGAGGTGTTCCCCTCTTTAGGGCATCTTTCTAGGATTCTTTCCTAGGCCCTGATTTGTTCAACAATTTCACTAATATTACAGATTGATCACACTGCTTTACAGTAATTAAAATACACAATTTTGAATCATTTTGGCAGAATGAAATAGTCACATGAAATATTTGAGTGAAATACAAAGAAAAATTTGAAGTCTTACATTTAGGCTCAGACATTTATAGTACAAAAAACAGGAAGAACAGAGTATGAAGATAACTCTGTTAAAAATGTAAATCACAGTGGTCTTATTTATGGGAAGGAAGATGAAGATGTGACAGTTGTTCTCAACCAATAGACTGGTCACTTGAAGGGGACTGTGGGTTTATTGCAAGAAGTCTGTGATTCACTTACACATGTATTATATATGAGAGACTATCTACCGGAAGAGTTAAAAGCTGCTGATTTACATTATTTAGTTCACTGTATGCTTATTATCCAACAGTGATTTGGCTTTTCTAAAAACAAGTGGTGTCAAACATATTATTATTATACTCTTATATTGCAGCTGCTGATGCTACTTAGTTTTTATTGAGAATGCATCATAGGTGCAAGATAAGGGTTGAGGTTCATGTTTTGCAAATGGATGTCCAGTTCTTCCAACACCATTTGTTGAAAAGATTATCTTTCTCATGAATTGTCTTGGAATCTTCATTGGAATTAAATTAACCGTGTGTGTGAGCATCTGCTTCTAGACTGTTCTGTTCAATCAATCAGTATATCTATCCTTGTTTCGATACCACACTGTCCTGGTTACTGTAACTTTATAATAAGTCATAAAATCAGCTCTTGTGAATCATCCAACTATATTGTTCTTTTTTCAAAATTGTTTTGGCAATTCTTTGCTTTTCCTGCATGAATTTGGGAATCAGCTTGTTAATTCTGCAGAGATTTTGGTTGGGATTACATTTACGTGGTAGACTACTTTGCTAAAAATGATATATTAGCAATATTGAATCTTCCAATCACAAATATGGTTTATCTTCCATTTTTTGTCTTCTTTAATCTCTCTCTAGTGTTTTGCAGCTTTTAGTATATAATTCTTATACATATTTTGTTAATTTATCCTTCAAAATTTCACATTTTTTATCATTATAAAATTTTCAGTTCCAGTTGTTCACTGCTATTATTTAGAAATACAACTGAATTTTGTATATTGACCTTGTATTTTGCAACCTTGCTAGATTCAGTTATTCATAGCCTTTTTGTAGATTTTTGGGGAATTTCTACATAAGTGAATATATCATCTCTGAATGAATGCTTGCATTATACGCTGTTGACTGGAAGTGCTGAGAGTGCCTTGTCTTTGGTCTTAGGGGAAAAGCATTTTGTCTTTCACCATGATAGTAGCTATCCATTTTTCAGAGATGCCCTTTGTTAGGTTGAGGGAGTTCCCTTCTATTCCTAGTTTGTTGAGTGTTTTCGTCGTAGTTGGATGTTGAATTTTTCTTTTTTTAAAGATTTTATTTTTTTTTCATTTTTCTCCCCAAAGCCCCCCAGTACATAGTTGTGTATTCTTCGTTGTGGGTTCTTCTAGTTGTGGCATGTGGGACGCTGCCTCAGCGTGGTCTGAGGAGAAGTGCCATGTCCGCGCCCAGGATTCGAACTAACGAAACACTGGGCCGCCTGCAGCGGAGCGCGCGAACTTAACCACTCGGCCACGGGGCCAGCCCCTGGATGTTGAATTTTATCAAATGCTTATTCTGAAGATATTCGTATGGTTTTTCTTTTTTAGTCTGTCAGTTTGGTGAATTTTATGCTGGTTGATTTTGGATTGTCTCATTCCTGGGATAAGCCATACTTGATCATGATGTATTATTCTTTTAATAAAAGGCTAGATTTGATGTGCTAATACTTTCTTAAGAATTTTTGCATTAATGTTCACAAAAGATATTGGTCTATATTATCTTTGTCTAGTTTTGGCATCAGGCTAATGCTAGCATGACAAAATGAGTTTTGAAGTTATTCCCTCTTCTTCTATTTCCTGGAAAAGATGGCGTAGGAATATTATTATTTCATCCTTAAATTTTTGGTGGAATTCATCAGTGAAACCATTTGGGCCAGGAGTTTTATTTCTGGGAAGGTTTTTTAAAACTTTGAGTTAATTTTCACTAATAGATATAGGGCTATTCATGTTATCTCTTTGTTCTTGAATGAGATTTGGTAGTCTGACTTTTTCATAGAATTTGTTTCTTTCATCTAAGTTGTCTCTTCTTTCATTCTTAATATTGGCAATTCGTTTCTTTCCTTTTTGTTTTTTCCTGGGATCAGCCTGGCTCTAGAGTTTATTTGTTTTTCTGTTGCTTTTTCTGTTTTTGTTTGCAATGATCTTTGCTTTCTTTCCTGTTTTTCTTTCTACTTGATTTGGATTTAATTTCTCTTCTTTTTTAGTATCTTAAGTGGAAGCTTTAAAGCTTTAAACTATTGATTTGAGCCTTCTTTTTCTTTCTAATATAAGCATTTAATGGTACAATTTTTTCTCAAAGCACTGATTTTGCAAGATCCAGCAAATTTTTATATATTGCGTTTTCATTTTTATCCCGTGCAAAATATTTTCTAGTTTTCCTTTTGACTTTCTCTTTGACTCATGGATTATTTAGAAGAGTGTTGTTTAATTTCCACAGATTTGAGGATTTGTCAGATGTCTCTCTCTCTTAATTTCTAATTTAATTCCATTGTGATTGGAGAACATACTTTGTGTGATGTCAGTTCTTTTAAATTAGTTGAAATTTGGCTTATTGCCCCAGAACATGGGTTATATTGGTTAATGCTCCATGTGCACTTGAAAAGAATACATATTCTTCTGTTATTAGATAAAGTGTTCTATTCATGTCAATTAGGTAAAATTAGTTGATAGTGTTGTTCATATCTTCTATATCCTTAACTGATTTTCCGTCTACTTGTTCTAATGATTACTGAGAGAGGAGTGTCGAGGTCTCCAACTATAATTTAGATTTGTCTGTATCTTTTTTCATTTCTATCAGTTTTGTTTTATGTAGTTTCAACATTTGATTTTGGGTACACATTATGAGTTGAATTGCGTCTCCCAAAAAAGATGTCTTGAAGTCCTAACCCCTGGTACATGTGTACATGAACTTATTTGTAAATAGGCCCTTTGCAAATGTAATCAAGTTAAAATGAAGTCATTAGTGTGGGCCTAAATCTAATATAACTGGCGTCCTTATAAGAAGATAAAAACACCATATTAAGACAGATATCAAAGGAGAGAATACCATGTGATGATGGAGACAGAAATTGGAGTTATATTGCCACAAGCCAAGGAACACCTAGGGCTACCAGAATGGAAGAGGCAAGGAAGGATCCTCCCCTAGAGGCTTCAAACGGAGCATGGCTCTGCCACCACCTTGGTTTTGCACTTCTAACCTCCAGAACTGTGAGGCAATGAATTTCTATTGTTTTAAGCTATACTGTTTGTGGTACTTTGTTACAGGAGCCCTAGAAAACTAATACAGTGCATACACATTTCAGATTGTTATGTTTTCTTGATAAATGAATCCATTTATTATGTAATGTCCCTCTTTATACCTGGTAATATTCCATGTTATGAAGTCTACCTTTTCTAACATTAATATAGCCACAACAGCATTACAGTCATGCCTCAATTAACGATGGGTCTATGTTCTGAGAAATACATCATTAGGCGGTTTCGTTGTTGTGTGAACATCATAGAGTGTACTTACACAAACCTAGATGGTGTGGCCTACTACACATCTAGGCTATATGGTACTAATCTTATGGGACCACTGTTGTACATGTCGTCCATCACTGACCGAAATGTCATTATGCAGCACATAAATGTATTTTGATTATTACTTGCAGTTTTTAAAAACCTATCTGTGGCTTTATATGTATAATTTCTTTTTTGTGGACAACATATAATAAAGTCTTGCTTTTATAGCCAATCTCATAATCTCTGCATTTTAATTGGGATGTTGAGACCATTTATATTTAATATAATTTTTGATATAGTCAGTTTAATTGTACCTTCTTGCTGTCTATTTCTCTCATCAGTTCTTTGTACCTAGTCTCCTTTTATCTGCCTTCTTTTAGATTAAGAGAATATTTTTGTGATTCCATTTTATCATCACTATGGCTTATGATTTATACTTCTTTTTAAAAAATTTAGTGGTTTCTTTATGGTTTGACATATACATTTTTAACTTAGGACAATCTATTTTCAAATAATACATCACTTTGTCTGTAGTTTTCAAACCTTACAGTAGTATACTCGTATTCCCTCTATTCCATCCTCTTGAGTTATTGTTCTCATAAGTTTTACTCCTAAATATGTTTTAAACTCAATGCAGTTACTATTTTTGCTTTAGACAACCGTCTTTTAAAGCAATAAAAAACATTTTTTATGTTTACCCTGAGTGTTACCATGTCTAATACTCTTTATTTCTTTGTATAGATTATATTTCAATGTGGCATCATGTTCCTTCTGTCTAAAAACTTCCTTTAGTATTTCTTGAGGTGCATTTTATTGAGGCAGTTAATTCTTTCAATTTTATTTTAATCTGAAAAAGTATTTGTTTGACTTTTTTTAAACAATATTTTCACTGGATATAGAATTCTAGATTAAGTTTTTTTTGTTCAGTACTTTAAAGATGCTTTTCTGCTGTCTTCTGGTTGGCATAGTTACTGATGAAAACTTCTTCTTTCTAGGTAATAATGTTTCCTTTTTTCTCTGGCTATCTTTAAGATTTTTTTCTTTATCTTTGGTTTTCAGCACTCTGACGATGCTCTCTCTTGTTCATTTGTTTGTTTTGTTTTCCTGCTTTGAGTTTTCAGAGTTTCTTGACTCTGTAGTTTTGCCTTGTATTAATTTTGGAAATATAATTTTGGAGATAGTTCCTTTTCTCTTTTGTCTCTCTTCTCTTTCTGTGACTCCAGTTACCCCTGTATCAGACTTTGATCTTGTCCCATAGCTCTTGATTGTTAAATCTTCTTTGTTTTTTCACTTCTTCATCTTTTTCGTTTTGGATAATTTCTGTTAACCTACTTTCAAATTTACGTATTCTTTCCTTAGCTGTGTCCATTCTGCTCATAAGCTCATCAAAAGAATTCTTCACTTCTAATATTTTTTATTTCTAGCATTTATATTTAATTCTTTTTTTATAGTTCCCAGCTCTGCTGAAATTCCCCACCTGTTTATGTAAGTTTTCCACCTTTTTCACTAGATCTTTTAGTATATCCGTTACAGTTATTTTAAATAACCTGTCTGATAGTTCTAACATCTGCATTATCTCTGAGACTGATTCTTTTGATTGCTTTGTCTCTTCACAATGGTTTATATTTTTTTCTTAGTATTTTAAGTGTCTTTTAATATTTGATTGAATGCCAGTAGAGACTTGGATGTGAATAATGTTTTATGACCAGAAATATGGGTACTTCCTCTTATGTCACACTTTATGTGGGGAGTTCAGTCAGTCTAGTCAGTAGATAAGCTCAGTTGGGTTTGTTGTTGTCGTTGTTGCCTTCAGTGTAGCACAGACTTCAAATTCCTTTATTCAAATTTGTCCTTAGGGTGGGCCCTGGGGTGCCAGAGATGTTTTCCTACTGTTCCTGTCCTCTCTCCAGCAGACCCTTTATAACTGTGCCATAGAGGAGTTTTTCTCTCTACTCTTTTGCCTTTTGCCAGAAGTGCATTGCTATTGCTTGTTACTCACTGTCAGGCTTGTGGTAGGGGTAGGGCACCTCCTCGGTTCTCCTGATCCATGCTCAGTCTCAAGCAGACCGTGTTTGATTGGTCCTCGGCAGGGAGTCTTCTCATTGTTTTTGCCTGTAACCTGTATGGTTTCCAAACTCTGTCTTGTGAGTGGCAGGTCTTAGACATGAGAGATTTTCTTGTCCCTCCTCTGAAAGTAGCAGATCTCTCCTTTGTGTCAGTGCAAAATCCTGATCCAAAGATATTTTTTTGTCCTTTCTCTTGGGTGAAAGAGACAAAAGCATTTTGCTTTTGTCCTACCCCAGAATCAGTAGATCTTTGCCTTGGTCCTGGAGGTAATAGGGTTTCCTATCCCTCTTCCAGAGGTAGATTGGTTCCACGTCTACCCTTCCCTCTTGTGTAACTGATATTTGCCTGAACCCTGGGATGAAAAAGTTTAGTACTTCTCCCCCATCAGCTTGGGAGTTTTGATTCATATAAGAGAAAGATTAGGGGAAATGGATGGTATTCACTCACAGGTGTAAGTGCCTGTCCCCAGTAACAGCAGATCATATTCTGTCTCTCAAACTTTCGTGAGTATCCAAGCTGTCTTCTTTGTTCTTAGTGGCTCCCAAAAGTTGAAGATGTGGCAAACCCTGTCAGTGTCCCGAAGGTGAGGGTCTCAGTCAGCAGTAGATCCAGGCTGGAAGCCAGACCCTCAGGCAACATCTTTTAAAGTATGCTAGTAGACCTCTTTCATTGAAGAGCTGGGAGCTGGGCATTTCTTTCTGCTTCCTCTGTGCTGAGCCCTTAGCTATCGCCTATTAAAGTATTTCTCTGTTTGCTGCAGTCCTGTGGGACCAGACTGTGAACACAAGTCTCATTGGCCACCAAAGCCAGGTATCAAGGGGTGCACACTCTGGGTGGCAGCAGCAAAAGCCAAGGGGACAGTCATATAGTCAAGCTCCTTCCAGGAGGATATTGGTGATTTGGAGAGGACTGTGGAGAGAATGTGGAGATGATGTCTGCTGGCTTCCCTCGTCTCAGGGCTAGATTGCAGTTGGTCCCTAGATGTGTTTTAAATTAGGAGCCTGACCCTCAGACTGCTGCTTTTGACATATGGACATAGTCCTCTTTCAACGTTGGCATTTCTGTTTGTTGCCTCTAAGCTGAGCTCTGAGGGGATAGAGTCCTCCTGAGAAAAAGCCCCTTTCTTTTTTTGCTGTAGTCTTTTGGGTCTCTTGAATGCAACCTTCGTTGGCCTTCAGAGCTGGATGTTTTGGGGGCCGGTCTCACAAGTGGGAGTCTTAAACGTTGGGGTGCTAAAGGTTGGCTCCAAAACCTTCACTCCTCAGAGAGAAGCTGTGAGTTGTGAGTTCCCTCTCTATAGTATGTCACTGGGTTGGGGATGGAGTTTATGGAGAGTGTGTCGCAGCCTTTCCTACCTCTTATGTTGTGGATTTTTCTCGTTTGTCCGATATGTAGGAGTCACTCAGCCAGTTTCTGGATTTCTTTCAGAGGGAATTGTTCCATGTGTAGCTGTAGATTCGGTTTGTTCATGAGAGGAAGTGAGTTCAGGAGCCTCCTGTGTCACCATCTTGGACTGGAACTCATGATTTTAATTGGTCTTAACTGTTTCTGTAAGTGGGTAGATGACTATATCTGCAAATGAATAGGTTTTATTACATCAGCATTGGGCCTCTTCAGTGTTTACCTTCTTCATAATTAAAACATTTTTTTCAGTTGGCCTTGGATTGTGAAGATTGTCTTGTGAATTCTTCCAGACATTTAGCTCAACGCTGGCAATTGTATTATCAGAATGTTTTAATCAATTTATGTGCCTTTCTCAAACTCAGATAAAAATCTGTAGTAAAAATCACTTATATGAACCATAGCTGAGTAACATAGAACTGCGAAGGTGTTGCTACTAAATCTACGAGTGTGAGCATTTGAAATAATTTAGATTCTACAGAGATGGAATACATAAAATGGAATACTTTCTTTTTCCCAAGATGTGTTTGTTAAATTGGAATAGTATAATGAGTGTGTATTTAATACCACTTGCCAGGCTGTTTTCAAGGGATTAAAAACTGCTCTGGTACTTGAAAACAGAAGTGCTTATCTGTTACATCTAAAAGCCACAGTACCGTGCCAATCAAATTTTTTTCTTAACAATATTAAATAAAATGTAGAGTGTGTGGGGCTGGCCCCGTGGCCGAGCGGTTAAGTTCACGTGCTCCGCTGCGGCGGCCCAGGGTTTCGCCGGTTCAGATCCTGGGTGCGGACATAACACCGCTCATCAGGCCACACTGAGGCAGAGTCCCACATGCCACAACTAGAACGACCCACAACTAAAAAGATACAACTATGTACCGGGGGGCTTTGAGGAGAAAAAGGGAAAAATAAAATCTTAAAAAAAAAAATGTAGAGTGTGTGAGGATAAGTGGCAAACCATTTCAGCCGTGTATAGCATATGATGAAATATCCTAAAAGCCATGGTTGAGTAAAAATGCTGATCAGGCTGTTTGTTATACTTGTCATTTAGATAAAAGAACTGCTACAACTGACACCAAATAGTTGCTGCACTCAGTGTAGCAGTGGCAGCATTGCTTAAATAGGAAAGGCTATTCGTTTATTTTCTTCTCCTGGGATGTAGGGGAAGAAGGCAAGTGGTGGAGATGCATAGAGCAAAATTCATTGGCTTCTTTAAAAACCTTTAGTAACAGAGAATTAAAGATTCTCATTTGGGTTCATGGATGTGGGTATGCCAATGTAAAAGTTGAGGAAAGTAAAGTAATAAACTTTGGTGACAATATTTATCTTTTTGGTTCACTTTTTTTTAAAAAAACTGTTTTTGCCGAGCACCATTTCAATGTCCCCACAATAAAGTATTCTTTTTTTTTCCATTTGTAAAGCATTCTGCTAAAGTGATATCCACACACGTTATATAGATAGGGATAGAAATGTAAATAGCATTTTTTCAAAAGGACATTTAATCTAAACCTCCCATGAAAGGGTTTTAATCGCTTTACTGATTCAGCACCAACATCTTCATCAGTCCACATAGTCAAATCATTCTAGGATTTCCTGGTCAATTTAGTTAGATTTAGCTCTGAATCTTGACCCTGCCACTAGCTAAGAAACCACCCATTAATAGCCATTTTACTTCTCCAAGACTCAATTGTTTTACCTGTAAATTGGGAATGCTAATAGGTTTGTGTTTTAAGTGGTTGTTGTGAATATAATGAAACAATTTGTATAAGACTCTTAGAACCTTGTCTTATATCCAATAAATAGTAACACTGTCATCAGATAGAATGGCCCCTTTAATCTACAGACCATAGTTATTTCCTGTAATCTTCCCAAACCTTCTCATTATTCTTTAAACAGGAACGACCATCTTTTATGATGTCATATTTCCTGACAGTCCATCCTCTTTCATCCTCTGAATTTGAAGGTTTTTGTTTAATCTCTTCATGAATATCAGATACCCTACACTTAATTAACAATATTCTGTCCTTTAACCTGACATCTTTATAACATATAACATTGAATTCATATAACATTGAGTTCAACCATCTGCTTATCTTTTCCAGGCTAGTTGTTAGCCCTCACTTTGCACTGACTCTCTTTCAATAACTATAGCCTATCCTACTTTCAGAAAAGAATAAAATAATGTATAATCTCTGTTGCCCATGACCTCTTAAAGGCTGTAGAACAGGCTTTATATGTAGTCATGGAATTAAGGGATGTTTCCAATTTCCTAATCATCCTAAATGAAGATGACGTTGGCCGATGGCTTTAAGCCAGTCATGAAGATCATAAGCAAGGTTTTAAAAGTAGTCATGCTGTTTTGCCTCTTTCTGAGCCCCTTTTCACTTTTGACATCTCTTCTCCACTCCTCTCTATATCCACAAAATGTATCTTTATGATACACTATTCTTTAACATTTCCAATGGCCCTATTTCTGAGTCTTATGCTCCACAATGATCTTTTTCTTTAATCCTCTCCTCATCCCCGGATGTTAAAGTTTAGTGATTTTCCAAAGAAAGCCTTCACAGAAAGATGTAAAAAACCTCTTTTGACACTTGCATTTTAAAAGAGAAGTTTTTTAACTCAAGCAAATTTCTGCTCTGTAGAATTTCCGAGATTTCTTGCCAATTCCCTACAACTTTCTTTTCTTTTTTGGTGAGCAAGATTGATCCGGAGCTAATGTCTGTGCCAGTCTTCCTCTACTTTGTATGTGGGATGCCACCACAGCATGGCTTGATGAACGAGGTATAGGTTTGTGGCTGGGATCTGAACCTACAATCCCTGGGCAGCTGAAGTAGAGCATGCAAACTTAACCACTATGCCACAAGGCCAGCCTCCCCGCCCCCTACAACTTTCTTACTCTCAGTAACTGTAATCATAGTCCAGCAGTTTGGAACTTCACTTCTGAAAGGTTGATATAAATGGAGCAGTTCATGTATAAATCTCAAAAGGAAGAAGGAATTATGGTGATGGTGATAATTACAACATTAATAGCAGCTTTGCTTATTGAGTACTCTCTTTGCGCCAGGAGTTCTTCTAAGCACTGTCCATATATTAGCCTTTTAAATCAACCTGTTAAATAAATATCATATTTGAAAAATGGAAATGTAAGAAATTTGGAAATTGTTGAAATTAGGACAAACAATTTATGATACAGCAATTTTAGATGGATAAAATGGCCCAAAGACTGAATTTTGAGTATAGGTTTGTGTCTCTTGGATTTATCTTGATTTTGAGCTGGCTTACTTGAGATACTTCTTTTCTTCATTATTACGATAGAGATGTCTAGCTCACATATTTATTGTGAGAATGCATAATAATGTTTTATAAATTGCGAGGTGTAAGATGGGGATATTAATTAGATAACTTCAGGTAACATTTCCTAAAATTTTTGAAATGAAAGAAAAAACTTAGAATGTATCAACACTTCAAACAGCCTTTTCTTTTTATAGTTAACTTTTACTAATGATTAGATGAAAGAGTCTGTTATGACCCATTGAAGGGGTCTGTAAATCCAAAACTGTTTTTCATTAAAGTAGTAGAAAATGATTGTAACTTTCTTGACATTTCATAGGCTTTTTATAGTAAAATTTGGAGGGCTTTTGGACTTTTGAAAAGTAATTTTGCTTTTTGTTATGTTCTTGAAGTAGGATAATTCAGTTTATTGGGATTGCTGTATACTATTAGGCTTCTGACAGATGATGCACGGTACTGTGTGTACCATTGGAGGATTGTGATGTTTAATTACATTCTTTCCTAATAGACTCCACTAATTTCATCAGGCTTGTTTAAGGGCTTTTTGTCTTAAATATTCTTAACAAATAACCTGTAAAATAATAATAATTATTACTAACAACTGACTGTGCCAGGCACTGAACTGGGCACTTTACATGCAGTATGTTTGTTTCTCTAATAATTAGCATAATTACTTCTCAGAGAGGCAATAAAAAGATTTTTTATTGTAATACACTTAAAAATCTGATTTTGAAATTTTGTTTTGCCTATCTTGTTCTGGAAGGTATCATTACTATTTCTCAAACAGAATATTTATCACTCTACCACAGTTGTCAACTGTGCTATTTGTGAAGATTAAAATATCCTCAGTATAGTGATTTTTTGTTATTATACATTTTTAAGAGTTTTAGTGTTCTTTCTTCTTCAATTTGTCTTTTCCTACTTTAATCCAAGTTCTTATTTCATTTTTTTAATATAATGCTTCTATAGGCCTGTTACTCTAATTTTTAAACCATTCTATTTATTTGAACCACTTTTTCATGTTGTGATTAAGGTTTTTTTATTATTTTCGTAGATTTAAAAAATCTTATATAATTCTATTTGTTAGCTTTTTGTAGTATTTAAAATTACTTTTCTATATTATAGGTCTCTCTATATTTACCTGGTTATGAACTTGAATTATACCTCTCTAATCAATATTTACTTTTTATTGATTTTTTTCAAGAAGTTATGACTATTTTAAATGACGAGTATTTTTGCTCTTCTTCCTTTAATCAATTTGCTGATTTTAAAAAATGTTGTCAAGCTTTTACAATTAAATTGTACAAAGAGCTCTCTGTAGGATGATAGTGCTAGGCATCTTCCTGAATTGCCCTCGAATTGTTGCTCTTAATATACTGTATAAGTAAGAGGAGCCATCAGCATTTACTTTTAGTTCTTTTGCAGAGATGAATAAACATCTTGAAATGCTGATTTAGACAATGTTTTAAAAATGCTATGTTGCACTTTGGTGTATGACTGACTCTTGCTTGGTTAAATGTTTTGCAGCATTATAACATAGTTGGATTCAGCTCATCTTTTAAAGCAGTTGTCAGAAAAATATGGGCCAGCATGGTAGAATGTATTAGCTCAATACATTGTCTCCATTTTATTATGAAGCTGCTGAGGAAGCTGTGATATACAGCACTGTCATTACAGATCTATTGTTAGGACGGTTCCACAGTCTTCTTTGCACTGCCATTAATTTATAGCAGTAAACAATATGTAGCCTTCCAACTGCAGCAAAGCAGAATCTTTTAATGAGGTGGATGTTATTACCACAATAAATCAGTGCTTTCGCGTAATGTATAATTCAATGTGTGTATTCCCACTGTAACTTCTCTGAGTAAGCTGATAGTGTATCATTGTCATTGCACAGCTCCACTGGTCTTTTTTTTTTTTTTTAACCTTCTTTTATTTGGGGGCTTCTTTTTTATACGCTTGCAAATAAATGTGGTATGTCTTGATAGCTGTCCTGTAGCAGGCTTCAGAAACGAACTGTAACAATAACAGCCAGAATCAATACTGTGGATTCTACCTATATGGATCTCTGCACGATGTCATTTTTTTTCAGATGCTGGTGAAATCAATCCTAATTGGTTTTAGCATTATATTCAAGAAACGTGATTCTATAACTATTGATTTTGGGGGTGTACTCATTTGGAAAGTAATAAAAATAGGAGCAGATAAAGTGGATACTTAACATGCTGCAGAACCGTACAAAAGGAGCATTGATTCTATTTTTAATTCACATAATTTGTCTTCCAATGATTTTGTTTCTTCTTTCTTTCCTTTTGCATGTCTCATTCTTTAGGGACAACAACTGAAATACGTTTAAAGGCATTCCAAATTGGTTCTGTAACGAAGATTTCTTGGAGTCAGTTCTTTTCTTAACTGGCATACATTTAGTAAATCAGATTTAATTCTTTGTGTAGAAACTAATACTTTAAAAGATGGCATTTTAAATTAGTATACTTTGATGCATATTTAGAATAGTATCAAAGATTTTTAAAAATTTGCTTATAAAGTATAAAAATGGCTTAAAATGTTGATTAGAACCAAGCTATTGAAAGAGAACAGTACCAAAGATAAACAGCAGTTTTGAAAAAACAGTTAATTATTTTAAGAAAGGTAGTCAAATGATGAATTTCAAATGTTGCTTAAAGTCGCATATTAACATGAAAAGCAATTTAAAAACTGGTTTAACATTGCTTCATTTTTGGCAGACTGTTTCTAAATATATCTATTTTTAAACCAATATTTTTATTTATTCCAGTTTAATATTTACCCCACAAATAATCAGATATTTTCTTTATCTTATTAATGAGGAGTGGCTAACTCATAGATTTTCCTTAAAGAAAGACATATCATGTCTTTTTTCCAGTGAATAGGTACTTTTATTTTACATAAGGAATAGAGATTTTCTAGAGATCAGAATTTTTTATGAGAATGGACTATTACTTAAAGCAGTTTATCTTAATGTTCTTTGAACCCTTAGACCCCGTTGAGAATCTTAAGAATAGTGTGTATATCTTCCTTAAGAAACTGTTTATGTGCATAATCACACAAAATTCTGCATACTGTTTAATGGAGTTCATGTATTTCCTGAATAACAGCAGCAGCAGCAATAATGATATCACGTAACGTTTATTAAACTCTTATCTTATGCCAAGGAATGTGCTGGGGACTTTATAGCTTATTATTTTATTAAAACTTTACCCCAGTTCTAAAAGATAATCTTAAAAATAATAGTTAACATTCAGTGAATGTTGTCAGGCATGGTTCATAGTACTCTACGTGTACTTACTCATTTTATTTTCCAGAACAACTTTCTGACTGAGTACTATTATTATCTCATTGAGCCCAGGTTCTTTACCACTTGGCTACACTGCTTTTGGGACCTCTTCTGTAATGTATTGTTTTCTGGTATAAGCTTGTAATCTATTATTCTTCTATGTTATATATCTTTTATATTTCATGCAGGCATGTTTCTATCCTCTAAATTCTGGTTTTACTCATCCTAGTAGAAATTTCTAGCTTTACATTTAATCCCTTTTTCACATAATCTGCTTCTTGCACTCCTTACTCCCCCCAATTTTGTTTCATCCTCTTCTCAGAACTTATTATAAATTAATCCTCTAACATCAAGATTCTGTTTCTGGTTGTTGCTTCTAATTAACTGAGTAGGATTTTATAGGTGCTTTCCAAAATATTAAATAGTTAATATTCACTTCATGTCATTGTCGTTATGAAAATGCTTGTTAGGGGCTAAAAACCTATATTCAAGAAAAACTAGACTTATTGAGAAATGACAGGTTTCTCCGTCCTTTTATATGTGTATGTTTAGCCTTCATTGAAAAATAAATTTGTTTTTCTGTCCACTCTCAGAATGTAACACTGTATTTTAGTTTATATAGGATATATATTTTTAAATTCACTTTCTCAGTTGCTAATAGGGTAACATTTGAAGAGAGAGAGAGAGAGAGGATGATTGCATTTATGTGTTCTTGTCTGTTTTTTTTCCTCCTCATTTGCAGCCAGTAGGAGCTCTGAATCCAAAAAGAGCAGCATTCTTTGCAGAGCGTTATGAATCATGGGAAGATGATCAAGTTCCAAAGTTCCACTATGGTACTCATTATTCAACTGCAAGTTTTGTTCTTGCATGGCTGCTAAGAATAGTAAGTTAATTTGAATAATAAACTATGAGTAAATAAATTCAATATTGTGGGGAATATTCAGTGATTAAAAATCATCAGCGTCTTTTTTGAATGCTAAAATTTTTTTTAATCATTGAGATTCCAATTATAAGTATCCCTTTATCCCATTTGGTATGTAGTGTATAACATATTACTGTAGAATTGCCTTCAAAAGGTTTCACCTGGAATTATATGAATTTTTTCCCTCAAATTTGCCATCTCAAATAGTTGGTATTTTACCAGATTCTAAACGTAAATTTGGTTATTTTCAAATGTTGTCTGTTAAAATAAGAACTAAATAAGATTTCATTAACACAGACATATATTCATATGTTCTGGAAACTTCACTTGCCACAAATGCGGTAAGATATGTTTCGAGGTTACACCAAGGGTGCCCTGTATTGATAATATATTGGTTAAACATGAAATGTTTCTGTAAAATTGAAAGGTGATTCATCTACTAGAAAGTAATTTCGTTGGGAAAGCATTAGCAGCACATCATTAATTAAAGCTTGTTAGAAAGGTACAGGCAGACATAAATCCTAGAAGTAATTTATAGTGCTTAGCTAATTTCAAGCAATTATCTACTAATATGTGTTTAAGTGTTCTTTAACTAAGAGGTGGCTTTTAAATCTTCCAAACGTTTTTCTTTTCTTAATCATAAATTAAATATTGAGCCATAACAATAGGAAAATTACATATTGTACCATTTCCCTGTACTATGAAGAAACTGCAATCTAATTTATGTCTGAATGTTATTAATAAATACTTCTTGGAAAGGAAGAGAGTCTGAAAAATGTTGCAAATACCAAATTTTGGAAATATTTCTTCTGAAACAAAAATAATTTAAGAATGTTAATGTAATAATTTAGGTATAAGTCCTAGTCTATGACTTGTATGTATTACTGGCTAATGTCTGTTGGTCATTAAAATATTTAGATATAAAGATTTATAAAAACCACATTTTTTATGCATGAAGGAACATATGGATTTTTTTTAATTACTTATTTTTTAGGAGCCCTTCACAACTTATTTCCTAAATTTGCAAGGAGGGAAATTTGATCATGCAGATCGAACTTTTTCATCAATTTCCAGAGCTTGGCGAAACAGTCAGCGTGATACGTCTGATATTAAGGTACAGGTGTTTCCTTTTACAGTTATTATTGCCAAGGTGTTCCTTGTTGAATGCATGTTGACAATTTCTCTGTTGCAGTACAGTCCTTTTTACTAAAGATAAGCCTCAAAGGCTTAATTAAATGGCCAAGAACCACTGTACAGAATTTCTCTCTCTCTCTTATATGTCTGTCTCTTCTTCCTGTCTGTTTGTCTGTCTGTCCTCTCTCTCTCTGTCTTTAGCTGTGGAATGGTTCTTCTTTTTCCTTGGAATCCTTTTTCTAAAGGAAAATTATCGTAGTATGCATGTAAGGCAGCATGCTCAATGGAATTTCAAACTCAATGAATAAAATTTAGTCAGAAAAATAATATGAGAAAAATCTCAGCCTTTTAATTTAATTTGTTTTATTTTTTTTTTCATTTCATTTTATTTTAAAGATTTCATGTCTCTATTTTTAAGGTAATCATCTTTTACCTGCTGCTGGTTCTAAATGCATTCCTGACTCTGCTTGGTATAGGATTGCATTATTATTGAGGAGAAATAAGATTTCTTCTCCTTTTGTATGTGTATTCACTAATGTAAAAGATCAAAAGCTTTTCACAGTGGCTAATACATTCCTTGCTAGACTTTTGCTTCTACCCTCAGAAATACAGTATTTTATTTTCATGACATAGTGTCGAGAAAATAGCAAGATATGCCCATGGTTGTGATGTTCCCTACAGTCTCATAAAGAAATATGACTTATACGTAAATAATTATACTATATGGGAGAAAATGATAAGTACCATATGAGAAATATTGAGCTTCAAAAGAGGAAAAGTTACCTTACTAATGTTTATGTTATTATAAAGTACCTTAAAAAAATTCAATATAATAATAATTATATCTTACTTTTAGGTATGCTACTTTACAGACTATAAAATGTATTCATATACTTTTCCTTCCTGTAGAGTAAACATTGCTTATATCAAAGATATTTTATCAAAGAAGATTCCACCATGTTAGAAATAATTTTTTATATCAGGACATCTATAGAATTTTTTGATATCACAAATAATATATTCTGAAATACTCGTGAAATTTTATATCATATTCTTTAAGTATCACCAGTAGATAATTTTGAAATGGATAATTAGATAACAGTAAATTGGATTAGTTAACAAATTTAATAATTGTTATTTAATTCCACTTCTAATCTCAAAGCTATTTAATTACTTATTTAACTCTGAGAATTAATGAGATATGGCACATGAAAACATTGGTAAGCCTGACTTTTTGTCATCAAATTGAAGACTTAGGAATTTTTTTTATTTCTAAATTCCTTCATTTGTTAAGCATCTCTTGACAAGTTATCTTATACTTAAGTTTTGTTCTAGAAATGTAAAAGAACCAAAACCATGAATTTGAAAATTCTTTTTTCCTACTGTAAAATCGTGAGATAGTGGATATCTTCACCTCTCTACCTCTCTTAGTACTAGTCATTCCTCCTTAACGCTTTGTTGGACCAGTGATGCATATGATAGATCCCTGTAAATTTGTTGTCTCTTCTTCCTAAATCTCAGCCTTTTCCTCTCACGATTCTTTAATTAATATATATCTGGTTCCTTTTTCCCAAACACTTGCCTTAAAATACACTATCTGTAAAGAAATTGAAAATCCATGCAGAATAGCTACAACACTTATAAATTTAAAAAACCCGCGTGAACTTCTTTACCTTTCTTCTTCATTATTTTCTGATTACTTTTGTTTCTTCACAAGTAATGACTTCAGTCCATTTCATTTTCTATTGAATGCCCCAGCACTTTAATAAAATTGCCCTAAGTACTAGACAAATACTAGAATTTCAGTTCTTGCTGTTGTGCTACTTGATTTCTAGCTTTCTAGCAGTGTTAAATAAGGCAACTATATGAGGAGGTAGAGTACAAAGTTAAGGGAAAAGTTAAAAAAATAAAAGAATTTAAAATTCTAAGTGTCAAGTTGATTGGAGTCTGGTTAGAAATATAGCTTAATTCGTAAATATAATTTAATTGTGTTCAGAGGTGCTGAAATTTTCTTCAGGACCAACTTTGCTGAAACCTGCTTACTCTTCTAACCAATATGTATATTCTTTTTTTTAACCACAAAATATTTGTATTGTAGATAGGACATTGATAAATTATGCCATTTTCTATGTTGATAAACAGCTAATTTGAGCCCTATGACTTAGTGACTTTCAAATACTTTGAAAAGTATGTAATATATAGTTACATAGGCTGTTGAAAGAGCTTCCTTATAATTGGTCCTTCTAAATGTCAAGAGGGATTTAATCATGCCTCTTTTTTTTGATCCTGCCTCTTTAAAAATGTTACATTTTAACACTTTAGAAAGCACATTCAAATTATTATAATAATATGTGTAAGAATAAATATGTAAGAAAGCACATTTAAATCACTATAATAGTATAAACATTTCATTTAAATATAACATTGTATTTCAGATGTAATCATACTAATTATAGTCTGATCTTTCTATTATCATGTTGGACCTTCTAGAAATATGAAGGAAAATGTTACATAGTAGAGAGGGCATATGAAATATGAGGGTGGGTGGTGGGAATCATTTTATTGAGTGGATTCTAAAGTCTGTATACCTTGCTTGATTAATATAGTATAGATTCTCTAAAATTTTTTCATGGCGCTTTACAAGACTGGAATGTTAGGTAGAGAGAAGATTTGTTTTAATTAATTTTTTTCAGGAAAAAAGATTAGAATAACATAATAAGATTTCTAGTACTTGACTCTTTTTTTGCTAACAGGGAACTGTCACTATAATATCATAGAATGCCTATTTCTTGCATTGTACTAATACTCAGAGAATACTTTTACTGAAAAATAATAGTTATTCCTATGAAGTAATGGTAAAAATATGAATTATTTTTATTTTAGAGAAGAAAGAGACCTTATTAGATTTTACTAAAGCAGTCTTTCATTTTTAGCATGACTTACCATTTTAAAGTTTTGGTGATCATTTGTATTTCTGTGCAGCGTTGTTGGTTCCATTTCAAATCTGACCCTCAATGATGCATTGTATTCTGCCTGGATAAACAGTTCAGAAGTATTGATCAGTTCCCTAAGTAAGCTTACCACTGTCCAATAGAAATATAATGCAAACAACAATTTCAAGCCACATATGTAATTTTAAATTTTCTTTTATTTTAAAATGTAGTCACATTCTAAAAGTCAAAAGAACTGTTGAAAGTAATTTTAATAAAATTTTTAACTTATATATCCAAAATATTATTTCAACATGTAATCAGTATAAAATTAATTACACATTTTACATTCTTTCTTCATACTAAATCTTTAGATCTGATGTGTAGTTTATATTTACAGCACATCTCTGTTCAGACTAGCCACATTTCAACTATTCAGTAGCCCATTGTGGCTAGTGGCTACTATATTGGGCAGTGCAGACTTAGGGCATTGTTTTGGAATTACACCAAGGGCTAGCTTCTGCTTATGGAAAAAATACCTTTGTCCTCTAGCACAATGATGTCTCTGATGTGGTACTTAATCTAAATATGAACTAACAAATAGTAGCAGTAATAAGTACAGTAATAAGTAGTCTTAAGGACTGAAATAGAAAGTACTAATGTAGGTTGGAGAACCATCACTGTGATAAATATTATTTTTAAATCACCAGCAGATTCTGTGTTTCAAGTCTTAAAAATTCACTTAAGGTTAGACACTGAGGTGCAAAATTAGATGTCTTCAACCTGAACCATTATCACCAAATTTTGTAGAACAAATTACAAACTCAATAAATCTTGAATGAATTTCACAAGGCAGTCACATCAAAATATTAGGCAAATATCTAGGCTTTTCTAGGCAGTTCATTGTCACTGGTTTTCCCCCCTTTCTTGAGGCAACCTGCTCATTTCAGGTACCCTTAGTGTCAATAAATTCAGTCTAATGGTTAAGTACAGTCTGACTTGCTTCAGTTTAAACTCTTTTCCTTCTCACCTACAGAGATGATTAATAGTCAGGATTGGAGAGTGGTAGGAGTCTTAAATGTCACCTAGGTTCATTATTTTAGAATGGGGGCAGTAGGAAATAGGTCTAAAGGCTGAGATTTAGGAAGAAGAGACAACAAATTTACAGGGATCTATCATATGCATCACTGGATACTAACCAGGATACTATCACCTACTAGTTGAAAATTCAAGCCTAAGCTTCAGAAAAGTGTCATAGGCATATAGGGTAAGAAGGAATAATAGGCAATACATGTCTTGAACTCCTCAAAGAGTTGTCTATTCTTTTATTCTCCACTTCCTCAGCTCCAGTTACTTCCTGAGCCCACTCAAATCAAGCTTTCTTCTCCACCAGTGTATTGAGACCAGTCTTGTCAGTCATTGATGAATAACTTCCATGTTGTCAAATGCATATTTTCAGTTCTCATGGTACTTGATCTGTTAGCATTATTGACACAATTAATTGATCCATGGCCCTCTCTTCTGAATTCTAGATTTATAGATACATCTAGTTCCCTTTGAGCTAGATATGTGTTCTTGGGCATTTTAAACTGAGCATGTCCAATATCAAACTCTGTCTTCTCCCTTACCCTCCTTTCCACCCCAAAGAAAAGTTCTGTTCTTCCCCCATTGTTTACCATTTCAGTAAAAGAAAACATCATTCACCCAGTTTGCTCAGGCCTTTAGAAGGCTTCGAAGCTTTGATTCCTCCCTGGCACACCCTCCCCACTGCCCATCTTTTTTTTTTTAAGATTTTATTTTTTCCTTTTTCTCCCCAAAGCCCCCCGATACATAGTTGTATATTCTTCATTGTCGGTCCTTCTAGTTGTGGCATGTGGGACGCTGCCTCAGCGTGGTTTGATGAGCAGTGCCATGTCCGCGCCCAGGATTCGAACCAACGAAACATTGGGCTGCCTGCAGCGGAGCGCGCGAACTTAACTGCTCGGCCACGGGGCCAGCCCCCCACTGCCCATCTTTTTAACCCTCAGTCTATATCCAGAATCTGACCAGTTATCACCACATCCAGCACCAGGGCCCTAGCCCAAGTGGCCGCATTTTTCACTTCAGCTGTTCCCCACGTTGTGTTTTCTCCATACAGCTGCAAGAATAATCTTTTATATTGTAAACCAGATCATATTCCGGGCTAAGATCCCTCCAATGACTGCTCATATAACTGCGGACAAAATTCAAGTTCTCTGTACCCACTGAGACCCTGTGTTATCTCGTTGCCTGTCTGATTCTTCTCTCTTACTCTGCTGCAGCCTCACTTGTCAGGAAAGGTGGAGTCGGTGAAAGAACCTGGAAAAAATAGAGATTGTTTGAGGAGATAGAGGAGAGGTTATGGCCATCCCAGTCAGAAGGGCAGAGCAAAACCCAAATGGGTATGTGCTCCACATGCAGTGGGGACTACTAAGATCTCCTAGTTTAGGAAGAGCTTTTCTGTCCACAAGAGAACTGATAGCTGAAGGTCATTTCCTGACCAAAAGTTATTAATGATTCAATTTTCCACATTTTTACAATTAAGACAGCTTTTCTTGCTGTTATAGCTTTACAAAAGAAGTCCATATGGGCATCTTATCACTGGTCATATCTTGGATATTCAATTTAAAAACCTGTCTTATAATTTATTGTGTATTATTAGTGATGAATGGAAACTTTGTATTAAGTTATGAAATTAGCAGGGTGAATACAGCATATTCCATACTTATAATTAAGTAAATAGAATGCAATAAAATTCTAAAGAGATTACTAAATAATATTTTCAAAATAAGTGACTATCAGTAATATTATAAAAATTAGTTTTAGCTTGAAAAATTAACCCTTAAAACTATTGTTTTTGTTAAATAATAATACAAAGTGGAGATGATCATGGAATTGTTTTATTTGTGTCTTATGAGATTTGTAAAACATGAGACCTTTGACTTGCCTTCTCCTGACTCAGAAATCCCAGGGGTCTGTGATCTGAAGATAGGTTAGCTTTCTTTTTTTCCCTATCTGCATGACTTCTTCCATAATACACCCCATGGATGCTGATAGAATCAGCTTTAGAACCATTTATAAGAATGCTACAGTTAATAGAACATAATTGCTGGAAATATATTTCTTGACGCATTTATTAGAAAAAGAAAAGCTTAAATTTTGATGATTTGGTAGATTTATTTTGTTAGTAAAAATATTTTCATCATTTATTCTTTCTGTTTTCCAAAATATTTTTAAATAAATCAGAGTTTTTAAAATGCTAAAAGAAAGTAAAATTAAAATATTATCCTTTTCCATACATCTTTTGCACATTTCTGGCATATGTACTCTCTCTCTCTTCCTTCTTTCCTTCCTCTCCCTCTTCTTCCTCTTTCTTCTTCTCTTCTTCTTCCTGTCCCTCCCCTCCTCCTCCTCCTTTCATTCATTTATTTTTGCTAGTCTCTTTTTCCGTCAGTCTTTCTCTTTCATACTCACATCAACATTAGAGTGAGCTCAAGCTCTCACCTCTCTTTTAGTGTAAAACACTCACACTCTAACTGAACTATATATCTGTTCATCTTTGTTTTTGTACATAACTTGTAGATTTGTTAATTTAACCCCATCTCTTTAACCTTTTTCTTCTTCATGTATCAACAGGTTAAAATGATGTACCCATGTCCTAATATTTTTAGCATTGAACTTTGTTGTTTTACATCTACAAGGAACCATTTTTTTCTTTGACAAAAATTGCTTGAAACACTTAAAGTTTTTCTTCTATGCTGCTTATATACTGGGCAGAAAAAAATCTTTTAAGGCACTTAGAAAATGCTTCTATCTATCTTCCTAAAGTATAAAAATGTGCACACATCAGCTATGATTTGTTTTTTGACTGGTGATCTTATGATATTTTTGTTCAGTTAAAAAGGTAGACTATTCATTAATGTGTTCATACACTGATATTAACTGTTCTCTAACATACGTATAGCAATATGTATATATTTATGTATGTATTTTACAACTTGTTCCAGAAAGGATTTAAGGTGGGCATTTTATTTATGTCTTCTCCTCTAGCAGTCACAGCTTACCTGTTGTTTGCTTTATTGACACCCATTATCTCTTCCCAAATTACAATTTCCTTGAAGATAGGGGCCTGGAACAGCACAAGGCTCAGTGAAGATGTCCAGTCCAAATATGGAAGTGAAAAAATGTGTTGAAAGCAGGAGAGAACTATAAAATATTGAGAGTATTCATCATAAAGTGAGGCATGTTAAGCTATACTGTCATTGCTAATAAAAAATAATAAATTTGTATTAAATCTGATAGTGTTTTAGTAGGAATTATTAAGTCTCAAATATTTTTGTGGACATATTTATTTTTAAAAGTAAATTTTGTTAAATGCCCTTGGAATTATGTTAAATGCTTTTATGAATGGGCATAATTCAGTGAATGACATGTTGGCTTTAAGAATCAGGCAAGTTGAGTCTGTAATTTAGGATTTTTATCAGGGGTCATGTTACTGATAATAATAACAGTAATATGTTATGTGCATATAGAATTCTGTATTATCTCATATTAGCCTCACAACAACTCTGTGTTTTAGAAGGGGCAATTGAGGTGAGTAAGGGTCAGAAAATTAAATTAATTTAAGGGCATGTGACCACTAAGTTGAGTAGATAAGACTCAAACCCAATTATTCTCTCCACTGTATTAGATTGAGATAGATATATCTATTATGTATTGGTTTGTAATCCATGATTTTTCTTCCTTTTAATGCATTTGAAATGACAGTTTTATAATATCTAAAACCACACAATATATACTGGATCTGTCTAGAAGGATTATAGATTATTTTTTCTTCTTCAGTTTGAAAAAATTGCTGTTAATTTCTTTTACTAAAGGAAAAAAATAGCATTTTATCTACTAAATAAGGAGAAACTAAATTTAAACATCAATTTGGAAACTTTCAGGTATGCAGTCCATTTAAAATGAATTATAGGTTCAATTCAACTCTAATCAATATTTTTTTAATTTTTTCTCATTTGTGGGCTAACAAATCAAGTGTGAAAGTTAAAATGTATGAGAACATGTACATTATTTTTTTCATGATATGTTGTTTATCAACTCTTTTTTGTTCATTAAGAAAACTTTTTGGATTTTTTCCCTTTGTAAAATATACCATTTTTCCAATGGAGAAAGGTTAAAATTTTGCTTTCACATCTTTTGTATTATCAAGGTCCCCAAAGCAGTAAACATTAAATTAGTTACCTTGCTATCATTCTTATATTTGAGTTGTCAGGATTTCATATTTTTATAAGAATAAAATAAAATTTTAACTTAAGCTCTGAAATATCATCTCTATTTTTATTTCAGTTTTGATTATCTTGCTTCTTTGGGTTGATAGATTAGTACTTGTCATGGTTGCCCAGGTTAGCGAAGTGATAGTTTTAGTTCAGTGGATAGAATTGGTAATTATTAGAAGGAGAATCAGACAAACTCACTGCAGAGGCCATTCATATCAGTGGGGATTATACCTTAATAAAGAAAACTAAAGCATATGTGTGGTCACAACCAATCCTTGTCATTATGCCATGAAAGCTTGGGATTTGTGATCAAAGCAATGGGCTTATCCTGAACTGTAGTATAACCCCTGGTTGAACCTTTCAGGTTTTTATTTTAGGAGATGATACACTACATTTTGACCATGTTACCTGTCTCTAAAACCCATCTGCCTAATTAAGTGATAGAGATTAAAATTATTGTCAGCAACTCAGAAGAAAATGTGAATTGTAAATATCTGTCTTCTGTCAGTGTTGTTTACTTATCATTTTCCACTGATCTTTTAAAGAATTGCTGAACATGTGTTTTTTATCCAGAGCTGAATCTGTTCTGATGAATATAAAACATACTTCATTTTGTAAATGTACATTAGAAGTACTAGAAAGACATAGTCTTTGACTGTGTTACTAAATTTCATCTGTCAAAGGAGATAATTTTGAACTGTAATATTTGGTATTATATCAAGTCATGGATCTTAGAAAGATGCTTTTAGGATTAAGATGAAATTCCACCGTATAAGTTAAATGTCACTATCAGCCATAGTAAAATTTAAGCAATATGTATACGTATTTATTTCCTTTGTCACATTTTGGTGTGCCTCAGTTGAGTTCAGCATGTTTATTTTATATTAACAGTATATTCAACTCCCGTCAATTGATTTATTTATGCAATTTCCTTATAATGAGGTTGTAATATGTTTTAGGTATAAATGTTCACTGTTTTACTTATTGTGCTTATTTGATGCTATCCTTTATACTATATGTAGATTCTTCATAATCTTTCTCTTCAGTGTTAATTTCTTGAAACATTTATCCTATTTTAAATTCATGTTCATTTTTAAAATTCCCTAATGGAAAAAATCTTTTCTTGTGGAACAAAAGCTAAACTTTGTAGCCTAGCCACCATGGCTTTCCACACTTTGACCCTACCTAGGTCTCCAACTTTATCTCCCACCTCGTGTACACCAATTAAATAGTTCTTCATTGATCACTGGAAACAAATGATATGCACATTTCAATCTCTGTTCCTCTTCTTAAGATATTCCCCTTATCAGGACTATTCTTGACTTTCCCCTCTGCTTATTTATCTTTGAGTTCAAATATCATTTTTTAATCATTCATTTAACAGATTTTTACTGGATGCCTAATATGTATCACATACTATCTCTAGGCTTTGGAGGTTCAGTGGTGAACAAGATAAGTAAAGTCCTCAATCTCATGGAGCCCTCAATTTAGAGGAACATAGATGCAAACAGACAATTACAGTACAGTTTGATGACTGTTGTATTAGGGAAAGACAATGTGTTATGTTCTTTTCCCGAGAGCTTTCTCTGGCCACCCCACCTTTTAGATATTATTTTCTCTTTTGAAGTTCTAGACTGCTATTTGTTCCTACAACCAATTTTCTTCTAATAAATGTATCCTTTCACTCTTATTTAGCAATTTAGATCTGTGATCTGTTTAGGGGGTGGGGGAAGAAGACTCATGTCTCCATATCCCAGACCATAACAGAATTCTCTGCAAAGAGTAAAAACCAAGTAAATATTTTTTTGTAGTAATGATGTGTTACATCACCCTTTATATCTACCTAAGGCTTAAATCAAATAATCAATTAAATAAGAGGAACTTCTTAAAAGTTTTATTAAAAGTAACATTTACATTATATTTGTATTTCTGCCTATAGTGAATTCTCCTACCATTTTGTTTCCTAGAAATAATTATCATGGAACATATTGGTGACTTTTTATCATTGAAATATATGTAAATTCATAACCACCAACTCAAGTGTATAAGAAATGTCCCAGTTTGAAATCAAGTCTTCTTCATATTAGGCTAGAGGGAAATTCGTTTATAGACGTTAGAGGAGTGGGTCAGGGTCCTCCTTTGCCCAAGGCTTGAATGAGATGCAAGCTTATTGGTACCTAGAAAACTGACCCTCGCATCTTCAGTCCGTCTTGTTCATTAGTAATATCCTCATTGTCTAAGACACATGGTCTTTTGGAAGCAGGCAGCTCTGCTAATTTTACCAAGCTTGGGTAAAGAAATCTTTGCTGATGCCAAAAGCCCTGATGCCAAGAGACTAACTTCCCTAAGTGCACCATGATGAGGCCACTATGTAGGGTGGGGCAGATTGTTCTCTATGTAAGGCTGCTTGGCTGAAGGACAAAGTAGGAGCTGAACTCCAGCTTGTGCTGCACTTACAGACTGAGTGACAACTGGGCAAGCAGCGACCCTGACCGTCACTAGGCCTTCCCTCGGTTCCAGCCTACCTTCTTCATCCCTTCTCCTTCCCCTCGGGCTTAAAGGAGGCTAACTACGGATTTTGAGAAACTTGTTTACCTAATGTTGGGGAAGAATCTTCTCTCTCTTCTTTGGTTTCTGGCCCTTTAAAAGCACTGACCTTTCAGGGGCCAGCCCAGTGGCTTAGTGGTTAAGTTCACACACTCCACTTTGGCAGTGTGGGGTTCACTGGTTCAGATCCCGGGTGTGGACTTACACATTGCTCGTCAAGCCAGCATCCCACATACAAAATAGAGGAAGATTAGCACAGATGGTAGCTCAGTGACAATCTTCCTCACCAAAAAAAAATAAACACTAACTTTTAACATTGCTTCTCCTGGACATCTTACATAATCTCCTCTGTCTGCTTAGACTTTCACAAAAGACAAAAAAAGAGGATATCTTTAAGAAGCCTCTGCTCTGGACCCTGCAAATGTTCTGGAAATATCTGACTACTTTCTTGAAATCAGAAGTTTACAGGGTGGGAGGTAAAAAATACAGAGAACAAAGGCCAGCCCCAGTGGCCTAGTAGTTAAGTTCACTGTGCTCCACGTTGGCAGCCCGGGTTCAGTTCCTGGGCGCTGACCTACAGCAGTCATCTCAGTGGCCATGCTGTGGCAGTGGCTCACATACCAAAAAAAAGAGGAAGATTGGCACAGATGTTAGCTCAGGGCAAATCTTCCTAAGCAAAAAGAGAAAGATTGGCAACAAGTGTTAGCTCAAGGCAAATCTTCCTCAGCAAAAACAAACAAAAAGAGCAAAACACAAATTCATATCCTGGTAAATTTCAAGTGAAATTAAGCTTAATTTTTAATTAATAAAGCTTAAATTTTTAATCCTCAAATTTTTATAAAGTCCAGTGTATGAAACTTACTTTTTATCATTGGATAAATGATGGGATGGCTATCTTTAGTAGGAAATCATAAATAAGATCTTTGGTAATTATGGAAATTGATAGCTATTACCTCCCTCCCAGCATATTCTATAGAAATTATATAACTGAAAGTTTAACATGGTCTAGTAAAACTTAAAAGTTTAAAATTGCTTTCTTCCTATCTTCTATTAAAAATTTCATGTTTATTTTATGTGTATTTTTGCTCCATTTAATTTCTAGTTAAATTAATTGAATTTATATTTGGGATAAGCTGTCAATATTAAAGTAACAAAATAAATTTATGTTTAAATAAAGTGGGCCAAGAACAAAATATATTTCTGTTAATTGAATTTAGTACTTGTAAAAGAACCAGTGAAGAGCATTTCTGTTTTGAGCAAATATATTTTTGTCAATTTGTTAAGCAACCTGAGTAAAATGACTGATGTAGAAGACAAAGAAAAGCATAGAATCATAAGAATTTTAGTGCTGTATAAGAAGGATTGAAGACGTTATTTCTATGAAAATTGCTATGAAATGTCACTTGTCCCATTTCTGCTTTCTAGACATGGTCTCAAGAAAGAGTATATTTTTTGTGTATTTTTACTATGCAATATGTATCTCTGATTTATAATAGAAATGACTGATCTCCCCAGTTTTAAAACTTGACAGAAACTTAGCATCTAAAATTCAGCCATTATAATTGTTTTGAATCCTAGGAGAATTATTACATAGGAGCATAGTGAGTATAACAGGCAAAAGAAGGACAACATTTTCTCATCATGAGAGCCTTGGGGTAAGGGTGGGAGTGTATTGTTGAAATTAAAGTAATTAGTATTTAATTAAGCCAAAATGCTGCTTTTGATTTTGAATACACAAGGAAGGCATGGTCTTCCTTCCCTTTGTAGAAGATGACTTCGGAATAGCAACATTCCTCTTCATTAGCCAAGTAATATGGAGTGAAAATAAGACATTTTGGTAAAATTTCTCAAAGCTGGAATTTATTGAATGGACACTTCAGCAAATTAATAATGGATAAAGTGACATTTCATATTTGGGTAAATAATTATAGCATAATTTAAAAATTCTGTTTGATTAGTTTTATTAAATAAATATTATTAGATGTAGTATGTATACATATTACATATATATAATATATACGTTTTCAGGAGGACCAGTTGTTTTCTTATCATGAAAGAATGAAAAGTTTATGTTTACTTTGTAGAAAAATCACTTAGAATATACGTTAGCAACTTATATTTAAAACATTTAGCACTGTATATACTGTATAAGTAGAACTCATACTTATTTGATGATTAAGGACACAGGCTTCATAGTTAGAGAAGTCCTGATCTAAGTTCCAAATTTATCATAAATCAGCTGTGTAACCTTGGGCAAATTAATTCACTTCTTTGAGCTTTAGTTCATGTTTTAAGTGGAGATGATACCTTGTAAAGTTCTTGTGAAGATTAAATGTGATAAGGTTTATTGAGAATTTATTTTTGTCCCTAATTCATCTCATGCAATAAATGTTAGCTCAAACAAATTGGATATAACTTTTTGTGCACGAAATAGCACACATATGTCTTTCGTCTTTTTGTCAGACTTGCATGCATCATTTTTGGAGATGAGGATCTTAAAATTTTTGTGTGATCTTTGTGTCATTTCATTCGTGGTTAAACTTTTAACAGGATTTTTCCTTATTAAAAAAAATTTGTTCAATTTAAATGTTTTTCTAATCTAATGATCAGGTGGTTGTCAGGCAGTTGGAAGACAAGCTCATTTCTACCCTGCTTAGTTAATTATTGTGATTGTAAACAAAGGGTGTACAATTCAAAGTCAAGCAACATTTCACATGGATGATGGAGGTGATAATAGCTTAATTCCTGCTGGATCTTTTTTCTTTGCCCTGGTGAGTTCATACTGACCTTGTCCAAAATCTGATGACCTCCCTATTTTACTCAACTGTTTGGAAAGCTGTGCCTGCCATAGCTGGCCCTGAGGGGGTATCTGAAAGACCACTGAGTCACTGACCCATGTCAAGACTGGATTTTAAGTCTGATCTACAGGACCTCTGAAATAGTTATACATGGGGCTTATTGTACACATAAACCTAGCCTGCTGCATTTTTCTACTTAGTAAATATCCTATTAAAGTGTATTTTAAATGTCTTTATTAAAGTCATATTTAATTTACTCAGTTTCTTATGCAGATCGTTTTCTAGACTAATTATAAATTTCGATCTTTTATCAGAGTTAGTACCTTAAAACTAACCTTGAATGTTTTGAAATGTCAGCAAAATATACTGTTAAACCATGGCTAAATGTAATGAATATCTTTCTGGGTGATGAAGGGACCAAAACAGTGGCATTTTAATGCTTATAAAGATTTTACCTTTTTCTGGCAAAAATACCATAGACCGCATAAAAAAAATCTAGTTTAAGCTGTTGTTATTGTTACAGCTTGTTAATCTCTGTTTATATTTTGTCAAACCTCAAATATTATTCAATTGTTGGTATTTAAGAGTTTTGAGGTTATGAGACTTGTCCTGAAGGAAAGCATATAACCACCCAGTAAGACGTTATTTAAATTTGGTTGGATGGGATCTGTCTACCTTAATAGAAACTTTGTGATAGGGCTATGATATGAAAAGAGAAAAAAATTCCTTATGTTTATTTTGTTCTAGTTCTCCACAATAGGAAATGATCAGGCCCCTTTATGAATACCTAGTCAGAATTTTACAATTTATAATATGACATTGTCTTTTATTTTTATATAGGAGTTGATCCCTGAATTTTATTATCTCCCTGAGATGTTTGTCAACTTCAATAATTATAATCTTGGAGTGATGGACGATGGGACAGTAGTGTCTGATGTTGAACTTCCTCCTTGGGCCAAAACCTCAGAAGAATTTGTTCGCATAAACAGATTGGTAAGATAGTAATCATCTCCTCTGTCTGTCATGAGCCTTTTCTCAAAGTATCTTTCATGTGTTGGTATGATCATTAACCCTTGCTCTTCTGGACAAAACTGTAGGTGATAGGGATAACTGAAAGTGACAGAATAGTTCATGAATCTCCATATACACTTTATAAAATGTTATTGATTTGAAAAGTATAATTGTTTCTTTTATTGTCTTATGCAGAATTTATTTTCATATGTACATGATAATTCAAAATTACAAATGAAAGTTATAAGTGAAACTGGAATTCTATGCTTTTTCAAACATGGGTTTCTTGTGCCAGGAAAAGACGTAATTCTGTGTTCCTTGTTAGAAGTCTATTGCACATTTTAGTAATAGAAACAAGATCTTCAAATTATATCCCGTATCTGTCTTTTGAAGGAAATCTTCATGTAGTATTTAGAATATGAAAACTTAAAAACTTAAAAGCCCAGTAATCATTGTGCTCACAAACAACTCTTTAGAATCCTCGCTAGTGAACTTCTTAGTGTCCTCTGTTATATGGGTTCTGTATTGTTTTATGAAAAAGTAATATGACTTTTCCTTTTTGCCTTTCAGTTTCCTAAGTTAGAATCAGGCAGCTTTATTCTCAGTATTTAAAAGTACTCCGTATTAAAAATGAAATCTAAATTGCATTGTGTTTTTCATTTATATTAAACAAGGAAAATTATATGCATTTTAGTTTTCTAGGTGGCATTTCTTACCTTTTATACCAACAATTATATTTTAATCCTGTCTTCCAGATCCTAATTGCAATCTCGTTATTATTGAAATTTCACATTTTAAATATACTGGAAGCAATGCAAGGGGAATGGAAAGAACATAGACTTCAAAGTTAGACCAGTTTTCCCAATCAGATAAATTACTTTGCTGGTTATAGGACCTTAGGCAATTTAACCTTTTTGAGCCTTGGTTGCTTCATTTGTAATTTGGAAGTTATGAGTATAAAATTTTGATTATGTGTATAAAACACCTAGAATATTCTCTGGCTTAGAGTAGGCACTCAGAAAATAGTACCTAACATTATTCTATTACAATCTTAAGGTACATGTTACATTTTTCTTTTACCCCACACATTTTTTTAGATTCTCATTAAGTTACTATAATTAAAATGAAAACCCAAGAAAAAGCTTAGCTCTGGAAGATACTGATGGAGATCCCAGATTTTTAAATGTGACAGTTGTCTGTGGTTGTGCGATTTCTTTTCCCCAGGGGCACATAGAAGTCAATAGAAAGTAAAATCATTCTGCAATTTTTTTTTTCTTGCTTTCAGTGATTGTCACCCTTTTTAAACACATTTATTGAGGTATAATTTACATACCATAAAACTCACCTTTTTAAAATTGAACAATTCATTGAGTTTTAGTAAGTTTATACAGTTGTGTAACTGTCGCCACAATCAGCACACTTACATCACTCCAAAAAGCTTCCTTAGACCTGTTTGCAGTCCGTCTCTGCTCCTTCTTCTAGTCGCAGGCAACCAATGATTCTGTCTCTATAGTTTTGTTTTTTTCTAGAAATTTTGTATAATTGGAATATGTAGTCTTTTTGTGCCTGGCTTCTTTCACTTAACGCGATGTTTTTGAGATTCATCTGTGTCGTTGCGTATATTAGTAGTTAATTTATTTTTATTGTTGCATAGTATTCCATTTTATAGATATAACACATTTTATTTATCTGTTCACCAGTTCATGGAAATTTGTTTTTTTTCCAGTTTGAGGCTATTATGAATATTTGCATATAGTTTACTAGGGTGGACCTATTTTTTCATTTCTCTTGGGTAGATTCCTAGGAGTTTAATTGCTGGGTTGTATGGTAAGAATATGTTTACTGTATTATTTTGTATTCCAACCAACAGTATATGGAGTTCCAGTTTCTCCGTATTCTTGCCAAGACTTGGTATTGTCAATCTTATTTATTTTTGCCGTTCTAGTAGGTATTTCATTGTGACTTTAATTTGCATTTCCCTAATGACTAATGATGTTGACCACCTTTCCACAGGCTTATTTTATGAGAGATATGGGAAAATGCTCATATGTTTCTTTGGTGAGCTATATATTCAAATATTTTGCCTATTTTTAATTGGATTGTTTATCTTTTTATTATTTAATTGTAAGAGATCTGTATATGTTCTCCATAAAAATCCTTTATTCAACATGCATTTTACGAATACTTTTCTTCTGGTCTGTGGCTTGTGTTTTCATTTTTTAATGGTTCCTTTTGAATCACCATTTAAAAAAATGTTTTTACTCTTAGGTAGCTATATAATACTATTTACATAATATTTGAAAAATATAATCATCCCATTCTTGAGGAATATATTTTTAAGAAAAAAATTAAAATCATATTCTGATCATTTTATTAATGAAACACTTTTTCTCAAATATGATTTAAACTTTTAAGTCTCAAGGGAACCAGCTCTTTATTAATCATCATCATATTTAGTACTTTTAAAAGTACAAAGAAGTTTGTTAGTGTATTTACTATGCTTTGAAAGAGGTCTAAAAGGCAGAAATATTTGAATAAATTATATTTAAAACTTTTCAACAATATTTTGACCATTATCAAAATTTATTGTGTAAAATGAGGTAGGCCACTCTCCTGACAGTACCTCCCGTCTCTACTCCCTCTACCTTCACCTCAGAAGAGCCAGATCTATTTGGGATGGCTTTCCCTATGACACCAAGGGAAGGAAGGTGGCAACTTACCAAATGGTTTTCCAATCAGATTTCAGATTTGCTTGCCCATGCTCTAAACTTAGACATGAATATGAAATTAGATACCAAATAATATTTTATAATTACTTATAACTTATTATTAAGTTATTAAACATTTGTCCCAATGCTTCCTCCTCCTACGAGTTATGACTTCATATTTTAGGCTCTGAATAAGCTTGCATTCTTAACAGAACTGTATAAAAATTCATTGCAAATTAAATGCAAACATAGTTTAGAGTTGAATATTTACATTTCTGATCATTTTAATTCGTTATTAAGAAAGATACTTGATTTTACCTATATGTATCTTTATGAAAGAATTTAATAACTCATTCATTCATGGAAAAATACTTATTATACACCTATCATGAGCAAAGCTTTCCTGCAGTACAGTCCATATTGATTCATTTTATAATCTCCTGTTAACTTTCTATAAGTGACTAAATTATTAGTATGGTATTTTATGTATCTCTTAGCATGTTATCACAGAAGGTTTTATCCCCCTCCTTTTTTTGGTTTGCCTCCTGAAGTCCACAGATTTTATACAATGATTGTAGCTCATGAAATGCATACGACTTTGATCTGTGACCTTTTTGTGGTGCTAATCGGGTTCCTGATATCATTATACCTTACTCATTAATCATATTTCCTGCAGCCCGTCAGGCAGCCAGACAGCACAAGTCCCTGTTTTCAGCCCTCTGTTGGCAGGTTTCTGCTTTTCCAGATTATTACAGACGATACTTTGGCTTCTTATAGCCCGAGCCACATCAAGCTGTGTGTTACAATTAAAGTCAGATGGTCCTCAGGTTGAACAGGGATATAGTGTTGCAGCTGTCTCTCTTCCTGGAACAAACCAGCACCAAGAACAGATGATCTATGGGACAGTGAATAATAACAGATTGTACAGTACTCCGTTGGTAGCAGGGGATCACAGAATTAATTAACTGACATACTCATTTTAAGATACCCAGCATGTCTTTTTTAAGTATTTGTTTGCCCAAATATTACTTCAAAGGGATAGGATATTTTTAGGAGCATGATTTTGAAGGTAGACCAGTAATGCTACATATTCTATTTGTGCTAGAGACTGTAACTACTATCTTACTTAACATTTGAATCCTCACAGCTTTCTATAAGTAATGAAGATCTAAATGTAGGATTGGTAAGTTAGCTAAAGTTTTGGGTTTATGTACAGAAGGTAATATCCTGTATATTTTAGAAGGAAAACTCACGTAGGTCTGATTAGTCTTTCAGGTAAATAAATTATATTTTCTTTGTTCTGAACAGTTGAAATCAGGGTAAAACCAAAGCAGTCTTAACTACCTACCAGAGATTGGTCTGTGTTATTTAATATTATCTGGACCAGAAAAAACCCATTTTTATTCCAAATACTGCTTCAGAAATATAAATGAGAAACAGGCTTTCATATTTTCAAATAATATAAAAATGTATGAGTTCAGACTACTCATCATTTATCTCATGATATAATGTCGATGTTATGGACCTATATTATATTGCCTCTTATAACCCTTGAGTTTTTAGTTGCATAAGAGACAAAACCATACTCTGAGGAGTAATGATAGGTCTATTTATAAAAGTTGGTGAAGTGAAGCATTTTGTTTTAGCTGAAGGATGTATAATTTATTCAAATAATAATAATAATAAAAGTAATTCGTTCATTTAACAGGTACTTACTGAGTGCCTATCTGTGTGCTAGCACTGTTAGACTCAGCGAACAAGACAGAGGATATCCCTACTCTTTTAAAGATTACTTCCTCTTTGATAACTTATGTTGTTGAAATAGAAAGCTTTTCAAGGCTGAGGGGTGGCATGAATATAATAAAGGAAGGCTTCTGTTAATGAATTGTCCTGAGGTTACCAGTTAGGATCACACTTGCTTTTGTTTATCTTCTGTAGCTTTTGTCTTCTCTACTATTTCATAATGGTGACATGAGTAGTCACTTGCTTGGGAAGGTAAAGAAAAATAAAATGAGTATATTATCACCTTTCCGGGTAATATATAGGCAAATTGAAAGTAATAGTATCTTTTTATATTATTGTCTGGGAGAAAAATTAAATTGTCAGATTTCGTTTCTCCACCAACCTTGTTTTTTCCTATTTATTGCTAAAATTTAAATCTGTTCAACTTAAACCTTCATAGATCTTATAGCTCTGAATGAACTAGGTCAGTTTTTTTAACTTTTTCCTTTGAATGGAAAATTTACAATTCTCAAGTGATGACAGCATAGTTAACACTAAGAATCTCATGTCCCTGATGAAAAAGTACTACATGTACATGTAGCGAGACCCATAGCTTGAGATGGCTGAGTTTGCAATGATGTAGCAATTAGATTATTATAATGGCATATTATGTTCCAAATTACAGTATTTAGAAACACTGTAAGGTTGAGAGGTTTGATAGAGATTTGAAAGGGGTTGCATATTTTTGACCTTTATTCACATCCTTGTTTCCATTTTCTGAGGAAATGGCATTTAAAAGCCTGTTTCTTTTTTTTTTTTTAAAGATTTTATTTTTTCCTTTTTCTCCCCAAAGCCCCCCAGTACATAGTTGTATATTCTTCGTTGTGGGTCCTTGTAGTTGTGGTATGTGGGACGCTGCCTCAGCGTGGTTTGATGAGCAGTGCCATGTCCGTGCCCAGGATTCAAACCAACGAAACACTGGGCCGCCTGCAGCGGAGCGCACAGACTTAACCACTCGGCCACGGGGCCAGCCCCCTAAAAGCCTGTTTCTTAAGAGAGCGGACCAGGCAACATTTGTTTACTTATTTTTTGGACTAGAAATGCTGGAAGCTAACATGCTTTTTTCATATTGTTCCTTTTTCAGTTGCCTTTTTGTTTTCCATGTTGATGATGATATGGCCAACAGTGTAAATAGCCATGGTGGCTCTATCTGGTAATAGTGATTCTCAACTGTGGACATATCCCTCCTTCTCCCTCCTCAACGCCTGCAGTGTTTGGATCTAAATCCCTAGAGGATTAGAGGGACTTGCTTTACTATATATCAAGAATTATTATAAAACTATGGTAATTAGAGAAAATTAGGAGAAATAGACTAACTGAAGTGAATGGAGAATCCAGAACCAGAACAGGACGTATAAAGAAACTTCATCTATTACAGAGCTGTTATTACAGATCTGTGGGGAATCTGTGCTGAGACATATACTTATTGTCTTAGTTTCATAAGGCTGCCGTAACAAAGTACCACAAACTGAGTGGCTTAAACAACAGAAATTACTTGTCTCACAGCTTTGGAGGCTAGAAGTCTGAAATGAAAGTTCAGCAGGGTTGGTTCCATTGGAGCGCTGTGAGGGAAGGATCTGTTGTAGGCCTCCTGTTGGCTTGTGTATAGCTGTCTTCTCACTATGTCTCTTCCCATCGTCTTCCCTCTATGTGTGTCTGTCTCTGTGTCCAAATTTCCCCTTTTTTTTGATGAGGAAGGTTGGCCCTGAGATAACATCTGCTGCCAATCTTCCTCTTTTTGCTTGAGGAATGTTATCCCTGACCTAACATCTGTGCCACTCTCCCTCTATTTTGTACGTGGAGTGCTGCCATAGCGTGGCTTGATGAGCGGTGTGTAGATCCACGCCTGGGATCTGAACCCATGAACCCGCAAACCCCAGGCCACCAAAGCAGAGCATGTGAACTTAACCACTATGCCACTGGGCCGGCTGCCAAATTTCCCGTTTTTATGAGGACACCAGTCACACTAGAGTAGGGACCCACCCTACTCCAGTATGACCTCATCTTAACATCAATAATTGCATATGTAATGACCCTAGTTCCAAATCAGGTCATATTCTGAGTTACTGGGAGTTTAAGATTTTGACATATGAATTTTGGGGGACACAGTTCAACCCATAACAGACATCAGTATGGAAAAAAAATGAAATTGGCACTTTGTCTTATACCACAAACAAAAATTAAAGTATATTAAGGCTTTAAATATGAAGGCAAAAGTGTAAACTTTTAGAAAATGATAACAGGAGGATTTCTTTGTGATCTTGGAATATGGAAAAGTTTTCCAAACAAGAAACAAAAAGTGAAATATGATATATTACATTAATTAATTTTTGGTTGTTAAGCCCAACTTTTCATTCTTTGAATATATATCACACTTGATGGTATAAATTTTTTGATATACATTTTATTTTTTTGTTAATATTTTGTTGAGAAGTTATTACTTTTGAGGATTTTTGCATTTATATTTATGAGGATTATTGGTATACAGTTTTCTTATGATATCTTTTTCTGATTTTAATATCAGGATAATATTGATCTCATAGAATGATATGTGGCAAAGTGTTCCCTCTTCCTGTATTTTCTGAAAGACTTTGTGAAAGATTGGTGTTATTTCTTCTTTAACTATTTGGTGGGATTTACCACTGAAGCCATCCAGACATGCGATTTTCTTTGTGGGAAGATTTTAAATTACCAGTTTAATTTATTTACTTGTTAAAGGTTTATTTAGATTTTTCTGTTTTTTCTTGAATCAGTTTCAGTAACTTGTGTCTTTCTAGGAATTTGTGCATTTAATCTAGATTGTCTGATTTATTGGTATCAAGTTGTTCATAGTATGCCTTATAATCATTTTAATTTCTCTGAGGCTGGTAGTGATGTTACTTCATTCATCCCTGATTTTTGGTAATTTGTATCATCTTTTTTTTCTTGTTTAATCTTGCTAAAGTTTTATCAGTTTCATTGATCTTTTCAAAGAACCAAATTTTCATTGATTTTTCTCTATTGGGTTTTTTCTTTCATTGTGTTTTCACTCTAATACTCATTATTGCTTTCCTTCTCCTTACTTTGGGTTTGGTTTGCTCTTTTACTAGACTTTTAATTTGGGAAACTACATTTTTTATTTGAGTTCTTTCTTTTTTCCCAATATTGGCTTTTACAGCTATGTTTCCCTTTATGTACTATTTTTGCTGTATCCCATAAAACTTTGATACAGGAGTACCTTGGAGATGTTGCAGGTTTGGTTCCAGACCACTGCAGTACTACAAGTCACATGAAGTTTTTGGTTTCTCAATGCATTTAAAACTTATGTTGACACTATACTGTAGTCTGTTGAGTGTGCCATAGCCATTATGTTTAAAAAAAGATGTACTTATCTTAATTAAAAAATACTTTATTGCTAAAACATGCTAACCATTATCTGAGCCTTTAGCAAGTCGTAATTTTTTTGCTGGTGGAAGGTCTTGCCTCGATGTTGATGGCTGCTGACTGATCAGGATGGTGATTGCTGAATGTTGGAGCGGCTGTGGCAATTTTTAAAAATAAGGCAACAGTGAAGTTTGCCCCAGTACTTGACTCTTGGTTTCACAAACGATTTCCCTGTAGCACGTGATGCTGTTTGATAGCGTTTTACCCACAGTGGAATGTCTTTCAAAATTAGGGTCAGTCCTCTCAAACCCTGCCACTGCTTTATCAACTAAGTTTATGTAATATTCTAAATCCTTTGTTATCATTTCAACAATCTTTACCAGGAGTAGACTTTATCTCAAGAAATCACTTTCTTTGCTCATGCATTAGAAGGAAATCATCATCCGTTAAAGTTTCATCATGAGATGGCAGCAATTCGGTCCCGTCTTCAGGCTCCACTTCTAGTTCTAGTTCTCTTGCTGTTTCCACCACATCTGCAGTTACTGCTTCTACTGAAGTCTTGAACCCCTCAAACTCATCCATGAGGGCTGGAATCAACTTCTTCCAAACTCCTGTTAGTGTTGACATTTTGACCTCTTCCCATGAATCAAAAATGTTTGTAATGGCATCTGGAATAGTAAATGCTTTCCATAAGAGTTTCAATTTACTTTGCCCGAATCCATCAGAGGAATCACTATCTATGGCAGCTACAGCCTTACTAAATGTATTTCTTAAATAATAATACTTGAAATTTGAAATTACTCCTTGATCCATGGGCTGCAGAATGGACACTATGTTAGCAGCCATGAAAACAGCATTAATCTGTAAATCAACATTTCCATCAGAGCTCTTGGTGACTAGGTGCATTGTCATTGAGCAGTAATATTTTGAAAGGAATCTTTTTTTCTGGGCAGTAGGTCTCAACAAAGGGTTTAACATATTCAGTAAATCATGTTGTAAACAGATATGCAGTCATCCAGGCTTCATTGTTCCATTTATAGAACACAGGCAGAGAAAATTTAGCATAATTCTTCAGGGCCCTAGGATTTAGGGGATGGTAATTGAGTACTGGCTTCAGCCTAAAGTCACCAGCTGCATTAGCCCCTAACAAGAGTCAGCCTGTTCTTTGAAGCTTTGAAGCCAGACATTGACTTCTCCTCTCTAGCTATGAAAGTCCTAGATGTCATCTTCTTCCAATATAAAGCTGTTTCATCTAACTGAAAATCGGTTGTTTAGCATAGCCACCTTCACTAATTATCTTAGCTAGATCTTCTGACTAACTTGCTGCAGCTTCTACATCAGCACTTGCTGCTTCACCCTGCACTTTTGTGTCATAAAGACAGCTTCTTTCCTTAAACCTCATGAACCAACCTCTGCTAGCTTCAAACTTTTATTCTGCAGCTTCCTCTCCTCTCTCAGCTTTCACAGAACTGAAGAGAGTTAGGGCCTTCCTCTGGATTAGGCTTTGGTTTAAGGGAATGTTGTGGCTGGTTTGATCTTCTAACCAAACCACCAAGACTTTCTCCATATCAGTAATAAGGCTGTTTCACTTTCTTATCATTCGTGTGTTCCTTGGAATAGCACTTTTAATTTCCTTCAAGAACTTTTCCTTTGTATTATCTACTTAGCTAACTGTTTGGTGTAAAAAGCCCAGTTTTTTGGCCTATCTTGGCTTTTGAACATGCCTTCCTCACTAAGCTTAATCATTTCTAGCTTTTGATATAAAGCAAGAGACATGAGACTCTTTCTTTCTCTTGAATACTTAGCGGCCATTGTAGGGTTATTAATTGACCTAATTTCAATATTGATGTGTCTCAGGGAATAGGGAGACCTAGGGAGAGGGAGAGAGATGGAGGAACAGCTGGTCCTTGGAACAGTCAGAAAGCACACTTTTATTGATTAAGTTTGCCATCTTATATGGGCGCAGTTCATGACGCCCTCAGACAATTGCAATAGCAATATTGAAAATCACTGATCACAGATCACCACTAACAGATATAATAATAATGAAAATGTTTGAGATATTGTGAGAATTACCAAAATGTGACACAGAGACACAAAGTGAGCAAATACTGTTGGAAAAATGACACCAGTAGACTTGCTCAACACAGGGTTGCCACAAACCTTCAATTTGTAAAACAACACAGTATCTGCAAAGTGCAGTGAAGTGATGGACAATACAGTGAGGTATGCCTGTATTTTGTTTGCTTGTTTTCATTCACCTCAGAGCATTTTCTAATTTCCCTTGTGATTTTCTTTTTGACTTAGGAGTTATTCAGAAGTGTATTGCTTAGTTTCCACATATTTGTGGATTTTCCTAATTTCTTTCCTTTTTTTATTTCTAATTTCATTGTGATTGGAGAAGATACTTTGTAGACTTCTGTTGTTTTTAATGTACTGAGACTTGTGTTGAAGTCCCCAAATATTACTGTCAATTTTGCCAGTTTTTGCTTCATGTATTTTTGTCTTCTGCTATTAGATGCATATATTAGTTGGTGGCTTAAAACAAGAGAATTTTATTCTTTCACAGTTCTACAGGCCAGAAGTCCAAAATCAGTATTATACTCCCTCCAAAAGGTCTGTTCCTCTGTCCTTACATCACCTTCTTCTCTTCTGTCTATTGTGAAGTTTCCCTCTGCCTTCTCCTTATTAGGATACATGTGATTATAGTTAGGACCCTCCCTGATAATACAGGGTAATGTCCCCATCTCAAGATCCTTAATTTAATCACATTGCAAAGACCCTTTCTCTTATAAGGTAACATTGACAGGTTCTAAAGATTAGGACTTGATATCTTTTTTGAGGAGTGGAGGGGCATGCATGTTTCAACCTACCACTGTGCATATATGTTCATAATTGTTATATTTTCCTGATGAACTATATTTTCATCATAAATTGTCCCCCTTTGTTTCTAGTAATTTTAAGTCTGTTTTGCCTGATATCGGTATAACCAGTCCTATTCTTTTACAGTTACTGTTTGCATGGTGTATAGTTTTGCATTCTTTTATTTTCAAGCTATTTTGTCTTTGATTCTAAAGTGCATCTTTTGTAGATAGCATATATTGGATCATATTCTTTATCAAATCTGATAATCTCTGCCATTTAATGCTATTGTTGATATGGTTAGATTTGTGTCTGCCGTTTTTCTAATTATATTCTTTAGTTTTGGGTCTTTTTGTTTCTCTGTTCTTCCTTTGTAATTTTCTCTTATATTAAATAGATATTTGTAGTCTACCATTTTATTTCATTGAAAAATTTGTTTTGCTGTTTTTGTTTTAGTTATTTCCTTAGTCATTGTTCTAGGGACAATATGCATCTTATTTTATCTCAATCTATTTTAGATTAATACTAGCTTACTTCCAGTAAAATATAGTGACTTTGTTCAAACTCAGCTCCATTTCTTCCACCCTACTTTGTACTATTGTCATATATTATGTCTGTGTATGTTATAAACCCTGTATGAAATGTACAGTATTATAACTATTGCTTTGTGCAATCTTAAGTCTTCTAAAGAAGAAAGGAGAAAAGATACCTGTTAATTTTATTTACTCCTCTTACCTTAATAGAAACATTGCAAAATGAATAGAAGAGTGCCTCAGATACTCAGCACCATGTAGAAATGGGTAATTACCATATGGAAAAAGTTCCATAGAATTGAAGTTTATACTTTCAAATACCAATGTTTTTCACCATTTCCCTTGAAAAAATCTTTTTTATGAAATGGATTACACATTTCTCTATCTCTTAAACAGAGAATTCAGAACTTTAATAGCTTTTTCTGAAATACTAATGGTTATTTTCTGTGTTGCCGTGAAAGGTTATTGAGATGTATAGAGCTTTTTGTTCCTTTGCTAAAATGACCCACATTCCTCTGCTTTCTTTTAGCCTCTCTGTCAGCATTTCAGAATTTTTTCCTCTACGGCTGTCGCTTTTCTCTGTCAGGATTCCCATCTCCTTGTGATCTATTATGTTATTTTATGCATATATAGCAAAGTAAAAGCCTGAAGGATGACACAGTCATTCCCACCATTAGTGTTCATAAGCTTTGTGCTTGTTTGCCTCTTGACTTTCAGTTGGCTTTGAGTTTTGCTGTGTTCTGGATTCTCTGAACATCTGAAATCTGAACTCTGGATAAATAAAACATAAATTACATTTTGTTTAGTGATATGTATTGTGGTCTATATATAGCAAAATAAAGTGAAATGGCACTATTTCTAAAATATGTTACATTCATATTGGAAAAATGTCCAAATCTGTGTTTATTCTACAGTAAATAACTTTCTATGACTTCATGCTAACAGTATTACTTAATATTTTATTAAAACATTAATATGCTAACAAAAACGTTTTAAAACTTTATAAGAATAATAGAAAATTTCTCCCCATGAGTATCCCATCTACATGACATTGAAAAGGATTGTCTAATAGTGACTACTCATCCCTGCACACCTCAGCCTCAATGCTGTACCTGGAAGTGTGGTAGAGAGTGCAGATTTATTCCTCTTCCTGACACAGGAACCTATAATAGTTGTGCTTTTAGCTTTTGGCTTCTAGCTTGTGTCATTCCACATGCTTTTCTTACTCACTGCAGTGCCTACCACATGCTGTTCCAACTCATTGCTGTGTGGGCCTACTCCTTTTTAAACCAAACTATATCATAAAGCTCATAACTTTACCTTTCTTACCACCACCCCCTCAAAAAAACAAAATAAGACCCTGCAAAACAGCTCTTCTCAAAACTCTTATCTTCCTTGGAACCTTTCATAAAAACCCCTATGTATTAACCTATGGCTTTCCTTAAACTCATTCTCAAATCTATTTTTGTTCACATGTGACTCATAGGTCATTATTCTCCTTACCCACTGGAGCTTCTATGCTTTTTTGCATTTAGAATCCTGGTTTCAGGTATAAACTGTATCCTTTACAGGAGTATATTTTGAAATGTGGTGTGTGGAAAACACAATCTGTATCCAAATCCCCTGAGGCACACTTAATAAATAATGTACATTTATTCATTTATTTATTCATCAAATATTTCTTGAGTACCTATTTTGTACTGCTAGTAGCTTAGTGTTTGTTGGGGGAAGAGGAGATATAAACCCCCATCCTAACCTCAAAACAGTGGGAAAAAGATGGACTTTTTAATAAATGGTATGGGTAGCCATATAAGAAAAGATACCCTTCGATCTCTTTTTCATACCGGAAACCAAGGATCAGATACCTAAATGTGAAAAAGTGAAATGGGGGGGCTGGCCTGGTGGCATAGCAGTTAAGTGTGCACGTTCCGCTTCAGCAGCCCAGTGTTTGCCGGTTCAGATCCCAGGTGCGGACATGGCACTGCTTGTCAAGCCATGCTTTGGTAGGTGTCCCACATATAAAGTAGAGGAAGATGGGTGTGGATGTTAGCTCAGGGCCAGTCTTCCTCAGCAAAAAGAGGAGGATTGGCAGCAGTTAGCTCAGGGCTAATCTTCCTCAAAAAAGAAAAAAAGTGAAACAAATGCTAGAAGGAAGCATTACTGGATTTCTGTATAACCTTAGAGTGGGAAAAAATTTCCCACTTATGACTCAAAATCCAAAAGTAATAAAAGAAAGAACTGATTGCTTTCATTACATAAACACAGATAATGTTCACATGGCAAAATGCGTTATGAGCAAAGTCAAAAGACAGATGACAAACTGAATAAAAATATTTGAGATTTAAAACTTAAACAAATGGCTAGAATTATAGAGAAACAAATTATAGAGAAACTCAACAATCTAACAGAAAAATGGGTAACAATTCACAGAAAGATAAATGTCAATGTCCCTTAAACACATTATTCCATCTGTATCTTTCAGCTTGGCAAAATTCCAAAAATTCACTAAGCTACTCTGTTGATGAGGCTGTGGGAAAACAGGCATTCTCCTACATTGCTGATAGAAATGTAAAATGACATACTCCCATGAAGGGGTATTTTCCAATCTCCCAACCAAGTACTAACCAGGCCTGACACTACTTAGCTTCTGAGATCAGATGAGATCGAGTACATTCAGGGTGGTATGACCGTAGATAGAAATTTGCCAGTCTCTAGCAAAAGTACCTATCTATTTATCCTTTGACCCAGCTTACGGGTGTCTTTCTCAAAGATACACTGGCCAAAGTAAGAAATGTCATATTCACAAATGGAATCTATTTTCTTTAATAGTTTTGACTTTGAAACTACTAAATGTTTTATATCATTTAAAAATAAAATCAAAAAGGGGAAAAATCCAAACCCTAAAAATTGGAAAGACATTAGAATAAGTGACCCTAGTAAGATAAATATATTCCTAGTAGGATATGTTTTATGGGTAAAAGAACCAGAAGAAATCTTAAACTTTTTCTTACTTATATTTAGATAATAATAGTATGGTTCTTTTGAAACTATTATGGGTATATTGTAGATCAAGTAAATAAGTAATTGTGTTAACATCATTAAAATCAAGATTTTTAATATAAGAGAGAAAGATTCAAATGTAAAATCAGTAAAAACCAGAAAAGCATAAAAGCAGCGTAACAATGGCAGCTGGAAACTTAATTTCATGTCCCAATTGTTGATAAATATTTTAGTTATTAACTTGCACTAAACAAACTTTCAAGTGATAACATATAAAGCAAAATGATTTGTCATGAGGAGTTTAACTACCAAGGAAACTGGAATATTTCGTCTTTTTTTTCTAGCAGTTTCTCTCTCTGCCTAAACTGTATGGGAATCCAAATATGAGCAAAAATAACTGAATGTTAATATTGATCCAGAATAAAAAGGAGAATTGGATTATTTGAATTCATTGAACAGTATTTGCTCAGTTTTCAAGCTCTTCTAGGTTCTGGGGATACAGAGGCAACCAAAACAGGCAAGGCCCTTGCCCTCATGGAATGAAATGTAAATTCCAAAGGAGATCTTATTGGCCATGTTAGCCTGATGCCTCCGTCTCCAATCCAGCAATAAAATGCCTGCCACAAAAATCAGAATATTCCAATTTATCTGGTTGAACACCCTCTTTTCTAGGTCTGTTACACACTGTGAATTCTGTCTTTCTGTACTGCCCTTTGATAATCTCTATGTTGACCATCCCCCTTCTTTTAAGCCTTTCTTCAATCAGGATACCACTGTCTTAAACACAGAGTCATAATGGCGTCAAACTTTTATAAAAATCCACCCCAATCACCATGATTGGAATTTGGTTATTTGTAAATTATTCCTGGTGATGTTATTTTACAGGTGGCTGATCTAATTTATTTCAGAGCAATTTTTCATGATTTGTTTAAGTTCTTGAAGTACTTTGATGCACTGACTTCAGGAAAAAAAACAACAAAACACCAGAAACCTCATTTGTGATGACTTACTGCTTGTCCAGAGCAGTTTAACTTCTCTAGAAGCTAGAAGTAAGAAGTTGGGTGGAAGGATAGATGCTTTTTATAATAGAAAAAGAGAAAGAGGTTTACAAAGTACACTATTTATTTTTTTGTTTTTAACCTTTGTGTAAATTGTCATAGTAGTGCACTGCTAGGTACAGCTGGAAGTCATCATTTCTGCCAAGGACTAATAATGGTTGGAGAAGAATAGTAAGACTAATGGGCTCACAAAATGAGACTGGAAGTTGAATTCACAGAGGAATGCTTGCTCGCCCAGTTCCCCTCATGCCCACCATTGCTTTTGGTGGTGCTGGGAATAAGTTGCCTCCAGTCCCTCACTGCCTTTGTTTCTGGCACTGGGCCATGTCACCCGCAGTGGCAGTATGTCTGAAAAGCAGCGTCTCTGCTGTGGGTTTTGTTCTGCCTGTGGACGCTTTCATGCAACTCTGCACAGTGAACTCAATAAATGACTGCTTACTGTGGTATTTATGTCTGTGTGATTTGCCAACAACTGGTGTATATCCAACAAATTTTTTTCCAGCTAAGAATTTGTGTAAACCAGCAAATTTCCTTGCTCATGGTTACCAGAAAGTAACCTTTTCCCGAAAAAAAAGAAGAGGAAGAAGAAGATTTCTTCATGCTTTTTCAGCATGACTTTTTTATGGTCTGGTTGATTCTTTTCACTCTATATTTTAGAATTATCATTAGAAAATAAACATTAGGATGAATATCAAAGTACTTGCAATGCAAGGAAACAGTGAATTGTTGTGTGAGTATTGTGTAAATATGAAGAGGTATGCTATTTTTCTCTCTCTTGACAGATATTCCAAATAAGTGTTAGGATACTTTCTATAAAAGGTAACTATTCTGATATTCTTATTTTTAAGCAAAGGCAAATTTAGTTTGCATTATTGTTATAATATGAAGTAATATATTCAATTAAATGCCATGACTATAGTACTTACTTTTTATTTTATGTGGAAATGTACAGCTCAGATTTTTCTGAGGCATTTAGAGTATATTTAGCTTAAATCAGTTCCTCATTTTTCTTTTCTTCTCTCTCTCTCTCTCTTTATTCATTTTATCTTTTGGTATTTTTTGTTTATATATTTACTTTCTCCTAAAAATATTTTCAACTTTGACCTTGGGTGTTAAAAATTTTGTTTTTACACATTATTTTGGAATAATGCCAAACTTACAAAAAGCTGCAAAAATAAAAATAGCACACAGAATATTCATATGTTCTTTACCCAGATTTACTATTGGTAACATTATACCCCCTTTTTTTTTTTTTTATTAATGTTATGATAGATTACAACCTTGTGAGATTTCAGTTGTACATTTTTGTTAGTCATGTTGTGGGTACACCACTTCCCCCTCTGTGCCCTCCCCCCACCCCCCCTTTTCCCTGGTAACCACCGATCAGATCTCCTTATCAGTATACTAATTTCCACCTATGAGTGGAGTCATATAGAGTTCGTCTTTCTCTGACTGGCTTATTTCGCTTAACATAATACCCTCGAGGTCCATCCACGTTGTTGTGAATGGGCCAATTTTGTCTTTTTTTTATGGCTGAGTAGTATTCCATTGTGTATATATACCACATCTTCTTTATCCAATCATCAGTTTCTGGGCATGTAGGCTGGTTCCACGTCTTGGCTATTGTAAATAATGCTGCGATGAACATAGGGGTGCAACGGACTCTTGAGATTTCTGATATCAGGTTCTTAGGATAGATACCCAGTAATGGGATGGCTGGGTCATAGGGTATTTCTATTTTTAACTTTTTGAGAAGTCTCCATACTGTTTTCCATAGTGGCTGTACCAGTTTGCATTCCCACCAACAGTGTATGAGGGTTCCTTTTTCTCCACAACCTCTCCAACATTTGTCACTCTTTATACCCCCCTTTTTTAATGCGAGCTTTCTCCCTCTCTTCTTCTCTTGTCTTCTCTCTCCCTGTATGTGTGTATACACATATAATACACATATATAATATACACGCATATATGTAATTTTTTTTGTTTGTGCATGAGGAAGAGTGGGCCTGAACTAACATCTCTTGCCAATTTTCCTCTTTTTCTTGAGGAAGATTGTCGCTGAGCTAACGTCTGTGCTAATCTTCCTCCATTTTATGTGGGATGCCGCCAGAGTGTGGCTTGACGAGCAGTGCTGCATGTGCACCTGGGATCTGAACCTCTGAACCCCAGGCCACAGAAGCAGAGTGCACTGGGCTGGCCCGAACACACATATATGTAATATTTTTACTGAATCACTTGAGGGTAAGTTACGTTACTTCATGGTCCTTTACCCCCAAATACTTCAGTATTTATCTCCTAGGGATATTATGTAACCACAGTAAACAGTTACCATTTCATAAATTTAAATTAATGTGATACTTTAATCTACTTTCCATATATCAATTTTCTTAGTGGATCTAATAATATTCTTTTGTTTTGTTTTGTTTTGAGGAAGATTAGCCCTGAGCTAACATCTGCTGTCAATCCTCCTCTTTTAGCTGAGGAAGATTGGCCCTGAGCTAACATCCATGCCCATCTTCCTCTACTTTATATGTGAGACGCCTGCCACAGCGTGGCTTGATAAGCAGTGCCTACATCCGTGCCCTGGATCCAAACAAGCAAACCCCGGGCCACCAAAAGAGAGTGCACAAACTGAACAGCTGTGCCACTGGGCCAGCCCCCTAATAATATTCTGTATAGAATTTTACCCTACAATATGGGATCCGGTCTAGGGTAAGTTATTGCTTTTAGTTTCCATTCAAGTTCTTAGAAGTCACTTTTCCTATATCCCTGCTGTATTAGTTTCCTGGGGCTGCTGTGATGAAGTACCACAAACTGGATGCCATAAACAAATTTATTGTGACACAGTTCTGGAAGTGAGAAGACTGAGATCAAGGTATCGGCAGCGTCATACTCCCTCTGAAGACAGTAGGGGGAGGATCTGTTCCCGGCCTCTCTCTCAGCTTTTGGTAGTTCCTTGGCTTGCAGGAGCATAATTCCAGTCCTCATGTGGCGTTCTCTCTGTGTGCGTGTCCATTGCTATGTCCAAATTTTCCCCTTTTTGTAAGGACACGGGCATGTTGAATTAGAGCTCCCCATAATGACTTCATTTTAACCTTATTACTTCTATAAAAATCCTGTTTCCAAATAAAGTCACATTCTAAGGTACTGGGAGTTACAGCTCCAGCATTTTTTCTGGGGGGAACACAATTCAACCCATTAACACCCACTTAATCTATCTTTTCCAAAACATTGTTTGAATAGTCTTTTTATGATTCCTCTTACTTTTATTTTCATTGAGCTGTATTACAGTTATTTAGTTATGCTGTACATCAGGGAAATACATATAATGGATTCTGATTCAAATCCCTCTTAAAGGTAAAATGGCGAGTCCGGCCCTGTGGTCCATGCAGTTAAAGTTCCCGGTGCTCCACTTCAGCAGCCCAGGTTCACAAGCTATGATCCCTGACATGGATCTACTCTACTCATGAGCCATGCCGTGGAGGCATCCCACATACAAAGTAGAGGAAGATTGGCACAGCTGTTAGCTCAGGGCTAATCTTCCTCAAGCAAAAAAAGAGGAAGATTAGCAATGGATGTCAGCTCAGGGAGAATCTTCCTCACCAAAAACCAAAAAAAAAAATAAAATAAAATGACCTAAGTTATGATCCAGATTCCTTGAGGAAATTTAATCTGCATCTCAGAAGCAGATCACTTGTATATGTTTCTGGATCATCCTGAGAACATTCCATTTGGCACCATAGTAAATCATATAAAACAACTATTTTTCTTTATGCTGTACCAAGATATTTATAAATTATATACTCCCTAAATTGAAGGATCTCACAATACTGCTTTTAAAATACATTGGTGGTTACTTGTAGCCTTCCTGACTCTATAACATGTCGTACAAGCTCCTTCACAATCTCTCTGCCGACTTCTCTGACTTCATCTCTTGCAGAATATAGTTTAGTCACACTGAACAGGTTACACTTCTCTAAAAGTGCTATGTTCTCTCAGATCTTTTAAGCTACTTCCTCTGCCTTCAAATATTACACATTGCTCCCCCAACAGATATGCAGACATACTTCTCCTCTCCCTTCTCTGCTCATCTCCCTCTGCCAGCCCTCCCACCCTCTACTTAGCAAATTTCTGCATATTTTTCAGGATTCCCTTGAGGAGGCTTTAATTGTACCTTCATCTACTCTCCAACACTCCTCCATCACCAAACACACCAACAGAGTCTGCCTTAAGTGCTCCTCTTGTATGTTCTTTAACTATACATGCGCACTTCTGGCATTTTAATCATCTGTATACTTGTCTGTTTCCTCCACAAAATGTTTAGCCTTTTGTGGACCTCTCTTATTTTTCTTTGCATCCTCAAGCCTATCACAATACCTGGTCCATAGTGGATACTATGGGCATGTTTGCTGAAAGAATGAATGAAAAATGGATGAGTCTTCAAAAACTATCAGGGAGATCCAAAATGCTTTAGGACAACAGTAGGCCTTAGCCTTTCCTTGAGGGCCAACTCTGCTCAGTTTGCACTGTCTACCTGGACCATGCCGTGAATGATTAGTGGTTTCTGCCGCGTTCACAGAAGAGGGGAATTTAGCCTTTAGCATCTCTATATGTCATACCTGAGTACAAGTCCATTTATGTGAGACTCGTGTACATATCCAGTAGTGAGACCCATGAAGTAAGTGACACAAAATAGAAGATGAAGCATAAGCATAGTATTTCAATAAAATGCAGGTAGGTTAGTAAAGATAATTTCTGGTTAAGTACATGATTAATGCAGAAAATATATCAGCAATTATAAGACATATTCTAAAGAAAAGATAAAGAACTTATTAAACTTCAGTAGCAAGACTTCTGCAACCATGTTTCCTTTACAATTTAAGGTTATTCATTTTAATCTCTTGGGATATATTTATATTTGGCAGTATAGGTTGGAGTTTTCAGAAGTGATATTGAAAAATTACTCTAAATGACTAGTGTAAAATTTCTGCCATCATGAATGTCCCTGAGTTAATGTTTTCCCCTATTACTTAGGAAATATATTTTTAATTGTTCAAAAATACAAAAGCATTTTACTTATAAGCCATGTTTGACATCAATAAAATAAGTAGTTATTCTCCAATAAAAGCTGAATTATTATTCTGTAATAGAAACAGAACAATAGAAACACTGAGAGCTAAAGTATAGACTACTATTTGTGTAGCAGAATCTACTTTTTCTTTTTTATAGGCTCATCGACCTACCTCTGTCACTTGGCTTATTTTCTTCTGGGTTCAACAGCATTTTTCTGTCAAAACGTTATACTGCATTTCCCTTAGGTCATGCTTACTTTTGTATAGTAAATTTGTGATTTTTTTTTCTTAATGAAATCTTTCATCCATTTTACTGTTAGTCCTGTGCTTATTTAGCACTGTTCCTTTCACCATCTCTCATATTTCTATCCAACCAAAAGAATGTCTCTGGAGAAAAATTCTCTGGTGAATGTCTTAGGTTCCCTTATTTTCCCTTTTTTCTTTCCTGCAGTAATGAAGATGATAAAATATATTTCAATATCCTTTATAAATTTTTGTAATTCTCATTATACAATATTTTTTCCATAAACAAAATTTATTCATATTTTGCTTTGTTTAGTAAAATTTTTTCAGCAAAGATTAGATTTTTAGAAAGAGAATAATAGCTAATATTCATTGAACGCTTAGTATGCGTCAGACATTGTTGCAAAGAGTTTATGTATTAACTCATTTAATGCTTGCAACAGTCCTGTGAGGTAATTATTATTATTATTCCCCTACTCTGCAGATTAGAAAACAGAGAGGTTATGTAACTTACCAAGGTCAGAGCCCTGCTAATGTTGAGCTGGGATTGCAAAGCAAGAAGTCTGTGTTATTAAGCTCTTTACTAACCTGTGATCTAATTATATTATGGCATATATATTAATTAAATTGCAGCTGTACAAATGGAATCATAATTATTTTTGAAATATATTTTGTAGCCTATATTTTGAATGAAAATATGCAATTAGTGTTGATGAGAACAATACTTTCACCTATCAGTTTTCATTAGAAAAAAATTAAAATCTCAAAATTCACTTATTAATTTAGAAATTAGTGAAAAAGGGGAATTCAGGATATAAAAATGCAGGATATAACAATTGTAAATATATATTCACCAAACCTAGGAGCACCTAAATATGTTAAACAAATACAGATCTGGAGGGAGAAATAGATAATAGTACATAATAGTAGAAGATTTTGGTATTATACTTTCAACAGTGGATAAATTATCCAGACAGAAAATTAATAGGGAAATATTGGGCCTGAACCATATTTCAGACAAAATGGACCTAACAGACATATACAGAACATTTCATCCAATGGCAGCCAAAACACATTTTTCTCAAGCACACACAGAACATTCTCCAGGATGGATCATATGTTAGGTCACAAAACAAGTCTTTACAAGTTGAAGAAGATTGAAACCATACCAAGTTTCTTTTTCAGCCACAATGGTATAAAACTAGAAATTATTAGTAGGAGTAAACCTGGAAAATTCACAAATATGTGGAAGTTAACACATTCCTGAACAACCAGTTGGTCAAAGAAGGAATCAAATGGAAATTAAAAAAAACTTGAGGGGCCGGCCTGATGGCATAGTGGTTAAGTTCACATGCTCCACTTCAGTGGCCCAGGGTTCACAGGTTCAGATCTCGGGTGCAGACCTACACACTGCTCATCAAACCATGCTTTGGTGGCATCCCACATAGAAAATAGAGGAAGATTGGCACAGGTACTAGCTCAGGGCCTCTATTCCTCAAGCAAAAAGAGGAAGACTAGCTATGGATGTTAGCTCAGGGCCAATCTTCCTCACCAAAAGAAATAAAATCTTACTTAAAAAAAATAAAGGAAGGAAGATCTTAAGTAAACAACTTAACTTTATACCTCCAGAAACTAGAAAAAGAACTAAGGACAATGTTAGCAGAAGAAAGAAAGATCAGAGCAGAAATAAATGAAGCAGAGATCAGAAAGATAACAGAAAAGTTCAACAAAACTAAGAGCTGGATTTTTAGAAGATCAAAAAAATTGACAAATCTTTAGCTAGACTTACTAAGAAAAAAAGATAGAAGATGCAAATAAAATCAGAAATTAAATTGGAGACATTACAACTGATACCATAGAAATACAAAGGATCATAAGAGACTATTGTAAATAATTATACACCAACAAATTAGATAATTTAAAAGAAAGACATAAATTCCTAGAAACATACAACCTACCAACTAAATCACTAAGAAATAGAAAATCTAAACAGGCCAATAATGCTCAGTAATCTGATCATTAAGAAATAGAAAATCTGAACAGGCCATTCAGTAATCAAAAACCTCCCAACAAAGAAAAGCTCCAGACCTGGTCGCTTTACTGGTGAATTCTACCACATACTTACAGAAGAGTTAACACTAATACTTTGCAAATTCTCCCAAAATATTAAAGAGGAGGGAACACTTCCAAACTCATTTTACACAGCTGGCTTACCCCGATACCAAAGTCAGACAAGGACACTGCACAAAAGGAAAACTACAGGCCTATATCCCTGATAAGTATAGATGCAAATATCCTCAGCAAAATACTAGCAAACCAAATTCGACAGCCTATTAAAAGGATCATATACCATGATAAGTGAGCTTTATCTCTGGGATGCTAGGATGGTTCAATATATGTTAATCAATAAATGTGTTATATTAACAGAATGAAGGATAAAAATCATATGATCATCTCAATAGGTGCAGAAAAATCACTTGACAAAATTCAACATCTTTTTATGATAAAAACTTTAAACAAATTATGTATGGAAGGAATGTACCCCCACATAGCAACAGCTCTATATGACAAACCCACAACCAACATCATAATCAATGGTGAAAAACTAAAAGCTTTTCCTCTAAGATCAGAAACAAGACAAGGATGCCCACTCTCACCACTCCTGTTCAACATAGTACTGTTAGACCTAGCCAGAGCAATTAAGCAAGAAAAAGAAATAAAAGATAGCCAAATCAGAAAGGAAGATGTAAGGTTATCTCTATTTGCAGCTTACGTGATCTTACATGTAGAAAACCCTACAGATTCCACACACAAACTGATAGAACTAATGAATTGAATTAAGTTGCAGGATACAAAATCAATATACAAAAATCAGTTGCATTTCTATATACTAACAACAAACTAACAGAAAGAGAAATTAAGAAAACAGTCCCATTTACAATGGTATTAAAAGGGTAAAGTATTAGGAATAAATTTAACCAAGGAGATGAAGGAACCAAATAGTGAAAACTATGACCTTGATGAAAAAAATTGAGGAAGACACGAATAAATGGAAAGATAGCTCGTATTCATGGATTGGAATTATTAATATTGTTAAAATATCCATAGTACTCAAAGCATTCCACAGATTCAATGCAATCTCGATCAAAATTCCATTGACATTTTTCACAGAAACAGAAAAAAAATCCTAAAGTTTATATGGAACCACAAAAGACCTCGAATAGTCAAAGCAATCTTGAGAAAGAAGAACAAAGGTGGAGGCATCACACTTCCTGATTTCAAACTGTATTACAAAGCTACAGTAATCGAAACAGTATAGTACCTGCATAAAAACAGACCTACTCGCCAGTGGAACGGGATAGGGAGCCCAGATATAAACCCACACATATATGGTCAACTAATCTTTGATAAGGGTGCAAAGCATATACAATGGGGGAAGAATATTCTCTTCGATAAATGTTGTTGGGAAAACTGTATATCCACATGTAAAAGAATGAAACCCCTGTCTTACCGTGCTCACAAAAATTAACTTGAAATGGATTACAAATGTAAATTTAAGAACTAAAACCATAAAACCAGTAAGAGATAGCATAGAGAAAAATCTTTTTGACATCGATATTGGCAATGATTTTTTGGGATATGACAGCAAGAGAAAAAATAAACAAATGGGACTACATCAAACTCAGAAGTGTCTGTACAGCAAAGGAAACAATCAACAAAATGAAAAGGCAAGCTACAGAATGGGAGAAAGTATTTTCAAACCATATATCCACATAAACTGTCTATCCATATACCACATAAAAGGTTCATATCCATAATATATAAGGAACATATACAACTCAATAGCAAAAACCACAAATAACCTGATTAAAAAATAAGCAACAGATCTGAATAGGCATTTTTCAAAGACAACATACGGGTGTTCAACAAAAGGTGTTCAACATCTCTAGTCATTAGGGAAATGCAAATCAAAACCACAATGTGATATCACCTTACACCCAAACAACATGGATGAACCTAGAGAACATTATGCTAAGTGAAATTAGCCAGGCAGAGAAAGACAAATACTGTATGAGCTCACTTATTGTGTGGGGAAAAAAAAGTCAAACTCAGAAACAGAGTAGAATGGTGGTTACCAAGGTATGTGGGGATGGAGGGGGTGGGGAGATGCTGATTAAAGGATACAAGCCTTTAGTTATAAGATGAATAAGCTCTGGAGATCTAATGTACAGTATGCAGATAAATACCTATAGTTAATTAATACTATAGTTAATAATATTGTGCTGTGTATTTGAAATTTGCTAAAAGAGTAGAGCCGTAACTGTTCTTACCACACATACTCAAAAACAATGGTAAATCTATGTTAGGTGATAGATGTGTTAATTAACCTGATTGTGCTAATCATTTCACAAAGTATACATATGTGAAATCATCACAGTGTCCACTTTAAATATATACAATTTTATTTGTCAATTATATGCCAATAAAGCAAAAAAAGATTTTTAAAAATAAAATTGTTTATATGTCTGATATCTAAGCATAATAAAAATATTATAAGGGAACACACCAACATCTTAATAGTTGATGCTTGGGTGTTTTTGTTTTTCTCTTTTTATTCCTTCTCAAATTTTCTGTAGTGGATAGCTCTTTTAATAATGAAAATAAATATGTTCTGTTTGGAAAATTACAATGTGTGGCATATTGTACATTAGAAAAAAAGTTTAGTAGTCTGCAGGGAAAAAATGTTGAGGGAAAAATTTTTTTCATTCTAAAGAAACAACTACTAATAGCATACAAAGATTGTTGGTTTATGTACTAAACAGAGATTGATTAAAAATGTCCCTTGCCCAGGCACTGACGTTTGACAAGTTCCATGTGAAATGAATAAGCTTATGGTCTAGAAAATGTATGAAATGACTAGGAAATACTGACATTTTCTTTATGGCTGCCACATAGGTTTCTTGGGAGAGAGTAGCCAAGGATGAGGCTTGAGAAGTAGGTTGAGACCACATTTATGAAGGGGCCTATATACTGTTCTAAGGAGTTGGCACTTCCTCTTATAGACAGCCAGCAACCACTAGAAAGACATGAGAGGGACATAATTTATTTAATTTATTCATTAGGAAGATGGTAATGTGGACTTTGGACTAGAGTTGGGAAAGAGTGGAGACAGGAAAATCAGTTAGGAGGCTGTTATAGTTAAAGGGACCTAAGCAAGAGATGATGATGACCTTAGTTAAAACGGGCAGAAGTAATAAACACGTTCTGGATATCTGAGTCATCATAGAAATAAGAGGAAGAACTTGAAGGTGACCTTTAGTTTTTTTTTTTTTTTAAAGATTTTATTTTTTCCTTTTTCTCCCCAAAGCCCCCCCAGTACATAGTTGTGTATTCTTCGTTGTGGGTTCTTCTAGTTGTGGCATGTGGGACGCTGCCTCAGCGTGGTCTGAGGAGCAGTGCCATGTCCGCGCCCAGGATTCGAACTAACGAAACAGTGGGCCGCCTGCAGTGGAGCGCGCGAACTTAGCCACTCGGCCACAGGGCCAGCCCCAGTGACCTTTAGATTTTTAACTAAGGTTACTGGGTGAATTATCTTACTAACAACTGAAATAAGTATTACAGAAAGAGGAAGAAGTAGGCTTTTTGAGAAAGATAAACTCAGTTTTGAACATATTATAGTTGAGATTATGTTTTTAATGTACATTTCAAAATGTATTAAAGTAAGAAATTATAATAAATATTAGAATAAATGATAGTTCTATTAAGTTACTTTTAAAATCCTGTTTCATCTTACAAGTACAGTAATAGATAATATTAACATATAATTGATTGAGGTAATTAGAACATCTTTTCCTGACTCTTCTGGCTCATTTTCACCACATTAGCCCTATCTCTTATTTGGACTATATAATAGCTTCCTTCTGGTCTCCCTACCTCTTTATACATTTAATATACTGCTGATAAATTTATCTTCCAAATGGGCAGTGCAGTCATGTTATTCTCCTGCATTTATAAGTGTATGAGTGTTTATTCAGGTACTCCCTGGTCTCAAGTGGGACTCATTCTTGGAGAACCACCCCCTCAGAGTTCTTGCTACACCTAGAAATTATGCCTGTAGAATATTGTCGGTGGAATTTTCTGTCCCTGACATTCCATTTTCAAAAATCTCTTAAACTGAGTGAAATCTATTCCCTGTAATTTCTTCCAATTGATCCTTATTCTACCCGCAAGTCCCAAACAAAGCAAATTTAAATTTCACTTTAGTCCTTCTGGTATATAAATATAATAGCCATAACTGCCAGGTCATTTTTTTTTTTCTATGAAATCCCAAGTATACGTTGTACTTCTAACTCTCTTTACTCTATTTATTGTACTTACTGCTATTAGCCTAATTTTTCCCCCTTCTCATTACTTGTAAATGGTGGCTTAAACTTAATAAGATTTCAGTGAATTTTCATTCATAGACCCACAACTCTAATTCAAGTGAATTCAAGTTACTATTTTAATTGTGACATAATTAGCATATGTAATGGATTTGATCATGTGTCTTACACTTCTATATCAACTACATCAATAATTTTGTAAAATTGTAGGACACATTCATGGACTTGTATGCTATCTACATACTCATGCTCAGAATGTTAGGCGAGTAGTCCCAGATCTTCAGTATTAGCTGATTTGTGACCATGGTTAAGTTACTTAACCTTTCTTGGCAGTAAATAGATAATGGATATTGAATAAAAGCAGTAGGTTTTAAGCATTATGGAAGATTTAGAATAGGTGTAATACTGAATGATCACGTGGCCACTGAGGCAAAGGAATTGTGATGTAAAAGAAGATTAAATCTTCTCTACTTTGGTAACATAAAATAATGATAGGTAACGCTTTTTTGATGTGAAAATGCATTCAGTGGAGAAAATTAATAGGTGATCCCTATTGCTGAGTTTCTTACAAGGACATCTGAAGTTATTTATTACTCTTGTGAAAATGTGTTCAGCCTACTCTTTACGTAAAAGTGTCTGCAATTTATGAATTAAATGTTCATAATCTAGCACTGGTTGAGAGAATCTGCATTTCAACTACAAAAAAATTAGTGGTTAGGGACAACTTGAGATTGATGATGCCATAAAAGAAATAAATTATAGGGGTCTAGAGTTGTAGAGGTGAAGGAGAAAGATTTTATTATAATGCATGACTTGCAAGTAGGGAAAAGCATTTAAAAAAAATATTTTCAGCGCATTTCTTTCATTGCTTCTAAAAGTCCAGTGTTTCTTTCAGCAAGCGTTTATTGGTGCCTAACGTGTGCCAAAAATTATGCTCAATGCTAGGAAAATACAAAGGTAAATGTGATAGAATCCCTACCTTGCAGGAATTCACCATTTAATAATGGAAATCACCACAGAATGTGAAAAATTGGAGCGTAGATGACAGAGCAACTAACTTTGTTCAGGGAATGAAGATATTTAAGAGACATTTGAGCTGGGTATTGAAGGATTTTTCTGTTTCTAAGAAATAGATTTCATGTTTGAGTGTAATCTTTTGGGGCTTCCATCTGATCATATTGCTTTTTTAGACTCTGTGTACATATCCTGTTTTTCTAAATATAGCTATTTTTACAGCTGTTTTATGATTTACAGCTTTCATACAGACCAAAAAGTAGTTGTTTAAATGGAGATTGAAGGTTTTTTTCTTGGGTCAAGTCTGAGCTGGTAGGCAATTTAAGGAATTAGGGAAGCTCTAAACCATGGTGTCACCAGGTTCCTTCTGCCTTGTTCTGCCATTGCCTCAGGTTTGTTCTTTTAGTTACCTTTCATGTTCACATTCCCACCCTTTGGAAAGAGGTAAGAGTAAGTAGAGGACAGTCAGCCTTTTTTTTTTATTTTATTTTATTTTTGTAATTGAGGTAACATGAGTTTATAATGTTATATAAATTTCAGGTGTACATTATTATATTTCTACTTCTGTATAGACTGCGTAATGTTTACAACCAGAAGTCTAGTTGCCATCTGTCATAGTACACATGTGCCTCTTTCCTCCTGTTGCCCTCCCCTATCCCCTTCCCTTCTGATAACCACCAATCTGTTCTCTGTATCTGTGTGTTTGCAGCTTCTTTTTTAAAGGATGTGACTGGGAAGTTGGGTACATCACTCCTTCTCATACCTAATTTCTAAAACTTAGTTACATGGTCTTTCTTAGCTCACGGGAGTTTGGGAAATGTAGTATCCAGCTGGGTTCCCAAAAATTGCAAGGTCTATTGCTAAAAGGAAAAAGGATAAAATAGATATTGGGAGACAATTAGTAGTTTATGCTATAATAGCAACTCAGGAAATTGATATTATAGAGTATGACAGAAGAAAATTTCTGGCTTTGACTTGAGAGGTTCTATTGGAACAGTTTATTCAGCTTTGTTGTGTTGCTTTGCTTTATTAGAACTGTGTTTATAGTCCTTTGCTTTCCTCTCCTGGTACCATCTGAGAAGAATAAAGGCATTAATAGATAGAAGAAAGGGTCACCCAGTGGTAGAAAGAAAAAAGAAACTTAGAGAATGAATTGGAGCTCCTTGAGGAGGGAACTTTTGACTGTTTTATATTTCATTGCCTATGGAACAAGAACTATTTGTGGAAGGAAGGAAAGGTCAAGGGTTCTAGAGTAAGAGCAGCAAAAAATAAGTGAGAAAGCTTTACTCACAGTTAGCAGTAAGGTCACTCCCAAAATGAGATTGCTCTAACTTCTGTCATTTATCAGAAAGAAGCACAACTAGGTCACAGAGGAGGAAATGCATTGTGGCAATGTGGCAGAGAATTTGGTGTGAGGAGTAAGGCAGAAGTTCCAGTAAGATTCGTTTACCATTCTCAGTTCCCAGAAAAGATTATCTGAAGTATGGGAAGCATATTCAAGAGATTAACCATTTTCAGTTCTCAGAAAAGATGGCCCAAATATAAATTCAGGGAAAGCATGTTTTGTGGTTTAAATTTATTAAGGAAAAGGATGGCTTAGGCAAGTTCAGGAAAAGTATATTCTCTGGTTTTGCACTTATCAAGAAAATAAGCTCTTTTTTATGTAAGAATTGCAGAAAAACCTTAACCCCTTGTTGAAGGAAACCTCCTTTATGATAATCAAGTTATCTCATGCTAATGATATATACTGAACTATCAAAGTATAAGGTAGAATTACGAATCAGAATGCCACTGAACTTAGTGCATTTCCAAGTGCTTGAAAAGATTAGAAGCTCTTTTCTGAATAACTAAGTGTTAGTTGGAGATATTCCATCCATCCTCATCTATCAGCAAAAAAATATATAAGCAAAAATAGAAATCCAGATCCTACTACTCTCACGGCAGATTACCCGTCCCACATTTATTGCCAACAGCACTGGCAATATGTGCCATAGAAGCTTCTTGGTGAATCCATTCATTATTGATCTTGTCACTTAGAATGGCTTAAGTAAGACTACTGGTTCCTGAGAATGAGACTGCTAGATGCATTCATGGCTTATCTAGAGTTTTGATTCCTCTCTTGCTCAAGTCATAAGAAAGCAAAATTCTGAACAGTATTTATCTGCTATAGACGTACTTCTTAATTTAAATGTTTCTAGCATTAAACTTACCGCCTTTGGAAAGGTGATTAAGACATTTTTATGTTGCAAGTCATTCTTTTGGATCTTTTACGAAAGTATAAATTGAAATATCATTCATTTTTTAATCTTATTGAACCATGCATGCTAATAGTTCCTTACATTTCTTTATTCATCCAACAATTATTGCATCACATACCTTTGTAGGCTCTAGAACAGTGTTGTCCACTGAAATTTTCTATGGTGATGGAAATCTGCTCTATTATGGTAGCCACTAGCCACAGGTGGCTATTGAGCACTTGAAATGTCACTAATATTGAGGAGCTGAATTTTAAATTTTAACTAACTCGCTTAAATAGCTACATTTGGCTTGTGGCTAGCCTATTGGCAATGCAGCTCTTGAGATAGAGCGGTGAAAGATAAAGTCTTGGAGTTTATAGTCTCTGCTATGATATCCGTGAACTAGTCTAAGTACTTTATTGTATACAACCTCACTTAGTCCTCCCAACAGCCTTTTAAAAAATTGTCACTTGTTTGGAAAGTTTTAATGACACTCCCTTCTATGGACCTTGTTGTGTCCCTCCAAAATTCATATGCCGCAGCCCTAACCCTCTTGTGACTCTATTGGAGATAGGGTCTTTAAGGAAGGATTAAGGTTCAATGAGGTCATAAGAGTGGAACCTTGATCCAGGAAAACTGGTGTCCTTATCCGGAAGAAGAGACACCAGAGATCATGCTCTGCCTGCCACCTGAGGGCACAAGAAGAAGTCTGGATGTCCTGAAAGCCAAGAAGAGAGCTCTCACCAGAAAGTGAACCCTGCCAAAACCTTGATTTTGGACTTTCCATCCTCAAGAACTTAGAGAAAATAAATTTCTGTTGTTTAAGCCACTCAGTGTTACGGCAGCCTGAGCACCCTAAGACACCCCCAGACTTCCTCTTCTACTTTAGTATCATGACTCTTTAGTTTCAGTGCTTTCTGTAATCTAGTTGCAATAGCTATCAAATATAATTTTCCAGTGGTTAACTCTACATAATGTGGTGGCTCTATTTCTTCTGCTTCTTATGTTAACATTATTTTCATGTCTTTGCCTTTGAAATAGTTTTTACCCACATGTTGTATATGGTTTGGGACTGTCTTAAATTTTACTTCTTTGAAGACATTTTCCCCTGCTCCAGCCCCTCTCCCCTTCTTGAATTCCTATAGAATATAGGAATTCTATAAGAATTCCTACAACTTAATTGATTTTTCTTACTTTTCAGTTTGATTTCCTTAAATGTATGAAATTCTTCTAGGGCTAGGATCTTACTGTTTTCAAATTAACGTCAATCTTAAATTAGCTTAATCCTGATGAAGAAAAGAAAGAATTGACTTACTCTCAGCCCAAGGTAATTTACTGAATCAATTACAAATTGCTGGGCTGGCCAGGTTGCCAAGTGGTTACATTCATGCACTCCGCTTCGGCAGCCCAGGCTTTTGCTGGTTCGGATCCTGGCTGTGGACCTAGCTCCGCTCACCGGGCCATGCTGGAGTGGCGTCCCACATAGTAGGACTAGAAGGACCTACAACTAGAATATACAACTATGTAGTGGGGGGTTTTGAGGAGAAAAAGAAAAAAAAGAAAGATTGGCAATAGATGTTAGCTCAGGGCCAATCTTTAAAGAACACAAATTGCTGTTTATCAAATATATCAAGCCTTGTAATTTGAAAAGTGTTGTGTTTGGTAAATCTCATCTTTGGATATTGTATTGAAATATTGAGCAGATACTTATTTAAAAAAAGGAACTCTGTGATATTTTACCAGGCATTCTAAAACTATAGAAAGGTAATATAGATTGCCTTCTGCCAGTTCTTTGAATATTTTTTTATGGCAGAATATGAATGAAAATAACATGAGAGAATATTACTTCAAAAGTTCCTTTAAAGATTTTCCTTTTTCCAGTTTTCCACTTCCCTTGAGGATCATAGAGTCACTAATATACTATAGGGAATATTGATATGTATCATTTTTTAATTTGTTAAACTATGCTGTATGAAATGATGTTTAGAAAACATTTTCCAATGTCTTAGTGCTAGAAGAAGGTATTTTAAGTATTTTTTCTTCATTTAAAATATTTTGAAATACTATTTGGATAGTTATGGAGAAAGCTGGTTTTGATTATTCGAAAGCTAAACACTGAGAGTATCTTAGTTAGATCTTTTCAGTAGAGCTGCTGTTGCACAGAGTTAAATCATTACTTAGGACAGTTTGGCAAACTAAATTTCAGTCTGTTGCATCCTGTTGTTGATTAGTAACTCACTGGAAGCGGAAAGATGGCAGTGTTATTTTCAGGCAGTTTGTTCTAAATATCAAGACAAGGCCTAGTCTGCCGTATATGTCTAAAGCTGCCAATTTTCTTGTGGCTTCTTTATTTCTTCATCCCCTTATCCAGCTGCTACTCTCTGCTATTGCCACATTTGCCCTCTGGCTCTTGGGATAGAATGCTTAGCTTCCCCTGAGGCTACTGTTAATGCTTCCTTTTTACTCTGCTGGCTGGGAATGCACTTGGCATCCTCAGTCTCAAAGCTCTCCTCCCTCTTTTTTCAACAGACACCAAGCACTTAAGTAGCACTTTCAGCCTCCACCGGTTATCAGTGGTAGCTTTCAACTCCTCATTTCTGGTCTGGTAACTCAGCACACTGTCCCAAGAGAGCTAGACTAAGCCAATTTGCCCCCTCTTCCCGCCTTCCTCTGTCTGTCTATCTTCCTTCTCTCTTCCTCTTCCTTATCCATTTCTTTGACTCCCTCTTTACTTTTACTCTCCTGTTAATCTTCCTGATGATTTTTTTCTTTTTGCTTTTAGTACAGTAGATGCCACAGATTTAGGCAAATATTTGTAGTAGAAAATAAAACACTAGTAAAATTAAAAAATTAAACAAGTTTGCCTGATATTTTAACTGGATCAACTCAAAAAGAGGTTTTGTGGTTATTTTATACCTTAGTCTAACTTGTCTCTGGTACGGCTGTAATGCAGATTGTATAAATTAATGGGTTTTCCTTTTTTTGGTTTTTTGCTTTTATATGTGGAATTGTAGATTTTGTATTTACACAGGTCTACTTGTTCAAGACAATATATAATATGGGAAAAGGTAAGAAGTATTTTCAGCAAATGTTTTACAAGGAAAAGAAAAGCCACTTCAGGTTTTTTTGTTTTGTTTTTTGTTTTTGTGCCTAAAATGATTTGAATATGTAATTTGAGTTATTTTTCAAACTAACTCCCTTCTGAATATTCTATGAATATTAGCTTTTTATTTTTCAGGTAATGATTTGTAAACATCTTTTAGAAATTTATCTAAGACTTGTGACCCAAGGATAAGAAAATAAAGATAATACCTGTTAATTTGGGGATCAGGAATAATAGTGCTCTGCAGCCTCAATCATTAACTGCTGACAGAGTCTATAGGACACTTCCAAACGTCTGCAAAGTAAAAGCATGAATTCATATTGATAGTAGTAGACCTGAATGACTCCTTTAAGGCCCTTTATGCCTTCCTAGTCTCGCTCTCCTTTGTTTTAATGCTTTCCTGTGGAAGAAAACTTTAGGTGAAGTTTGTGTTTTGTAAGTCTAGCCAATTGTATTTTAACCAAAATATGTATTGCTTTACTCCTCCAAAATTGTTTGCATTTTAAAGGTACAAAATATCTTTCTCATTAAAATTCCCTAAATATGTTTTTGTTTAGTTTGTAAGGTTTAATATTGGGTTTCTGTTTAAAGGAAGCATCAACCCATAAGAAGTTACCTTTTCGGAGCCTTAGCTAGGAGTCTCAGTCACTCAGTTTCTTTGCAGAGAAAAGGGGAAAGGAAGGGGCAGGAAAAGAGAGGAGGATCTGCTTATTCTGCTTATCACATTCCTAAGTAAATATTCTGAATTTAAAGCTCTTTATAAAACAAGGTTTTATATATCACTGTTTCACAGCCCTTTTATTTTTGGTGAGGAAGATTGGCCCTGAGCTAACATCTATTGCCAATTGTCCTCTTTTTGCTTGAGGAAGATTGTTGTATATGTGGGATGCCTGCCACAGCATTGCTTGATAAACGGTGCCTATGTCCAAGCCCAGGATCCAAACCAACCAACCCCAGGCCGCTGAAGTGGGGCACATGAATTTAAAACCACTACGCCACTGGGCCAGCCCCAACACAACCTTTTAAATAGATGTAAAAACTGTACCACTGTTCCTTAATATTTGTATTAAAGAAACAATAAGCAATAGATATAATAAATTGAATATGCTTTTTAAACTACACATATGACCCCTGCTAGACTGTAATGCCACACACACCCCTTTTCCACCACCCCTGACCAGATGGGTGAGTATTGACAATTTTAGCATTTGGAAATTCTTTTTGATAGTATCTTGCTCTTAATTTGAGTTCACTTTTAAAATTTCTGCCCTCAGGAAGTTAACAGTTGCTACCTTCATTTTGTTAAGCTTGTTCAGTGCTGCAAGCACTGGGAATACAACCATGATGCTCTTTGTCCTTAATATATGTTTCATTTATATACATTGCCCTGAGATACTTCTGTCATTCAAGAGTTGTATGATACCTGCATGACACACTTCTATAAGTTATCTAAGTGCTTTTATGTCCTGGAAAATTTTTTTTAAGTTACCTATAGAAAATTGACCAAAAAATGACTTTTTTTTTTTTTTGAGGAAGATTAGCCCTGAGCTAACTACTGCCAGTCCTCCTCTTTTTTGCTGAGGAACCCTGGCCCTGAGCTAACATCCATGCCCATCTTCCTCTACTTTATATGTGGGACACCTACCATAGTATGGCATGCCAAGCGGTACCATGTCCGTACCCAGGATCCAAACCAGCGAACCCCGGGCCACCGAGAAACAGAACGTGTGAACTTAACCGCTGTGCCACCAGGCCGACCCAAAATGATAATTATTTTAAGTAATTTTTCCTTTGGTGATTAGTAATGTATTTTTAAATAGTGATGTACTTTTTTAGTACCGCTTTGTTGAGCAATACTATCTGATTTCTGTATGTAATACTCCATGCTAATATGCATATAATCATCCATGAGAAATGCTAATTTGAAATGAGTTATTAAGTTTGTTGACACAAATAATCCATAATCAATCTATAAATCAAAATTGGGGTGAATTTATTATAAGCCAGACCTGAGGACTAGCCTGGGGCCTTCCTTCCCTAAGGAAGAAATGGCACCAAAGAAGTGAGGTATACAGAGTGGTAATATACCATCTTGGAACAAAGAACATACATCACATATGATAGGAATGTCTCTTTTACAAGAGTCATGAGATTGCTTTGCTGGCACAACAGATTGGTGAACACAGCAGGTTGGTGGTCACAAGGTGAAAACAGAAGTTCAGTAATTAATCCTTAGTTTAGGGTGAGATGCTTATCCTTAAAAAACTGCTGATATGGGAGGAGTTACATCCTTATCTTTACATCCTTCTTTTCTTTGGGACATCGTAAATATTTAAAGCAGATGTACAGTGCATGCTCAACAGGCCCCGTCAGGACCTTTTGGGAAAACAAGGCAAGCCAAATTCATTTTAAACCAAATGGCTTCCTCATATACTCCAGTATATTCTATTGCTTTTCATTTATTTATCCTTTTTTTAAAGATATATCTAAAAACGGAAATAGATATCCATAGATCTGGTAAAGTCTGAAGTAGAGTTTGTATAGATGTTACAAATACAGATCATCTCGGCATATTTTAATACTTGTTTACCCTCATTTGGCAGCCCCCAGAATTTTTGCTGTTCATTTCTATATTTGTTGTTCTCATCAGTGGTTTGACCCCTGTGAACATTAGAAATTTTAAAAACATACTGTGTCGGTAGTTTAGACCATATTTTCCATTTTTGTTACTTCCTACTATATTCTTCTAAGAAGCAATTTAATTTCTTCACTACTCTTGAGTTTTGAAAGTCTATGTTAATTTATATTAATACCTATCTTAGAAACTGTTGGCTTAATTTGCCTTGAAAAAGCACAGGAACCCTCTGAATATTTACAACTTAACTTTTCAGAGCCACAGTCCTTTGTCTTCATAAAGGGGCTTTCTCGCTTCATTCCAGTCCTCTGTGTCTACCTCTCTTTCTTAAGCAGTTTTCTAGCGAATCTCTACTGGCATAAAACAAGACTTCAAGGCTACTATCTTGCTTTAGCACTCATAAACTTTATTAAAATTAGCTGCCTTCAGTTCTTTTACCTATAAATTATATATTTGTGTATTACATATTTTGTTTATTTTTCTCATTAAGAATTGTTATGTTTGGAACTTCCATAGAGATAGAATATGAAACCACCTGAATTGTCTTGCGGACTACAAAATAGGTGATAGATGTCCAAGTGATGCCATCAAGTCCTTGACTAATTTTGAACCATTAAGTAAAGAAGAGCATGTATATTGATATGTGTCAGAAGTTCAGAGAGACCACAACCTTTTCAGTTACATCATTTGCAATTATCAAGAATGCCATCTTTTGAGACCTTTCCTCTTTTTTGCACCCAATGTATCATTAGTGATGTTTTTAAATCCTTGCACTGTGGATTTTAAACTGATAGATGGGTGATATCTACGTATTCTTTTCCTATCTATACTCTTTTTTGTTCATTCTGCTTGGCCCAGGATGGAAAGAACCTACAAAATGATACCTTGATATTAAAATGTTTTGTTGAATTATTAGTTCATTTGACTATAAGACCTTATGATGTATCCATAGCAGTCATTATAACACCCGTATAAAAAATGAGAAAACAGGGGGCTGGCCCCGTGGCCGAGTGGATAAGTTCGCGCACTCTGCTGCAGGCGGCCCAGTGTTTCGTTGGTTCGAATCCTGGGCGCGGACATGGTACTGCTCATCAGACCACGCTGAGGCGGCGTCCCACATGCCACAGCTAGAGGAACCCACAGCGAAGAATACACAGCTATGTACCGGGGGACTTTGGGGAGAAAAAGGAAAAAATAAAATCTTTAAAAAAAAAAAAATGAGAAAACAGGCTCAGATGGATTATATGATTTGGGACACCTTGAAAAACATTGCTTGGAAACTCTCAGAATTAGTTTCTAGATATGTAAAATAATTAATATTGAAGGAAAAAACATACATTAATTTATAGATTATGATTTTAGAATTACAATAGGCTAGGGTTAACTTTTTATTTTATAAGGAATAAAAGTGGTTAATTACACAATTAGACAATGGTTTCTTAAATATGGTACCAAAAGCTTCAAAGAAAAAAATAGATAAATTGGACGTTATGAAAATTAAAAAATTTTATACCTCAAACGACACTATCAGGAAAGTGAAAAGACAATCCACAGAATGGGAGAAAATATTTGCAAATCATATATCTAAGATATATGTTTATCATTAGGGCTTATGCTGAGTTATGTTTCTGGTAATGATGATAGTTTAGGAGATTTTTCGTTTCTTTGAAACATCTCCAGCATAATTCTTTTTTCAAGTAATAGCATGGATATGTGACTCTCTTTGCTGAGATCAGAGACCTGTCTGACTATGAAATGTGCTTTTCTCAGTGTGAAACTATAGGATTGGACTTATAACATGACACTCATTACTTCCATCTTCTATTTGTTTTAACCAACCAACAACTTCTTTTTTTCTAGTACAAACTTGATATTAAAATTTTTAGCTTCTGGTGATATTGCTAATTATAGAATTTTTGTATATACACATTAATGATGAATTTTGATCCAGTATTTACGTTTATGTAGTGGTTTATTATTAATGTATTTTATTAATGGATAAATTAAGAAGAAGAATATATAGGAAATTATTATTAGTATATAATTAATAAGAATAGCTAAAAAGTTATTTTAGTGAAATTTATATTCTGAATTTAGCATATTATTTTATTTCCCAAGTAATCATTAAGGTACATACTAGTCTTATTTGTAACATTATTGTCATTCTATTTGAAGATCTTTGTTCTATTGCTTTCATCATATGGCAGTGTTTTTTCTACGTTACATATGTTGTGGATATGGCAGGTTTTTCCCACATTGCATATATGTTAAACTTACCTTTGGATTATGGCTGTAAGTTCTGTTTACTGGAACTCTCTTGGCTCTTTCTTTCCAGTCTCTAAGCAGCCTAAAAGCTTTACTCAGAATCAGTCTCCCTGTCTCTGATGATCGCACAAAAGTTGCCTTGTCTGCTCCTCATATTTCCCGGCATTCCACATCTTGAAGTTATTGTTAGTATCTGGACTTCCTTTTTAGAAAATTGATCTGGGGAGTTTACATCCATTTACATTCTTTAGATAATTAAGATCTTTGGAATTATAGCACTTTAAAAAATAATAAAATCCATTAATAAAAATGTGTTTTCTTTGCATGTGGAAATATGATGATTTACTCAGGCCCAGAAGAAATAGAGGCTGTGAATGACTATGACCAATTTGTGAAAAGCAGCAGTTATTGTTGTGTACTGTTTTTCTGTTTGTTTGTTTTGTTTTTTGAGGAAGATTAGCCCTCAGCTAACTACTGCCAGTCCTCCTCTTTTTGCTGAGGAAGCCTGGCCCTGAGCTAACATCCGTGCCCATCTTCCTCTACTTTATACGTGGGACGCCTACCACAGCATGGCTGCCAAGCAGTGCCATGTCCGCACCCGGGATCGAACCTGTGAACCCCGGGCCGCCGAGAAGCGGAACGTGCGAACTTAACCGCTGCGCCACCGGGCCGGCCCCTATTGTGTACTATTTAGGAATTGCAGTCCAGTCAAGCAGAGAGCAGTAAATGAGAAAAAAATTCCTAATATTCCCTACCTTCATGAGAGGATCAGTGTTCAATGGAGTACAAAAACCAAACTGGGCAGATAGTCTATTATCAGTCACTTATACATAAGAAGTAAGGGATTGTGCTAATAGTAAAATATCTGCTACTTCTAATGATTGACATGATTTTGAGTGCTATTCAGAATGATGGCAAGATGTGGGAAATTTAGGAAGATGTGGACTTACAATTTTTTAATTCAGGTGATAGTCAAGTGGCTAAATACCGATTCTACCTGGTATGCCCATGGGGACCAACAAGGATAAAGCACTTTTAAATTGGTCTAGAACAAAAATTTAAAACAGTTATGATAGACTCCACACTCCTATATATGGGGCATTGGTTTACAATCATGATTAATTACTTATGTTATTTACAATGTATTATATTGTATTACATTATAAAACCTGACCTTTGATCTTCTAAATGGGCTAGTGTGTTGTTGAAAATTGGAGGTCTTATAGAGACTTGAAGTACTGTTTGTTTAGTTTAGGGATATGACTTTCTCCTCTCTTACTTCTAAAATTAATCTTTTGTTTCTAAAGATTTTAAATTAAGTCCTAGTTTGCATCAGCTGCTACATAGTATAGGGGTTCTTTAATTTACTTGGTAGACGTGTTTAGCTGCATACTGCATAGTTGATGAGTGTTACCCTAAATGGTTAATCATGGACTCAGGATTCCATGTGCAAAACATTGCATGAAATAATATAGTTGCTCTATTGTTTGCATATTGCTGGACTACATTAAAATACTTCACACTAAAGTATTTAAAGCACTTTTGCTAAAGCCAGCAATGTGTCTGCCTAAAGGTCTGTATCCCATTTAACAGCAATTTTAACCAATAAAAGGCTACAGTTCCTAAAGATCTTATTCTTACTAAATTATTAATAATAGTTTTTTAGGTATAAGATTTAGAAATCATGACCAAAGAATACATAATAATAATAACTTAAATTTGTACAGTATTTAACATTTTACAAATAGCTTTCACTTATTAATCATTTGAGCCTCATGATGTCCTTCAGAGGCTGTTAGTGAAGATATTCTAAATTTTCTAGAAATCCAGAAAGGCTGATATACAAGGTCATATGACTAATAAGTAGCAAAAATTCAAAATCACATTTCCAGAATCCAAGTCCATTACTCTTCCTTCTAATTACATATCATAGTACTTTATAGTTTACAAAGCAGTTTTTACACATCTTATTTGACCTTTGGAATAATCCTTTGTTGTAGATAGAATAAGTATTACTTCAGTGGTTTATAATATATCCGATGGTCTGGAAGTCCTAGTCAGAGCAATTAGGCAATAAAAAGAAATAAAAGACATCAAAGTTGGAAAGGAAGAAGTAAAATTGTTCTTGTTTGCAGATGACATGATTTTATATACCAAAACTAGATTCCACACAAAAAACCTGTTAGAACTAATAAATGAATTCAACAAAGTTGCAGAATACAAAATCACTATACAAAATCAATTGCTTTCTTTCTTTTTTTTTTTTGAGGAGGAGTAAGATTAGCCCTGAGCTAACATCCATTGCCAATCCTCCTCTTTTGGTGAGGAAGATTGGACCTGAGCTAATATCTGTGCCCATCTTCCTCTATTTTATACGTGGGACACCTGCCACAGCATGGCTTGATAAACAATGTATAGGGCCACACCTGGCATCTGAACCAGCGAACCCCAGGTTGCCAAAGCATGAACTTAGCCATTATGCCACCGGGCTGGCCCCTCAGTTGCTTTTTTATATACTTAGAATGAACTATTTGAAAAAGAAATAAGGAGAACAGTCTCATTTACAATAGCACCAAAAAGAATAAAATACTTAGGAATAAATTTAATTAAGGAGATGAAGGACTTGCACAAGGAAAACTACAAAACATTGATGAAAGAAATTAGATGTAAACAAATGACAAGACATCATGTGTTCATGGATTGGAAGACTTAATGTTCTGAAAATGTCCATACGCTCCAAAGCAATATACAGATTCAATGCATTGCCTATCCAAAATCCCAATGTAATTTTTTACAGAAATAGAAAAAATAATCCTAAATTCATATGTAGCAACAAAAGACCCTGAATAACCTGAACAATCTTGAGAAAGAAAAACAAAGCTGGAGGCATCACACTTCCTGATTTCGAAATATATTACAAAGCTACAGTAATTAAAACAGTATGGTATTTGCATAAATACAGACATATAGACCAATAGAACAGAATAGAGAGCTCAAAAATATTTCTATGCATATATGCTCAGCTGGTCTTCAACAAAGGTGCCAAGAATATACAATAGGGAAAGGATAGTCTTTTAAATAAATGATGTTGAGAAAACTGAATATCCACATGCAAAAGAATGGAATTGGACCCTTATCTTATACTATATACAAAAATCAACTCAAAATGGATTGAAGAGTTAAATGTAAGACATGAAACTGTAAAGCTCCTAGAAGAAAACATAGGGAAAAAGCTTCATGACATTGGTCTTGGCAGTGACTTCATGGATATGACACTAAAAGCACAGGCAACAGAAACAAAAATAGACAAGTGACACTACACCATACTAAAAAGCTTCTACAAAGCAAAGGAAATAATCAGCAAAAGGAAAAGGCAACCTATGGAATGAGAGAAGATATTTCAAACCATATGTTAGATAAGGGGTTAATTTTCAAAATATATAAGGAATCCTACAATTCAATAGCAAAAAAAAACTAATAACCTGATTAAAAAATGGGCTAAAGACTTAGATATTTCTCCAAGGAATACTTAACACTAACAAACGGCCAACAGGTATATGAAAAGATTCCCAAAGTCACTACTCATCTGGGGAATGCAAATCAAACCTACAATATGTTATCATCTCACACCTGTTGGGATGGCTGTTATCAAAAAAACAAAAGACAACAAGTGTTGGTGAGGATGTGGAGAAATTGGAACCCTTCTACACTGTTGGCAGGAATGTAAAATGCCTGCAGAAGTAGCGGAGCAGAAAGGGATATTGTTGTGTGGCATGAACAGAATTGGAGAGTAGCTAACAGTGGAGATAACTGTGTCAGGAGATGAGTCCTACTTCCTTTATGGCATTGAATGTACCAGAACCTTTCGAACCTCTAGAATTTTGTACTTGTTCAGCCCGTCTAGAATACTCTTTCCTCACTAATTTTTGGCTAGCTGATTTTTATCCTTTAAGTCTCAAGTCATATGTCATCTTTCCAGAGGAACCTTCCCTGCTCATTCTAGTCAAAATTCTGTTATTCTATATCTAATCACTTTGTAGCACTAATTACTATCTGACATTATCGTGTCAAATAATTTGTGTGTTAATGTCAGTCTTCCTACAAGAATGAGGACAGGGACCTTGTCAGTGTTATTCACTGCTGTGTCCCCAGTTTTTAGCACAATCCCTGATACATATGGTAAATCCTAAATGAATGTGTAGCGGTAGATTAAATGAATACACTTAGGGTCAAGGGGTTTTATGGGTAAGGAGGGGAAGTGGTAAATCAGAAGAGGATTGTCGAATACTTACTATGTGCCAGACACTGTTTTAGATGTTCCTTCATATATTATCCCATTTTATTCTCTCACTTTAGATATTACCCCTATTTTAAGGAAATTAAGGCTTAGTAAAAATAAGTAACTTAACCATTGTCACACCTGGCCTGGTTTGATCCTTTTGAGTCGTAAAGAGATCCTAATTCAGGAATGATGGTAGATTGGGTTTCAGGTTCCACTGAGGAAGAAGCTAATCTCTTGCAGATTGGACGTCTTCTGAGACAGTCTTAGATGCTACTGAAGTAGGGAGAAGGAATCTACTACCAGAGACCAGACAGAAGCCATGTTTTCTGAGTCATTAGGGCCATCTGCTGGGCTTGGGTTCTTGTTGGTTTAGGTTCTACACCTAATCAGCTTCTTTCAGTGGAGAAGAGATCAAAATTCAACTATTTTATTTAAAAGTTGTTTTTATGAGTTAAAGCAGAGATCAGCAAACTGTGTTCCATGAGCCAAATCTAGCCTGCTGCCTGTTTTTGTAAATAAACTTTTATTGGAACACAGCCATCGTGTTTATTTGTTATATTGTCTATGGCTGCTTTGGGTCTACGATAGCAAAACTGAGTAACTGTGATAGTGATCATATGGCAAAGCCTAAAATATTTACTCTGGCCTTTTATAGAAAATGTTTGCCAGCCCCCAATCTGCAGCATAGTTAGGAGAAAAACATAAACAAAAATAAAACCAATTCTTCCAAAAAGCCAAAAATAAAAAATCCACAAAAATCGCAAAATTACAGTGGTTAAATTTCTAGCTGACCTTGAACATCTAGCCAAAGATTGGACAACTCTTAATGCCCTTTCCTGCTCTAAATCCGTGATTTTTTTAATTGCATAACTGTTCATCTAGATGAGATAATTTTTCTCTAAGGAAGTGAGCAAAATGATTCTTTCATTTTAGTGTATCTTTTACGCTATGCCGTCAAACTGAGAGAATTTACCACTCATTTCTTTGGATCATATGTGTTCTGTATTTTAAAACTCATCTCAAAACTATCTTATCTTTTCAGAGTAGACTTTGCTGAGTAATTTAGAACCACTATGTGAGAGCAGCATTTCTAGTTTCATACACAAATATATTTAGTTAGAATAAAGACATAATTTATAAATATGCAAGGGAAGTGGAATATTTTGTTTAATTTTATGATCAACTAAGTAAATCAGAAATCACATATTTACTTGTTTGGTAAAAATGACATAATGATAATGATGTTATCTTTCTGTGGCAGGCACTTTGATAGCTCAGGGTCACTATTATAATATTAACAGGACCTTCAGTCAAAGAGAACCTGGAGTACCATTGTTATTTTGCTCTGCTGCCCATGAAATGCAGTAAGCCCCTCTATATTTCCCTTTGGGATGATTGTCTAGCTTCTATGTGAACACTTTAGTTGACAAGTGGAAATGTGTGTGTGTGTTGAAGAAGGGAAAGAATGAAGCAAGAGGAAGTTAAGGCCATTCCCTCATGAGTCTCAGACAAAGAACTGGGTGTGAATAAGTGAATAATTTGTCTTTCTCTCCCCCAACCCCCACCACCTCCCTGCTGAGCACAGGTTTCTTACACATAGGAGACTTCAGCAGATATGTCTTAAAATTTTATGTTAATTGAATTCTAGCAGGGGAAAGAACATGTACCAAGACAAAGAAGTAAGGTAACAAGTTATTTTGGTTAACAATGATCCATTTTGACTAATGTAAAGACGACAGTATGCAGTTGAAACCTAAGACCATAAAGGGAGTTTGAGGTCAGCTATGTTGAGGGACTCGAATGCCGTGATAAGGAGCTGGATTTAGTCTATGGCCGAAGAGAACCATTTAAGAATTTTGTTGAGTGGAGTGGTATGACTAAAGTTCCAATTTAGAAAGTTTACTCTGGTGGTATCCTATAGGATTGAATGGAGCAGGGATAATTGACAGTTGTGAAATCAATTTAGGAGACTTTTTCAGATGTCCAGATAATATGGGCCTGAAGCAGAATGGTGGCAGTGGGAATGTGTGGCAGAGAAGACAAAGAAACATATAGGTAGAATTTGTAGGATTTTGAATCTGAGTAGAAATTAAATGGTATTCTAAAGTTTTGAAGGTAGGTGACTAGAAGATGGTGGTGAAATTAACAGAAATGGGGAAGTCAGGAAGATGATAAGATTTTGGAAATAAACAGTGATGTTCATTCTTGGACAGGTTGTTTCAGGTGTTGGTTCTAGATATGGAGCAGAAGTCGCAAACTTGTAGCCCATGGGCTGTGTAAACCTGCAGAAATGTTTTTTGTTTGACGTGGTATTGTTCTTTATCTAAAATGAATTTTTTTTTCACCCTCACTCTTTAGCTAATAGATTGATTATTATTTTCTCTCCTAGCACTTAGAAGATACTGTAATTACATTCGGTTCTTCTTTTGTTGTCACTATTGAGGAATCTATCGGCTGTTCCTTTTAACGTTTTTCCAACTGTCTAATATTTAGGAGTTTTGTTATGATGTATCTAAGTGTGGATTTGTTTTTATTCTGCTTGGGACTCATTTTGCATCCTGAATCTAAGGATTTGTGTCTTAAGTACATTCTGGAAAATTCCTAGGAATTATCGCTTTGATACTGTCTCCTTCCCATTCTCTCAATTTATTCTTGGTAGAATTTCTTTTAGGTCTATATTGGACCTTCTTATTCTGTCATACATGCCTACAAAGCCTGTCTTTCATATTTTCCATTTTATTATTTCTCTGTGTTCCATTCTCATAATTTCCTCATGTTTTTTAGATGACGAATTGTCTCTTCAGCTATTTCGAATGTCCTGTTAAAGCAGTCTACTGTAAACAGAGTGACTATATTTTTCATTTCTAGAATTTGTTTGGTTCTTTTTCATATCAACTTTAAAAATCTTGTGTCTCCTTTTCTTATATTCTCATTCCTTTTATGTCTTTAATAACTTAAAACATTTAATTTAGGAGCCCTATTCAGTATTACTGTTATCTGTAGTTCTATTTGTGCTATTGGATGACTCTTTCTCATGGTAGTCTGTTTCCTCATATATTTGGTAATTTTGGATTGTATATTTACCTTTAGGAGAGCTGTTACCTGTTAGAATCCTTGATTGATAGTATGCCTCTCCAGAGTGTTTTGCTTTGCCTCTTCCATGTATCATAGCCTGGGACCAGCTTATGTGTTAAATTTCAGACTACTTGGTTATACTTTTAAATTTCAACTCTATGTAAGGGACAGACATGTGGATATGAATTCCTGGGGAAAGCTTTCCTACCCAAAGCCCAAATCAAGACAGATAAGCTTTTCCGTATACCCTTCTGTTGGTAGATAGCTTTTTTTTTTTCTGGCCCTCCTTTTCTCTGAGGATATGAATCTTTTCAGCTTCCAGTTTTATGTATGGAGAAATCTCACTTCCAACTTACTCCTCCTCACCAACCTAAGAGAGGAACCAGGGTCTCCTCTACTTTTTCTACATGGGCATTAAAACCAAACTCCTCAGTGACTGAGCCTGGAAAAAACCACCCAGGGGCTATCTTTACCTGTTTATGACTCTCTAGTACAGTTTTTCTAATTTTATTATTGTTATTGTTTGTTTATGACTCTGGGGGATTTCTTTTGCTGTTTTCTTTCTAACTTAGTTTTCATTTAAAAGTTTATTTATTTTTTCTTTTGTAATTGATAGACACAACAACTGAGTGCAATGTGTGATTCTGGATTTGATCCTAGAGCAGAAAAAGGGCATTGGGGAAAAATGGTAAAAATCACAGTCTCTGCATTTCAGTTAAGTATTGTAGCAATATAGGTTTTCTGATTTTGATGATTGTATGATTATTGAGTTGTTAACATTTGGAAATGCTGGGTGAAGGGTATACATGAACTGTCTATACTAGTTTTGCAGTTTTTCTGTAGGTCTAAAATTATTTCAAAACAAACTTTTTAGGGGCCAGCCCCTTGGCTGAGTGATTGGGTTCATGCACTCTGCTTTAGCTGCCCAGGGTTTCACCGGTTCAGATCCTAGTCGCAGACATGGCACCACTCATCAGGCCGTGCTGAGGTGCCATCGCACATAGCACAACCAGAGGCACTCGCAACTAGAATATACAACTGTGTACTGGGAGTCTTTGGGGAGAAACAGAAGAAGAAGAAAAAAAAAGATTGGCAACAGATGTTAGCTCAAGTACCTATCTTTTAAAAACAAAAAACTTTTTAGAAAGCATGTTTGTTTTATTTTATTCAGCACTTCTGAGTGTTTTGTAGTGAGAAGGTTTTCAAGTTTATTGCTGAAATAAACTACCTGATATTTTAATAAAAGAAGTTGATTGCTACCATTAAAAAAATAAGAGATCCCTTCCTCTCCCCAATTTAAATTTCTAGACTTTCTTTAAAAGTTAAAATATGTGACTGCGCTGGAACTACATTACTGCAAGGCAAAATCAACTGGAGCTAAGTGATTTATAGATAGGCATATCTCTCTAGTTGTCTGCAGCCTCTCTCTTTCTAGTGTTTTATATCCAGTTTGCCTTGTTAATTTATTTTTACCTACCTGGATTTTATAGATATTTAAATATGCAACCTTTGGTCTAGCACTTAGGTGAGACATCAGTGTTAGAGATAAAGATCTGGTGCTCATCTATACTGAATGATAGTTAAAGTAGAAGAAGTTTGTAACTCTGTCTTAGAATATTAGGCGTAGAGACAAGAAATCCAGGGACAAACCCTGGGAAACAGTTTTCTTCTGAGAGCAAGAAGAACCGATAGAAAAGATATCAGTAACAAGTAAGAATGTATAGTGTTAAAAGTAAGAAGGGAGAGAGTATTTCAAGAGGAATTGGATGGTTAAAGGTATGCTTCAGAGTGATCAAAAGTACCAAATCCTGATGTGATAATATGCTTTTAGTTTGTTAGTAGATATGCTTGTTATCCTTCTTCCTCTTCTCCCTCCTCTTAGTCATTACCCCGACTCTCTGCTCTGCTCTCCTTTAAGGCCTGAAAGGCTGATCAGTAAGGATTGCAAATGTCAGGCAGGAGATAAGAGAGAGAACAGGATAAGAAAGAGGTCACATAATATTTTTTGGCTTACTGTCTTCCTGCTTCAAGACTGTAGACCCTCTACAGCTATAGCTATATCAATGTAGTTTCCCTTCCATTACTTCAGCACTCAGCAAGCTCTAGTAATAATAGTTTTTCCCCTTTCTCCTTCAGGCCTATGGGTTGTAATGCCCTCTCACTGTTACAAGTCTGCAGGTTCCTCACAATACCTTGTTGGTTCCCTTGACGCTGTATGTGAGTGGAACCTTCATCAGAATCCCATCCCATTGTACTTTTCTGTTTCCTGCTAGGACCTGACCAATACACTGGGCCTGTTAGTTATCATATAGGTTAAGCTCTTCTCTGTTATGTTTAAGCCACTGAATCTTGGAATCTTATTATTTCTCTTTCACATACCCAAGACTTATATACTTCTAATTTGTTACTAGTAATATTATTTAGGATCTCCCCATTTTTCTCTCATGTAAGGAGAAAAGGAATCTAAAACTGAGAGTGAATCTGCCAGTTGTAGCATGTGACTTCCATCTCTGGGTCCAATATGGGTCTAGTTTGCTTCCCTTCCCAGCTGGTAGAAAGAGGGAAAGGAAACAGGCCAGTTCCTTTTGAGATGAGCAACCCAGAAGTGAAACATACTACTTCTATTAAGATCTCATTAACCATAACTTGGTCACATGGCCTCATCAAGTTAGAAGGGAGAGCAGTACATGTTTCTCTAGCTAAGTAAGATTTTTATTATTAAAGAAAGTAAGAATGGGTATTGGATGACAAATTGCTGTCTCTGCCACAATAGTTCACTCTCTTAGAGGGAGAAAACTTTTATTCAGACTTAAAGGGGAGAATATTGGCAACTTGCAATAAAGAATTTCAATAGAGTGTGGTGAAATCTAGATTTCAAGGAGTTGAGGAGTGAAGGCATGAGAGATTGTGGAGTGAGTGAATATGGCCTCTTTTGAGAAGTATGATATCCAATGAAAGAAGAGGTGATTCTGGGATGGTAAGAAACTTAAGGGGAAGATTCTTTCTAGGTAGCAGAATCTGAGTAGTCTCAGAGAAGGAATAACTTAGAAGGGGAGAAATTGAAAATTTTTATAGGTATGTAGCATATTTTTAGAAGATATGAGGACATTGAGTTAATATAGAAAAATGGAAGACGCTTCTTACTCTTAACGCACAGGACAAAGAGGAGAGATAGGGTTGAAATATAAACATTTTGCAATGGAGAAGAATAAAATAAAAAAATTATAATGTCCTCTTTTAAAATCAAAGGCTAGATAATCTAAAGAGAAAGAAAGTGAGGCAAGTATGCAATTTAGGGCAGCCACTGAAGGGAGTATGACATTTGTGAACTGGAAACACAAAAATAATCAGAGTAGAATTTGAGGCCCAGGTGAAGTTGGAGAGCTTGGATTTATAGTAAAATTATTGGTATATATATATTGATTTTTCTGTAATAAAGCATGGTAGCCCATGTATAGAAGCTAGAAAAATAAATCATGGGATTTACTAAGATTAAGGATTAACAAAGTAGGTATAGGAATAGTGAAGTTGGTGAGAGTCTAGATTGCTTGTGAAAATCTAGTTGAAAATAACCGCCATAGGGTCTGTGTGGGTTAAACAGGTCAAGCAGTTCTGAGGAAAATATATACTGGAAGATGTGTTAGTTATCTATTGCTATGTAACAGATGACTTCAAAATTTAACACCTAAAACAACAATAGGCATTTAGTATCTCACTTAGCGCCTTTGGGTCAGGAATTTGGGCGTGGCTTAGCTAGGTGTTTCTGGCTCTCTCTCTCATGAAATTGTAGTCAAGATGTTTCCTAGAGCTACAGTCATTCAAAAGTATGACTAGGGCCGGAAGATCTGCTTCTAAGATGACTCACTCACATAACTGGTGAGCTGGCAGGAGACCTCAGTTCCTCACCACATAGATCTTTCCAGAGAGTTGCTTAGGTTTCCCCACCATATGGCAGCTGACTTTCCTTAGAACAAGAGGTCCAAAATAGAGGAGAGTGTGAGGCACAATATCTTTTATGACTTAGTCTGGAAAGCCCCGCTGTGTCATTTCTGCAGTATCCAATTGGTTACACAGGTCAGCCGTATTCAGTGTAGGAGGGAATTAGCAAGAACATGAGCACCAGCAGGTGAGAATCATCAGGGGCCATCTGGGAGGCTGACTACCAAAGAAGGGGAACTGGATGGGGAACTGACATCTAGTAAGAACTTACTCTGTAACAGGAATTTAGTGAAATTCTTGTAATAATTTTATGACGAATGTGTTCTTTTTGCATTTTAGAAATGAGTAAATTGAAGCTTTAAGAACTTAACTATTGCCCAAGATTTTGTAACCATTTCAGCCGGGCTTGGAATCCAGATCTGTTAGCCTGTTCTCATGATATTTTATCATATGGAAAGAAAATATGGTGTAATGCTTTGGTACTTCTACTTTGGAGACATAAGGTTGTTTAGGAATTAATCGATATAATTTATGTTAATTATCATAGCACTCAAATGAATAGTAAACCAGTACCGGCTGTTTTTATTCTCATACATCTTTGTAATTTAAGAACTAAAAGATGTTAGAAGAAGTGAGGATAAAGGGCATGTTTGACAGGAAAATTAACTGGCAGAAAAAGATGTTATGGTAATTCAAGGACATTTGGATTTGAATTGCTTGGCTTTTTAAGTCAAAAGTATATTAATGCTTAAAGCTGACTAAAGTGAGCAGAGAAGGAAGACTTCAAGAGAAAAACAATTAGTACGAATTCTGAAAGTACAAAGAATGATGACAGCGAATAGAACTATGAACCAAAAGACAAATAATTGAAGGAAATAGATATGTTTCATAAAAGTGGTTCATAATTTGCTTAAGAATAATTTGATAAAATATTAAAATTGAGAATATAGACAGTATTTTAAGTGTTATGATACCTTTAGTGATAATTAATGCAAACTACATTTTTACCTCACAAATATGTAAAACAAGGTATTTCTTTAATATTATTTATATATTTTTATGAAAGGTTATACTACTACTTAAGCTTGCTTTATGCTCTCAGCTCTCTGCTCTTAAACCCTTTTGTAAATACTTGTTTTCCATCTGTGTCTTCATTGGACTGGGAGCTCTTACAGGACAGGTACAAAATGCCTCAATTATCTTTGTCCCACAGTGCATAGCACAATGCCCCAAACATAATATTAGATAAATTAGTGGCTTGTCAGCTCTTATTTTCAACTCTGCTGGAAAGGAGATATATTATATTCATACTGGGATGTGCTCATATAAGTGATATGAAAAGTATGATTTTAATATTTATTAATGTGTCTAATTTTATAGGCTGTGGCACACTTGGTAGGAATGAAGGCTCTGAGAATCTTCTTTTGAGTAGGGCAACCGTATTCCTTGCATTTCCAGAAGTAGCTATTGAAGCCCCTAATACGTACCAATAACTGTCTTAGGCATGGGATCCAAAGATGAATGAGCTGTGACTCATGTTTTTAAGTAACTTATAGTTGAACAGAGGAAGAGGTAGACATATAGACATAATTTTTACAAGATTAATCAACTTTATTTTTTAGAGCAGTTTCAGTTCTATGGAAAAATTGAGCAGAATGTAAAGAGAGTTCCATACACACCCCTCATTCCCCCCCACCCTGCTCAATTCTCCCTATTATTAACATCTTGCGTTAGTGTGGTACACTTATAACAATTAATGAGCTAATAATGATACATTATTATTAACTAAAGTCCATATTTACATTAGGATTCGCTTTTTGTGTTGTACATTCTATGGGTTTTGATAAATGTGCAATGACATACATCCACCATTATAGTATCACACAGAATAGTTTCACTGCTCTAAAAATCCCCTGTACTCCACCTATTCATCCCTCCCCTCTTCTCCTACCCCAAACCCCTGGAAATCACTGATCTTTTTATTGTCTCCATAGTTTTTCCTTTTCCAGAATGTCATGTATTTGGAATCATACAGTATGTAGCCTTTTCAGATTGGCTTCTTTCACTTAGCAGTATGCATTTAAGGTTCCTCAATGCCTTTTCATGGCTTGATAGCTCATTTCTTTTTATTGTGGAATAGTATCCCATTGTATGGATATACCCCTGTTTATTTACCCATTCAGTTATTGAAGGACATCTTGGTTGCCTCCAAGTTTTAGCAATTACGAATAAAATTGCTATAAACATTCATGTGCAAGTTTTCATGTGGAGATAAATTTTCAGCTCCTTTGGGTAAATACCAAGGAGTGCAATTGCTGGATCATATGGTAAGAGTATGTTTTGTTTTGTAAGAAACTGCCAAACTGTCCTCTACTGAATAATGTTGCTCCACTAAATATTTTTTTTTAATTTACTTTGGTAAGTTTTAAGATAGAGTTATCATAGTGGTGGTATTAAGGTAGAGGAATCATAGTTAACAAACATATAAAGTAGTTAAAAGAAGATAGGAATAGGGGCCAGCCCGGTGGTGCAGCTGTTAAGTGCGCACGTTCTGCTTAGGTGGCCCGGGGTTCATCAGTTCGGATCCCAGGTGCGGCCATGGCACTGCTTGGCAAACCACACTGTGGTAGGCATCCCACATATAAAGTAGAGGAAGATGGGCACGGATGTGAGCTCAGGGCCAGTCTTCCTCAGGAAAGAGGAGGATTGGCAGCAGATGTTAGCTCAGGGCTAATCTTCCTCAAAAAAAAAAAAGAAGAAGATAGAAATAGAGCAGTCATGAGGAGTGCACTAAGTGATAGTTATAGTAAAAGAGAGAGAGATCAAGAAAATGTCAGCATCAACATTTGTAGAATGGATATTTGAGGCTTGGAATAAAATTCCAGAGGTAATAGAGCATTCTTTTTTAAAAATGCTGCCTTACTAATGCTCCCAAAGGCACTGAGGACAATACTGTGTGGAAGAGCACAGACTTCAACAACTTTGAGTCAGGAAGTAATTCACAAGAGTTGGACTCTGAAACAAAACATTTTACAAATAATCAATTTATTTCATTTATGTTTTCTTTTTTACATATGTACAATACTTAAAATCTATGTCTAAAAAGTCTGATAGCTGTTTCAATCAGTGTAAAATTAAAATTCTGCATGATAAAGCATTTTGTTATAATTATTTTACAGTTTTTTAAATTTCTTAGCAATACATAAAAGTTCATGTAACAGCCAATGGAGGTTTAGGTCTATGAAATTAGTACATTTTACTAGGCATGATATGTTTATATATATATTCAATGGATTTCAACCAAAGGTCATTGTACCCCTAGAGCTGTCACAGCAATATCTAAACATTTTGAACTAGTACTTTTACCTATAAAAAGGCAAAATGGGCTAAAATCTAGTTCCTGTGCTTTTAGCTAAATTATATCGGATCAGTGCCATGTGGGTTATCTCATTCTAATCAGAAGGTCTGGCAGATATATACATCTCTGTCAAATGTATTTGATAACATTTGATTATTTGATAACATTTTTCAAAATATGTTGCCCACAGAGAGGAGAAACAATGAAATAATAAAAAAGAGATAATATTCCTTGAGAAGAGGACCTCTTTAATATGTAGTATTTTAATGGTATCCATTTCTTATTTTATACCAAGTAACACTTACCTTTGGATCTAAATTCACTGTCTCAAAAAGCTATCCATCTACTAGAAATATCGAGCTGTGTAACTAGTGTTTAAATGATCTGACTCAAGTTTCATTCATTAACAAAAAAACAAAGAACCAGCCAAATTGGAACTATCAGCTTCTGAGTCCGCAGTCCCTTATCCCCACAGTCCATGCACTCTCAGATATTTAAACACTCAAAAAAGTTTAATCCATTTTCAGGCTGTGTTCCAGTAGATCCAAGTGTGGTACACAAAAAGACATCCATCCTGTTAACATGAGTGCAAGGAAGAGAACAATTAGATAATGCACTAATGTTTTTAGATGTGTACATAAGAAGCTCTTTTTAGAGCATGTATAAATTAAACTGGATTGGGTTCATAGTATTTTCTTCCTTCACAGCTGTCTTTCCAAGAAGTATGGTAAAGTAAAATATAAACACCACGTGAGAAGTTAACTGGTTTCTAAACATTTCATTGATTTGTTTTTTTAAATAAACAACTGCTCATTGTTACCTTTAGTGGGGGTGAAGTTTCTCCTCAGGTCGTTACATAATGAAAGTAGATTTTAAATGTTTTTATATATTTGATAGGGTCCAAATGCTTCAGTAGTGGTTCTGACTTAAATACTGTTTAAAATTAAGCTTTTTTGTTGGACTGTATGCTATTACTCTGTGGATGCTTTCCAGAATGACAGTATGATGCAATACAGTAAATAGGAATCAGACTTTCATTTAAAAAAATGATATCTTAATGGACAATTTTGCTTTACAGTTTTTTTTTTTTCATTTTTAGAGAAGTATCTGAGGTTTTTAGCTACATGTTTGAATAGTACTACTGATGGGAACATTTTCTGAAGCTTAGATAATGAACAGTGGGTTTTTCTGAAGGTAAGCAGTGACTTAGGAGTACTGTAATTCCTCCCTTCCACAAGAAGTGAGAATTGGGATCTTAGAGGACCAAGCAGCACAGAGTACTGTGAAAATCTGGAACCTGGCACCTTCAGAGAATGAGAATTAACTCCTGAGTCATTAATGGCTGAGTTTAGAGGACCACTCACTCTCCTTGTATTGCTTTAAATCCTTTTAAATAGCACATAGTGGCCTTTTTAATAATATACTGTTTCTCAGTCTATGCCTTTTTAATATTGCCATTTCTAAAATTATAGAAAATAACCAAAGATAGAATTTAGCGGTTATATTGATAATCTTAAATCTACTTATGTTCCCTTTGTTGATATTAAAGTCATTATCAATATTTATAAGGAGAATCTTCTTCATAGAAGAAATGTGAAAGAACTAGCTAAAACATTTGGATAGACATTTACTTCTCTCTTTGTGCTTTTTATTGGAATACATTGCTAAAAGTGGTTTGGGGTATAAGCAAATTACTTCATTTTGCTTCTAGAAGCTGAGCTCCTAATAGCTTTTAAATTTATACAGTTTTTGTTTAACTGTCAAAACATTTAATTATATCATGCCCAAAGGTGTAAAGCTGTCAAATAAATCTGAGTTTAGGCATAAACATTCACTAAGTTACATGTGCTACTACACCGTAGTTGTTACTGGGCAGCTTGTGAACCTGTTTTAGGGGGAGGGGTGTGTCGAGGAACATTAACTCAGCAGGTACAGAACAACATTGGCCCAATGAATTGATGATTACTTGTAAAACAGCAGGTAGTAATGCCCCTAGTCTTTGTAATTCCCCTCTTTGTAAAATAAAGCAGACTAAAGTGTGGTGGATTCTTTGGCTCAATTTGCACTGTAAGTAAGCTGTCATTTTTACAAAAATATGTACTCTTTCTTTTCTTGCCTCAACGTTATTTTTTGCTTTATCTTCAAAAACAAATGTACCCCATTCATAGTTTATACCCTTCTCCCTTACTCATGAGTCTCTTGCTGTAGTACGAATGATCCCAGTGGCACTTATAAAGGCAGTATTGACACTGATCAATAATTAATTATTATATAAATTTAAAGTTTTCTATGTTAAACATTTTTCCAGCTTTATTGAGTATGATTGACAAGTAAAAACTGTATATTTAAGATGTACAATGTAATGTAAAACATTTTTAAAGAAGGGAACGTACGAAAATTTTAATTATCTTTATTTGGTTATTTCATAAGTAAAAATTTTTTGTATTTGATAACATTATTTGGAGGTAGATTGTTAGCATAAATACTAATGCAGACTTCGCTAGTGCAAAATTCACTAAGAGGTAGGGGGGTAAAGTAAATTAGTTCTACTTTGAAGCTTTTATTTTCTTCCCCTTTCAAAATGAATGGGAAGGCCCTTGAGAGGCCCTTGAATGAAAGCTGCTTTTCATTAGTGCTACCAAATACCTACTTGAAAGAGTTGAGTTCTAACTGAACACCCGCACAAGAGAAAGGGAAAGCTTCCTTTTTCTACCGGAGGACCATCAGCTAAATAGCTCTTGGCTTCTCTTTTCCAATCAGGTGGTTTCACATCAGAGTTAATTACTCCAGTCATTTATTCTAATCACCCTCCTCTTATGGCTAGCTGCATTCTGTCATGGGGTGGCATCGTTTGAAGCCAGTTAAGTTTGAAAACCACTGCAGGGTACTTGAGGCTCATTAGTGAGGCCTATCCATGCCTGGCTTTGGATTTGCTCCCTGATTAACTCTACATCTCACTGCCTTGCTACCTCCTCCGCCGTCCACCAGCCCCCACTCCTAAATGCAGTTGCTCTAAACAGGAATGTTTCAATTAACTCTTGCCTTGCTGTTTTTCCTTTCACCTACATATTTAAGAAAAATTTAAATGCTTATGTTGCTAATAATATAGTCAATAGATTCTACCTTATAACTGCATCCTTTGAGTTGAAATTAACTGAAATGGTAGACATTCTACAAAGAAAAGTTATATTTTTGAACAACAAAGGAGGAAAATGGTGTTTCTCAGAATGAATACATCTATGTCCTTGATCCAATTCTCCTAAATTAATAAAGGTAGTGATTCCAACTCTGATTTTACAGTACTCTAGTGTGTCTTACTGGATTTTCATAGGAGTTATCAGAGAAGCTTAAAAAATATTTCAAAACAGATTTATTTGTTTGCCATTGTTTATTGTTATAGTAGTTTAATTTAAAAGTGTTTGTGGAGTGGCACATTTAAGAGAGATTAAAATCACAAAAGCAAATAATGTTTGTGCTATACTTTTTAAAAAATAAAAGAAAGAAAAATGTGTAATCAGTGTTATGAGTAGATAGTTTGAGACAATGTTATTACATGAAAGTATTTAAAACAATTTCCAAAAATTAACAAAAACATATCAAGTTTCATAGTTAAATGAAAATGTTTATTTAAATAGGAAATAAGAGAAATTTCCTCTGTTCTTTTTGCATGATAGTTTGATTTAAAGAAATCAACTAGTTCATGTGTCAAAACAAAATATGATACACATTAAAATACATGAAATCACATTCTTACAACTTGCTGATGTCCCTGGATGTTCAGAAATTAACAGAATGAACTCTTATTGCTAATTCTCATCCCAAAATAGTTTAATGCAAGAGTCTTTAGACTTAGCAATTAACAAATATGTTAGCGTTCTCTGTCTTTCTCTAAAGGCTGATTTTTTTAACTTGATTTTTAAAATTCTCCTAATGAATATACAGTTAAATTATTGAACAAGAGGCCTAGAATATAAATTTGTTATTCAGCTCTGTAAATACTTATTGAGTGTCTACCATGTGCTCAGCTCCAAGGATGCAGATATAATCTCTGCCTTCCAGGAATTCACATTCTAGTGAGAAAGACAGAAAAATAAACTGTAAAACAGGGTGAAAGTTTTAGTTTTAAAAAGGCATGTGTAAAAGCAAAAACCAGTTGAAAGAACAATAGCATCTGTAAATAAAGCCTCCAGGTCGACATGGCACATCAGATTTAATATATACTCAGCAATACTTAATACTAGTGTTAACAAATTATATATGTGAAACTGATTAAAAATAATTCTTAGTATAAAGTGGTTTCATATTTTTAGAATTTTCATAATGTAGCTTTGGCAGATTTTTCAAAAGGATGCGTATTGGTTAATAACATGGCTTTAGGAGTCAGATCTGGGTTCAGGTTGCAACTCTGACATTTACTAGCTATGTGGCATTAGGCAATTTACTTAGCATTCTTAGCCTCATTTGCAAAACAGTTTTTAAAAATGTAGTGCTTATCTCATAGGATTATTGTGAGGGTTAAATAAAATAATCCATGTAAAACATTTGGCATAAAACTGGGCACATCATAAGCACTCAGTAAATGTTAAGTGCTGCTGTTATTGTTATTATATTGTTGTTTAGTTGGTCAGTGAATTTCTTCCAAGTTGACCTTCAGATAAATTTTCCTTGCATAATGTATTGTCTTTCTAAAGCCTTTGTCAAGTTTATGATTGACAGCATTTGCATCCGTCTTTCTGACATTGTTCAGGGAAAATGAAACCTGGAAAGATGACACTCTAATACCCACTTCATTTTTTCTTCTTTCGATGTAATCATCCTACCCTACATATGATTGTATGGTTAACAAAGTGAGATATCTCATTTGCAATGGCTAGTAATCACAGAAATTCTTCACATTTTCTAAAACTCTGCCAAATTAGCACTGTATCAACTGGATAAAGTTTCTGTGGTCAGTTTCATGCTTCTTATACAATGCTTCAAGATCAGAGTCCCTCAGCATAGACACTGAATTGTACGAAATCACAAGAATTTCTTAAATGCCATTCATTCATTCAACAGACATTTATTAGGGACCTACTGGGTAATTAGGTCTGTGATCACAAAATTGGAAGATATGACATCTGCCCTTTGGGGCTGTCGTTATGAAGATCAAACAGGCATGACAGCAACTAATTAGAGAAATAGATTAAGTGATGTATTTATTTATTCATTCAATAAATATTTTGTGAGTACCTACTACTTAGTCTTTGGGTAAATAGCATTGAGAAAGATCGCACAGTACCTGCCCTTATGGAACTTATTGTTTAGTGAGGGGGATGGACAATAAGTAAGTAACAAAACAAATAAATATATAGTTTGTGATAATATATAATGTAATATAACAAACAATATAATACTTGTGGTATGTACCATGAAGGAGAAGCACAATCATTGAAGCATTTAACATTTTATTTATTTATGTGTGTGTATAATTTTTAGAAATATTTTTTAATTGAGATATAATTGACATATAATATATTATTGTTTCAGCTATACATCATAATGATTTGATGTTTGTATATATTGTGAAATGATCACCACAAGTCTAGTTAACATCTATCACCATACGTAGTTACAATTTTTTTTTTTTACCCTGAGACCAAAAGAGGAAATGACTTATTTTGCTTCCTGGGAAGGTTGGGGAAGGCTTAACCGAGGAAAGTACATCTGATCTTAGTCTTTAAGAATGAGTAGGAGTTTGCTAGGGAGGGAGCAAGATGATGGAAAGGGTATTACAGATATAAGAAGCAGTGTGGGGGCCAGCCCAGTGGCGCAGCGGTTGTGTGTGCACGTTCCGCTTTGGGTGGCCCGGGGTTCGCCGATTCGGATGCCAGTGCAGACATGGTACCGCTTGGCAAGCCATGCTGTGGCGGGCGTCCCACATATGAAGTGGAGGAAGATGGGCATGGATGTTAGCTCAGGGCCTGTCTTCCTGGGCAAAAAGAGGAGGATTGGCAACAGTTAGCTCAAAGCTAATCTTCCTCAAAAAAAAAACAAAAGAAAAAGAAGCAGTGTGAACAAATATTTTGATGGTATAGTATGGTATATGAGCTAAACTTGATTCAGAAGGTAGAATGTAATATGTGTGTAAGAAAACTGTGAGCAATACCTATGGAAAGATAAAACTAGAGGCAGATTATATGAACAATGTTTAATACCTTGTAAGTAGAATGGACTTTTTTCTTTGGACTTTCTCTGGCTGAGCTCCAGGTCTACAGAAATGGAAACTCTGTAGGTGGGAGTCCAGCAATCTGTGATTTAACAAGTACTCCAGGTACTTGTTTTAGTGCATGTTAAAGTTCCAGATCCGCTACTTTAGGGAAAGGAGAAACACTGAAAACTTTAAGGAGAGTTTAGATAGAAATTAGTATGGAAAAGGGATTGAAGAGGGAGATTTTAGAGATAAAGAGAACAATTGGGATAGTGTTAGAATAATTGAAGCAAGACATACTGAAGCACAGAACCAAAGATAGTCACAGTGGAAGGAAAAGAAAGAATGAATTTGAAAGATATTTTGGAGGCTTATTGTCTGATTAGGTAAGGTTTTGGAGGGAAAAGAAAAAGGAGAAGTCAAGATGACTGCCAGATTTCCAAATTAGCTGACTAGGTGAAGGACTACATTCATGATCAACAAAGCATGAAAGGAAGCAAGTTTAAGAGGAAAAACTGATCATTCGTTTTTTGATATATTAGGTTTGAGTTACCTGAGGCGCACACCAAAAGAAGTAGTCTAATGGGCAGCTGACATTTTGGACTTGAAACGCTGGAGATAGTAATAATTGCTGGTTTAGGTAGTTGAAGTCTGGCTCATCTAGCCTGAGTTATATCAGAAACAAGAGCCTGGGACTGAATCCTGAGGGGAACAAACACTGAAGAGGTAGACAGAGAAAAAAGGCCCTACATTAAAAAGTGAGAAGGAGAATCAGAAAAGTAGAAAGAGAATCTGGAAGGAGGAGGGTATCAAGGAAACTTAGAGAAGAGACATAAGAAACATGAATGCTATAATGCAGAGAGGTGAAGCGAGGGAAGATAAGCATCCATTGCATTCAGACAGTTGGACATGGTAATCCTAGCAAAAACATTTTCGGTGATGTACCTATAATAGAAAGACGAGAGATTAGTTAAGTGAAAGGGAGGTAAGGAAGCATAAATAACAAATTTACTTAAATCTCTCAAGAAGTTTAGATTGTCGATCTCATATTACTGGTGTGTTTACGGCTGCATAAAAATAATTAAACAAGACTGACCCTGTTAACTAGTCATTATTCCTTTGATAATTAAGAAAGAATCAGACCTTCAATTTATTGTGATTTAGAGATTCATAGATTGTTGTTACAGATATTAAGGAAATTCTAGAAGTGGGCCAACAGAGGCTAGTTCCATCTGCTACTAAAATAAGGTGCTTCTTATGTTTATCAATACATCCACATTGTCTACAGATTTCACATATCTGACTTTCAGCAAACATTGTGTTCCTTATACTAAATTGTAGTCTATGGCTATATGGTAGTTCTTAAAGTACATTGCTGATACAGCTGAGTGAACAATATTTAGGAACTCTAACCAAGGACTTTAAGGATGGAGAGTTTACAGATGACGTTGTAGTTGGTAGAATTAGCCCTTTATCTTTATTGTTAGAGAGGATAGTCATAGTGCCATCTTTTGAATGCTGCCACATTTCTTCAGAGATTTGTAAGTGACTAAAGAATACATGTTGCAGAGCATTATGTCAGTTTCACACTTGAAGATATTATGTTTCTGCTGTCATGCCCTAAGATACAGCCCTTCTTCATCGCACTGAGAACTGTAATGACCTCTTCAAAACTGCATCAAAGGTCATTTCTGAGTCTGCAGGTGCTTGGTGCTTTGTAAGGTTTATCTTTATTTTCAGTAGGAGAAGCTGTATTTTTTTAAAGGGTTAAATATTGTTAATCCCTGCATTCCCTTTTGTATCAAAGTGCCCTAAAAATCTGAATGCAGATTCAATATTTGGAACCAAATAAAGCTTTACTGTTCGGTTTTGTAACCGCTAGTCGCATGTAGCTATTGATCACTTGAAATGTGGCTAGTCTGAATTGAGATGTGCTGTACATTGTAAGTGTAAAATGCATACCAGATTTCTAAGATTTAATACAAAATAATAATTTTTATGTTGATTATATGTTTAAATGATATTTTATATTTTTGGTTATACTATATTAAAATTAATTTCACCTGTTTATTTTTTAAAATGTGGCTACTAGGAAATTTTAAATTACATACGTGGCTTGCATTATATTTTATTGGACAGCGCTGGTGTAAAGTCTTGGTGGTGAATTTGAGTCAAATTTTGGTCACTTTTATCCCAAATTTTTTTGGCTTCGACATCCCAGTATTAAACACGAACATATTTTAATATTTAAGTAGTATGCACATTTCTGTTATAATTAGCAGTCTTAGACCCAAAAACAGCTTAGAGTTAACTTCAAATCTATAAAAGAAAATCCAAAATATTAACACTAAGTTCAAAACTGAATTAATCTCTTACCATGTAAACTGTTCCTTCTCCAGTATGATTAACGTCCAAACTTGAGACCTGGGTGTCATCCTGAACTCCCTCTCCTTCACTTCTCACATTGGCAATCAGTTGGTGTAAGTAATAAATTAACTTAGATCTTTCTGAAGTCTGTCCCCTCTTCTTTACTCCCACTGCTACTTTCTTGAGGCTCTCAGCACCTCTTATGTAGACTATTGTAGTCATCTTAGAGATGACCTTTTGCCTCCCTGCCCTCCCTCCAAAGGAACATCTCATCTCATTATCCCCAGAATCTAGTGTAGAACAGAACCTATAGTAAAGACTCAATAAATGTTTGTTGATTGAATGGATGACAGAGCTGCTGATATTAATCAAAAGTTGCAGAATGAAAAAAGACTTTATTCCTACATAATCTATGTGTATACAATTACATACACAAAGTAATTGCAGATGTAATTCTCTTGCTGAACTTGTCAATGCTTTAAAAAAATATTCAGCCATTTTTGCATTCATATTCCTTAGTTCAAGTTTTTCTTTATTGGATATTCTTGGGAGTGGTGATATAATAAGTGTTCTGTATTGCCAAGGATTTTGATTTGCCAGTGTAAGTTTATAGCAGTCAGTTCAGGGAATCATTGGTGCCATGAAGACAGCTCCTTGTTTTTGTCTGGAGTCCCCGTGGGATTAAACTACATCTGGCAATAAGTAGGGATTCTGGTCTGGTCATCTTCAAAGGCAAGAGACTGCTAGTATTTATCAGATCTATGTGGATAAGCAAATGGGAAGGGATTAAATTTTTTTGGTTTTGTTTCCTTCCTTTTGTAACTGACTATAAAATAAAACCTTCAGAAGTTCATACAGCAGATGAATACATTTTTTGATGGTTGTTGAAGAGGAAACCTATTCCTTTCTGCATATCTAGGTGGATAATTGAGAATTTTAGATTAATATTTTAATTACTTAAGTATATATTTTTATAATTAGTTTATCTTAGCATAACAGCAATTTGCAATGCTCGAAAATGATTTTCTAGGCATACCTTACTAATTCTTTTTAAAGGGTTGAGCATCACTACATCAGTTTGAAACATTTTAATATCTGTAAGTATTAGGATATCATGGTTGGCATTTCGAGGTTTTTTTGCGTATTTATCTGTATGGGAAACTACCCAAAATTACTCTCTGTGGAGAAACTTGGACCTGTCTTAGGATAGGCCACGTCCCCATCCAAGGGAAGGCGGGCCTACCTTCCAAAGATGCTTCTTTGTGTTCTCCTTATGCTCTTCACATTTTTAAGAGATAATTAGTCCTGTGACTCAGTTTAGCTGTTGAAACGTGTGGTTCTAACATTTAACTAACAAAATAAAATGGCTGCATTCCAGATACTCGTCATGGAGTGTAATCTAGAATTTACCATTCAAAGCCTCACCTAAGAGGAAATGTTTATGCAGGATCGCCTGAAGAATATGTAGTTTCTCCATTTGTCTATACTTTAAATCTATCCCAGGATTAAGTCAGTCCCTCCGAGATTCACATACCTGGATTCCATCATATTGCCAAGGGAGGAATTTCTTATCTCAGGAATAGAAATAATGTGTTTTTCTAGGCCATCTGGTTTGTTTTTACAATATGGTCATTTTTGACTCTTGTAAGTGTTCTTGTTTCTTTCTTTATGTTGCCTGCTAGAAAGCTTAGGGCCAAATACATGTGTACCTCTAACAAGTCTATAGAATTTCATGGCGTGATTTATTCTGATCTTTGCATTACTTACTTCTGTTACATTAAATTTATTTTGTCTTGATGCATATGCATCATTATAAGTTCTGTGAACTGTTTGCTGAGCAAAGCTGTGCAAAATGCAAATAATAAAAAAATGGGTATATCCATCCTTTCATTATAGTTTTTCCCCATCAGTTCTTACTAAATAGAATTATTTTTAAAAGCTCTGTCTCCCTATGTGTGTTATACTGTAACTAGTTTAAAAATCTGTATATTATGAATTCCTAGATTTCAGATTAAGGGTGACCTAAGGTTGAAATGTTAATTAAATGTTTTAATTTTCTGTAGCTCTAAAGAAAATAGTTGGATAAAATGTCAGCATATAGGACTGTTTTAAACATTAGAAAAAAATCATCTCTGAAAAGGAGGGTAATTGTGCAAGTTTGCCTAATCCTTTTGATCTTGGCACACAGCAATACAGACTTCAGTTGAGATTAAAACTATGAATTTCAAAGGAAACATGGCCTTCAGTGTGTAAAATATATAACAGCTGGTTGACTAGTCCATTTAAAACTACACAATAACAATCGTAGACAGAATGATTCTCCTGCCAAAAGATGCACGAGTGCTTGATGGTTATATCAAGATATGATACTGACTCCCACTTTTCTTTAGTAATGATATAAAGTTAGAGTGAACAGTGTGCTGCTGGCTCCAAAATCTCTCTTCTGCCCAACAGTTCAAGGGCAGTTGAGAAGCACAGAACTCCTCTTACTGATTTCTCTATCTGCTTTTCAGCCTGAACTTCAATGTGTTGTTGACTACATTTCATTTTCTTTTTAACTGTCAGATATTATTTTTGTTCTTAACATCCCATAATTTTTTTCTCTAAATCCTTGATCCTGCTTTTTTTCCTTCCTTTTAACATTCCCAATTTATTGTTCTTAATGTCACATCTTCACAATATTTTTAAGCCTCCAAAGTTGAACTTTTCTTTGTAAATAGTATAAAATTTGTTTCACATTTTTGTTATATATTAAGGTAAATATCTGAATTCTGAAGCATTGTGATATATTTGTAATCAATATGGGAGAATGTTGAGCTCTTATTAGTAGATTATAGTTCATCAAATATTTCAATATTTTCACTATTGTGTTTCACCTGAACAAGTACTCCTTAAGTAGGTTAATTAATGCATTTTTTAAAAATGAGAATTAATGTGGATTTATTATTCTGGAAAATCTCATTTGGAAACCATATTTACATTCTGAATTTTTGTCTGTCTAGTATGAAAAAAATGCTGATTTTTCTGTGACCTTGGTTTCTTGAAAATTTTTATATAATGGCAAGTTTTCTATTCTTTGAATTTCTTTCAAACAAAGAAATTTTATGTAGATTAAAAATTTGCTGAAGTTATTTGGATTCATCACAAATTCAGAGCCAGCATTTACAGAGTTAATGTATCTTATTAGGGGGACAGGAAATCTGGCAACTATTGCAGAAACTAGACCTAATGGTGCACACAAACAATTTGTCAGTCTTCTTAAATGTGAATAGCTTTCCACAAAGTGGCTGCTCTTGCTTTGTTTGAACAGGCTAAACTTTTCCTTTTTGGACTTTAAATCTTAGAAGTGAAATGTGATCCACATATTCAATCAAAATCATTTAATTCAAAGCATATTTTGATTGGAACAAAGTTGACATGGAAAGAAACTCTAGAATAAAAAAGTTGAAAGGACTTTATATCATATATTTAGCAAGAAAATTTGAAACAGTTCTAATTAGGCTGAAAAAAACAGCTTTCTTCAATGTAAATTACAAAGGTCATATATCAATGTTAAGGAAACATTACCACTAGTGTTTGAAATCCAGCACATGCAAACATAACAGGCTAGTTCATTTTAAATCTGTGTGTGTGTGTGTGTGTGTGTGTGTGTGTGTAGGAAGAAGGCTGTATTATATGTATTTGAAATGAAAAATACTTAAAATTCCGAGTTCATAATGTTGTGTATTACATTCTTGCCAATCCAAACATTAGCTCTTTGAAACATATTACTATCTACGTTCAAATGAGTTGACTCTTAATTACATGTACAGTTAAAAATTTACAAACTAATTTTTATTCTTTCTTTCATTAAAAATAGGATTAAATACATCTTAGAATTAAATGTATATCCAGTCAAGAGGGTTACCCAGTGATTTTTTATTTTCTTATTTGAAACTTACAGCTATGGCATTTTGTATCTCAGAACTGGATCAAGCCTTTCAGAAACCTTGGAATGAAAGTAGCGGTATACATTTGCAGAAGTGTGTATCTGGACAGGACAGAGCTATTTCCTTCTGGTTATACAATTATTTCTATACTTAAAAGTTTGTAAATAATATTTGAACTTTTCATTTGATTTTTTATGAAAATAATTTATCCTATAGATATCAGTGGGCTTTATCTGGTTGCTCTGTAAAAATGACATGGTATGAGAACATTTAGCAAAAGTATAAATAAATATTAGCATTAATCTGGGAATTACAAGTATGAGAAACACAAATAATACACAAGGTTTCCTGGTCTTGAGGTAAACAATTATCTAATAAGTTCTTTTGTTAACTGAAATTGGTTTTCTTGATTTTACATAATTTTTACATTAGAGAAAATTTGATTGTTTGAAAATAAAAGGAAATTGCTAGTTATCTCTAAAGCATGCATAGATTAATTAAAAACATAATTAATGACTTTTATTTTAGACATTTTATTCTCAAAAAGCTTAGAATTTCTTGGAAAAAGCAAACTATCTCTACGTAAGTTATCATATTGACTCCACTATAGGAAACAAGAATAATTTTATATAATTTTTTTATCAATAAATAATTCATTTCCTTAATGGGTTAGTTTCAGGAAAACATAGATTACATTCTTTCAGTGAGATTTATTGTTAGATATATTCATATATGTTATCATTATTTCTGACACAAGGCTACACAAATGAGTTATTTATGAATAATCTACTATTATCTTTATAATATTAAAGCTTTAATTTGTTGATGTTCTGCATCTGGACCAAACAAATGAAAGTTACTAATAAGTGTTTGTATTTGACATCTGTATACTGTACTTTTTAGCATATCTCAAGTGTTTTAGTCTCTGCTTGATAGATCTCATTAAAAAAACAGATATCAGCCCCAAGACAGTTTGTCAAGACTCATATGAGTCCCCCTGGATTGGATTGACAATTTGTGTGAGGCTTCATATGATAGTCTTTTCATAGTCTTATTTGATCCTTAACAATTGGACATTAGTCACTGATTTATTTTATAATAACTGAGATGAGTTGGATATTATTGTATTGTGTTGGACATTTTAGTGGATTTTCTTTTTTACAAATTTTACTCAGAGCACACATTGGATGTAAATGATGTATCCTGCTAGGGGAGTACTAACAATTGATTGGTTAGGTTTGAGAGCAGCATGGGAAGAATGTTACTATCCCCTAGCTGCACACCATATTTAACACAAGTCTTAATGAGGACTGTCTGTCCTAAAGGCTTTGAAAAATCTCAGATGCTTAGCATTCCACTGACATGTTTTTATTTTTTTGTGATGAAAAATGTGGATATAAATAAATATTTTATATGAAGAATATTTTTTAAAATCTTAACATATAAAAAGAGATTTAAAGAATTTTTAATATGTTTTATGATTTATGTTTTGAATCTCAAAAACAGAAGTTATTAAAGGTAATCCCAGGGTATTCTGTTTTGAATTATTTGTATTTTTTTCCCTCAATAATTTTGTCCTGCTTGTCTTTACTTCTTCCCTCAAGTCTTTAGGAAGTGCATTTGTTTATTATTATGTACTTTTGGTTAGGCAGTTGTCATTCACTGATAGCAAAAGGACATTAAAGTCTTGAACTGACTTTGTACTGAAATGATTTTAAAACCTTTCAGAATTATCTTATATCTGTAGGAGTCATTCTTTTGGGTCCCTTTTCAAGGTATTGCAAGAAATGCTTGAAGACCACTAACGAGATTTTTACTTTCGTTTTTAGAAATTTATTTAAAGTTAATTCATGAAAGTAGCATGTTTATCAACCTCTGGAGAAGATTTTGCCAATAATTCCATGACTTACTGGTCATCCCCTTAAGTAGTGATCACATGACGGTGTAAGGGGAGGACTGACCATCACTGTAGTCATCTACATGTGTGTTTGCAGCATAATGTGAGCATACAGTGTCTTTCATTTTAGCATTTTTGCTTGACATTCTGATGTGGTGTCAAGATGTAAAGGTTTAACAGCATCTAAAGCTAACCAACTTCACCATTTTGAATGTGCATAAAGAAGTAATCAACATTAGGAAAACTCACAATTCTTTGTTTGATGACACATAAAATAAAATTGCCCTAGTTTTTAGAGCTTTAATATTGAGAAAATTCATTTATACTTCATCATTTGCTGAGCCTTCTAGAATTTTATAGTCTCAAATCACAACACCACAGACACTCAGGAGACTCCTGACTGTTTTATCTTATTAAACAATTTTGAAATCATTAATTTTTAATTAGCTTGGATGCAGGGTTTTTTTATCGTTTCAATAGTGTGTGTATATGAACTAAATGTTTTTTATTTAAACTACTGGCGAGAGTATTATTTACGTAAATAAGTGTAGGTTCTTTCCCAGAGTACATCCAGCGAGTTTGCTTCATATAGTCACACTTTTTTTGTGGACTCAGAGATACTGCATGCTAATCTATTATAGTAGAGCTTTCAGCAGTTTATTAACTCAGATTTTGAACAACTGAAAAGGATGTAAGCTTGAAGATATGTATAGGTCCTTCCCTGATTGAAAGTTCTAATTAAGTGAATTGGAGAAAATTAACTGAAATTAGCTGTCAGAAAGTCACATTTAAATGAGTGATGAGCTAGTCTGGCAGTAAACATTTAAATGATATAAATTGCCATTTAAGTGTATGGTTTAATGTTTGTCATGCATTAATGTGACATGAGACTGCAGTGACAATCAAGCAGCTTGCTCTAATTTGAACATATTTAGGGCTTTTGTGTAGAGTGCATTGCACACAAATTAAGACAATTGCTGTTTTTATGTGTCACTTTAAACATGTTCCTCACCTCCCCCCCATCTCTACCCAAGGCCTAAGTTAATGAAACAAACGTATCATTTTGTGTGCAACTTGCATTAGTAGTTCCTGGATTTTTGGATTAATTTTAAATCCTTGTTCTTAAAATAGGAATTTACTTAAAGTTATTACAAGCCCTCTCTTTTTATTTCAAATAAAAAATTAAGCAGTTTTGTGCTCTCTTAGCTGTTTACTAATTTTACAAATATAGTGAGTTTTATAAGAGATGTTAAAACAGTAACTTTCCCAATTGAAACTTGGCTAAATATTTTTTAGGTGTATTTCATTTCAAGTATACTTTGGAATACGAGAATTGCCCAGAATTTTTTTTGCATATTTATTTTATATATTTTGTTGTACGTGATGTATTGTGAAGCCATGTTAATATTATTAGTTAGAGGAAATCTATTATTTGAATTCAGCCACAAACATCTTTCTTATTCATAGGCACTTATTTTAATAAAGCATATATTTACATAGTGTACACCTGTGAACTAATAGGAATGTCTTTTGTCAAGAGATGGTTCATATCTTTTTGGTTGCTTGGCATAGAAGTTAGTCAATTCTGTTTTAAAACCAATAGATTTATTTTTATAATATTGATAACATAGCAGCAAGCCACACCAAAAATACATCACAGCCATACACTTATTAGTCTAAAAATAAGAATTTCAGTGAGATACATCATCTGATATAACTTGGTATACTTCAAATTAAGCTTCAGAGTTTCAGTTTGAGAGCTCTGTGATTTGAATAGCATTATTTATTGATAAACTAGTCCACAATGCTAAAGTTTTATGTTGGAAGAATTTTGAACAGTTAAATAATACAAATATGAATACTTCTCTAAAAATAAGGCTGCAGTTTTTTAAACTCTTCTGTATTTATAACTTTATTAAATTCAGCAAACATTTATTGGTACCTATTGTGTTTTAGGTACGATGCTAGTAACTGGGAATGTAATGATGAACTAGAAGTAGATCTTGTGCCCAGCATTTCCACTGAATACTTGATCATGTCCATTCATTATTTATTGGACACTGCTCTGTTAAGAGCATCAAATATTTGGTCTGGTTTAATAGTAATACCCAGAATAATAATTCAGTAATTATAACTCTCTCTCCCAAGATTTAATTTGTTGGCATAAAAACTCATTTGAAATAACTAATAATTTGGTTACAGTTATTGCAGTAGACAACAAAATGCTTATATCTAGAAAAATTATAAATATTTCAAGTGGATAGTAAATGTTTAATGTTTTCACATTTGCTGTCATGAAGTAGCCTTTACATTGTATGACCTCCTTTCTTTAAAGCATAAATTGAGTACCTGCCAAGCCCTGAGTTTCGAACGTGACCAAGATAGATCCAGTCCTGGCCCTCACAGTGCTTACAGCCCAGTAGAATAATACTGAAACATGAGCAGTCTATTATAATTCACTGAGACAAGTGCCAGAAAGTCTCTAATAAGGAGCAAAGTAGAACAGATTCTGGTGGAAAACAGGACATCAGAATAAGTCAGTTCACAGTAAATTTAGTGTTAAACCTTACTGCTTGTTCTAAATTTCTCTATGTATTTTAAAAATAGATTCCAACATAATAATATGATCTACACCTTTTTTCCAGGCCCTGGAGAGTGAATTTGTTTCCTGCCAGCTTCATCAATGGATTGATCTCATTTTTGGCTATAAACAGCAAGGACCAGAAGCTGTTCGATCCCTAAATGTATTCTACTACCTGACCTATGAAGGAGCTGTCAATCTGAATTCAATAACTGATCCTGTATTGAGAGAGGTAAGTTATCTGACTGGGTCTAATAGGTGTCTTTAGACTAGCAGGTACCAGGTATCATCTTCCCCATGCTTTCATTTTACTGATGATGAAACTGAAACCAGGTGGGTGAAGTGACTTAAGCAGAATAACCTTTCAATTAGTGACCAAGCTGGGACTTGAACCCAGGACTTACTTCCAACAAAATGTTTGACTCAATATACCGTGAGAGCTTTTTCAATTTGAACCTATTAAGGGATCAATAATCATATTTATAATTTTTATAAGTTTGAAGCTACTGACTAATTTAAAGTATTAGGAAAATAGTAATTAATTCATTAAAGAAATAAGATTATAAGCATAAATCTATTTAAGTGTGATAAAACAAGTACCTATTATACATAAGTACATGTGTAACTGTGTAGAAGTTAATAATAGGGATGAAGTCTAAAACTTTCCTATATCATCAAACTTGGTGTTAGACATTATTGAGACTTGTTTTATCTTTGTCATTCATTGTCTAAAGTAAACACTCAACACATGGTTTTGACAAATACAGTATTCACCAAAAAGTCTGCATATAGCCTTGCTTTTTTTTTTAGTATTTTTAATTGAATGCATCCTCCTAACTCTAATATACATCATGTGCAAAGATCATAAAATTGAACAGATACAGCCTTAAATATCTGTACAATTTTAGAACATAATTATATTTAAGAAACCAAGGACTTCTGAGTCATAGGCAAAGTTGTACATCACTTTAAAGGGAACATTTGTAACAAGTAAAGTTTGTCATTTTTTACCAGCACTTGATGCGTTCCCCAATAATTCTACTTATGACCTGATCCTGTTGACAGTATGTAATAAGTACATATTTAAATATATTTGCCAATATATATTATCACCTGGTTTATGTGCTAGATACAGGCTAGTACATGGACAAAAGCACCAAGCGCTAGATGTACATTTGTCTTAAAATGCATAGTTTTTGAATTGCTATTTTTCAGTTTATTTTAGAGCTAGATCAGATGAACTCTAAAAGACTCTTCCAATTTTTCAGTTCTCTGAAAATATTCTCTCCGGGGGGGGCATTTTATTTTATTAGAGCAACAATTGACTGCATCACACAGGATGCACATAGGGTTCCACATATGAAATTGAGGTTTGAGCAAACATGCCAATGGTGTCACAAAACAGTGCATAATTTCATTGTTAGACTAGAATAGCATAGGCTCATTTACTTCCTTTTTTATTGTTTTAACAATATTTGAACAGTGCTGCTTTGTTCTTTTAAATGTCCATAATTCTTCACCAAATATACCACCTGTTTTTGTTTTTTTATATTCCCATCTAGTAAGTATCCATATCTCTACATAGCTGTTATATGACTGAAATCAAAATATAAACTCCATATTATAATCTCCTGTTTTACTTATCATACCAGCATATATCATTTTATATTGCTATATAATCTGTGTACATAGTTTTAATTTTGAAATGCCATAATATTCTGTAGAGTTACCATGAAAATATACTTAACACCATTTCTCCCAATGTGAGATCCTATTTTTTTTTTTTTTAAAGATTTTATTTTTCCTTTTTCTCCCCAAAGCCCCCCAGTACATAGTTGTATATTCTTCGTTGTGGGTCCTTCTAGTTGTGGCATGTGGGACGCTGCCTCAGCGTGGTTTGATGAGCAGTGCCATGTCCACGCCCAGGATTCGAACCAACGAAACACTGGGCCGCCTGCAGCGGAGAGCGCGAACTTAACCACTCGGCCACGGGGCCAGCCCCCGATCCTATTTTTTTTTTGAAGATTTCTCTATTGGTGTGTGCCCACAGTGATACAGCTATACCTTTCACGTCATTAAAGTTTATGCAACATTGCATGATAAGGGATGGCTCTCAGCTTGTGTCTGTGTGACACTGCTAGTGAAAAAATGAAACATTAAATCAGCTGGTTGTTTCCTTTACAGATCACTCAACATAATTGACTCTGTTTTTATTCTGAATTGATTACCTTTCCTTCTCACGACACTAATGATTTACCAAAGGAGTTTACTGAATACTATTTAAAGTATAATCTAAAAGAGCATTGTCCAATAAAACTTTCTGCAGTGAGGCAAATGTTCATTATATCTACAACTGCCCAATATGGTAGCCACTAGTCACATGTGGCTATTGTGCTTTTGAAACATGGCTAATGTGACTGAGGAACTGAATGTTTGATTTTATTTAATTTTATTTAATTAAAATTTAAATAGCCACATATGGCTAGTGGCTACCATATTGGACAGTCGAGATCTAGAAGACTGTCATATATCTTTGGTTATCATATTTACTGAATCCAAATTCAGGGCATGTGGTTAGACAATGGGACAATAAATGTTGGTTAAATTAACTTGGTAGAATGTTTGAAATTGGGCATACACCCTTTAGACATTAGATATGTAGTTGAATTATATGTGTAAACTAAATTATATGTTTTTCTTTCACTTAAACTAACATGTTATGACTTCAAATAATGTTTTTTCTTGTGGCAAATACATAGAAAATTTACCATTTTAACCATTTTTGAGTGTACAATTCAGTGGCATTAAGTACATTCACATTGTTATGCAACCATCACCACCATCCATCTTGTTTTTCATCTTCCCAAATGAAACCTCTGTAGGCATTAAATAGTGACTCCTCATTTCCCTGCCTCAGTCTTTGACAACCACCATTCTACTCTCTGTCTCTGGGAATTTGACTGCTGTAGGGGAGGAAGGCATTTCCTCTACCTGGTCTGGGTCCTTCTGCTGGACCACAAATTAAATTCACATGAGACAGAATAACAGGAGAAAATTAAACAAAGCTTTATAGCATGTATACATGGGAGAGGCTCAGGAAAACTGAGCAACTCAGACAACTGGCCAAGGCTGCCTGTTTAAGTATCTTCAGCTACAGACAAGGAGGACGTTTAGGGTAGCGATTTGGGGCTTCAAAGGGGAGGAAGGCAACCCACATGGAAATGGAAAAGCAAATGTTTGGTAAATAGAACTTTGTTAAGAGTGGGCTTAGCAAGGATTCTCCCAGTCTACCAGAACCCAAAGTTATCTATGGTGATGGCCTGTCCTGGGGACAGGCCTTTATTTTAAATTTCTTTTAGGCAGTTAGGGGGTAAAGGTCGAATGTTCTTGCTGAGTCTGAGCCTTTATTTTCTTCAGCTCGAAATAGTCTGCATTCCAGAGTGGCGCATCTTGGGGTGGCCTGCCTTGAACCCCATCACTACTCTAGTACCTCATATAAGTGGAATCATACAATATTTGTCCTTTTGAGTCTGGCTTATTTTACTAAGCATAATGTCTTCAAGGTTCATCCATGTTGTAGCATGTGTCAGAATTTCCTTCTTTTTTAAGGCTGAATAATATTGCATTGTGTGTGTATACCACATTTTGTTTAACCATTCATCTGTCAATGGACATTTTGGGTTGTTTCCACCTTTTGGCTATTGTGAATAATGCTGCTATGAACATTGGTGAACAAGTATCTCTTTAAGTCCCTGCTTTCAGTTGTTTTGGATATATACCCAGAAGTGGAATTGCTGGATTATATGGTAATCCTATCTTTAACTTTTTGAGGAACTGCCATATCAAATAAGTTTTTAGTATTTATTTCTCATAATCGGCAGTTGCTAAAGACTATTTAAAACTTTTGCTTTAAGTTTCTTTGACTTCCTTTTCTTCCCTGCAACCCCAAGTAGTTCATTATTAGCATATTAAACTTTAACTGAAAAGTTTTCCACTTATCACACCCTATTTTATTTTTATATTATATAAACATATATATTAGATTAAGCATTCATTCAAAAAACGTGCCCTGTTACGTTCTAAGAATGTTGAAAGGAGAATATATCACTTCATTACTTAGCACTATTCTTATAAATATACATGATTAATTCACAATGCTTTCTGAGTGTTATTAAAACAAATAGGATCTTTTATTATGGCCATTCCATATCATAGTGCTAACTCTTGTGGCACAATGCAGTGTGATACAGTAGAATAAACAAACAAATAAATGTAGATTTGATTCCTGGCCCTGATTCCTACTAGTGTGTGACTTGCGTCCTCCTGAGACTCTGTTGGCTCATATATGGAATTGGTATGGTAATGCTCACCCCGTAAAGGATTAGGTGAAGTATAATGCATGTAAATGCATGGTGCCTATCCCATCGTAAGTATTCAACAAGTGTTAGTTCCTTCCCTTATGTTCACTATTAAACCCAGAGGTTGGAAAACACAACTATTAAAAAAGAACATAAATTAATGATTGCATTATAGAAAGAATCATAGAATGTTAACACTTTATTAGAAATGGTTATTAGAGACCATTTCCTAGAGGATACATGCAGAGTTCATTGTAAAGTGAGGGAAGGAGAATACAGAAAATAAGGATAAGTCCTTAATTTATTCATTTTTTTCAATGATCTTTTACTAAACCCAAAATACGTAAACAGCTTAAAGAGTTGAAAGGCAAGTCTCCACCTTATTAGCTAGAGTTCATTGTCTGGTGGAGAAATATGGATAAGTAAACAATTATAATACACTGATAAATTCAGTATAGAGATAAGTACATTATACGTATGCACAAGCATAGAGGATAGACACTAAACCCAGACAGTCAGAATCTAGGCACCTTTTCTGGGAAATAAGACGCTGGAGCTGTAGATTGGAGAATGAATAAGAACATTGGGTAGAGCTGTGAGCAAAGGATATCTACACAGAAGAAACTGCATAAGCTTCCTGCATGTAGGTGAAAGAGATCGTGACTGGAGAATATGATGTATGTGGAATGGACCAAAGGTGATAAGGTAAGAGACAGAAACAGGAGCCAGACCACAAAGGACCTTTAATGCCATAAAGTGTAATTTTGACTGCATTATAAAGCAGTGGATTGAAGGTTGAAGGGGGGTGGCATAACCACATGTATGTTTTAGATCCTGTCTGAAAGTAGATTGAAGAAATAAGAAATGAAAACTACCCATTGGATTATTCTAAGAGTCATTGGTGATCCTAGAGAAAGTAATTTAGATGATAGAGGACTATGCTGTGAATGGAAGGTGAACAAGTAAACACAGTGCAGAAAGGGAATAATTGAAGGGAGAATTTTTAACTTTTTAATTGAGATGTAGTTCATGTGTGATACAATTCACCAATTTGAAGTGTACAATACAATAATTTTTAGTATATTCACAGAGTTATACAAGCATCACCACAATCTAATTTTAGAACATTTTTGTCACCACAAAAAGAAACCCATACACATAAGCAGTCATTCTAAGGGAGATTTTTTTTTTTTTAATGGGTAGACATTTGACCATGTTTCTGTGTTGATAGGAAAGATCCTAAAAGAAGCATGTCAAACGTACAGGAAAGAAAGCATGTAATAGACTACCATGCTCTATGAGGAAGAGGAAAGGAACGAAATCCAGAACACAGATAGAGATAAGCACTGGACAGCTGGGAACAATACTGCCTTGTTTGTGCTTGGAGAGTAGAAGGTTAGCCTGGGGACTGGGATAAGTAAATGTGCATGAATGAGGTAGAAAGGCAACAAGATTATGAGAGTTTGTACCAAGAGTGAGATAATATTTATGGAAATACCTAACATAGTGATGGGTGCTTAATAGATGCTCAATAGTAAATAAATTATTATTTTCTTTCCATGTTGTTTTTCTCTGTTCTCAATAGCAGGAGAGTAGATGTAGAAAAAAGTTGAATAGAGAAGGGGTGTGTGTGTGTGTGTGTGTTTAAGTATATATGTGGAGAGAGAGAGAGAGACAGAGATGGAGTTTGGCCATGGGAGTATGGTGGAATATATAAAAAAGGATTGAGAGTGGGAGGGGGGTGATGAAATTGTTAAAGGGATATTGTTGAAATAGTTGGTCTAGGCTGGTTTGGATAGATAAAAAAAGGAGCTGATAAATTGGAAGAGTTAATTCTTTCATTTATTATATATTCGTTATTCAACAAGTACTCATTTTGTTCAAGGTGCTAAAAATACCGAGATGAGCAAAGAAAATCAGACAAAGTCCTTTCTCTCATGGAGCTCACATTCTAATGGGACGCACAGAAAATAAACAGCCAAGACTGATTTCAGTTAGTGATAAATGCTTTGAAGAAAATAAGGCTGGGTAAGGGGATACAGGGTGACTTGGGAGGAGGCCACTATTCAGAGAGGTTGCCCTCAGACTGCCTCTCTCTTCATAAGCACTGGTTCCTTCCAAACTTTGAGATTAGAGTAAAGCTATACAAGGAGACCCAGGGAGCTAGCTCTCACTGCTCTAACTCTGGCCAACCACATGCCTGTAAACCCCCAGGCTGGGACAGCCTCCAAGTCAAGTCTTGTCAAGTCTTGTTAGCTGTAAAGCTTTGACTATTGCCATCTCCTAATTTACTTCCCAGCCCCATCTCCCAGCTACACCATCTTTTCTTCAGAATCTGGTTCTTCTAAGATGCTTTAACATCTCTAATATTAGTATGTAAATTTGTTCTTACACTTGACTTATATTAAAACATTATCTCTGCAAAACCTCAATAATGGTACCAGGATAGATTTGTGCCTCTCTAGTATTAAAAGCAGATTGGACAAGACTTATTTCTGTACAGCAGCTACAGTTTTCCTTATTTCTGTTCATTATTATATTTTTAGTTCAGTTCAGAACACTTAGATGTTCACACAGTCATACACAGGGGCAAGTTGTCTACATGCAAGTCATGTACTCACCTACTGCTTGGGAAAAGCTCCATTCTTCTTGAGAAAGTTTTATTCTAGAGTGAGTGGTTAATACATATGGCATAGTAAGTGATCATAAAAATAATCTCCCTATAAAAAAGCACTAAACGATAGAAATAATAACCATAAGAGAAGGAAGAGTAATCAGAGAAACAGCCCGCAGCACATTAAACTTTTATGTTGTTTTTAATTTTTAGAAAACAGCTGGGTTATCAATATACAACTATGTCTGTATTTGCATATATCACACACCAGAAAGAATTATTTTTCAGGCAAATATACTAATTTTTTTCAGCTGTCTGTGACCTCCAACTAAAGGATAGATTCTTATCTTTAGCTGTGTATTCTAACAGCCCTCTTTACTTTTCTTTATTTCTCTATCTCTCTGGTACATTTTTTTTCTTTTTTTCTATGTTTACCATTTTTTAATCTGCTCAATTTTCCTAGCATTACATATATTCTTTTATAGACAACATACAAATAAATAAAAGTTGGTTATTTTCTGATTATTAATTCTGCTGAATTTGGTTTGACTCATTCACTTCTCTTCCTTCATACAATCTTATCAAATCTTTCTAACACCATTTCAAAGAAACCAAAAACCAAAGAAAGAAGAAATTTAAAAAGAGAGAAAAATTAAGATAATTGAATTCAGGGTCAGATATGAGTAAGAATAAATCTTTTTATTAAGGAAAAAATACTCTAAAACCCAAATTCACAAAACAAACACACGATGAGTTGAATATTAATTTTACAAAATAATTTTTCCTTTCCAAAGATGTAATTTCTTTAATATATTTAGAATATAATTGTATTTACTGGTATGGTTTCTAGAACAATTATATATCCTTACTTATCTAGAACTCACCTATTAATTATCATATAAATGGTATTTGTGATATCCAAAAGTTGAGAGCTCAGTTGTCTAGCCCTCAATATAAAACAGTTCCTTGATGGAGTTTTAGTAAGTCAGAAAAAAGTTTTAGAAGTTGTATGTATAGTGATGTGCTCTGAGTGAGCTGTGTACACTACATGTGGGAGCACAAATGAGAAGCAGCCATGGGGCCGGCCAGGTGGCACAGCAGTTAAGTGTGCACGTTCTGATTCTTGGTGGCCCTGGGTTTGCTGGTTCAGATCTCGGGTGCGGATGTGTCACCGCTTGGCAAAAGCCATGCTGTGATAGGCATCCCACGTATAAAAGTAGAGGAAGCTGGGCATGGATGTTAGCTCAGGGTCGGTCTTCCTCAGCAAAAAGAGGAGGAGTTAGCTCAGGGCTAATCTCCCTCACACACACAAAAAAAGAAGCAGCCAACCCAGATTAAGGGAGTAATAACTGCGTAAACGTAATCCTTAAGAAATGAGGAGTTAAGAGGGTGAAATAGTAGAAAGGGTAGGGGAATTCAAAGCAGAGAGTCCAGCATGTGGGAAGGAGTATAGGATAGCTCTATGACTGGAAAAAACCATGTGGTGAGTAGGGAGGCATAAGAAGTTGGTGATGACAAGCAGCTAGGTTGGTGGTATTTCCAAAACATATTTGGAAACCATTTATGTCTGTCTTTCATGAGTCTAAGCCATCATTGTCATCCCTCCCTGGCTAGCATTAGTAGATCTGGTCACCCTTTTCTACCCGTAACTATCTACAATCCACTTTCCACAGAGCTGCCAAAGTGATATTTTAAAACTGTAAATCAGATCATGTCACTCCTTAACATAAACCTTCCTATTTCACGTTAAACATAGGATGAAAATCCTACTTGATCCATATGATCCGACCCCTGCCTACCTCTCTGATCTCATGCCTTGTGCTATTCTCTTCCTCATTCGTGTGTCCTGTCACGCTGACCTTCTTTCTGTTCCTGATCATGTGAAGATTGTCACTGAATTAACACCTTTTTATGATAGCCGTTTTCTCTGACTGTCCCAGATTTTCACATGTTGGCTCTCTGTCATTTATGCCTCAGCTTAAAGTTTATCTCTTCAGTGAGGGCTTGCCTTCATGTATCCAATCTAGTTGTCTTTTTGTTATTAATTTTAACTTAATTTAAACCTAAAGAATGTGGTATATATGATACAGATTCTTTGAAATATGTTGAGGCTTGACTCACTTTGGGCATAGTCAATTTTCATAAATGTTCTAGTGTACTTGAAAAACAGTGGGTGTTCTGTAGTTTTTAGAAGTAGAGACTATTTTACAGTAAGATAGTGAGGGATATAATTATTGAATGTGATTTTTTATTATTAATATTAGTTATTGTTCCGTGCTATATTTGACCTTAAACTAAAGAATTTCATAGTGCTCTTCATTTTCAATTTTTATGCTCTCTTTTTATATTTTCCCTATTTCTACTCTCAAGCTATCAGTTCTCACTTCTTGTTACTGTGTCAGTTTGTCTGCCTTTGGGCACCCCTCCTCCTACTCTACAATTAACTATTTCTTAGATATGATAGCCTGAGAAACCAAATTACCAGATTTGGTAGAACTAAATTAAAGATAAATAGGTTTTGATTACTTTACCAGATACAAAAACATAAACTACAGGAATCAAAACAACATGTTCTAGTGAAAGAACTGAAGTTCAGTGGAACAAAATAGAGCTTCCAGAAATAGACATATTACATATGAGAACATATGGTAAAAGTGTTTTTTTTTAAACCACTAGGAAAAGGCTATCTTACTCGATATGTGATGTTAGGCTAGCTAGATAATTGTTATAATATAAATTAATGTAAGTCCCTATTTCACATCTTAAAGTGAAAGAAATTACAAATGAATTACATGTATTTATTTGGAATAAAGATACTATAAATATAAAAAGTGAAACTCTAGAACTTAGAAGATAATATAGGTAAGTAGTTTTATAATCTTGGAATCTTGATATATTTGGCTACTAAAAGGATTTTGCACATCCAAAAAACCAACAAATAACAAAGTTCAGGAACAGATAACTCACAAAAGATGAAATACAAACCACAAATGAAAAGTAGTTCATCCTCACTAGTTAGTAATCAATGAAATCCAATTTAAAATCAATAAAATCCTCTTAGATTACCTAAGATTAAAAATAATGAAAATTCCTAATGTTTAGAAAACATACATTGTTATATATTTGGTGAGGATGAAAATAGGTTGAATCTTTATAGACATCTGTGTCCATTTTTTAAATATTCATGTACTGTTTACTTAGAACTTTAACTGAAAGGAATAATTGAGCAGGTATGCAAAAATTGTTCAGTTGTATAGTTGTTCGTAATAGCAAAAAGAAAACCCACATATATGTCTAACAATAGAGAACTTAAATAAATATTGTTTAAATAAATATCGGTAAATCCATACAGTGGAATGGTATACATCCTCAGAAATATTGCTATATAGGTCTATATATATTGACATGAACATATATTTTGCCATATTACAGTGAAAAACAGATGATGTTATGAAACATATGAAATACAAATTTTATATATGTATATATGCATTAGCAAAAGTCTGGAATTATAGACCCCAAGATGTTTATATGGTCAGCTAACCAAAGATGGTCATTATTTTTGGTTAGTGAGATCATGGAATTCTTTCATTTGCTACTTTCTGTTCTGAAAATTGTTTCTCTTTAAAATCGAAGGGGAAAAGCCAACCCATAACTTTTTTTCTCTTTTGAGGGGGAAAAATTCTCTGCTTGAAAATCCAAGCAAGTGATACACATTAACATGAGGATAAGGATATTGCCTTCGCTTTGGCTGTTTGGAGGTCTTTTGTGATTCCTTTCTGGTTTTTGGTCACATTCAATGTTGCCAGGAGAGTGACTTTGTATAATATAATAATCTTCATGTAACTTTGACAAAGATGAAGGAATTTACAATTTCTTAACTTTTATCTCACTCAGAAATCAGAGTAACTCCAGTCTCTTAATTGGTTATTTAACTCACTAAGCTATGATCTTTTTCATATTTGAGAAGGACCAAAAAGATCACTTCTACTTTTAGGGAAAATATCTTAGACGTTATCACTGTTAATTGTAGTTCTTGTCATCATTTTCTAAAGCACACGGACTTTTGGCCTAAGATTCATGAATTCCAGAACTCTGGGTTCATTACTAAGTTGTGTGTGTGTGTGTGTGTGTTTGTACATAATTAAATAGTTATATAAAGGGCTTTAAAAATTTATTTATCAAAGCAATGTGTGTTAACTATAAAAAATTCAAATAATACTAAAGTATAAAGTAAAAGAATGGAAAGTCTCCATCTGCAAATTTGGACTTTATTAACTAATGTGAGAGTCACATGCTAAAGTCACTATAACATGATGTGGTTTGATAAATACAGTAAAAAGACCCTGCCACAGAATTCATCACCTTCTACTGATGCTTGAAACTCCACATTAGAGATAATTTATTTGGCTACAAATATATTTTTTTAAACAATCCATTCCAGTCATTCAGCTGTCTGTGCACAGGATTTGATAATAAGTTAATAGGTTTTGACAAAAGGGAAAGTACAGACCCTGCACAGGGTCTGAGCAGCCATTGTTAGGAAGTGTCAGGACAGATCCTGGGGTCTGGTGGAGGTTCGAAGAAGGGGTAGTGGTTTAAAGGCTAAACGATGCACTGCGGGTAGATGTTGCTTAGGAACAACATTAATATGAATAATATTGTCTGTGCTTTTTTATCTTGCATCTCGCCGTAAGTAGTCGTTACGTTTCCTCTGAAGTGTCCCTTTCTCCTTCACAAGCAAATACAATGTTATTTTATGTTGATGTGAGTTCAGAAATTAAAGTTATTAATTTCCTTTTGAAAATGGAACTCAGCTCTGTTTACATAGATGGGTAGAGAAGGGGTAAGAAGAGCCATGATAGTGCTCAATTTAAAGAATTGTATACGTGGGTCTCATAACATGAAAGTAAAACCTGAAAGTTTTCCCAAAGTTGTGTTTAGTGTCAGTGGTTGGTTTTCCTTCTTCCAAATTTATCCTTCCAAATGCTGTTTTAGCAACACATAATCACTCTGAGAAGGTCTGTTTTCCAAAAGAAGCAGCAGCAGTGTTTAAGTTTACATGACCCCAGTTTCATGACAGCAGTAGCAAATCAGATATCTTATCCAAAGAAAAGCATTTTTGGCTTAGAATTCAATCACTTTCATGGTGGGAGTCAACAGCTTATTTCAGCTCTAACACTACTGCAGAACACTGGCTGCAGTGAATCTTTCAGAAAGTATAAACACAATTGGTATTTATAGCGTTGTTAACATTTGTTAAATAGTTGGGAGAATGGTCTGTAAGCCTGTTTTAAGCAGGTGGGGCAGAAATCTTTGTTGTGACTGCAGTAAGATTTAAGAGTAGGACAACAGGACAACATGATTAGGATAGTTGTGGGAATAGAGTAAATTAGAAGTATTGAACACAGTAAGTTAAGATTTCATGCAGCTACAATTCAAAGTGTTACAAAAATAATCCTGAAGCATCTTTGGCCAGAAGCATGTTACACAGATGGCATATTTGACACAGTGCAGGGCAGGAACTGTACAATGAAAAGCCAAATAAACAGTAAGGATTAGTCAAGTTTTAATTGAAAATCTACATAAAAAATACCTTGTAATTATACCAGACTTTCTTGTGTATCAAAACCACAATAATCAAAGTTTCCCTTAGTCAATTAAATGAACATCAAAGTTGTGAGTTAAGCTAATCTTTTTATTTTGCTAGTTATTATGCCTATTGCAGACTTATTAGTTAAATAGGTCTAGTAAATTATATACTCAAGGACATAAAGTTTTAATATTTTTATGATTTCTTTTCCGCTATCAACAACCCAAGGAATCCTGAGCCATTCTGTTATGCTGATGACTTCTGTCAGGAACCCCTGCTTCCTGCAGGCACCATCTTTATTTTAAATCGAGAGTGGGAAAAGTAGTCTCAAATCAAGTGACTAAATTTTAAACTAAATACAAGCTTCCAGAAGGAGTAAGATTTAAAAAAATTGCATGGACTTGAAAAATCTATGTAAGATTATTTGTAAGTATTACAGATTTCTAAATGTTCAGAGTATCAACTTTGTTTTCTTATATTTCTCACAAAGATGAGGAAATTTATTTAGAATCACTGTTTTTAGTTTTCATTATTGGTGCAAAGAAGCAACTGAAATTCTAGTAGTATTTGGGAAACACTTGAGTCAAGTGCAAATTTTTTATATGTTAAGTATTATTAAACTATATTATAAGAGTAAATTTGTTGTCCTTCCTCTCTCTATCCCTGCCCGTACTGTGTAATTAGAGTGTGTGTGTGTGTGTGTGTGTGTATGTATTGTTTTTCAGGCTCTAAGTTTCTTGAGGTCAAGGATCATGTCATCTGATTCCTCACTGTGCCTCATTTTAGTGTTCTTACCCAGTGAATGCTCACAAATATTATTGAAAAAATAGACTAAATGATTCTTACCAAATGAATGTCCAAATCGCTACTACTTTCCATGACATAATTTAAACATATTTGTCTGGTTTTGAGAAATATTTAACCTTCTGAATGTAGTAAATTAACTGTCCTGATATTTTTTTTAAGAACTTTTCACTGCGTTTTCACTGTATTTGCCTTTTAGTATTATTGGCAGCCTCTTTGAAGCAACATTCCATTTATTTTTTTAGGCAGGCTGCTTTATCTACTCATTTCCAGTAGCTAGAGATGGAGGTGTTTTGAATGAGCACATCAATGCTCTAGACAGAGATACTGTTTGAAATTATCCATGAACACAGTGCCGCTGAACATTATTGAGTGACATTTGTTTCTGTTGGTTGTGTCTGCTCTGACTAGCTGGTTTCTTTCAGATTGGCAGCTGGGATTATGCTGCAGTGGATGGACAGCTACAAGAAGTGAAGATTGTAGTGAGGCTGGGCCAGGCCTCAATTTAATGTGCCTGGAATGTATGGACTCAGTTAAAGGCACTAATGGGAAATCTATACATATTTTCACAATTTATAATTACTTTATGTTTTACTTTAGTAACTTCCATAATATTATTGAGTGGATATGTAAGTAGAAATGCTCCTTTCCCTCCCTAATTTTCCCTCTCCCCTGATTTCTTATCACTGCATTCTTTTTTTTTTTAATTACAGTTTACTTCACTTAGCAAGCTACTCTTTCTCTTTATGTACTCCATACCATCATGGCATGTATATGCCTCCAGATACCTGATGCATTGTGAAAAACATAGTTTACTTAAAAAATGTATATGCCTTTCTAAATATTTAATTGATAATAAATAATGGTAAAATTTTGCTAAAACTAATGGCCCCTTGAAACCAGATAGCAATGAGTTAGGAATAAGCTTAAAATAACAAAATTGACTTTGTAGCAAGGTCAGTTGATTTCATAGTTTTTGACTGATTTATCAGCTGGAGTTGTCCTAGGTGGTTAAAAAATACTTCTGGCTACTATGTTAATGGAAAAATTAAACTTCATAAAGCTGTATCAAATACTGGCAGGTTTTTTTTTAGATTTTTGTGTTTTCTTGTTTTAGATTTTTTTCAAAATGTAATTTTTTGTTCTTTATTTTTAAAGTAATACATGCTTTGTGTAAAATGTCAAACAGTATAAAAGTGAAGAAGGTATTAATTTATATTCTGCCAATCTTTTCATCCACTCCCCATCAGAGATAACAACTGACAATAGTTGGCACATAGCATTCCAGATTTTATGCATGTGTATTCATGTATATGTATGTGTGTACGCACATAACACATGTAAGTATATGTGTCTGATTTTATATATATATATATAGTTTCTTTTTTTACTTAAATGAGATCATATACTTTATTCTTTGGTAATTAGGGGTTTTTCTTTCATTGATATATTATAGACTAATTTCCATGTCAGATATATTCAGCTCAACTCATTTTAATGTTTGCAAAGTATTCCATTATCATAGTTTAAGTAATTTTTTTCCTCCTAATTTTTACTGTTATACAGTACTATAATAAGCATCTTTGTATCTAAATCTTTTTGCATTCACCTGATACTTTCCTTATGAAAATTTGTAGAAGTGGGATCAATAGCTCTATCTTTATTTGAAAGCATAAAAATTTGACTCAACTAAATTCTTGTTTTTCTCTATTTCTAGTTTCTCAAAATTAAAACAAAAAGCTTGTCTTTCAGGTCCAAATTTATATAGAATTACTTCTGTCCAGTTTAACTTATTTCTTCATCATATTCCTCTTCTATGTGGATTATTTTGCCTATTTTGCTTATTAAATATCATCGAGTCTATATTTTTGAACATTTATCTTATTGAATTTTCAATATTCCATATGCTAGTATAGCCATGACCTTTTTTTTTTACTGAGAGGCTATTTATCTTTTACTTTTATCCTTTACAGTGTTTGAATTCTATATTTTTTGTTTCTAGGGTACTTGAATATTTACATTTAAATCTTAAAAGATTCCTTTTAAATAATTTAACTCAGGTTCATTATGCTATTTTAAAAAATTTGTGTATTTATTACTCTGACTACTAAAAAGTAACTCTGTATTTCATTTCTTAGGTTAGGAAGGACTCTGGTTTCTCAATGTTTCTAAATGATGCTTTACAGTTTTTTTTTCAAACCAGCCAAGATGCTGTCCAAAAAAGACCATGTGTATAATTTTCCCTTCTGGAATATTCATCCACTTTTTATCAAGTACTTGTTATGGGTCCCCTTTTGGCCTTAGTACTTAATATTATCAGGAATTTTGTTCTTTAGGAATTAAGGACAAACTTAAACATATAATAATTAAGTATTCATTTGATTAGTATGCTTTTTTAATTTGCTGATACCAAAGCTAGATTTTAACAATGGCCCCAAAGGACACTGAGGCTGGTCAGCTAGATTTTGAGTGAAAACCTGTCAAATATCCAGCAAGTTGTTCTCCAGCTGCAGTTCAAATGTATGAAGGGCAAGAGGAAAACTGGCACAAGCAATGACAGGATATGTAAAACAGTAGAAATCACTGGATGGTCTTAATGTGACTCTTTTTAAATATTGAAAAGTGCGTTAATTTTGAAATCCCAAAAATGAGCTCTTGTTTGGATTTTAAACATCTCGTAGTAAAGAGTTACTCTAGAATCTTAGGAGAGCTTTGTAGAACTTAATTTTAGTAATGTCAGAAAATTTTAATATTTTAATAAACGGCATGTTTTTTCTTAATAGATTATTTTTTTCAATTTCTCTAGCCCAATTTTATAGTGCCTTTAGAGGTAAATATAAAAGGGATAAAAGGCAATTTCAGAGTTGTGTGCTTAAAAAAAAGCAGCGTACATATGTGTTTACTTAATTGCATCCATATGTTTAAAGCTATTTCTCCCCCAAACCCATCTTAAAACGAAATTTTACAACTTTATTGTTGATTACTAAGCGTTATACTGAGTTAAACTTTTTCTTGTTAGATTAAAAAGGCTAGGTCAGAGATACTAAAACAGTCATTGTTTAACTGAAGTCAAATACTAAATTGTCACTAAGCCAAGTCTATTTTCCTTTGCTTTTATTTCTTTCTTTTTTCCTTTTATTCTATCTAATGTGTGCATCTATATTCTCTCTATATATACTGTCTCTTTCTCTCTATATAGCCATAAAATCATGCAAGTATGCAATAGTTGGCACAGAAAACAATAGAATACACAGCTTGTTGAGAATCTTTTCATAATATTTCCATTTGGAAATCCATTAATAAATTCTCCAGGTAATATTTGAGACGCTGTTTATAAAATATAAATATGTGGTTTTACTGGAATGTCTTGAAGTATCTGCATAGTCTTTTTTATTGCTATGTATTTCAACATCTGGAATGCTGCCTGCTGAATTCAGTTTTTATTATAGAAAGTAGTTACAGGCTATTTACAGAAATAATTGCGAATTGATGAATAAGAATGTTAAATAATAAAGTAAGATTTTTCGTAGAAATGTTTAATAGAATGTTTTATTCAGTGCTGGGCTGCTCTGTAATAGTGGTAGGAGTGTATCTCTTAGCTGCAGTCCTGCTGAATTATGTTCACTTGGATGGCCCTTCATTCATTCAGCAAATATTTATTGAGCACCTACTATGTGTCAAGCCTCCACACGCACAGAAATACTTGGCAGTCTCTGGTATCAAGGAGACTTACAGTCTAATCAATAGGACAGAAATTAAATTAGTAATTAGAATATTAGATAAGAGTCTGCACACATTGCTTCAAGAGCAACGGGGAGGGACAGCAACAGTCTGGATGAGATCAAGAAAGGGATTTTCCAGAGGACAGAGATGCCTGAGCTAAGTCTTAAAGAATAAGAAAAAGGCAACCATATAGAGGAAGGGAATAGAAAAAATAGGAAAAGAAAACGATATATGCAAAGACAGTATGACACATTACATCTCACATTATAGAGTATGAGAGGGACGGTGGCAGGGGACGAGACTAGAAACATAGGCAGGAGCTAGATTACTTTTATTATTAATCTTAATTAGGAGTAGTTGGTAACATTTATTAAATGCTTACTTAACCTCAGCCAGACACTGTCTTAAGTCTTTTATGTATATGCTGTAATAATAATATCAAACACTTACTGATGGCTTACTGTGTGTTGAGTGTTCTAAGTATTTTGTATTATCTCATTTAATCTTTGCAACTCCTTCATGAAATACTCACTATTATTATCACCATTTTTCGATGAGGAAACTAAGGCACAGAAGGCTAAGTAACTTGCCCAAAGTCACTCAGCTAATGCACGATAAAGGTAAGATTTGAACTGAGGCAGTCTGATTCCGGTGTCTGCATACTTAACCCCATGCCATAGTGTCACCCCATGATAAGAAATTTGGTTAAAAGGATTTTAACTAGAGAAGTTACTTAATCAAATTTGCAACTTTAGGACTGAACATCTCCTTGTGAGTACAGGTGTGTTTAACCCCTCTTAAGAAAAATGAAGGCTACTGGCTAATGTTTATAATTTTTGGTCATTTTAGGACATTTTGTTCTCAGTGTAGTTTTGCAGTAGAGGTGAAAAAATAAACTGCTTAAAGGCAGGAACACTTTCCTATTTTTCAATGAATCTTTCTAGCCCATTGCTTAGGCTGAGTCCCCTTTAAGATAACCTAAAGCCAAATGTGTTAATAATTATTGAAACTGATTAATGGGTACGTGGGGGTTCGTTTTCCTATTCCATAGTAAAAATTCAACATCATAAACAAATTTTAAAAACATATCACCTGGGACCAGAACTCTTTAGGTAAACTAGAGTTCATTAAAAACAGTTTAGTCATTTCACAGAGTTCATTAAGCTACCCTATTACCAATTCACCTTCCTGAACCTTATAGCTGTATGTTTCCTGTGATTTCAAACCTCCTTATGCCTCTAAATTTTCTATTCCTCTATACAAAGGGCTGAAGGGAAAAGTGAAGAGAGAATGATAGACAAAATTACTTGAGTGGCTTTTTCAAATCACACATATTCCCTCAGGATTTCTCACTTTGTCCTTAAGAATCACTGCTATAGTGAGATGCTGGAGTGTTGTCATATCCCTCAGGTGTGTAGGGGGCTGAAGAAATGAGAATTACTGCATTCAGCGACATCTTTCAGAGCTTACATGAAAAACTCTTTCAGTCTCTTTGTAATAGTAGATATCAGCCTTCTCTTATCACTCACCATCCTCCCCCTCACCCCAATTTTGTCCTTATCAAGAACTGTGCTCATCTCTTGAGCTTGGTTTTGTCCCCAGTACAACCCTAGATGAGGCATAAGAGTCTGGGCGAGCTTGCAGTGTAATAGGTACTTGGTAAATTTTTTTGTTGTATGAATACTTTGTGCAAGATACTGTTCTACCTGCTGCACACCACTAAAATATGTGATATTCTGACCAGTATTGTATAGTTGCAGAGATAGACTAGTAATCTATTAAAAGTTAAATAACATTACAAGAAAGCCTGAATCAAGTGTGTAATCAGCAGAATGAACAAGCTGTGAGATTTGGGAAATATTATACCAACAAGGTGTACTCAAGCAGGGTTTTCCAGAGAGGAGCAGGACCTAGAAAATGGAAGATGAGGGTAACCATTCTAGGAGGAGCAGTGGCATGAGAGGAAATGTAAGGCAGAAATGACTGGTTGTATTTGTGGTTGGAAACCAGCCTGACTGAAAAGAAACACTGTATAAGGGAATTGGATGAAGGAATAAAAGTTAGAGAGGTAGGAAGACCTTTATTGCCTGGTATTAGACCTTTATCTTTTATGTACTGAGGATCAATTGAAGACATTTGATCAGGAGAATATCGCATAAAGGAGAGTTTTGGAAAACTCAGTTCTATAGAATATGCTGAAGGAAGAAACTAAATGGAGAAACACAGTAAAGAGACTGTTACAGTACTCAATACCTGAAATTATAAGGGACCTGGATTCAGAAAGGAGTGATGAATATGAAACTTTATGAAAGAAGTGATTAGATCTAGTGACTGATCACATATTGAAAGAAAGAGAGAAAATTTTAAAATGTCAATTAGATTCTGAACATTAAGAAAAATCAAAAGAGGAGTCTAAGCCTTGACTGAGGAATGCTAGAATAAAATTAATTTTTCCAGATTTTAGATATGTTAATTTTAGGCATGTATACATACACATAGTATACATGGATGGCCATCAGGCAAAGGTGTATATTGACACCTCTTAGAAATTGACAATCCTCTGGTTTTAGATTTGGAAATCCTTCAAAGAGAAGTGAGGTTTGAAGTCGTGACACTAGAAAAAATTTCCAGGACAGAAAGTTTAGACTGAGAAAATTTGAGTGCTAAAAGAGAATTTGCAATGATGAGTTCATTCATGGATGAGAAAGAAGAATCCAAAGAGAGAATAAAGGAGTAAGTTAGAGAACCATGCCATGGAAGCCACCGAAGAGAGAATGTTGAAGAAACTAGGTTTTGATCAATAATGTAAATTGCTTCAGAGATCAAGATGAATGAAAAATGGCCAGTAAGTTTTAGAAGCAATGAGAAAAATCTAGAATTATCAGCTGATGATATAGTGTGACTAAAGATTTGAAATTATAGTCATTACCTTACAATTTTGTGCCATAATTTTCACAGTTGAAAATTATGTTTCTATTATGTATTTTTATAAGCAACAACTCAAAGGTTAGTCAAGAAACAGAGCATTTGTGTCTAAGACTTCTACAATCTTTTTAGATGTCTTAAGGACTTGGAAAGAAAATTATTTAACATATGCGGAACAATATAGCTTTTATTCTGCCATAGAGACAGTATAATTAGACTACTATATTACCTGACTTGACAAAGCCTTTTCCTCAAAGAGGTCAGTAATGTGCAAATTCTATTAAAATTTTAAGACTTTTAAAAGTGTTAAAAGGAGGAGATAGGTATTTTTGAAAGTTGTCTCATCATCCATGTCCTTTTCATTTCAAAACAATGTTAAGTGCAAAGCAGGATAGTATTAAGACTAGTTACATTAAATTTATATCTATAATAAAGATTTATATGCGACAATGTTATTATGCTTAGTTTCTCTGTAGTAGTTAGCATTATTGACCATTCTCTCTCTGTAACTCTCATCTTAAGGCTTCCATATCACCCTATCCTGCTCCCCCGCCCCTAACTCCCCCTCCCCTGTCTTCTTCATTACTTCTTCATGTTATACCCTAAACATGAGTATTTCCCAAGCTTCAGCTCTAGGTCCCTTTGTGTGTGTCTCATGTATTTTCTTCCTGGAGCTTAACCAGTGGGTTACAAACTGTGCTCCAGAGTCCTAAGATTTCTCAGAATTGTCTCAGGAGCTGCTGAGAAAGCTTATTAAGGATGGCTTTGCCCACCTTTAAAGTAGAACAGCCCAATCTCTATGTTTTTTATATACATGGGATTTCATTTGAAAAAGGAAGTCATTTCTGCTGCTTAAAAATGCACATATATACACAGTGAGAGGGAAAGATAAAAAACCATTGACTTAAATTTCTCTTGTATAAATGACACCTGGGGCCGGCTGGTGGTGCAGCAGTTAAGTTTGCACATTCCACTTCAGTGGCCCGGCATTTGCCAGTTCAGATCCTGTGTGGGGACCTATGCACCGCTTGTCAAGCCATGCTGTGGCAGGCGTCCCACATATAAAGTAGAGGAAGATGGGCACAGATGTTAGCTCAGGGCCAGTCTTCCTCAGCAAAAAGAGGAGGATTGGCAGCAGACGTTAGCTCAGGGCTAATCTTCCTCAAAAAAAAAATCAATCAATCAATGACACCCAAATCAACACCTCTGATCTTTCATCTCAGAGCCGGTCTTGGGTTTTCTGTTGTGCACTGGACATCTCAACCTGGATAGATGGCTGTCATTATCACTTCAGATTCCACATCTGACATGAAATTTACTGTCTTTCTCCTGCCAAACTAGTTCTCCCTAACAGAAACTTGTATTTCCATTCATTGCTTTACTACTCTCCAAAATATGCACGTTCAAAAGGGAAAGAACTAGTTTTATCTTTTCTCTTTTCTTCATTGCTCAAAGTTACCAGTCTTTAAGACCTATTGATTTTTACTTAGGTCATGGTTCACATGTTCATCCCTTTTCTTTCAAATACCCCAGCTTCCATAAGGATTGAGGTATACAAGTCCTTATGTTTTGGACTGCTCTCTGAAACTCCAAAGAGATCTTTCTGTCTCTGGGCGCTTAGCCCTGTGATATATTTTGAAATCCTGAGCCAGATTTCAGTTTCCTAAGATAATGTGTTCATCATTATCATCATAACCTCCCGAAGCATTCCTTCCTTCTCTGTTTTAGCTGTGTTAAATGGGGCTCACACTGAGCCCTCAACCTGATACTAATACAGCCTTTTTAAGTGCTTTGTGTGTGCTAGGTACTGTGCCAAGCACTTTATATGTATTATTTTATTTAATTTTCCAAATGATTTTGTCAGCTAGGCTTCATTACTATCACCTCTGTTTTATAGATGGGGAAACAGAGGTTAAGCTACTTGTCCAAAATCACACAGCAGACAAATGGTAAAGTCAGTATTAGCACTCTGAACCATCTGACCCCAGGTATGGAAGCTATCTATTCCCCCCTCCCCTCCTTTTAATGAGGGAAAAGGCATGTAGACAGCAGTCAAGGGAAAGGGCGCTGGCTTTGCTAACTGTTCTTAGAAGAGACTTAAGGTTCACATTCATAAACTCAGTCCATAAATCCATATATCATAAAATAGCAGTGCTCCTACCTCTAGGCTTTAAGTTACCATTTTGCGTACTTTTTCTTCCTCAAGAATGTTCTCAGTGCTGATCATAAATTGATTTCACGTCATAAAAAAATATTTTAGACACGTTCTGAAATGATCCCAGTCTCTATTCCTCACTTTCTTTGGCTCTGTTTCTTGTTTCTAAAGTCTATGGCCAGCCTTATTTCCCACTATATAAAACCAACACTTGCCTAGCCATTCTGCTCTGCTAATTGTATCTAAACATACTTTGTTCACTGTAATAATGATGATGATGGGGGCCGGCCCCATGGCCAAGTGGTTAAGCTTGCGCACTCTGCTGTGGCGGCCAGGGTTTTGCCGGTTTCGAATCCTGGGCGCGGACATGGAACCGCTCATCAGGCCGTGCTGAGGCAATGTCCCACATGCTTTAACCAGAGGGACCCACAACTAAAAATACACAACTGTGTACTGGGGGGCTTTGGGAGAAAAAGAAAAAATAAAATCTTAAAAAAAAAAGATGATGATGATGATAGATATACCTTGTTAATTCATTCAATAGATTATAAGCTCATGGTCTTTTTATGCTTAGTCTTATCCCTAGATCCCAGCATAGTACCTAACAGATAATGAGGAAGGATAGCTTAATGGTTGAGGGTGTGAACTCTAGTATCAAACTGCTTGGGTGCAAATTGAGTCTGCCATTTAATTACTGTGTGACCTTGGACAACATATTTAAGTTATTTTTACATTATTTTCCTTATCTCTAAAATGGATATAGTAAAGTAACCACACAATACAGTTTAAAGAGTAAATGATATAAGATAGTAAATCACTTAGAAAAGTTCTGGCAAATAGTAAGTACTAAATAAATATTTGTTGTTGTTGTTGTTTGCAGCCCTCAATGAATATCTGTTGGCCTGTTGGCTGCATATTGAGAGTCTAATCTGTACTAAGCACTTTACTGTATTTTTTACATTTATATCATTTAATCCTTAATATAACACTATGAGGTGGGTACTATTATCCACATTTTACAGGAGAGAAAATGGAAACTTAGAGAGGTTAAATAACCTGCCCTGGACGACATAGCTTATAAGTGGTATGCATTCAGCATTTGAACGTGGTCTGTTTGAGTTCAAAACCCATGCTGCTTCCACCATACCATTTAGCTTTCACAAAGGTACTTTCCAGTCTTTTCTGCCTAAGCAAGTCATGGAGCATTCCTTGAACTTATTGGACTGACTGCATCAAACTATTATTCACGTGTCCAGGTACATTTGCCCTGCTTCCTATATTAGGAATATATTCTTCAAGGTCAGAAACATTGAGACCTAATACTACTGTGTACATAGTTGATGATTATTGAATGCACAAATGAACGAATGCTATCATTGTTTCTTACAAGGTCATTGTAAAGGACTACTAGTGGTATCCTCATCAAATTAAAAAAAGGAAATTAATACTGGATAATGATTATATTTCCTTGTTTATGATTTATTAATTGACTACAGTCCTGCAGAGCATATAAAAATTAAAGATCCATTTTCTTAGGGATTAAAAAAATATCACAATGAACATATATTCTCTTATGAATTTGAGAGATTTTCTTCATCCTTTTAGCCTGGAAGTTAAGAATACTGACTATTGTGGGGGTACTGAAGTAATCTTTATATATCTTTGCTTCCTTCTCTCCCCTCACACATACTGTAGCATTTATTCATTCACCAAATTTAGGGATCTAACAGTGAAGAAGATAGACAAGTTCCTTGCTCTCATGGTACTTGTAATTTAGAGGGAGGAGACAGGCATAAACAAGTAAACAAATAAAATAATTACAGATAGTGATAACATCTGGCATTTAGTAGTTTCCCACGATGAGGGAGTTATTGGTGATTGGGAAGTGAACCTCTGTGCTAGATGTACAGGAAGAGCCATGGTAGAGGGGTGCCTTGCAAAGGGGTGCATGCACACGTTTTTTGAAAAGGGTACACACATGTGTTTCTTATGTTTAGTTAGTCCCTGGTTTAATTGTCTCATGCTTGGATGCAACATACGGCTTTTACTTTGTTGTTTAGCTACCTAGGTTCAAAGAGACTGTCAACAACAATGCTCCTCCTATGGCAAAAGTAATAGCATCAAGCCATTTTCACAGGTGCTATGTTTCTTTTTTCCTCCTTTCTACTTCCCAGGATGAAGTGGAGCCTAGAATCAAAACAGCATTAGCTTTCCTCTATACCTGTAAAAGATTAGCTTTAGTCATCAAGGATGATGCAAGCAGGAAAAAAAATGCAAGAAAACAGAGATGAAGCCAAAAAGGACAATTTCTGATCGTAATAGCTGGTTTCTGTTTCATATCACTGAGCAAGATGAGAAAGTTTTGCAGGGTTTTATAGGAACCATTTCCACAGTACTAAAGGATGACCTCACCCTCAATGCCCTTGCCAGGTGCTTAGCCCCACTGTGAAAGCATAAGGTTGATTTTCAACATGAAACAAGCCAGAAGTTTGGAATGACATTTTCAGGTGACAGTTGTGGTTGTATTGCCTGTAATTAGCACCTCTTAACCCTCAAACTTTCCCATGCCTTTTCAGGCTGTGGAAGCTCAAATCCGAAGTTTTGGACAGACGCCTTCTCAACTACTCATAGAGCCCCATCCTCCCAGAGGTTCTGCCATGCAAGTGGTAAGTGCTGCTTTCACTCTTCTCATTTCTTGCCTCTCTTTGAGACCATGCTTGACATTCATCACAGTCTTTTATTGTACTTGAGATTCTCTACCACATCTGGGCCTGTTCTTATGCAATGTTTGTTAACCTGCTAACAACCAGCAAATATTATTGCATGCTATCTTGGAGTCTTTGGGAAGTAAACATTGCTCCAGTGCTCTAGTATTTCATCACTTCACGTTTTATGTTGCAGAATTAAAAGGTCCTTAATTGCCACATATCCTCACTGTAGGATCAAGACTCCAGACACAAGATTGATAAGTTTTCTGGTTTGATCCTACGAGTTTCTAGATTAGTTTTGCTGTTGTGTTTATTCTTTACATCCCAATATGTTTTTCAATTTGCAAATTTTAAAACTAATCTTAGGGGCTGGCCCCAGGGCCTGATGGTTAAGTTTGGCATGCTCTGCTTGGGCAGCCCGGCGTTCATAGGCTCAGATCCTGGGCGCAGACCTATACCACTCATCAGCCATGCTCTGGCGGCGTCCCACATACAAGATAGAGAAAGACTGGGACAGATGTTAGCTTATGGTGAATCTTCCTCAGGAAAAAACAAAGAAAAAGAAACTAATCTTAATGCATAGGATATTGTTACTAAGGATCAGGGAGCTCAGGGAGAAAAAAATGATTTGGTATACCAAACCACTCAAAGCTTGGTGGTAGAAAACGGTGATCTCTATTTCTCGTGAAGTTCTGAGGGTTAGATGGGCATTTCTTCTACTCTTTTCACTTTTGCTCCCTCATGCATTGCTGTGGGTGAGTTGAAATGGCCTGACCTCTCTTTCTATGTGGTCTTTCATCATCAAAGAAGTTAGCCCAGGCCACTCCCATGGTAGGAGCAGTGTTCCAAGAGAATACTTCTACAAGACTTCTTGAAGCTTGCTTTTGAACTCATACAACATCATTGAGGCCATATTCTTTTAGTCAAAGCAAGTCAGAGGCCAGCCCAGAATCATGAGTAGGGAAATAAACCTGAGCTGCAAAATAATGTGGTTGTTCTTCTTTAATAGTTCCTGAAATTTCAGAGGGGAAATTCTTCAATGATAAAAGACAATTCAGTACAGTAACAAATATTGAATTGCATGATAAAAATCATTTCTTTGAAGAACAAACTATAGGTATTATATTTTTTTCTTGAATTGTCCCTCAATAAAGCATTGCTCATTACTGTTTTAAATTAAGAATAGGGAGTATAAAATCTGTTTCCATAAATATAATGAATAATTTAAGATAGATTCTAATTCCATGCTGTTACTTAGAGATGGTAGAATTTTGACAGATACTGAGAAGGAGAGAGTAACAGCCAAGAGGCCAAAAGATAGAGATGTAGCCATTTCTATGTCTGGCTGTTTTTCTCTCTCTCTCTCTCTTTTTCTCTCTCTCTTCCCATCTCACCTTTTTCTTTGTGTCTTTTTCCTTTTTGCTCTCTGTCATCTTCTTTCCTCTTCCAAGCCTTTTTCGCCTTCTTTCTCTAGTTATATGAATTGGCTGTCATAATAAACTACAAGCATTTAAAAAATTATTTGCATCTCCTTTTCCCCTAAGTGTTTTTAAACAGGTAAAATCAATTTAAATGAACATAAAGGGTAACCTTAGTGAGCAGGAGACTACACAAAAAGTGAATATTTAGCAAGAACAATGGAAGATAATGCCATAAAATTGTAAGAATGATTTATGTTTGGGCTTTGGAATTAGTTTTAGTAATAGCTTGTTGATGAGACCCAGGCTGTTGTGTGCTGGCTAATGGAACCACCTCCACTGCTCCATTGACTTTCTACCTGGGTCACTGCACAGCCTTGGTCACTGAGGCAAAGAGGGAATTCCTCCTGCCAAGCCTCTCTCCATGGCAAAAGGATTATTGGTTCATCCAGGCAGATCAGCTTTACTATCTGTAGGGTGAGAAGGCTGGGAAGGCACATGTTCATAGGAGGGGAGACTGTCTTTCCTATTATCTTTTTCCTCTGAACTGGATACTTGAACTCCTTTTCAGACTTGTGCAAATTGTGTTTTTCATCTTACACATATGTGGTTGGGAAAGAAAGGTGTGTTAGAAAGAAACCAGAGTTGTCAACAAGTGTACACTTAATCTGGGAAAAGTGAATGCAATTTGGCTAGCGATTTCCTACTTCTACCTCAGACTTGGGTTGCAGAGGTACTCAGGATTAGATGAGGGTTTGTTTCTCTTATCCCTGTTTTACCAGTTGTCTTTCTCATCTACAGCTGGTGCCATCACTGTGGACTATCCCAATATACTGGGGTGTGCTTCTTGTTATTTCTAGCGCTCCTTATTCCATATCTATTAGCTAAAGAAATGATGGAGCTCCCAAGAGAGTTTCCTGCTACTTGCCTGCATTGGGAGCTCTAGTCAAGATGGAGTGTGTAGGAACAAACTAGGGACAGCTTGTTGTAAGAATCAGTGGGCAGTTCTGGATTGGTCTCTGCAGCTTTCTGTGGAAGGTGGCTTGTCCTTGCCATGTGGCTAAGAGTTGGCCCACTAGAGTCACTATGTAAACAAGACATTCTTCCTGCGCATGAGAGATTTTTCTAGGTTTTTTTTAAGGGTATAAACATTGGAATTATTCAATTTGAGTCTAATGGTATTTACAATATGAGCTGTTAAGCTCAGAAATATGTATCAACTTCCTTTCAGTGAGACTTTATAATGTATGTTGTACTATGACTTTCTCAGAGTTTATAAATTGACTTTAGTAAATATTATTTAAAAAATACTACATAATTGAAAAATAAGGTTTGGTACTGTGAAATGACTTTCATTTCCTTTTCCCAAGACTCCTTCAAAGCTAACTTATAGGATATTTTGGTTTTTGTTTCTCATCTTTACCCAATTTCACAGAATTCCTTAAAACTGTATAAAACGTTCTTTATGTGACACAGATTACTTATTGACATCTGAAATTTTAAAAATCAAAGGCCCAAATGTTTATTAATTATTTTTACTACCATTCAGATGAGTTCCCCCATCAACCATCAGTGCACTCCACCACACACACACACACACAAAAATACAGCAGAAATTAAAGCCACTTCGTGCTGCGTTAAGTGCATGAGCCATAATATACACCAGGTGTAGTAATTAGCAGGCACACGAAGGCTGCCTATTTGTCTGGTTTTGCTGCTGTTGCTGTATCCCCCTGTGTTTTCACACCATCAGATAGTTGGATTTAATTGAGGCCACATCAGATGAGGCATTACTGACACCTTTAATTGAATGAGCATCCAGGGAGGATTAACTCATAATATTGATTGGCTTTTAGCCACTTGCTCAGAAGGGTGTCTGGGTAGCTTATTAGTTGCCTTTATTTACACCTTTATGCAAAGAGTGCAAATAGGAATTCTTACTGCAATATGTTTTTCTAAGTACTCTTAATAACTTTTTTAAAAGGACTGATAATAAAAATGCAAATGTATTTAATTTTTTATTAGCAATTCTGAATAAATACGTGTTAAATATATGTGCCTACACATTTACATATACCTGGTGTTTTGAAATATAGCAGTAGGAAAGCAGCCAGAAGCACTTTATCAAAGTGTTTCAATTCTGAATGATACTAATCAGCTATTAGAAAATAGACATGGTAGAAGAGAATTGCTGAAAATGTACAGTTCAATTACTGTAAGATAGCATACTACCACAAAGTATAAATAAAGCTCATAAATCAGAGTGGTGTTATGTATGTCATGGATTATGACATATGGGTTACAGGAATGTTCTAAATCCTTAGTAGTCTTCAAGATTTATTTTGTTGCTAGTTATTAGAACAGACAGTGTTTTGTTTAACATTTTCAGTTACTTTCTGCTTTTCAAAGGAGAAATCAAGTCTTGAGCTTTAGTTTTTTTTTTTAACCGAGAAGGAGGAGGGGCAACCAGGTATTTTTCTTTATCCTTAGCTACAGCAGGAAGTAGTGGCATTTGTATTATAATAGGGCAGTGTTTATGTCTTGGTACACTATATAAATATATTGTTTTTACAAGTACATTTAATTATGCATTGCTTTGAAACACCTTTATAATTAAGTTTGTATATTACATTCATAAGTTATTTCTTTACTGTAATAATACATGCATGCTGTATAACTATTGTTTATAAATATATTTGTTTTAATTATCTCTTTATTTAGTTGTCAAAATCTTCATTTTAACACAACTTTTGATGCTTCTTAGAGATTACTTTGGTTGCTCTTGTGCCTATTACCTGTTCTCATTCTTTCTTTTTTTTTGTATTTGACACAAAATAGCAATTAGAATGGTTTAATGTGATCCCCAATCCTTTCCTATGTAGAATCTAAACCAAGTCATTCTTTTGGTTCTTCATAGGAAGTTCTTCATGGAGTAGGGAAGAGAGCTAATAAAATTTATGGATTTTTAAAGTGTTTCGGTTAATGTATTCTACTTCTATCACCCAAAAATTCAAATGACATTATATGAAAAACAGGCAAATCCTAGTTGCTGTTTCTTTAAGCCTTTCTGCTCACTGTGCTCTCACTTGCAACTTCTGTTAACATGATCTTCCTCTTCTTTTCCTACGCCCTCTCTCTTGTCTTTCTTTGTCTTTTCCTTCTTGTATATTTGGGTCTTGTCATGCCCACTCAACAGTATCTCCTCCTGCAGAGTCCGTTGATGTTCACAGACCAAGCCCAGCAGGATGTTATCATGGTCCTAAAGTTCCCCTCCAACTCCCCTGTCACTCACGTGGCAGCCAACACCCAGCCTGGTTTGGCGACTCCTGCTGTGATCACAGTCACTGCTAACAGGCTATTTGCTGTGAACAAGTGGCACAACTTTCCTGGTAAGTAAAGAAGTATCATGATAAGGCATAGTAACTGCTGAACACTGTGTAAAGATACTATAATATCCACTTAACTATATCTCAACATTTAAGGTTTTAAATTTTCTAGCATTAGTCTGAATCAAAATATTTAATAGTTTGACAGGCTTAAAGAAGTCCCATCTGAGGCATATAATACAAATATTAAAACATAAACCATTCTTTGACATCTGGTGGTTTCTCTTTATTCCTTGGAGATAAATATTTCTGGTGTAATATTTTAATATAATGATATTCTATATTGTGTCCATAAATAGTATATATTTATTTATCAAATGTTCGCCTTTCTTCCATTTCCTTTCACCAATAAACACTTCTGATTGTCTACTATGTGCCTTTCTATGCATGACATGGTAGTGTCTCTTGTGGTTGATAGAAAAAAGAACGTAAAATACACAGCCAAAATACTGCAAACCCCTAAGTACATTCTTTTCTTCCATTAAGTGCTGAATAGTTATGGTAACTAACAGCAAGAGACTGAACGAACCATTAGAATCATAAACCATCAAAGTCTGAGGAGACAGGAGAGCATCTAGTCCAGCCCTCGTTTTACCAGTGAAGATACTGAGCCCCAGGGAGCTTGCCTCATTCGGTATCACATATGGCCAGTCAGTGGCAGAGCCAGGTTCGAACCCAAGTTTTCTGTCTAGCATTTTATGGTCACCCCTCTGTGAATTATTACCTCTCATTAGAACAGGAATGTTGGGATCTGGATTTAGCACTGTTCTTTTTGGCCACTAGTTAGAAATTCTTTTCTTAAGAAGGAAAAAATCTTTTAAAGTACTGGAGATTATAGGATTTTTTCCCAAGCCATTGTTTTAAGTAGGAAATTTTAAAAGATAGATTTTAATAGTCTGTTAACTTGTCATTAAATCTGTAAAGTGTGCATAAAGGATTGCTCATTATAATACCTGAAATGGTTGCAAAATTATAAATTCTTGAACAAGAGCCTCATGCCAAATTAAATGCAAGGGCTTTTAGAATGGAACAGAATTGAATTGGACATTCAAACAAAAACGTGATGCCCTGACTACACTCAATAAGGTACTTATCATGTAGAATCTGTGGTTGGTATCAGAATTTATTAAATATAGCCATTTTCCTGGCCATTGGAAATGAAACGAATTCCCACATTTGAGTAGAGAAAAGATTTCAGATGAAGTAGAGAAGATAAAAATTGAGCCAGGTATATAAAGTCTCTATTATTAGGTCCTTTAATTCAAATGAACTTACTTAACAGAGGTAAATGTGTATGCAAATGACATATTATGGGACTAAAGGTTATAATTTGATTAACAAATGTGATTTTTGGATTCTCTAAATACCACTCGTTAGAAGAAAAACATGCTGGTGGTGTGTTCTATCAGACACACTAGAGGCCTTACCTACTCTGTGCACAGTTACCCTGAGAGCTTGGCAAAAGCACCAGTGTGCATGGCATCAGGGCCACCACAAATGGTTCTTATCCTAGATGGCTGTTTGTGGCAACTCTGAGAACTTCTTCAGTTTAAACAGAGTGACAGCATACGTGAGGAAAGACAGGCCTTTTCAGCTGCTAGAAAGCCCTGACCACTCTCCGCCCCCTATCTTTAGTTTAGCCTCCAGCTCAGCAGGAACTGAGCTAGCTCAACCAAAGGGCTAGGAGGTCTCCAGCTGATGTTCAAGTTGTTAGGCACGCTCCCTAACACTGATTACTGAGCTCCTGACACTCCCCTTTTGAACAACCCATTTCCCTGACTAGAAGGCTTGCTTCCTTTAGTACTTGGTTGTCAGGTATTCTTTCCCTAATTCCAGTTTTTCTATGGATAGATAAAGTGATTTAGGGGCAGTGTCCCTCTGCTAGAGTACCACTTTTGGTACATCCAACTGTTCCCAGCTCAAGCTCCCCTTTCTGTGAGGTAAGAGCTTGGGAGACTACATATGTTTTGCCAATTCTTTGCCTGTAATTCTCCCCAGTGAGCCTTCTTTGTGTCTGGACCTTGTGTCACTAGTGGTTTTTGTCTCCATCCTCTGGCTTTACAGTATGACACAGCAACTCTTCACCAGATAAACACAGAGAATGGTAACAAATGTTAATACATGGGTGGTTAACTTCCTATAATGTGATCTCCAATTCTGTTCTACACCTACACCTAAAAGTATTAAGCATGCATTTTATTAAATCTGTGCCTCATTTCAGATATATTTACATAAATCTGATCTTTCATCCTATCTTGTGCTACCTTTACCTGTCAGTATGCCTTGATTTTAAACAAATGTCAAAAGTCCCTAGCCGTTTTTTTCCAATGAATATCAAATTTCATGTTACACTAATCTTTTTTCTTTTTTTAACTTAGATTCTGGTTCTTCTCGGAGAATCTGTGATTTCCATAGCTTGTTCATTAGACAACCAGCTCCGGTCTTTTCTTTCAGTAGTTTCTCAGTCCTGATTTAGGAAAAAAAAATCATCTTTATCCTTTCTTCTCATTCAAAGGACCTTGCAATACTTCTGAAAAAATAATAGCAGCTAATGCTTATAGACCATTTTCCAGGTTCTAAGTACTGTTTTCATCACTTTACACTTATTAACTCATTGAATCCCCTCAACAACTTAAGGATGCAGGTTCTATATTTAGGTTGAACCATATGAAATTGCCATTTTTATAGGTCAAAATGTCAGGTACTGATAATTTTGTGTGGTTCAACCTAACCGATCTAACCCATTTCACAGATCAGGAAACTGAAACACAGAGGCTACAAAGCTTGCCCAAGGTCACATAGGCAGTCAGTGGCAGAACTGGGATTTGGGGCATGACCACAAGATAGCTAACCTCCTAAACCTCTTTCACTGACAGTTTGGTTTTAATCTTTCTATGATCCCAGACTCTCAGAAGTAGACAAAAATTCTCAAGGTGTTAGTGTTGAGCAAGTGGCACTGTTGGATAAATCAGAGGCTGTGGTGCACTTTCCTTGATCGTTCCCTGTCTGTGGCCTGTGATTTCTTGACTGGCAGAGCCAGTAAAGAGCAAAGATAATACCTTCAGTAAAAAAGAGTGAGTCGTAGGGCTTTACCTCTTCAGCTACGTTTATGTCTTACACATACTCAGCCATAATTTTCAGTGCTAATATTGTGCTTACTCAGGTATTTTATTAGGATCAATGATCTTCCACACGTCCTTGAAAAGTTGGTATTTACTAACAGGGGAAATGATGACATAATAAATTTAAAACTAATCTAATGAACTCATTATACCCCATTTCTATTTTTGGCCCCTCCAAGTCAGAAAGATTTCTTAAAATCTGATGGTATTAAGCAGAGCTCTAATACCAGTACCGACCAAGCAGTACTTTAAATGCTTATGCGTCTATAAACGTCAGATACTGACCAGGATGAATGGCTGAGTCATTTGGGGAAAGTAATTTGGAAAACGACCCAGAATTTAACTATCAGAATTACAAAGCTGAAAAGGTCATCTGTTCCAGAACCCTACATTTTGGGGTTTATGATTTGCCTGAGGTTGCACAGCTAGCCAGTGGCAGCTCCTGTTCCCTAGTACACTTCCTCTCTACCTAAGGTCTTTCTACCTTTCACAGGGAAACAGCCAACAAAACCTCTTTTTGGTTACAAAAGAAGTGTGCCTGAATCTTTAGAACCATTTTGAGAATTGAACAAACTATTCTTAGTATGGATTGATTTTTGTTACTCAGAGTATTTTTAAATTGAAACCATGGAAATATTAAATATTAATAAAACTTTTTTAAAAAGCCTCAATCAAATCTTTAAGAAAGTCTTTCAGCCAAATGCATTTAACTAAAACATTTATCTGCAGATAGCTTTCTTTATTTTTATTCAAACTTTCAAATGATCGATTTTAAGTGATGGATGAAACATTAAATGTTCCCTGACTTAGAGCTTTCCCTTTCTCCATCATAAATTGACATTTTTGTGTATCCTTTGTCCTGCAGCATTCAAAACTGCCTTTTTAAGAAGTAACAAAAAAATAGTATTTGCTACAGTCAGCAGATGGTTGTCACATTTTGTTTTCAGCGCGCTTTACCACTTAATTTTGTTTTGTTGCAGCATCAGAGGTTGCCAGTCAAGCATCTGCTATAGCTTATGGCCTAGGACTGGAGCCACTGCTGATGGCACATGTTCAGAACAGCACTAATCTAAAATAAATGTTTAATAAGCTAGCCATAAAAGCACCTGGATTTTTTTTCTTTAAATTTCACAAAACTGTGTGAGATTTGGAGGTTGGAGACAATTCTGCATAAGATTTAACTTACGTATTTTTATGTAGTTTAGTATATGAAAAATAATCCTTTTTTTTTTGTCTTTTGTGAATTTTAGCTCATCAAGGTGCTGCACAAGACCAGCCATACCAGCTGCCAGTGGAAATCGATCCTCTCATAGGTCTGTCACTTCCTTCTCTCTTTGCGATTCATTAAGCTCTGTATGGTGGCCCTGAAGTGTAGATTACAGTTGTTTTTCACTTGCTGGTTGCTGGGAATGGAATTTTCCTGATAAACCATTTGCATGCAAATTGGAATGCAATGAGCTGTGGCTATGCTGGTATTTCATCAACTCCCCCTCGTTGGTTTGCCTAATTTGAACAGGCCTAGGACGCGTGTCACTGAAAATTAATATGGATGCTGTAATAATGTGTGATTGAGAATGCGCATGAAGTACTGTCAGGATAATATTGGATCTTTTCATCACTCAGACTTGTTGATGAGCAGGAGCGAGGCACGTTATGATGAATTGGTGCACCGGTAATGTGATGGAGCTCCTTTGCTAGGGAAATTTTCATAATAACAGTGGGGTTCTTAGCAGCACTATGTTGTGAAAAATAAAACTGTAGTGCCAGGGTTTCATCATTAAAGGAGATCAATCCTTTCTTCCTGGACCCTCTGTTCGGTCTGAGGGGATTAATGTGCAATTGCAGAGCAGTTTCGAAGTTGAAATATATTGCCCAGCCAATGGCAGTGTTAAGATATTTGTATTCATTTTCCTAGGGTCCTACAGCCCAATAAATTGCCATTGGAGGTTAAATTTGTTCAGGGGGGAAGAAAGGGAGGAGACCAGAAAGAGTCGTCTGCAGCAGATGACTTAGAATATTTAATTGCTGTTATGCTTTTTCAGTAGGTTAGTTGAAATCTCTAGTTTAGTGTTTTTCATCCTTATGGGTGGGAATTTCAAATGTGACTTCACTAAGAATGTTAAACCTTGATATTGAAGATACTATTCAAACTTTTAAAATAAAAAACTTAATTGCCTAGCTGCAGGGGTATGCCACTAGCATGGATGTTTGGCTTGTAATTTTGTCAAATTTCCCTGGCACAAATAAATTTGTTAGAATTTTTTAAAGTTTTTAAATAAAGCATATGAATAAGCTAATTTATTATTTTAAAATTTAGAGTGTTCCCTATGTGTCTGTCATCTTTTGTCTTTAAAACCAGTGTTTCAATAGAGCGCTAAATGGCTCCATTTGCAGATGAACTATCAAGATGAACTCAAAAAACCTTAAGCTCAAAACTAATTCATTTACCATTTCCCCAAATATAAGCAGAAATCTAAGAAGTAACTATATGAAAAATAAATACTACTTTGGTTCCTAAATCTTCTTTTGCTTTGAATAGATACGAAAAATTCTCATTTGGTTAAAGTTTTAAAAGTCAGGAAAATAATGACACCCATTTGCTGTTATTTAAAGCATTATTTCTGAAGTCTAGACTCATTGTTTGCCTTAAAACTTGACAATGAATATCCTATAGTATGAAGTCTAATTAAATAATTCAGCAATTGTAACCCTTTAGAACAGGCATGGATAAACTTTTTTTTGTAAAAGGCCAGATATTAAATATTTTAGGCTTTGTGGGCCATAGGGTCTCAGACACAACTACTTAACTCTACTGTTATAGCACAAAAACAGCCATAGACAATATATAAACAAATGAGCATTGCTGTGTTCCAGTAACACTTTATATGCAACACCAGGCACAGGCCAGATTTGGCCTGTGGGCCAGTTTTCTTCCATGCTCTAAATCACTGGTCATTAGACTGTTTGCTCCTTTATCCCCTAAAATAATTGTTTAAAACCATGTACCTTCTCACACATTTTTAAGTTGACATCTGAAAGTTTTTATCACACGTTTAAAACAATTGCAAAGGTTATAATTTCTAGCATAGTGTATAAAATTTTAAATATATCCAGTGAAATCTAAATATTAAAGTGAATTGATATTCAACATTTTCTATTTTTAGAAAATGCATTAAAAAACTCTAAGTGGAAAATTTTACATTATTCCTTTGTCATCTTGAATTTATATTTTCATTTTACTTCCCCTACGCAATTTTTATTTTAACTTTTGAAATTAATTACCCTATTATACTTTTCAGCAATAAAAATATGTATGGAAAATTAAACATATGTATATAAATTTAAATGTTAAAATTTCCTATGATCACAAAGCTCAAATTTTTTAAAAAATCTGCATTGTTATCATTACAGATATTATTAATATACTCTATTAAAATTATAAATTTTAATAAACATTAAACATAAAAACAAACATTTATGGAAGAACATCTTTAATGAAATTGATGAGGCATTTCCTCCTCAATTACCTATGTATTCATGGACGTACATTGTTTATTGCTGAAGGAGACAGGATTTGTCAACAGTTCTATCCTAGTTTTTTTTTTGTTTTTTATGGATGGAAGCTCTGAGGAAAATTACTCACATAAGAAAAGAGATAGGAAAGAGTTTTGTTTTAACAATGTCACTCAAATTGTTGAACTCTTTCTCTGAGTTATGTGACAAAATTTATATAGTGATCTATTATTAAGAATTATTATTATGGTCTATCATCAAATGATCATTTTAACAATCTATCATCAAAACTTATTTTTAATGATCTATCAATTGACGGCATGATTAGATCCTCCCTCCATTTTATTGAAAGCAATGAATTGGAAACCACCTGCCCTGCAGAATGATTTGATACCTTAAGCATTCACTTTTCAGCATCACATCAGTATTTTGAATTGTCCTTTTATTTGGCTCTCAAGAGATTTTTATACCCTGAGGGAAAGCACCATAGTAAGATTCTGGATAGGCAAGAAATATGCCTTTTTTAAATCTAGTGGAAGAAGAGGATGCGAAAGGGGAGATAAGAAAGGAAAACTCACAGGAGAATTCTCAGGCAAATCTATTTCAGGCAAGAGAACATATGAAAGTTGAAGAACTAGAAATTGGTTCCTTTAAAACCATCTGTGCCTGTGTATCCCTTGGGAAATCTTATATTCCCAGGGGTGTGCATGCCCCAGTTTGAAGACTACTTATCTAGACAAATATACCTAATTTTCATTAAATAAAAATACTTTTAGTACTGAATCTCAGGAGGTTTACTAGAGAAAACTGAGATAAAGGAAAGGCAGTTGTGAGACAGGTTATATAGATTAGACGGATGGATGGATAGGAGGAGGTTTGAAATGTTAAATTACAAGTAAGCACTTACTTGGCAAATAGTTCATCTGAATGCTGCAGGGGCATCAGGCCTTACCTATGGGCACTTTGTGGTCACTCAACTCAAAATTATGCACACGCCCAGATCTGTCAAGCTCGGTTCTCCCAAGAGATCATGCCAACAAAAAAGACCAGTGAAAGTTAATATCAGAGGAGCAAAAGTCATGTAAACACTGACAAAAATAAACATTTTTACAATTTTCATGTGGAATGAAGTACTAGAAAGAGCTACCTACTTGTTTTTAATTGCTAGGTTTCTTGGAATTAAAACTAAATTGCATTACATAGCTTCACTGAAGGTGGGATACTAGTGTCTCTGTAATACACTATGATACCCGTCAAAGCTTTTCTCATCTGCCAGCAACTTCCCTTTGTGTGGAAGGAGGGAGGAAGTGATCTTCAACTAGAATTCTGCCTTGTGTACCATGGCTGTCACTTACTAACCCATCAATCCCTCAAAAGTATATGAAACCTAATATCAAACAATTATCTAATAATCTTCTATGGTTAAGTTGTATAATCAGACACTAGCAGAATTTTGCAGTATTTCACATGTATGTGTACGTGTTTGCTATGTTGCGTACCCCATAAGGGCAGGGGATTTTTTTTTTTATTAAGATTATGATAGTTTACAACCTTGTGAAATTTCAGTTGTACATTATTGTCAGTCATGTTGTAGGTGCACCACTTCACCCTTTGTGCCCACCCCCGCACCACCCCCCCTTTCCCCTGGTAACCAACCACCAATCAGTTCTCTTTGTCTACATGTTTAACTTCCACTTATGAGTGGAGTCATACAGAGTTCATCTTTCTCTGGCTTGTTTCACTTAACATAATACCCTCAAGATCCATCCATGTTGTTGTGAATGGGACTATTTTATCCTTTTTATGGCTGAGTAGTATTCCATTGTGTATATATACCACATCCTCTTTATCCAGTCATCAGTTGATGGGCACTTAGGTTGCTTCACCATCTTGGCTATTGTAAATAATGCTGCAATGAACATAGGGGTGCATGGGACTTTTGGAATTGCTGATTTCAAGTTCTTTGGATAGATACCCAGTAGTGGGATGGCTGGGTCATATGGTATTTCTATTTTTAATTTTTTGAGAAATCTCCATACTGTTTTCCATTGTGGCTGCACCAGTTTGCATTCCAACCAACAGTGTGTGAGGGTACCTTTTTCTCCACAACCTCTCCAACATTTGTCACTTTTTGTTTTGTTTATTTTTGCCATTCTAACAGGTGTAAGGTGATATCTTAGTGTAGTTTTGATTTGCATTTCCCTGATTATTAGTGATGATGAGCATCTTTTCATGTGTCTATTGGCCATCCGTATATCTTCTTTGGAGAAATGTCTGTTCATGTCCGAGGGCAGGGGATTTTTTATTTCTCTGTAACCCCAGTGGTTCCCAGCACAGAAGTGGAGAGTAGTTTGAACACTTTTTTCTTCTGTATTACTTTCTAAGCCTTGTATTAAATTGGCCACATTAACTTGGTTATTACATACAATGAATATAATATAGATATTTTTCTATTTTTCAATTTTATCAATAATGCATCAAGTTGTTTTGTTTTGTTTTTCAAAAAAACTGAAGACTATGGTACAAAGAAGCTAATACTCAGATGCAGAAATTTGTTCTGATTTCTGGTACAATCAAGTTCCTTTCATATAAGAACCATCATTTGTATTAGAAAGTTAGTGGTCAAATAACCCTTAGATCTCTAGAAACAAAGCTTTCCATTTGGTTGGCCTCATAATGCCAAAAAAGGCATCTCAGTGAAAATTCCTTTTCTGATAATGACATACTTGATAGTATATTTCTAGAGGATTATTACTCTCCCCATGTGCTTGACGTCGGTCTGTGTCTGACCTTGTGCCTTGTGACAAACCCCGTCTCAGGTGCTCTGTAGCTCTTTGAAAGCACACTGCCAGACTGTCTTGTTTTATTGCTTACATAAGGAGTAAGAAAGTGGCAGTGTGCTGTGCTTTGACTATTTCAATTACAAGTATCTTTAATAAATAGTCATTCTACCCTTTCCTTACATGCAAGTGCAGCTGTAAACAGGGCAAATGGGAGTTAACATCTAGTCAAATTAAAGACCTGTTAAAGCCAAAGTATTACAAGATGCTACAATATTTCAAATATATGGCATTTAAATTCTAATATCTCTTCCTTGTGACAAAAAGTTAAAGGTAATAGATTGTCACAACATGAATCCGTTCTCATGACAATAGATGTAATGAGATTGTCAGAAACACAAACCTAACTGTGATGCAATCTGGAGATTGTAATCTAGTTTGGTCCTGCCCAAGAGCTAGAAAGCATGTTCTGAGAATTGTATACTATTTTTAAATTGTAGTGTGTTATTATTTCTTTCCTCTAGGCAAAATTTCTTACTGAGATGTTGGATTTAGCTACTCACATTCTTCCAACTATTGGATGTGTTTTCCTATTTGGTTTATCAAATATTATTACATTTAAAATTAAAGATCAAATATTCTCATCCTGGAATGTGTCACCTCTCCTCCCTCACCCCCAACCCCCAGTATGATAAACTATAGGATTTCTTTGCGCATGTGGGTTTAATAGGCTTTTTTTCTTCCTCTATTCTCACAGCCAGCAATACAGGAATGCACAGGAGGCAAATTACTGACCTTTTAGACCAAAGCATTCAAGTCCATTCCCAGTGCTTTGTCATCACTTCAGACAACCGCTATATTCTCGTCTGCGGCTTCTGGGATAAGAGTTTCCGAGTGTATTCTACAGACACAGGTAACTTACTTTCTTCATCAGTGAACTAGTGTTTACTTCAATAGCACTGAGAGTCTTAGAATGCTTTCTCATCTTCTTCCTTCCCAAAATTACAGAATTCTAAAATTCGTAAAATAAGGAAAAGACAATTTTCCTCTTTAAAGTAATAATCTACTATATAGTCCACTAGTAAGTTAACTTCAGCATGTTTTTAGGAGGGAGTTTTTATATTAGGTTTGTCTCCCAAGCTTTGTGCTTACAGAATGAATGATTCATTTTCCGAGCATTTCCTGGTATGTAAATACCATATGCACGTGTATGTGCATGATCTTATGGCACATGTACATACATTTGGGTGTATTTTCTCACTTTTGTATTATTTAAAGGGCTTTTTCCTTACTAGAAATTCTCATTAAGTAAATTTCTTCGGAGTAGATATCTTGCCTCCACCCAGTTCTGCTTATAATCTTGCTGAAAGCTACAGTCATGAAGAAAAGTAGCTGACGACTGATTTTATGTGTGACAGGAGTTCTTGTTAAAAGATAAAAGTTTAAGTCTATATATTCATTTGCATGCATCTCTCTAAAGGACAAATCAAACTCAACTCAGTATTATTACAGGAGATCCAATCCAGTAAGTGTTTATAAATTTTTGCATGTAAGAAATTGAGAGACATTGAAAAACTTAATGAAGTCTAAAGTATTTTAGAAACTGTTAGAGGATGAAATAAACTTAGTAAATGTGTAGTTAAATATTTAAAATAATTAAAATTAGATATTAATGCATTGGACCTTGATAGATACTGTGGAATGAGATATTTCAACTAAAACAAGGATCTACAAATATCTTGATTAAATGTTGTGGGAATAAGAAATTCTTTTTAATTGAAGTTTCTAGTTAATTGTTTTATAGTAAATCTTCTTTGTCTTGTTAATGATCTTTCTAAAATGTGTGAGTCCATGCTCCTGCCTTACTCAGTATACTGTGTTGAAAAATTAATTCCTAGGTATTCAAAGAGTTTGTCCTGGGTATACTTTGATGATCATATTGTAACATAGCTATGAGAGAATAGGGAAAAATAGTTGAATATGTACTGTTCATAGAATAAACCCTAGAAGTTATTTTTAGGCATGATCTCATTTTATTTTTGTTTTATGGAATTAATGATCTAGTTTTCTTATAAATTTGCATCTTTATTCTGTAGGTCCAGAAAGAAAACATCATCATTCAAGTCTTTCTGTGTAATTGGGCTTTTACTTAGATGTTTAGGTCTATGAGGCTGATTACTGTAGAACGTAAAACTCCTCTAGAATTCTTTAAAAATGCAATGGGGATCTATAAGTTTCCCTAAAATATATTTATTATTATAATGAATTTTCTCTGAATCAGATTTAAATTTTAACCTTTTCTTTCACTGTGATGGTAATGACAGCCTTAGCATTATTTTACCACAAATTGTGCTTCCTTTTTGTGTAAGCTGTGAAGTTAAAATTATTACATCAACTCACAAGATTTTCTTAAACATTCTTTTGGATTGTATGTTGTTTTCTTACACATTTTAAAAAATTATTTTTAAATTCACATGCAGTAAAACTCATTATTTTTGGTTTCTAACTCTGTTAGTTTGGGCATTGTAGACAGTTGCGTAACCCCCACCACAATGAAGACGCAGAGCAGCTCTGTCACCCTGAAAAGTCCCTGTGCTGCCCCTTTGTAGTCCACTTCTCCCCCACCTCTAACTCTTTCACCCACATTTTCCTCATCTCTATTATTTTGTTTTTTCCAGAATGTCTTAAAGCGAAATCATATATGATGTCAATCTTTGGTTTTGACATTTGAGGTTTCTTGAGTTCATTGACATTCCATAACATTTTAAAAAGGCATTCAATATTAATATTTGTAAAGTAAAGCTAACCTCACTTTATATAATGCTAATAATTAAAATAATTCTTATATTCACACAGTTCTTTAGAATTTACTAAACTCTTTCACATACATGTTATTGTTTCAGCTTCACAGTAATTCTGTCAGACAGAACAGATGTCCTTATCCCCATTTTTCAGAAGATGAAACTGAGGTTTAGAAAGGTTAAGTAACTTGTTGAAATTTGTGTAGGTAATGGTGATAGAACTAGATGTTGGAGCCAACTCTTCTGACTTCAAATGTGTAGCATTCTTTGTGCTTATGCCATGTCATCTCATACAGGTGTTATGATCAATCTGTCAATTATCAGTTAATTTTGAAAACACTATAATTTACAATACTAAGTTCCTACTACGTCTGCCATGTTACTTTAGACTTAATGAACTTGATAATATTCCTTTTTCTCTTTCCACTTTACTGTCTTTTAAAATGTGTGTGCCTATGTATGTAAAACATTTTCATAATAAGTAGCCTTACGTTAAACTTCATTTCGGTGGGACTGACTTAGCTTGTACATTAAAAATATTTACACTTGCCAGAAAAGTTGTGAAAAAAAATCTCAAATGATAGTCCGAGTATCTTTCTTAATATCTTACATACAAACAAACTCTCATGCTAGTTTTATTTAAAAGAACTTCATTAGGGTAAATATGTGTTTGTGTTTTTATGACAATAAGAATATTAAATATTTTCTCTTAAGTTTGGCAGAGAAGCAAGGGAAAAATTGTATGATCAATAATATATAATGGCAAAGCTATCACAAGTGTTGAATTCAATTATATTTTAGCACATAAGCCAAAAAAAATCCTTCTCTTATTAGATTTGGGGTGGGCGGGGGGAGAAACATGGTTGTAACAGGAAATTCTTTAAACATAAATCATGTTTTCGGGACACAACCAGAACAGCAGAGGCAACAATAAAACCTTCCTTCGGCAGTGGGAATTATTTTCAGGCCGCATTTTAGATCAGTGGAGCAGAGTCCTGAGCTTGAATTTTTTTTTATTTGTAGCACAGCTGTCAAATAAAACATTAACTAGAAAATTTACTCTGTCAAAAAAGGGATATTCTAGTGCTTGTGGTAATATTTGATATTAGTGTGTGGAGAGGTGGACTGGTATTAAAGGAAACAAAAAATAAAGGTTGAGGAACACTTATGAGATTATCAGAAAATAATTTACCAAAAAGAGAGCAGGAGGAGTGAACCTCAACCTCATAGCAATAACAAATATTGCTGAGGAAGGATGCCAGAACAGGAAAACGTAAACTTGAAAAAATAACATTTTCCATGATGAGGGATGGTAATTAGTCTTTGGGTGGTGAACACGATGTAGTCTACACAGAAATTGAAATATAATGATGTACACCTGAAATTTATATATAAACCAGTGTTAGCTCTATTTAAAAGGAATAACATTTTCCAGAGTTAAGCCCAAGTATAAACTGTAGAGAATAAAGTTAATTTATATTAAAATATGAAACCCTTTAGATGGAAATAGTTAAACGTCACTCCCTGATTTTGATCTTCCCTGATGCCCAGTCTAAATTTGTTCTTTCTTATTATTCTCGCTGATTCTACCTTGTTCTTTCCTTTTATAATACTTATCGCTATTCATAATTATATGTCTGTTTGTGTTTGTTTAATGTCTGTCTGCCCCACTAGACAGTAAATACTCCGTGGGCAGGGACCATGTCTATTTACATGTCTACTTACCACTAAATACATGTGAGAAGGCTTAATACTCGGCACATAGTAGGTGCTTAGTAAATGTTTGTTGAATGAAAAATAATTGTGATAACTTTTAGGGCAAAAATTAAAATACTAGGAAATTTTAGTTAAAAAAGAAACCAGCTGCTCTTTTGTAAGCCTCTTGGTGCACAGGAGCACTTGGGTTTCCTCTGCGCCATATACCTCAAGTACCTACCTAGTTGTAGGGATTTCGCTCATCCTCACTCTTACAACCCTCTGAGGTGACGCTATCAAATCTTAAATAAACCTATTCTGATAACCTGTTTACATCACTCCTGTAGTTTCCATGCTCTCAGCATTTAGGTATAGGCTGAGGCAGAAGTCACTGTACATATTCTGGGATCAAAAATATAATCACAATATGGTGGGTTCAGTTTCTTTCAGTAGTTAAAACTCACTAATTTAACCTTCAGTTTTATAATTAGTAATAAGAGTGCATTCAGCTAACTAACTTTTGTCTTATCATTAGGAAAGCTGGCCCCTAATTTGACCCCATCCATTTTACCACTAAACCACTCCACTTTGTTCTTCATATTAATTGGAAATGATGTGAAAATTATTACACTTTTTTATATTTAGTTTTCTCTTTTCCATTTTTTATTCTGAAATGTCTTGAATTCTTCTTATGATATTCTTTATTGATAAAAGCTGATTTTTTAAATGAAATGTTTTTATGTCAATTTAAAAGGTTAAAGATTCAGACATGAACATTTTTAACATTTACCAGTTAAAACTACCTGCTTTAACTAAAGTTTTTATTCACAGGAGAAAAAACATACTTTATTAATTTTGCAATTTGAGATTGAAATGAATCTGATTTTAAAGTTACTAGTAGTAGGCTAAGTGCAAGAGTGGAAACACTGTGTTTGACTTTCCATCTGATTTGGATAGAGTATGTTTCAGTATTTTGTTTCTAAATTCTCTGCCTTTATAATAAGCTTCAGGTTTATTAAAGTCAAGAATTTAAAAAGTTTCACGTAAATACTTTTTTAGTTATATTTATTATCTTGAAAAGTTAAATATACTTAGATGCCAATACTTAATTGAGACCTTAAGCTTTTGAATAGGTTATGGTGTGTTCCAAGTTAAACACATACACTTTTTAGGCATATTAATTTTTTTTCAGCCTAGTGGTCTTTTTTCTTGAACATTTGAATTATATTTTTTTATGACCCCACTGAAACACTTACTAAAAAAATCATGCTGAATATTAAGGGTAGACATTCTGTGACATTCATTAGATCAGTAGAGATTCTGTAGACGCTTCAAAGGAAAATGTTAGCTAGAAACTACAGGGATGGGATGGAAGGGCTGGTACAGATATTTAATTCTTTAGATAAATTTGTGTGAATTATAAACACCACATCTGATTAAACAAAGAATTCTAAAAGATGGGAGCTTAATTTTTTCTCTGATACCATTATGTGAATAATTCACCTGTGTGAAGCCCTAGATATATAGTCAGTTTACTGGGTTCCTCTCCCCTATCCCCAGTTATTACTGTTAGATAAACTGCTGTCATCTTAATTTCATCACCCCCCACCAAGGAATTTTCATCATTCAGACAATTAAAACAAGAAAAGTATAACCTGACTCAAATTGCAATCACAATATATCGGTCCTTTTATCAGAACTTAGTTCATGTAATCCCAATTTAAAAAACAGCAGCTCTCCAAAGTGACTTATATTGTCCTTGTATAGATCACTTTACAAAAGAAGATGAAATACACTAAATCTTAATTCAGAGATGGGTTTGTGTTAGTGAAATCTGAATTATAGAGTACTTAACAGAAAGGCAACTAAGTTTTATTTTGAATCAGATAGAGTAACTTAAGAAATTGTTGAAATGATTCCAAATAAGGGTTCTCCTGGGCCTGCTTTAATCAGTAGACATGAATCATTTGTGATTTATAGTAGCCATGTATAATGACACAGTGTCATGGTCCTCAAACATTATTAGTTGAAATAGTTTTAAGTTATGTCTTTCAAAAATGTTATTATCACTGCTCAGTTGATTTTTTTGTTTTTGATATTCAAAGAAAACTTTTAGATTGGACTAGATCAAATTTTATTATAAAATCTGAATTATCAGAATCAGTTAATACGGGTTTATTATAAGTTAACTGGTCACTGGAAATTTAAAAAAAATTTTAGTAGCAATTTTTTAAAAAACTGTTTTGCATTTCAGGAAAATTGATCCAAGTGGTGTTTGGCCATTGGGATGTCGTCACTTGCCTCACTCGGTCTGAGTCATATATTGGGGGAAATTGCTACATTCTCTCAGGGTCACGTGATGCAACCCTTCTGCTCTGGTACTGGAATGGAAAAAGCAGTGGGATTGGAGATAACCCAGGCAGTAAGTACAATTTATTTTATAAGTAAACTTTTGCAAGTGATATATAATAACATTTTGCAGAGAGGTGAAAGTGAAACTGAAATTATCAAGCAGTTTTAATTTCTTAGTTGTAATTTAAGAAAGGTCTAGATAGCCTCGTTATTAACATTTTGTGACAATTGATAATTCAAATCTAAGCATGAAATCTCATTTTTCATGTTATAAGTTATACTTATGATCTGAAAATGCTAGTTCTTCATTGGAAATGGCTGTCACCAAATAAAATAGAGGTGTTTCATTCTCAAACAATAAGATATAACATAAAAGAGCAATCACATATTATCTTGTTTATTGAATTCATATTTTAAAGGAGCAAAAGAAAAATTAATTTCATGGAAACAAATCAGTCTTTGTAAAAAAAAATATGCTTTCATTTACATCTTAAAAGATAAAACAGGTCATACATGGCCAACATGGAATATTCAAATTGACTCTTGGTTTTTCAGATGGGAAATGAAAATGTTCACCAACAGCCTTAAACATCTTTATGAAACTATGCTGAAGGCACTAAAACAAAAAATGTGTAACCATTTAAAATTGTAATTCACAGAAGGCAAAAAAGGAAGCAGCTACCATTAAAACCAATCGCACACAGCTGCAGAAAAGAAATGGCTTTAGAAAAACACATTAAGAAGTAGGAAAAAACAATTAAAGGGACCACCTGAAAAATGAGAATTTAATTAAAATGATTATGACAACTCTGAAGAGTTCTTGCAAGAATAACTTTAGATTTTTACTTCATAAGTTAGAGCATTTTAACTGCTCTTAAATATTTACAGTTTCTTAATTTAAAGCAAGTTGCAGTGTATTTGGTTAAGGAAGGATCATGTTGTTCCTAATTACTTTACCTGAATACTGTGGTACGTACTTCTGTCACTCTGCCCCAAATTATGCAACAATCTGAATATGTTTAAGGCCCTCATATTTTGGATTGACTTCTTAAAGCTGTGCTTATTAAATGTATAATATTTGTGTGAAAGTGAAACCTTTTTAAAAAAATTTAGTCAAAAGCTAGCACAATTTTAAAAGAAGTATATGCAAAATATTTTATCAAAGCTGTTTCTGCTTTGTATGTATTTTGTTTGGTTTGGTGGGTAAACACAGTTTTTATTCAGTGAACCTCTAATATATATTTCTTATTTTAATCAAAACAGGGATAATTCCCTACACAAATAGAATATGAAAAATAACTTTAAGGCTGTGATGCTATGGATAATAGTCTTTGCAATCAGAACAAACTTTAGTGTGTGTGTGTCTATATGGGGGAGGGTGGTGTGTACCTGTGTGTATTTCACACATTTACACAGATATCTCCATTTTTATATACAATTACAATAAAACTTTAAAATGCATAAATTTCAGGGATTTTGTTTTTCACATTCTTTTGAAAAGACTCCATGTTCGTTTCATTATGGACCATTACATTCTGTTCCTTCTTCCTTTCTGGCTTTTTAGGATAAGTGACTGCTTTCAATTTCTTTTTTCCCTGTTTCTGTAAATTCAGTTATTGAGATTCATTAAATTATCAAAGACAAACCCAGATATGACATAGATAATAAATATACCATTTTTTTGTTATTTATCTGAAAGTATTTAGGAATAACCTCTGCCTTAAAACAGTGTAAGATGTTTCATGCACATATAGCAATCAAAATGCAAGAAAAAAATTTTTGTTTTTTTTTAACTTATTTGACCTAATCATGTTCTATATGTCATTACCATATATATGTGTATTCTGAGAAGTAGCTAAAGGCTTATTAGCTATACTTGTATGTAATTGTTACATTTCAGAAATTTTAAGTGTATTTAAAACTAGAAATATTCAGCTTTTCCAGAAGGGAGAAATATATTTATATATATTTAAATACCTTGTAAATCACCCTAGAGATGGTTTTTACATGCATGTCCTCTAAAAAAATGAATCAAGTAGGACTGACCAAATCCTGGAGTTTGGGGTAAAACAAATCTAAGTTCTAAGCTTTGCTGGGTCCTTCCGTCTTGTCTGTAAAATGAAAGCAACAATAGTAACTGCCTTAAGGTGTTATCAGAAGCACAGGATGCTTAGAGCAAATAAATCACCACACCAACACCATCTTGTTGGCATTAGAGTATATATTATAATGTTATATTTTTCACAAAGCACTTCATCTGTACCCTCTCATTGTCTGCAGTATGTTGGACATTAACTCCCAGTATGCTGGGATGAAAAGAAAAAAATAAAATAATAACATAACAGCACATCTAACAAAAATTTTAGAAAATTGTAATGTATTTTGACTAAATTAAATTACCTTTCTCAAAGTGAAACTCATCCTTTCTGGCCCTTTTATAATGTCTGATATCCCAATTTAATTTTGCTTTAGCTTTAAAGGATGAATCTGGGAGAAAGACAAATAGGTACTTTTTCATATAATGAGAATTTCCACACATTAGAATAGAAAAATGAACAAGCCAGTCTATGCTTTTCAAAAGAAAATGACAAACAAAAACAAAGACATTTTTACCGCTTGTGAACTGTTTTAAACGTTCGTGCAACCTCGTTCGGATTTTATAAGCCTCTGGCTCTTTGATGGCTCCACGATGCAGCCGCTGAAGTCAGCTTTTCAGATGAGGAATTTTAGGTTATGCGTATTCCTAACATTGTATCTCTTGAACGCAATATAAGTGACCTTTAAGAAATGGTCAGGCTTTTATATATATATATTCAATGTGGTTTAAAAATGCGCACAATGCCTCAACTTACATTTTTGAATTTGGACTTAAATAGGTTAATTAAAGAAAACTAGGCTGTAGCTTTTTCTGCATTTTATAGGTCTCATTCAAATATTTAGTTTTTTTACTTCAAAAATCATGCAAATAAGCTAGTAATTTTGCTTGCTAGAGTGATAAGCCTTACACCATTTTCTACAAATCTAACATTAGTACTATTTGTAAAATTGATAGCTGTATTACTGTTTCTTTAAAAACCGTATTATCCAGTATTAAAATATGCATCACTTGGGCAAAATCAGGCTAATGCAAACTGGGTAAAATCTGCATATAATATAACTTGGGGCTTTTAAAAGGATGCACGTTTTATGAAATCTGCCTACAAGACATGGCAAAAGCCTCATTTTCCTGTGTAACAGATAGTTTTTCATCTTTGACTCTATTGTCTTGAGATAGTTATCTCCCGTGGAATGCAATTTTCTTAATGAGAAGAAAAATTGAGGTAGGATTCCATTTAGTTGTGGATTTTTTTTTATAAATTAACCAAGAACATTTCAACGAGAACTGTTTTCTCCATGGAGGTCTCTCTCTCTCTGCCCTGGTACTCTTTGTGTTTTAGGACCGAATCTTGTCCACCAAAATGCTTTTCCTGAAATACTCATTTTCCTTCAGAATAATACTATCCAGGCTGTACATTTCCAAATTTGGGAGAAAATGTTCCCCAATGCATTTAATTGACATTTAAATACTTTAAACTTTGAAATGATCTCATAAGCAAGATGAAAATTTACAGAATAGTTTTCATACTGTATTAATAGATCATCAACTTAAAATTAAATGCTTATGAAGCATTTAAATGTAAATGCTTATTAAATATTTTTGGGTATCTGGGTAATATTTTTAAAGCCACAGTTGATTAGCTTTAGAAGCAAATGGTTGCTGACGGTGAGACTGTTGCATAGATTTGTGTGTGTAGTATTTCAGTAAAGTAGTTTTCCATTCTCACATTCTGTTTTTGATTTGATGGAAAGGTGGCATTTTTTTTTCTTCTTTGCAATGAGACATGCTAATCTATGTCAGCTTTCTCCTCTATGGGAATGGCGTCTACTGAAAAAAAAAAAACACAACTATTTAAGTTTTTTTATAACAAGATTCTGTTCTTTAAGAATATTTCAGCGCCGTTAATTAGAAAGAAGGTTTTATTAACCATAAGGCTAGCACTAACAGACCACAGAGCTGTTTTTTAAAGTACTGTATGCCATAGCTGCCCTGCTTTTTCTCTGTCTAAAACTTCATTTTGTTATACTCTCATCAATCATTTAAGTCATTACCGTAAATCCTACTGTTGTTAATTTTACTAGTATCACCCTAATGAGACATTCCTGCTATAATTAAAAATGAATTCTAACTTTGAGGCATTCTAAATTTTTTTTTAATGAATTTAGAATGATCTTGCCATATGACCATAAATACCACTGATATACATAGACTACTCATCAAGTCTATAAGAAAAGTAGTATCATAACATGTCCAGGTGTGAATTATTTACTGGTTGCCTCTGTGCACATGTGTTTATGCATATGTATATTTTTGTGAACATATTTAGGAATTATGTTCTGTTTGTCATAAAGTCTAATATGTTTTACTGAAGCTACTGATAAATCCTTATTCTTTGTCTTGCCAAAATATACATGGATGTAACACAAACAGTATTACTCTCCATAAGTAGGTGTCCTAGAGCGCCATCTGCTGGATGCATCGGGAGACTTAATGTTGGTAAATTTGAAGATCTGTGCTTGATAAGACAGGTGAACTTTGTTTTTAATTGCCTGTGATGTATTATTTATGGATCACAGATGTCAAGATATGTACATTTGTGTTGAGTCATATGATTTTATAAAAGAAATCACTTTCTTCCTTCTTTTGCCCCACACTAAACTGGATTTGGAACTCTCTAGTAAATATTTTGTTTAAGGAAAAAGCAAGCAGATATATCCCTAATGAAACAAAGCATCACTATTTGTCATGAGATAAACTCATCTTATTGATTGCAGGTCTTCAGTAAGCTACATTTGGAGAAAATTGTTTTGATGACATTTTAACTCTAGGTTCTTTATGTTCACTAGATTCTGAATATGAGAGCAATGCTTGAAACAAGTAGCCTTTTTATACCTGAGATATGACTCTTGATCTAATTCTTTGTCAAGAACATGAGTTCCTGTCTGTATCTCATCCGGGGCTTTCCTTGTGGCCCTACTTTTGCTGTTCACCATCACACTAACACTAAGACTGCCCTGTATTTTTCTTTTTTTTCTTGAAGAATTCATCAAGCAGGGTTTGAAGCAATATGTTGGCAGTGTTCAAGTTCAGGTGACATTAAAACTACATCTATGAAATTCTCCAGAAGGTCCAGGATGTTTAGTGCTCCATGATGTAATGCAGGCCTTCAAGTTCCAGCAAAACAACTCTGTATTTACTGCTTGTAACTAATAGTAGATGTGGTAAAAGGAATTATATTCATATGGCAAATGAATACAACCTTAATGTTCACCATATGCAGAGTGGTGGGGTGATGTGCCAATATATCACATTTATTTACCTTGTTTAGTTGCAGAGAAAAATGACTATAGCATTCAGCCCGTAGGCTATAGCCATATAAATATGAGAACAGAAGAACTAATGATTTATGCCCTCAAATTGAAACTGAGTGTCTTCATATGTAGACTTTAATAGTGCTACACAAAAGAAAGTTGTTTAATACTTTGTGCTCAAATAGGAAACTTAATTTCAAACAATTACTAGATTTAATCTAAGAAGGTACAAATTCTCTCTAGTCAATTAAGTATCGCCCTATAGGTTCTTAAAGGAGATTTTGAATGTCTAATTTAAGAAAGACTGAATATACTCTGAAATTGCAGGCTGCTGCTTCTCCTCCTTTTTTAAACCTAAAGGCAGGTATCTTCTGCTTTTAGAATATTGCTTGAGTGTGTGTGTGTGTGTGTACATTATGGTAGAACTACTAAGGATACATTTAATTAAGACCTCCTGGAACAACCTATCAGACTGACTTTACCACCTTCCAGAAAGTTTGTTTCATTAGAGAAATTGTATGACAGCTTTGTGTGTATGTACCTCATATTGTACTTTAGATATTCCTGAGAATTTGTGAAAAGAGACCCATTTTTATATGAAATTAAGTACTTAAATGCCTCTGATGATTTCTTTTACGATTGCCCTATTTTTTAAAGAAATTTTTCTCACATTCAAATAGGTTCAGTCAGACCTCAGATTTTGGATTTGAAGTGTTTTTAGGTAGGAAACAAAATCCTTAGAATTCTTCCTGCCTCTTGTGGCTTAGGGCTTCATGACTGTGGGGCTTTTTAGCTTTTATTCTTGTAGCTTGTAACTTTCTACAGCTGAGAGATTGCTTTATTTCCTTGGGGTGAGTGGGGTCAAGATGTTTTGTTTTTTAAATTTAGATGTAACTGACATATAGCATTATATTAGTTTCAGGTGTACAACATAATGATTCGATATATGTATATATTGTGAAATGATCACCACAATATGTCTAGTTAACATCCATCACCACACATAGTCGCAAATTTGTTTTCTTGTGGTAAGAACTTTTAAGATCTACTCTCAGCAACTTTCAAATATACAATACAGTTATTATTAACTATAGTCACCATGCTGCACATTACATCCCCATGATTTATTTATTTTGTAAGTGGAAGTATGTACCTTTTGACCACCTTTACCCATTTTGCCCACTCCCTGCCTCTGACAACTGCCAATCTGTTCTCTGTATCTATGAGTTTGGGCTTTTTTTGTTTTGTTTTTCTTAGATTCCACATGTAAGTGAGGTCATACAGTATTTATCTTTCTCTGTCTGACTTATTTCACTTAGCATGATGCCCTCAAGGTCCATTTTGTCGCAAATGGCAGAATTTTCTTCTTTTTTATGGCTGAATAATATTCCATTGTATATATACCACATTTTGCTTATTCATTCATCCATCACTGGACACTTAGGTTATTTCCATGTCTTGGCCATTGTAGATCATGCTGCAGTGAACATGGGGGTGAAGATATCTTTTAGAATCAGTGTTTTCATTTCTTTTGGCTATATAGCCAGAAGTGGGATTGCTGGATCATATGGTAGTTCTATTTTTAATTTTTTGAGGAACCTCTATACTGTTTTCCATAGTGGCTACACCAATTTACATTCCCACCAACACTGCAAAAGGGTTCCCTTTTCTCCACATCCTCACCACCACTTGTTATTTCTTGCCTTTTGGTAATAAACATTCTAATAGGTGTGAGGTTTTATCAGGAGTGAGGTTTTGGTTTCTCATTGTGGTTTTGATTTGCATTTCCCTGATGGTTAAGTGATGAGTACCTTTTCATGCACCTGTTGTAGATACCTATATGTATGTAGAAGATGTACCTATATGTACATCTTCTTTGGAAAAATATGTATACAGATTCTCTGCCCATTTTTTAATCGGACTGTTATTTTCCTATTGAGTTGTATCAGTTCAAAAGTCTAATGATAGCCAGCAAAATGTTGCAATGATTATTTATAGGTAGCGGAATTTGGAGGCAGCTTTTCATTTTCTTCCTCATAACTTACTAAATTATATGAATGCTTTATTGTGAGCATGTATTTGATAATCAGAGACAATAAATTTTGGGGGCAAAAATACCTAATTATTGTAACGTACCTTCACTTCCTGCTCTAGGCTTCTAGATATTAGTAGTTGTATCAGAATTTATATGGATTGTCAGGGAAGGTTGGAAAGTCTAAGAAAAGGAGGAATGTGAGAAATCAAAGTATGATTTCTAGAAATTAAGGTGTATTTTTTTCTTGACAAGAAACAAAAATAATGAGATCCATCTCTAATTGGCATTTATGCTGCATAGGATCAGATGTTAGACTTTTTCTGAAAAGAGTGCCTGCAACAGAGGGTGAAAACATGCATTATTCTACTACTACTGCTCTTACTACTACCACTTGTGTTACTAGATGATACTTTCTGGGTACTCACTGCATGCCAGGCACCATCCTAAGCACTTTACATAGTAGCTCATTAATCCTCCTAGTAGTTCTATGTGGTAACTGTTATATCCTTCTTTTATAGATGAGGCACAGAGTGAGCTGGGTCTTGAAGCTCCTAGATCTTACTAGAACTATGAGAACTTGCCCATGGGAGGTTACATAGCTAGCAATGCTGAGCCTGGATTCAAACTCAGGCACTCTAGGCCAGAGGTGCTGCTCTAAACCACTAAACAATTGTAGGTACATACTCACACAAACCCATTTTCTAATGTAGTCATAGAAGATAATTCCATTGTCATAAACTTTTATATATGTATATCATAGAGGAGAAAGGTTATAAAACAAGAACTTATAATTGATTTTTGTACCAACATTATCTTGTCTGGCATTAATAATTCTAATATTATTTACAAGAGGAAGCTACCAAAATTAACTATCAGTTGGTTGTCATGCCCTAAATGCAGCTTTGGCTTATTTTGTAGCCTATATGTTTAACCAAATTAACATTTTTTTCACCAAAGAGACCATAATGAATGGAGAGGAGAGGGAAGGGTTGGTGGAAACAGGATGAGCAGAACAAATTTCAGATAGTTTCTCTTTGCGTGATTAAAATGTAGTGTTATAATTCCCATTGAAAAATTAGGAAGTTAATGGAAAGGTTTAAGAAACATTTAACAGCCAACCTCATTTCTGCTTCAGAAAAGCCATTTCCTTTCTTGATTTACCATCATGGCAAGCCACATGAGAAAGCTTAGTATTCAAATTTCACGGTTTTTTTCCTCAATGAATGTTTTGTAGTGATTAAAATGGAACAAAAAGCATGTGCAAAACAAAGTATCCATCTTTAGGAAACGACTGGCATATATTATATAATACTTAGTTTTTTTTAATGTACATACATTTAATAATTTAATTATATATTTAGGCTCTTAAATTTATATTTTCTTTCAAAACAAGTACTGTATTGAAATGATTTTTTTTTTTAACAAAGCCAGGTTTCAGATTCTGTTTTACCTCTCTGAGAGGGCAGATGGTATTAGATTTTACTAATGGGGAAAATTATATCACTTGTCTTTATTTAAGGGTTTTATTAATTGATGTTAAATATTCATTTTGTATAAAATTCAGTTGTAATAAATAATTTGGACTTCAGTACAGCTTTTTGACCTTTCCACTTATAGACATTTATAATTATAATTAGGAGGTTTATAGTAAGGGCGACAAAACTTGATCCAGTGACCATTTAAAATCAAGTCATTTACAAATACAAGACCCTGTTTTTGTTCCCCTCCTTTTTCCCATAGTGCATTGCACATTATACCCAATAAATGTTATTAAGTGAATGAAGGAGTAAAAGAATGAATGAATAAACAAATGGGAAATGTTAACTTCTGGCCCAGGAGTCATCTAAACTAAGTATTAATTGGAAGAACTAATTTTATTTCTACAAAACTAAGAATAGGGAAATTTGAACTATACTTTATTTCTTAATAGTTGTGGAAAAAATGGTGAATGAATGAAGAGAATTTTCTCTCTGCTAATAACAACGTATTTAAACTGCTAATGAGAACTTTGCAGTACATTTTAAAGTAATTTAATTTCATAAAACTGAGAAGATGATGCCAAAAATACCAAGAACTTTATTCATTTTTAAAAATCTAACTCAAAGTTTGCCAGAAAAGCATATAAAGTCTATTTTTACCTGGATTATTAATCCCCTTTGCCTTAATGGAAACAGATCTTTTGAAATATTTTTCTCATTGGAGATTTATGAGCAGAGTACTCAAGAAATTACTGTTTCTTCTTCTCTTCTTTCAGGTATAACTTTAAGTGGCTCAGAGTCCATTTGATGGAGAAATACACTTAGTGTTATGAGGGCACCGGAGAACCACATTTAATAAAAACATTTGTTATTTTGCCTAATGGTGTAAAACATTTCACCTAATATTTTAAAACATAGGTCCAATATAAATGTTAAATGGGTATTATGGAGATCTTGTGTTGCTGAAATGCAAGGTGGGTTGTTATAATAGTGTAAGTAAGTAAGAGTAAGTTAGTACTGATACTCAGTATTATGTACTGAGAAAAGCACATCTGTAAAAACTGGTGTGTCCTGGTATTTGTGGCAGGATTTGAACTGTCTTTAATCTCCTTTGACTTGTTCATCTTCCTTTAAGGCCAAGCATAAAGATGCACTGAGTATCCTTTTCAGCCTTTGGTTAGGATTTGCATCAGTAGTCATAAACCTGCTCTCCAGACAAAGACACCCTTTCCTTTGAAGTAATTGCTCAACCTTTTCAAAGCAATCCAAAAAGTCTATCCTCTTTCTCTTTTTATTTTTCTTTAAGAAGAGTTTGAAGTGTAGCCCCTTAAACTAGCAGCAAGATAAATTTTTCTCTCAGCTTTATTGAAAGCCATGACGATTTTTCAAGCAGTAAGACTTTAAAAGGTTCTTAAGGGAATCTGTCCTGCTTTATGATCTAGCTTTTGGTATATCCTACTATCTCAGAAAGCAAAAGTAAAGACTTTTTGTATCCATTAACTACTGCAAATTTTTATCAAAGAATTAACCTAATATTTTTCAGAAGACATTTTTTTCTGCTCTTTATTCAGTTTAGAGACTTCAATGAGAGATGATAATAGCTTTGGGGTCTTTGAAAAAGTAATATGTGGCCAGTATTGTCTTATTTGAGCTGATTTCCCCGCTACGCTACGTGTTAACTCTGTGGGCCGACAAGTAGTTGGGAGGGGCAGATGGAGGTGAGTGCTACAATGAGAATGAGTTACATGGTTCCTAGATTCTGTTTCTAGGCTTTCTAAATAGAAAGATACACAGATAGGTAGGAATTTTGCCTTTCCCTTCTGTGGGATGTTATCGCTTGGGCTCTGTGATCCCGGACGGTGTCTAACAGTGTAACTATAGAGAAATAAACAGAGTCCGTGAGTCACATATAAAGTCTGTGTTCTGCGTCCGAGTATCTCCTCTACCCTTAGTGATTTCATTGCAAGTGGTTCCCAGGATATCTGTTAAACTTAAACAGTTTGGACCTGTTGGATTTAAATCTCATATCATATAATCCCATCTGCTGTAGTGAAATTTTAATATTTAAAACATTTAGTTTATTGGAACTTAAAAAATCCAACAAGTATTTATTTTGAGCAGATTTTTTTATGAGAAAATGTAAAGAATTCTCTATCTGCACGTCAGATAATATAGGGAGTACAAAGTTCAGTCTTTAAACAAGACTGGAAACAGATTTTCTTAGAGGAAGTGATATGTCACATTATATTGTTGTGTGTGGATTTTTGGAGGCCATTAATGTGCATTTCTTAAAGGTGAGGGAAGTTAAATGGCACAGTCTTTTTACTGGAAAGCCAGTGAGTCTTTGTGAAACCAGTTACCTGAGAAGAACACAATGATCCTAAGTCTGTCCTTATGCTTTTAATTTGTTGTTTTTCTTTTCCTTTACTTTCCTTTTCTTTTTTCTTTCCCCTGTATTTCCTGAACTGTCTAACCTGCTTCCTGGGTTGGGGAACCTTCTGCCAAACTTTGAAGCGAAAGTCCCAGCACTGAACAGTTCTTTATTTAAAGATCAGGCCCTAGGAAAAGAAAAATCGTTTTTCAGTTTGAAATTATGCAGTATGTGTGTATGTCTTTTGATTTGTGGTGAGAAAAATGATTGGGATAGTATGGATTATTGGAAACTAGTATTTTGCGAGTAAAGCATACTTATAAAACTCTTAGTTATGAGTTTACAAAAAAGAATGCTTATATCTTAACCCACTTTATGGAGTTAATTGTAAGGCTTCCTAAACTAACTTTATAGTCATAAAAAATTCTCAGTATTTCAACTCTTTTACATTAAAGAAATACAGTTGACAGCAATCTTCTCACTTCCTCCTCATGTCCCTGAGAAAATATTCTAAGATCCAGAAAATGAAAAGTTAGCATTCACATGCTTAAGTGATAACGTCCTCTGGGTCCACCATTATCCATCTGTCCTTTGTTTACTTTGCTTACACTTAGATTGCTTTCAGTTGCCATCAGTTTTCCTTCAAACCTTGATTTTCCACTGAGGAATTCTAAGACAGTTCAAGTTAAAACACAAATCTCTGGGGCTGGCCCCGTGGCCAAGTGGTTAAGTTCACGTGCTCGGCTTTGGTGGCCCAGGGTTTTGCTGGTTCAGATCCTGGGCACAGACATGGCACCACTCATCAGGCCATGCTGAAGCAGCGTCCCACATAGCGCGACCAGAAGGACCTACAACTAGAATATACAACTATGTACTGGGGGGCTTTGGGGAGAAGAAGAAGAGGAAAAAAAAAGAGAAGATTGACAAGAAATGTTAGCTCAGGTACCAATCCTTAAAAGAAAAAAACCCACAAGTCTCACCCTCCCATAAAATGGTAACTTATGAAAATAAAAAGAAACAATCACACTGAAAATATATTCCTTAGATCTTAATGATTTTAATTCTTGATTTAAAAAAACATTGCCAATAGATATAATTAGACATTAATTTCTTTTTTTGTGAGGAGGATTGGCCCTGAGTTAACATCTGTTGCCAATCTTCATCTTTTTGCCTGAGGGAGATTGTTGCTGAGCTAATATCTGTGCCAATCTTCCTCTGTTTTTTGTATGTGGGATGCTGCTACAGTGTGGCGTGATGAACCGTGTCTAGGTCCACGTCTGGGATTTGAACCTGCGAACCCTGGGCTGCTGAAGCAGAGCACGTGAACTTAACCACTCTGCCACCGGGCTGGCCCTAGACACTAATTTCAAAAATAACGTATGGTATTTTCATGGAATGTAGAACATCTCCGGAAAGGAGGAAACCATGAATCAGGGCTAAAATATTGGTAACTTTTTAAAACATAACATTTATTTCTAATTTTTGTAGCAAGGCTTATCTCTAACAGAAAGCTAAGTAGTTCAGATTGGCTTACATTATTTGCTTCTTTTCTTTAAAAAATTCCCGAATTTGTATACTTTTAAGAAAAAAAGTGGTTTCTGTTGTAAAATTTCTTTCTGGTTTGGAAAATGTCAAGTAGACTTTGTAATTAAGGTGGGTTTCTCTCCCTAAAGAAGTTTTTAAACTTTGAATCAAATGAAACCAAGCCCCTTGTTCCACTTATCCCCTTGCCTTTTATATGTCATTTGAAGTCTCCCTTTGTCACTTGCATGTAGGCCAATTCCAGCATCTAGCTGCATAAGGCACAGCCAGTGCGGTGCAAAATTTGACATGTTGCCCCTTTACTTAAATCTCACTCAGAAGTACCTATAGTCACCAAAGGCCATAAAGGACACTGTGGGGACACAGCTGTGCATTATGTACTCCAATAAATACATTGTAATAATTACGTGTAATAACTAGACTGCAATAGCTGCAGGCTCCAGGCAAAGTGGGGCTGGAAGGACAGAAACTAGGCCCCTGTCTTCACAGTAGAGGCCCCACACCTGTTTTTGATGTGTATTCAGTAAAACCTACTTCCCTTCCTCCCCTCCCCATCTCCCCAGAAAAACATAGGCAGGTACATATATTTAGCATAAAATTTGAGAGAACCCATTGACTTGACCCATTGTAAAAACGACTGCTTTGCAGGTTAGTTAAAGTTTTTTGACAGCCAGCATTTGCCTTTCCAATGACAGTAGCTTTCTGCTGGATTTTCCCTGACCTACCAGATCTCTCTCCTCCGAGTGGTGACTGTTCCAAAGATAGCCAAATCTGGGGTTAGGATGACAAGTTGTTCTTTTCCACGGAGTTCCACAGCTGGTGGTAGTGACCTGTTTTCTGGGCACATTTGCCTCTTAGATTACACAGTATCATTTATCAATCATACTATAAAACTAATCCAAATCAAAGAAATCTAAGAATGCTAACAAAATCCTGCTCTCTAGTCCCATCTATAAAGGCTTTTTGTGTCTTTGTCCTTAGAGACTATAAAGTAGAGGACTTCAGTCTTAAAATAGTATTCTTCAGGCTAAATATGGAATTCAGTTTATCCTTGTGGCTTGGCATGAATCAAGCCACAAATCAAGCCCATTATTGTTTTCCTTCTCTGTGCCGGGGCCATTCATGGTGTGGGTTCCTTATCAGCCAACCATAGTTTTTAGTTTGAGACAAAGACACAGGATGACTTCTACTATCTGGGAAAATGTTTTGAAGCATGGAGTGGGAAGATACTTAAGCTGGTTTGCCTAGACGTTTGCCCTAGTAGCATCATCATATTTGGAGACTCCTTCTCTGTCCCCTCTTCTTCCCCCCGTCCCCTAATTTTCAGTCACTGTCAGTAGAATTACATGTAAGAGTTTGTTTTTTTCCTTCCTCTGTTCTTTGAATGAACCATAGAGAAATATACTCTGTGAGACTTGTATATAAGGAAAATACATAAGCTTAGTAAAGATAATAAGTATTTAAGAGCAGGGCTGCTTTGAGATATTAATCCTAGTTCAGACTATCTTCATTATGACAGGGTTCTCAGTGGCCCACAGAGGGGGAGGGAGGGGAAGAGGCCACTTTTTGAAATGTGAGTTAAGCCAAAATCCCTACTTTTATAATCATCCATCCATAAATCATCTAATCAGGGGACTTGTATTTGGAAAGTATCTGACACATTTTATAATGGAGATTTTTGTCTTATTTTACTGTTCAATGATTGTTGCTTGATAATCATGTAAGGATTAGAAATTTAGCAACATGTGGTCCTCAAGCTATTGCATGTAGTTTAGGATTTTTGGACAAATTCCCAAACTATAAATTAAAAATTTAGACATTATGGGAACTAGGAACAAGTTTTGATTATTTAATCGGAGTAGAGGGAGCTGAGTAGAGGGAAGTAATCCCCCGCATAACCTTGAATTGATTGTTCTGTTTATCTCTTTTTCCTAAAGGTGAGACCACCACTCCTCGGGCCGTTTTGACAGGCCATGACTATGAGATCACTTGTGCTGCTGTCTGCGCTGAGCTAGGCCTGGTGTTAAGTGGTTCGAAAGGTAAATCTGTGGATCCTTCATAAAATATGTGCATTTTTGGTGTTTTCCAGTAACAAATTATCGAAGATGAATTTGGTACCTTTTTCTCCAAAGCTGTGCTGTCTGTTATGGTAGCCATTAGCCACATGGGGCTAAGTTAACTAAAATTAAATAAAAAATTCAGTTCTCGGTGGCACTAGCCACATTTTTGGTGCTCAGTGTTCAGATATGACTAGTGGCTACTCTATTGGACAGCACAGGTACAGAATGTTTCTATCATTGCAGAAAGTTCTGTTTTACAGCATTGCTTTAAAGAGTGAGGCAGAAACAAGGGACATCTTTGTATATTTTTTTATTCTTCTGGACTCTGACTGAGCTGGGTTCCATCTCACACCTGAATGGAAACTCCTGACCCAGTCTGTTTTAACTTAAAAATCCCAGAACTAGGCAGGAGCTAGGATGGCATTGAGAATGGAGTGGGAAGATACTTAAGCTGGTTTGCCTAGACGTTTGCCCTAGTAGCATCATCATATACTTAGGCCAAAGATATTAAGCAGGCTTTCCAAGAGCACACACAACAAATCAGGATCTGACCAGGAACAAAGCTGTTTCCAATTCATTGCTTATCCCCTCGTAATAGTCTATCCATCTCTCTGTCCCTCTGCCCTGAGCTGAGGTCTGAACACACAAAAAACTCCTGTAATCTAATGTCTTTTAGGCTTATCTGATGGGGAAGCATGGAGTTTTTGAGACACCTTATCTGTATCTTGAACTATAATATTTAGCCTAGCTAACAAGACATTAAATATTCAAAGAATTGTGTTTAAAAATTTAGTTGGTCAAAACAATGGAATAGTAATAATGATAGTAAGAATTCTATAACTACTGGACTTTTTTCCTTCTTATGTCAATAATTTCACATATCCTGAGCTAACTTGAGTTCTTGGACTATATATGATCCAAATTAGACATGTAAAATGAACATACCATATTACATACTGTCCTCGCTTTGCATGGTAGTACATGACCATAAAAATGACCATGCAAGCTAGAACCACGCAAAGTGATCTCAGTAATCAATCGGAAATTTTATGATTGACCTATAGCCTTTAAAATTTCTTGTCAAAACATTAAAAATTCTCTTTTGTTTCATATACATAAACATATACACATACATACATACACATATAAAGGGACGTGAAAAAATGTAAAACTCACATTTACTTAGTACACTGTAATTTAAAACATTAGAAACACTGAGTATTAAAGTACTTTATTTCTTTGTGAAAAACTTATCACAAGTACTCTGAACAGTACTTGCTGCCTTCCCTTCATATGACTTAAGGAGTGAGAATCTTTCCTATAACTTGACCAACTAATCATACTCCTTTCTAAGTTTGGGTCAGCTTCCAACATTTTATCTTCTGTTCTTTCAATTTCATGAAATATCCCCTAGGGTTCCCTTAATATCTTTAATGTGACGGGGGGTTTTTTGTGTGTGTGGGGTCATAATAGTTTATAACATTGTGAAATTTCAGTTGTACGTTATTATTTATCAGTCACCATATAATGTGCCCCTTCACCCCTTGTGCCCACCCCACCAACCCCTTCTCTGTTAACCACTAAACTGTTCTCTTTGTCTGTGTGTTTATCTCCCACATGAGTGAAAGCATATGGTGTTTGTCTTTCTCTGTCTGGCTTATTTCCCTTAACATAATACCCTCAAGGTCCATCCATGTTGTTGGGAATGGGACGATTTTGTCTTTTTTTATGGCTGAGTAGTATTCCATTGTGTATATATACCACATCTTCTTTACCTGATCATTAGTCAATGGGCACTTGGGTTGCTTCCACATCTTGGCTATTGTGAATAGTGCTGCAATGAACATAGGGGTACATAAGTCTCATTGTATTGTTGATTTCAAGTTCTTTAAATAAATACCCAGTAGTAGGATAGCTGGGTCATATGGTATTTCTATTTTTAATTTTTTGAGAAATCTCCATACTGTTTTCCATAGTGGCTGCACCAGTTTGCATTCCCACCAGCAGTGTATGAGGGTTCCTATATGAGGGTTCCCTTTTCTCCACAATCTCTCCAACATTTGTTATTTTTTTTCTTGTTGATTATAGCCATTCTAGCCAGTATAAGGTGATATCTAAGTATAGTTTTGATTTGCATTTCCCTGATGATTAGTGACATTGAACATCTTTTCATCTGCCTGTTGGCCATCTGTATATCTTCTTTGGAAAAATGTCTGTTCATATTCTCTGCCCATTTTTTGATTGGGTTGTTTGTTTTTTTGTTGTTGAGTATTGTGAGTTCTTTATATATTATGGAGATTAACCCCTTGTCAGATATATGATTTACAAATATTTTGTCCCAGTTGGTGGGTTGAATGTGACGGTTTTTGCTGGCATCACTTCTTCTTGGACATCAACATTTTTGTCACAACCACTTTGCTAATTTATGTCAATAAGTTCACCTTCGTTGATTTCCTCTAGCTGTATATCTACAGTGTCTCAGCAATATCAACCTTCCCACAGTCAGCTCTTTCTTCTATAACCCCATTTATGTTTGATTCAAATTTCACTTTTAGCTTTATCACTTTTCATTTCCTTACTGCAATTTCATCTTTGTTGGCCAATACCCTCTTTTGATTATCTATTTTTATAAAATGTCATAGGGGTTTATCACTGGGAGACAAGGAGGCAACACAACTACATAGTTTGCTGTTGTGCATGAACTGAGTAACAGACACGCAGTGACCACTCAGACTTTGAAAGAAGTGATGTGGTTGGTCACCAATCATGATGCACATCTGTTATTTACATAGTGATTTGTGGATTGAAGAGCTAGCCATGAAGTGTGTACTTTATGTAATGACTGTGATAACTGAAATTTGAACTGTGGTGTGGAGGGACTGGTGTCATTTAAAGAGTGATAACTGAAATTCATGCATGCTGGAACTGTGCCAAGACTGCCTCTACGTATTTATCTTGAGAACGCTAAAAACTTAGAAACTCCCTGAGTGGTCAAGGAACAGCTGAGAGCCTTATCTGCAAAAGGGCATGCTTTTAGTAGTCAGGTGAGGAACAGATAATGACTCCATGTAGCCATGGCTGGATTAGTCTGGAGAGGAACAGGGCAGATACTATACTCCAGTTACCCCTCTTGTCCAACTCAGACGTTTCTTGGAGCTTAGTCATCACAAAAGCAGTTCTAGTTACCTACTGCTTCTTTGCTTTGCATGTGGCAGGCGCTAAATAAAAGTGAAGAAGCTCTGATATGTATGGGCTCTTTAGCAGTTCCCCTGTCCTCCTCAAGCATCTCAGCCTGATGGTCATCCCGGGGAGCTCCAAGTGGTGGATGCTGCTGCCTGCTTAGGGAGATAGCAGGGAAGTGGACCCAGCTGCCAAGGAGAAGTGGCAGAAGGATCTCTATGTGAATTCATTTGTGGGGGCCGGCGGGGAACATGGACTGCCAGGGACCTTCTTTCATTGTAACGAGCAGTGGGAAGGAAGAAGGCTCAGGCCTTCAGAAGCTACCCCAGTGAGTTCTCCCCGCACAGGCTCACAGTGCTGCCACCATCCGGGCCCCTGTAAGATGCGGGAGAGGGTCACTGTGTGCCTGACTGCAGCCCAGCCTTCCTAAAAGCTTTTCTAGGATGTGAAATTTCTCCAGTTCCTTTCTCAACTTCTCCAGTTTTTATCATCTCTTGGCATAATGAATTTCATAAAGTAACTTCCTGTCTTAAGGAGAAAATTTGAACATATATGACTCAGGTTTCTCCTCTCCCAAGTGGAAGGTGAGATCTGGCCAGCAGACAGAAGAGATTTTACAAAATACTTATATAAAAGATATATAATTTTTTAAGGCTTTCTACAACTGTAATGTGGTACTATAATCCTGTTTGATCTGTGCTCAAGATTCAGATCACATTTGTCTGTTCTCATTAAAAAATTAATTTTGCCTTTGTTTCTCCTCTTTCCTCAGAAGGACCATGTCTCATACATTCCATGAATGGAGACTTGTTAAGGACTTTGGAGGGTCCTGAAAACTGTCTGAAACCAAAACTCATTCAGGCTTCAAGAGAGGGTCATTGTGTCATATTCTATGAAAATGGCTTTTTCTGTACATTCAGTGTGAATGGAAAACTCCAGGCCACTATGGAAACAGATGATAACATAAGGGTGAGTGTCTTATAGGCTTTTCAGTATTCTGGATTTTTACCTCAAGTTGTGGCAAGTGAGGAGGGGGAGAGTTCACTAAAAAAACCACTGTTTTTGAGTCCCTGAAGGTCTCTTTTCCACAACAAAAGAAATTCATTAGGTAGCAAACGGACAAAGCTTATATACTTCACAGACCACAGCATGTCCCAGCTGTGCCAACTGCATTGCTCAGCCGGAATGTTCTGTGCATGAGATCACTAAGTGAAGCCCAGGATGATCCTTTAGCAGAAGAGGTTGTGTTAGGGCCTTGTGAATACATCTTGGGTGACTTCAATGGCACAGCTCAGTTTTTTTTGTTTTGTTTTTTTAATCTAAGAAAGTTAACTGCACATTATTGTTTTCTGAGTATCAAAAAGCTAAAATAGTGCAGTAGACTACACCTAAAAGTGTCTCCTCTTTACAGTTGAATAGATTGATGACGGAAGTGGTAGGGATTATGACTATTTAGGATTAGCATCTAATTTCAGACTTCACTTCTTTGTGGATAATAAGACCAAAATTTGCCAAGGTACCGGGGTTGGGCTTCAAATTATGATGTGAATTAGGCAAACATTTTTTCCCTTTTGGTGTACAAGAAATGGTAACGCTAGTGGACCTTGCGGGTCTGGCCCCATTTTCAGGACAGGGCTCCGTCAAGTATTAGAGGCTGAAGAAAAGAGTGAGGACTGCTCTTTCCAAGGTCCTTCTTTTCTCACCTCCACTTCTCGGGGCAGGTTAAGGTAAAGTAAGGCTGTGGTGTTCCTATCATTTTCCAGGACCGGGTTGGGGTGCCTGTGAACTGTGTACAGTGAGGGAACTCAGGACATGTTGAGGGTGGGAAGAGGGTCGCAGAGGCCTCTGCCCTCTGAAGTGTGGCTCTGGGCCAGCTCTGGACATTTTCCTCACTGCTTTTCCTCACCCAGGGCAGCTTAGATGACATAAATTCTCCCAGTTTCCGAGATCTAGTCTGATCACCCTCTTCTCTCAAGTAAATACTACAGTCAGGAAGTATTAAGGAACAAAATCCCTAAATATAGATTACATTGATCAAATCAAGGATACTTTCTGCTTCTGTATCTCAGGATTGATTTCTTAATTCAGTACTTGGCTGTCTTCTCTCTCCCTCCCTCTCTGAGTTTTTTCCGTTGCATTTTGACTGCCTCTGCCACGAAGGCATGCACGCACACTCTGCTTTTATTTTTCCCTTCCTTCCCATAATCCTTCATTTAAACCAAGTACACATCAGAGGATTTTCCTTTCCTCTTTTCTTTACAATAATGTTGATAATCTGTCACTTTGAGTTGCGATTATATTGTCAGCTACACTAATAAATCTGTAAAATAATTTGAAATCCCTTGCTGGCTGAAACAATATCTGTGGCATTTCAGTTAGTACCAAAGGCTCTGGGAAGTTCCTTGAGGCAGTAGTAGGGGCTTTCTGCACACTGTTCACACACACATGCTTTTCTCTCTGCCCTATAGCCATTGTTTTTTCCCCCTGTAATATTCCCCACTGGATTTTAGGCTTAAACAATTCATTGCCTTTTTCCCAGCACTCCTGCACTTTATCATACTAACTTGCAGGTGGCAACTGTGTGATTAAAGCAAGCTTGCCTGAAATGAGCACTACCTGCCCACGGCTCTAGAGACTGACACTTTCACAGCTAACTGCCTCGGGAAGGAAGGAAACCACAGGCTGGGAATGAGACACATCACAGAGCAAAAGTCTCCAGCTCCGTCCTGCAGTCTGAGCCTGTATAAGGAAAGGAGACCATGGCAACAAATTAGTCATCAGCTCAGACCGGCAATTAAGTCTCTTTGAAATACCAAGAACCCTGCAGGCAGGCAGCCTGGGGAACCTCTAGGCTAATCAAGGCTTCCCACCTGTTTTTATTTAGTTGCCAGATTGTTCAGTGGCATTTGGTTAACATATCATGGCACATCAACTGGGCAATGTTTAGATGTCTTAATGACTAACTTAAATTTAAGTTGGCAGCCTGTACAGAGCAGCAAAGTTATTTTATCCTAAACACAGGATAACCACCATTTCACCCTTAGGAACTCATTTCTCTCCTTTTCCTGAGGACGCTGTGTTTTAGGATGTGATCGTCCCCAGCAGACTGCTGTGGCCTTCTGGTCCCTTCTTAACAACCAGTGCAGCTACAGCGTTGTCCAGGGCATTCAGGATTTCAGAGGATGACATCAACATGTCTCTAGGGCTCTCGTAAAATCTCTAGTACCAACCCAACCCGGATACTGAGGAGGCGTGTTAGAATTAAGAACCATGCGAATGCTGGTTTGGGTGGAAGATAGGGTACCATTCAGTAAATGTCACCCTGGCTATTACCTCCAGCGGAATTTGACAGGATCCTCGCGAGAAAGGCCAACTAGATATTTTTTCACTTCGGCAGGCACTTGGCTTACTAAAATGTTCTGGATGCTGATAAATGTGTAATCCTAAAAGTCCAGTTTTCATTTAATTCCAGACAGAACTAGAATTAGAGATTCTTTATTAGAACAAAGAGGTAAAGATTAATGGTTTTAATTTATGTTTTAATATAGCACTTATCCAGTAAAAAGCCTCAAATATAAAACTCAAGTGAACCACAACCATAAGGTTAATGGATTTTCATCAGCTGAATTTTATAAGTGTAGCAAATAATTATTTGTTCTAGTCTTCATTGCAGTTCCCAGATACTCCCTAGAGATGGCCATTTGTGAAATGAATGGGGACAAAGGATATTGATTTTTACTTACATTGAAAAATCCTACTATTTTTATTTGGTTAAGATTTAAAGAATAATTCTTATATGTAACCGTCTTCCACACATGGTTTTTTATTTCTTAGATGTATTTTTGTGTGCTTGAGAATAAGATATATTTAAGAGACCACTAAAAGTTAGCATTTACATGAATGTGAATTGAACGGCTATGAAACAGTTCTTACTTTTCTATGATTTTTAAAAAGTTTTGTCAAAGGTTAAAGACTCAAGGCAACTATAATAAAAATCTGAGTACAGGACAGTGTAAATATATTTTTCAGAAGTTAGATATTTTTCTTTCTGGCTTGCTAGCACAATCTGTATTCCCATTTTCACAATGTCCATGTGGATAAGATTACAGGTGTTTACAGTAACTTTTAGAACTCCCAGTGCCCCCTAAACAAAAGAAGTGTGTATCTTCATAAGCTAGGAAAAGAAGGTGTGGAGGGCAGGGGGCAGGAGGAGAAGGGGTAATAGGATTAGCTGTTAGAGTAGGGAGGGACCTTTTTTATCAGGAGTTGACATACTTTTTCTGTAAAGGGACACACAGTAAATATTTTAGGTTGCAGGCTCTGTATTCTGTTGCAATTACTTGTGAAAGTAGCCATGAATGTGGCTATGTTCCAATAACCCTTATTTATAGACACTGAAATTTAGAATTGATATAATTTTCATGTCATGAAATAGTATTCTTCTTTTGATTCTTTTCAACCATTAAAAAATGTAAAAAGTCATATAAAAACAGGCAGCGGTCTGGGTTTGGCCCGTTTTACAGGATTGAACACCACATTCCATGTCTGTACTTACTGTTCAGCACTGGCAGGAAGCAGTCAGGCCCGGGGCAAGAAGAAAATGCTTAACCTGGGGTTTGGTCACCCCTGAAGTTGTGGTCCTCCCCTGAGTCGTCTTCCAGCTGAGTAAAAATCCAGCAGGCCTGGAGAAGGTGCTAAAGCGGTTGGTCTTTTCCCACAGGGTCATAGCCCCAAAGGCAGCGGTGTTTTGAAGGGAATATGAGGTCAGCCAGCACCGTCTTCTCAGCCTTGGTACAAAATGGGCTTAGCACACCCACAGTACAACTGAAGAGACACCAGGAGGCTCCTCATGTTTAGAGTACTGGTCCCAGCCTACAACAGGGGCCATTTAAATAGTATTCCTACAACTGGGAGTTTGCCACCTCATCCTTAAAACACAAAAGAACTCAAGCATTGCCTAACTTTGTCCATTTGACTGTTGGAAAATGGCAGAAGTTTTCTACGACTCATGATTTCCTAAAAGCTCCTTAGGAACACATACACACTGTCTCTCCACTGCAGTAGCTGGCATCGTGTAGGGATTAATCAAGCATGGGGCGGGGGGCTGAAGTCTTCCTAGAGCCACATCTCTACTGAATGTTGCTGTGTCTCATAGGCCATCCAGCTGAGCCGGGATGGGCAGTACCTGCTCACAGGAGGAGACAACGGCGTGGTCATGGTCTGGCAGGTGTCTGACCTCAAGCAGCTCTTTGCCTATCCAGGCTGCGATGCTGGAATCCGAGCCATGGCCCTGTCTTATGACCAGAGGTAACAGTGGAATCATGGTCTACCCATGGTGGTATAAGAAACTGCAGGGGGAATTTATTTAAATGGGCTGATGGATGGGCGGGGTTGTGGGGGTCACCTGTGCAATCAAAAAGGCAATGAATATTGGGGTTTCCAAGATACTTTTTAAAAAGTGTGATTTTCTTTCTGATGGCATTGCTACTCTTGGACAAAGGCTGAATTCTCCAGGAATAGACGGGATTTGAGTAACAAAGGCACTGATTACATTGCTATAACCTTTTTATGTTTCTTGAAGTACATTTTCTCTTTTTTTTTGGTGAAGAAGATTGGCCCTGAGCTAACATCTGTCACCAATCCTCCTCTTTTTGCTTGAGGAAGACTAGCCCTGAGCCAACATTTGTGCCACTCTTCCTCTATTTTGTATGTGGGTCACCTCCACAGCATGATGGCTTGATGAGTGGTGTAGGTCTATGCCTAGGATCCAAACCCGCAAACCCAGGCCACCAAAGCAGAGCACACCAAACTTAACCACTATGCCTCTGGGTCAGCCCCTTAAATAAAATTTTAAGAGCAGTATACATTAATGTAAAATGCCTGTATCTTTGTCCATAACGATTCCATTGAAAGTTTCAGCTTGCTTCCTAAAACCTCTCAAGTGGTAAATTTTGGGAGATAATCTTTATTTGGTATCTTATTTCCTCCCTCTTAATATACAGTCACTCATTTTAGTTCCTAATTTTTTTTTATTATGGTAACATATACATAACATAGAATTTGCCATTTAAACCATTTTTTTGTGGCATTAAGTACATTCACATTGTTATACAACCATCACTACTATCCACTTCTAGCCCTTTTACTTCCCAAACAGAAGCTCTGCTCATTAATAATAACTCCCCATCCTCCCTCTCCCCAGCTCACTGCAATCCTACCATCTATCTCTATGAATTTGCCTCTTCTAGGTACTTCCTATAAGTGGAATCATACAATATTTGTCTTTTTGTGTCTGGCTTATTTCACTTAGTATTCCTTTTTACAGCTGAATAATATTTCATTGAATGTATATACCACACTTTATCTATTCATCCGTTGACACTCTGGCTGTTTCCACCTTTTGGTTATTGTGAATAACGCTGCTATGAACATTGACATACAAATATCTGTTCAAATCCCTGTTTTCAGTTCTTTGGGGGTATATACCCAGGAGTGGAATGGCTGGGTCATATGGTAATTCTATGTTTAACTTTTTGAAGAACTGCCAAACTGTTTTCCACAGTGGCTGCACCATTTTACAGTCCACCAGCAATGCACAAAGGTTCCAATTTCTCCACATCCTCCCCAACAGCTGTTATATATATATATTTTTAAACACAATCCATCCTAATGGATGTGAAGTAGTCTCTCATTGTGGTTTTGATTTGCATTTCTCTAATAAGTGAAAGTGTTGACTTTTCACTTTTTTTTTTTTTTTTTTTTTTGGTGAGGAAGATTGGCCCTGAGCTAACTTCTGTACCAATCTTCTTCCATTTTGTATGTGGGTTGCCACCAGAACATGGTGTGATGAGCAGCACACAGATCCGTGCCCAGGATCCAAACCTGCAAACCTCAGGCTACCAAAGCAGAGTGCACAAACCCAACCACTACACCAGGCCAGCCTCTCACTTTACACGCTCTTTTAATAGTCTCCTTTGATGTGCAAACGTCATTAATTTTGATGAAGTCTAATTTATTCTTTTCTGTTGTTCCCTATGCTTTTGGCACAGCTAAGGAAGTATTGCAAAATCCAATATCATGAAGCTTTTCCACTATGTTTTCTTGAGTTTTATCGTTTTAACTCGTGTGTTTAGTTTTCGATTCATTTTGAATTAACGTTTGTATATGATGGCAGATGAGGGTCCAATCTGATTCTTTTGCATGTAGATATTGGTTTCCCAGCATTCTTTGTTGAAAAGACTGTCCTTTCCCCATTAAATGGTCCTGACACCCTTATTGAAAACCATTTGACCATATATGTGAGAGTTTATTTCTGGGCTCTCTGTTCTGTTGGTCTGTATGTCTCTCTATGCCAGTACCACAGTTTTGATTACTGTAGCTTTGTAGTAAGTTTTGAAATCAGGAAGCATGAGACTCAGTTTTGTTCTTCCTTTTCAAGACTGTTTTGGTTATTCAGGCTCACTTGAGATTTCTGTGAATTTTAAGATGTTTTCTATTTTTGTGAAAAACATTGGGATTTTTATAGGACTGGGTTGAATCTATAGATTGCTTTGCCTAGTATTGTCATTTTAACAATATTAAATCTTCCAATCCATGAACATGGGATATCTTGCCATTTATTTCTGTCTTAATTTCTTTCAGCAACCTTTTGTAGTTTTCAGCATACAACTTGTTTGCCTCCTTGGTTAAATTTATTCCTGAGTATTTTATTATTGTTTTTTGCTATTGTAAACAAAATTGTTTTCTTAATTTTCTTTTCAGATTGTTCATTGTTTGTGTATAGAAATGCAACTTATTTTTCTGTGTTGATTTTGTATCCTGCAACTTTGCTGAATGCATTAGCTCTAACAGTTTCTTGGTGGAATCTTTAGGATTTCCTACATATAAAATCATGCCATCTGTAATAGTGATAGTTTTACTTCTTCCTTTCCAATTGGATGCCTTTCATTTCTTTTTCTTGCCTAATTGCTCTGAGTAGGACTTCCAGTACTATATTGAATAGAAGTGGTAAAAGCAGGTATCCTTGTCTAGTATATTATCAGAGGGGAAAATCTTTCAATTTTTCACCCTTGAGTATGATGTTAGCTGTGGGTTTTTCATAAATGCCCTTTATCATGTTGAGACACTTTCCTTCTATTCCTAGTTTGAGTGTTTTTATCATGAAAGGATGTTGAATTTTGTCAGATGCCTCTTCTGCATCAATTGAGATGATCATGTAGGGTTTTTTTCATGTTAATTCTGTCAATGTGGTATATTACATTTGTTGATTTTTTTTTTATGTTGAACCATCCTTGCATTCCAAGAATAAATCCTTCTTGGTTGTGGTGTATAATCCTTTTTATATGCTTCATTTGGCTTGCTAGTATTTGTTGAGGATTTTTGTATTGGTATTCATAAGCGATATTGGTTTGGTTTTAATTTTCTTGTAGTGTCTTTGTCTGACTTTAGTATCAGGGTATGTGGGCTTCACTGAATGACTTAGGAAGTGTTTTCTCCTTTTCAGTTTTTTAAAAGAGTTTGAGTTGGTGTTAATCCTTCTTTAAGTGTTTGGTAGAATTCACCAGTGAAGCCATCTGGTTCAGGGCTTTTCTTTTTTGGGAGGTTTTTGATTACTGATTCAGTGTCCTTACTAGTTATAAATCTATTTTTTCTATATTTTCATGATTCATTTTTGGTATAGTGTTTCTAAGAAATTTTTCATTTCACCTAGGTTATCCAATTCCTTGGCATATAGTTGTTCCTGGTATTCTCTTATAATCCTCTTTTATATCTGTAAAACTGGTAGAAATGTCTCCACTTTATAATTTTAGTAATTTGAGTCCTTTTTGTTAGTCAATCTACTTAAACGTTTGTCAGTTTTGTTGCTATTTCTGTATTGTTTTTCTATCCTCTATTTTATCTGTCTCCATTCTGATCTTTATTATTTCCGTCCTCATGTTAGCTTTAGGATTATTTTGTCCTCTTTTTCTAGTTCCTTAAGGTATAGAATTAGGTTACTGATTGGGATGTTTCTTCTTTAATGTATGTGTTTACAACTATAAATTTCCCTCTTAGCACTGCTTTCATTACATCCCTAAGTTTTGGTTTGTTGTTTTCATTTTCATTTGTCTCAGAGTATTTTTCTCTATTTCGCTTGAGACTTCTTTGACTTATTGGTTAATTTCTACATTTTGTGAATTTTCTAGTTTTCCATCTGATACTGATTTCCAGCTTAATTCTGTTATGATGAGAAAAGATATTTGGTATGATTTCAGTCTTTTAAAATTTATTAAGACTTGTTTCATGGCCTAACATGGTTTATGCTAGAGATGTTCCATATGCGCTTGAGAAAAATGTGTACTCTGCTGTTGTTGGGTAAGTTTTCTATGTATGTGTCAGGTTCAATTTGTTTTTAGCATTGTTCAGGTCCTCTATTTTCTATGTTCTTTCTGGTCGTTCTACCCATTATTGAAAGTGGGGTACTGAAGTCTCGAACTAATACTGTAGAACTATTTATTTTTCCCTTCAATTCTGTCAGTGTTGGCTACATGTATCTTGGAGGCTCTGAGGTTTGTAATTGCTATATCTTTTTGATGAATTGACATTTTTATTGATATATAGTGTCTTTGTCTCTTGTTAACAGATTTTGACTTAAAGTCTGTTTTGTCTGATATTAGTGTAGCCACCCCAGCTCTCTTTTCATTACTATTTGCATGGAACATCTTTTCCATCCTTTCACTTTAAACCCGGTTGTGTCTGTAGATCTAAAACTGGTGTCTTGTAGACAGCATATAGTTTGATCATGTTTTTTATCCATTCTGCCAGTTTCTGCCTTTTGATTGGAGAGTTCAATCCCTTTACATTTAATGACTGATAAAGACTTACTTTTGCCATTTTACCCTTTATTTTCTATGTCTTAGAGCTTTTTTGTCCCTCATTACTGCTTTCTTCCGTGTTTAGCTGATCTTTTGTAGTGACACATTTTAGTTCCTAATGTTTTTGGCGGGGGGGCGGTGAGATTCGCCCTGAGTTAACATCCATTGCCAATCTTCCTCTTTTTTGCTTGAGCAAGATTAGCCTTGAGCCTACATCTGTGCCAGTCTTCCTTGATTTTGTATGTGGGATGCATCCACAGCATGGCTGACTGACAAGTGGAGCAGGTCTGCAGCTGGGATATGAACCCAGAAACCCTGGCCACCGAAGCAGAGCATGCAGAACTTTAACCACTCAGCCACGGTGCTGGCCCCTTTAGTTCCTAATTTTGATATGAGGTACTAAGGACATTAAATATGATTTCTAAGACTAGTCCTAACCTAACCAAACCATACAGAGAAGGTCTCAGATAATAGGTTCCTCTAAGCTGCTCGTCTGACTGCTCTCCAGCTCTTTCCTTGAACCACCTTCTCAGGGACAGGGGAGCAGGAGGAGCTTCTGTCTTTAGTGACCATTTCAGCGAGTCGCTGTGTTCTGAGGGCTAGACCCCTACGCAGAGCATGAGGAACATCATAGAATATTCTTCTGCAGAGCAGAGCCCAGCCCAATTTTTTTTGGCAGTGTTAGGCTCAATCCTCACTGTGCTGTCTCACTCTTCATTAATCCTGTCCTCGTCAGCGAGATCTCTGTCACTTGATTGTGTGCTGCTTCCTCCACCAGCAATTACTTGGAGACTGTGATTCTTTCTTTCGATTCTGATACCTAATATAAAAGGTGGGGCTCACCAGCTCCCCTTAGAAAGCATCCAGTCTGTTCAGGTTTTAGTGACCCATCCTGTACATGCTGGCTGTACTTCCAACAGAAAGGCAAGCTCTGGCTTGGATCCTCGTGCAGTGTTAGAGGTGGCACTCTAAGCTTACTCGGAGCCACATTTTGGTCAGCAAAAAACATACCTTAGTTCTCACAAATTGTTAGGTTCGACTGCCATCTTCTATATTTACCTTGCAGGTTTGGGGAGGGCAGCTCTTTCTTTAGTACCAGATCCCTAGGAAATAAATAGGTCTGTAAACCACTCTTCTCTCTGCTTTGCCTAGGTGCATCATTTCTGGCATGGCCTCAGGAAGCATCGTTCTGTTCTACAATGACTTCAACCGGTGGCATCATGAATACCAAACCCGCTACTGATGGTGACAGCTGCATATCAGCCTTGCCCCCCGCCTAGGCAGGGGGAGTACCCCGGATCATCTTTCTCTTAGAAATAGCTATCACATCTGAATGTAACTTAAATTTGCTCTAAGAAGCAAAATATTTTTTAAAGTTAATTGCTATTTTTTTAGACTTTGCTTGACTTTTTTCGGGTGAATAGCAAAGCAGAAAACTGGCTGCTGGGTTCTGTAGTTTAAAAAATCTATATTTTTAGTCATAATGAGAAGTCTATTTTCACCAATTATGGAAACATACAGTGGAGCAAGTAAACCCACTTATTCTAGCTATATTATGAGAAAACACTTCCCATTTATCTGTAATTCTGAGAAATATATGATTTTAAAAATAGGGAAGTGGGTTATAATACTGCAATAGGGGAATTTTATGCTGTACTTTGGGTCCTGTATTTTTCCAAACAATTGTGCTTCTTCAGCTCTGAAATTTCTGGGATTTAAATAGTAAAGTTTAAATTATGGTAAATGTAATTTAAAACATCTCAATGAATTATTTCTATCAATATTATTCTTTTGGCATGTTTTAGGCCTAGAAAATTATGGTTTGGGGGAGGCTATTTTATTTGATTGTGTGGTTAACATAAAGGATCTACTGTCATAGCAAGTGTGAAATATTTACAATGTTTTCCTGATCTGTTGTCTCCATAGCATATCAAAATGAAATGATGGAAATGCTCTTGGGCTCACAACCTTTGCTTTTCTTTTAAAGTAAATGCAAGTACCAAAGCTCGCCCCTGAGGTTTGACCGTGCTGCGCACTGAGCCGGAGCGTTGTCGGGGCTCCCCCTCCCCAACCCGGGTTTGAGAACAGAGGCTACCAGGTGCTGTATTAAGCAACACCCGTTTTACCTTCTATTTGTTATTAAACTGTCTTCACCTTCCTTTTGATTAGCAATTTGTACTAAAAAACAATGTTATTTTGGTGTTGTATAATTCTACTTTTCTAGTAGATTGCTGTGTGAAATTCTGTGAAAAATATTTGAGAAAAGATCTGTATTGCATAAATAAATTCTTAGTAAGTTGTGAACTTTGAGTTGAAACTGACATTCCATCTCTATTTCTCCTACAACATACCTATAGGAGTCCCTTCCTTTTTTCTACACATTCAGCTCTTCTCTAAAAGCAAAGATTTGGAATGGCACAACTCAGTTTGACAGAAAATAAAATGGCATTTGTAATTGAACTGTTGGAAATATCTTTTTGCTCCTAATTTTAAACATTGATAAAACAATTATTTGCAAAGGAAATGTCAAACTCTGGTTCAGCCATAGAAAGAGACTTTCTTGAATGAATGTAGGAACACGGGCCTTCTCTGGCCAGATAGATAGATAGCTCTCTCTCACTGAGACGTAGCAAATGGGACCACTAGACCTGTCTCTAACAAATGACCACAGAAGAAACTTTAGATACACTTTCATCTAAGATCCACCACTGTTCTTTATAAACCATTAAGAAAGAAAATAGATGGTGAAATGTGGGAGGGTAAGGACATCTTAGAATCAAATATCTAAGTTACTGGTAAACTAAACATCCTCACTGGTATTAACCCATGATATCATACTTTGGAAACTTTAGGGTAAATGGTAGAAGAAAATTAGGAAGCCCTAAGTCATATGCCAGGCGTATCATACTTCAACAACCCCATTTTAACAGGCCAAAGCAGAGTTAGTTAATAAAGCAGCTTCCTCTTGGAGCCTAAGAAGATAATTGGCGCCCCCACTGCCTTTATGGTTTTTAAAACTTACAACTATGGAAAATTAACTGAAACATAAATAAGGCTGGTATCAGCAAAAGGGCATCTTAATGACAGCCTCTGTTTAGTGCAGTATTTGTTAGGGTGTACTCAACATTCACTTATTTTATCCAATTTTAATTCCTTTTTTAAAAAACATTACTTCAAATACATGTAAATCAACTAGGCAAAAAAGTCAAAGTTGAGGTGGTTTGGGATGAACCTGGATGCCCTACAACAGACAGGAAACGTGGCGGCACATTCAGTGAGTGGATGTGGTGGAAAGTGCCGTGTGTTCGGTTTACGTACAGTAATTTATAGCTGGCTTTAAAATGCATTGCCTCAAGAAATTAAGATTTTTCTCCCTGATAGTATTGATTCTTACTGAAATATCACCAGTCGAGTCCTTGAGGCTCTGTAAATTAAGAAATACCACTAGATCTGTGGGAGAAGGCATGAGGGCTTAGAGAATGGAGAACGTGGAAACCTGACGGGCACACTGATACAAACTCGTGGACAATGCACTCTTAGCTGGGAATCTTATTCCCAAAGTACACCAAACATCCATAAATAAATGTTCTAATTAATTAATTCAATAAAAAGGGATGATTTTGCCCCTTGGAAAAACATCCCACTTTAGTTCTACCTATCAGCATACAGGACAGAAAGATTCCAAGTATCTCCCTTGGGAACACAGGAAGCCACGTGTAGGACATGAGGGCACCGACGTACAGCCCGCAGCTGCCCTTTCCCCTTCAGCTCCAAGACCAGAGCAGAGCGACCTTGTGTCCTCCCCCCTCGCTGTCAGAGGACCAGTGAGATGGCAGAGGCCGTGTGGCCAAGTTTACAGGAGACAGCCAGGGATCCCAGCTGCAGCCAGACTGCACATCCACTTTGCACCCTTTCCACAAATAGAAGTGAATTAAAACAGCACACAACAGTTAGATCACCAAGATAGGGATTTCAGGGGAGAAATTTTCACTAGGTATCTTTGATATGTTTTCACTGGATATGATTTCAAGAGCCATGCAAATCATGGACCTGGTTTGGTCCCTCCTACTGCATCAGTCCTGCCCCACTCTCCACCACTGCTAAAGAACGCAGCAGATGGATGACACACATTGCTTCTGCCTCTAGAAGAAGTGTCTTTAGTTAAAACAGTTGGCAGGATCCCACCACTGAGCTTGGTGGTGAAGCTTTGCCAGATCCTGGTGTGTGTTATAGATCATGGAGTAGCAACCAGCCCCACAGCCTCACGTCATCACAGCATAGAAAGACTTAAATCTCATAATCTTAAGCATAGACTTAAATCTCAAAATCTGCATAAACCTTGCCTATCAGCAAATACACCAGTGCCTCTTACTTGCCTATTTCTGCCCCACCACCAGGGCAAGGAAAGAGTTTTCTACTCTAACTAGGACAGCACCCAGCCAGCTACTTCCCTATTTTGTACCATAACATATAATGATGTTAATCCTCTAGGCATCACAAGTTATCGTTGGGAGGCTGGGAAGTTTCAAAGCTTCCTGATTGTAAAAAGGAAGGAAATGACCATAAAATAGCAAATAAAATAATTTTAAAAATATTTTTAAAATTCTCTTCTATTTCTTCTCAGATGAGTGGGAAAAACGTCTTTTGGATTTTTCTTTTAGATAGATTTGAAAAGTTGAGTCCATGATGCATTTCTTGGGTCCCCCAAAGTCATTAGATCACTATTTAAAAACCCAGGGCTGTTAACGACACTGACACATCCCTCCCAGCCCTCACTGCTGTGAACAGAAATGCAGTTGCTCAGACCCAGTGACATCACATTTTTCTTTCTAATGAAACTGATGGTGGCTTGGCCTTCAGGCAAGCTATCTTCCTGAGCCGGCCGGGCTCTCTGGCAAGGAGAAGGCAATCTGCAAATGTTCCTGTGAATTCTGAGACCTCAGCAGTCATATGCCAGAAACGTGAGGTGAATTCATTTTCTGTCTCAAGTTCAGGAATATTTTCCTTGCCAAAATCAAGATTTGGGGGGAGCTGGGCAGGCTTGTTATGTCCTCATACCTGGCAGGAAGCAGCTGGCTGCTTTGCAGCTTTGGACTTGGATAATTTGACACACGTTCTCCAGACCTGACTTCAGCCTCAGCACAGACAGGTGCCCAACCCTCACAACTCGCCCAACTCGGCCCGCCAGGTTGAAACCATCCCGACCACACCGGAGGCCCGTGGTGCCCAGCTCTGCCCTGAATGAAAGGGGCTTATGTCTGGGAAGGGGCACAATCGGAGCAAATGAGCGACTATCTCTGGACCAAGTATGCCCTTCGCTTCCCCTCAGCCGTTCAGTGACGCAACACCTCCCTACGCTAACTGCCTTTGAGTTCAAGGCTGCGAGTTCTGTCATGAGCTAGCCCCTTGAAATCCACTGGCCAAGACTGAGCGAAGCTGCACACAGCAGCCTCTCTCCGGAGAAACTACTCTCCTTCACCTGACAGAACTCACGCGCCCCTGCTTCTGATAACCTCTCAGCTTCCTCGACTTTCTACCACTTTGCCAGGTGTCTCCCCTACCCCATCCCACTCCACTTATGACACAGACGTCTCCTCTAAAGCATCTCTGACCACCTGAGGGGCAGCCTGGTTATGAGGACAACTGCCCTGAAGCCAGGAGAAGCAAGTCCCAGCTCCAGCAACTCTGGATGAGACCTTGACCCTTCTGAGTTTCCTCAGTTATTGAATGGGGATATTATCTCTCCCATCTCTCTCTCAGGGCTGTGGTGGGGCTCAAATGAGACAGCGTAAAATACTCTGTAAACTGTGAACTTTTGTGGTCGTTATTATCTAGCCTCTAGGCATGTCCAAGCACTAGATTATCACTCTGTTAGAAAGCAGCTAATTCCGTCACTAGACCGCTATGCGATGAGAATCCAACTCCAACTCTGCACTCACATCTGACCTGTCATGCCTCCCATCTACTGACCTTAGGCCATCAACCAGACCAACTAAAATGAGTCATGCCTCCCACCACTCCCCACTACAGGACAGTTCTTTATATGGCCGAAGACATGCAGCAGATGTGCAGCTAGTCTCTCCTAACTAATACCTTACAGTTTTTCCCACCAGTCCTTGGCTGCCAGGGCTTCAAACCCCCTCACCACTCTGGCCCCTCTGCCCTCCGGGTGATGGTTGCTTTATCTGCACCAAACACCTCGAGGCCCTCAGAACAGAACTCCGCACCCGGGAGGGCTTGGCTAATACTGCCCACAGCCTGCACACACTTCTCGGGACACAGTTTAAGATTATGCTAACACTGAAGCAGCTCTGTTGGCACCTAATGAAATGGCGATCACTGAAATTCTCCACTCCCAGATCTCGCACGTGAAGCTGTGTACGTCCAGGCGTCGGGCAGGGATGTGAAGGAACCGCAGGACTTTACACTTTGATTTCACACCACAGGTTTGGGTCAGTGTTCTCACCTGCTAAGATAATCTGAAATCAGTCCACCCCATTTAAAACAATGCGTAAGCATTCTTTCTACATCGTCATTCACGTCATATGCAAAAACCAAAAAACAAAACAAGAAAACTGAGAACTGTAGACTTCCTTGAGAGCTGCACTGACCAGTATGGCAGGCGTAGCCCCATGTGGCTTGAAATGTGCCTGCTTCAAACGGAGATGTGTTCTAAGTGCCAGCACACACTGGATTTCAAAGACTTAGTATCAAAAAGAATGTAAAATATCCCAATGATTTTTTTTATACTGATTATATGTTGAAATAATACTTCGGACATATTAAGATATATTGAGTTAAATAGAATAGATTATAAAGTTAATTAATGTCACCTGTTCCTTTTTACTTTTTTTAATGTGGTACCAGAAACTGGGAAATGATGCAGCTTACATTATATTCCAATAGGACGGCAAACTGCTCTAGAAATCTTTCTCCCAGACAACATCATCACTCAGCAGTCTTTCTTTCAATATGGTTAATCTGTTCTGAACTGTCCTTCTGGTCTCCTAATTCACATTTCACAATCTAATCCACGAAAATATTCTGGGGAAGTTTTGCCAAATGCTTTGAATCCATATATTTCCTTATCACAGCAACCTTCTTGAAGAAAGAGACACAGACACACGCATTGACTTCTGGCCCACTGGTGAGCCCAGCAGGCACCCCACCATGGCCTCGGAAGGTCACCACTTCCCTGTTGTACCCCTATTCAAAGGGCAATTGCTGTAGATACTGATCACCGCTCGAGTCAGGGAATGAACATAAGACAAGCACAGGACATTCTCACTGTGCAGGAGCGGAGGGGCCCAGCACTGAAGTATCTGGATTTAATTTGGATTTTGAGACCAGAATAAGAAATCAATAAATGTTTGCTAAACGCATGGGTGAATGAACAACTTGCTTGTGGTGTCAGAGCCTTTATTTAGGATTACTATTCAGATGACCACTCACGTCCAGGCCTTGATTCGCCCCTGGATGACAGGGCGCCTCCAGAAGAGCACGGGCTGTAGAGTCGGTAGAACCTAAAACTGCAGCGTGGCTTTGTCTCCTGCCAATTCTGTGACCTGGGCTGTGTCACTTGACTTCTCAGCTTGCTCCTTTAACACTACACACTGCTCTAGGCTTTGTCAGATTAAGATAATTACAAAAGAACTGCTAGGCCGTGCTGCCACACCTAGTTCATGCTTCTTCCTGTCTCCAGGCCATCCTCCCCCACCATGTCCCAGGCCATCCATGGGTGGCACACGGGGTGGAGCATGTGCTTGACAGGAGGTGCTCCTTTGTCCTGTCACCAGTAACTGGCTGCCCTGGCCACTTATTTTAAGTCTTTAGCAAATGCCTTTGAACCTCATGGTTCAAGGGAGGGGGTCAGGTTTCAGTATCTGATCACTGCCGGAGGCCGTGCTCCGACACCTTTTTTTTCTCCTTTTACATTAGCACTTCCCTCCCATTAACAAAAATATTTCCATTGGAAGCTATGAAAAAGCTTGTTCTTTAACCGTTAGTGGAGAGAGAGAGCAGAATGTTCTAGACCTATCCATCACAGCTTTTTTGAAACTGCCCTCCTCCTGAAGCCTGTACCTGCTATAGCTGAGGGCCCAGGATACCCATGTGTACTTTGTAATGAGCCTCTGGATTGGACTGTGGGTCAGCACCAGCCCAGAGAGAAATCATCGTATGGTCAAGGCCAGTCAGATCATCTCACTCCTACAGCAATTTGAACTAAGAGATCCAGAGCCGAAGTAGATGGTTTCAGGCCCTGAGAAGGACAGCCTTGAGAAGTTGGAGACAGGAGCAGTGCCAGGCTAAGCCAGAGCCACAGGCAAGCGGACATGAGGGAACCAAACCGAGAACTGAAACGCACCAAAAGATGCAGAGACAGGAGACCTCATGATCTCTGAGAGAGACAGACAGACAGAGACAGACAGGGGAACAGCTGCCCTGTCTCCCTACTTCCTATAAAGCCTGACTTCCTGCTGGTGGCTCCAGAAGACTCCTCTCCTATTTATTCTCCTGTTTATTCTCGGCCTTCTACTTCATGAGCTTCTACATGTGTAATCAAATAAACTTTGACCAACACACATCTCCATGTGTTCCTCCCAAGCATCATTCTCTCTTCCCCTCATGGCCCTGAGACATCACAAAAACAGACACCAACACCTCCGGAACCTGGGCCAAGGAGGTGTGCTTTGATCAAACATCCTTTGCAAAACAACACAGAAACCTTGCCCACCCCCGATTACTGTTTGTCAATAACGAAGAGTTTATTACAGGTTGGGTACACTTGTCGGAAGCAAAAACCTAACAATGATGAATCAACTACAGGGCCCACCAGTTTAGAAGATGAGCAGGTAAAACAAATACACTGATTATGTACAATTATTAAAAAGAGCAGGGTGGTGGAAAAAAAGGAAAAACTGCCAGCAGCCTTCCAGAAGGTTAGTAACAGAGGATGTCTGTGGAGCACCTCCCCACACAGTCCTGACTGGGCCTCAGGGCGTTTCCTTAGTTGTGTCCGCCCCACTCCAGATGAAAAGCAGCGATGCCAGGGGACCCTGGTGGCTTCTCAGGACAACTGGTTTATCCTGTTCTGCTAGTAGCTGGTTTGCTGAGAAGAAAATGCCTCGGCCCCAGGTGATGCCACATGCGCGCCAAGCCTTTCATGACACAGCCCAAAGGACAGCTTCAGTAGCATTTCCTAATACATACGTGGGAAGAGCTGGGGGGAAACACACACGTCAAGGGAAGAAAGTGGCCTTCCCCTGTGGTCTGTGTACAAATAAATACTCAGTGTTGGCTGAAGTGAGCCAAGCGCCCAAGCTGCAAGGTGGGCTGCTTCTTCAGGCATCTGAAAGCGCTTCTCGAAGTAGGTCCGGAATTAGTGTCCAGTGACCAGATTGTCCTCCTAGGTGCTCATTTCTTTTCTTAGAAAGCCAGTCCTCCAACCCCCATCAGCAGAGGAAGATGCCATGTCACCTCTCACGGGACACCCACAAAGGGACAAACGCAGTTCTAAGTTCTGTGTAAGAAAAAAGGCAGCCCTCCGAGTTTACTGAAATAAGGGAGAGGTCTTGGATCGTCCAAAGTGTTTCTATAAAAATGCATTAAATGCTAGGTAAAGTTGCACATTCTCCTGGTGACGCTGCAGAATGTCCATTGAACTGAAAACACAGGTAATTTAAAACGAGCCATTTCAAATGTCTGTCACCAAAGCTGACACTGCACATGACACCTCCAGGATCTGGACGGCAGTGCCCACTGTGTGAAAACAGGCCAAGCCCCAGCCCCGGGCCGCTGGGTCCCGGCAGCCCTCGGAAGATGCCAGCAAACCTGGAGCGGGCGGCGAGAAAGGCTCTTCCGCGCGAGGGCGGCCGGCGAGGCCGGGCAGGAGAGCGGCTCCCGGCGGCGGCGGGGGGCTCAGGCCCGGCGGCCCGTCAGTCCCGGTGGCGGCGCCAGGTCCCTGCCCGCTCACAGCCGGTGGCAGCAGGAGGGCGGGGGGAGGTGGGAGATTCCGGAGGGGTGGGGGCCAGGGCGGCCGCCCCGGCCGCAGGGGGCTCGGGGGCGGAGGGCGGGACCGGAGAGGCGGGCTCGGTGCCGGCGCGGCCGCCGTCCTGGCAGAGCTTGCCGCCGAAAATCTGCCCCTCCTTATCTAGAGCCGTGTTCTGGGGAGAGAGAGCGAGACAACGCGTTAGCCGGGCGGGCTCGGGCGCGGGTGCCACGAGCAGAGCGCACCACGGAGCATGCACGGGACTCGGACACAGAAGAGGAGAAATAACCCAAGCTGCTCTGCCATCAGAAGCCTGAGAAACGCCCGCTCGGGGCCCACGCGGGCACCGCCGGCCTCTGCTCCCAGTGCGGGGGGTCAGCGCCCCTGGGCGGCGGCCTGGGGCCTCCCCTCCCGGCTCTGAGCTGCGCCTGAGGTCTGAGGGCCTCTCTTGGTGCCCAGATCTTGAGCCCCAAGGACTCCTGGGACAACAAGCAAAGCCTACGCGAATGCTAGGGCTTTGACAGTTAACTTTTCATGACTTTTTATATGTCATGTAAATAAAAATCTCCTTACAACTCATGGTGGCTGCCTCACCTATAAAAGCCCGAGAATCCGATGGTGCAATATTACCCATTTTTAGATCCTCCACCATCTCACCTGCTCTTCTCTGCCTGTGCATTGTTTCGTTTTTTAATGTTGTCACACCCTCAAAGTTTTTAATCTGCTTATCTCCTCAGGGAGCACAGAAACAGCCACAAAGGGAAGGAAACTGCTTTGCTCTCTGATCCTAGACTGGGAGGTGAGACCTACACTCTCCTCCTGGACTCAGGTTGAGCGTTTCTTGCTTGTCCATGGAACAAGCCGCTGTCATCTCACTGAGTTTTCCAAAAGTGGGGGAGCTTTCAGTTCTCAGGCACCTTTAGCTAAAAGGCACCACGACCAGAAGGCGTTTTGCAACCTAATGATCCTGGGGGAAAATGCACCACCGATTTTTTCAGAACTCGGAATTAAAAAAAAAAGAAAAGTAGAAGTCTGGAGAAAATATGAATAAACAACAGGGCTTTCTAAGATAGACTTGTGTGGCTGCCTTCAGGGCACTGGGTGCCAACTGTGAAATACGTGTGCTCCTCAGGCCCTTCCAAGCTTAAGCTGAACAATCTGGTAATTTCCAAGGACAATTTCAATTCCCTGGAGAAGAGGTAATTGTGGAAAAGCCAAATCAGAAACTTAGCATGGCTCTTTAACAAGCTTCCACGCGCCTAGTACAAGGGGGGCCAACCCTCAGCAAAAACACTGAAAAGGGAGAGAGGCAGCATTCACCTTTTTCTACCACAAAATTTCCCCTGGGTAGAAAAAGAAACTAATTCCCCGGTTACTTCTCCTTTTCTCTTCCTGTCAAGAGACCATGAATGTGTGCAGCAGGACAAAGCGTCGCAGTGCAGTTAGTACGTACCATTGCCTTGGACCTAGTCAGAGGGGAGCAATGCAGGCGGCGAGAGAGGCAGGAGAAGGGGGGAGAGAAGCAGGGACAGAAACTAGACTTACTTTAAACGGAAGCAACACGAGTGAAACAGCTTTGTCTATCTTAAATTACGCCCAAATCATTCCCGATTTCCCCCAGAAAGAAGCATAAGCCCCCCACCGAAGCAGGGAAAGCAGTCCATTTGAATCCGTCCTTTCTCAAGTCACCTACGAGATGCAGCGTGAGCAAGGTTTCTTATAATTCTCTTCTCTGCCACAAGATGGCCTCTTCTAGTCCCTGAGGCTGGGATGAGCCCACTGGGATAAACAATGAGCCCGCCCTACAAAGGCACCGTCCTTTCCGAGTATGCCAAGGACAAGTCACAGAAAATGCAAATGCAATCCAAAACCATTGGTCCATCTTAGACCCAAACCTTGTCCAATATAATTCTCTTCTCTTATCCCAAAGGCTAGCTGACTCTACAATGTCTTACTGGGAAAAAAAGCATCTTTGCAAATGTAGTTAGAGAGAGCACAAAAGCCTTCACAGAGGTACCCATCTTATGCTTTTCCACCTACGTGACAAACAGGAACAGCCGTTAGTAGGAGAACTCTCGGAGTCCTCCTGCCGTGCACTCGCCAGCTTTAGATCTGGGAGGGAAGGCAACATGGCAAGCTGAAGTTTTACGGTCAAGTTTTCCAAGGGCGTGCTTGGCTGGCTGAAAAGGATGTCAGTAGGTACAGCAGACCTGCACCGACAAGAAGCTAAGAGCTGGACGCTGGTGTCAGAAGTCTGAGACAAGCATGCAGATTTAAGAGGGGCTGGGAATTAGAAGTTGCTCTGAGTAAGCACAAGGTGTTGAATACCAGAACTCTGCTTCAGGAGTCCCCACAGTCTCAACGGGGTAAAGAGTGAAACTCTGAAGTGTCTCTCAAACTGTCAAATCAAACTGTCAAATAAAATGCAGACAACAGCATCAACTTTACTGTCTTTCACCGTTCTTTACCATTCCTGTCCTATAATTTCCTCACCTGAGCCTCAGGCACCAACTTGGGGGGCTCAGACGGAGAGAACACTGGGGGTGACAGTAGAGAATAAGGTTCTGTCTGTAAGTCACACAAAGTTATCTGTGGATCCCACCTCGGAACCGTTAGACACCATTTCCCCTACTATCTGTATCCGTAGGAAACCATATTAGCCTCACATACTCCAGTTATGAGAACACATAAATACCAGGGAGAGTCATTTGTAATTATTTTTAATATAAAAAAACATTTAAAACTGTTCCCACGGAGGGGACACACAGACACATAGTGCTGGTGAAGAGGATGAGGACGACGACACGGAAGCATTGCAAGCTGCCCCCACACAACCGTGCCCCGGGCCAGGTCCTCAGTTGGGTGAGGATTAGCAGGACAACCCCATGGAGGCCTTCTTGCCACTGCTTTTGGGGACAAGCCAAAATTCACAGGCCGGCCTTTAGGCCATGGAGAATTGGCCCCTCCAGAGAAAGCTGCCTTGATTTCTCCTGTAGGGACTGAAGGCGATGGCCTCAGTCAGCAGCTTCTCAAGCTAACAACCTGCAGAGTTGTGTAGGGAACGCGGGCTTGATGGAACTCTGCCAACATGCTCAAAATGACAACTGAGCACACATGTAAACACACCACTTTTACAATCTCCTTTGGAATGACAAATAACAAAGGTTTGTTCATTCACACAAAATCCAGTGGTCTAAAATTTGACTGATGGACTCCTTCATCAGTCAAGGGAAAAATGCCATTTGTAAACCATATGATTTGGTTCTGTCTGAGGGGTCTAAACGTCATTATCCAGAAAAGAGCCTCTACTGGGCCATAAGGCAGAAGGGCCAGGTCATTCCAGAACCTTGGCAGGCCACAGGCTTTGGGCCTGATTCCTATCTGGGCTCTGAGTCGACAGGTGACCCAGGCAATGAGGGTGACACTCTCATACGCCCTGGGCACAGTCTTGTGAAGGTTCTTCCTCTAGCAGACTATGAAACTTAATATATGGTTATTACATTTTGATTCTAACCAATCACTCTTCTTAAAGTTTTTCATTACATGTCAAGGGTGCCAATTTTTAATGTTTTTATTTTTCCAAATTTTCCCAGAAGCTGCCTTATAACACAGCATGCGGCAAGGCTGCATGCTCCCACCCCATCCATCAGTGCTTGCTCTCATAAGTGAATCACTTGAAAATGTTCTCATGCTGTTGGCTCAGTCAAGATGGTTCTTTTCAAAGTGTTTCAGCTGTAATTCTGTGACAACTCTGACTTTCTCAGGCTTTCAGCAGAGCACCGCTGAAATGCTAGGGAAACCACAACTCAAGAGGCCTTCCCATTATTTTGGCAGAGAGCACCCCAAAGTCCTGCAACATGTCAAAGGACCCAGTTTGCAGGCCTTGTCTGGAGGAGGGGAGAGGGGGAGAGAGCGTGCTTTCCAGCAGGGCAGGAGGGAGGGAGTTGCAGACAAACAGAGGGCTGCCAAATAAATGCAGCCTCCCCTGGGGGCCAGAGGAGAATGACAGGCCAGCGGGTGCTAAGAAGGTGGCAGATGCTCAATAAACACATCACAGCATCCCGTATTCACAAGGTGGGGTGTGTGTGTGGTTTCCCTCAAATGTCTGTGTGGACCCCGCATCTTCTTAGATAAGTTCTAAGATAAGTTCTATTCTAGACTTATCTAGGAATGTGCCATGAGAGTAAGCAGCTATTTTCCTTCCAGTTGGGTAGGAAACAAATTAAACCTTTCCAGAGGGTGAGAGGCTTGTCCTGAGGCAAGAGTAATGGAGATGTGGCAATGGCCCATCATTAGCTGTCAGGCTCCCAGGTGGCCTTATGTGCCACTAAGACCCAATGTGGTCAAAGGTGGCCAAGGCGCTAACAACTCAGGCACCTGTCACCTCAGAAAGTCTGATTCTGAAGCCCCCCTCATTAGCTCTCTGGCTCTGGGAAGGCAACCCCTCGCCTGCTTCCCAATCCTGTGAGTGAGGTGGGCAGAAGGGAGATCACAGCCCGAGACTCCGGCTGCTTTGTGCCCGGGCACCCTAAGGAGGGGAGACACTCAGAGCTGGCTTTATGGCCCCACTTCAGGAAGGACTCAGGCCTGCACTGCTCGTGTTGGGTGTGCTGACTGCACTTCTGGCTCAATTTTATTTTTTCTGTCCTTATTTTCCCTTTTGCTGAACTTACTTTCACGTTACTTCCCTTGCTTTAATGCCACTTTTAAATTGTTGTGTTTATGGACTTAGATAAGGTGCCATAAAAAACATTTTGGAGGAAGAAAGCTCTGAAAAAATATGGGAATCATTATTACTGACTTCTCCTAAAATTTTACCAACCCCAAAAAAACTAGTATTTTTTTTTTTAACATTGTTCTATACTTTTGAATGCCATCAGACACTGATTTTTTTAATGGAATTTAACTTGGCTGTTTCTTATCCCAAGCTCAGAAGAATAATTCATACCTCAAAGAATCTATTTTTGAAGCCGTGAGTAGGCAGGGAGTTACTTCCTCATGCTGTAAATCCCACCTGGGCTTGGGAATCCCTCTCTAGATGAGAAAGCAGAGGGAAGAGCAGCGGCAGCTGCCCCAGGAGGGAGGGCGCCGAGCCCAGGGCAAGAGGCCAGGGGCTCCCCAGCATCCAGGCCCATCAGCCTGGCCTTGCTGGTTCCTGCACAACCCCCGTCCTAGGACTCTGGGAGTCGGCCAGATGCGTGCACTGGACGTGCCAAGCCAACCTTAAAGTGAAAAGAGAAACAGGGAAGGAGCCAGCTTCCACGTGAGGGAAGCTCTTGGCTATTGACTTCAAAAGATTCAACGTTGGCTGAGCAGTCAGGCCAGACATGGCAGCTTTCCAACAGCAGAACCATGCCTTCCACTTACCATGATAACAGAGACCCCGGTGGTGGTGCTGTTCTGTTTGGGGAGCGCATTATTAAAGTGCTGTTTTAGTTTACCTGTTACTTCAGCTTGCATATTATTCTCCTGGGAGGCATCATCCTACAGAACAGAAACAAATAGAATGATTTTTGATCCTTACCTCTAAGCTGTCTTTTTCTTAACAATCAGTGAACACACCCCCACGCCCACAATCTCTTCCTAAATGGGCCCATCTTAGCCACAAGGTTAGGGGAACCATGACTTTTTAAAAATAGTTACTGCTAGTCAGCAGTCGCATGTCCTCAGAAAGACCCTAGACCATTCGCTCTGCTCCTTAGATCTCGAGTAGTCCAAGGAGAGAGCACAGATCTCCAGCAGCACAAGGAGACATTCTTCAGGCTTCTGAGATTCTCCCCAAGGCACAAATGCCATATAATGTAGTGTAGAACCCTCCCATGGAAACATCAAAATTAATGAACAGTTTATCATTTCAATCAAGAATTCAGTTAATTGTCTTTATTGCTCATAAAGAAATGTGGCATCTCAGCTACTTGGTCGAGGAGCCAAGTCACTTAGCAGAACCCAGACGTCAGAATGTGTGGGATAGTGGAGGGGCTGGAGATGCACAAGGACCCCTTCTCTGCCCCCAAGTCGGCAAAAGCCCTTGGCTAAGTAAATTAACTTCTCTCTCCTGGAGCTTCCGGGAATGAGGGCAGTGCAAACTCTCCCACCACCGCCATTCAGTGGACCGTGTTTACCCTAATCCCAGAGGCTCCACCTAAGCCCAAAGGAACTCTAGTCAACATCACACCCCTCTGCCCTGCTCTGGAAGGGACTCTGTCTCAGCTCCCCACCCACAGGAGGAGGTCTCCTGTGACCATGTGCCATGAAGACACACAGACCAGAGTCTAAAACATGCTCCTCTCTGGGTAAATCCTAAAAACTCTCAAACCCCAGAACCACGGAAGGAGAAAGCTGAGAGGCTCCTTAGAGAGCATCCCAGCCAACCCCTTCATTTTGCAGATGAGGAAACTGAGGCCCAGACAGGGACCATGACTTGCCCAGGTCACTCACAGAGCAGGATCAAATACTCCAGGATTCTGGTTCCAACTGCTTTCTCCCAAAGAGCTATCTTCATGCTACTCGATGATTAGAGAAGACAGATATTCTATCTGCCACAGAACTTGGATGTGCAGCTTTGCAAGTGCAAAAGCCACCGGGAGGAAGCATGCTATTGGCCACAGAACACACGGATGTTCCTTCCCTGGGAATCTGGATACTTACTGACACCCAGGGGTGACTCAGGATTTGTCCTGCGGTACACCGAGCTTCAACGTTTACCTGAAGCATCTGACTGATTAATTCCTGGAAAGAAATAAAGAAGACCACAGAGGAGATGCGACGGGGTAATTCCAGCAGAAATACAGAAACCTGAGTCTGCAGCAAGAACTTCAAAGAACAGCCAACACAGCTACTCAGCCATTTGAGCTTAAAAGCTATTGTCACCCACACTCCTAGCGCCGATCAGGCAATTATGCAGACACAGCTGCCTCACGTCAGCAGCAGTGTGAGAGAAGAGAAGGTCTCTCCTGAGTCTACATTAAACCAAGATGTTCTCTCCTAAGAGCTCTGCTCATTATCATCATTCCACAGTGTAAAACTGCAGTATCGCTCCTTTCGGCAGTTCAGTATGTCTCACAAGTCCATTCCGATGTTCTGATGGTTGTTCAAAATGTATTTCTTGAGTAAATGAAAGAACAAATGTTTAGGACTTAGAAGAGCACAGGAGGATGGTAGAGGCAAACTGGGAAGACAGCCAGTGCAGTTTTCAGAATTTGGTGAAGAGTTTCAGAGACTATACTATAGAATGAACTTAAAGAACCACCACACATCAAAAGTCAAGGCAAATCTGGAGCTCAGTTCCAAGAGCTGCAACAGCCCCACGCTGAGTGAGGACCCCTCGACAGAATGCAACCCACAGAAACAGGCCTGGAGGAGTACCTTTGCCGAGTCCGTGATGTTATCCCAGTAGGGGGCCGGAAACTCCAGCTTCCCAGCCAAGATCTGGTCGAAGAGATCTTCCTGGAGATTGTTTTCACTAAGTCAGTGACAAAGAAATGGAAGAAGAGTCAAAATCACCATTCAGTTTTTCAACAAAATGCTGAGGAGAAGAGTGAGGAGTCCAGTCTCTTTGGCTTGGGCATTTCATATCTCAGATGTGGATCTCAACTGCATTTGTGATGACATATATTTCCTTTTAGAAAATGACCTAAAGAACATTTTCATACGCCTAGGAATCAGAGAGTGAGGAGACAAAACTCAAGAAATTTGTTTAGTGAGTACAGAGTTTCAGCTGGGGAAGATAAAGTCGTTCTGGAGACGGATGGCGGTGACGGTTGCACAACATTGTGGATGTACTTAACACCAGTGAACTATACATTTAAAAATGGTTAAAACAGTAAATTGCATGTTATGTATATTTTGCCAGAATAAAAAAGGACTCAAGAAAAAAAATGGAATCCACAAATAATCTAAATCCTCATTTCAGGAAAAACAATCTCAGCATCTGCCCTCACTTTAATCTCTCATGGCAATAAGAATGGAAAAGCAGCATATCTGAGTCAGATCTCCTTGCCCTTCCTCTTTCTACTTTTCCAATAGAATAGCCAAAGATCAGTGAGACAGCTAACATATGAAAAAGTCAGAAGGAGTTCAGAATCTGGATAAAACATTCATGACATAATTGGCTCCCATTGGAACTTGACTTTCGTTTAAGCTCAGTTTGAAAGAGCCCATCCAAGGACATCAACTAGAATTGCACAGGTTGAAGCAAACCTACCTCACTGCCCCCAGGTGGGTATCCCTCCCTGACCTGTGCCTAACTGTCCCACCCTCACAGGTACACTCATACACACAGCTGGTGCCTAACAAATAAACGATGACTTGACTTTTGATATAAGGTGCCATGGAAATATGAAAAAACTGCTGGAAAAATTTCAGGAATCTGGACATCCCCAACCTCCCAGAAAACTGCATCTCTACAGCCACAGATCCCCCCTCACTTGGTGGGCACATCCATGGCCAGAGTGAGAATGAAGTCATTAGCTTTCTTGGCCACTACAAAAAGCTCTACTAGAAAACTCAGGATGGGCTGAGGGAGTCAAGATCAAAATCCAGGACTGGAAGTTCAGTCTCACCTGGCAAGTACACAAGCAACATTTCTCTTGGAGTTCCCAAGAGGACTCCCACAGCCTATTGCTCAGGGTGCTCACATGGGAGCCTACCCAGCCTTCTGGACAGGAGCCTGGTCACGCTACCAGCCCTCTCCGAGTGGGCAATGGCAAGCGTGGTGTCTTTAGAAAAAGATCGTTCAGAGCAGTGTCTAGAGACAAATTCTGGGGCTGTGTGAGGACATGGCTGCCTCCTTCCTGTTCTATGAAAAAGAGTAGAGCTTGTGAGCTTTGTGAATATCCATGACACCTAACCAAGCCCAGCTTAATCAACCGCTGCTGGCCCATGAAGTCTGGGCCAAGAGGCACACTGAGAAGCACGACAAGCCAGAGAATGAGGCAAGGCAGAGATGCCCACCGCTCTCCTGGAAAGTGCTTCTCTTTGAGTGTGTACCAATTACTTCTCTCTAGGTGTCTAAATGCTCTCTTTCCTTTTCACTGGTATTTCCATACTGACTGAACTCAGCTCAACTCTCCCGCAAAATGAGTGAAGACACACGTAAGAACACAATGAGACTTTACAGAAACCTTTAGAAAAACAAAGGACCAGAGGAGACAATGTTAGAAGAAGATATAAAAATCATCTATTTCCAGAATTGTTCCTTTTAGCCATTCCTCTCTATTACTCCGTTCATCTTCCTTTTCTTTTTTTTCCTGGAATCTCAAATAACTTCTATTTTGTTAATACATATGGCTTTTATTTTGTTGATAAACAGCTATAAGGTTGGAAGTCTGTCTGCAGCAGTCAGTTAGGTTCTTGGCAAAGTAGCCTGAGTCAACAAACAAAACCCTAGGATGGCTCCGTAACTGGAATGTACCCTAAAGGGTCCACGCTGTGAGCCGCAGAGCTTTGAGAGTTTCTGGCTGCCCTTCACCAGAAGAACAGAAAGCTAAAGAAAATTTATCCTTCTCAGTAGTCACGTAGTAAAAGCCCCTCTGATTAAATCGACACTGGATTTATTAACACATTTATACTCTACAGGCTGGTGGAGATGCTTCAGGACACTGTTTTATTCTGAACAATACAGCCCCTGGGTCAAGGTGCTGTAAGTCTAAGATGTCCATTAAGGAAAACTTTGAAAACAAAAGAGTTTGTATACGTTCTCTCTTTTCAATGACAAGTAGTTAAACGTCAGGCAAGGTCACCTGAAAATGTTGTGAAAAATGCTTTTTCACAAATGATGTTCAAATATTTAACTTATGGGATGTGTGTGTGCGTTTAAGAGAAACATCAAGGATCTCAGTATAGGGGCCAGCCTCGTGGCTGAGTGATTAAGCTTGCATGCTCTGCTTTGGCGGCCCAGGGTTTGGCTGGTTCGGATCCTGGGCGCGGACCTAGCCCCGCTCGTCAGGCCATGCTGAGGCGGCATCCTACATAGCACAGCCAGAACGACATACAACTAGAATACACAACTGTGTACCGGGGGACTTTGGAGAAAAGAAGAAAAAACAACCAAGATTGGCAACAGATGTTAGCTCAGGTGCCAATCTTTAAAAACAAAAAGAATTCAGGCTTAAATATCATCAAAAAAAATCTCAGTATAGTCATGCAAATATTAGTTTTTGTCAGTGGCCCTAAGAACAGACTTGCTTAGGCAATAACTAAAATGTTGGCTGCCTCTGGAAAACCAACATCCTTCTTAGTAATAATGAGTCTGGTGTTGAAAAGACTGGAGGGAGGATGCTTGTCAAGCTAAGACTAAAGCCTGAAAGAAGAAAGAATGAGATGCTACAGTTGAAGCTGAAACTGTAAATTCCAAGTTAACAATTTTAGTTAAAAAGCTTTGGGTTACAATCATCTTTGGAAAAAACAAAGACAATATTTTGAAATATCTGTTTGAAGGACTTTTAGATACAAATTTAGGTAGAGAACCTGTTTCATACTATAGTCATTTATCATTATTCAAAATATCATTTCCATAATTTGCTATATATATTTTTATATTATAGTAGGTTATGAAATCTACCCAGAATGTCTCTGTATGCTGTGAAGATGCTCTGTATCTAGTATTTTTCATTATAGATTCTTTCATCACAACACATGAAAGAGGGAAAGCATTTTCAAAATTTTAAAAGTAAGCCACCTGGAGTTGTAGGACTAGCTTCTGAATATAGCATATAAGGGCAGCAGCTCTCAGAATGTAGCTTTACTGCTTTTGATTAACCAGACTTATCTCCAGATCCCACAAAGAAGCTGCAGTCCATTGGGTAATAAGTCATGATAAATACATACTGTTCAATCGGAGTCTCACTTTTGTTGAAAAATAAAAAGCAAAGTCCAAGAAAAAATTCCCAGGCTGCTCTGGCAAGTGGAAACACTAGAGGGAGTTGTGAGCACACATTCCTGTAAAACTCATCCCTGATAGCATTTTTCCATCTGATCTCAACTTGGGTTAACCAAGGAAAGAGGGGAACTCGGCTGTAACTGGCCCCAGGATCACTGCTATCAAAACACACTACCTTCTGTACTTGACTAGTTCCCAAAACAGGTCATCACTCAAACCAGCCAAGGAACAGTATGATTGTAAAAAGGGCCACAAATTGCTCCCCTCCATCTATGTCCACACTTACTCTTCTCCTACATTTACTCTAGGCCTAGCTATTTGACTCCATTTGGTCAATGGGGCATCAATCAACCAATGTGAGGTGAGGAGACGTGGAAAGTGCTTGGGCAGTGCAACTTCCCTCTCTCTGGCTGCTTTTGGGGATCCTGTATCCACCATTATGTACATGAAGTCCAGGCTAGCCCAATGGATGCTGAAAGGCACATGGCTAAGTCTTATCTGTTATCCCAGATGACAATGAGCCAACTACCAGGCATGTGAGTGAAGCCATACTGGATCATCAAGCCCTCATTGTGCCAGCCCAGATCAGAAGAACCACTCAGTTGATCCACAGAATTGACTGACACCCCTAACTTTTCGGGTAGTTTGTTATTCAGCAAAAGCTAACTGATATGTCTAGTAATCCTACAGTCTGTACAACCCATCTAGGCAATGACCTTGACAGAAGACTATGATGTTGACAGCCAGATGGAAAGACCTTTCCACCTACAGAAACCCAACCTATGCCACAAAGACCAGGTCCCACTCAAATGCCATATCTTTCATTAAACCTTTGTGATTTCCAGCCTTCAGTGGAGCATGTCCTCAGGCTCAGTTTATTCTTTTTTGACCAACATTCTTGTGATGTGTGTCTTTACATCACAAGGCTCTCAAAAGCAGAGACTGACATCTGTGTGTCATTCTTATGTTTACTGTAATGTCAGTAAAAAAAAACCGTTCAACTCAACTGAACATTCATAATTTTTAAAAGACCTTTCAACTTTTCTGTATGTTTGGAAGCTTTTGTAATAAAAATTTGGGGTGTGTGAAATAAATCTACTTTTCACTTACTGACTCAATACTACACTATAAACACCATGACCTCAGAGTCTATGTCGGGCTCACCACTCAATTCCAAGCACTTATAACAGCGCCTGGTGCACAGTAGCTACTCAACAAATAGTAGTAAAATGAACAAAAGCTGGGATTAAAATGAAAAGAGAGCTCAAGAAAATTCAGAAGAAAATCAAACATACATCATTAGATGAACTCCTGTTTCAAAGTCGTTCACTTGCTCCAAAGGGGGAGAATGAAATGATCAAAAGAGGTGCTGTGGCTGAAGTCCCACAATCACCCCTACACACAAATGACTGGGGTCATGAGTGTGCTCTGTCCCTCCCTCACACACCCCGACCCCCGTGTGTGGCCACCTGTGCTCCCACCAGGTGAAGTGCATGGTTACCAGGAATCAATCTGTCTGTTCCCAGGCCTGTTAAGTTAATGCTCAGAGGATTTGTAGCTCTACTTAATTAAATATTATGTGGTGAATAAAATTTATAAAGAAAGAGTTCTCTGTCTCCAGGTGAACTAGGTCAAATGCTTTGGAAAGTGAGTTGTTAAAAAACTACTGTTAAGTAGAAGAAACAACTATTAGAACTGGAAAAGGCTTACCTGGAAGGAAAGACTGCTTCACAAGGATCTTTAAATCTCACTGCCCTCGAAAAAGACTGAGAATGGAAATCATGGACACTGGGCGATGCATGTGTTTTACGGAAGAAGGACAAGGACTCAGAGGACAATACACAAAGTAAAGGCCTTGGCCTCACCCCAAGAGTATGGTCAAGGAAAATACATTAATAGGTTGTAAATTAAGACAAAAAGTGAAAGCTATGTTTACACAATTTTTAACTGACATTTTTATTGACCAGTATCTGGTCGTGATTGCCAGGAGTAAAATGTCTGCTTTCGGATCAAAGGGAGAGAGTTTACGATTCAAATGTCGTCACTCGAAGAGCCACTGACCTTCGGAATGGTGGGAATCCACAGAGAAGGATGTACGTGATCACGCCTGCTGCCCAAATGTCCACCTTCAGGCCATAGCTGGGAAAACAAAGTGGGTGAGAGCAGGAGAAATAATAGTACAACTCCCAGGAACCCTCCAGTGTACTGGAGTACGGCCTTTGTCAGGAAAAAGAGTCTTTCAGTGTCAAACTGATCACTTCATGTAGAGGAAAAGGCATCTGCTTTTCTCCCAACCTAACCATTATCTTGGGGACTAATGCCATATTCCCAAGACTGGCCTTGGGACAAAAATCCAGGCCTAGGGTTCTTGGACATGGACATACAACCTGGAGTTGCTGAGATCAAAGTCATGATGCAGGTAGCAGCCTCTCTCGCCCTCCACCTTCCCAGGAACAGACCGCAGCAGTGGCAACAAAATACACATTTTCTCACCAAAGTTAAAGCACTAACCAAAACCACCCAGAGTCTTACCCAGTTTCAGCAATGATTTCTGGAGCCACGTAAGTTGGTGTGCCACAGACTGTGTACAAAGGACCTTCCACCACAGTGGCCAGCCCAAAGTCTCCCAGTTTCAAAGACTTGGTGCCATCGGGATATTCACACACCTGGAACAGAAGCCAGCCAATCATCAGAAGGCTTTCTTTTTCCCTCAATGATTGCAAAAGGGCCTTTCAAATTAGGCAGAAATGACACAGATAGATTCACTAACAAACCCAAAGGAAATCTCTCCTTGTGATACTAACACCATGATTTATCTTTGTTGCTTTAAAGCTCTAATTTTTCTCTTCAGAGATTTTGCATGATTATGTGAAATCTGAAAAAGACAATATTTTCTACCTTTGCAGAAAGTTCCTTACTTAGGAGTACAATGAACATGTCTGCACACTTAGGGGAGTAGGCGGCTGCTTCTGATGTGGTTCCTGTGTGTGAGGCACTTGACGGCTTCAGAAATGGTGTTTATTAAGTGTCCACTAAAGCACTAGGTGCTTTCCAAGACGCTTGCATGTTTAGTTGAGAAAATAAAATTAGGACTTGTTCTCTGGACAGTCAATGATGAATATAAATATTACACAGCAAAAAACCTTGGAAGTTTAGAAAGAAAAGGAACTTTAGGATCAGACAGCCTGAACTTGAATAACCAACCATTCCACTCATTTTCTGATTGCATGACTCTGCAAGCGTATAACCCAAAGTTTATACACAAGGATGCCAACCTCAGAACTTACCTATGTTCTTAAAACTGAAAGCAACATAAATGGCTAACAGGATAAAGACTTAACAAATCATGGTACATCCCTATAATAAAATACTATACAGTCACTACTAAGCACTTTTCAAATAAATATTAATCATACGGAAAACAATCACTAGATTACAGAAAATAAAAAGGAATATTCAAAATTATATATATACAATATAATACACCAAAATGTTAAGTTTGTTTCTAGGTGGTAGCTTTAAGGATTACTTTAACTTTCTTCTTTATGCTTTTGAGTGGTTTCCAAAATATTTATAACGAACATGTATTGGTTCCATAATTAGGAAAAATTAATTTTATACATAAGCAAACTTTCCTTATGGGATAAAAGTCTGAAAGTTACATTCTAAATGGATGGTTCTGGAAACATCTAGTGTGTATGACAGCATTCTTTAGATTTGACTGTGTAATCTTTAATGTGCTTGTCTATTCATCTCTTGGATATTCATTTTGAAAACACTGAATTTCAGAGAATAACTGCAGACACCTAATCTGTACTCACGTAATATCTTTCTCTTTTTTTATATTTTAAACACATTTGGTTTGCTTTTTCTTATATTTTACTAGGAACTGAACCAGATTTTCACCTAAAATACTACTTACTAAAGGAGGAGAAAAATTTAGAAAATCACGTTTTTTTCAAGATAAACATGCTAACGACATCATCCATTAGTCTGATACTTAATGAGGGGGAGTGATTTATATAGTCATCAATAAAAAACATCAAGAACACAGGTCTCCCCAGTGCCAAGATCCCCAAACTTCACATAGGCATTTTTAAAAGGATGACTCAGAAATACTTTACCTGTGATGTCCTCACCAGTTTAAGAATGTTTTTCCCCTTAGTATTTTAATGACTGCTTCCATGTTTATGTACTAAATACACATACTCAGTACACATCCTTACAACTTTCAAGTTTCACAGGATTAGCAGTGAGGATTTTGAGTCCCTCACAGATATTTATCATTCTGAGTCAGCCTACAAATCAGCAGATGCATATTCAAAGCTACTAATGATTTAGCCTAAGGCAACAGAAACCAGATTCTTAGTCATGCCATGGTCTCAGGACGACTTTCCATCTGTTATATAATGTAAACATTAATGAGAACAATCCAATATAGAGAATTACAGTTAGAATTTATGATGCATTCACTGAAACCCAGACTTTAGAAAGAAATTCTCTAAGTAATTGCAGTGATAAGAACATTATAATTCTAAGTGTCTGTATCATGAAAGTAAAATAAAATTTTATTAATGTCATTGTTATTTTGTTTTTACAACTATAAAATACACTCATTAGGTACATTTTTTGGAGAATAGTGTTTATTTTAGACATCCAATTTAGGGATGCCTAGGGGTATTTAAGGGTTGTCGTCAGACACTCAGAAGTCCCAGAGTCATTTTTCACATCCCCTCTAAGGAATTCAAAGTCAGACGCAGGGGCATAAATAGAAAGGACTGAATAGTCTATATTTGCTGAATTATGTCTGGGCAAGTGGTACTCCTTGGCTAAACATCAAAAGGGAAGTGTCATAAGGGGCAGACAAGCCTGAAATAATATTTTATCTGATTCATCTCTCCCCAAAGCCAGACACAGAGGCAACTATGTGAAAGATAATATGAGTAAATTTCAAATCTTAGCTGGAGATTCTCTTCAAAGCAGGAAAAACATATCTATAAGTCTACACACACACACACACACACACACACACACACACATTTACAATATTGCTGTAAGAGGCTGTCACACACACATGGCCTTGCTTTAAGAGACTGATTTTAAGGAAGAAGTGAATAAACACAGAGGGACTCGAAAGGCCCTCTGTTCTGGCAGAGTTCAGTTCTCCCCTGTAACTGACATTCTCACAGGACTTTGGAGATGTCAATATTCTCCTGAACATTATCTCATTGGACTTCTATAGTCATTCCTCTGGGCAATTAGGAAGAGAACTGTTATCTCCACTTTACAGTTGAGGAAACTGAGGCACGGAGAACTCAAGTTGCTGGTAGGTGGCCAAATGGGGATTCCGACCAAGACCATTACCGTCCCACCACACCATCCTGTGAAAGACTGTGTCTGTCGGAAAACAAAGCAAGCGAGCAGATCTGGCAGAACCCTGACTGCAGCCTGCACCCGCATGCACATTCTGAGAGGATTTAAACAATCACAACTGTGAGAACTCCAGCCCTGCGGTGTTCAAAAGCCCCACCACAAGCTGAGAGACGCTTCTGTCAAAAGTTGCTCTCAGATTGCAAAAGTAAAAAAATGTGAGGAATGCAGATCCCACATACAAAGTGAACGCTGCATGTTCTCTAAATAAAATGTCAACATAATGATTTAGAAGGACTTCAAATATGAGAAACCAACCCTCTTCTCTCCCCTGTCCCCAGCACTCCTGGAAAAGCAGAATTTATCACTGGTCGCTCATAGTTAACTCCGACAGGGCACCACCAGCCTGTAACTCACAGCATTAACGGCCGCCCCTGTGCTCCCTGACACGGCGACCCATACATCTCTGCTGGCAGAGTCTTAAATTACAACACTGCTACCAGAGAAGGGGATGCAAATCAGATGTCTGCATGCTCTGGCGTTTAAAAACTGAATTTGCTTCTAGAGTAGGAAGAGGCTGACAGTCACTCTGAGATATTTACTTTTAGTGCCTCGATGGCACTTTCTCATCCTAGGCCAATGTCAACCTGCTGACTAAATCTAGAATCTGCTGAGTGGTTGGTCTAGTTAGATTTTCAATGGCAGACACATATTTTACTTAGATATGTGCAGCTAAGGGTTTCTGAAGCCTGACCCCACGGCCTTTCTATTTCACACATTAGCCTCATCCAGACATCAGTTTTATCATCTTCTTCATTCTCCTCCCCTTTGGGTAGCACAATGGGGTTGGAGCAGGTCTTGGAGAAGGGGTGAACACTTATCTAGGGCAGGTTAGATAGATGAGGAACTTGATTCCAATTTGCTGGTTACATTCTGAGACATATCATGTTGGAGACATCAATCTTGATTACGGTATCTTTCCTTGATGCATAACCAGAAAAAAGGAGGAAGAATCGGATTCTGAGATTTTACATACATTAAGAAGTTGTGAATGGAAAAGAAAAGAAATGGAAGGCGAGAGTGGAATCAGTGAGCTGGGAAATGGACACTCTCTGGTTTACAGGAAAGTTCACTAATGTTGCAGTCACCTTCCTCACAGGGCCTTCACAATCAGAGCTGCAGTACGGGCTGCCTCCACAGTAACCAGTGGTTCTCGGGGACCTGTGGCTCCTTTATCTACAGAGAACGTCAGTAACTGCAGCTACTGGGGTGAGGTGGGCCATGGAAAGCCGGGAGAAATCAAGGGGGCATCCTCATTAACACCACAGTATTTGTGTCTGGCTACACCCAGGAAGGGCCTGTCACCTTTGCTTGTGAAGCCCCTGGCCAAACTCTGATGGTGGAGGGGGCTGGGTCTGATAGACACTGACTGAGGGGTCACCATGGGTGATAAGACTGTTTTGAGGAGAGAACAGCATCCCGAGGCCCAGTTTACAACTCTGTCTCCATTCCTCTATTGAGTTCATAAAACCAAGTCCATAACACATCTTGTTTTAAAGGGCAGGGATATTTATTTTCCTAATAGGAACATAGAGAAATGTAACATAACTCCCTCAAGGAAGAAGAAGATAAGAGAAAAACTCACATAGTTTTAAACAGATGTTCAGAAATCATCAAATGGTATTACCAAAAGGGGAAAACAGATATTGTGGATTAGCAGAAAGTCCCCAGGATGGCCTCAACGCTATCCATCAATGTGTATTTCTTTCAACAATTGTTTGTATAATGTAAGCATGAGGCAGGTATAAAGAGTTGTGTTCAAGTGCCAGCTGCTAGCTAGCTGAGTGACTGTCAGTGGTCAATCACCAACCATTTACTCCACATCCACTGTGTACTTACTTGACACTGTCCAAGGCACTGGGGATTTAAAGATAACTGAGACACAAACCTTGCCCCTAATGGTGCCTACAACCTAGAGAAGGAGACAGATAAGTAAATGATAACATCACCACAACATGGCAAGTACAGCAGAAACCAAGGTGGCCATGACTGACTCTGCCCAGGGAGTCTGGGGTGACGTCAAAGAAGATACGCCTTTTGCTCAATGTCTTACAAGATGAATGTGTTCGCCACATTGCTGTGAGAGAGGACGCTGCAAATGGAGACCATTTGGACATAAGCAATGAGGTGTACTACTGTTGATAAAGTCAAGTCATAATAACTACTAGAGATGGGACTGTGTTTGGATTAACATGACACAGAAGACTCAGATAACTTCCCTTCCCAAGCAGTAATGATGATGATACTCAGCCCCAGAGGGTGGAAACAGAGAAGCCACTCTCTTGTGTATGTTTGTGTGTGTCTGCAGAACTCCCAAATCAGCTTCTCTAAAATTCCTCTACAATGTAGACATGAGGACTGGCCCACTTAGCAAGCTATGTTTAGTTATTAAGGCCACCATGAAAGTGTGTTAAACACAGCTTGAAGGTGAGTGCCTCTTCGGCCAGATGGGTGGGGAAGGGTTAGTAACAGGAGAGAAGGCCGTAACCTGGGACCAGATTATGAAGCTTTCTGAGCGCCAAAGTAGAATAAGACTTCCTTCTGTAGAACAATGGGACAAATGAAACTTTAAAGCAAGAAAAATTAGCATCTCTGGGTCTCAATTTCCAGATCTGTAAAGATGAGATGAATGGACTAGATTATTTCAAAGTTCTCTGTCCTGTACTTAAATGAATCCTTATGTTCTACTTCTGTCTCCTATAAACATCGAAAATTCTGTCTTCAATTTATTCTTCAGAATTTTTTGCCTTACAATTTTTCTGCTCACCTTTCTTCAGTCAGTACCATTAATCAAAATGTAAATGAAAACATGTTTTCTAATATCTGGTAAACAATAAAAGTCAGCCCTGGTGGTCTATTGGTTAAGATTCGGTGCTCTCACCATCCCGGTCTGGGTTCATTTCCCGTCATGGAACCATGCCACCTGCCTGTCAGTTGTCATACTATGGCAGCTGTGTGTTGCTATGATGCTGAAAGCTATGTCATTGATATTTCAAATATCAGCCGGGTCACCCATGTGGACAAGTTTTTATAGAGCTTCCAGACTAAGACTAGGAAGAGGACCTGGCCACCTAGTTCCAAGAAAAAAAAAAAAAAATTGACCATGAAAACCCTCTGAATTGCAGTGGAGCATCATCTGATAGTGTGCTAGAAGGTGAGAGGATGGCGCAAAAAAACCAGGCAGGGTTCCACTCTATCGTACACAGCGTCACTAGGAGTTGGAATCGACTCAAAAGCACTAACAACAACAACAAAATAAATGCAGAAATTCAGATGAATTAAAAAATCCATTAATATTTTATGGCCATGGATTTGAGTCATGCTGATTTTCTAACTTTAAATTCTCTCAGCCTGTTTTGCAGGATTGGCGTAGACTCTAAAATGTCATTGTTTGCGTATAATCATGATCATTTTAAAGGAAGAGAGGCATGAGTTGGAGCAGGAAAAGCAGAGATGACATACCAAGAGGTTCTCTGGCTTGATGTCTCTGTGCACAATGCTGAGGCCATGGAGATACCTGAGGGCATTGGCCAGGTTGTACACCATGGCGCTGCCGTCTCTCTCAGTGTACTTGGTGGAAGAGGTAATTGCATCAAAGAGATCTCCCCCCTAAAGGACACATAAAAGAACATACCAAAACATCAACAGTGACAATCCTGTGAAGGTAATAAAGAAGGTTCATTGCCCTGCAGTAGATGAAAAAATGACACAAGTGCCAGTAAAATTGATGATTATAAATAATGAAAGTTTCAAGGGAGCAAAACACTTTTCCGATTAGGTCCTTCAAGAATATGGGAAGTCTTAGGATTTAGCACCACTGAAATCTCTCCATCCTCTTACTTTGACCAATTCCATCACCAGAAAGAGCTCAGTAGCTGTTTCCATCTCCTCAACCAGCATGATGATATTTGGATGTTTCACTCGGCGCAGTATTGACACTTCATTCTCAATCAGGTGCTCCTGTCAAACAAAGGGTTTAGAGAGAGGGATCAGAAACCACAGAACCCTTTGCTTTATCCCTATGTTCTGGAGGACAAGACAGTCTGTAAATCTGATGCCAAAAGAAGCATCTCCCTTGGCACAGAGACAAACCAAACCCTAACCTAGTTGGTTTCCATAGGGACAGGACAAGTCAGTGTAACATTTCATTGTCACTAACAAAAAGAAATAGATATCCCTCAAAAGTGCTCAGTGGCACCACCCTGGCAATATAAAAACATACTGCCTTCTTGTCTCTTCGTTACTTCCAACACCTTTTAAGAGGTTTGATGCTAGGAAAGCGTGGGCACACGGCACTGTGCTTTGTAACTCAGCTGGAACCACTTTTTAATTTCAGTATATACTCAGAAATAAAGACTAGGCATATAAGAAAATGTGGCATGCAACTTGGGCATTAAAATTTTTTTTTATTTTTAAACTATTCCTAATATGAATTTGAATTTAATGTTGAAATTCATGAAAAATAAACTTTGTTCCTCTATGACTAGGAATGAAATAACTCACTAGAAGGATGTTCCTTATCTTTTTGTATTTCAGAAGTCAGGAAACATACAGTACCATGGGAACCACTGTTCTCATTTTAACTCTAATCACTTCTCCTCTGAAAACACCAGCTGATAACCGGCCCCGGCGAGTCATGCAGTTGGGATCCGCACCGCAGGGAAATGTTTACGCACAGCATCAAGGAATTATTCTTAACACACCACCCATGAATCACGAACAACTACTGCTCTGTTTTAGTCTGAGACATGAAAACCTCTCAGTAATGTCACATTTGTTGATCCTCATTAACTAGAATAATGAATTATTTTGAATTTAAGGCATGCTCTGTAAAATTAACTAACTGCCCACGGATACATTCTAGGTATTCAAATATAGCTTTTGTATAAAACCTTATAAGAGATATCATTTGCTACCTAAAAACACATATATGTATATATCCATATATATATATATGCGTGTGTGTGTATATCTCCCATATTGTCCCTTTTGTCTTTGCCATCATGAATCTCAGAACTAAACTTAGCACTCCACTGCAGCAGTAAGATTATCTTATCTCTAGTTTGAGACCCCATTTATGGTTCCTCTCTTATCTTTATGCATCCATGTGTACGTGTATTTTTACCCTAAGTCACCTCAAATACTTTCTGACAATAGATGAAGTATATATTATAACAAATGAATAAATAACATCCAGAGAAAATCTGTTGTAAGCTCCTGCACATGACAGGCCATGTTTCTTGAGCACTGAATACACTGTGCTTGTCCAAGTAGTCACTTGATAATTACATTGGCAAATAGTGCGAATGCTAAACAGAAGGGAAAGAAAAGAACCAACATTTACCACACATCTAGTCAGTATTTGTCAGTCTCTGTGCAAAGTACTTGTGTAATGTCTTAATACTTTATTCTTAGAACAGTGCTTTGAGGGGGAATGCAAACCTAGATTTCTGACACCCAAGCCCACATTTTGTGTCCTATACAACATCATCACAGAGCAGCAGCACAAAGCAGCAGATAGCGCTCTGAGCCCTCCCAGGGGAAGCAGGTGCACAGCCAGCCCCTTGTGGTCACAGAGACAAACACTCCACATTTGTATGCTTATTTCGAAGGCTTTGAATCATCTGTACCAAGCTTGTCCTTACTCACACTAACAAGCAGAGTTCGATGTACTTTTGTGAAGGTGTAAAGGTGAGCAAATTATTTCTATGTGAAGCCATGACGACAGCAGTTATCACTACTGCAGCAAAATAAGCATTTTGTTTTGTAGCTAAATGGATCTATCACTTCAGTTCTCCTCCTCCTCCCCATTGCCTCCCAAGTTGGAAGAGTCTATAAATTTGCCTCTACTCTGGGGCTCTGTTTGTGATACTAATTTAGAGGACATGATCCTCACCACCTTAGAACTCTCAGATTGGAGTTAAAATAAGACGTCTACCAACCAAGGAGACTACAACTTCGAAAAGTCACCTTTTTCAATAAAAGGCACAACAGAAAGTCTTCCGGAATGCATTGTGGGACTTCCTTCAGGACCACCCGCAGTGTTACATTTCAAATACTGAGCGAGGAGTGCAGCAACGTTTTCTCCATCATCATTTATTATTTCAACTTACTGTATTCTACTTGACAATGGCTAGAATTCTACGCACATAGTGAGTGTTTTTGTTGGGATGTGAGCTGTTAGCCTTTGTTCCCCAACCTCCGACTATGCCTGTAAACTATGAAGGAACAATCCACTATTGAAACTAATCATCATCAGAAGCAAAACAAAAGTAGCGCATAAAAATCTCTACAAATGTTATCCCTATTTCTTATGCAACTCATATGTAATCCTTGTTTCTAATAGGTAAAAATACTCTCAGATTACATTTTCCAGGAAAATATTTCTAAATACAATATGCACATCACTTTTGTCTTGAACCACAGTGAACTTACATCAATCATCTACCATTATTTATGTTAAGTGATTCACGATTCTAACTCCAAATAATTTACATATGAATCATTCCATGGCAGTGTTCCATGGCTCTGTAGGAGAGTAAATGACAAAGAAAACTGCTAACTTGGCAAAGGATACAGCCTTATCTTTGGCCACAGTGGTTTTTAAATGCACAAAAAAGAGAGAGAAATGGATTAGAGAATAAACAACTCTCCCAAACCAAACATCTTGTCTCCACTCTTCCCAGCCCTGCAAAAAAGTCCTCTGTCTCAGTACATTCAGTGAGACATGAACCTCGCTGCCCAAAGCAGACGGGGATTCCCCAACCTCCATCTTCCCTCATCCTCCAGTACGGTCGATCAGTCACCAATGCCTCTGATCCACCCATTCACTCCTACCCCTATGGCCAGTCTCCCATCTAGACAGCTAGGCATTTGCACAGGTAGTTTTCTCTGTCTGGAATGAACTTTTCCCACTTCTTGGTGCACTCTTATGCATTCCTCAAGACCAGATTAGATCTCACCTCCTCTAAACAGCCTCCCCTGCTCAACCACGGCTGGGTTAGGCACCTCTCTTATTTGTTCTCAATGCCCCCTGTGCTTACTCCAATCACAGCTCTCACTCTGCTGTCATGGAGGTTTTTGTTTACTTTCCTCTCCAGCGACTAGCATAGTTAGTTCTGAAGTGCACAAGTGAATGAATAAACACATCATGTATTGCGCTTGGCCAGTATCTATATTGCTTAGTGAGTATTGCTGAGGATAATTCAGTAAGAGAGAGAAGATGCTTAAATGACTATCTGTGATTTCTGTGGTAGATATCTCAAATTCCAATCTCTGGAACTTGTAAATATTACCTTATTTGGAAAAGGGGTCTTTGCAGATGTGACTAAGGATTTTGCAATGAAGAGAGAACTCTGGATTATCCAGGTGCCATCATAATTGTCCTCATAAGATAGAGGCAGAGGGAGATTTCAGAGACAGAAACAGAAAAATAAACACACAGAAAAGAAAGCGATGCAAAGATGGAGGCAGAGATTGGAGTGATGTGGCCACAAGCCAAGGAATACCAGAAGCCACCAGAAGCTATTTAGAGTCAAGGAACAGATTCTCCCCGACAGCCTCCAGAGCGAGGGTGGATTTCAGACTTCTGGCCTCCAGAACTGTGAGAGAATAAATTACTGTTGCTGTAAACCCCCCAAGTCTGTGGTTATCCCAACAGCCTCAGGAAACTAATACAACGTACATTTGGATTGACGTCTTGCCTGGGCCCATAACGCATAGATAATGAACGCAAAGCTGGGAAGAGAAGAAAGGATCACTTCTAAGCACCATGAGAGAAAGTTCAGAGATTCGTACACTAGGAATTCAATAAATATTTACCTAGAATGAATATTATTTAGAATATTAGACATGGAAGAACTCTTAAGTTTACAAACACCATAGGCTTCTCAACAGCCTCCATAAATCTGGCCCCAAGGCAGATGTTGCAATAATCTCCTACTTAGAAGAACCCAAAATGCTTTCCATCCTTTGGGCCTTTGCTCAGACTGTGCTGGCCACCTGGAAGCCTTGTCTTTCATTGCTGCCTACTGAAATCCAACCCACTGCTCGAGGTCCAGCTCAAATGCTTCTTGCTCTGTAGTGTCTTCACTAATCACCTACTTCCCTCTCGTATGCTTCCTCCAAACTCCCACAACGCTCTGCAGAACTGATATTAATTTATATGTTAAATTACCCTATTCCTAGCACAGTATCTTGCACATGTATCAAACTTTAGGTAAATGAGTAAATTAATCTAATAATGCTCATGTATATTACAAAAAAGCAAACAGAAGGCCAGAAAGGTTAAGAATTTTTTCCCAGGTTCTTCTATTACATGAACAAATGAATAAACTGAACCTGGAGAGGGAGTGGAGTAGATTGGCCAATGTACAGGCTGGGTAACCAACTAGCCCAAAGTTCCAATCACTGCTCTGCCTCTGTGTGGCTTTTGGGAAGCTACTTGATTTGAATCTCGGTAAAACTAGTACATCTGTTTTACAACTCATTAAAGGTAATGTGCAAAGTTCCTGCATGTCCAAGCACAGATAGATAATACATTTTAATAAACAGCAGACATCTTCAGCATTATTAACTTTCTGTGTACAACCCACAAAGCACAGGCAACCGACAATATCCCAGAATAGTGGCCGAATGCTTTCCCTGCTAGTTTGTTTTAAAAGACAAATTCTATCCCATTTTTTTCTAAAAATAAAATTTAATGGGAAAATCAACTAATTTGGAACAAATCAAGCTTTAAAATTATTATTTTATATAGTCAATGTGGAAATAGTTGTTCAAATAAGCAAAATGTAAGGATGGAAATAAATATATGGTCATTAATTATAAAAATAAAATGACATTCAATAACAAGGAAAAACAAGATCCAAATGTTTGATCTAGTAATTTGCCTCAACATTTAGTACACCAGACTGAATTTTTTTCCACATAAAGATCTTTTTTTCAACTACTGAGACACCTGACTAAATTTTAATCAGCTAGGGCCGGCCTGGTGGCACAGAGGTTAAGTTCACACGTTCTGCTTTGGCGGCCCGGGGTTCACTGGTTCACATCCTGGGTGCAGACCTATGCATCACTGATCAAGCCATGCTGTTGGCAGTCACCCCACGTAAAAAGTAGAGGAAGATGGGCATGGATGCTAGCTCAGGGCCAGTCTTCCTTAGCAAAAAAGAGGAGTGTTGGTGGCAGATGTTAGCTCAGGGCTAATCTTCCTCAAAAAAAAAAAAAAATTTAATCAAGTAAACAATATCCCTACCACAGCAATTTTTTTTAATTTTTTGAAAAAATACTTTAATACTGTTGTTTAGAACTTGGCTCCCAAAATTACGACACATTCTGCTTAAATCACCCAATATCAGACAAAGCAAAACTTACTGATATATGGGGGAAAGGCTTTGCAGTAGAAAAATTTAATGATATTGATAGAACAAAAAGCAAAAGCACATAGAATTATTTAAAGAAAATTAAATTTAGAAAAACCTTATTTATTCAAAGAAAAAGGGGGCATTTTGCACAGTCTCTGCTTCGTTAGTTGTCACAATGTGGTAAAAAAAGTATATGACAAATTTGCCTCTTGGATTTTCCATTCCACGGCTCTGAGAAGATTTTTCTAAAACTTTGCCATAATAAAATTATTTTGTTTTCTGTTAAAAATATATAACTTTGTAAATGTCCAGTGAAGACTAGTTTAGGGGTTCCATAAATATAAAATCACCACTATCACATCAAATCCTAATTATAAATTCTGAATTCCTCTTGCATATTAATAATGTTAACATTTAACATGTGTTAAATTCTTATTATATACTGATACTTTTCTACATGCTTTCCATGCCTTAATACAACTAACCCTCAGAATAACCTTATGTCTTAGATATTATTAATAACCACATTTTAGAGGGAGAAAGAGTGGCACCGAGTGGTTAAGAAATTTTCCCAAGGTCACACAGCAAAAAGAAGCAGAGCCAGGACTAAACTTTATACAATCTGGCAGTAGAGCAACATCGTTCAACAGAAATGTAATGTGACCCACACATGTAAATCTAAATTTTCTAACAGCCACAATAAAAAATGTAAAAAGCAGCAGGTAAAATTAATAACATAACTTATTGAACCCAACGTATACACAATATTATCATTTCAACATGCAATCAAATACAAAAGACATTAATGAGGTACCTTACATTCTTTTTTCAGTACTAAGTCTTCAAAATCTGTTGTGCATTTTACACTTACAGTACATTTCAATTCAGACTAGCCACACTTCAAGTGCGCATTAGCCACACGCGGTTCGCAGCTCCTGTGTCGGACAGCGGGTTCTACAGCCTGCTCTCTTAACTGCTCTGCTCCCAGAAAGGAATCTAAAAAGGTCTCTGTCATCACTGTTACAGAATATCTACCTTTTCAAACAGTCAACATATCAGTACTCTAGCAGCATTTCATCATTTGATCTTTCTCCAGCCCCGGCCTGAGAGTGGGACAGAAGAAGAAAATTCATCTTGTTGGGGAGAAATTCTTCATGCATCAGCTTCTGTTATAAGGATATTTATATAGCAAAGACCCTGGGAACATAGAGATAGGGTCTTCCTCAGGGAAAGAGGGCAGATTTGTTTCCTGATCATGATAATAAAAATAATGTTCTCCTCTGGGGCAAAGGTCAACAGATTTGCTAGCAGCCCCCTAATAAGATCGGGGTTTACTAAGCTTGGGGAGCCTCAGCTGTGACACAAACCCATGGTGTGGACAGCAACCCGCAAGCCTCTGCATCGCTTCTGTGGGACTTGGAAGTCAAGGGGGACCAATGCAAACACGGAGCTCAAGCTACTTGCTGTGCCACAAATGATAAAGTCTTTTGTCTCTGACCCAGGAATCTTGTGTCTTCTGCCAGCATCTATAAAGCTGGAAGGCTAACTAGTTAGTTTGAAAGTAGGATACAGTGTCAGACTCCTCACAGTTCTTGACACATCTTTTGAGTGCTGCTGGTTTTGAAATAGGTATCTCCCTGAGAAGAGAACTTATATTTTCTATAGCTTGGACCAAGATCAACTCAATTTATGGTTTAGGATTAAAGTTTTTCAAAAATGGCAGGGAAAAAAAAAAAACTCGATGGTGTTTCCCCCATTATTATCAGTGGTCTATTCCCATTATGGTCTTGTCAAATCCCTATTTAAACTCCTTCTCCACAGTAAACATCTCACCAAGTTTTTTCAGTTTCTTTTACAAAGCAGTTATGTATACTGTACCTTTCCACAACATTTGGCTTTGTCTATAATCTTTAGGGCAAACTCCTTTCCAGTGGACCTATGGAATAATCAGAAGAAGGTCATTTAAAGACATAAATCAAAGACACCATCAATCCTGATTTCCTCTACAGCACAGACTCAGGGAGGAAAGAGTGGGTTCCTGCTCTGTACAGCAGAGACAATGCTGAGTGGAATCAGGGAGACAGGTACCCAAAAAAGAAAAAACAATTCAAAGGCTCACTGTCAATCTCCTTTTATAAATATCAATAATTATAACATTATTAAATATCTCACATATCAAAAGTACTTAAAATCTGTTGTATCAGAGATGGACAAGAAACTGTTTTTCCATACTTAAATCTCAAAAGAGTTCTCTTAGGAGGCAGAATAAAATTAAGAAAAATGAATCAAAGTAACTAAAAAGTTTCTATTATCAATATATATCTTTACATTAATCCATTAGTCACTAATTAGTCCATTATTCAAAACTGAAAAGTCCCTAGATTTCCAATATCTATTTCTCAGCCAAGACTTCATCTGGTGCCATGTTATCCATACCTTTAAATGCCCATATCTGCTGGCAGAGAGATCATCTACTTGGACACAAGAATCTTGATGTTACTTAACTTTGAACCATCTTTAACATAATTTAACCTGAACATGCCAAAAAAATATCTTTTAGCATAGGAAAACAGTTCATCAGGGAATAGGACAGTATTCCTGGAATGCATTAGTTCTCTCAAGTTCAGCTGCTTCTGCCATGAGGTCACAGTACACTCTGATGAGGCCTACCTTGGAAGAATAACTTTTATTTAAATTGCTTTCCCGTAGCATAAACCAAACCCTGCCTCAGATTTCCAACAAGTCCTTAGAAGTCATAGTTTAGATGCTCAATTACCTGAGTGGCAATTTGTGCACCAGAGCCAGGTAGAAGGGCTCAGAGGACAAGGAGTTACGTCGTGCCCCAATACAAGGACCACTAAAGCTTCACTGGAGATGCGGCAAATGGAAAAACTGTAGTTACCAGAACTTTCCAGAAAATTCCCCACAAACAATAAAACTCACCCCTTCGAACAGGGAGGATATCGGCCTAGAAAAACAAAGACTCTAATCTGAGTCTTTTCCAGTTTCAATATTGTTTACAAAAAGCCTAGAACTTAAAAGAATGGATTTCTTACCATTGAGGATATTAAACAAAATAAAGCTGAAGAAGCAAAAACATAATTTTCATACAGGCAAAATTGGGCTGATTCTGATCTTAAATAGAGCCAGAAGTCATGTATCCTAACTACTAGTATATGCAATTAAATATTAACTTAGAGGGCTACCATGGGCATTAAATGAGTTAACACAAGCACAGCACTGAGAACAGTGCCTGGCACAGGTAAGCACTATCGGAGATTTCTTTTTAATGAGTCTTCTTCTTTCCCATTCCTCTCTGCTTCATGGATGAGACCTGAAATATCTCTCGGCCCAAATGCATACAAAGCAGGTTTATACTCTTTGTGTATGTATATATTTTTCCCTGTCAAATTGTCTGTGGGCATGAAAAACAGCTGGTCCCAAAGGCAGACTCTTTCAGGAAGTGGGGAAAAAGAGACTTCCCTGGAAGGTCTTTTGTTTATTCAGATAAGAATAAACTCCAAGGGAGAAATGGACGCATAGATGAACAAATAATTATCCTCACTATCCACTCACCTGTCCATGCACTCTTTGACTACAGCAAAATTGCCATCACCAATAACCTTCCCAATTTTGTATTTCTCAAGAAGAGTTGATGATTCAGAGCACCTGTTTCCATTCACACCTGCAAAAAAGGATAAATGCAAAGTCTAAGGAACACGTCAGCATTTCATCTGGATGCCTACATAACTGTAAAACAATAAATTGCAATGCATTTATTTCTAAATCTATGGTGAAACTAAAGAGAATCTCTGAGCATATCTTCTGAATAGAACATCTGAATCACCAGTTTCCTTTTGACCTTGTTGGTTGGAATCAGAAACCCACATAATCAATATACCTAACAAATCTCTGAAATATCAGCTGAAAGAGGTAAAAGGAAGTCTAACTACAACGTTGTAAATTTTTTTGTCAACTTTTGAGATGCTGATGGGGATTTAATGTTAGAAATTTTCTCAAGACTTTTTCTCAGGGTTTTCTAATAAAGAAAATTCTAGCCAGCTAGGATGCCATGTTAAGGCTAATTCTCAGCTCAACGTCTTCTCAAAAAGGAGAACCAGGAGGAGGAAGTGGTAAAGTTCAACTACTTTTCACAATGTATTCCCAGTACCCAGCACACAGCACACATCAAATAAAGAAACATGCTTTTGTTAACTACTTGAGAGAAAAGAAAGTCTACATTTAGGAACTGTGAGCAGATTGCCATTAAGGAAGAATAAAAGAAGCCCAAGTCTAAAACTTAAAATTAGGATAGCTTAATTAACAACAAGGAGATTTTATATACCTTGAAGTGACTCCCACCCACTAAGGCTAAACAGACTAATTGGTAACATGATCACATCCCTGTTCAGGAAGATCATAATTTAGCACAAGTGGTTTTGGGTGGCCAAGTTCACATGGATGACTTCCTTTGTAAAAGTAATCATCAGATGGAGGACTACCTTCAGGACTCATGCAACGATCAAGTTCAGGTCCACCATTTACATTGGAAGAAGATCTGCCCTGTGCAGAAATCTGCTGAAAGAGGAGAGTGACCATTATTTATCAGGACAAATTTACACATCTTTAGCAGCTAATCCTTAGATAACAGAAAAGAAAATGCTTACATAACATAAAAATGTAATGATACAGAAGGAGGGGAAGCATTCCCTTTCTTCTGGTCTGACCTCTCTCCCTATACACATCACATTAACGTATTTCTTCCTTAGATACAATATTTGCAACTCAGATTAGATATCAGGAAATTGGCAGTGTGTTACTCTCTTTGATACTGTGTTACTTTTGACCTCAATGAAACAAAGTAAAGGAGACTTTCACGGCATCATAGCTGAACAAGGTACTTATTAGTGGCAAAATAAGGCTTAGAAGTACAGATAATTTCAAGAAACGTCAGCACTGAGTCTCCAGATCCCACAGCCAACCCTGTGGCTGACTTCAGGAGGTCCCTGCCAGGGTGAAGCCCTTCTCAGAACTGCAGTCCCACGCCCAGGACTGCATCGCCTTCGACATCTTCCTGGATTCCAGATCCCGAGTGCCCCCTGACCCAACCCTCTTCTTTACTGACCCCAAGACAGCAGGAATTCTTCTTACACACTCTAAGAATTTTTACTACCAGCAACCAGAGGGAAATGAAAGATAAAACTAAAAGGCAGGTTCCAATTCAACAAAGCTGAAGTTCTCAGCCTAACACAAAAATATCCCTAGTTCTTAGGTGAATTGAAAAACCCATATTATGAATATTATTCATATTGTTATTATTCCACAGGTTTAGGGAACTTTTTCTTAATCCCTAAGGGCTCTTAGCCTTTGAACTCAAACTTTTCTCTCTGATCTTTAATTTTCTATTTTTTAAATGTTTTTATTATTCCTTTCAGGAGCTTACAAGGTCAAAGGACTTACCACATATTGAAAAGCACCTTTGACAATTTTTGTACTAGCGTGCTTACACATTTGCTTCTATGCTTAAGCTATCCTGGTAGCTCCAGCCTCATAATGCTGTGCCTTATTCATTACTGTATCCCCCACATGCAGCACAGCACTGGAACACACAGTACTCAATTCACGCTTGATAAATGAAAGCATAGATGACACAGGTCCAGGGCAGGAAACGGCCCTTCCCGGAGTGCCCACAAGTTGGAGACACTGAGTCCACTCTCTTCCTCTGGGTGAAATGGAGAACCTCACAGATGCTGAGTTTGGTTCAAAACCCAGGAAAGCCGAATACTTATAAACATTCCTTCAAAGAGAATCATCCAGAAGTTCTTCTGGAATAAAATATGAGCTTCAAGAATAAAAAGCCATGTAAAAATTGGGCTGTTTTCTCAGATCCCATGTAACCACCGCTCGTGTGGACAGTGAAACCATCAGCAGTGTGTCCTGTTAGGAAACCCAACGCCAGGGAAAAGCAGGGCTGAGATGCCCTGAATCAGCTCCTGTCCTGAATGGCAAACAGCCTTCTCATAAGTTTTTGTCTCCTTCCCTCAGGCAGGGCGAGTAGCTGTGTGGGAGTACGGGTGCGTGTGTGGGTCCCTCTCTGGACACCCTTCACCTGATGGAAACGCTGCATTAGGCTAAACACCTGGCCCTTCGGAATCAATCATTTTGCTTCCTCATAATACAAGGTGGACAATCAAAGCTTTTCAAAATTTAGCATTTTCATTTGTTTCGTCATTTCATTCTTTTGTCACTGAAATCAAAGCCAACTCCAAAATCAGTAGAATTCTATGCTAGACTGTTTAAAACCAAGGCCCAGAGAGGGGACTTAAGGGTAAGTCGAAAAGAAAACCGCAACACTCTCTACTCTGTTCCGTTTCCATAGCTACCACCCAGTCCCGGTCCTCCTTAGGCTGCTCTCCTCGCACCTCATCAGAGGCTTCCTTAGTTACTCTCAGTCTCGCCCACCCCACTCATCACTGCCAGAGAAACTTTTCCTAAGGATAGCTCTGATACCAACCCTAGGATCTAAAAACTTTAGTGGGTCTTCGTGACCAATAGGATAACCCGAAAATCTCAGCACGACATTCAGACCATGATTTGTCCTACCTAGCTACCTGCCCATTTTGTTTCCCACCACTTTTTTTCATGCATTTTATAGTTATATTGACTCAACTTTTTTCAAAGTTGTTTAAACTTTGCAAGTCAATTTTCTTTTTGTTTTTTTCCAAGTCAATTTTCTGCTCTGAAAATAGGGAGCAGTGTCTAGCTCAAAGGTTTGCTAGAGAATTAAAATTAGCTCATACATGTAAAATCATTTAGCACAGTCACTGACAGGTAACACTAACTCAATAACAGTTATTAGCATCCTTCCTTAAAACATCTAGCACAGAGCCTTGAAAGGAGTGACTGGGAAACGTTTTTGAATTGTTCAATGTACAATGGCTCTAAGAGATCTTTTGCTAAATAATTCATTCCAAGTCTATTTCTCTTCTAATCCAACCTTCCTAGACTGAAAATTGTCAGTCCCGGAAATAAGAGATCCAAATTAAATTCATATCAGCAAATTCTCATGGAAGAAAGATAACAAGAATGTCATTTTTTGGAAAGTTATATCTCAAAAGACAAATGGAAAGATCCCTTTTGATCACTGCTTGCCCCTAGATTACAGAGATAGGGGAAGTGGACTGTCAATGCCTGAGTGACAGTGGGCAGTGACCAGCTTACTTGTATGTCTAAATCTCACAGCCCAGAATGAGGCAGCCCCACACTCTCAGGCCACAGCTGGCTAGTCAGGCTTGGGCACTGGCCAGGAACCACCTCCCCTCCCAACACTCATTGCCTAGGGAAAGTGTGCAGTGCAGGCCCCACATCTGCTGCTGAGGTCCTAAGACCTGCCTTGTCCCCACCCTCCCCAGGCGTGCCTGCTTGGCTTTCTTGGAATCAGATAACATTCTTCTAACAAGTCCCTTTCTTGAGCTAATTTGAGTAAGTTTTAATTCACTGCAAGCTGATGTGTTCCATCTGAATCAAGGGCTCTAAGAAGGAAGTCTCAGAGGGGGCTAAAACACCGGCATTTTTACCTCCTTGTACATTTTCACATGGATGGGTGACTCCCCGGAGTGTTTATTAATTGAGTTCCTGTGAACCAGCATAACTCCCCAATGTTTATTTTGATTAAACCCCCACTCCCACCTATCCTGATTCCCTGTACTGTCCAGCAATTACAAGCCTGGTTTGTGTTGGAATTCAGAGGCAGCAAGGAGCAGGTAGGGGAAGCTGGTTTCCTGACAATGAAGAGAGAGCGGCAACTGAGCTGAAGCCTTGAGCCTCAGAGGAGGTGGCACCTCGGGGAGAGGGTGAGGGCGTAGGGCGCAGGGCCAAGTGAAGAGGCACCTTCACATGTACCTGACGAAGGTCTCACTAAATCACCAGGAAATGCAGCTTTCTTAGCAAACAATGATGGCAAGAAGAACATATTTCAACTCTCGAATCAAATGATTTTTTTAAAGTGGTAAACCTTAAACACTAAAAAAAAATTTAAAAACCTATATGGAGTTAACAGGAATGACTTATCTAATTAACTATCCAAATATGTTCCCTTTTGAAAATAAAGCTTTCATGAAGAAAATGAAAACATGAAAAAATAAGGGGAATCACTTTATTATAGCACAACTGAATAGACATGGTCATGATCAGACACAGGAATAATTTTCCTTTCCTGCCTCAGCAACAACCTGTGCTGGATTTTTAAAGGATAAAAAGATGAAGAGACACGGTCATTACCACCCAGAAGTTGACAATCTTATGAGGCAGCATATGTGTACACTTAAAACCCTTCTGAGAAACCTCTATATTCCAGGATATGCTTTCTAAGGTTGTGATGGTTACAAACGACTCTGAAGATGTGTGAGAGGGAGCCATTTTTTGCTGAGGCACGAATCTGTGCTTGTAATGCTTGAATCACACAGCTAGTCATTATGTTCACTTGACCTCCCAGTAATGAAACTTGGTGCTCCAAGGGTACAAGAAAAGCTGGGTATTCACAAGCTCTCTGGACAGATCCCTGGAAAATGTGAAGCGTCTACTGTGAAATATAAAGCAAAGCATCTCAGAGCCCTGACAGACAAAGAGCAATGAAAACATAGGATATAGCTATGACTCTACAAAATTCTCATAATTTCCCAGGCACGATTTATGGATTTCCCTGTCCCTTGTAAGAGAATAACTCTCTTACTGAGTTGCTCCAGAGAGATTAAAATATGGCATTCCGGATTAGACCTGTCCCATTTCTATTGTCAAACTAACAATTTTTATCAATATCTTTTAAAATGCTAATGAGCATTCATGCTTCCATCAGCAACTAGGATGCTGAGACAGCACAAAGAAAGTGCCTAGATGCTGCAATGTTAGCGAGATCCTCCTCAATAAAACATAAATGGATGGCAACATCTGGACTCTTTCAAGATATCTTCCATAATTACTACCTGATTCAAAAAGACGCGATTAGGTTTAGGGGTGGGGAGAAGAGGGGAACTATTTCCTGATGAGGTCCTGGTTGGTCAAGGAGGGAAGGTGACAGAAAAGACTGCAGAGATATTGCTGACTACATTTTCTATGCATCGCCGCTCCACCTACCTACTTCTCTGGCAGGAGCTCCATTTTTATGAGGAAGCAAGGAAGGGAAATGTACAAGAATCTGCTTCTGCTAAGAACTTTAAAAAAAATACTTGAAAACAGAGCAGATAAAGCTGTAAAGTGTTCTCAACTGCCAGCATCATTTAAAAAAGGCATTCATGGCTGATTGAGTACATACGGTGTACTCAATTATGGCTGATAATGAGTAACATTCCAGCTTTCTACATTTTTAGCCAGGGAGTTAAGTCAGAGCGTCCTACTTTAAATTTCCTTGATAAGTGAATTATTACAACTTCTACAAAACTTAAGATTTAAAGAGAAATGTTAAGTACTACTCTAAAAATGTGAAGTTTTGTTCAGAAATAGGCAATTCTCAAAAAAAGTAGCAGAAATGGCTATATCGATGCATTATAGCATATGACTATTGACTTTTGAGTATAATGCTGGACACTACTTCATTTTTATTTTTCATAACAGGAAGCACTTGAACAGGATCTAAGAGGTACTCTTGGGTAGAGAGCTGACTTTCCTGACGCATCTTGGAAAATGGCACTATGATTCAATTTTTAAGTGGCCTACTGCAGGGGTCAAAAATACTTTCTGCAAAGTGAAGAGAGTAATATTTTAGGCTTTGTGGGTCATATGATCTCTGTCACAACTAGTCAACTCTGCTGTTACAGCATGAAAGCAGCCACAGACCATACGTAAACAAATGAGCATGGCTGTGTTCCAATAAAACTTTTTCTTTTTTTAAAGATTGGCACCTGAGCTAACGTCTATTGCCCATCTTCTTTTTTTTTCCTTCTTCTCCCCAAAGTCCCTAATACATAGTTGCATATTCTAGTTGTAGGTCCTTCTGGCTTGGCTATGTGGGATGCGCTTCAGCATGGCTTGATGAGTGGTGCCATGTCAGCACCCAGGATCCTAACTGGCAAAACCCCAGGCCACCAAAGTGGAGTGAGCAAACTTAATCACTCGGCCACGGGGCCAGCCCCCTAACAAAACTTTATTTAGAGAAACAGACTATGGGCTGAATTTAGCCATCAGGCAAACTCCCAGTCTACAAGAACTTTCTTAGGAAAGCTTTTCTTCCAACACAATTCTTATACTTTTAAACTTTAGAACAGAATAACCCTCAGGGTACAGTTGCTATAAAGCAGCTGTTCTCTGTCTCTGGCTGTACGTTAGAATCACCTGGGAAGATGTGAAAAATTCTGTTGCCAGGCTGCACCCCACATTAAAGAATTCCTGGAGATAGGGCCCAGGCACCAGTATTATTTTTTAAACTCCACAGATGATCTAATGTGCAGCCAAGGTTGAGAACCTCTGTGAAGGAAGTCTCTAGCAGCAACTGTAATTAATTGTTCACTTACCTTATTGTTTAAGCTCTCTGTGTCGCTCATCTAAATATCTAACCACTGCAAGCCATCTACAGCCAAGCAACTTTCTCTTTGTGAGGAAAGGAAAGATGACACTCATTACAATTTACTGAATGTCTACTTTGTGTCAAGTCCTTAAATGAGTATTTTATATCTTATGAATTAGGTATTATCATCATCTCCACTGACCTCTGAAGAAACCAAAGTTAGAGAGGTTATATACTTTCTCAAAGACCACAGCAAATGTGCAGTCAGAATCTAAACCCAGGTCTGACTCCAGAGCCCAGGAGCTTGTTGGAGATTCTCACACTATCCCCTCCTCTAAGAAGACAAGGAGAGAAGTCTTGCAAGCCTACTAAATTCACCAAGAGATGCCACCAGTTACCAGATTCACTGATCAAAATAGTCATTGTGGTATAGTTAGAACATGCTTTCAGATGACAGAACGATAGTCACGTTCCTGTAATTTAGTCAAATAATACACAAATTGATAAACAAATTCACATCCTTTCCTCACAGAGACCTTAAGAAAAATTCTTCCTTTAAAAAGACAACCTCTGAAATGTACTGAAGATTAAAAAAAAAAAAATGAATATACTAGATATTTTCTGTAAATAGATTTGCTTAATCATGTTTGTGGGTTTTTTTTCTTTTAATATCAGAAATGTCAATTCCATTAAGTAGAAGGAAAATTAGTATAAATTACTACAAATACTGAATTAGGAATATGTTTAAAAACAGAAATCTTTATCACTTTTATATTGGATTTGTGATAATTTACTGTGAAATACTTCAGTATTAGTGATGAGATATGAGAAAAATTAATCTGAACCAGCACCTAGGGGTTGGTAACATACAAAGTATTCTCATCTGTAGCCATACCTTAGACTTGATTTCATCTGGCAAAATTAGTGGCACTTGAGATTTGTGATTGGTTAATAGTGGTGAACAGTCGCAAACAAAACCCACTGCCACGCATGTACAAGGTTTAAGACAGCAGCCAACTCCACAGTCTATGACAGGGGATGTGTGGAACCTGATGACTTGTGCCTTTCTGTTCCTCTGAGTACCGCTGCCACCTCAGCTGACTACATGATCTGCCAAAACAAGCATGAAACAGCACATCCCTGTGAGTGAGCTGTTCAAGCCAAGTGTTGGCTTATCAGATTTCGAGCAACAGATAGGTGGTATGGCCATGTCTACCTGCTAAAAATGTCTGCATGCTTTCACTGTGAAGCATCACTGATTTCTAGGATGCCAGGGTGGTGGGAGAGGTGCCTGTCTCTTCAGTTGCTACTATGGAGGCTACCACAGTTGGCCATGGCATGGGCCAGTTCACTACAACATCATCTACCACAGTGGCATGGGCCAGTTCACTACAACATCATCTAAGTCTTAACTCCATTCAGTTATCTCTAACATACTATCAAGAAGAATTTCTAACAACCTACTTTCATGAATAAGGGGGGGCATTTAAGATTAACACATGTGTTGTTTATATTCAAATACAGTTCCTGCAGTTGATCCTATTTATACCCTGATTTCCTTGACAAACCCCCTCATCCCCACAAAGGTGGGCTTCGGCCCAGTTGAGCCATTTACCCACCAAATGCCTCTATTTACTAAGCAACTACGATGTGAAAATCACTGTCCTCAAACAGAGTCTGAGATTCATTATAATGATTTATATTGTTAGGGCACTGAAATCTTCAAAACTGCTTTGTCCCTCTTTTTGTTTCTGTTTCTGTCAACAGAATCAATTACGTTCAAAGATGAAATCACTGTCCAACATTTCTGGGGTAATAAAAAGAATATAAAAGGAGTCAGTCTTTTAGTACTGAAGATTATTAACTAGTTTTAAATACCAAAGAAGAGCCAAAGCTCCAGGGAAAAGCAAAAATGTCTAAGGTCAGCAGCTACTGTGGATTTACATTTCACAGCTTCGAAAAGAAGTTTTGAAGTTCAGAAGGTCAAAGAGTTACATTTTAGCTCTGCCAATCAGTATGAGATACTACCAGCCCTTTCATCACACTTCACAAATCTGGAAAATCTTTCACCACCAGCAGACCCAGGAGACATCATCAGATAAAATATCAGCACATCAGACAGTTTATAATCTCAAGATGTTGGATAATGTTCCAAATGTACTTTTTTCTTTCTTCTTTCAACCAACAAGAATGCTCACAGTAGACAGCCTCTGGGCATACACTTCAGCATCAAAATGTGAGACAGTTTATCCCTGTGTCCACAGATGTGCCCCTGACTCCAAAGCCTTAAGTTACTACAGCCTTGAAAGTCTTAAATTGGGACATGGATGATGAATTAAATTTCAGGGAAATGCTTTCTTCATCCATCTGGCAGCTGATGACACATTTAGTACTCTTTATTGCCTATCTGTCCCAAGGAAAATGCTGTGATTTAAGCACAGCAAATATTCCCGCAGGGAAAGTTATCAGCTAGATGGAAGGGACTCTGAGGAGCTTGGGCCAAGGAAACAGATCATGGGCTGAGGTCAAGGAGAAAATGGAGGATCAGGAAGAGGGGGATTAAGAGAAGAAAACATCAGTGGTGGTGAAATTCTAGGATTTGAAGGGGAGAGAAAAGAATGAGCAAGGAGTGATTTGGTCTGGAGAACAAAAGGACTGGAAGGAGAACAAAGCAATAAAATTGATGAGGAGAGAGACTTTTGAGGCTCTCAAAAAGGATAATGGACAGAAAGCTATTGAGCGAGCAGCCTAAGAAAAGACGTTTGAATGGTTGATAAAGAGATAAAAGCAGAGAGAAGAGGTGTGGTAGCCAGCCTCCAAAATGGTTCCCATGAGCCTCACCTCCTGATTTTCATGGCCCTGTGCAGTCACTTCCCATCCTGAACTGGGCTGACACATGTGACTACTAAGATATTACAGACATGATGGTGTCTGACTTCCAAGGCTAGGTCATAGAAAGGAGAGCTTCTGCATGACACTCTTTCTTTCAGATCACTTGCTCTGGGGAAACCCAGCTGCCGTGTTCTAAGGATACTCAAGCCAACTTATGAAGAGGTCCACATGGTGAGGAACTGAGGTCTCCTGCCAAGAACCAGCACCAATTTGCCACCAAGTGAGTGAGTCACCTTGGAGGGAGATCCCCCATTTCCAGTCAAGTCCTCAGGTGACTGTAGCCCTGGTGTACATCTTGACTACAACTTCATCAAAGATCTTAAGCCAGAACCTTCCAGTTAAGCTGCTCCTAAATCCCTGACTCACAAGAACTGTGTAAGAAAATAAATTTTTACGGTTGTTTTAAGCTGCTGAATTTTTGGATAACTTGTTACTAATAGAAGTATCTATAGATTACTAATAGAGTTGAAGTATGTACAGAGGGCAGGAAAGCAGAAATAAAGGATCGAGTTGGGAAGGAAAATCATAATAGAGAGAAAAGCAGAGGAGGTAATGAAATTTGGAGTCTGACTTCTCTCACTTCTTCTTCCTTCTTCTACACTATTGCATGTCAATATTTTTGTAAGTAAAACTTCCCTCATGAAGTTCCCTCATGAAGTTTAGTGAAAACTAAACCTGGGAACCCCAAGGCTTACATAGGAAAGAGTCACGAAGCCATTCTAAGTGCTTTCTCTATATTTAATCAATTAACCTCAACCCTGTGCAGCAGGTCCTACTGATCCCCTTTTTACAAATAAGGCTGATGTGACTTGCCCAAGGTCACATAATGGCTAGTGAGCAGCCAGGCCAAGATCAAACCCAGCCACTCTGGTTGCAGAGCTCATGCACTTAACCACTACAACACCATCTTGTGTCTGTCTCCAAAACGGAGCAGGCAGCTGAGCACAGAGGGAGCTCTGGGCTTCCTTCCTTTTTGAGGCTCTCTTTCTGTTACTGCACACTAGGAGGCAACCATTTCTGCCTTAATCCCCTGGCCTAAGTAGGCCAAAGATTCTTGTCCCAACTTGGCTCCCCTTAGCTTAACTGGAACAGATTGGAACATTCACAGAAAACTTTAATAATTAAGGAGGATAAAAGAAAAATAAATAAGAGTCCTGAGAAGCTACGCACCCTCCTGACACTGGCTTAGTGCACCTTGGCATGAACTGCAAAGGCCTTTGGACTCCCCATGTGCCTGACTGTGATAGGTACCTGGCAGCACTGTGGTGGAGGCGGCTCATGTCCAGCCTACAGAAATGCCTTCTCCCCAGGGGACTATCACTATGAGTGCCTTGCCTTTTAGGAAGGCCAGATTCACATACAAAAAGTGAAGCCAAGTTCTAACACCTAGGGATCAGGTTCCGGGGAAGAGGCCCAATGAGGACCTGCCAAGTGGCCCTAGCAACTCATTTTATGAATTTTTGGTCTGATCGTGTTGTTTCCAATCATTGGTTTAACAGACTAGCCTTGCTTTCTCACTGTGTCCTTAGCGGCTAGTAATGGTTATGAGCATGGGCTCTGCTTTCAAATCCCAGCTAGGCCACCATACTCACAATGTGACTTCCATCACAGGCCCACTATGTAACATCATCTCATATGTATGCCCCCTGGGTTTGCTGGGTCTGGACTACACTTTCTGTTTCCAGTCTATGCCAATCTCCACAATAGCGCCATTGCTAGTTTCCAAAGAAAACCAATAACCCTAACTTACTGTGAACTTTGTCATTTTACTAAAGCTTTATGGGGTCAGGAAGAAGTGCTGGACACACAATATAGACCATTTCATTTGAAAAGAATTCCCATTAGATACCTGTTAGCAATCTCTTCCCCCAAGTCTCCCAGAAAGAGCTGTCAACAGTTCTCTATCTTTCCATCTCCCTTCATCCAACTTCTCTTCCACCTCAGAACTGCCTGTCCCTTTTCCCAACCCTCCCCTCCTGTTCCTTTCCTAATCTCTCAGCCCTTTTTTATTCAAAGCATTTGTGCATATCTAAATCCAGATACTCAGTAAGCAAACCATCCCCAGCATTCTCTCTCCTAAAAGACTGACATAGCACAGCTTTTCCAAGGGGTGCCTGTGTTACAGCCATTGAATCAGACCCACCAGTGATGGGGAAAAAGTTAGGGGTTAGAGACAGAAACCCTAAAAGGGTCAGAGATCCAGATTGGCCACTGGCACCGCCAGTAAGTCACTTCACATCTTTGAACCTCAGTTTCTCCATCTATAAAATGAAAACTAAAAGATCTGAGACCACTCTCAGTTTTCACATTGTAGGTTTTAGGTAGCTAGGAAAACAAAAAAGTCATAATCGAGGTAGAACTCTCAGTTGTCCTGATGTCTTTCAGTCTTGGATTTAGAGAACCTTAATTACTTGGCTGCCGCCGTGTTTCTTACACTCTCATCTTGTAAAAATTCTTTATAACTTGAAGAAAGCTCTGCTTCCTCTCCCAGCTTTGGTCTAGCCCCTCAAAGAGCAGGATCTTTTATGAATGCATATGAATGGAGCAGAGCTGTCTGCCTCACAAGAGTATCATAGAGAAAACTATGAGTACTCTTGTGGGAAGTGGGCTGTTTCTGCATTTCTCACATCTTTTTCAGTGAGCAAACAAAAATGGTCCTGACACACTGTGGTCAGAGATTTAACATTATATCATCACTCTATTTTCATTTTTAGTTATTTCAATGTTCCCACCAAAATACCAAAATGATTCCCAGAAACTGGCACAAAGGGTGGGGGGGTAAATTGTGACAGAATATCAAATTCTGCTTATCTTTGACTTGACTTTGCTTAATTCCCTACTGAGTAAAATCCAGACAGTAAAAAAAACCATCTGTCCAAAGCTGTGTCCTGGCAGAGAGAGAGATGTGTTAACTCCTGCACATGCTGCCCTGGTTTGGTTTGCTTGCTTTTGTCAATTCTCTGATTCTCTGGAAAAAGATTATCCACCCCCAAAGCCATTAAAGCATCTAACCAGGATAAATAGTGGTAAAGAGTTCCTGCCCATGAAAAACAGCCCTCCATTGTCAGACATTCCCTCTTAATTGATCTTAATAAGCTATTTTAAATGAAGTGGAAGGAAAAACCATAGCACTAACACATGGTAATTATCTGTAATTCTCCTCTTTTAATGTCACTGAATAGAGAAAATAATGCAAACGTGGACAGATGCTGACTAGAGCTTTACAATGACATCAAAATTAGGGTATTTTGTACAGTAAGTAACATGACGAAGTTGTAGTATTTCAAAGGCAGGTTTTCATCCCAAGGACAATACATACCGTGGATTGCTGGAATCGTGATGAGATGAAATTTTCACAAGGCACAACCCATGGGAATAGCAGGGGTAGAGATGTTTAACACTGTGTCCTAAAAGGTGATCACTATGGCAGAGACTCATATGGCTGCTAATATTTAATGTAAAATTCAGTGATTCTATATCAGCTTTAAAGTGAGAGGAAAAGAAACAGACTCCCCAGTCTCCTAGCCAGGTTTTTTGGCAACTACAAGAACTATAATTCTAGCATTTTTAGAGGTAAGTTAAAATCAAGCATCCTTATTTTACAGATGAGACAAAGAAAACCCAGAGGAGGTATCACAGCTGCTAGCAAAGGCTGAAGGCACGGTGGAGGAGAAAGGGGGTAAGAGTCATGGACAGACTACTACTCTTCCTTTTTTTTAAGGAAGATTAGCCCTGAGCTAACACCTGCTGCCAACCCTCCTCTTTTTTTTGCTGAGGAAGACTGGCCCCAAGCTAACATCCGTGCCTATCTTCCTCTACTTTATATGTGGGATGCCTGCCACAGTATGGCTTGACAAGTGGTGTGTAGGCCTGCACCCAGGATCCAAACCAGTGACCCCTGGGCCACTGAAGTGGAACGTGCGAACTTAACCACTGTACCACCGGGCTGGCCCCATAGACCACTACTCTTTATGTTACCGTTAACCTCATTTTCAATCTTGACCCATAATCAACATTCCCCTTAACCTTCTTTATCTCTTTCAGCATCAATAAGTAATCCTTAAGAACTTACTACATGCCACAAAACTGCATGCTAAATGCTAGAGTTACCATAATAATTAAGATACACCTAGCATAGTGAGAATAATTTATCTAACATCTCAGCAATAATACAACTTATTATCATGTTTTTAAAATGTCATCCATCTTCACTCCAGAAATGCAAGTGATCTTGTGTGAGTTTGCACCATGCATGAAGGAGAGGGTGTATACTCAGAGCATTAACATGTATTTCCTTGAAATGATCAGCTATCCAGTCCTGAAGCTAATAAGCAGCATCCATTGCTAATAAGTAGCATCAATTGACCTAATGGCAAGAAGGAAAAAGGACTACCTTGGGCTTAGAGTTGAAGATGGACTAGGAAGAAAGATGGGAGCCCAGGTTACCACTGGATAACAAAAAAGGGGAAAATGACCAAGACCCCAGGTAAGCAGGGACTAAGGTACCGGCCTGGAAGTCCACATGTAGCCCTAGGTCAAGGATCCCAGCCCTGCCTGGAGCAACAGCCTGAGGGAGAAACACTAAAACGTGGCTCACTGGAAAGCTTATGTTGGGTTTGCCCTAGTTAACTATTACCAGCACTTGCTTTTCCTTCAACAAATTACAAAACACTGAAACTAAAAAGAGGTGAATCAACTTGAATTATTTTTACTTTAGTTCTTTTGAGAGTTACTCAGAGTAAAAACAGTGCACCTGCGATCCTGGGGAAAATAAGTTGGGAAAGAAAAGCTGAAAATAATTAGCTTATTAGTGAATTTTAATTTACATAACCTTTTCGGAATTGACAGTTAAGAATTCCATTGAAATTATATGATAAACTAACCTAAGCCAATTTAGCACTTAGAAAATGTCTGGCTCTTTTGAGAAACATAAGGAGCTTCCAGTACTTAGAGGCAGGTAAGAGCTATGTACTCCCTACTCCCAAATTACTACAGTCGTGTGTCACTTAACGACGGGGATATCTTCTAAGAAATGCATCGTTACGCAATGTCGTCATTGTGCTAATATCAGAGTATACTTACCTAGATGGTATAGCCTACTACATACCTAGGCTATATGATACTAATCTTACGGGACCACCATCATGTACGTGGTCCACCACTGACCAAAACATAGTTATGTGGCACATGACTGTACCAGTCTCAGTTCAAATTCTGCCATGGTACATAAACAAGCAAGCACAAAACCAATCCGTCCTTTTTTTGGGAGGGAGTTTCTCTTTTTGATTTCAGGCACTTAGGTGAGAATCATACAAGTTCACTCTGAAGTAGTCATAACATTCTCAGGGCAGGACAAGCAAACTTTACCGTCAGGTGGAGAACGGAACCCTTTGAGAAGTGGGGGGAGTCGCAGCCCTCACTGTTCTGCAGGTGTCAGGATGCTGTGCCTGGCAGGTTCTCAGTCCCCTCTCACCCATGGGTCGTGAGGTTCTTACCATTCATTTTACTAATTAAAAATATTTTTCAACATCCTTAAGGTAAAGAAAACCACTCAGAGGATATCTGAAGTGTTTAGGAAACCAACTTCAGAGAATACATTCCTAATGAAGTTATCACCATTGTGGACCAAACACGCCAAGAGAATGAAAGTTAATTTACACAAACATACATGGCACTGTGTTCATTTTAGTATTTTTAGAGTATGTCACCACATAGACAACTCGATTGTTTCTGCAAAAGGAAACTTTCAGTCTTTAGCCCCAATCATTTACTGCTATTTTACCAAGCAAATTTTCTCTTATAAATTTAAATTATTGAAAGCTACTTATCAAATTAAGCTTGTTGAAATTTTACCAATTTGGTGTCACTCATCCTTCATCTCTCTCTTTATTAGATAAAATGCCTATTAAACCAACTGCTGATTGTGTTAAGTTACACATCACAGTCAAAACGTAAGATTTATTTCTAAGTTCTTCACCAAAATGAACATATTTTTCTTGTGGTACTACTTTTATATAGGTATTTTACTAGTATGTCACTCTATTTTAGACTTTCATAAAGCCACATTACGTTAGCAATATTAAAATCATGATTCAAAATGAATTTTAAAAAGAATCATAGTGTTCTCCAAGGTTTTGCCACTGCAAATCATTTTGATAATAATAGGAAAACTACTACTTACCGTACTTTAGCATATTATATTCAATGCTTACCACAACCTTATATTCCCGTTTTAGAGATGGGAACACCTCAGCTCAGAAGAGTTAAGTGAGCCGGCCCAAATTACAAAATAGAACAGGATACAGGATTCAAAGCCAGGTCTTCCTGGCTCCAAATCTTGAACTCTTTCCTTTTTGAATTGTTACTGCAGCCTAGCCCTGAACAAAGTAAACTACTAAACCATGCAACTCAAAATAACAAAATCACGCAAACATGCCACATATCCTATTTCATACCTTTGATCCTCTGAAACTTCCTGGGCTAGTTGGAGAGGAACTGGAGGATTTCGTAGATTTAGGAGTAGAAAGCTGGCTGCTAGGAGTTCCATTAACTGACCATGAGACAACAAAGGAGAGAGAAGTCATTAAAACCCAAAACAACCAGATTGTGTAAAAACACTAAGCACATGCACAATGTAGCTCCAATGAAGCTTCGATTCATTTAAAGCTCAAAGCAAAGGGCAAATCAGCAAAAAGCAAAAATAATGTACCTTATTGTATTACAGACAAAGTATTAGACAAATAAGGAGTGAAACCAGAATTACTGTTGATAATAGTTTTCCAACAGTGACATAAACAAATATATAAAACATTATGGAATCAGAGATGGGAACAAGAACTTGTCCGTATATCCTCTCTGCCAGCAAGCGAAGAGAAGTGAATGGCTGTTATATTCATAATGATTTACTATAAAAATTGTTCCATAACCTCCCATATCCACTATCTTGGTCTATACCAACCTGAATAACCAAGAAATTTTTATGGCTCTCCCAAATAAAATCCACCATAATCCAAACACATTTTCTAAGTGCATTCTTAATGGAAAGAGAAAATTACTGGTCATTTTCCTTATAATACCTATTTATTTGTTTGAAGGCCATGAAAGGCACTCTTCAACTTTCTTTTTCTCTAAACTAGTTATTTCTAATTCCTTCCATTTTCTCTTCTTCAGAGCTTAATTTCCCCATTATTTAGCAAATCTTGGTGGTTTTTTAATACATTCCCCCTCCAAACTTCCATACACCTCATAGGTTGAAATCTGAATTTAGAGCCTATGCAAGGACGAGTATGGCAGGGCTGCTGTTTAGAGGGGAAGGTTAATTTGCGGATTCTATACTAGAGAATGCTGATCAAACATTTCAGTATGACTCATGTTTATCCCTAACTATAGCACCTGGATCCATTTCTGCTGTACTTTCACAAAGCTGTGAACATCTAGTACTGGTGTAACTATTTTTCTCTTCTAAAGACTCCTTAGAAGAGAAGTAGCCTCTTCTATCATTAATCTTCAATGCTTTTGCTCAAAGTAGATGAAAACTGCCATTCATCTGTATGGAAAGAAAAGCAAAGTCTAGGTGCTGGCCCCGTGGCCGAGTGGTTAAGTTTGCGCGCTCCGCTGCAGGCGGCCCAGTGTTTCGTTGGTTCGAATCCTGGGCGCGGACATGGCACTGCTCATCAAACCACGCTGAGGCAGCATCCCACATGCCACAACTAGAAGGACCCACAAGGAAGAATATACAACTATGTACCGAGGGGGCTTTGGGGAGAAAAAGGAAAAAAATAAAATCTTTAAAAAAAAAAAAGCAAAGTCTAACTCCATTTTTTTTTTTTAATTTGAGGTAGCAGATAATTATTATTTTAAATGATGCTAATAAGTATAAAAAGCACAGTGCAGAGATAAAGGTCCTAAATAAGTGATTCAAAAAAGTGAGCACCCGTTCTTAAGCAGAGGCAGAAGTCCAGGGTCAAATATTTGTGATTAGATGAATCATATGTACACAGGGATGTCTCAGTCACACGAAGTCATGTTTGTTTACTGTATTGCTCATTTAAAAATTCAGTGAAGATGAAATTGTTTTCTAGTTATTTTTAAATTACAAAACTTGGGCCGGCCTGGTGGCACAGCAGTTAAGTTCGCATGTTCCACTTTGGCAGCCCCGGGTTCGCTGGTTCAGATCCTGGGTGCACACCTATGCACTGCTTGTCAAGCCATGCTGTGGCAGGCATCCCACACATAAAGTAGAAGAAGATGGGCATGGATGTTAGCTCAGGGCCAGTTGATCTCAGCAGAAAAGAGGAGGATTGGCGGTAGATGTTAGCTCAGGGCTAATCTTCCAAAAAAAAATTACGAAATTAATTTTTCTAACTCAAACTGGCAAACCCCAGGCCGCTGAAGCAGAGTGAGTGGAACTTTGACCATTCAGAACTTTGACCACTCGGCCATGGGGCCACCCCCTCCTCTGAATACTTTTTATCTTGGTGGACTATGAAAGATTCACATGCTTGAAATCCAAAGTGAGAGTTTTTAAAACTCAAATTATGGTCACTATTTACCCACTTACATCATCCAGATTAATTTCTGTGTGTTTATTACATAGTATTTAGTTATTTTGATAAATCAGAGTTTTGTTGAGGAATTTAGTCAACCAGAATTCACTTATGGGAGCACTTCTGTCCACAGATTGAAAAAGTACAATATTATATTTACAAAGTTACTAACTCTGTTTGAAATTCCAATTAGCCCCATGGAATTTTCTAAATGCTAACAGGTATACCACAGCTAAAGCCATCTGTAAAAGCAAGTTACACTTCTAGATACTGTGGCTTTTATACAAAATTCCCCTTCCTGAAGTGGGAAGAGAACATAATATGAATACATATAGTAACTTTCTCTACAATTACAGTGAAGTTCCAGCAATTGACTCAGGCCTCAATTTTTCATAACTTCATTATGTGCTGAACACACTTTTGAGTTAACCTTTTATAAAGAAGCTGTCTGTCCTCTGAAATGTGATTTAAACATCTCACAACTTTTACTTCTGAGTTTAAGATCTACTCTATTAACACAAATCCAAATATGGACTCAGTTAAAATTTTAGGGTTTCGGAATGCTAAGATTTTCTTGAACCAATTTCTAAGTATTTCAAATTCAAGTCAGAAAGATTTATACATTTATTAGACTATGTTATGAAGCAGCTGGTCTGCAGGACAAATAAGGGCTACGAAACATGTTTTTAGTTCAGTATGTTAACTTCCCTCTTTAGAGCTCAGGGAGACAAAATTGGATTGATCAATCACTCTCCCCACTTTTTAGTTATTTTACTGATATGATAAGCATCTGTAAATCTATCACTAAAACAAAAGCTAAGAACCTGACAAAAATCTACATCTACTATATGGTAAGCTCACTTCAGTGTACTTATGCAAATTTCACGTTATACTAGCTTTCTCAGTGTTTAAGATACTTTACAGAAAGGATAATAGGATTTTAAATAAGCTTAACAGCTAAGAGATGCTTTCAGTTTAAAATATTCATATTGTCAATATTTTAAGAGAGAGTATTGAGCCTATTAACCCCAGAGGAAGGTGAGAATAGAAGACTATAATTGCTGCTACGGCCATTTTCATGTCACCAACAAGCTCTAGACTTTTTCAGTAACAGACTATTTTCCAAAATTAACTAGAAGATAGATCCCTTGAGGCAATGTACCTCCTTGAACACTTTGTACTATGATGACACACAGACAGGCACTTGGCAACCTTCTGTTGATGACTGGTTCTCCAACAAATAAGGGAGGCTGAAGCATCCTATGCATAGTGAAGCATTTCATGCTGCACAGATGTACGCTGGTACAAGCCAGATACATTCATGGAAATGGAGCAAAAGGAAACAGAAATGCGGCAAAAGACAAAAACAAAAACCCAGCAGAGCGACAAAGCCATAATAATCATGGCTCACCTGGGGATTTGGTTGTAGAATAGACACTGGAGTAGTGGCCACCCCTCTTTACTGTACACATTCAGTATATACAAAGGAGGAGGAGACAGTAAGGAGAGTGGTTATTCAGCAGGTCTACACGTGTACACAAAAAGGGTAAACAACCCAAAGAAAGTGGAGTAGGTGCTGGAGGGGAAGTAGTGAAAAGGAGAATGTCCAAAAAACTCAGTCATTTACAAAAAGTTTGATGCTCGAGACAGTTTTTTATTAATGCTACTTTTACAGGTTCTAGATTTCCCATGTGTAAAACGATGGTTTTTCACAATCCTTTCCTTAATGGAAAATGATATCACCAAACTATTTATAATTACTGTAAACAGACCTTATAGAATCAATATAGCAAGATATTTATGGATGTTTTTATTTTTTTTTAAATGCCAAAAACAGTCAGAATTATAACAAATCTACAGGCTTAGGACCTGAAAGAAACTTAATTACAGGTAAGCCTGACTCTTAAATAAGTAAAGTACTATGTTCCAACAATAATCATTGCTACTATTAAATTGCTTGATGAAGGAAAAGCCTGTGGAAACTTATCAAGCAAATACATTTCTGTGTTAGGTGTGTTTGTCTATGTCTTAAACCAATAAGAGAAGAAAATATCCACAATTATATAGCACAAAATTAAAAATGCAGCACACAGTGGCCAAAATGTGAAACACTTCTATGTAAATAGCAGGAGAAGAATCTTTCTCAAGATAGTTCTTGAGCAAATGTGTCAGAACAAAAGAAATAAGTTTCTTAGAAGACTTATTACGACTCTGAGAAATAGACTTGAATTTTTGGTTTTAAAAATCATGTCGTTTATATGTCGTTCTGGAACCTGGTTGCATACGAGGATGGGAAAGACTACTAATCCATAATAATGTAAATAAAATTGAAGGAGAAGGATCTGCTCCTTCTGTGACCATCTATTCCTTTTCTATTAACTACCTGAAGCTGGTGATTTGCTGCGTCGAGACGGCCCAGGGCTTTTGGATCCAGAGTACTTAACAGCTGAGGAGCGAGAATAAGATGACTTCAAGACACGGCATTCTAGAAAGGAAGCAAAGTGCATTAGATAGATCTGATTTTAATGCTCACCAAAAGAAGATGACATGAGAAAGTCATTTATTGCCTAGAACTATTACCTGATCATTTTTCTACCACTCTTAAACAACTTTAATATACAAAGCAACCGTCCCAAAAGTACACTTGAGGTTATCTTTACTCAGGCGACACAACTTGTGACATCACCTCATTGTTCCAGACGGCATTCTCAATGAACACAGAAGTCCCAATGTCCTACTTAACATATACACATGCACAGCCTAATCTAACCACGTGTAACTTTTTTTAGTCAGTGGCATTGACAGACAATGGCTACAATTTTATTATTCTCTCCAACTCTTTGATAATCTTATTTTGAAAAAATATGGGACTTGTACTTATGAACCCATTATAGTCTTATTTTCCATCTGCTCAAAGTATGGAGCATCAAAAACTAGGAAACTACCTTTAAACAGTAACTTTGATCTTTCCATAAAATGCCAAATAAAATAGCGTTTAGAGTACCAGAACTAATTACAGCTAAAATAATCACTTCTAATTTGAATAATTAAGAACACGAGTTGTGGAGTCATGCAATTTTGGATGAATTATGGATTTGACTTTGCTAACTGGGGGACCTTAGTTAGGTTCTAAGCCCGCTTTCCCCCTATAAAATTGGGATAAGAATAAATTTCCTTCAGAGGCTTGTTATAAGGATTAAATTAGATAACATATTGTCTGTAATTTACGGTAAAATACTTCAATTTATGCAGGAAGATAAAATGGGGGTTGGTTTTAATCTATACCCCAAGGGCAATAAATTAACATGTGAAGTACACTAATCAGGAAAATACACACCAGGGGAGGATATTTAGCATTTGAAAGACTCTAATCAAAACCTTACTCAGAGGCGGCTGTAGCAACTTCAGTTTAGTTAATGAGCATTGTGGATGTTAGAAAGTATCCCACTGTTGAACAGAGTGGTGTGTGTATTAGTTTGAACCATCTTAAAGGTACTGCCACTCTCCTACTAGCAGAATGTGTAAATCTAGAGAGCGGACAACCAGAACTTCAGAACTACACCCTAGGCTTAGGAATCTGAGCCAGTCCTGCATCCAGCTCTTAATGGGCGATTTTATTACTTGACTAAGACTAGGTTAGCTGAAGTCTATGGATTTTGAATGGCAATTTAATGCAAGATATTGTCAGAAGCCTAAAAGAACAGAGTTGGGACTTCATCAGGATTACACCCCAAGTTAAATAACTGATTTTTAAAAAAATCTTTCCCTCCTAATAAATGTACTTGCAGCAGAATTAGGTCTGAGACTTGCTTTCACTGTAAAATTTTATGACCTGATGGTAGTAGTATAATAATAACATTAACAACAATGACAATAGCACATACAATGTAATGGCAGTCTTGTAACTGTTTTACATATATTAACTCAATTTTAACAAAATCTTATTAAAAAGCCACTATCATTAGCCCCAACTTGCAGAAGGTAAATAATTAGCAATTGAGAGGGAAGAAATCAGTAGCTTTCACCTATCTCTAACTATTGGAGTTCATCACTAGCTAGCCAAAATCAACAAATAACTACGAATGATCCAACTAGCTTATGTAAATATACGACATACAGGTAAAGCACTGAGTACAACGCCTGGTACATGCATAGTAAGGGCTCAATAAAGATTTTATTGTTGTTGTTATCCAAATTAACTTTATAATCTAAAACATATCATTGAGTTTTAATGTCCCAACTTTCAAAACAACTAATATTAACATCAAAGACATATTAGGAAATGAAATTAAGCTAAAAATCAAGAAAAACATAAAATACAGGTGGCATGTAAATGCAAGTTCTCAGTCAACCTTAATCATCCCTAAGAACAGGGGAGAGCATTAGCACAGATCATACAAAAAGGACATTATCTGCAATTCTTTAAGGACTTTCCAGTGACATTACCAGTTTAAAGCAGAGCCAGACCAATAAAATATAAGACAGTACAGAAACCCTCAAAGAAATGTGGCTGCGGTGAAAAAACAAAACAGAAAAACAAACAGAGTAGATAAATGAGCCAAAGCTCAAAGCAGATAAATTATTTCCACAAAGTAATTGATGTAGTGTAACAAGAAAGAATTACACAAGGAAGTTTGGTACCACAGAATGTATCAACTTGAATTTTAAAAAGTCTGTGGATCACCATATTTATTAGGTAATACGTTTCTCTAATTCTGCACTATCGGAATCACCGCAACTGGGAGGGGTCTACCATCAGTCTAATTTTTGAAAAGCCAACTTTCCTTAATCATGAAATTAAAGAGTGAGATTGTATCTCTTAACTTTCCTCTCCTCTGTGAAATGTTATGTGTGTATGATTTACCTTATTTAAAGATGAACTTGACTTTACTATCAGCTGCAATAATCACTATTACTGGTAATAGGTTTAAATTAATCCAAGACAACAGAGTAAAGCAATTTTCCCAGAATCAATAACATTTGAAATCACTGAGGTTATTGCTAAATAACTGAAAACTCCATATATTGGTTCAAATTAAGAGAAAGGGATTTTCTTATCCCATCAATGAAAATAGGTTTTTTTCTGCATATATATACGAATATTGTTTTTTAAAAAGTTGTAAACAGAAAAATGAGGTAAAAAGAGACCTGAAATAATCACTAGTAACAATTTAGTTATTATCCTTTTATGTATCTCTTTATGGACATGGGTAATGTACAACTAATGCTTCAGGTTCAACACTATCCGTACGTTTAAGATGGTATAGCCAGCTACCATTCTGGAAGACGGCAGGAAGTCCATTTCAGAGAGAAAACAATGCAGTAAAAGGAGATGGAACCACATTGCTAAAATGTGAAGACAACTTTATTTGGATTAAGTTGTGTTTTTAGGTTTTTTTTTTTACAACTAGGTAAATACTTTCATTTTATTTTCTACTTTCATTGATTCAAAGAGTACCGCCAATGCCATCTTTCTGCAACACACCAGACCACTTAACAAGCACCGAGAGACTAAATCCCAAGCCTTCGTTTCAGGGTTACAAAAGTGGTCAATGAACTGCCTTACCACTGTGATCCAGGACAAAGTCATCTTGGGCATAACGGAATTTTTCAGGTCCACATGCAATAAAAACATCGTCATCACCAAAAAAGTCTTGTAGACAAGTAACCTAAAAAAAAAAGATCACATCCAAGAAATAAATTAGAAACATTAGAAGTGAAATAAAGAGCAAAATCAAATTTATTTTCAAGCCTCACCTATACAATCGAGTTGGATTGAAAGCTGTTTAATATCACACTACACTTCCACGTATTTTACTCTTCACAAAGCACTTTCACACACTTTCTCCTGACCTCAGAACAACAGAATGAGGGCCTCATAGCTGGCATCAATATTCCTGTTTTACAGGTGAAGTCAAGGACATACACAAAAGGTTAAGTGATGTTTTCCAGGTGTCCTATCAATGGGGCTGATGGAGGGCTCTGCTCTCAGTTTAGTGCTTTTTACTATTCTGCCCTTCCTCACTCTCCTAGCAACTCCACTTCCCAGCTGCATCACCTTGGGCATAACTTCTCTGTTCCTCTGGTACAACATACCTAGGTTGTTTTGAGGATTAATGCGTGAAAATGGCTTGGAAGGGATGCCAGGCATACAAGTAACTCAGTGTGTTAACACTCATGTCCATCACCACCACCATCATTAAGATCAGAGGAAGATTTGCCATGAAGCTAATAAGGCTTAGGCTTAAGCTTCAAGGCCCCGTACCTAAATGTGTAGTCTTAGTTTTGCATTATTTTTTCAAAAAGGGCCCACCATACTGTATCAGTTTCAGATCCACCCAGGGAGCACATTCATCTTCCAGGACTTTGGAAGTAGATGGGATCCACTTTCCCATGTTTTTCAATGGCCTATATAAGATTTCTTTAAAAAGTACTTTTTCCCAATAATAAATTAAAAAAAAAAAAGAAAGAAAGAAACCCCATGCCCATTAGCAGTCACTCCCCATGCCCCCAACTACTCATCCCCAGGTACCTGTAATGTACTTTCTGTCTCTATGGATTTGCCTCTTCTGGATATTTCATATAAATCAAAGCATATAATATGTGGCATTTTGCAATTGGCTTCTTTCACTCAACATGTTTTCAAGGTTCATCCACATAGTAGCACATATCCGTACTTCACTCCTGTCTATGGCTGAATGATATTCAGTTGTACAGATATACTTCATTTTGTCTATCCATTTATCAATTAATGGACATTTGGGTAATTTTTACTTCTAGTTCAGTGCTGGCTCTTGCCACTATATTTTTCCTCATGCTGTTCCTCAGCATGGAGTGGCCCTTCCAAGGACCCTTTAGTGCCCTGATTCAAGGTAGGCAGGGATATTTCCTATTCTTCATTCCATATGGCCCAGTAGAGTTCTGACTTTGGTGGATGCATGTTTGTTGAATGAACTGTGGTTTAGTATGGATTTGCTCCTATTGGAACTGAGCTCAGACTCAGAATAACTTCTCTGGGGTGAGTGGTGCCACAGATATAATCTCCATTGCCATCTCCACCACCATCACTTATATTTAGGACTTCCCGATAGTTCAGTCATCACTTCACCCCTCCAAATTTTCTCTCTGTATTGTATATATATAATGTCATTAATCCCTACAGTAAACATGAGGTTGATACTACTATCGCTCTTCAATTAGAAATGAAAAAACAGATCTAGAGACAGAAACTTTCCCACACACAGGGATTGATTCTTGTTCCCAATCAACATGAGCGGACGAATTTAGATGCAATTCCTCCACTTTACATTCTCTGCTTTAAACTTAACACCATGTTGCCTCCCTTCAATTGGAATCCCATAATTCATCTTTCTACTTTGATATTTCTTACCACATTTTACCTTGTTTTATAGTCATTTATGTATCATATCTCCAACTATTTTGGTTTTTTTACACACATAAATTCAATGAATGGTTCTTAAATGCAACTAAATCCAGTTTTACTCCCCTGGCCAAATAAAACACATATCTACTAAAGTTTAATCCAATTATTTAAAAGAGGAAAATTTCATTTGTTTTTGCAATCAATTTAGCATGAAAAAATAACAATTGAATTTTCTAAAATACACCTGTATGAATGTCTCTGTGTGAAAAGTCAATTAATTTCTAATTGATTTTATTACAAGGAAATATTTCATCTGGTACTAAATTAGTTGGTATTTGACTAGAATAAATGCCAAAGTAAATAATTAAGTTGTTATTACGTGGAGTAAAAGTATTTAAAAAGTCTAGGGAACATAATAGATCAAAAAGTGGTTTATCCTCTCCCCTCAGCAGTTCTATTTAATTATTCCTAATCAATTACTTAATTATTTCACCTGTCAATATAACTGGATTTCAAAACAAGGTTTGCATACGACGTCTGTCTCCCTTTGACTGAGGTTCTAGCCATTAAATGTGTATTTGGTTAAACAGTTAACCAAAGTATATAATTATCAATAAAGTTCAGATTTGCCTCAAATAAGTCATCACTACTCTCAAGAAATGATAGGTATTCAAATGAATAAATGATACAACTGAGATAAACAGGTATTTTGACTTATTTTTATTAAGGTATACTCAGGACACTGACATACCTCATAAAATGTTGACTACTTCCATCTCCATTCAACAAATTTGTATTGAGAACTTATTATGTGCCAGGTACTACTCCAGCTTCTACAAAACATCAGTAAAGAAAAAAGGAGAGAGACAGAAATCCTTGCCCTCAGAGAGCAAGTGTGAGCTGTCGCACAATAAAAATGCATAAGTAAATTTATGCAATGTTAAAAGGTGATAAGTGCTATGGGGAAAGAAAAAGCAAGGAAGGGAAACAGTGAATGCAGGGGATGGGGCTGCAATACTAAACAGGGTCATCAGAGAAGGGCTCATCGCAAAGGTGACATTTGAACAAAATATTAAAAGAGGTAAGAGAGCAAGCCACATGAGTATTCGGGGGAAAAGTGTTCTAGGCAGAGAGAACAGAATATGCAAAAGCCCTGTAGAGATCTGGTACGGCATGTTCACAAGAAACAGTGCTGGAACACAGTAAGAGAGGGGCAGAGTAATTGTGTGAGAACAGATCAGAAAGATAAGAGAAGGTAAGCAGATTGTGCAGGGCCTCATCAGCCATTGGTAAGGATTTTGGCTTTCCTCTGAGATGAGAAACCACCGGAGGCTTCAGAACAGAGGTCTGCCACAACATGACTTACTTTTTAACAGGATCACACTGTGCTCAGATTGGACTATGAAAGGGCAAGGATAGAGAGCAGCGTAGTTGGAGGCTAGGACTATTTCAGGCAAGAGATGAGAGTAGCTTGTGCCAACAGGTTAGGAATGGATGCAGTGAGAAGGGGTCACACTGTCCCCTAGATATGGGGACATAAGAGAAGAGAGAATATGATGGCTTGAGCCACTAACAGCTTGGCGTTGCCATTATTTCTGACAGGGAAGAGCATAAGATGATGGGTGAATTTAGTGGTGGAGAGGATGCTCATGAATTCAAATTCAGAACACCAATTGTGAAATGCCTAGTGAACATCCAGGCCGAGGTATTGGGTGGGAAATTGGACATGCAAAAATCTGAATTTCATGGTAGAGATCTGGGATGGAGATATAAATTTGGGGCTCACCAGCTCATAGGTGGTATTTAACATCTTCAGATCAATTATGGCAATGAATGCACGTACGGAAGAGGTCTAAAGTCTGAGCTCTGAAGCACAGCAATATTACAAGGTCAGGGAGAAGCAGCAAAACCACTGAAGAAGATTGAGGAGGAACAGCCAGTGAGGAAAAAAAAGTGAGAGTTTGTCGTTTGCTGGAAACCAAGTTACGAAAAGTGTTTCAAGAAGGAGGGAGAAATCCACGGGGTCAATGTTACTGACAGGCCAAGTAAGATGAAGATTGACAAGTGACCACTGAATTGAGCAACATGGAAATCACTGGGATCTTGAAGATCAGAAGCAGCTTTGGTGCAGTGGTTGAAGAGGAGGTCTAATTGCAGCAGCTTTAACAGAGGATAGGAGAAGAATTGTAGACACTGAGTACACACAACTCTTTCAAGGAGTTCTGACTGAAAGATAAGGCAGAGGAATGGGAAGGTAGCAGAAGAAGGAAGTGGAGTCCGTGGATAAGAGAGCTTGTTTTTCAAGATGAGAGAAATAACACAAGTTACTATGCTTTCGAAATGACCTAGTAGACAGGAAAAAATTGGTGACACCAAGAAAGAAAGGGAAGAATTGCTGGATCTGTGCCCCTTTATGAGTGAGAGAGAATGGGATCAATGTGCAGGCAAAAGGACTAACTACGGTCAGTCTTTGACAGTAAGGAAGCCAGGTGGAAGCTGTCAGGTGAGGGCATATGGTGGTGGGGCTGGTTGATTGCTTCCCACTTCACTGAGAAAGTTCAAGCAAAGTCATCAGCTGAAAGTGAGGCTAGGGGAGAAGGTACAACAGGTTTGAGGAGAAAGAAAAGGTGTGAAATTGTAGTCTGTGATTGCTAGAAGACTGAAAGGGGAGGGAAAAATGATGTGCCTGCAGGCAGCATTAAGGGCCCACTCAGGGTCCCACATACAGTATGCACGATGGAAATTCTTGGTTCCAAAACTAGAAAGATGCTAAAACTAGAAAGAAGCTATAGAGTGTTTTAGAAAAATCAAAACCTTTCAAGTTGGAATTGTTACTATTTCATGGGGTTGCATCTGACTGGTCAATAGAAGAAAATTGATATGAACACAGATGATACAAAAACCCAGACTGCACCAATAAGCAAATAAGGAACAGATGAGAATTTCTCTCCCTCTACCACTGATTTAAAATACAAGTCTCTGTTCACATTTTTTGCAATGTAGACAAGGACTATTATGGATTGTCATTACTATGTTTAACTAAACCTCAGGCAGAGATGCATGTTGATCAGTATGATTAAAGGTGAACCCAAACTAATATCCACAGATGCAGAACGAGCAGATTTCAGATGTTTTCACTTTCATTGCATAGGTATATGGTAATATTTAAAATACAGGTGTCTGTGCACAAAGCACGGCCTGAGCATAAGCTTTTGCTGGGAGCAGAGCACCATACTGCTGAGCCTGACTGCCTCCTCCCTTCTATATGTATAAAATCTTGGGCAATACATTTAACTTTTCTGAGGCTCAGTTTCTTTGTCTACAAAATGGGCAAGAAACCAGTTTCATTTCATCTTTAAGGACTAAATGTGATCGCATGTGAAAGCAGTTGGTATATGTTATTTCTTCATTTTTATTAATTCAAATTCAAATATTTATTAAAAATTTAAGTTAATGGATAATCTTTTCTAAAAGTATAAACAAAATAATTAGTACATGCCTTTCTACAAGTTCAATAAATTAGATATTTTCCCAGAAAATATCACTGACAATTTGGAAATATTCCATTGACAGCCTTCACTAGTAGAAAATTACAGCCAAAACAAATTAAGATATCTTAAGCTTCTAGAAATTCTATACAGAAATGTGATTCATGTAACATACATATAAATACGTATAATATACATACAAATATGTTTATATGCATATATTAAAGAATAGTTTCTGCCGACAGTCCCCTAGAATAATTACAAAAGAGAAAAGAAAGATTTGACCTAAATGTAATATGTCAAAGCAAAGCATTGGTCTATATCTACATATGTAAGGGATACACATAAATGTCAACATTTTTAGATTATGTAAACAGAGAACTATATCAATTTAATTCTATGCTAAAATTGTATTTGTGTAATACTAGGATTCCATGTAATGCAGTCATTATTTGCCCAGGCTTAAATTTCACAAGTATACGAGACTATAAATGTAATTGTTCCTAACAGTGCTCCAAACTCGGTGGATACTTTTCAAAAGTGAAACATCTGATAAAATGCCCAGGGTCTATTGTAAGCTAAAATAACTCTCTCTCACCAATGGAAGCCACATTAATTTACTACTGTACGTTCATTTTAACATTAATCTAGTACCTACCATATGCCAAGCATAAACAAAAGACAAGCAGCACACAGTCTACTGGTGGAGAGGGACAAGAAAAGTAGTCATTACAGTTCAAAATGTCACGATAGGAGAACACTGTAACAGAAGAACACAGTGACTACTAAAGGCATGAAGAAGCACACAGAAGAAACCACCTGATGAAAATAGTATCCCATAAAATAAAACATTCAATACCTTTAAAATGTTTCATATGTTTGGACACTTAGGTAATTCTTTTATGTTTTTTAACATATTTCTTGTTCTTTTGCTCTGGTGGTCTGTTCCTTTTATCATAAATTTTTCAAGTAGGATTTAACATTGAGTTATGGGCCACGTCAGTAAATCTGACTCAGAAAAAACATATCAATACCACGAATAATGTCTAAAAGTCATTCCTAACAAGAGTGAGGAAAAGTGTATCAGTTTAGCAGACCTCTTACTGTTTGCTTCTGAATTTCTTCTTCAATGCAAGAAGCTCTTCAGGAATAATGGATGTTACATGCCTTATAAAAGAGAGCTACAAAAACGAGGGGAAAGTAATGTTTCTATTAAGGTACAAAATTAAAGCAATCAGCAGGATCTAATGGGGAAACATTCAACTGAGACATAATGTATCCATGGGAGCATATCTAAGCTTTCCAAATGAATGTGGGCCATTTAAAAACAGTAATTTTTCCATCCTTCAGCAGACAGATTAATTAGGTCAGGGTGAATAGGTGGCAGCCATAATTTCAGTGCTAGTTCTTAATAGATTGCCACAACCACTTTTTTTTTTTTTTTCCCCTATTTGGTCTCTGTTAAAGGATACAGAAACAGATACCAAGGCTTGAGATCTGATTAAACTACTATGCATGTATTAGGAGGAGAATAAACTCTTTCCTCAAAAGAAAAAAGGTAGAGGACACAGAGATCTAATCTTCCCCGGACACTCACATTCTGAACCAGATATCTCCATTTCCTGACCCACTGGCACTCTTTGGAAATCTTCTATTTCTTACTCTTTCCAGACTTACAAAGGAGTTGGTGGTAAAGCAGGTTGGATTCCTCTAAGATCTCTTTTTACCACAAAATTCTAAAGTCTAAATATTTTACTTTCTAAGAAAAGCTTATGTATATTTTAGGAGACTGCTTTCAGAAGAGTTGAGTGCATTTTTCTGCTAGAGAAAAAAAGGAACATTATTTTAAGTGGGTAAATAGCAATGGCCATTTGGGATTTCTTTCTGTTCAAGTTTCAGCTTCACATGTCCTCAAAGAAATCTTCAACGAAATCTTCAAGTCCCCCAAATCCAGGTGTTCCCTTAATATGCTGTAATTCACCCAAAACAGACATCATCATTGAGGCAATTACCTGGTTTTGTGTCTGGATCTCTCACCAGACTGTGAGCTCCACACATGTAGGATCATTGTCTTATTCATCATTATAATTACAGCACAGTACACAGCACGTAGGATGTAGGGTCTGTTCCATAAATTTCTTTTGAATTAATGAAATGCCTTAAGTCTCATTTCCTCCAGGTAACCCACTTCAGAAGCTCCATCTCACACTCTTTCTGTGTATTCCTATCAACCCATTATTGTGCAAGGTAGTCCTTCTTCCCAGATTTATGATGTTGGTTTTCTATGCCAAGACAACCTATAAACTCCTTGAGCACACCAGTCAAATCCTATAGTTCCCTATAGAAGGTATTCAGCAAATACTTGGTTAATCAAATTTTGGCTCTAGTCATCTTAAAAAACTCATCTTAGAGCACGTAACCTCTTTCAGGAACTAAATCTCTTTCATCATTATTTCAGGGTGATTTAAGAAAAACTACTTGTGAAATGTACTACACAACTACTTGGTAGAGGAGATTCAAAGCAAAGCAATTTGCAATTAAACCTGCCATCTGGTGCCATTCAAAGACTTGGGATTCCATTGAATAAGGGTCTCTTGAGATACTTTCCAAAACTATTTTATTCAAAATTTCCAAGACCTGACAAAAATGCAAAAGAAACATCACTGGATCTCAGTGAAAGACTAGTTTAGACTGGCATCAACTTACTTAAATCGAGTCAGGGTCAAATCTTAGCACCTTTGATATGTCTACCTTGCAGGACAAGGACCACATTTTATAAAAGAAAGAATGGAATGATGGATATCAGGAGTATAAAATGCATATTGGAATTTTTCATGGGTTTTCTGTAATTTTAACTGTGTGTGTGCATGTGTGTACAAAACAAAGAGGGCGAAGGAGAAAAGGAAAGAGGGAAAGAGAGAAGACAAAAGTCCACACCTCCTGTTGAAATTAAATTCTTTCACTATCAGAGTTCAGCTTTAAAAGGCTGTCTATGGAAGACTAGTTAAAAATTTTTTTTCCAGTTTACTTCTAAAGAGAATTTGAAAGAAAGTCCAATAAGTGGCTTATATTTGATTATATAAGCTTTTAATGGAATTGCATTGATACCCTTGATTTTTTTCCTAAGAAATGGTCACATTACAAGTCATAAATTGCCAAATAGGAACTACATTTAAGTCTGAACCCCCATAGACTATTCTATCACGTATAATTTTTTTTATCATGTAAACAAACAGAAGTACAAGTTTTTTAAGATGTAAGGAAAATCCAAAAGACAATCTGAACATATGATTGTTAACATATAACAATAAAAAATAGGCCTAATAACTGTCTGAGCCATTATCTTTCTGTTTCTATTGCTAGCAGGGAACACTTTCTTTTTTTAAATAGACTGCCCTCGTAGATACTTGAAAGCTATAAATTCAGCAGATTGCCTTCACCATAACTAACATAACTAACATTATTCCAGACACATACCAGCCCCCCACACTTTTTTTGTTTTTTGTTTTTTGTTTTTTTTTTTACCATTTCTATCTCTAGAATAACCGTTCTGCTTAAAAGGAACAGGGAAATCATATCTGAAATAAAGAAAAGTCATTTGGTTCTTCCAAAATGCTAGGAACAACAACCAGAAAAACAAATTCACAGGCCAGTAAGCAGGGGCTGGCATTTTCCCCATTTTTTTACCCTCTACTCAGAATACAATCAGCATAAATAGCCTGCTTTGTTCCCAGTAAATGTTGGCTGGCCTACAGTAAGGGAAGGACTCCTTTCTACAGCAAAAAGAAAGCTACTTAGAATAGCAGTGTTTTTCAGCTTCCTGTAAAACCATTCAGCCTGGCACTCACGGACCATGTGGTTGCCATGGAAACAGAACTGAAGCTAAAAGATGACAGTACTTACAGTAAAGGCCTTTTCATTGGCATTTACAGCCAATCCCTACATTTAGTCTGCTTCCTTTAAAAAATACCGGACCTAACCTTCCATCTCCCACTGTAGCCTCCGCATAATGAGTATTCACCAATCAAGACTAATCTTAGAATCTTGAGACCAAAGATTTGGATGAAAATCTCTAAAAATGGGATGAAAAGATCTTGAAAAATTCATAGATATTTAGCTACCAAATGTATTCTGAAAGAGAGTGATTATTATTCCTATAAAGGAGGTAATTTCTAAGCTGACACTCTAATTGAACCCACTGAAGGCCTCAGTCTTAATTCCCACAGGAAAAAGTTTCAAGTCTACTCTAGAGTTTTCCACCAAGGGAGGGAGGCTGGAGCAAAATTTTAGAAGAATTCAGGTGAGGAAGTCAGAGGAAACCAACTAAACCAACTATAATCAACTTTCCTCTAATTCTGAAGAAGCTGGAGGTGACCGTTTTCCAGCGGATGTGACTAGAACTTGAGTCAATGCCCTCTAGGACTCAGTCATCTTCAAATATCAAACAAAAAATGAAATCACAGATGTTACAGAAGAGGCAACTGGGGTCCGGCCCCATGGCCAAGTGGTTAAGTTCATGCGCTCCACTTCAGTGGCCCAGGGTTTCACCGGTTCGGATCCTGGGCACAGACATGGCACCGCTCATCAAGCCATGCTGAGGCGGTGTCCCACACGCCACAACTAGAAGGACCCACAACTAAAAATACACAACTATGTACCACAGGGCTTTGGGAAGAAAAAGGAAAAATAAAATCTTTTAAAAAAAAACAAAACAAAGATGCTTTGTTTAAAAAAAAAAAAAAGAAGACGCAACTGAGAACCAAAGCAAAAGGTGGCAACTTTCTAATCTAAAATTTTCTGTTTCCAACAGAAAGGAAAAAGGAACAGGCAGGGAATACTGAACTATACACTGTCCACAAAGAGTCTCATTTACACATGAATTTCATTTAACCCCCAGAACAACCTTGTGAAGTAGGCACCACAATTCCCATTTTACACAGAAACAAAGGCTCAGAGGTTAAGCAACTTGCCCAAGGTCACACAGTCAGTGAGGGAGGAGCTGAGACTTGAACTCTGGTGTCTGATTTGGAACATATTCCTTGTGCTTGACCACACACTGTCTCCCTACAGAAGAAAACAGTGTGATTTACAATCTCTGAAAAACAATATAAGAAAACTTATTGGGATAAGTCAGAGAAGTTTTTATACTTGTCTAAAATCCAAATGACCATTTTTCTATCTCTTACTTTTATGAAGTAAATGAATGGTAAGTATGTAAGCTTATATCTAGGATTTTTTTTAAGGATCAATTTATAAATAATGTCATAAAGTCAGTACATGTTTGGGCCAATCTCCTTTACCTTAGGGAATACTGAACATCATGTTCTGAAATTGATATCTTTAAACAAACTGGCTAACTCTTTCTGAAAACCAATTATAAGCATAAGTTAGAATCCTGTGGTTCTAGAATAGGACTCCATTTGCTGCCAGAGCAGAAATTTTAAGAGTATATATATTAATAAATATTACGACCTTTAAAATTTTAACATAAAGGCAAAACCTGCAACATTTTCCAGAAATTTATTCTCTGCACACAAAAATCCATCTTCAGATTAGTCTACCCTTTTGGCATCAGTTTAGCACCTGGTGAGCATCCAGGTAGTTAAGATCCTTGGACTCAAGACTAAGAAAAAATTAGTTAAAGTGGTATGGAAAGATTTGGTTAAGTCTATTCTTGTTCTGGAAAACACCAACCACACAGCACTGTCAATACAAACACCCTTACTATGCTCTAATATAGTAGGGCTATTTAGGTTTTTAGGAAAATCATCCCTATTAAAAAAAAAAAAGAGAAATCGTGTCTGTTTATGTTTCTTTCATCTTAATAAAATTATTTTCCTCCTCCCTCACCACTATGCTCTGAACCTTCACTTCTTGTTTCAAAAAGACCATCCCAACTAACCTTTTAGCTGCCTCTCTGCCCACTTCTAATTTGCTGCATTTAAAATCCAGGAGAGAGATTTCAAGTTCAGGAAATGTAAACTGGGTAGTGTTAGAGGCTTTGATTGGAAGGAAAGAAGCCTTCATGTCCAAATTTCACACTTTCTAATGACCAAGTTCCCTTTGCATATTTCCTAGTTTTAAGCTGTGGTCCAGCCTGGTGAGTAGGCTAGATTTGAGTCCAAAATAAGTGAGGCAGTTCTATGCTGCAAAAACCATAAGATTTTGGTTTCTATAGCTGCATCTATTTTCACATGACAAGGAATCAAAATTTTCATTTTCAAACCAACATAAATCCTCCATGAAAAGCAATGAGAAAAATTTCTCCCAGTGCAGTCTTCTTTGCAGATGAAGGTCTCACTGCTACAGCCAAAGAAATCCTCTGAATAAGTTACATGCCTGTGGCTATTCGGAAATGGAAAGCATGCCATCCATTCGAATTATTTATGGTAACACTTTTAAAACAAAAGTGATATTGGCTGAGGCAAAAACCACAATCAGACTTTCCTGTGTAAAAGGCACCTGTTCCCAAAACACAGCCAAAACTTGTTACGCTAACATATACACAACTGATTTGCAAGCTGTTAGAACAAGTACTCGGTTTACGAGAACTCAAAGCAAGAGAGCTCAACAGATTCATCATCATGCTCTAAAAATGCAAATACTTGTAGAAGGGTTATGTCTATCGACTGTGCACCTCTACTCCCAAATATGTGGAACTTCAGAATGAAGCTAGAAAAATCTTTTTTCATTTCATTTTAAGGTAATTTAATATATTTAAATAAGTTAGGACAAAAGAGTATAGCAAATAATGCCCAGCCCCCAGAGTTAACAAATGTTATTTTGTCATGTTTGCCTCAGATCCCTTTAATATATGGAAATAAACCATTATAAGTTAAAACCTCTTTTGGTCCTGGTCTCCCAGCCCCATTCCCTCTCCCTCCTACCTGCCTTCCTTCTCCACCAGCCCAGGAAAATACCATCAAGTATTTCACATAGGTCCTTCCAAACCATGATTTTAGACCTTGTTTATAGATGTATGTATGCACAGACAACCAAGAATATTGTTTAGTATGTTGTAAAAGTTTAGGTAAGTTGTATCATACTAAACATATCATCCTCCAATTTGCTTTTTTCACTCAGTATTGATTTTGAAACCTAGCCAGGTCTTAGTCTTAGTTTCTCTTATTAATTCCCCCCTTTTTTTCAGCTTATTGATCCATTCCTAAAGCTTTTATTTTTAAAAGATTATCATTCTACCATTTAACATTATTACTTCTGATAAAGTGCAAAGATAAATTCTACATACTATCAATACTTTCAAATTCTTTCAAACAAAAGCCTACTTTCTCAGACTGTTTGTTTCAGTTTATATAACAATTATAGCAATCAAGTAAGTTCTCAGATGGAAGATGTAAGAATCAATTCATTCTTTGCCCACAGACTTCATCTCCAATTATGAGAACGGAATGTCCAGCAAATGCTTGACATTTAGGTCTAGAGATTTAGACATAACTGTTATTCCAAAGAACAGGGTTTCTTGACCCAAAGGAGTATAAGCTCTGGGAAAAAGAATTTTTTAATAACTAACAGTTAAAATTATTCATGATAGAGCTACATCTAAGCTTTCAGGAAAAAAAACCCTGCAAGATGACTTAAAATCACTGATTTATAGAAATAGCTCCTTTCAAAAGACAAAGCAAAAGAAGAAAAAAACAAAATCCTATGTCAGATCTATTCTGCACTATACCACAAGACAGGTTTTCAAGGCACAGGAAACTTCTCTTCCACAGGGAATGCATAAAGGGAATCCCTCCCTGAAGAATTCCATAAGCTGGGAAACACTGATGAACTGTACGCATGCAGAATTTCTTATCTTTTTCTTGCATCCAGAGACATGATATTCTTTCAAAGAAACATTTATTTATTTTTTACAAATCTCCAGGGGTGTCAGTTAAACTGGGACTGAGACCAGTGAGTAAGGGAAGTTGTCTGTAAGCATTTATCATCAAGTTATATGCCTTGCTTGGGGAGCCAGCTGTCTTAAATAACCATCTCCTCCCTGGGGCCACAAGTCTGGGCAAGAATGCTACTCATGTCAGAAACTCATGTCATGAGATTAGATTTGAATGGAAAAGCAAGGGAAACGTGGTCCCTTTTCTCCAGCTGGGATTGATTATTCCCTTCCCAACAAGGAGGCTGTTATTTAGCCTGAAAAGAAGAGCCTCCTTCCTTCTTGGCTATTTTCCAATCCATCGTGGCACCTGAATGAGTTCGGGAATACCCTGCCTCACCACAGCTTTCAGGCCTCTCAGCCTCTCTCCAGGAAGTCGTTTTGGTACATTATTTCTCCATCAGTATGAACAGAAGTTACCCGCGGATTCTTGTGGTGTGGCAGCGTACCCTAGAAACCTAGGCAGGTGGATGAGGCCAGATAGAATATCAAGAAGGGGGCTTAGGTAGGTCAGCATGAGCTTGTAGCAGCCGAGGAGGATGGGGAAAACATCCAGCACCTGGAGACTGACTGTGCCTGTCTTTCTCCCTATAGCACCCAGAGCACAGTGCCGTGCCCAAGTGCAGACACTCAGGGAATATTTATTGAATGAATGAGTGGATGGATGAGTAGCGCAGAGGCAAGGGACTCCAGATTCAGTAGCTCATAGTATTAGACTCATGGGAGGCAGCTTTTACTACCAGCATACACACAGAGATGGCTCTGGAAAACCAGAAGGCTTAGGCAGAAAACAGATGTGAGGAGAAGGGGAGAGGGAGGCATGGCTGCATGGCTGCACAGCAGTAAGGGTTTGAACACCAGCAGGATCCCAACTGTAAGTAAACATTATTACCACAATAAACTCCATCCACCTATCCTCTACCACCACAGCTGGTTTGTCTCCAGCAACTTAAACAACTTGAAGAGAATACTTCCAGCTTACGGTAAAGACAAAGACCAACGGAACCCCATGTGGACCTCAGTATCAGGAGCATAGGAAGAATATGCTCAGAGAACAGGGAAGGAGCTGAGGAGGGAAAGGGGTTCCTCAATATTGAGAGGCAGGACCACTTCCACCTTCCTAGGACATGAAGAAATGTCAAAACAGCTTATGGTAATCGTGAAATAGTCTACAAGTAGTGCAACAAATTATTTAAATACACATAAATTATAACCATATAACTTCATTAGATGATTGATTTGTTGTTGTTGTTGTTGAGGAAGATGAGCCCTGAGCTAAGATCTGTACCAATCTTCCTCCACTTTGTACGTGAGTTGCCAACACAGCATGGCTGATGAGTGGTGTAGGTCCATACCCAGGATCCAAACCCATGAACCCAGGCGGGCCGGAGAAGCGGAGTATACTGAACTCAACCACCTCACCATGGGCCAGCCCCTCATTAGATGATAATTTTTAAAAACTAAGTATGAAATCTTTCCAAATGTGAGGCCTGGGCCCGATGGCCCACAAAGTCCTGACCACCAACTCCACTGGCTGGTGACAAGCCCTAGCAGAAGACCATGGACAAGTTCTTTCTTCACAGTCTGGTTGGTAAAGGACAGCCCTGCTCCTCGTCCCCATTTCTCATGTGTTCTGCCTTAGTCTGGCTTGAGTCTCAATTCCCCACCATAGAAATATTCATCTCATTATCCTCCAGCTAGGAGAAGGACTAGCTCATAGACCAAGAAATTAGCTCCACCTTTAATATCCCTGAGATGACAGGTGCTACTTCTCTTTGCTGTGTGGCGGTTTTCTTCGGTACTTCCCCAATAGCACCTGGAACATCAGCCAGCACTCTCTTGGCTAACTGTCTTTGGCTGAAATCATCCCAGGCTAAATAATCTCACCAAGAGAGGAATCTGATGAACCAAGTTTGTAATGTATTTTTTTAAGTGCCATCTTTACTTAAAAAAAAAAAAATTATGATTTACTCAGAAAAATGGGGTTCTGATGTGATTATGTTCGTATTTTCATAAAGACTCAAGCCACTCTTCTGAAATGAAGCATGGTCATATAAGCAAGAACCAAGTGGCGCACAGTTGCATTAATTCCCAAAAGCAGTCCCAGCTTCTGACAAACGCCACTGGTCTGGGAGTTGGCACAGCAGGCACAGTTTTAAAGAAGTGGATAGGACCATGTTATAAAAAGAGAAGCTCTGCCTCTATCTTCCTCACTACTTCGGAGACCACCTTGGGAATACGAATGTCAACAAGCAACCACTTTATGAAGAAGTCTAACAATGGGAACAGATTCCAACACTTCCACTCCCGGACAAACAGGATGCTGGCGGCTGCTCAGAAGAGGAAGTACTATGCACAACAAAGAGGGCTGGTAGGAAGGACGCCCTGAAACCGGCTCTGTGGACGTGCACATGTGTCTGTGCCTGTCTGTGGCGCGTCCGTGAGGGAAGCACTTGTATCTTTATAGTGGTGACTGGGATTCCCGGGGCTCATTTCCTGGGTCTTGCTGGAGCACGGTGTTGGAGGACTGTTACTGCCAACAAGTCACGTTTTGTTATACCCGCCCTCTTTGCCGTCACTACAGTGGAATTAATAATCACGGTAGATTCATAACCCTTTCCACTTCACAAGAGTTCAGCAATCCTTCCCTCTTAAATCAACATCGTTGTGGGATAAATAATTTGAATATTGCTCTCATCACTGCCATAAGCTGCACATGTAATAAACCCCCTTCTGCTCCTTTTGTTTGAATGGGCTTGGCTCTTCCCTCTCCCAGCCTCATCCAGGAGCAGCACTCCTATTAAAATTCATGATGTTTCCCTCAATGCAAGCGTCTGTGCAGCTGTCAGTTTCCCAGTTCAAGGATTTTCATACTGCCTGAGAGGACAATGCAAGGCTTGCACTGCTAAGGAAACAGGTCAAACTCAATTTTTCTATTTCAGTTCTGCTGCTGAAAGTGCAGGCTTTTCCTTCCAGAAAAAGCACAACCTTCTGGGTAGGCTCAGCACTTAGAAAGAGGTGAAGAGGGCACCCTCTTTCCCTCACCAGGGGCAGCTGCCGTGGTTTCTTCACACAACGCCTCAGCAACCTTTGTTCCCTCACTGGAGACACTCTAGAGAGCCTGTCTTTTTGCTCTTTGTGTTACTAATACTTCACAGACATAGCCACCAAACAAACAGGACGACAACAAAATACAAACTAAAGATTGGGACATTAAGATCTTTCTGGTATTGGATGCCCTAAGTCCATGGTCATCCTGTTGAGTTGGCTAATTTTTTTTTTCATCCTCTGCTACCTGGAGAAGGAAGGGCAGGAGAGTGGAAAGCACCAGGTCTGTTACACACTGCAACCCAGATCCGGCTCCCTAAACCACCTCTCCCCTCTCCCTCCCTCCCAAACACACTTACACTCTGCTATTTTTGGCAAAAGCTGTGGAAACACTTTATAAGAGGGAAGGAAGAGAAGAACGGAACAGTTTTGAATTTTCAGAAAGTCAATATAATTCAGAACTATCACTGAATTACCGAATCTAACTGGAAGGGAGCTAGAGTCTACATGGTGCTAAACTCCAAGCCTACGTCATTTTATAGACGTGGAAACAGAAGCTTAGAGAAGAGAAGTGCATTCTCTAAGGCACAAATGCAGTGGCAGGGTTAGGAAGAAACCAGGTCCCCTGACTCCTAGGGGCTCCTTCTACTTTATTCCTATAACAGGAAAAGGAGAGGATGCCACAGAGAGATGGATAATCTAATGCCTTGAATCCAGCTAATTTTTCTTGTACTGCCAGGCAAAGATGAGAAAGAGCAAGCCATCCTAAAAAAAGAGCACCAACTAGAGTGAGGAGACCTGGATTCTAATGCCTAAAATTTGTTTGGTAACCTTGAGAAAGTTCTTAACCATTCTGGGTCTCAGTTCTCTCACTCATAAAACTAGGGCCTTGGGGTACATGATCTGTGGGTTCCTTCCAGTCATACATGTGCACGTTTCCACACACATTTGCTGAGATCAGCTATGTGGTTCTGGCACTACATTGGGCACATAAGGGATTTTTTTTTTTTTTTTTTTAAGATGAATAAGAGAAGGTCCCTTTCATCAAAGAGTATTTACATTTCTCCTCTCCTATTATCTGTTAAGTCAAGCCAGATCTTCAAGCATATGGAACAACAAACAAGTAGGAACAAATTACGTTACTGAACACCTACCATGTACAAGGCACAATGGTTGGTAATAGAGGAGCAACAACTAAGAGTAACAAATGAATGACAGTCTCTTTAAGCAGAAGATAAGATACATGCATGTGAGAAGTGAAATAATTTAACAACCTTATTGAGCCATATTCTGGACATGTCACAAGATAGACTCATTTGCCGATTTATCTTTTATCCAGTCAGTAAGGGAGTGGCCTGCAGGACTCTGAAAAAGCTTCCTTGGAGAGGAGGTGGAATAAGTAGACCAGACTAGCCAGAGGGAGGGGTTCAGTTATGACTGTAAAAGAACTAGGCGCAAGAAGGTACAGAACAATGCAGGTTGTGGTAATGCTATTTGATACTATTTCCAAGCACAAATGTTATGCTATAGCCAATGTGTGATTTTCCAGAACATTCCATGATCATTTTTATTTCTATACCTTGTTCATGCTTTTCCTACCTCAGCCCCCACTCAACCCCAGTCCTCATACTCCTCCACCCTCTCAAGGTTGAGTTCAATTCATATTCTTCAGGAAGATGCACTCCAGTTGATACTGATATCCCTTTCCTTATGTCTGATAACATTTACTTTCTATATCATACTGAATTAAGTTAAATTAACTAAAATTAATTTTTGACCAATTCTGTAATGATCTCGATTTTATATGGGTATGTCTTATATCAACAAGACTAAATTCCTTAAGAGAGATTCATACAATACAGATTCTTGAATCATAGACTTAGAAGTTATCGCTGAGAACCCAAATTCTCTTAGTTTATAGGTAAGTAAACTGGGATGCTACCAATAGGAGTCCAAATAAGTCAGAAATACATGCTGAGGACACTGAGAATCTGGCCACCATAGGAGAGAGAGTGCAGTTACTGAAATTGAGATGGTTTTCTGGTAATTGTTGCTTCTATTTCTGTAATAATTACTTTTAAATAAGACAGATGTCTCCATTATCAAAAGCACTTGATTTGACATGGATGGACTCTAAATTTATGATATGTCAAAGTCTTACTGTACACATTTTCAGAAAGGAAGGGTCAGAAACCAAGGTTCTGGTCTTGGTTCTGCCTCTAAATGACGATGAAAATATGGTCAGGTAACTTAGCCTCTTAATATTTCAGTTCCAATTTCCTTCTAGGGGAAATGAAGACATCAGACCAAGTAATTTATAAAGAACCTTTCCACTGTAACATACTGTTTTTCATTTCCCCATATCAGACGGAACACCTTCGTCTTCTATGAACGATGCTACTTCTATTGCCTATGGATATTTTCTACTCATTTCCTTCTCATTGTTTTTAGCCTAACTTTGAAAAATTCTAGTTTCCTCTAAACTGGACTGAGGTCAACTTTTCTTGTAGCTGCAGTAGTCAGGAAACAATTTTACTGATTTCCCCCCTTCCTCACTCCAAATATAAGCAGGGGTATTGTTTTCTTTTTCTTTGAATATTACCTGCATCTAGGGTTGCCAGACAAAATTCAGGACACCTAAATTTAAATTTCAGATAAGTAACGAATCATTTTAGTACAAGTAAGTCCCATACAATTTATTTCTCTTCTGACAACTCTACCAGCACCAGTCAATGAATAACATCATTCCTCAGTTCAATCCTGTGCAGGGATTTTTAGAAACTAATTTTTATACTGGAAACATTTTAGTAATTTTCCCTAAGTTCCTTCGTGTGTCAGATGAGAGGTTTCTCCAGAGTTAGCAGTCTTGGATGTAAACGACCACTCTCTTCATCTAGAACGGTGGGGGGGGGGCGGGGGGGGGGGGTTGCTGAGTAACAGGACACACAGAGCCCAGGAGTGTTTGCCTGAGCCAAGAAGCCAAGAACAAAGACGACGAAGACGTGTGAAATCTGACCAGCATAAACACAGCAACTTGCAGAGGTGGACTCTCCTACTTGCTTTGTGTAGTGATGGCAGAACATGCTCTTCCTGAGCCCCAGGATGCTCACGGGCCTTCCTGCTCATAACATCTATTAAACATTACATCAAATCAGATCATTTATCTTTGACCTTCAAAAGCAACATCACCTTGGGGAAACTGAGATGGCTCAGCTCGTTAATCAGCTAAATAGTCGGAATAAGCTAAAATCTAGAGTTGATCAGTGAGAAACGTGGATTAGCCATTTCTAGTGGACTGACTGATGACATGAAGAACACGATATGCTAAATGTCATTGCCAACTCCTTGCAAAGTTATTAACCTATGAATATTAATGGAAAGCTATTACAGTTTTAGGATTGCAATAGCTGCCACACATATAGAAGTACAGATCTGGGTTCCTGTCTTGGTCCACTAATAATCTAATAGCAGTACTACACAGAAGTATAGCCCTCTCCCTTTTCTTGGAGGGGATGGGGAAACCACAAGATATAATGCCTTTCTAGCTTTTCCACTCAGGTATTAGATTCAATTCTCAAAAGTTAAATTCTGTTAGGTCTTAGCCGAGGTCTGTAGTATCATTTGGCTGACAAATAACTAGCAGATTGGTGCAAGGTCAGAAGGGAGATACAAATTATTTTCTTCTGCAACTTTATAGGAAATCTCCCATGAATATTAAATACACAAACAGTCTCTTTCACAGTCACTTGTGTAGCCACAAAGAGAGTCTGCCCTTAAACCAAGGATATAACTCCTGCAAAGGCCCAAAGAGCTGCCTGTCTGTAGGCCTGATGCAGGATTCTGAGATGTCTATTCCTCTCACCTCCTAACAGTTGAAATAGATAATTTTTTGGCATTTTTTCCTTGACATGAGAAAAGCACATTCCAAATTGCCTTGAACTAACTGACTGAGGGTCCTCTGATGAGTGCAATTTATCTCCTGAATATGAAAGAGAATTCCCTCAACCTTACTCTAGTAAGGTGCCTCCCACAAGAATAATGCACCCAGGCAGGCCCACTGAGCTACCCTTTAATCAGAGGCTATTTTACACGATCATAGTCATCATTAGGCAGAGTCCCGCCCACCATTTATCGCTGTGACAGGGAAGAACTCTGAAAGGAGGAAAGGCTCCCTGCCATTCAGGGGGATCTGAAAAAAGCCACAAGCACTGCTTTTTGAGGGTTGTCTCCTAATCGGAAAAGCACCAGCAATCAGCCCAGTGAGAGCCCACCTCTTCATGACAGTGCACAAAGATTGCACGAGCAGTGAAGACTTTTAATCACTGCTTGGAGCCGTGCTCTAATTACAAATTCAGATAAAATATGCATTAGCATTTGCATCTTAGGTAGTCATTTGTCACACAAAGAAAACAGGAAAATGTTTACTCTTCACACAAGTCAGAACCGAGAACTTCACCCCTCTGGAGATAAAACATTAGAGAAATACTCTCCATTGCACAAGCAACCAAGAATGCTAGGACAAGTGGAACTTTGGTGAGATTTTTAAACAAATATTGTGTATTAGCATCTAAACTCTCCGCAATGATTAGGATCCAGACTTAGACATTGGGTAGGCCAATTAAAATGAATGAAGATAACACTATAAATGTAACTCAAGGATTCAGGGTAACCCCCTGTTGGTTCTAAACGGAGACTCACAAAGACAACATCCTAAGGGTCAAGGTTTCCACTCGTTTTTTTACAGGTCAATTTATGTCCTCTCTGAAGCAGGCTCTTTCCTCCAGCAACATTCACAATTTCAACCATAAAATGTTTTCCATGTGTTCAAGCTAATACACAGTGTGCAGCTGCTTATGACAACAACTGTGGCTAACACGCTGAACATTTAAAAGCAGTCATTAGCAATTGAAGCAAATTCCCCAATCTAACCAACTTGATGTGGGAAGACAAATTAAAAAAACAAACCTCAACCCCGGGCAATCCAATCAGCAGCAACTGTATATAAAATTTCCACCTAATTTCAGCAAACATCCATGGTATTTCTGACAGCTGCTAGACCTACAGTACAGAAATAATGCTAATGCACCCAAAGGCAGACAAAGATCAGAAGAAACCACAGAATTAAACACTCACAGCTCAATGACCACTCTCATATAATTACAAAACCACATAGCCCACACTTGTTAAAAGGTAAGTGCCTTGAAACAAAGAAGTTGCTTCCTTGAAGGTATTATCCATCATTAGAGACAGAGGAATATTCACGCCCTCAGGGGATCTTCACTAACTCTTTGAATAAGCTTGTCTCAGCATGACTGAATCCATTTCTTATCCACAAAATCGGAGATTACGCCTGTAAACCAAAACAAGTGTTTCCATAAATCAGTGTGATCAAAATCGTTAAAGTAGAACAGTAGAGTCTTACAAGTGACAAGAATCAAGGGAATTTCTGTTTCCTCTATATAATGTTATTGCAACTCAAAAATCATTACTACTCAAAGAGACATGTTATGGTTAATCTACACTTGATATAACCAGATTTCAAATACTTTTAAACAGTATACACACTTATTAGTCTTTTAATTAATAGCTGTAAATCTAGCGAGTATCTAGAATTGCTGCAATTTGCTGACGAGTTATAAGCTTTTAATTTAGGGGAGGTTTGGAGGGTAGGGATGGCATGTGCACTAAAAATACAGTCATGTGCCACATAATGGCACTTTGGTCAATGACGAACCGCATATATGATGGTGGTCCCACAACATTAACACCATATAGCCTAGGTGTGTAGTAGGCTATACCATCCAGGTTTATGTAAGTACACTCTACGATGTTCACACAACAATGAAATCACCTAATAAGCCATTTCTCAGAATCTATCCCCATCCTTAAGTGACACACGACTATATTCCTTAGGGCAGTGGTTTCCACTACAGCTGCATATTCTTTAAACGCTGATGCCATGGGCCCCTGCCCCAGACCATTTAATTGGTCTCTCTGGGGCAGGGGATCAGGCATCTGTATTTCACCAATAGCATTCAAAGTCTCCTCCAGGTGATCCTAATATTATTCTAGGGTTAAGAGTCAATGTCTTGGAGAAAAGACATTATATCCTCATTTCCAAGGCAAAACTGAAGGTTATCTCTACAGTGCTGGCATAAAAACTGTAGAGTAATATCAGGAATAAAACTGACAAATAGAAATGGCAAGCAATAGGCTACATTGGAGTATATGAGGAAGCCATTTGGTGTAAACCTAATTCAGCCTGACTTTGTTTTTTCCAAAAGGGCCTAACTGTGGCCGTTGAGCATGCATTGTATATCTGCTTTAAACATTTACTGTGGCAAGAACAAATGGCCTTAAGATAAAGGTGCAACTTCTCCCCACATTGGCATTTCCTTAAGGATAAGCATCTTTCCTTAGGCTAGGAACTGATTGCTGTGCTCGCATTTGACCACCCAGCTCAATACAACAGACCTACCAACCTGCTGTGTTCACCAAGACAGCAGACCTACCTGCTGTGTCCATCAACCACTGCGCCGATAGAGCAGTCTCACGACTATTGTAAAAGGGACATTTCAATCAGATGTGAAACATCCTGTTTGGAGGTATATAACCACTCTGTACACCCCACTTCTTTAGTGCCCTTTCTTCCTTTGGGAAGAAAGGCCCGGGGCCATGGTCCTCACATTTTAGCTCAGAATAAACTCATCTTAAATTTTCATTTATAGATTGGTTATGGATTATTTTCCTCAACAACATGGATATGACAAAGGATTGGGAGGGTGGCTTAGTGGTTCAGTTAGTGTCCTTTACTATGGAAAGTTGAGAAAAATTAGGAAAAAAATAACCAACTTTCCAAGATTGATAAGTTTGGTGATGTCATTCATTTTCTTATAAGGTTCAAACGGGAATGCATGCTAGGGCATTTTAGAAAAGGAAAATCTGATACAAATTAAATAAATTGTTTAAGCATGCATCTCAAACATAATGTTCCCAGAGCTTGCCTACACAATGTTTCTTTTATGTAGCAAGTACTTAATAATAACTAATGTTTACTGAGTTCTTACCATGTACTAAAGCCAGAGAACACTTTCTGAACATTCTCTTGTTTAATCATCACAACACACCTTGAAAGGTGGGCACTTATCCTTATCGTATAGATAACAGACTCAGAGAGATTAGGTTACATAAACATGTCACACAGCATAGGGGTAAGAGCTTGGCTAGGTCCCTGGGCTCTGAATTGGTATATGATCCAGCGTTACTGAATGAAAGAAGGAATGAATGATGATTTAAATAACTGGTTTCAAAAGATAGAACTCGGTTTGATGAGGTGACTGCCATGCAGAATGATTAAACAATTGTTATTTTGCCAATTTTGGAAGAAAGGAAGATGTGTCACACAACCATAGTTCATTCTCAGTACCACTATCCATTAGACAGTTCTACTGTCATAATAAATATTAAGCTGAATGATGGGACCAGGAGGCAGAATAAGAGAGTGAAAAGAAGATTTTTCCAAATTTTGGTCTGAGTTATTGTGCTGTATTTTACAGCTACTTCCAGTTAAACTTATATCAATACCTTAGGAAGCGAGAGTATCTACAACAAGGAAAGGCTTTAAAATAATAGCCTAGGGGAGAAAAAGTTCAGAAAACATCATTAAAAATTATCTGTACATTTGATTTGAAATCATATCCACTAAAACACCTTCAAACATCTACATATTTATCATGTTAACTAAAATTAACACACAGGTCTGAAATTTTAGGAGGGAGGTCATGTAGATACAGATGGAGGATAATATTATTTAATAGCTTTAGGCTGGCCCTAAATCTCCACCCTTAAAACAATGCAGAGTCTGGAGTTGCTCTTCTGTCCCTAATAATTCTACTTTTAACATATTAAAAATAAATCAAAATCAATAAACAGAAGGTGGTGACATGAAGAAAGTCACAGTAGGAAAAATGTTCATGACCCTGCTGAGGCTTGACTAAGCCTGGGAAGAATCATAAACCATAAGCCGGGCAACACATAACCTTGAGGTATCACTCCACTCTCGAGGTAATGAGTCAGACATAGTATCTTATTATTTTCTTTTTAATTTAAGTTCCCTGGACAATTCAGCTCTAAAAAAACAATTTCACAAATCTTGATCTCTCGTCTCCCATTTTCCCAGCCCTTTGTAATTTGCCAATGGAATAAAATACTTACAAATAGAAGCACCCCTCTGTGGATTCCGGGCGCATCTGTGCATACTTTACAATGTATGTGATCTGGTTTCCTTCCTTTCCTCACAAACTGTTAATATATTAGAAACTCAAACTGATTCCAGAGGTCTTTTGTGAGTTACTATACTGAATTATGGGGCGTTGCACTGTCTTTTATCTGTTTCACATCTTATAAATTATCTGATATAATCTAAAGATGTGGAAAAGATCTGAGACCTCTGGGAACTAAAAAATTTGTATTTTGTTTCTTTGTAATGCACATCCTAGATATATTACCCTCTGAACGCACAAACACAGACTGATATCTAGCTCTTGGGGGAAGACCTATCAAGTGGCTCTCTAGGCTTCAGATTCACCAGTATCCATTAATTTTTCTGATTTATAGAGGTTAGCTGAAACTGCAAATAGAAAGTACATTTATTACTGTTTTACAAGACCCTTATGAGTTAAAAGATAGCCCACATCTAGGCGATTCTATGCTGATTTACATCACAAAAGGGAAGCTTCCCCATTTGCCCTTAAACTAAGTTCTCTACATCCTCAGTCACTGATTTTTATAGCCCCTCTTCACAATCTATATAAAGTTCCTACAAAGCAATCAGGTGCTTTACCTAAATATTGCTTTCCCCTCCTTTTTCTTTTTTCTTTTTTTGAGGAAGATTAGCCCTGAGATAACATCTGCTGCCAATCCTCCTCTCTTTGCTGAGTAAGACTGGCCCTGAGCTAACATCCGTGCCCATCTTCCTCTACTTTATATGTGGGATGCCTACCACAGCATGGCTTGCTAAGTGGTGCCATGCCCGCCCCCGGGATCCAAACCGGTGAACCCCGAGCCGAGAAGCGGAACGTGCGCACTTAACCGCTGCACCACCGGGTGGTTTTGTTTGTTTTTTAAACTTAAGAAGTGGAAATGATTGAAAAAACACTGAATTTGGAGTCAGGAATCCTGCCATCAAATAGCTGTGTTATTTCAGTCAAGTCACAGCCTCTCTGGAGTTTATCTCACCAAGAAAATGAAGACGCTGCAGTAGAGGATTTCTAAGTTTCCTCCTACCCATGACCAAATAACAGAAATGTTTCCCTTCCTTTCCCTTCTCTCAGAACTGAGTCCAATAGGAAGAAACTTCCCGGTTGGATGGGATGGTCTGTCCAATCTGCACCTTGTCCGGCTTTAACTTTGAGGTCTTTGAACACACTGAGGAACACCAGTCTTGGCTCTATCTCAATCCACTGTGAAACAAAACAAGTCATTTAGCTCTTTAATATGGCCATTTCCTCAGCCTTACAGGACCCCCGTAGAAGCTTAAGTAAACTACTTCAACTCCTTGAGTTTTGGGTTTTTTACTGCCCAGGGACATCAAGAATCCTAAAATAGCTGTATGAAGTTTGTTGACATCCTCAGGACCTCCCGATCAACATGGTGCTAGAATACTGAATGTAAGTAAAATCTTAAAAGCTGCCAAATAACAAACATATGATTATCATGAGGAACAAAGTGCTCCTCTTAAAGCACCCCCTCCAGCGAAATGAAAATCATCAAGGAGGGTCTGCAAACAAGAGGGGAAAGAAAAATGAAAAGGAAATCACACTTGTTCACTATCTTTTATATGCTGGACAACACGTGAGTTTTACATGCTTCACTCTCTCCTAAGCCCCCTGCCTGGGGATTCAGTCCCATGCTCAGGAACAAAGAAACATGTTCCTCTCTCTTGGCCACCTCCCCTCCTCATGTCCCAACTCCTATCTAATCCAAATTCCATTTTGCCACCAGGATTATTCTTCTAAAAACACTTTCCTGATCATATCACTTTCACTGTCATTACCCAATTTACCTTTGTACAAATTAGAAAAAAAGTTTCCTTTCTTCGATGAAGATTTTAATTTGTATAATATCGCATACCACGAAAGCTCTGTGCAGCAGATCTACCATGGGTCATAGCTTCACGTGCACGTACAGGAGCCCACATTCTCATTTGCTCACAACACCCCCTTCCTCAAAGCCAGGGCACACATGCCAGAAGTGCACACATTCCATTGGCCCACGCCTTCTAGGTGAGGCGACTGTAACAGGTTCCAAGTTGGCAAGTGACAAATATTAGGTCCCTAAGAGTGGCAGATGGCCAAGAGAAGCCACCTTAGGGGACACATTCACACATGCAATAAGTTTACGCATGGATTGTATACGTGCATGATTGTGTGAGCTGGTGGGATGTGTGCAGGAGGGCCTCTCTTCTGCAGCTCCAGGGCTCGTCTGAGAAGCCTGGAATCTCCACACAAGCCACTGTCATGTTAATCCATATGTAGGACTGAATGGTACCACCTTTGATGTGGCATCCTTCTCAAGGGCACAATTTAAGCATTTTACATGGCCTCCTTCCTGCTTACTTTAATTCCTCATTGCTCAAAGAACAAAATTCAAATCTCTTAGCAAAATCTTATTCAAGACTTTCAGAATCTGGCTACACATCTCCCCATTTCTTTTCCCATCATATTCCCTAAAGTTTCCACACGGCATCCTATTCATGAGTCTTTCAATGAGCCATGTACTTTCACTCATTCATGCTACTGATTCCGCTATTCTTTTGATTGGAATACCCTTTTCTATATTGAAAAACCCAATTCATCCTTCAAGTACCTCCTCGAAATGTCACCTTTCCTAAGAAGTTTTCCCTAATCTTCTTTCAGCAGAGTGACTCTAACACTTCGATTATTCATTCAACAAACATTCATTCAACATCTCAGCCTGTTAACAGTGTATCTATTATATTACAGTGTTTTAGTCTGCGTGTAAGAGAGTTCCTTGAAGACATATTTATATTCCCAGAGATTGGCATAGTGCCTGACATATATGAGGTGCTCAATAAAGGACTGCACCTGTACATGCCCATCACTCAGTCCAGGAAGCAAAATCCAAAGAATCTTATCAATTAGTTCATGCATTCTCAAAAGGAGCAACAGTGCCCCTAAGGGAGGTGAAAAGAGGTTCTTGGGAGGCGGGGGTTATGGTTTCATTTGTGTCACACCTCTTCATATGTTGATGCCCTAACCCCCAGTACCTCAGAATGTGACTGTATTTGGAGACAGGGCCTTTAAAGAGATAACTAAAATTAAATGAGTCATATGAGTAAGCCCTAATGCAATCTGACTGGTGTTCTTAGAAGATGAAATTTGGAAACACAAAGAGAGACACCAGGGATGTCCGTGCACAGAGGAGAGACCATACGAGAACAGAGCCAGGAGGCAGCCCTCTATAAGCCAGGAGAAATGAAATCTGCTGACACCTTGATCTTGGACTTCCAGCCTGCAGAACTGTGAGAAAACAAATTTCTATTGTTTAAGCTGCCCAATCTGTGGTATTTTGTTTTGGCAGCCCTGGCCAGCTAATTCAGGCAGCAAAAAAATCTTACGTTACATTGATTTGTGGCACTCCAAACTTGAACCCTAAGTGACAAAATTGTATTCCTTAGTATTTATTTCATTAGGGTGAAATTAAAAGATTTGGAATCAATTAATAAACGCATATAATTAATCACCTTAAATGTTTCTCCATAGAGGGTGATAAGGAAAAAGAAAAGTTGAGAAACATCAAAGTAAATAAAGAAATGTATCTATTATTAAAGTTTGCAACTCTGGACTGATATGTACACACTGCAAAAGAGTGACTCCCCAGAATCTACATGCACACCTATCCTTTGTACCTTCCTTCTTGTTGCAGCAGGGGTGGTGCCCCTCCCTGTGGTGGTCTAAAACCCACGTTTCTCCTGCCTTTTCAGGACCTTGTCAGTTTTTACTCTTTTATGGGATCATTTGCAAGAGCCTTAACTTATTTCTTAAGTCTTTCCCACCTCAAAAATGAAAAGTCTCTACAAACCCCACTTAATCTTTCCCATTTTCCCTCCCCTTCATAGCCAACGTTCTTGGAAGACTGTCTTCACTCACAGTCTCCATTTCCTCCCTGTCTGAGGGCACTCTAATACGTCTTCTACCACCATGTTTCACAGAAGGCTCTCGATCACCAGCAACCTCCACACAGCCAAATCCAATGGGCACATTTCAGTTCCCACCTCACAATGACCTCTTGGAAGCTTCTGTCCATTTACCTCCTCCTGAAAGACTCTTTTATACCTTGGCTTTTACTCCACACACACCTGTTTTTCCCCAACCTCCCAGGCCACTTTTCCATCTATCCTCTTCCCTGTGTCCACTACTGCTGGAATTCTTCAACGCTCAGCCCTAGGCCCCTTCTTTCTTCTTGCTCTACATTCTGTACAGATGATTTTGTTCATGACTTCAATTACCTGTCTAACCTTCCTTCAGAGCTGCGTGTTTTCCTGAATGCACCTCTATCCGCCCATTTGCATAATGTTGACTCTGCCCTCTTCCCATTATTTCTAGGGTAGAACCTCAAAATTCCCAATCTGATGTACAATGCCAGCAAAACCTTCTCCCATAGATCTCTCAAAACTTTTCTCCTGATGCCTGGAAGCCTTTCTCAACACCTCCTGTCAGTAACCAGTCAGCCTCTCTATCTCCCCCTCATCATCCCTGACCCACCCGAAGGGCATCCCCATAGTCCAGGTCACCATGTTCACCATCCAACACATTTTCAGACAGCCTGTAAATAGTTTATTCACTTCTCAGATATCATTACAGCTATTCTCTTCCTTTCATAAAGTAGTGTGTTGCTATATATAAAGACGGAGCCTCTTAAAGACATATTCCAACCCTAAAGTTGATGTGGACTAACTATATGCTTTAGGTGCTATACAGAAGGAAAATACATATCTTGATCCATAAGAAAATTATGCAGCATATACTTATCTGAATGTTGGTGATGTTGGTGAGTTCAACTTTCCAAATTCAGTTTCTCTTAAGACATTTTCACAAGCTATCGTTAATTAAATAACCTTGCACATTAGCATACATTGTTTATTGCTTATAAAGATAAGCTTTCTTAAACGTGACAAAGACAAAAATCAAAAAATAAAAACCCATCACCCCACTTCTGTTTCTGGACACTTAGCTAGTAGAGGCTTCCACAGTTAGTTGACTAGTTCCCTTTACCTGTTTAAAGGCACATGGTAATAATGTGAAAGCGTGCTTCTAAAAATTGAAACAAGGAAATAAAGTACACACCATTATTCCAGATAAAAATTCAAGTTGGATCTGAAATTTAAATCTCTTTACAGAAATGACGTGTCCTGAGATGAAGCCCCATCAATAAAATGAAGTATTTAAGTCACCTTTCTGACCTGAGTCCCTCTTCACAGTAAGTACCCTAAGAGAATAGGGTCCAAGTTTGTTTATCTTTGCATCTCTAACACATAGTAAGACTCTTGGTACAAAATGGATATTAATGCTATAGAACTGAATAAATGAATCCTTCATTTCAAGGAGCTCATAGTCTAGTAGGGTAAGAATGTAATTAAAGGATTCTTATGATCAGTGTCCAATAGCAAATGAAGAGAAAGATGACAAATGGATTGCTGGAAAGACCAAAGACAAAGAGACTTTTGAACTAAGCCTATGTAGCAAGTTGAGTTTTGTTGCCCAGCATCCATGTTTCCACTTCTCTGATAACAGAACATACTTTTTCCTTGGGAAATCTCTCTCCACTCAATCCGGGATGGCCTTTGATCAGTACAATCAGAGCAGTGAGTCTCCAATTACAATTTGATTCTGAAATTATGCCGTGATGTCAAAGTTCCTTCAGAGATGCTTGCTGGAGCGATGGAGGGGAACCTAGAACAACGTCAGAACAGCCCTGAAGCTGCCGGGGGCCACAAGGAGAAGAGAAGCACAGACAGCAATGGTGAATTCTTCAACAGCTGCCAATGCTCCGTGGACTTTCACACCTCCGTGCCTTTGCTCAGACCACCTAAAATTCTTTTGCTCCTTCACCAGTTGAAGCCTTACTCATTCGTCAAAGACCTTTGTTTAAATATTCCAACCTCTGAGAGGCGGGAAGATGTTCTCAGTCAGAATAAGTCATTCCTTTGTTCTCACAGTATTTTGTTTAGTATGTTAAAGCATTTCCCAAGCTAATTTTTCAGCTCCTCTCACTGACAAGTCAATAACACTGGCCTTGAAGTTGCTCTGTAAGCCTGCTCCATTTAAAGCACCATTTTAAATATTCAAACACCAGCAAGACAAGAGTCTTTTTCTTTCTTTCTTTTTAAATAAAAGAGGGGGGCTTTATTATTTAAATTAGTCTTTGAGCAGTGATGATGCATATTTGTGGTCTTACCTTAACCATTAATTATAGTCATTTTCAAAAATTAAATCTAAGTCACCATTCAGCTACTTTGAGGGCTACGTATGGGGAATTCATTGTTCTGAAGTAGTTACTGGGCTTTCATTTTCTCTGATGTGCATATAGCATAAAAAAATCATTTGTCAGACGAGTGCTTTCAAATTATGTATGTATTTCCCACTCAGGCTGAGATCCTGACGACTCATGGGATCCAAATCTTTCAGTTGCTACACTGTTCCCTCAGGTTTTTTTCTCCTGTTCTTATTAAATATATATATATTTGTATTTATATAAAATTTATGTATATGTAAAATATTTATATATTTACATATATGAAATGTTTTCTACACTTCATTGAACAACTTGGTACATGATTCAACTTGGCATGAAATATGTTAATTGAATGAGGTGGTATTATAATAACGACATTAATATTATGCATAGCACCTTATTTCATTATACATTTTAACTAGAACCACCTTTTTAAAAAAATCTTATCAATAATTACTGGGAAAACATCACTGACCTTTTTAGGTCTTATCAAGAAACACATTTTCCATTTCAAGCTTCTTGAGAAATAAAACATTCAAAATGCTATTTTTCTAGACATCTGAAGTACTTAATTCAGTGGTCCTTATCTTCAGAAAAATTCCAGGGGCCAAGGAAAGGCCGTAGCCTCAGGCAAGGAGCTAGCCTGTCTTCACTCTAACTTATTCCTTTCTGGGGCATGTGACCACCCCAACATCCAAGTTAAAGATCTTGACTCTTCCATGGGCTCAGATATGTTGACCAGGATGTTTCCCCAGATTCCCAAATCATTGTGTCGTCTGCAAATTCTTTACATGAGTTGCCCTTTCCAAAAATGAAGGTTGCACAAATGTTGTGCACAATGTTTTCCCTCTCCTTCCTACATAGTTGGGGTATGATGTGGGAAAGGATCAGCACACAACTCCTCCGGGAACAGTTTCATGATATAGTTAGCCGCTAAAGACAAAACAACAATAAAATCAAAACCACCTGAGGGAGAGCTGGAGCCCAGCAGGGCAGCGGGTGCTGAGGCACTGCCTACCCGGACAGCCCTTCCCTGGAAGGGTAGGTGCTAGAGCCAGGAAGACTGTAGCCACAACCTCACTGCTGGGAACAGCAGACAGGGAAGGAAGGAGCAGATCTGGCCAACCTTTTCAGCTTTGCCCTCCTTTATTTCAGTTGGGAAAGTTCCCACCTGGGGCTCCACCAGACAGGCTGAGAGAAATTCACAGCTCATTAAAGGCCAGCCACTCACCAGACAACAAAGGCCAAGAGGCAGGCAATTGGCTCTTAGTTTGCTAGCTATAATTTCACTCTATTTTGGGCATTAGGCAGGAGATGGGAGGAGACAGGCCTGAATAATGCGTCTAGAAGGGCTATTACTCACCAAGAGGGCATTAAGCCCTACATAAATAGAAGTGTCAGGCTCAAGGGTAAAGGCCTGGAGAATCACCTCTGTATTTTTAAAATGATAAATGCCACATTTATCAAGTTCTTACTCTCTGCCAAACACATGCTAAATGCTTTTAACATGTTATATCTCACTTAATCCTGACAGCAGCCCTGTGAGTTGGTATAATCATTCCCATTTTACGGATGAAAAAGACGTTATGACCATCATTTTACAGACAAATAAACTAAGCTTCAGAGCAATTAAATGCAGCTCCAGACATCACTCAGGCTAGGGTTTGAAATCTAGGCTTCTGGCTCCAATTCCAGCACTCTTTCTATCAAGGTACAGCATATCCTCTTCACTACAGAGAGAGAGAAAGAGTACTGTATTAACCTTTCTGAAATGGTGAGGATATGCAAGATTTACAGATATAAAGTGTTCTTCCTTTTTCTAAAAAATTCTATCTCAGACACATTTAGTTAAACCTCCCATTAAACATTGAAACCCTAGGGGAGTGAAAAAAACTCCCCCCGTTTTTGCTAAGTTAGCATGTTATATATACACTCACATGCACTTCAGCTATGCTCCTTGAACAAAAAAGCAAAAAACATTCGTTTAAAAACTCAAGCAATTTAAAAATGTAAAGCTTTGTTTGGACTAAAATTGGGTCCTTTTGCTTTTACAAGAACTGGATACACAATTCAGTAGCACTTTAACAGTCACTGGACTACCTCATCACCAGCCCCAACCAACCTGCCAGAATATCTTGCACTCTAGCCCAGAATCAGTGCGGATTTTCTGTATTAAATGCAATTCCAAAGCCTAAAGTGAGAGATATTCCACAGTGCAAAGAAAAATGTGTTCCTGCTTCTTTCTCCATGAGAAAAGAAGCTTTTATGTTGTGAAACAGCATGTTTGCCAAATGACCTTAAACATCTTCACAAAACGTTAAGCGAAAAACCTCCAAAAACCACAAAACACTTCACTTCATGCCAGTCATAACCAGTTGCCAAAATGCCTACTACAATTAAGACTTGCTGACTCTCTCTCTACAAGGTTCTCCATTTCTTCTGTGAAACATTCTGGCTGAATGACACACTGAACCTTCAGCACACACAAGCTACTTTCTGGTAGCCCCCAAACACTGGCTTCCACCAGCTGACTTTAATACATACGGAAAGTTCTGTTTCTTCCCAAACCTGTTGATACCAGCTGTACTTGTTAAAATTATATAATTAACTATTGTAGAAATATGACTATGAATACTAAGTTTTTCAATGGAAATTAATCTGAATGATTTGGAAATGCTCCATAAAGACAGGTTAACTAAAATAAATTGCTATGGAATTCAATGTTCTCAAGACATCTTAAATTTGGGGGATGAAGACCAATAAGAACTTAAATGGATACTGCCTTCAGATTGGTTCACAGGTGTCTAAGGTCTCACTCCATTTTAAAGAACTGAAACTAGCACTTTATGGACTCTGCATTGTAGATATGGTTTACACAAGAGAGACAAGGTTGAACTTTCTTCAGCTGGTCACAGTCCAAGCAAAGGCCTTGGCTCTACATCAAATATTGGTGAATCAGAGAGTACTTATTGTTTTAAGTTAAAATTTACTGTAAAAGGTACATGTAATTTGTTACGATCCTTTTAGGTAAGACTTTTGATCTACCAATAAACTACTAGATCAATTACATTAAAAGAAGAGGATTTTTACTGCAATTCTTTTTTTTTTTTTTTTTTGAGGAAGATTAGTCCTGAGCTAACTGCAGCCAATCCTCCTCTTTTTTGCTGAGGAAGACTGACCCTGAGCTAATATCCGTGCCCATCTTCCCCTAGTTAATATGTGGGATGCCTACCAAAGCATCGGTGCCACGTCCGCACCCGGGATCCGAACAGGCGAACCCCGGGCCGCCAAAGCAGAACGTGTGCACTTAACTGCTGTACCTTGGGGCCGGCCCCTACTGCAATTCTTATTATGAGCAACTTTTTAATACTATCACAGTTCACCTTCCAGGGCAACCCTTATTTCAATATCTACCTTATTCATCACTTGACAAAATATTTTTTCAATTCTTTACCAATAAATATTGCCCAGAATGGTATTTCACTTAACCTGTATAATACAGCTCTCCAAGAAATGTAAAAACATCACGGCCAGAAAGAAGGGTGATGCACTGGCAACATTCTCCTCAAACTGGACATGCCACTGAGTATACCATGGATTGTGCACCTGACCCTGTGTACTGCCAGCATCAGCTCCACAGGCAGGCAACTTTCTATGAAGTACAGGTGTTTCCTCTATGGCCCAGTTTTCACGACACAATTATACATAATGGGGTTGAATTAAAATTATTAAAAATAAATTATGAAGAATGAAACTGATTACAACCAGGTCAGGGTCAGGAACCAGCAAGCACCAAGTACGTGGGACAAAGCAACTGTACAATTTATTTTTTCTTTTTTTTTTTCTCCCCAGATCCCCCCAGTACATAGTTGTATATTTTAGTTGTACCTCTGGTTGTGGCATGTGGGATGCCACCTCAGCGTGGCCTGACGAGCAGTGCCATGTCCATGCCCAGGATCTGAACCAGCGAGACCCTGGGCTGCCAAAGTGGAGCACGCGAACTTAACCACTGGGCCACAGGGCTGGCCCCTATACAATTTATTTATTTATTTATTTATTTTTAACTTTTTATTGAGATTATGATAGTTTACAACCTTGTGAAATTTCAGTTGTAAGATTATTGTTTGTCAGTCATGTTGTAGGTGCACCACTTCACCCTTTGTGCCCACCCCCATCCCACCTTTCCCCTGGTAACTACTAATCTGTTCTCTTTGTCTATATGTTTAACTTCCACATATGAGTGGAGTCATACAGAGATTGTCTTTCTCTATCTGGCTTATTTCACTTAACATAATACCCTCAAGGTCCATCCATGCTGTTGTGAATGGGACGATTTTATCCTTTTTTATGGCTGAGTAGTATTCCATTGTGTATATACACCACATCTTCTTTATCCAATCATCAGTCGACGGGCACTAAGGTTGCTTCCATGTCTTGGCCCTCGTGAATAACGCAGCAATGAACATAGGAGTGCATGGGTCTCTTTGAATTGCTGGTTTCAAGTTCTTTGGATAGATATCCAGTAGTGGGATGGCTGAGTCATAAGGTATTTCTATTTTTAATTTTTGAGAGATCTCCATACTGTTTTCCATAGTGGCTTCACCAGTTTGCATTCCCACCAGCAGTGTATGAGGGTTCCTTTTTCTCCACAACCTTTCTAACATTTGTTATTTTTTGTTTTGGTTATTTTAGCCATTCTAACTGGTATAAGGTAGCATCTGAGTGTAGTTTTGATTAGCATTTCCCTGATGATCAGTGATGATGAGCATCTTTTCATATGCCTATTGTCCATCCGCATATCTCCTTTGGAGAAATTTCTGTCCATATCCTGTGCCCATTTTTTGATCCAGTAGTTTGATTTTTTGTTGTTGAATTGTGTGTGAGTTCTTTTCATATTATAGAGATTAACCCTTTGTCGGATATATGATTTGCAAATATTTTTTTCCAGTTGGTGGGTTGTGTTTTTGTTTCAATCCTGTTTTCCCTGTAGAAGATCTTTAGTCTGATCAAGTCCCATTTGTTTATTCTTTCTATTGTTTCCCTTGTCTGAGAATATGTACAATTTATTTTTGATGCTTATGCTTTCTTACCATTTTATCTCAATTTGTTTATCATAACAATGGTATAGAAATAATTGCTTTGGGTGTGGTCTTTAACATACCTAGCTTTAAGTAGGTAACTCAGCTCAAGCTCTCTATACAAAAACTGACTTCAGAATATTAATTCCCACTTTCTGCCTCATAGTGTACAACACACTTTTACATTTATTATTTCAACTGACCCTCAGAAAACTCTATCAGGTAGGAATGGCATGTATTGTGATCTCCATTTTACAGATGGAGTAGCTGAGCCTTAAGTCACTTACCCAAAGTGGACCACACCTTGAGTGGTAAGACTCTAAAACTCTAAAACACTTCTCCTGTAAATCTTGTCATAAACAAATGACTCAATTGGGTTAGGTATTTTACAATTTTTATCTCAGAATGGGTCAAGGGCCCTTGGCATCACTGATGGCAGGAAATCAGATGGCCTCCACCATTTGAAGATGAACAGGAGGCTAGGAAGTACGAATCAGTTTTGCTCAAAATTTCATCTCCAATATTATTTGAATAAATTAATTTTGCTTGTGAAGTTGTACAAGCTCTTCAGGATCAGAAGCCTTACAAATTTTGATACTCTCTGCCTTTTTGAGAGAAACTTCTCTTTTGATACGAAGTTTTGGTACTCTGCATTTTTGAGAGTGATTTCATAACTATTTCTGTGAGGTACTGTAGAAGAAACAGGAGCTTTCGGAGTCAAAAAGATCAGGAGTTGGCATTCCAGCTCTAGCTACATACTAGTTGAGTGACCTCAGGGAAACTGATGTTGAAAGAGTTTAAGTTACTTCGTTATCAATAAAACTGGGCTAAGGCTACCCACCTCCTTACATCTGTCATGAGAATTAAGTGAAGTAATGTATCTAAACCACGTAGCACAGTGTCTGCCACATGGAAGGTAGTCTATAACTGTTTGTTTTGTCATCCCTCTTCCTTCAGTATTTAGAAAAATTATTTCCTACAATTTCAGTTTGTCTCAATTGGCAAAAGCAAATGACAACCGCAACAAAATATTTTTGCCAGCACTTGGGCTTTAAAGAGAAAACAGTGTAAAAGTAATAACAGCTAACATTTACTCAGCACCTCTTAGGGCACCAAGCACCCTGGGGGATGTTTCTATTATCATTCCCTTTTACAGGTAAAGAAACAGGTTCAGAAAGATTACGTAACCAACCCAAGATCCCAACTGTGACTCCAAAGTTCGCTCCCATAACCACTAACCACCTGCTTCCCAGTAAACAATGGGGGTGGTGCTTGGTGATGCAGAGGAGATCAAAGGCAACCCCGAAGAGAGAGTGAGAATCTGAGTCTGCACTCCTTGAGACATCTCCTCTCACTGTCTGGAATACTTCCTTCCAAGGTTCTTCTTAAGAAAAACCTTTACACAGAATTGAGAGTTTTCTTATGGAGGCTGCTTCTTTATACTTATTTTGACAATTAAAGCCTAAGTTCACTAAAGTTATGAACCACATCTTAAGGACTTTTGTGTCTGTTGAGCACAGAGTCTTGAAATCAGGGGAGCTCAAACAATTGATTTAATATATTATTTCCCCTGGAGCTTGGCTCATTGTTAACTCCAGCACAGATTCCATAAATAAAATGCTAATGTCAACAAATACCGGAGAAACTGACGCTAATTTGGAACATGAATGAGGAAAGCAAATGCTGTAGAAGTTTAGCATGCTAAATAATAAACAAAGGAAACAAAAGAAACTAAAAAATTCCAGGAAGACATTATATTTCTTTCTTTCTTTTTAACCCTCCATTCTATTCAACTGAAAGGGTGCAATGGCTTAGAAACCATTATCTACTATTATCCTTCAGAGAAGGAAGATCTGGGGTCAATTATGACATTTCAAATTACCAAATCATTATTCCTGGTGAGTAATTCAAATGATACCACCTAAGACACCGTGTTAATTATACACAAGTGATGACAGATGAGCTCCTGAAAACTGCAGATCTAAAGAGGGAGTCGGAAGAGAGTGATGAAAGAAAGATTCAAGGAGAATATTTGGCAATGCAGGGAATTAAATGGAAACTACACTAAATAATTATTTTATTCATGACAGCTTGATAAACATTTTTCATTACTAACAGAAAAAAAAATTCAGACATTTCATGATTCTCTGTCTAAAAGAAAGATACTAAAATAGTTTAACTTAACATAGTATGATTTCATTGCTGCAGAAATTTTCCTAAAAGAGGACTGAAGCATTTAACATGTCAAGCATCAAACCTCAAACTAGGGTTTGAGCCAATTTAGTGTGTTATGATTATAGCTGTATCGTTCACCACAGTAACTAAACTTCAGAGCATGAAATCACGCTACTTTCGTGAGGAAGGACTCCTTGTCTTGGAAAACAAAGTTAAGAAACCATGCAAACAAAAAACATTTCAACAGCATCTTTCAAATCTTTGTAAAGTAGTTCTCATTTGCTCTAAAGTCCCATTTTTCTTCACATCTTTCTGCCAAGAAATGGATGTGCACCTCAAGTTTATCACTCTCTAATCCTTAATATCTTTAAAATTCTCCTTTGTGCCATGACCTGTTTAGATGCTTTCAGTGGGAACTCTGTGAAGAAATGAGACAATGAATATTCCTGGAAGACTGGTCTTGTAAAGATGCTGATAAAATGTTAAGAGCCAAATGCTAAGAAACTAACAAAGCCCTGTGCACCAGGTGTCCTTAAATGGTTTCCATCTCATATGAAACAAAACTTTAAGGGCTTATTCTTCTGTTTCAGCACTCCCTTCTAAGCCCTATTTAGATCGACAAAATGAAACACCAACAGGAACACCTGAGAAATAAAACCTAACCCTGTCATCACACTGACTGCAGGCAGAGACCAAATTGACTATTCTGGGAAACAGTCAAGTGCCAAACTCGAAATATTTCACCTTAACTTACAAAGCTTTTCAAATACAACTTTGAAAACAAGTCATGATCTGAGGAAGGAAGGTTAGCATGAATCATCCTAGAACTTTTATAACCTTAAACTTCAGGGAATTTAATGAAATACTGCCCAGCATTAAGAATTAAGAAATATTATGGAATTAAAACTCTCAGGCTAAGAAAATGCCATGCCAACTCTGCCACCCTAAAACCACACCCAAAGTCACACACAGTTTGTAATTTGGTTTCAAAACCATAAATGAAAAAGCTAATCAGCTGAATTCGCATGTTCAAAGAAAGAGAATGAGTTAGAATGAAGTGTCATTATTCTTTCCTCTGGCTAGGTAGACACTTATCAGTTGGCCACTTTAAAAATCTGAACAATAAAGAAGTTTTCCATCCAACATCTCTAAACATTCTGCAAAAGTTTTGAAAACCATTAGGTACACAAATACGATAATGCTTATTACAATTCAGTACACTTATTTTATTTACTAGTTCCAATCATTTCATTATTATCAACAAAGTATTTCAAACTCTTTATAGTATTCTCCTTCTTAATATCTAAAAGCATACATTAACTAGAACAAAAGAAAAATTTTTTTTCAATAAAAATAAAGCAGGAGTACCTTCATGGATTCTGGTGAAAAGCAAACAGGAAAAGAATAGGAAGAACAAACAGAACACATTAAATTCATCACCACCACATTGACTTATCTTTAACCCTTGAGCCTGTGGCAGTACATACTTCACGGATACTACAAAGTCTTTCGTGGAAAAGTCCGTTTCTCCCAAGCAGTGCGTTTGTGAGCAACTCTGCCACTTTCTCCTGCCTGCCACACACAGCATCACACTGAGCACTTCAACCACGTGGAGGCCTTTGTTGGCATTGTCGTAGGCCCCCTGAGTCCTGAAGACGCATGAGGCTGCATGAGGAGCCTCCATTCTGGCTAGAGAAGGCCTATTACATACTTATTTCCTCTTCAGCCCCACTCAGCTGGAGAGAACAACGTGAAAAAGGAGCTAATTTCTTCTGTAGGAGCTTAAATTCTAAGAAATAAGGCATTGCAATGTAACAAATAAACAAATCATCACCTTTCTGTTTAGGTTCAGAATTTCGAGTTACTTTAATACACGTTATGAAAAAAATCTGTTATGTTTATAGTTTGTGCAAAGGGAAACTTGCATTCTACATTCCCCTCTTTGACTTATGATCAGAGTCCTTGATTCTATTACATCCAATGGTTCATTAAAGCTTTATTTTTATGCCATAATGAGATACAGACCAACATCCACCCTTATAGACTATGAAAGGCTAAGCTATAACTAAGCAGTGACATTCTGGAGGCATAATTTGCCTGTAACATTTGCCAAAATGTACAAACAAAATATATCATGTGGATGAGATATGAGCAAACAAAATTAATTTCATATAAACTTTGAAATTATACTTCTAAAAAGATGGTTTGCAAAAACAATGACGCTCAAATATACTGGAATATACTCCTGGCTCAAGATGGCATTAGCTTTGGCACTGTAGAGCCGCCATACTCTGCATAAGCCAGTTTCTGCCTCTCCTGGCAACACCAACACCACTTCATTGGTAATGATCCATGATGCATTAGCTCAGCTAGGAGCCCCACAGCCTGTGCTGACTTTGCTTTTTTCTGCAATCTCCTGGAAAGAAAAGGCCCTTTCAGAGTCTTCAGAAGCACTGTAACAGCCACTGCGAAGCTCCCTTTCTCCCTTTGGGGATTCTCATTTCAATTGCAAACACACCTTGTGGGAGTACAATTTAATTCTACATCTCCGTGTAAGTTAGTACATATCACACTATGCTGTGGCTAACCATTGAGCAGTCATCTGAAGCCATGCTATCAAGTCAAGAATATCACTTCACTGGCACCCACCCAGCACTTGGGATACACACTTCTTTTACACACCCAGTCTGCACTGTATCACTTGACACTGGCATCACTTCAGATGTGTTAATTTTGCTTTTCCCCAACTCCTTGCTAGCTTCTTGAAGATGGAGACCACATCTTAAGTTCTTTGCTAGGTATAACACATTATGCATACATGGCAGGTCCACAATAAACGTTTGATTTCTTTTTGCTAAATAATTCTCACATTTAAATAACTGAGACCTGAAAAATCCAAAAGCAGATACAACCCTTCAAACTTTTCCACCAGATTCCTAAATTCACAAAATAGACTTGCTTTAGCTATCACTGAGCATTTAATTGGCCAAACAGCAACTTTATATTTCATTTATTGTAGCAAAAAAATGTAACAGTTACTGAGGACTTACAACGGGTCAGGCTCTGTGCCCTGCTAAGAGGTTTACATAGACCACCCCTCACTGAATCCCCACAGCTACCTTAGATGGTGGACAGGACCCTTCTTTCCTTTTTAAACTAGGAGGAACTGAGGCCCAGGGAGATTACCTACTTTGCCCAACATCCCACAGCTAGGGTGATAAAGCCAGAAATCAAGCCCAGGCAATTTGGTTGTGGAGCCCAAGAGCTTACCCTCTATGTTCTTGGAGAAACTACTCCTATTTATCACTAGTTCATGATACTTGATAATCCTGAAACTACTTTCAGAAACTGGATTACATCTAATCTCAACTAACCTGAGAAGAGTAGATATAATTACAAATAAGAATACGCAGAGAGAAAAATTTCATGCACATAGCCTTAAAGCATCAGATATAGTACCTAATTCCTCTATCTTAAAATCCAGTATGTGGTGCTTTCCACAGGCTCCCCTGGATATGCAACCTTATAATTAGGTGGTAGATGAAAAGGATGTGGTTCGGGGTTTAATAATATCATTTTACAACACATTTTGTTATGGAATGGTATTTTAAGCAATATGGAAAATACAGGTGGTCACATTTTATGAGTAATTTTCCAAAGCTCATTTGAAATCTTGTTTGAATTTTCCTATGGGGAAGAAAAACTTATAAACGAAGATAAGTTTCCAAAATACTGGCCGCCCCAAAGCCTATTTAACTCCCAGAGTAACTGATATATATAACTAATCCTTTAATATGGGCAGTTCCTGACCCCTTTCCTTTGGCATTTTACCATTGAGCCTGACACAGAATAGGTGCTTCATCAACATTTATTTTCATTTGCAGTCATTTAGCTTTCACTAGTAAAAGCTTATGTTTCAGGCTTCTGTGATAGATTGCACTACTGTTCCCTGTTCTCCATCCCTCCCTGTACCCATATCCTTTGCATATATTTCATCCCCTCTTGACGCAACAGCTTGGCCATGTGACTCACTTTGGCCAACAGAATGAGGCAGAAATAATGTTCGAGTCTAGGCTTCCAGGATCCACAAGTATTTCGACTCGCTCCCTTGTGCTCCTGATATACCATGAGAAGGTCTGGGCTAGTATGCTGGTGGGAAGAGGATGAGAGACATGTGGAAGAAAGCTCCCTGAGCTAGCTGTCCCAGCCAGTCCCACCCTATTCTCTGCTGTCTTGCAAATTAGCTGCCATCAGCAGAGCTGCTGCAGCCAATCCTTAAAGAGTGAGAAATAAATGCTTATTTCTGAATGCCATTGAGTTTGGGGTGATTTATTATGCAACAAAATATAACTGATATGATTTTGGGGGGGGTGGATAAGGAAGATTCCCCTGAGCTAACATCCATTGCTAATCTTCCTCTTTTTTTTCCTTGAAGAGGATTAGCCCTGAGCTAACATCTGTGCCAATCTTCCTCTACTTTGTACGTGGGATGCCTCAACACCATGGCTAATCAGTGGAGTAGGTCCACACCCGGGATCTGAATCCGCGAACCTGGGCCACTGAAGTGGTGCGTGCCGAACTTGAACCACTCAGCCACAGGGCCGGCCCCACAATTTTTTAATTGTAGTTATGTACTAGGCAATTTCACAAATTATCTTACTTAATCCTGAAAACTTTGGGATTTGAAAACAACAACTTTTAGTCCTACCTTCTAACTCTACCAGTTCATATGCCTGTTTATATATTTTTTAAAATCATTTGTACAAGCCCTACCCTAAGCCTGTGAATGAGAGTCTCCTGGGTGTATGGGGGTCTATGGATCTATTTGTTTTAAAGCTCACAGGCAATTCTGATTTGTAGCCATGGTTAAGAACCCCTAATTGACAGACCCAGAAGATGAAGGGCCAGCCTATTCATAGTTCAGATTTTGCCTCACTTTCACTTTTAGGCAGGGCGTCAAAGTCCATGGGAGACTGGCACTTAAGGCACATCAAGTTCACAGTGGATAATATCAAGAATAAGACTAACCCTGCTGGGACAATAGATTCCAAATACTTCTCCTCGCAACCCCCAGTCACCTCCAGGTGCTTTTTGCAATGATGGTTCCCAGGACCTCTGGAGATGCTAATGAGAACCACGACAATTTATGAGTCAAGTACCATGTGTTAGGTCCTGTGCTAAATTCTTTAGCATAAATCTTACTTCATTCACATTTAGGAAAGAGAAAAATGAGGTTAATAAGTACTTTGATGAAGGTCACACCATTAATAAATAGTGGATTCAGTATCAAATTCACGTCTGTCCAATTGCAAAGCCCTCGTTCTTAATCTCTAAAGTAAAGCACTCCAGCACCAGTCACTCTCAGAAAGGCTCCAAGGAAAATATATTTGAAGCAACGACCTCTCAAAGGTCTCCAGCAATGAGGTACAGGCTTGCAAAAATTCTAGCCACTGTCAGGACCAAGGTGGGATGGAAGGAATAGATGGGATACAGCAGGGGTGTGTGAAGTGGGGGTGGGGAGGGAAACGTGGTCACAGATGGAGATCCAGGAGCAATCATTTGGTGAATATGGCAATTTTTCAAATATCGGAAGTCCAAAATTCAAAACTGCCTGCATGAAAATCCAGAAGCTTGGTCTGTTAGGTACATCACACAGTAGATATAGTACTGACAACATACATCAAAGAAGTATTTATTTGGCTGCTTGATAAATTTGTGATTATTTTTCATCCTGTAGCCTCCACATCTCTGAAGCTAGGATAATGTCCTCTGGAAATAGCGCCAGAAGACTTAGTCTGAAGTTTGGTGTCTGCCAGTTGCCAACTCCATGGAAAAGTCACAGCCTCTTCCGAATCCAGGTTGATCCATGAAACCACATTCCAGGCACCTGGAGGCTGCTCCTTCTCCCACACCCCTTTTCCTCACAGTAAGGTGAGAAGTAAGTACCTGCTACATGTTCACAGTGACTTCTCCAGTCACTTCTCCACTCTTATTTAAAAGAAATTCCCAGGGCCCGGTGGCGTAGTGATTAGGTTTGTGTGCTCCACTTCAGCAGCCTAGGGTCTGCCAGTTTGGATCCTGGGTCACGGACCTGGCATCACTTGTCAAGCCACGCTGTGGCGGCATCCCACATAAAACAGAGGAAGATTGGCAACATATGTTAGCTCAGGGCCAATCTTCCTCACACACAAAAAAAGTCCCTATTTCTTGGAGTCTCATACCATCTAATTACAGCATTTGGTATTTTTCAGTTCTGACATTCCTCCACTTTCCCCTAAGGCTTTAGAACCTGCCTTACAGCCTCTTGCTCCCAAAGAGTTCTATTATCTTGGGTGATATCATAACAAATATTGATGGTGAGGACAACCTCCTCAGTTCCAGTGTGCCCAGTACTGCCACAGTTCTTCAGCCATTGTAGCCCACTGCCACATCCTGGATTATTCTGCAGAGGGACCCCACTTCCAAATCCTTTAAATAAAATATTCCCCATGATCACAACTTCCTGTTCTTCTAACTCTTAGCCCCACTACGCCTATACATTGATCTCTGGAATTTCAGTCCCTTAACCACACTCCTTCCTCCATCTATGAGATTCCTCTAGACTTGGAATTCCTCTAAACTCTTCCCCCGATGGAATTTAACCTTCATGAGGGCTGAAACCTTGTCATGCTCATAGTTGTAGCCTCCATTCTAGATACTCATTTTTGCAAAATGAACGAATGAACCCTTGTGTTTCCTTCAGGTGGTTTTCCCTGCCAAGTATGGGTTCAGTGCCCCTCTTACATCCTTTCACAGCAGCACCTTGTACTTGCTCTATCAGACACCTATCACATTGTATTTTATCATCCTTCACTGCTCTCCTCTTGGGAGCAGTGCCAAGTCTTAGACAAGAATTGTATGCCTTGCACTTAGCTCAGCTTCTTGCACATAATAATACTCGCTATATCTGAATAAGTGATAACATTTAAGGGCTTGTCTTCAGGGTAGTGCTTTATGGACTACTAATCTAAGGGGATAGCAGCAGGGTATTCTACACGAAAGGATTCCATGATCGAATAATTTGGGAAAGGTTCTAACAGGTTTCTTCACTGCATGACTTTTTAAAGGCTTTATATGCTAATATGCACTGTGAATCTTCAAGAATTAAGCTTTTCCCAGAAATAACTTGAAACTCTGTTTTTATATATATCTCATATGGTATGTGCATGTATCTGTGTTACAGTGGGAGAGATTGATTTTGATTTTTTTGGAACCACTCGTCCAGAGAATAGAGAAAAATAATAATTTAGAAAAATAATAATTTAGAAAAATCTAAAATTTAGTCAATAAATTGCTTAAAAGCATTCTAAGCAACCATTTCATTATAAAATGAATGAAATTGGTATTTCTTCATAGTCAACAGTCTAACATTATCAGCTGGTTTAGGCAAGTCAGTAAACAGTTATTTAGAAAGATGTATTCATTTAAAGAGCAAAACAGTATCAAAAGGGAACAGTTGCTAACCCAGTCTCCTTAGAGAAATGGAAGGCTGCAAGGAGAAAGAACACATGACTTTAGGGAACTGCTGGAATGAACATCTACAAACCAAAACTGTAGTTCAATAGCACACCAGGCTGCAGAAAACAGGATGAATTTTTAGAAGGCAGAAAAATGAAAATTTTTAAATATTTTAAAATCTTTGCAACAAGAAAGCAATTATAGATGCCACCTAGGCACTGTGTTTTAGAATTGTTTCAGAGGTGATAAGACAACTTAGTGAGCCCAAAAAAACATTGATATGTGAGCCATTGCTACACGCACAAACACAAAAGACACAAACTGCTTCTTAGGAGTGACTGAAATTTTCATCAAGACATTTTCAGTTATCTTGTCAACATATCAAGCACTGCCTTATCCGTTTATTTCACACAATAGTCCCTACCATGGGAATGCCTCAAAATATTTTGAACACAAAAGTGACATTCAGAAGAGAATGCTTTCAAAATGTGTGATCTCAGTTCTTAAATTTCAACATTGTGTCACAAATACTCACTTCTGTTTTCCAAAGGAATTCCTTTAATCATGAAATAATTACAGACTGGACAATATTTTGGGCCATATCAGTTTCCTTTAAAGGCATGCAAAGTCCTTATATTCTTTTCCTATCTGACTCTTTTCACCTCCTCACTGTGTTACAACCCTTGTTTACACGAGATGACTCACGAACTGCAACTAATGTAACTTACTATTAGTAGGACATTTTATTTTTACACATTGTAATTACCTGACACTTAATGATTGTTATTAGCATGGTTGGTTATCAAACTCACAACACCTTCTCCACATTCTCTTATCAGAGAGAGGTGTATGCATTTCAGGTTTAATTTGGAAATGTCTGACAGAATAACTTTTTCCCTCCTCTGGATCAGCTCTCCCAAATTTTAAAAAACACTGCCTTGGTTTACCATATATGAATGTACTACATTCTGTTATATCATCCCTTTAAAAACAGTAAACTCTTTTTGCCATGTTGATAGATGGTTTTGCATTACAGACTTGCTCACTAGGACATACTAGCTGAAATCCAAAGTACATTCAATCTTCATTATCCATAGATTCTGTATTTGCAAATTCACCTACTTGCTAAAATTTATTTTTAATCCCAAAATCAATCCTCATGGTGCTTTTCTGGCCATTTGCCGACATGCACACGGTGCTGAAACATTTGAGCTGCCCAATGAACACATTCCCAGCTGGGGGTTGAACAAGCTGATGCTCTGCTGTCTTATTTCAGCTCTCGCACTTCTGTGGTCTATTTAATGGCACACTTTTTGTATTTTTCTGCTTTTTGTTGGTTCTCTGCTTAAAATGGTCCCCAAGGGGGCTGGCCTGGTGGTGTAGTGGTTAAAGTTCGCACACTCTGCTTCAGAGGCCCAGGGTTCGCTGGTTCGGATCCCAGGCACAGACCTACACACCGCTTGTCAAGCCATGCTGTGGCAGGCAGCCCACATAAAATAGAGGAAGATGGGCACAGATGTTAGCTCAGGGCCAATCTTCCTCAGTAAAAAGAGGAGGATTGGTGACAGATGTTAGCTCAGGGCTAATCGTCTACTAAATAAATAAATAAATAAACAAATGAATAAATAAATAAATAAAATGGTCCCCAAGCATTTGGTGCTGCTAAAGTGCTTGTTGTCTGGTATTCCTAAGCTCAAAAAGGGTGTGATGCATGCCTTACAGCAGAAATACAAGTGTGAGATACACTTCGTTCAGGCATGAGTTACAGTCTGTTGGTGGTGAGTTCAACATAAAATGAATCAACAATATATATTTAAATAAGGTGCCTTTAAACATAAACACACATAAAACAGGGTTATGTTTGACTGGTTGCTGAGAGTTGTGAGCAGAGGCTCACAGGAACCTAACCCTGTATTTCCTCAAGGAGAAACAGATCAGTATTTGCTAATTCATTGTTTGCAGCAACTTCATAGAACATAACTGCCCCGAATAGTGAGAATCAACTGTACCATCCCTGGCACTGAAAACTCTCCAAACTGACTTTTCCTTAAAATGAACCCTCTCCTTCCCTAACACTGCTCCCCACACAAAGTTCAGTCCCACCCACACACCTTGATTCACAGTTCACATTTCCCTCTAGATCTTGAATTTTCTCCTGTATTTTACAGCATACAATCTAGCACTTGAATGTCAGAAGTCAACCAATCCTCCAGGAACACTGCTCCTATTAACAAAACCACCCGAGAGCAGAGGGGATAGAGGGAGCTGCTGCTCTCCTTGACACTGGATCACGGGCAGGGCGTGTGATGAGAAGGTGGAAGCAGCAGCCAGCCTCCAGTGCTCCTTTTTCCATCTAGGAAGAAGGCAAGGCCGCCCTTACATGCCTCACAAGGGGCCTAGAGAGAGGGCAAAGATACCACCGCTCATCCCCACACACCGGGCTGGCTCTGTGAGCAGGTAACCTCTGTACAGGCACACAGAGCCTCACTCTTTAACGTGCTGAGATTGCTGTCTTGAAATTCTTAATAATTTTTGAACAGGGGAGTCCTGCATTTTCATTTTGCACTGGTCCCCACAAATTATGAGGCTGATCCTGCCTACAGGATTCCCACACTGAGACTCAGTGGGTTAGTCCCAAGAAAAGGAGGCTCGCCCCCACCCAGGAGGGAGGGGAAGCACGTGTTACCTAGAGAAGGAACAGAGGGGCCTGTCAGGGTGCAACGAGAAGTGACCACTGTTCTGGGATGTCCCCCTAGGACTCCTATAGCACTTCCACGTCTAATAAACAGGATAAAATCGTCCCATTCACAACAACATGGACGGACCTTGAGGGTTCTATATTAAGTGAAATGAGCCAGATAGAGAAAGACAATCTCTGTATGACTCTACTCACATGTGGAAGTTAAACAGGTAGACAAAGAGAACAGATTAGTGGTTACCGGGGGAAAAGGGGATGAGGACTGGGCACAAAGGGTGAAGTGGTGCACCTACAACACAACTGACAAACAATAATGTACAACTGAAATTTCACAAGGTTGTAAACTATCATAATCTCAATAAAAAGGTAAAAAAATAAATAAAAAGTAAAAACGAAAAAAAAAGTCTTTTGACAAGAAACAGTGACTCCGGGGCCAGTCCCTCTGGTAATCTAGGACGGTCACAGGCTCAGATTAGGGAGCCAGATAAACAATAAGAGGGAACTGCGACTATTTCTCATAGGATAGTCTCACAGGTTCTTACATATATTCCACAAAATTTGCTCCAGTCACACTGTAATTGTTTGTCATGTTTTCCGGGTTAACATAAGTAGAGTAAAATAAGAATATCTGCTACATAAACTAGGTTTAAATTTTAGTTAGAGAAAAACAATAGTTTATTTTTCCTCAAAGAATACCTACTTTTTGTCCTAAACTGCCACACAAGCATTTTGTGACATGTAATTCAACGAAAACATTATTTGTATCTCATTTGGCCAACGTTAAAGTAAAACGTGTATTTTAAAAATAAATTTAATTTATTCCTAGATGAAAATATACTAGGTCTTTTTCCATCTCAAACACAACCATGAACTGCCATGTCACCTTAATAAAATGATCCAGTTAGTGTAGAAGCTATACTTTCGGTCCTTGATATTTTTGGTTGTTCAAACTTTGTGGCCCCTCAGGAAACCAGGACTCTAAAGAGTTTCTGTGGTAGGACTTGTAGTCAGCTCTGTGGCTTGGCAATTGTATAAAAGGGACTGGAGGAGCTCTTTTCAAATCCCATGTGGCTCTTCGCACTCTTCAGTCTTCCTGGTGGTCCAAGTTAAAGATCTTGCACTCAGTCTGGATCCTCCGCTTCACATCTCTGCCTCCACCCCCCTTCTGCCACGCTCTGGACTAAGCCTAGATGATTACTCAGAGGGTCTCCTGATTGGCTATGTTGTCCTCCTCCTCCCATTTTAGCATCAGTCTAGTGGCAGACTGATCCCAAAAGCACAGTTTTATTACATTGTTGCTTCATCAAAGGTTGACAATCTCTCTCCACATAGCTCTCTGTTTGAACTTTTCATTCTTCTCCCCAAATTTCTTCTAAGTCATTCCCTACTATATTCTGACATTATTCTCATCCCCCTTGGTACTGCCATTAATTTTTCATTCTTGCTTTTCCCCTGCTGCTGCTGTGTGTGTGCATGGTTGGCAGGGTAGAGGTGGGGTGGGGGTGGGTGGGAACAATCTCTCTAAATCAGTCTTGCCAGCTGTAGCCCAGCTTGTGTTCTTTTTCTTCATGAACTCTTCCCAGCTCCTCTGGTTCACACTTCTGTCCTTCAGCTGAATAGCAATATCTACTAGCCCTTTGTCATTGTCTAGTTATGTCACGTGCTTTAGATTTCCTTACCAAATAGAGTATAAGCACCTCAAGAGCAGGGACCTCACCTCATCTGCATTCGGAGAGAGCTGGCAGTCAGAGGCGTTGCGTGAATATGTATTAAGTCCTCCTGAGCACCACAGCTTTGCTTCAGCAGTCCAGATTCATTAAGCAGACTGGTAGAGTGGATGTTTGCTTAACAAGGAAATTTTACACATATTTTTAAATATCTATAAAAGTTACAGATATCTACATACTTATAGATATCTGCAAAAAAATTCCCAGTGAAAAGTCCATGAACTTAATCCCGTTCTCTCATTTCCCTATATCAACCTAAATTGCTCTAAACATAGTTTGAGGAAGCCATTAACCAGGAAACATTACACAATATAAACAATACAAAATTGTGTCACCAAATTAGCCTGAATACATCAGCATGAAAACTGCAAATACAACTTCAGGAAAGCCAAATCATTAATGGAGATGAGGCAACTCTTCAAAGCAATTTCTATTTCTGTGAGTAAAGGAGAAAGATTTGATTTTAGGAAGAAACACTATTGATTTTTAAAATAAAGAAGGGATAGTTTTTCAATAAATTACTTTAAAAAATATACTTCTCATAACATATCTTGTTAGCCAAAGCAAATGAATATTTAGATTTTTAAAGCTATCAATAATTTTAAAGTATTCTAATAGATCATATCATAACTAACTCACGAAGACTGGACCATTTGTATTCTATGCCACTGTAATAATTTTAGGGAAACGTATTCTTTTCTTTTGCTACCAAGAAGCACCTTTGCATTCAAGTTTCTTAATGTCACAGTCACTATATTTTTAAGTTACTCATAAATAAATGGGCTACTGGGGAGAGAATACGGCAGTACTTTTCAAACTTCAAGAACAGGTTTTCCCAAATATTAATTTGCCTCACCATCACAGATCACCTGATCATGTCAGGTGTATGTTGTGAAAGGAAGGGAAAAAACATTCACAACTGCAGTAGCACATAAGAAAAGGCAGTCTTTACCCACATGCCAGCATTACTACCGAATAACAACTCTGATACCAGCCTGCCAAAAAGATCTTGAATAGCTTGACTACATAAAAAGCACAGGGAAAATTAATGCTCTTTTTTAAACACTAAAATACAGTACTTCCAGTCACTATGAAGATTTTGTATAATCTCCAACCAAATGATACTTTCTGTCCAGGGACTTAAGAGACTCCACTGCTCCAACCCATTGTATCTTTCTCATTTCCTGCTAAAAACCAAATCTTTACCCTCTGAAACTACTTAAATTTCTTTAGGAATGTCTGCTTCCTCTCTGGAAGAGAGTTTAGGAACCACCTCCCACAAGCATTTAGAAAACTGTAAAACATATTACAACTTTGAAATAATATTATCTGAAACAGCTTCCCACATCCTGGGACATTCAATCCTTTAAGATTGATCATCTTTGTAAACTCATTTTCACATTCTCCAGAGTAAACTTTCTCAAAGGCAAAGCTGATCCCTTTACAATTTTTCAAGAGCAACCCACAGCCCAATGGATAAAGTTTACATCCTTGTAAATGCAGTGTATGCTGTTCATAATCTTGCCATTGCCTAAGTTTTTAATTTCAAAAATCTATACTCAACCATATATACCTACTTATATCCTTTCACTGATCATTCCAAAACCACTCGCATTTCCCTCAATACTCCCATATCTTTTCTCTTTATATCCATTAAATTAGGCCATGGTTTCTCAATCTCAGCATTATTGATGCTTTGGACCAGATAATTCTTTATTGTGGAGGGCTGTCCTGTGCACTGCAAGATATTAAGCAGCATCCCTGGCCTCTACTCATTAGATGCCAGTAGCACATTCTACCCCACCCTGCTTCAGTTATAACATCCAAAAATGTCTCCAGAAATTTCCAAATGTTCCCGTCAGGGGCAAAATTACCTCCAGTCAAGAACTACTGAACCAGATAGTCACTGAATCTCTAGATGTCTTCAATACTCACAGCCCCTTAGGAGCAAAGTTCTCTGCACATAGGTTGCAGAATACTAAGACTCAAACCAAAGCAACATTGTTCATAACAAATCATGAGTGTTTCCCTAAAAGCAGCCATCTATAGGTCAAGAATAGGAAAGCTAATGGCCTATGATGGTGCTCTTATATTGGACAATAGCTAATCAACTCAATCAGACATATCCTAGGCTCTAGTTCCTAGGGGTTTAATGGCAAACTTACTAATAGAGACAAAGACAGAGTTGCACAGAAACCAAGAGTCACATGCAATGAATAGAAACCACATGTCTGTAGACACACAAGGAGAGAATGTGCAGCATTAGAAGACACCTGAGAACAGTGGACCTAGAGCAGTTGCTGCGATACAGAATTGCTGCTGTATATTCACTCACCACAAAGAAGAATGATGAATCTGACAAGGTTCCCTATAATCCTTACTCTCCCATGCATCCTTAAATATGTAAAAAAAGACAAAGGATCCAACTTGAAAAAGGTTTCACTGACCAAATCTAGGACATCTTGAGCCACAAAATAAAATGATAGTAAGGAATTATAACCCATAGAATAAAATAAATAAACTCTTCATCATTTGAGGGTGAATATAGGTTTTGGGAAAAGTCTAAGAAGGTATTCAGAGCCAAGTCTAAAGACTAAAGTTATCTTGCTGCATAACAGATTCTGGAAAACAATTAGGAATGATTATAAAGTAGTGAAAACTGATCTGCCTTTGAATCATGAAAACCAGCTTTGAGAGTAAATTTGAAAATGTCTGGAGCAAAGGCAACCTCATGCAATAAGTGTCCTGTCATATCCAAGATGTCTACCTGAAACCAAAGGACAAAAGTTCTTTGGGTGTGCTCTGTAACATTCCTTGCAGAGAGATATCACCATATACGTACCTCAGGGTGATCATGAAAATTAAATGACAACATGTGTAAACAGTCTGCCACAACAGCTGGCACTAAACGTTGTTGTCTTGCCTTTCCCATCATTTAAAATCTTTAAGGACATTCCTCATTGCATAAGCATGAACCTTATCTCATTCAATATTATAACACGATTATGTGTCATAGGAAATGAATATATTTACATCAAATTTCAATTTGTATTTTCTGACTCTGATGCATATAATAGCTCCTGAGGGCACAAATCACACTGACCACAACTCTCAACTCCCAGAAGTTCAAGAAGTGATTAAGACATTGACCGGTGCTGCCTAGGCAGGAATGCTCCGGTAGTGAAAATTACTTTTAAAACTACTAGAAAAGCTTTAAACTTTTATCTTTTATCTACATGTAAAAATCTGGATTACTGTATTAAGTGAAAATGTTAAAATTTGCATTAAGTTACCTAACTGGGCTTTCACAAGTTTCCATTTACACAACTTTTGGTTTTTATAAAAAGAAAAACTGTCTGTTTAATTTGCGTTTTCACAATGGCATGTGTCAGTCATAATATTTTACCACTAAAAATATACAATATAAGTGATACTAAAGACTAGGTGTTTAATAAACTTAATCCTTCAGAAATACAAGCATGCGACTAATGTCAGTTTCTATAAGTACCAATCCACAGATATTTAAATACCTCATACTTAAAATGGCATTTTAATGACTTAGCATGTGGGCAAACAATGAGAAATATTTTCAAATATAATCAACTGTCTTTAGAGAAGCTTGCCATAAACCATTACAAAACAAAACAAAAGAAAATTTTAAATAAAACTTTTACGATTTCAAGTCTTAGGAAGAGCCTGAAACGCATAAGGAAAAACAGAACACTCCTTCTGGGTAAGCATTGCTTCATTTCTAACAGTCCTCAGGCTCAGAGAATTAAACTTCTGTGGAGGCGAACCTCTAATGACTACAGAGCTTTCCAACACTTTGTGCTGAGAGTCTGGCAGCTGCATCACACTACAATTAAAAGGTTCTAAAAATACACAGAAAGAATATTCATGAAAGCTAGTCTTACTGTTTGAAGTGTGGTGCTCTGTCTTAACTTTAAAAAAAAAACTGCAAGAGGTGAATTTTTAAATCTGGAAAATTGTGCAGTGTTACTGAAAGAGCAAATACAGACTCCAGCATGATTTTTCTCCACAAAGCAATTTTTAGTTTAGATTCAATTAATTCCTCTTCTCTGAGGCAGCATCCTAAAAACGTGGATGACCATGGTCAAGCTTAACTTTTGCTGTCTCGAAAAATCAATTACTATACGGCTGAAAACAAACACCTCCCCCAACTAAACGGAACAGAGTAAAACAGGCCAAAGCAGAGGTTCTTAAACCACACATGATCTACAAACAAGCTGATCATACACAAAAATTTGAGTCTGGTTTTACTTGAGAGAAAGAACTACAGATTTCCACAAATTCTTAAACGCTACTGGGAGCCCCCAAAGATTTCTCATGCACAAAATAAGCAAGCTGAACTAAATAATTTCCTATCTCAGCTATACATTCTAAAATACTATACTGACTTTTTACCTGTCCTTGTTTTTACCATAAGGCATAATGAATAAACGGCCCTTTCATGAAATCTAATAAAACTTGTAAAGTAATATTATATACTACACATATTGGTAGAAAGTGCGATCAGCAGACATTCACAATACACACCAAAACAACAAAACAAATCCAAAAGCTAGCTATGGTCCACCAAAAGCAATCAATTAATTTTACAAAGCATCTATGGCAAGTAATCTCCTCAACTCAATTCTGAGTCAAAATATCACAAAGCAAAAAATTACCTGAATTCGCTAAATACCAGAAATACACTCATGGGATTTTTGGCATCTAGGCAAAGGTTATAAAGCAAACATTGAATGAAGTGACAGTCTTTTAGTTCAAGATTAAGGTGACATAGTACCATAATGTAGGGTATTCGCTAAGAAAAAAAAGTTTCCCCTTACTAAGATTAACATTTTCAGGACTAGTTATCAGCACTCGCCTCAGGTATGAAACTGATACACAGGGCAAGTGGCTTTTCTTGTTAAAGTACTTTCTAGAAGAGAAACCAAAGGTAGAGGCAATAAGAAGAACGCAAGTGGGCTTCAAATTACACGATAGGAATTTCACAGAACGTGAGTTTTTCCATGCAACAAGTTATGCAAGTACATTGTGCGTGGCTGTCACGTCTAACCCTTTCATAAGTCTCTCCCAGCTACAGAAATACTGGGGCACATGCTAGTGGCTTTGCCAACCAGGACAAGTTTTTGTCTACAGTTTTGATAGTATCTCTCAAACCCCAAAATACTTGAGTCTCTTCCAGTAATCTAGCTCTAGGATCTATCCTAAGGAAAGGAAATGAACCAAAGCATGTTAAATCTATAAACAGCAAGATGATCAGAGGATAAAAGAATGAAAAACTGGAAACAACCCAAATGTCCAGTACTAGCTTAAATAAATTATGATATATCTAGGCAACTGAACGTTATTCAGTCATTTATGTATAAAATGCAAAGATTATGTAACAATGTGAAAGAATACAATTAATAAGTGAAAAAAATCAGGATACATGATTACATGTAAAAACCACATTACAGAAAAACTGTGTAATAATGTATTTAAATTGCACTAACAAAACTGTTATTAGTGGGTTCCCTTTAAGAGTACAGTGAGGTTGGGGAAGAAAGGCAGATGTGAAAAGAAACTTTCGCTCTTTGCATTTCTCTGAATTGATTTTTTCCAATAGAAATGTACTGATTTTACTTGGGTAATTTTCTCTTAAAAAAAGAAGCAAAAATATATGTATATAAAAATACGGATAGGAATACGCAAATATAAAAACAGCGTTAAAATGGAAGGATTGTGCATCTATTTTTTCCTATATTTTCTAAACTTTCCACAATGTCATATTTTCATTTTTTTAAATTAAATCTCTAAAATAACTCTAAGAGTCATCTTTTTGTCAAGCATAAAATCACTCAACCTATTTTTTCAATTTTCAGATCCTACACAAAGAATAATTTTACCACACAACCTATTATTACACAGACTTTAGATAAACCACAGGTAAAACTGCACCACTCTAAAACCTAAAAAAAATTTTGAAACAACCTGATTAGCTTATTAGTCATGTGCTCTGTCTCTCATCATTATCTCTGAAGCCATTCACAGAGCCTGACCACAGACAGCTTACAGCATAGCTGTGAAGGGTGGGTGTGGGTGTGTGTAGGGGTAGGTGTGTGTGGGTGTGCGTGTCTCCAGAATCACACTTCCAGGGTTTGAATCCCAGCTCCACTGCCAGCTGCGTGATTCTGAATAGGCTACTTGATCTCTCTTTGTTTCAATTTCCCCAATGTAAAATGGGAATTATAATACCTAACTCTCAAGGTTGTTGTTGAGGATCAGTGAAGACTAATATAAAGCACTCATGTCATGCCTGACATAGTAAGCTATCAGCTTTTATCTACTAGCTAATTAAGCTGTTAGCTATTATTCTAATCATTATAAAATACATATTTAACAAAATACATATTTTAATAATTATTACAATCACTGAAAAACATATGTATAACAGAAATGAAATGAATTTAACATAATCTTTATGCTCCATGCATTACTCCAGTTTAGATATCAAAGGAATAAATAAGGAAACAAAAGAGTTTACAGTGATGTCATTTCTATCTCATCTACACTTTACATTGCATAATATATCGTGAGCTAAAATTGTTTCTCTTAAACATTTCTTCTACTTTGCAACGGCAGTAACTACTAACAGGATTTTTGCTGTTTTCCTCCAGTTTCCCATTAAAAGGGAAAAAACATCATTTAAGGTCAGGGGAAAGTGCTTACACAACGGATACCAGAATGGTAAAACAAACTTTATTTCAACAAAAAGAGGGATATCTAAATGCTTCCTTCTTTCTTCCCACTTCTCAAACACTTTTTGAAAAAAGCGGTTCATTAAATCAAAAGGAGTTTAAGCCTTCCCTTCCTTTTTTAAAAAATCTGCTTAGGTCAGAGATCAAAGAACAAACAAATGTTTTTTCCCTTTCTATACCTGGACTTCCTGCTACACTGAAAAATCTCACTAGTTACTCACAGTCTGTTGATTCTTGATTGGGATAAATTTTCCATTACTTGAGACAGATCAGGGCTACACACACTTCAGAGGTGGGACTGTATCTAGTAAGACAAAACACAGTTTTCTGGATTTCTGTTATCTACAAAAGGAAACGCATGCATTGGGAACAGTGTGAGAATTAAAATCAAACTCTCACAACTACTTCAAGGAAAAATTATATTGGGATTAAATGATTTGTAGAAAATATTTATGAATAGATATCAACCATTTGATTTTTATGTAGCAAGTTTTGAGAAGAGATTGCTTTAAATAAGAATGGTTAGGTCATTACAGAGAAATGAATCTTCGCTAGAAATTGATGCCAGAAAATTCAACTAAGGTACAAAATAAAATGTTATTTATATTATGGTACCCATGAAAAAATTTAACTTTTTAAAAACTGAGAATGGAAACCGTCACAAACCCTAAGATGACTGATAAGATGGCAGCACTCCAAGGGGTTGTCATGATCTCCATGGAGGACCCAGCCCACATGGGCATCCTAAAGCTGGCAGCAGTCCCAAAGTCTGGAAGTGTTTTACCCCCAAAGCATCAACTGCTAGCAATTTCTGAGTCTGTTTTGCCTCTGCCCATGACAAGAATCAACTTGTTCCAAAATTCCACTAAATACATTTCTTTTATGTTAAAACTCGGCTGTTTCTGGGAAAGCTAAAAGCTAGAATTTTTTACACATGTGGACAAAAGCTATATTTGGACCTTTCAGCCCTTAACAGAATAAAGACATTTTTTTAAAGAACTCCTCCTGCTGCAGTTTATTATAAGAAAGTCACTCTGACTTTCCAAAAATTTAAAAGGTATACAATTCCTTTAACTTAAAAGTTCAAGGTTTTATTTTCAAAAGAGAAACAAAAGTGAAACATTTAATCCAAAATAATTGCAAATTAAAAGAAAATTACTTAAGAGAATTGTCATGACTTCTGTATTCAAATTATTTTTTCTAATCATCCCATCTATAAATACATAGGTTATGTATTTTTTAAAAAATTGATAATCATGACATCACTTTTAAGTATTAAATACTTAAAACCCCACAAGATTAAGTAATGATTTCTTTGAATACCTATAAAACCATTTTGGACGTCTTTATTTAATCCCCTGTGAAGCTATACTAGCCAACTGCACGTCAACCTCATACAAGAAAGACCAACAGATTGAAATCTAAGACAACAAAAAAATCCCGGTATATAAACCATGACGTTCTAACACACCTGCCTCAATTAGATAAAAAGTGGCTAGACAGGCTATGAGCACAACTATAAATTGTGAAATAGTTTACCATGTGGCCTAATTGATAACAAAGTTAATATTCGAACAAATATCATTTCCTTTCAAATCATTTCACTTGCTTTACACAAGGATTTCTGAATCTCAGTGTTACTGACATTTTGGACCCGAAAGAATTATGTTGTGTCTGTCCCGTACATTGTAGGATGGTTAGCAGCATCCTGGCCTCTATCCACTACATGCCAGTAGAATCCCCACCTCCAGTCATGACAATCAAAAAATGACCCCAGACACTGCCAAATGTCCCCTAGGGACAAAACTGTATCCAGTTGAGAAACACTGCTCTACGCTAAAGAAAACCCAACAGTTAACATGGATAAAATCCTAAAATATGATTTTATTTCAAGTGATTTTATAAGGAGACATAAAACACATGAGTTAGTTATACTAACCAAGTCAGACCTTTTAAATGGAGTCAATACTACTAGGAGGATGTGACCATTCATTTCGAAGGAAGATTAGATGCAGGGACACTGTTTTAACGACATAAATGCTACTGGCACATGACACACCACTGTCTCTTCAATCAGGAAAGCTTTCAAGCCCATAAAGGATAACCAGGGCACCCTAAAACTCTGGCATAGGTGTCAGGATGGGATCAGTGACTATTTATGATGAAATGCCTATAAACTCTTTAATTTCTATCCTTGGGTCTAAGATCAGATTCTTTTAAGATGAACAACGAATCTACGTAGGAAATAACCAGGAAAGGATGTAAAAGTTAAGGCAGACAGTCTAAAATTTTGTGCAGAGACAACTCATTAACAGATTTTAGTTCTTTTCTCATTCCTTTCTCTTCACCTAAGCACAGCTGTCCTTTTCTTGAGAATTTTCAGAGAGCAGAGTTTTACATACCTATAAAAAAATCACTTTATAAAATAAAATCAAAATTAACACTGCCCATTTAAAGATTTGCATTAATCTTAAGCATAAGACAAAATTCTTCAGGCTATTTCAAAACAAGATTTAATGTTCTCTTTATAACACATATCAACCAAAAAATAGACTCAACGTTTTAAATAGCAACCTAATAGTACAGATGTTGAATCAGCAACAAGAAAACTACAGCTTTTAAGGATACCTGGCAGTCTGAAAATACAATAGCCAAAGCTGTATCTATCAAAAGTTAAATTTATAATTTTTCCAAAGAAATGTTTACTTGAAAGTTTTAAAATTAAGTTCTATAAGACATAAACAGCGACAAAACAGATACTTTTAGCAACATTTCATAGCCACATACCAAAATTTCAAGGATTAACTCACAACGTTCTAATTTCTGCAATCTGATTGAAATCAGTCTTTGTTTTCTTTCTCAGTGCTTGAGTTCTCGCTTCTAAGCAGACATGAAGAAGTAGTAGTGGAAATCAGAACAGCAAATACTGGATTTCTGATGGCAACTATAAGCTTGTTTCCTTCTGAATTAGTTTTAAAAAAAATTCCTCCTCTACTTTTCTTTCTTAACACAAAATTGAAAACATACTATAGAGTTTCTTCCTTGCTTTTTCCACTTAACATCTTCCCATGTCTTTAAACATACCCCCAAACATAATTTACAATGGCCACTATATAGGAATTCTACGGTAATATTGTCTACCTGTTTTCTACTTTGGGGATTTTAAATTGTTTCCAATCTTTGGCTCTTATTGCTGGAATGAAAATTCTTATGCATAATTATGTTTGCATTTCACATTATCTAGGATAAATCCACAGAAATTAATTTATTACTTCAAATAGTAAAAACATTTGTATAGTTGTAAAAAACAAATTGCTTTCTATAAAGATTTATAAATCTTTATACAGATTTATAAATCTTTATACAGATTTATAAAGATTAAGATTTCTGTAAAGATTTACATTTCCATCAGTCTTCGAGAATGTCAATTCACTGCATATTAAAAAAATGGACATTCTTTTATAAAAACCTGTCCATTTAAAATATTAAAAATAATATCTCATTGCTTTACTTAAAAACTTTTCAGTAAGACAACTTTTTTATGCTAGTATTTATAATTCTACCCTTTCAAATAGTCTGTTTGGTCTTTTATCCATCTTCTCATTTTAGCGTTAGTTTTTTTCATGTTAAACTACTATAACTCAATATAAAAGCATATAACCCTTATGACACCTAGAAATTTTTAATTTTTATGTTGTCCGACCAACTTTTCCCTTTGTGATTTTCCCACTACTTTTACGCATAGAAAATTCTTTCCCATTTCAACATAACCATTGACATATTTTCTTTTAGTTCTTTTGTTTCATTTTGACAGCTATATTTTTAAAACACCTGGAATTTATTTTTGGCGTGGTATGAGGATGATGATTTAGTATCTGATAGCATGAGAGCCCATTCATCATTATTTTCAAAATTTTCCTGCTTATTTTTCCAGATTAACTTTTAAAATCACTTTGTCAGGTATCCCTCCTCCCATTACCCAGAAAATCTTGTTTAGAGTCTCATTGAAATGACAATTAAACTATAAATAAAAATCAGGAAGAATATATAAAAGAACGTTGAATATTGGTGCTATCAGGTGTCCTTATCTTGGACCTGACTGTCACGGAAATACTTCCAGTATCTCACTTGTTCACCAATACATGGGCTTTTTGTTTCAGACAGGAATTTCTTTTTTCCTTCTTTTTTTTTTTTCTTCAGTGTACTAGAGAATTCACCTTCCATTTTTATAACTAAATCTTTAACTGAACATAGATTTTGTATTTTTTGAAATGCCTTTGTGACATCTTTTTGGGACAACGTGTGCTCTTATTCTCCACCCTCTAGATCTCATGTAGAAACAGGTTTCTTAATAGTAAGCCATCCTTTAATTTCTGTCCTTAAGTCCTACTTATAGCGGTGTATTATTCTTTAATACATTGACGATTTGGGGTTGTTTGTGCTTTAGTTAACATTTTTACATATAAATATTTCTAGTCTAGTGCCTTTTTGAAGACAAATTTTTAGATAACTACTAAAATTTCAACAATTACTATTTCAATTAGATGTTCAACTTCTTTATTTCACGTATATTTTCCCTGAAGAACATTTGGAGATTTCCAAATCTGAGTTTCAATTTTTAAAATCTCATTTCCATTTACTAAACATTTATGTTTTCTAATTTGGTGTATTTATGATTTTCATTTTTCCTTGTTAGGTATCTTAAATATTTGTCCCTTATATTTCCTGTCTTCCCTGTGTTTGCCAAGAATCAATTATTTACCAAATCTCCTTTCTGTCTCATAGTCTAAATATTTTCACTTACTTGCAAAATGAATCTTAAGGTGTTTTGTGTTGTGCTGTGCCATTAACTCAATTTGTAAAGTGTCCATTTCCATTTGTACTTGGGGCAGGCTGCAATGAAGTGTTACGCCTTCTAACCATTAACTAATTAGAAGGATCCTTATAGTCCTAGTAAGACCTAGTAAGACTTAGTAACTAGATCTGGTCTTAGGAAATTAGAAAACTATTTTAATTGTGTTTTTCCAGAAGACACTGCTCCAGTGTTTTTTATTATTCATTCTCAGCACTACATGAGCCAAACACTGCAAAACAAATTAAGTATGTTAGAGGGAAAAGACAAAATGGAATGAAGAAACAAATTGAATGTTGGAAACTATAATGTTTAATACAATGTAAATATAAACAATTTAACTTTACTAAAATTAGAAAAAAATACACTTCAGAAGCCACATGTTTCTTTTTAGGAATGATAATCTGTGGTGAAACTCATTTTCTGTATAATTGATATTCGTGTGTCTTTCGATTTGCCCTTTTTTTTAGTCCATTAGATTCCTGGTATATTGTTACCATAATTTGACTTGCATTTCCTATGTAATTTGTGTATATTTTTCAGAAATGTTGATTATCTCCATTGTTCCCTATGAAACTCATATGGACATTTTTATAAAAGCACTTTCTTTGAAATGCATTTTCCATATTATACGTAAGTGGGCAGGGAAAGCTTTTTAAAAAATGTTAAATATCTTTTATTTTTACTCCTACGATTTACCCAAACTCATAATGACTCTACTAGTCAATAGATATTCTTAAATAGAGAACATCCCACGTAATTTAGGAAGCCTCTTCAACTTACACTTTTCCCTCAGAAGTTTATACTTTCCATCCAGTGACCATAAGAAGTATATTACTGATTTCTCTGAATTCACTTTTGAGATCTTCAGGTAGAGACAGGTAAGCCGCTTACATTTTTTATGATAAAGACTAATACATATACATACACACACACACACACACATACACACACACACACTCTTCTCAAGTAGGACTACTAGAATAATTTCTAACAGACTATGAAATTCATATTGTCAAATATGTAACCACCATGGTACAGGGAGAGTTTAAAAGTAAGATGGAGAACTGGGGGCTAGAAACGTCTCACCTGCTTTCCATCCAGTGTGCAGAGCCTCTTGACCACTCCTGAGTCTAGTTTAATGGCTTCGGTGATATCTGTTAAGACCTGCTCAAAGGAATGAGCAGTCTTCTTATTTAGAAGGATCCGCACGGCTTTTCTAGGCTTCACTCCACTTCGAATCACGGTCACTAATTTGGGTTTGATGAAATCTTTACTTTCCTTCACTTCACTTTTCACAGAGGAGGGAGCAGCCAAGGCTCGGGTTGTCCCACCCTTGATGTTTACAGACCAGTTCGGATTAATATTTTTGGTGTAATCAACTTTACGAAATGGTTCGTTCGATGCACACACGTAACTCTCACCTAAAAAGCAAAAATCAATTTTATTAGCATGATTATCCCCACTACAGATGCATTGTATCTGAACGAATGCTGGAGACCCACTATGTGAACTTCACAGGTTCACTGAAAGGGCATTCACATCCTTTTCCTTGGGCATTCTCTCCACTCTCTCTTTCTTTTTAATAGCATCTAGAATGATTTTGAGATAATTACATACATTACAAAATGAAAAGCACTGGACAAAGAAACTATTGAGAGATCCAGGTTTTACTTTGACCAAACGTGTCACCCTAATAGTTCCTCTACTCTTTGGTTCTCAATATCATCTGTAAAGTGAAGTTGTTAACCCAGATGAATTCTAAAGTACTTCCTACTTCCAAAAGTCTACTAATTTAATTTTTTTAAAAAATATCATTCTGGAAGAAATAACTATCACAATATAATATATTCACGTAAAAAAATAAAACTATTTTCCTCTTCTTTACAATTATAGATTTCAGTCCTAATCAAAGACTATATCTTCACATAGCTGACTAAATTATATTCAGTTACAGGTTCATTTATTCGATTAATGAAGCACTGCAAAAACGAAGGAAGAGTTTTGATAGCTCAAAGAAACATACCTTAGGCATTTTTTTCCTTAATTAAAGAATGTGAATTTAAAATAATTAGTTTAAATAGACAATCTCTTCTATATCTACCTAAATGGGAAAGAATGTTAAGTAGTTAAAATGATGTAGTTATCACTCATGTAGCCTTCAGCTTAATTTTTTTAAGTATAACATAAAAACTATATTATTTGTCAGTTGGTTTACTGACTCAATGTTCATTAATTTTAAATTCCAAAATCACATGTTGAAAAATCATAATTCTTCATAATTATATGTTGAAAACTCATAATTCATAACTATATGTTTAAAAATCATAATTTTTCTTTCAGTAAACTCAGAAGTCACTGAATTCTTTTAGTCGTAACTTTTTGATATATAAGATAAGGGCGTTACATGGTAAGATTTTCTCTAAGATATCTTCTAACTCAAAGAGAATCCATTATTTTTTCACATATTCAGTATAATCTCATTCTTAACATAACAATTACACAATACAAGCCTTATATGCTGCAAATGCTTAAAACAAAAATACCCAAAATAGTGAAAGAGAATTCGTGTGGAAAATCTATTAATATAAATATTATATTTAACTATTATCAAGAGGTTCTTGAAATCCTGAATAATAGAGAACTTAAAAACTCCCAACAGCACATGAACAAGTCAGCAAAAGATCAGGCAGATGTGGAGCAGTCTTCCATTTAAAGGTATAATGAGGTCACTGCCCCTGAAAACTAGGGAACCAGCTGCAGCTTTAACAATGCTTCTACACCAATCATCGGAAGTCCAGCCCAACCATCACCATTCAGCGATTTTTCATCTCTGTAGGTTTATCTAAATCATTTTTCACAGTGTAATTGTGTGGGAAAATGCACGTAATTTCAAAAATAGGTATAAATTTAATAAAATATAACTATAGGGGGCCAGCCCCGTGGCCGAGTGGTTAAGTTCGCAGGCTCCACTGCGGGGCCCAGGGTTTCACCCGTTTGGATCCTGGGCGCGGATATGGCACTGCTCATCAGGCCATGTTGAGGCAGCATCCCACATGCCACAACTAGAAGAACCTCCAACTAAAATGTGCAACTATGTACTGGGGGGATGTGGGGAGAAAAAGCAGGGAAAAAAAAAAAAGATTGGCAACAGTTGTTAGCCCAGATGCCAATCTTTGGAAAAAATACATATGTATATACACATAACTATACATTACATGCATGTATTAATGAGCTAAAATAAACAATTGTGATTTTCCTTTAACTTTACAGAGAAAGCAACTCTCACATTGAAAAGCTCTGCTTATTTTCACCTATGATAAAATTTAATTGTATATTCTGACCTAAAATATTAAGATGGAAGAAAAAAAAGGAATCTCAGGAAGCAAAAGTGACTCTTTTCTTTTTTTTAAGGGCAGGGAGAAGTCAGCTGGGGGAAAACTTTTCCAAATATAAAAAGAAGAGACAAGGGCAAAAAGAAACAAAAGAAAAGCAAATTTAATATGTCAGTTTCCTTGATCAACCTAGTCCCTGCACAGCTAATAAATCAACCAAGACAGCTGCCTTTTAGATTCCTCTGTATTTTGCCTCTTTACATGGGTTCAGAATATCAGAATGAAAATAGGTAAAGGAAGCTTGTCTTTTAATTTATTTGTGTGTGGTTACAGAAAAATTTTAATTCTCTCCCTCTCTCCCTTCCTTCCTTCATAATGTTTCTATTAAAAACTTGTGGATCAGTTCTGTAATAAAAATGTAAAGTTTTGAACTAGGGCTGGCAAATGTCTGCTAGACAGAGCCTCACCCTTTGCCTGTACCCATGGCCGACCCAAATTATAGTTTACGGGGTACTCTTCTATTACACCTAGACTCCCCCTCACAATATGCACTGAGCGCCTACTATGCGCCAGCCCATGTGCTAGGCACTGACATGAAACCCACTTTGGCATCCCTGGCACTCAACATTTCAGCACAAAGCTTCCAGACAGGGTTTTGAGGTCAGACCTGTGTTTCTGCATAATGGGTGCATAAATCCCCACAGTACAGATGTCATACCTTGATAACAGCAGCCATCAAGATACTCAGGCTAGCTTCCCCAGTTATGTCCCCACCCAGATCAAACAACCTCCTAACTGTAATTTTATCACTTACATAGATTTGCCTATAGGGAGAGAATATGCTGACAAAAGAATTTAAGATTTTGGTTGCTTGGGAAGTTAACAGCTCTTGCTGTTAATCAAACAATAAATTTTTGTTCTCTGTTAGACACTAAGCACATACAAAATTAATTAGAAGCAATCAGCATCCTCCCAACCAGGTTCATGCTACTGAAGGGATTCTTATTTAAGATTTGGTATCCTCCTGCTAACTTGTCACTTCTCCCTTCCTCTCCATTCTAATGAGGAACGTCACTTCCTACTCAAAGTAGTCAGTAGAAACCTAGGCATCACCCTTCACTCTCCAGGCTTCCCTACACACTACCTTCTGATACCAAGTTCTGTCCACACTATCTTCTAAATATTTCTAAAACTGCCCCTCCTCTCCGCTCTCATTGCCACCCACTTCCCACCTGGATCAATGCAAGAATCTTCTGTTTTCTGCTCATTCCCCAGATATATAACAAGTTTTCCAAATGACACTGCATTTTATACTACTGATACAGCTGGAAAAATATATCCTAAAGTAATAAGTCTTGATATACTGATAAAATATTACATTATGAGAGAATTTTTTAAACTCTTACCAATACATATTAAAATTACACTCACCAAAACAAGGAAAGGATAAGCATCTCATTTAAAAATTAGAGTTAACTAATTAAAAAAGATATATGCACCCCTATGCTCATTGCAGCAATATTTACAATAGCCAAGACTTGGAAACAACCTAATTGCCCATCAACGGATGAATGGATAAAGAAGATGTGATATATACACACATGGAATACTACTCAGCCACAAAAAAGATGTAATCATGTACTTTATGACAACATGGATGAACCTTGAAGGTATTATGCTAAGTGAAATAAATCAAAGAAAGAAAGACAATTACTGTATGACTTCACTCATACGTGGAAGATAAACAGATATGGAGAACAGACTGGTGGTGATCAGAAGGGAAGGGGCGAGGGCAAAAGGGGTTAAAGGGGCACATATGTATGGTGACGGATGGAAACTCGACTTTTGGTGGTGAACATGATGCAGTCTATACAGAAGTTGAAATATAATGATGTACACCTGAAATTTATAGTGTTACAAACCAAAGTTACCTCAATAAAATTTTAAAAAGAAATAAAAATTAAAGATATAAATGTATGTGTATATATCTCTCGTATATGGATATATGTAAAATAAAGCAGTCTCTGACATCCAGAATAGATCTGACGTTCACAGCCAGACATCAATGTTATTACAAGCTGGTCTGACACTCACAGACCTGAGTTCCTCTGTGGGATATAATCTCACAGAACACCTATTTCAGATGAAGTCATTCTGAGACTATGATAAAGTGACACAAAAACAAGGTCACAATGCAACCCACAAAATACCAAACATCTCCCTTTTACACTCAGTGAGTGACTGACACTTCTTTACCAACTACAGATTTTCCTCAACCTAGTCTGCCCTCCCTATAAATAAGATTTCATGAGATAACCAATCACAGAGTTGTCCCTCCTTCTGACAGTACCCAATACAGAATGAGTCCCTGCTTCCTTAGATCCTCCTGAACTTACTCAACCAAAGCCCAAATTCAATGATAGGTCTAACAGCCTCTTACTGAGATGTCCCGTGGTATCCTATAACATCCATTCTTTCTTGCTGCAATAAGTAATAAACTCCACTTCTTCAACTACAGGCATGTTCTTGGTCGTCTCTGGCTAAAAAGAATTGATATACATGCACACATACATACATATACTCTCTCTCTTTCTCTAATAACAGTTCTCTCTCTAATAAAAGTTCTTTGACCATAAGAGATTGGGAGGAAATCATTTTGAAAATTATGAACATGTGAATACTCCACACAAAAAGTACTTGCCTTCTGTGTAGGAGGAGGATGAATAGAAGCATAAGGTGGTTATACAACTTAAATGTTTTCAAGCACAGTACAGAATACAAAGTCTTTGAATTTCCTTTAAAACTCTCTACAGCAGCATGGCTGTGGCTTCTTACCACTGACATTTTGTCCAAAGACACTCTGTATTACTTCATATTTAGCAGGTTGACAAAGGGTGCCTACAATTGTGTAATACAACCTGGGTATTTGTTAACCATTAACTTGCATCCTTACTCAACCAAACGAATTGCCTCCTATTGAGAGCCAAGGGGCTATTAAAAGCCAGGAAATCCCCACTCTTTTGTCCTCTGAAAACCTTTAATCCTACAAATCTATTTCAGTCTGTGTCAATTTTTCCCATCTCCTCTTCCTTTTCAGTGATAAGGGTACCCACTTCCTATTCAACATTAAGTCCCTCTACCAGGATTTGGGTTCTTCCCTCTCCTCATGCTGAGGTTTCAGGGACATTCCTCTCTCCTCTGTTTAACCAGACAGCCCTCTCTACAGGATTATATACAAGTGCCTCCCACCTTAAACACACACACAAAGCCTCCCGTCTCTTCATTCCTCATCCCACTCTACCTAATGCGCTTCTGGCTTCTATTCACTGCCAAGTTAAAAAGCACTCCTCATCTGTTTTTTCCCCACTTCCTCAGCCACTATTTGCTCTTAAGCAACTGCAGCATCACTCCCCTGGCTGAAATGCCCTGATCCCCAAGCACTTCTTTCCCAACTGTCAAATGCAAAGCATATCTTCTAATTTCAGTTGGTGTCTTCTGAGGGCACTGGACAACAGTTATGATTCTCTTCCTGTAAATCCTTCTTTCCTTAGCTTCCATGATCTCATTTCTTTTGTTTTGCCTCTTCTTTGGTTGCTCTTTCTTGGTCTGCTTTTCAAGATCTTCTTCTTCCAACCATCCACCGCATCATCTTTAGACTCTCCCTGAGCAGTTGCATTCACCCCCATGGCTTCAACTACCACCTATACCATGAGGACATCTCCAGCCTAGTCCCTTCTCTTGGGTTCAAACCACTTAAAGAACATCTCTACTAGATTATTTATGGATATCTCACATGCCACCTGTCTAAAACTAACTTCACTCTCCATTATTGCCACCCTGACCTCAAACTCTCCTCTTCCTGAATCCTCCAACTTGAATGAAGTCACCACCTATACCGTCACCTAAGCAAAACCCAAGGCTCCTGCCTGTCTTCTCCCTTTCCCTACAGTCAACAGAATTGGCAAAACTGTTGACTTTGGTCTAAGCACCTCGGGAATCCATCTCCTTCAACCCTGTCTTCTCTTATTTCTCCCTAGATTAGAGTAGCTAAGTTCCCTATATCAGGCCTCACCCCCTCATCTTCCACACAGCTGTCACAGCAAGTTTTTAAAATGCAGATCTGATGTCTTTTGCCTGCTTCACTGCCTTTAGAATAAAGGCCAAACTCCTCAGCACATCATACACTTTCAGCCTCATCTCCCACCACTTTCCCACAGGTTCTTAAGTTAGTGTCATACCAGTATATTTACAATTTCCTTCCAGACTCATCATATCTTCTTATTCTCATTCCTTCTTATGTGCCTGAAATAACTTTCCTTCTCCTCCCATCTTGCCTCTTTTTTACTGACCAGTCAAGATTAAGCACCCCTGGCAAGGACATAAACCAATGAGAAGTTTCGTATATGCCAGAAGGATTTTTTTTTTTTTATTTTTCCTTTTTCTCCCCAAAGCCCCCCGGTACATAGCTGTGTATTTGTAGTTGTGGGTCCTTCTAGTTGTGGCATGTGGGATACTGCCTCAGCATGGCCTGATGAGTGGTGCCATGTCCGCACCCAGGATTCGAACCGGCATAACCCCAGCCTGCCGAAGCAGAGTGCATGAACTTAACCACTCAACCACGGGACTGGCCCCAATGGCCAGAAGGATTTTGAATTGGTTCAATCCCTTAGGGAAAATGGGGTGGCATTATCCAGTAAGTTGACAACATATACATCACATGACCCATAAATCCACCTTAGGAAAATGTCCTGGAGAAACTCATGCACATGAGCACCAGTATGTGTAAGAGTGTGTCTATGTGTGTGGGTGCATGTGTATGTGAATTCAACAATTCGTAGAAGTATTGCTCATGAGCCAAAGATGAGAATGAATCCACATGTCCATCAACAGAACAGATACATAGATTATGGTGTGGTCATATAACGTACTACTATACAGTAAGGAAAAATAACAAACAAGAACTCTATGTGACAACTTAGATGAACTTTCCAAACAATGGTGAGCAAAACATGACAAAAGAATACCTGCAATAAGATTCAATTTCTGTAGCGTTCAAAACAGACAGAACAGACAAATGAAACTATATTGACTAGGGATGCCTTCATCGGTGGTAAAAATATAAAGAAAAGCAGGAGTCAAGGCCGGCCCCGTGGCCGAGTGGTCGAGTTTGTGCACTCCGCTTAGGCAGCCCCAGGGTTTCACTGGTTTGGATCCTGGGCGTGGCCACGGCACTGCTCAGCAGGCCATGCTGAGGCGGCATCCCACATGCCACAACTAGAACCCACAACTAAAAATATACAACTATGTACCGGGGGGCTTTGGGGAGGAAAAGGAAAAATAAAAAAAATCTAAAAGAAAAGCAAGAGTCAGGCTACTGGTACCATGGAAAGAGTTGTAACCAGGATGGGACACAGGGAGAGCATCTCAGGTTCTGGCAGTACTCTGTTTCTTGACATTGTTGGTCGTCACAAAGGTGTTCACTTCATAATAACTCACTGGGATGTGCATGTATGTTATATGAGGTTTCTGTAGGTATATTATATTTTATAATTTTAAAATAAAATTTTAAAAACTACATCACTCTTGAGTGCTCTTTTTGTACCCTCAGCTTACAATGTCTTATCAGCTCATAATCATTTATTCTTTACCTGTCTCCTCCAGTGGTTCTTAGTGGAGAGTTTTTGTTTTTAATCAGGTGATTTTGTTGAGCATACAAATGCCCAGACCTCACCAGAGTCCAACTACACCAGGATCACTGGAAGGTGGGACTAAAACACGTAGGTAAGGTTTTTTAATTTCACAGTGACTCTGAAAACAATCTCTTCTTACAAACCACTGCTTAGACTGGAAGCTCCTTGAAAAAACTGACTGTGCCCTCTTCAGTCTACCTACATCAAGCACAGTACCCGGCGTGTAACAGGCACTCAAAACATGTTTGTTTAAATAATGCGTATTTCCAAAACAAATCTACACACCTCACTGGTTAGATTTGCATTACTTCTAGGTAGAACATTTGCATAGCGTGGCTGTTTACATAGAATGACCCTAGGAGACTGAGACATTCTTAGGTCATGCCAGTCCATCAAATGGCAACCTAAGGCACAAAGGAAAACAAGCAGCATATGAGGACTGCTGAGTATCTACCAACATTTTTTCTTCACTATCAAAAGCATCAAGACTCCAGGGCTCTTTTTCGCTCCACTAAATGTAATATGTCTTTCAATCAATGGAATATGCGTGTGTGTATGTGTGTACACACTCACTCATATATCTATATCTATATATATATATATATATAATATGTTTTTAATAGCTAAATCGCAGTAACTCTTCAACATTTAAAATGTGAATTTAATGTTAGAAATTACAAATAGCTACATGCAACCTTATGCAGTTGGAAATTCAACAACAGTATGTTTTAGCCTACTCTTCTATCAGTTACTGTAAAGTCTCCCATCTACCTCTGGTAAATATTTACGTTAGCTGCTTAACACCATTAATTAGTTTGCAATTACAAACTATTTTGACATTCACGGCAGAAAATCAGTTATACAAAATTTAGACATTGAGACCACGCCTAACTCCTGGAGGGGAAGCAAACACCAAACTTCACAATGAAAAGGAAAATATGTTTATAAGTCTAAAGTACAAGGACTCTTCAAGCTTCAGAAACAGCCCCTCCCCACCCAAATACACAGATTTAAATACGGTGACACAAAAAAGGAAAGACAAAGAGAAAAGAGGAGAAAGCACAGCTGACACTGTAGGTCTAATATCAGCAAAAATCTTAGGAAGCTAAATTCTTTCCTAACTTCCCGAACTGAGGAAAAAAAAACTTACTTCCAAAGGAAGGTAACCAAAAAAATAATCTGAATATGTTGCATCTATAAGACAGTTTCAAGTCCTTCACAAAATACAGCATTTGTGAGACGTCTTGTCCTACTGGGTGGATTATAATGTGCATATCTCCATCTAAAACACATCAGAAATGAGTTTCCACACTCAGTTGGTTAAGAAAAATACAGGGTGAGGGTAAGTAAGGCTGATTCATTATTCTGCTGTGGCAAACAACTTAATTGGGTTTTCTATCCAAACTGTACAGTGCCCAGAATTTAAACTTATAGGATCAGTGGAGTAACACAAAGTGCGCTGCTCTGGCCTGGATGCTGTTGCCACTCTGCACTCATTTGCTGTGTGCTGGACCATTGCTGTTAAATTCAAAAAAGGAATATAATTGCCTTTCCCAGCTGTACAGTCTGTGATACCTTCCACTGAGAAGGGGGAACAAAATGTATTTTGAACATCTGAATATCTGCGAAGAGGTATGCCCACAAATCCATGTTTCAGCATTGAAATTTAACTTAAGACAAAAGAAATTAGGTGAAAGTAAAAACAAAAATCTCCTACTCCCTAACCAAAAAGCTGTAAAGCTTACTACTTAAAAAGAAATTGTATCTGGGGCTGGCCCCGTGGCCGAGTGGTTAAGTTCGCGCGCTCCGCTGCAGGCGGCCCAGTGTTTCGTTGGTTCGAATCCTGGGTGCGGACATGGCACTGCTCATCAGACCACGCTGAGGCAGCGTCCCACATGCCACAACTAGAAGGACCCACAACGAAGAAGATACAACTATGTACTGGGGGGCTTTGGGGAGAAAAAGGAAAAAATAAAATCTTAAAAAAAAAAAAAAAAGAAATTGTATCTAATCTCCTGGTCGGATGGAAGCTATAGATCAGATCCATTATCCGTCTTTTTGTTCCTCACACCTGAACCAACCATATCCCACAATCTACAAGAGTTTACCATGGCAATTTTAATTCTGTGCTTATTTTGATGATAAGACTTAAAACGTTTATATTACCCTTTTCTGGAACATCTGAACGATTGCGTCTAAATTAAGTACAGCCAGGCCACTCTATGTCCACAGCCTCAACTCTTCTGGCATCAAGTAGTGTAATTTTGCTGGGAGTTAACGAGGAAAAAGTACACTTATATGTAAAAGACATGTTCGCAGCAAGTTAAGGCCAGAGGACATAATTTTACTCTGTAGGAATAAAGGATCATTAGCAGTGCAAAACTAACTCATTACATAGCATTCTGAAATACAATACACCAAACTCAACATGTGGTACCATGGCAACATTGGGAACACCAATTTAGTTTGAGCAAATAATATCTGTAGCTTTTCATTGCTCTTTTGCATTTTTTTTGGCTACACAGTTGTGTTGGTATTTACGTTACCAATTTCGGGGGTTTGTATCAGTGTGTAAAACCTACATGCACAAAGGTACACCTACTTTCATATTTGTAAATATTTAAGGGACAATGTAATTAAAGTAATTAAGGTAATACTGGGCTTCTGCAACTTGGCTGTTAGATTTTTACATTGTTTCTCATTTTTAAGTATCTTAAACATTGCTAAAGTTTGAGAAATATTGTAATCTTAAGGGTATTAAGAGAGAGACTTTTAAATCAAAATGTGCCCACCCATCGAATAATATTTGCAAATAAACTGGTGCTTAATAGATAAAGTGTCAGTCTTTCAGTCAGCTCACCACCCGAGCAGAGGTAAAACTTTCCTCGACAGAGCTTCCCCAACTTCTGGACACCTTTGCTTAATACCTTCCTCCTTCATCCCATAAATCTCACTGTGAGTCTAAGAGGAAGACTTGGTCTCAGTTTTAAGCAAGTAACGGATAATGAAGAAGGCTTGAAAAGATTCAGTGCAAGTGATGAAGGATTCAGAAACCAGATTTTATCCAAAAACAGAGGTGATGTTCAGAGATGGGAGGGAAGGGGAAATAGTAGAAGAAAGCATGACCACTGTCTCAAAATGTCTGAAGGGCTGCCATGCAGAAACAGGATGAGCTTACAAAGCTCTAAATGGTGGCTCTAGAATTACAGGGGGGTGTTACAAGGACACAAATTTTGGTTTAAGATGCTGAGAACCACTACCATTTATTAAAGAGCCACTGCATGCTAGGACTCTGTTAAGTGTTTTATATACATTATAAGGTTCAAGTGGAATCTTTTATTATTGGCCTTGATCACTAATAAGAGATGAGTTTACACTGAGCTATTTCTCAAGTTTTCTCTCTCAGATGCTCGACGAACATGAGCATTAACCAGTAGTAAGTTTCCATAACTTCTCTTTTCCTTTTTCTTGATTCTTTCTTTTTTTTTTTTTTTGAGGAAGATTAGCCCTAAACTAACATCTGCTGCCAATCCTCCTCCTTTTTGCTGAGGAAGACTGGCCCTGAGCTAACATCCATGCCTATCTTCCTCTACTCTATATGTGGGACGCCTGCCACAGCACGGCATGCCAAGCAGTGCTATGTCTACACCCAGGATCTGAATCAGTGAACCCCAGACCACTGAAGCAGAATGTGCACACTTAACCGCTGCACCACTGGGCCGGCCCCCTTTTTCTTGATTCTTTAGCAGATGAAGCAAAATACAGTTAAGTAAAGTGACCAAGATGACGGGTAACGGTATTGGGGAAGAGAGCACCAATCACTGCCTTTAAGAAATAATTACATTGTTATTATTTAAAAATTAACAAAGTAATCTGAAGTTTGTAAGACATACATAGTGAAGAAGAGAGAAATCAATGACAAAACTGTATAACTTCTATTGTGATATACTTTGCTTGCAAGTGATTATAATTTAATCAACATATAAACAACAGGTAACATAGTAGGTCATAAATGTAGGTTATTTTAGTCACTTTGTTTGAGATGTTAGTAAATGTTATAGTGTAATCAAAAGAACTTAAGTTGATCTCACAAACCAGTATTTTTCCCATTCCTCCAGTCTATAACATAGTAGCTTCTGACAGATTACAATATAACTAGTCTACTACTTTAGGTTGCAGAAGACATGGCAAACAGAATAAAATACCCCAGACTAGAATAAAAATTATAGCATCTCTCTTTTTTTAAAAAAAAAAAAAAAAGATTTTATTTTTAGCCCCCCGGTGCATGGTTGCACATTCTCAGCTGTGGGTCCTTCCAGCCGTGGCATGCGGGACGCCGCCTCAACATGGCCTAATGAGCGGTGCCATGTCTGCACCCAGGATCCAAACCCACGAAACCCTGGGCCGCCGAAGCAGAGTGCACGAACTTAACCACTCGGCCACAGGGCTGGCACCCTATAGCATCTGCTAAGGAATGGAAGAGTATTCATCTAAATTCTAGCCTTAAAGTATTTCCAACTCATAGAATTTAAAAGGTGCCAGATTGTATTAAAATTATATATGAAATAAATTTGCTGAACACAATGCTTCAAATAAGAAGAAACACTAAAGGTGAACAAAACTAAGTTTTAGTTATGTCAGAGAACTAACTCAAAACAGACACTGAAAACATTAGGGGACTCAGAATAATCCTAGGATTTAAATACACACAAGAAATAAAGGTACAAGAATTTGGTTATGACAAATGTCTAAAGAGAAAAATCAAGTCAGTCATCTCAGACACTAGTGAAATTAATAAACTGCTAAAGTGTAAATATATCACATCATTTTTCTTGGATAAAAACTTAGTTAAAAACTGAAATATGAAGGGTCAAGGAACATGTGTCTTTTGCATGAACTTATTCTACCTCCACATATCTAGCCAACTGTCCAGCTGGCTGTCTTAACTAAGAAACATTTCTTAAAACACCTATATTCACCTATTCACACCTATTAAATATCTTATATACGACACAAAAGTAAAAGTAATCATCAAACACCATGTGCCAGAAGTATTTGCTGCATGGGATAAAGAAATGAACAAGATGATCGTGGTCCCAGCCTTCACGAGGTTTGTACTTCTCCGTTTCCTGAGAACATTCTATGGAGGAGATCCTCCTGTAGGTTATTGAGGGTTCTAAGAACTCCACCTAAACCTAGATAGCCACATCTGATCACAAAATCTGGCCAACTTTTAAAAAGGGACCTAGAACCAACAGAGCCAAGTTCATTTCTCTTTCCCACTCCCAAAAGCATTTCCCAAGATCACTGAACTTGAAAGAGGAAAAGGGCCTTAGCAATTATCTAACTTCATTCTACAGATGAGGAAACCAAGTAAGGCAAGTCTGCAGAATTTGAATGCACAGACCCTACTTAGCAGGTATATAGGATAATGCATTTTATTTCAGGAGCCATACACGAAACATCCTAAAACTTTCATTACACCTACAGTGACTGAAGAACTACTGCAATCTTCATTGCCCAAATATAAATGATTAACAGGTTTGGCTGCAGAAGTGATGGAACCCTGGACTGCTGATCTATAACAATCTATGTAACCCTCAGGGGTAGGAATGAACCCCATTTCCTCACAGGTGGTAGAACATAGCACTTAAGAAGACAGAAGTTCAAAAGCCAGAGAGAAGGGCCTCTAGTTCTAGCACCACCTCTTACCATTGGTGCCAGGAGGCAATTTTTTTATCCTGAGCCTCAGCTTCCCCATCTGTAAAATGAAGGAGACAATAAAGCCATATTTCACAGGGTATTATTAAGAGTTGAATGAGAAGAAACATATAAAGTACCTCATGTAATGACTGCATATAACACATCTAATAAATGGTAGCAAAGCTGAGAAGACAAGGATGCCTAATTCTTAGGGTAGTGATTTACTTTATCAGTAGACGAGATAAAAACAGAAGCGGTAGGAGCATGGGTGGTGGTGTGGATGAGGAGAAGAGACCCAGCCAGGCAGTACAGACCCACGGCAACTGCCCTGGCCCTCTCTGCAATGAAGAAAGCAGTTTGATAACCACTGCTTACGGGAATCTACTTTCCTTTATGTCCCATCACAGGATGATAAAATATCCGTTTCCATAGTTTAAAACCTCATGAAATATTGATCTTTTCTTATAATTACCAGAGTATCATTGTGTCATACTCTAATCAGAAATGCTCTCCCAAATAGTGCCTTTCTTCTCCCAACCCTTTAGAATTCTTTATTCCTCAAATGAAAATTTCTCTTCCCATTACCTCTGGAAAGAGCTTATTATGCAGCTATTTTATAGCCATTTGAATCTGTTTTAAGGAAATGAGATGAAGAGAACAATCAGATTGATAGAAGCAGGTATTATGGAAGAGTCATTCTCTCCACAATGATGAGTTAGCACAGATCTTTGACTTATCTGAAATATAATCCAATTTTTAAAAATATATCTTTTCACAGATATATAGGAACAACCATATTCAAACTTCCCTTGGTATCCAAGGGACTTAGAGGTAAAATCGTTTTCTAGGCTATTTATTCAATGAATTTATTGTGTGTCCAAGATCCCAGACCTCAGGATGTTCTCAGTTTAATGCAAAAGATAGACCCAATATACCAATATTATAAAGGTTAGTGTTATTATAGAGGTAAAGAAAAATGCTGTGAATAAGCAGAGGGAAGAGCTATAAGCTTGACCTCAGGCCTTGGTTCCAACATCTGTTCCTCTCGGAAGCCTTTTTCGTTATCCCAGCCAATGTGGCCCTCCTGACCTCATCTCATTACCACTTCATTTACAGCACTTCACAGCTGGAACCATCTTTGCATGTGTGTTGTGTGTGTGTGTACACACTCACTATCTCTCTCCCTCTAGAATGTGAGCATCTTGAGGGAAGAAATTATGCCCCCAGCACACAGAACAACAAATAGGCTCTCGATCAACAACTATTTGAGACCAATATGCCTGAGGTCTGGGAAGAGACTTCATAGAGAGGTAATATTTGAACCAGGTCTTGAAGAATCTAGAAGTCTGCCAGGTAGAAAAGGCTTTGCAGATCTAAAATTCAATGTTAAACTGCCATGTCTAATTACCATATACACCTCTAATGTGTACTGCTTTTGACTTTCTATGAGCAAACAGCTTGTAATTCATGGGTTTATGTTTCTTTCCTCACCATAACAAGTTCCAAGAGCTCAGTTTTCTATTACTACCATAAAAATCTATGTTGCGGAGGGGGAAAAACCCCTATAATTTGGGTTCTTTGGGAGACTCATTTTTACTTAAAGGCTTTCTCAGTAACTGCATTTTAGTTTAACATCTTCAGAGATTGACTAAACCAAACAGATTCAATAAACTAGACCTAGTAGGAGAACCTCAGAAATTTCAAGTGCTTGATTTCTTTAGAACTGATTTTTCTTAAATTCAACTTATTTCAACCTAATTTTCAAGTTAACGGAAGAATGGAAGTATCACTATCAAAATAATCAAAATTCTCTTATGTGCCCTAAAATTCAATAACTTTATTTATTGTTGACTGAGTAAATAACATAAAATGACATTTTACCTTGGAATGAGAGAGGCAGAGACAGGTAGCTAATAGTTTTTTGGCTCCTGACAAACACTTCATGAGAACCATACACCTATTCCCTGATGGTACAGGACATCTGCAGCCTCATCAATTTTCTAGAAGATAGGTTCTGGGTAGGGAAAGGAAGCCCAGGTCATCATACACTCAGTAAATAACTACTTAGGTAGGGGAAGGATATATACTTTTAGATTAGAAGGGATCTAACTTAGAGAGGTGATCTCCCAATCTGTCATTCAACAGAAAAGGACACTGAGGTCCGGAGAACTGAAGTGAATTTTTCTCAAATCCACATTCAGTAAAACCCAGGGATCCTGACCTGGTCAGGCACTGTGTCACTGTTTCTTGAGCATATCTCTTCAGGACACCAAAATTTTACAAATATAGCCAAAATGTCCAGACGGGGAGAATACTCATGGAACAAAACTAAGACTAGGAGTTCTGACTCTCACCCTTGATCATGAGAACTTAAGAACAAGTCACCTAGACATCCTCGGTCATCTATCGGAGATGCTACAAGCTTGGTTGACTCATGGCCTCAGGCAGCTCAACCTGATTTTCCCAACATTAACTGTTTTACTCACAGTTTTCCTCTGAGAAAGGTCTTCATTCAGTTTTAGAATAAACAGGATTACAGGGATGCACAGCACCAATTCAGTGAAATTAATCTAGCAAAGGAAGATAAAGCAATAGGCTGAAGATGCCTGCCGGTTTGGTGTAGGCACAGGAGGAGTGCCAGCCAACACCTGAACACTGTTCTTAGTCTCTAGAGACTCTCAAGGTCAAGGGCAGAAGAAAAAATCTGGGTCATGCAAATTTCTTTTGTCATCTGAGTTCAATAGCACTGAGCCTCTGAATGAGTGTTCATGCCGAGCTGTCTTGAGTCATCACTTTCTATTCTTCACTAAAAATATTTTAGAAGAATGGTTTAGGAAAAACAATATCCCCTAAACTACAAATTTCACTGGATTGAAGACACAGAGGAGAGGACAGTCAAACATAATGGTGTAAAAAATAGGATCAGAGAATCTTTATTAAAAACAATGAACTAAGATAAAATAAAGCAGTCAATTTTGACAGCATGGGCAATACCACAAACCTATTTTTACTGATGCAAATAATAATATCATAGTAGCTTGTTGCTTCTTCTACATGATAAATCTGAACATCTGCACACACAATTTTAAGTAAAAGTTGAAACTATTTAAATTTTGAACGACTGATATTAAACATTGATGATTCTTTCTTAAAAACTGCCTTGCAACAGGATATCCCACACATTTTGTGAGAAACTTAAGACTTAGACAAAGGTCCATTGTCAGAGAGAATGCCTCTATGACAAAAGAAGTGCACAAATTTTCTTCTTTTGCAGTAATTTTATTATATTGAACAATGCTTGAAACAAGTGGGTAATTGGCTCAGTTAGGAAAACATTTCTGTTGTACAAATGTTTGTTATAACTGTATTATTGTTTACCATACTGTGGAGTAATTTGGACCCTACACATACTTATGGTCCCCCATCCCTCAAAATCAGTGAGTGAATTATTGGAAGGAAATTTGTCAACCTTCAATTTAGAGTTGAAAGTACAGTTTGAGAATTTGACTCAGTGGACCATGCAGCGCCTGGGCAATGATAAACTCAACGTACGGTGTGTGCTCTTGTTAATTAATGTACATAATGGACATCTTGATCTTCTTCCCTATGGTGATATTCATCTTTGGAGTCCATTAATTTCATGTAGCAAATACACTGTTAAGATTACTTCAGAGAAGGATATTAAAATTGTTGTCTACCCTCAGACCACACCAGGCACAGTATCCCAAGGGCATGTGAATAGGAAGTGCTCAAGCCATAGGCATTGCCTTGATCCTTCCACAGAGCTGCTAATTAGCCTTGGGTCAGTCAGAAAACTGGTTACTCAGCTTTGAAACTTCTAGGCAAATTTTGCTCTTAAGTATATAGCACGACAAAAAGAAGTGATAAAGACCTTTTAACAACGTGTCTTCATTTTACTTATACTCTTCCTATTGTCATCACCTCCTGAGGAAGCCTTTATAACCAAAACACACACTTGATGAAGAGAACGTGAGCAGTCAAAAAAACACATATGTACACCGAAGACACAACTTAATTTTGGTTGGGTCCTCATGCAGCCAGGACAGAGAAAACTTTTGCTAACAGTGACTAAATAGAATACTCAACCACTTTCAGGATTCCTCAGTGTAGCTACATCAATTTATTAGAGGTAAATGGTAGATGAAAGAGCATATACTGCAGGTACCGGGTGACAAGGCATGTTGCTTAAGTTTGCTCATGAGTAAAATGGGCATAATGCCTTCAGAACATAAGAACATGATGAGATAATATAAGAAAAACAGTTGGCTCAATGTTCAGTTTCCTTTCCCTGCCAAGCCAACATTGCTATGACTACATGCAATGTGCCATTTGCATTAAGAAAGATGCAGGAGAGCAGACTGTAAACACGCAGTCAGCACAAACTTGGGTACTGTCTGATCTTTATAGGTACTGTTTAGACCTGGAAATATGTTCTTAACTACTTAGTAATGCTTTTTCTCCCCAAAAGGAAAGAAGAGTAAATATTGCAGGAATTCAAGGATGACACAACATACAGCCAAGTAGTCCCTTTGAGAATAGCATAGCTGACTCCATAAGATCAATAATGTATAATAGGGCCCAACTGCTGATTCCAATGGTCTCTATCATCCTAACTAGCTACTTTCAGTAGGGGAGGAGGCAAGAGAGACTGACCTTAATTCACCTCATTACCAACCAAAAGTGGAAAACCCTTTCACAGTGGTTCTCAACCTTGGCTGCACATTCGAATCACCTGGGGAGCTTTTAAAACTCCAGGTGGCCAGACCACACCCCAAACCAATTACACGCGAATATGAGAGGGAGGGTGGTGGGAAGCACTGTATTTTTTAAAGTCCCCAGTGATGCAAGATGCAGCTAAGGTTGAGAACCACTGTCTGGGATCACCCTTCCTGACTTCATGTAACTTCTGCTGCAAGCCAAACCAGGACAGCCAACCTAGAGCATTTCACAACCACAGCTTCTGAATAGAGCAGAACCCATACGCTGGACCACCACAGGTGCCTGCACCGAGGTCCACACAGAAGGCTGAACCACAGCTTATTAGCTAGAAGGGTACCCAGATCCTCACCGGAGAACCACTTTTTCAAATAGTTCGCACTTCAAAACACACACACAAGTTCGCCAATCTTGAGAGATGTCACCAACCAAAGCCCGTTAGGAATTTTTTCTTTTTAAGGCAAATCTCTTGGGAAAAATAAATACATGTGGGAGCGCGCCCCACACATAGAGCCTACGGAAAAGCAGACAGAAGCACAGAATTCCCAGGGCCGCCTAGAAAACACCCCGCGGGCTGTCCCCAGCGCGGGCCAGGCGTGTGCGCGCGGGCCGGTGGCCACTGCACCTGCTGGGCCGCACCTGCCGCGCCGGGCCCTCCCCTCCTACCTTCCAGCAGCTCGTCCAGGCTGGTGACCTTCCTGCTGCCGTCGATGGTGTAGATGGTACGAACGCCCTGGGGCAGGTTCACGTTGTCCGACAGCGAGCGAGTGAGCTCCATGAGCAGCGCGTCGAAGGACCGGAAGCGGTCGCTGGAGATGGCAAACACCAGGCCCTTGAAGTAGCGGTCCCCATTCCGGTAGAAGCGCGCCTTCTTGGCCTTCTTCTCCGAGCTCAGGGCCTGCAGGGTCCGCGTGCGGTAGAAGCTGCAGTGGGCACTGTGCGCCGGGCTGGGGATGAGCCCGTTTCCCTTGGGGCCCGAGCTGCTGCTGCCCCCGGAGGAGCCGGGCGCCCCTCGCCGCGACCCCGGCCGCGGCCTTTTGTCCCGTTCCTCAAAGTGCTCCAGCTCAATACTCCTGGTGCTGGCCATCACGGCTGCTCCGAGGGCTCCCCACCAAAAAAAAGAAAAACGTCCCAGCCAAAGCCTCCAGGTAGCCTACTGTTAATGCGAGAACCAGTTCAGGGCCGCAGGGCTGCGAGGGGCCTCAGGGCGCCGGGACACCTGGCTCTGGCATCCCGCCCTCTCCTTGCAGGTGGGGCCTCTGAGCCGCGGAGGCACCGGCCGCCTCGCGCCCCCCCTAAAAGTGGCCGCAGCGTCGAGCCGCCCAGCTTATTGTCCGGCGCGGCTCGCTTGGTCCTCCCGCCCGCCGGGGAGCCACACGCCCCCCAAGCGCCTCCTCCACCCAGCCACGCCTCACGACTCCCGCCTGGGAGCCGGGCCGGAGCCGCGAAGTTGGGCCTCCCGGGCCCGCGGGCGCACACAAAGCTCGGGCGCCCGCCGGTGCTCCCCGGCGCGCCGAGGGAGGGAGGGAAGGGCGGGGAGGGGCTGGGAGCGTGGGAGAGACGCCTGTCGCGGGCCCGCAGGGGCGTCGCGCCAGCCCGGAACCGCCCGTGTGCCCTGCCCGAGGCCCGGGATGCCGCGCCGCCGCCTCGCTCGTCCCCGGGCCCTGTCCGAGGGGCGGCGCGCGCTCGCTCGGGCTGAGAGGGCCGTGCGGGCCCCTTCCTCCGCCGGAGCCCGGCCCTAGCGGGAAATAACGCAGTCCGCCTCCTCCGCTGCCGGCCGGCCCGGCCCACCGGCGAGCATCCCCGCCTGGGCCCGACTACGCCGCCCGCCCGGCCCGCTGTCAGAGCTGGAGGGGGCTTCCAGCCCCGCAAAGGCTGCCAAAACCCGGGACGGAGGGAGGTGGGCGCGGAGGAGGGGGCCGGACGGGTCGGCGCGGAGGCGCTGCAGCACGAGACGAGCGGCGCCTCCTGGGTCCTAGGCAGCCCCGACCGCCTGACAGCTACAAACCCGCGCGCCGCGCTAATGGGCGCAGCCGCGGCGCGCGCTCCTCCGCCTGGGAAGCGTAAGCGCGCAGGCCAAAAACCTACAAAGGAAGGAGGTTCAAGGGCAGGGATCACATCCCTTAGCCAGCTTCCAAATGAGGAACTGAGGCCGAACTACGGCAGAAACCCGAAACTTGGCGTTGAATTTGGGCACAAAATTTATTTTTTAAAAAGGAGATTTTGAGCTTTATTTAAAAATCCTTTGATAAATCAGTTTCCATTGCAGATTAGCTAACATGGTACGTTCCACAACTTTGAATGAATGAATAATCAGAAGTGATTGGTTTCTGAGGGATTTATTTAATCAGCAAATATTTATTAGGAGCTCGCCATGTGCCAAGCATTGTTTCCATCACTGAGGATGCATCAGTAAAGGAAAGAGAGAACTCTTGCACTCCTTTCCCCCTTACATTCAAGTGATATTTAATGTCAATTTGAGCGTCTTATTAAGTAATAGGTCTAACATTTCTAAGTGCTCATCATACTGGAAATCTTAACTTAGTAATGTTTCATCAACAGTAAATACATATTTTCCGAAGGCTTCTGAGAAACATTAATTACTTCCATTTTGCCGCCAGGGAAAGATGAAACTAAAAGACGTTTGGTCCTAATTTTACAGGTGGGTGAGCTACCCTGAAACCTTAAGATGTTCAGTACCTGGTTCTCTGAGTGGCACTAGACAGCAAATCCAAGCTGATCTGTTAAGGTAGGAAGGCATGATGCTTTTCTTGGAATGAACTGAATCTAGAAAGAGCATGAGTAAGAGAAGGCAGAAATATGTGGAGTAGTTCTTCAGTGGCTGTGAAGTTGTCCTGACATGGTAAGGCCCCAGAAGATTCAGTGCACCACAGCTCCTCCAGGGCAGTCTCAGGGCCGCACCGGGGCATATCTGAATTCTAAAACCAGGACTGGAGCATGCTGAGAAGTCGGAGCTGATCTGAGACTTCAGTGTATTTTTTTTGAGGTGAAAAATTCTGATGTATAATTAGGTCCAAGGCCGTGATAGACCTCATCCCAGACCAATTAAATCAGAATTTCTGGGGATAGGCTTCTTCAACAGTATTTTTTGAAAGTGTTCCTAGTGTATAGCCAGGTTTCCAACCATAGGCTGTAACATTAGGAGTGAAATGATACATTGGTGCTACTTCTCAAACTTTAAGGTACTTCCATGTAGTGGAGGAATCTCATAAAATGCAGATTCTGATTCAGTAGGTATGGGGTGGAATTTGAGATTCCTATTAAGCTCCCAGGTAATGCCAATGCTGCTAGTCTTGGCACAATACTTAGAGAGACAAGGAACTAAATCACAAACTCCTTGAGTTAAGGCCCCATTAAATACTTGTAACTGCAGAGCCTGTCAACTTTGTAAAAGACTTAAAAATAGATGTGTTCATTCGTTTTGCTATTAGTATTTCCTGGGGGAAAAAAGACTTTGTAATCTATTGCTGGCATTAACAAATTATCCCAAACTTAGTGATTTACAACAATAAATGTATATTATCTCAGCAGTTTCTACAGTCAGGAATCCAGGAACAACTTTGCTCAAGGTCTCATGAGATTGCAACCAAGTTGTTGACCAGGGCTGCAGTCATCTGAAGATTTGACTGGCGCTAGAAGATCCACTTCCAAGATGGCTTACTTTCATGGATGTTGGTGGGAGGCCTCAATTCCTCACCATGAGCATCTCTCTGTAGGATTGTTTGAGTGTTATCACAAGTCCACTGGCTTCCTCCAGAGGAAGCATCCAAGAAAGAACAAGGTGGAAGCCACAGTGTCTATGGTATAGCCTCGGAACTCACACACTGTCATTCCCACAGTATCCTATAGGTAACACAGGTCAGCCTGTTCAGTGTGGGAAGAGACTACACAAGGGTATGACTACCAGGAGTCAGGGATCATTGGGGTCATCTTCCAGGCTAGTAGCACAAGGCTTCAATCATTCAAGCTTTAGGATCCTGACATACCCACATTTTCTCACTCAAAGATCCCTGATAAGAGATTTGGCCCTTCTTAAATTGTGAATACAACGATATAATATACCAGTATTTTAATGTTGTTCCCTAAGGTTAGATCCCTAAATTAAGCAAAGATTACTGCTTTTCAACAGGGCAGAGGGGAGAAGAGACAGTATTTCCAAAGCTGTTACTTAGTTTAAAAAAAATTATTTTGCTCTTGCTCTTTGCGTTAATTTGTTTGAAGAATTTTATCCCTGACCCTTACATAAGAATTAAGATGCAATCACTTTCATAAGATATTTACTTAATGAGTACGATATATATATCAAGACCCAGTTAGCTAAAATTTGAAGATTTATTAAGGTGGAAAAAATTTCATTTCAGCATTACAATTCTAATGCAAGCAAAATGTGGGGGCTCTAGCTAGGCAGTTGTTAATTAATTTGGGATACTTCATGATTTAAAATTTCTAAAACCAAAGCAAATTCTCCCCTTTCAAGCCATTGCGGAATTTGCAGAGTAAGATATTTGAACTGGCTTTTCTTTGTTAAGATACTCCTTTTTTCTAACCAAGAAACACTCTCTGATTTGCTAACCATTCATCCTTCCAGAGATGGTCTAATTCTCCTTGGTAAATGCAAGATCTACCAGCTCTGTCTGCCAAGTTCTGATTTAAAGGGGCTTCATTGGGGGGGCTGGTGGCAGATGTCTCTTCACCACCTGGAAGCCCGCCTTGACCTTAGCTCTCTCTTGTTTGTGAATTCTTTATACCCTTTCCTAATGCCTCTTAATCTAACATTTGTCTGAATAAAACTTTTGTGCAGAGTACTTTAAACATGCATTCATTTCTATGCTACAGAACCTCCAAGAATTTCAATCCAAAATCTCTTCTCCATTTTTTGCATGGTCAGAAACGACCCCTTTCTGCTCTTGATATATAGTAATTTTAAATCACAAAGTATCTAGTGGCTGCGAAAATTTTGTTGGCAATATCCAAGAAGGGTCTTCTAAAACCACTTGGGGCAGAAAAACTCAACCAGGCATGAAGGAGAAAGAATTGTTTTTTGTTCTCTACACTTCTCTTTGGATCACACAGATTAGCCGCACAATTTTGGAGCTGCCTTTAGCCAAATGGGAAGAACTCCCTCTTCCCCTGCTCCCCTCCCCACCTCCAATTTGACTAAGAAATACAATGCAAATTTTTATTTAGCATAATTTGTTTAAATGAGATTTCATTACATACTTTCTCATGGAGCTTTACGTAAGCAACTTGCCTCGCACATCTCTGGGTTTTGCTTCATGCTACTTCTCAAATGCGTTGGCTGTTGGCTAGTCTTCACTTTTGGCCAGAAATTTCTGCTTTTAAAGGCAGTTTTCCAGCTACTCCATTATTTATTATATAAAGGATGCTTACGCACTTTTTAGACTGCACTGTGCTGAGACTTTCCGCTGTCTCATGTTTTCATTCCAGCTCATTACGTGCCAAGCATTTCTCCCAGAAGAAAAAGTGATGAAACAACTATTTTCAGTAAAAGAGCCTGGTGACTATGAACTTGAGTTTTTGTAATGGAGCATTATTTTTTATTTCGTGGTCTTTAATGATAATAAATTCTGGTGTTTTCTGTTAAGCTTCAATAGGAAACTTTATAAAACAAAGAGGTTCAGAAAGAGGCTCTCTACCCCAACCCCATAACCTGTCAGGGGATGATTAAAACTTCCTTTTCGGGTTCAGAAAATTCAAATTTAGTTCATTGATTAAGTCATTCAAAAATTCCAAGTTCAGTTTTTTGATGAAAATATCAGATGCAGTGAAGAAAAATTCAAATCTGCATGTTTTAAACACACATAGCACAAAAACACTTTTTTTCATGAGAATACCACGGTTGAATAGTTCTTCCTGTTGGTACATTTCACCTCCACAGTTACTAGGGAAAGACTCCTACTTTTCATGTAAATTATATATATTCAAAATTATACTCAGTTATTTTGTCACTTGCTAGCTAAGCTGCAATAATTGTTAAAATGAAAATAACAAAAACATTAAAATCATGTAACAACTTTTTTCTTAGAATTTAGAACTTTTTTCTCTGAAATCTCCCTAAGTAGAAAATCTATATAGATAGCAGTAGTCCTACTTTCCAGATAAGGCAATAGAGGCACAATGAGTGATTTTCGACAGTTATTTTAATAATATCAAAAGTAAAATACATGGAAAGTACTATAGTACTCTCATTTTGTTTCTGTAGAATAATATTTCCCAAAGCCCATATAAAATTTACTCTTTGAGTCTAGGCTTTTTGCTTCATTTAAAATTCAAAAGGAATTATTTATCTTAAAATTGATTATGATTTTAGTGGTTTCCTCCTCTCAGTAGCACATTCTATGTTTATATAAAAACTGAATATGACAAACTATGTTCATGTCATTCTATATGTTAAATTAAAATAATGATGGTCGTGAGTACTTAAAGGGTAATAAAGCTTTGATGATGATTAATAAGCAGTTATGACCTAGTTAAAGAAACAGATTATAGACAAGGAAATCAGAAAGGAAAGCTTAAGCAGCAGAGATAGAAATGGACTCCAGGGTATGCTGACTCTAGAAAAAATTCATTTCAGCCTTCAAAACTCATTAATCACATAGAGGTCTGTCTCTTTAGGAATTTATAGTTAAAAATTAATGATTTTTATACTTATGGTAGGTTTATAATGCAAATTAGCTGGTTATTTTAAGACAAACATTCTGTACCCCAAACACATATTTGAAGTATTCAAATGTTAAAACAATATAATTACGTTATAAGTGGAAATAATGATACTACTCAGACTTGGTCAGTCCCTTTTAGTAAATCTATACTCATTTGGTAATGTATTTAGGTTAAAAAAACAGCTTTTCCTTGGTACTTCCCAGAGTCCTATCTGAAATAACTGATATTGATCATGATTCATATAAAATATTTAGTATATATGTGTGTGTGTATGTATGTGTGTATATATATGTACATATATACATACATATATAAAACATTTAAGGTGAAGAGGTATATGCATGTGATTACCTGATAATATATATCTTAATGTAACTGATATGTGCGTTTTTAATAGTTTGGCAACAATACAAAATTACATTTCTTTCAGTATTGAAATTAATTACAATTAATTACTATGTATTATTATTACTACAGTGATAATAATATTTTTCTCCCTAGGATTCCTCTATATAGTGATAAGCCCATGAACTCCTGGGGGTCTTACTTGGTTCAAAATCTTAGTCTGATGTCCTCATGAAGAGAAATCTGTCAAATGAGTCAACTCTCCAAGGCTCCCTATCCCAACTGCCATTGCTGTGTCAGTGCCCCAAACTGTCTGATACCCTCTGATGACCAGTTCATGGGGTACAACTCTGGGCCCAGCAACAGTTTTGAAAGTATAGGGAAGAAAAAAGGATGTCTCTTTCTCTCTCTCTCCTTCTTTCCCCCCGAACAAATAAATAAAGTCTTGGTGCTAACTTGGAACAAAAATCTGTTCCAGGGAAAATTATATTCTTTTCCACTTAGACATAGAATGATTGGCTAAAAAAAAAATTAAAGTTCTGGCTTTATAATCACAAATATGTAGAAAATGGAGTATGTTGAAGTAATTACAAATAATTCTCCTTTAAATTCTTACTTGTTAAGAAGGACTATCTTAACCTCTTCAGCCTTCTCAGATTCCTTTAATAGACCTGGTAAGGGCTGAAATATGTAAATGATAGGTCTTGTAACACTATGGAAATTCTGCAAACCACTATTAATAGTTCAGTTGTCTCCCATGGAATGGTTCTGAAGTTACCTACCTCATATCATGTAGTTTACCAGTTTGTTGCACAATTCTGTGGGAAATTCTTAATTTAGCATGTTAAGGGAAGAGAAGAGAAGTGCAATCTGGCGGCCTTGTATGTCTCTACACACAATGGCTTTATATTTTAATTAATCTTAACTCAAACAGTGTCTAAACTTTTGATGTTAGACTGTTTGAATGAGTGGATAACATTAGTCACCTATTCTTTATTACTGGTGTCCTCAAAGACTTTGCCCAAATGTAGGTTTTGTTAGGTGTGGTATAAACTTGTTTGATAAAGTTCATTTAAAGACCTCCAACAAGAAACTGTAGTCAATCCCCAGATCCCTTTCAGTCTACAATCCAATGTCAAGATTTTCAAGCAGAAATGGTAAAGAAATTTATCCACAGTCAATATAAGAAAAATCCATTAGAATAATTAAAGAAAGCCTTAAATAGTTATTAATAAGGTTGCTGCTGACATATATATTTTAAAACACAGCTTTATTTGGAGCAAATAAATGATTTAAAGAACCTCTGAATTGGATCACAGACTAAATGACATCAGCCAGCGCTGACATTGTTTTTTCCTATCTTAGTTACAATTCTATCTGGTGGATCCAAAACAATCTTCACCCTAAGTTTTCTGTCTTTAAAGAAAAATTTTTTAGTTACCTCAAACTGACAGAAAAGATGCAAATTCAGCATAAAGCATTTTTTTCTGAATCATTTGAGCAACTTATGTTGCCAACGTGATGTCTCATCATCCCTAAATTATTGTGTATTTTTATAAACAAAAACATTCTCCTACACAGCACTATGCAAGTATCAAAGTCAGGAAATTAATATTGATAAATTGCTACCATCTAAGCTTCAGAACCCATTTAAATTTTGCCAGATGTCCCAATAATGTCCTTTTAAGCAAAAAGATCCAGTTCAGAACCACACCTGTGCTTAGCTGTCACGTCTCTTTAGTCTCCTTTTGCCTAGAACATTTTCTCCTCTTTCCTAGACCTTCATGACCTTGACACTTTTGAAGATGACAAGCCAGTTATTTTGCGGAGTGCCTCAATTTGGGGTCTGTCTGAATTTTCCTCAGGATTAGATTTAAGTTCTGCATCCTTGGCAGGAATATCAGAGAAGTGATGCCATGCTCTTCTTACTCTATCATATCAGATGGGGCTCAACTTCAATTTGTCTCATCACCAATGATGGTCCCTTTGATCACGTGATTTAAGTGGTATGCACCAGGCTTCTTCATTGTAACTTTATTCTTTTCCTCTTTGTAATTAATAAGTATTTTGTAGGAAGTCACTTTGAAACTTATGTAAATATCTTATTCTTCCTCAAACTTGCAACTTATTCATTTCGACTTATTTCAACTTATTCATTTATTTGGACTCTGTGTCCTATTTTATTCAATTACTATCATTATTTATTTTAATGCTCAAATTATCCCCAATTTGGCCAATGCATTCAAGCTGACTTCTCTGTCCTTTTGTTACCCTCATCATTTTTTAGCACGTCCTTAATTTTGGTTATGTGTTCTGGACTCATGTGGTACCAAGGAGGCAAGATTTGGGTAATAGGTGTGCTCCTTGCTGCTAGATTTTAGTTGCCCCTGGGCTTCTCAGTGCACAGTGCACACACAGATATATCTTGAAAATGATCAGTGCATACTGAAGCCCCCTCCCCAACTCAGATATCCTCCTCACTCCACTCAGACTCCAGTGCCCTGTGTTGGGCCGCCTCCTGGATAGGTCCTCTCTTCATCCCACTTGGACTTGGACACCCTACACTGGGCAGCCTTCCTATGCAGACACTTCTCACCCTGCTTAGGCTCTGACACTCCTCACAGGCCAGTCCTCCTATGTGTTTGCTTCTCACCCCACCCAGCCTCCAGCATACTGTGCCTGGCTGCCACTGGGGCCTCCTTACCTGAACACCTTCCTTACCCTGCTTGGGGTCTGACACCCTGCTCTGGTCTGCTGCAACCACCCCCTTGGCCCCACCCAATGGTTTTATGACTGAATTGTTTGGGAAGGGAAAGAGGAAGAGGAGGAACTCAATTTTTTCCTTAAAGTTTATTTAACTATCAATGTGTCCTCTAGAATATAGCCAACAGACCTCAATGAGCTCTCATTCTTGGTCACCCAGCATCTCTTCCCCTTGTCTTTGGTGACATGCCCTGATTTTTACTCCAGGGAAATACCCTCTTCCACTCACGGTTCATGTATTTTAGGCAAGATTGACTTCATCCCTTGCTGCAGGGGTTGGCATGGACTCAGTCGTGGCTAGTTGACCACATTCTCTTGGCCCTAGTGATTAGCCTTAACTTTTCCTCTCTTGCCTAGACCAAAACAAACAAACAAATCATGTATCCGTCTATGACTTCTTTCTTTCTCTCATAGCCACATCCAATTCATGAGCAAATTGTCTTCCTTCAAAATGTACCCCAGATATAACCATTTCTTTCTGCCTCTGCCACTTACATAGGTACCCTATTCCAAGCCATCTTCATTTCTCATCTGATCTCCTGCCTCTAGTCTGTTCCACTGTAGAGTATTCTTCACACAGCAGCCAGAGTGAATCTTTTAAAACTTCAAGACATTATGTCACTCCTCTTCTCAACAGGCATAATTGGCTTCCTCTTACACTCAGAATAATATATATCTCATGTCCTTAAACTGTGGCCAAGCAGAGCCTACATCAGGACCTACATCACCTGAAGAATTTATAAAACTACAGATGCCTATGCCCACCCCAGGAGATTCTGATTTAATTGACCTGGGGTGGGGCCTGGACATTGGTTTCTTTTAAAAGTTCTGCAATGATTCTAATACACAATTAGAGCTGAGAACTACTGCTGACATGATCTGGCCCTGGCTACCTGTTAGATCTCATAGGTATCTCTCTTACCACCATCCACTCCAGCCACTGGGGCCTCTCTGCTGTTCCTTGAGCATGCCAAGCATGATCCCACCTCAGGGTCTTTGCATTGCTGGATGCAATGACTTCTGACACTAACTGCCAGGAGTTAAGCCAAACTTCAAAGTTTGAGGGCATCGTCCTCCATAAGACTGCCTTCACTTCAGACAGCAGCAGCAAGCACAGGGGTTCCCAGGCCACCTACACTTCTGACCAACTGGCTACAAATTTAGGGGTCACACTACCTCTTCAGGTTTGATAATTCACTGGAATGACTCACAGAACTCAGGAAAGCACTATACTTAGGATTACAGTTATATTATAGCCAAAAGGATACGAATGAGGTCCAGCCAAAAAAGAGAGGACGAGGTCTGGGAGGGTCTCAAATGCAAAGCTTCTGTGTCCTCTCCCTGTGAATTCAGGACACATCACCTTCCCAGCACACCAATGTGTGACATTATGCACAAAATATTGTTAAGCAGGGATGCTCACTCAAGCTTCGTTGTCTTGAGCTTTACTGGGATTTCGTTATGTAGGTATGATTGATGGAATCATTAGCCATATGATTGCACTCAGTCTCCAGCCCTCTTCCCCTCTGTGGAGGTCAGGCTGATATCACATGACTCAAATCACTAACCCTTTAGTCACATGGTTTGTCTTTTTGGCACTGCCAGCACCTTCATGAGTCATCTCCTTAGCATAAACCATCTAGGGGTCCAAGATGAGTTACCTCATTAGCATAAACTATCAGGGCCCACCATGAATAACAAAAATATTCCTATTACTCAGGAAATTCCAAGATTTAGAGGTTTCTTCCCAGGAGCCGGGGGCAAAGGCCAGCCAAATTCTTTATTACGAAAGACTTGGTAAAAATATACCTGATCAGATCTGCCCTGGACATCTTGGTTACGTGATCCAATAAAACTTTCATTTGCTCAAGCCAGGTTGAGTTGGATTTTCTGTCATTATCAAGAGTCCTGCGTGACACACAAATCAATTGGTTTTCCTGACTCATGCCTTCTGTCTAGTTCATATTGTATATAATTGTCAGTTGGGTCAATCTTCCTGAACAACAATTCTGATCTTGTCACCTCATTGTTGAAAAACCTTCGGCAATGAGTTACTCAAGGTGTTTTTTCTTTATCTACTAGTCTAAAATATTTAGTCTGACGCTCAATGCCAGCATCATCTGGCTCTAGTTTTCTTGATCTCCCGCAGCTAAACCTGAGATATAAACTTTAACCAAAATGGATTACTTGCCTTTTCTCAAATGCCTTTTGCATTTTCCCACTCTGTGCCTTAGATCATCCTGTTTGTTCGGAATGTCCAGCCTCTTGTCAAATCGTACTCATCTACCTGATCCATGAATTCCTCTCTAGTAATCCCAGCTGGAAGTAATTTCTCACGATAAATTTTTCAGCAATGAGCACTTTCTTTGTATTTCTCTGCTGACATCTGTCACATTTTGCTTTATTATTAATATTTTTCTTTATTGATATTTGCACACTTACGTTATATCAATCAAACCAATATTTAGTGAGTTCTTACACTGCTCTGAGACTATGAATATGAATAATTAGTTTGTGCCCCAAACCAGCCAATTATTTAGTAAAAGAGGAAAATATGTCTTTCGTCAATTGATTTTATCAACCAGCTACTATCTCTCCAAATATTTTATCTCCTATATCCTGTCTAGTCTCTCCTTCTGAAATTCCTGTTAGATGTAAGCTGGACCTTTACATTTATTGTCCATGCCTTTTCATATTTTCTGTTTTTTCAATCTTTGTCCTACCTTCTGGAAAATTAGTTTAAATCTATCTTCAAGTTTACTAATTCCTTCTTCAGCTGGTTCTAATCTAATAAATTGGGTAACCCATTTATCCAATGGTAAATTTAAATGGCTATTCATTTCTAGAAGTTCTAATTTGTTCTTTTAAAATTTTGTCTTTTGTTTTTTTGTAGTGAATTGCCATTTGTTTATTTTTTGAATGCCTTTTAGATTTTCAAAATTTAAATCACATACCTAGATTGTGGTCTCCTTCAGATTGTTTTTCTATATATCAAATTTTGAAATGAAAAAAATGTCCTGTTTATTGTATCCTTGATTCTTTCTTATGCATTCTTTGTGAATTTTTATTATGAGCTCCCCTTCAGTGAGGCTCGTTTTTGTCTGTGATCTTCTCGTGCTGCATGAGTAGCAAAGTTTAATATTAACAACTTCTAGGTGCCCCAGAGGCAACACTGGCCCAGGACCATGACAATTTCTAGGCTTGAGGTTTCCTGCAAGACCAAGTAAAGTAAATTCAGACTACACACCAATGAAAGCAACAGTCTTAGAATTTTCATTTCTCACGGAAGACTCATGTTTCCCTGCACAGAGTTAATTGCCCTTTCTTGATTTTGTTGGTTGAGATTTTTGGTCCTCTTTGGCTGGGATTGTAGCTTTGGAGGGGAATGGCCTTATGTAGGCATCTCTGTTTCAGCTTCTCCTCAGGTGGGCCTAGGAGGGTTTCTGTTCCTGATGGGCATTAAAAGCCTGGTTGTTACCAAATCAATATCACTGCTTCTATCAGCCTCCCAAGGTTTTCAGCCTCAATTCTCATATTTATCACTCTGTCTTTCAATTCCCTCTGTGTTTCTGGCCCCTGAGGACTCTCTTTCTTTCAGCTAATAATTAATCTTTTTTTTCCAGTTATTTTTTACCCAGTGTTCCAAAGGGCTTATAGCTAGAGGGTTTCCATGTTATCTTAGTCCATCATACTGCTGGAACCACAACAAAAATAGTTATGTATCCAACCATATAAGATCTACCCCACCAGAAAACAGTCTGATACATGCCATAATAGAGAAGTGAAGGAAATCTTATGTAAATTCATAAAAGGTAGTATTTAATTGATTGCAAGGTTGAGAAAGTCTTCATTGAATAACTGTCCTAGTCTGTTTGGGCTGCTATACCAAAATGCCACAGCCTGTGTAGCTTATAAACAACAGAAATTTATTGCTTCCAGTTCTGGAGGCTCGAAGTCGGAGATCAGAGTGCCGTCATGGTCGAGTAAGGGCTCTCTTCTAGGTCACAGACTTCTCGTTTTATCCTCATGTGGTGGAAAAGGGAAGGGAGTGATGTGGGGTCTCTTTTATAAGAGCAATAATCCTATTCATGAGGGCTCCACCCTCATGACCTAAGCACCTTCCAAAGCTCCTACCTCCTAAAACCATCACATTGGGCATTAGGATTTCAACATATGAATTTTGGGGGAACACAAACATTCAGCCCATAGCAGCAACTAGCAATTGAATTGGGCTTTGAAGAATGGATAGAATTTTGACATGAAGAGAGGGAGGGGTTGAATATAGTGGAGGGAATCTCAAGTAAGGAATGAGCGATCATGAAAGTGCACACTATTTTGCAAAGTGGATTATAGTCCTGTGGACCTGAACTTGTATGTGGCTTATTGGATGCAGTCTTAGGGCATGAGGCTGAAAACACTCCAGCATTCCCATACAAGTCCTCTCACAGTGCTTTGTGTGTTATACATGCTAGATATTTACTGGATGAACAAAGAGAATGCCACCAAAGTAAGGAGTAGATGCTGAATATACAGAATAATACTCAACCTCTCTGTATATCAGTTCTCTCGCCTACAAACAAGAGGGTAGAATGATATGACTCTTAAAATTTCTTTTGGTTCTAATATTCTTTAATAACAATTTATATAACTTAATGCCAATCCTGACTAGTTCCAATTTAAGCAAGGAAAACATGTGGATGACTTTTTGTTAGGGGTAAATGAATTTGGTTGTCTATCTGCCATAGGGAAAGAGAGCGAAAGGTACTCTTGAAAAATGCTGTTTAATGTGGTGTTGGTCAGAACAAAGAGGATCAGATGATGCCCCACTGCAGGGCTATATTCTTATAACCTACACAAAGTTGCTGCTATCCTAGGCTAAATAAAGAGACGTTGCCTAAAAGTTCCCTTTTGAGATTCCAGTTTTCAAAAGCTTTCTTTGTATGCAGCCTTGAGTTTCTAAAAATAAACAAAATAGGAAGACTTCTCCTTGGAGGAAACATTTAGCAACACCAACCACAAAAGTTTGAAAGGGAAACTCATTGTCCGACAAAAGGAAGAAGAAAAATCTAACTTTCTTCTATCTTTAAGAATTTATTTTACTTGCTGAGTTTTTCAAAGTTTCCTTAGATAGAAGCAAAACGGAAATAAGACAGCCAAGAACATTTCAGTTTGTATTTGAAATACAACCAACCATGACTGTATCGTTTAAGAACAATTTTTTAGAAAGAATAAAAGAAAAAAGCCAATATGGTTCATTTTTATGATATCCACAATGCAGTGTTCATTGATTCATTCTTTCATTCATTAAATATTTGTTTAGCATCTGATATGTGTCAGACTTTGTACCAGAAGCTAAGCTGGAGATGTGACATAACTAGCAATTCCATAGTGATCACTCTACATGGTAAACTCAGTCTTTCCTTCTGTATGGTGGGCTTTGTGGATTGGCTAATTCGGTTTTTACTTAATCATTCTTCTAGTATGTTTTTCTCTACTGCAGAGTTTGGAATGCTGAAAATTTCATTTCCCATGATAGATTCCTCCAGTTTGGTGCATTTGCCTGAGATTTGGGAGGCAGAAATGAAGTGGAGGCCATTTTCCTGACTTTGGCCTTATTCTATTGGAAAACAATGTCATGAAATGTGAAATTTTCTGGTAGTGCTGTTACCATATCCATTATCCAGCTTTTTGTGTGTTGACAAGAGTTGCTGTGAAGAGGAAGCTGAATGCCATGTTCAGCTTCTTCAGTCCCACTTCCTAATTTCTCCACTACAGCTATGACCACGTGTTCTTGAACCCAATTTGTTTAAGTGGGAGCCTCAAAGGAATAGCTTCCCAGTGAGCTAGTGCTAAGGAGTGGTTCTAGGATTCTTTGCTAGAGACCAAGCTCTGCCAAGCATTTTATTAGCACTTAATTCTAACGTAGTAAATCCTTTTCTGTTTAAAATATGAAGAGTAGTTTCTGTTTCCTGCACTGAATCATGCCCATCACACCCTCCAATGTTATTTAGGGATACTTTTAGAACTCTTGGAGATGCAGTATTGGGGCTGGTTTTGTTATAACTGATCGCTGTATATTTAGTTTCTCTTTTCTTACCAAATATTGCAATGAAATTAGAATACACATATACCAGGCAGTCACTGGAATTGGCAATAAGCCATAGAGGTAAGAGCACAGGATCCATTCCAGATTAACTTTAGGTTCCCCAAGAGAATATGAGCTTCTTGAAAGCTGGAATTTTGGTTCACCATGGATTCCTTGGGTTCTAGAACAGTGCCTGGCACAAAACAGACCCATGTAATAAATTTCTTTTGAATAAATTAGTTTGACTTCCTCCTCTAACACTTACTGGCTGAATTACATGCTCCTAATGGGGAAGCCAGATTGCATGCCTGGTGGTACTATACTTTACCAACAGCAGAACTTCTGTGGATCCAGGCAGGTTAGGCACAAGTACCAGGGCTGCTGTAGGTCCCACCATTATGGGTGTAATGGAGACTGCGTCCAAGCCTGACCCTCCCTCAAGGGGGGTCTGTGAGAGCTCAGAGAGTTTGGAGATAATTGGCAGAGGCTAAGGCTCTTCATTGAGCAAGCAGGTGGAACCAAGCAAATCTGAGGATGTGCATATACTGGGCCTAATACACCCATTTATTTTCACATGTGGGGCATGAACAGTCAGATACACAGTTCCTCTGCCAGCCTAGGCCAGGAAAAATATAATGTGTTCATTCTTTGGTGAGAGGAGTCTTTATGTATCTGCTGATGATCACCTGATGGACAGTGGCCAGCCACAAATATTATTCCAAAGAGACAAAATATTTTTTCATCAGCTAAAATAGCTTCCCAGCATGAGGTAGAGTAAGAATTTGGAGCATGACAAGTAAATGGATTCCATACCAGCCATGTGACTTGAGCAAGTTATCAGAATTCTCTAAGCTTCAGTTCCCTGTGTGCTGTCCCTACGTGACCAAAAATGGGAAATTATTGGTCACCAGGTAGTTGTGAAGATTAAATTTATGTATGCAAGACATAGGTGCTCCCTTGTCTTCTCCAGCTTAAGAATGAACCCAGTAATTTGTGCTCTCCTCCCCCTCCTCTCTCAGAATCTTTAATCACTTCCTGAACTTCATCTCACTGCTTTGTGCAGTATGTCATTCCTGTGAGATTTTTGTGCATTATTCATTGAGAAATATTGCAATGGAGTCTATGGGGCGCACAAAGATGAATAATACATAATGCATTTAGTAGTATTTAGTTGAATTATATGAAATTGTTGTTTTTGTAGGTCAAAAAGGATCAAATTTTTCCAATATCATATGATTAAACTTATCTACTCTTGGAGGGTTCACAATCCAGTGAGACACACAGAAGTGCCTTAGAGAGTACTACCACAGAATGACACACAAAGTGTTATGTGGGTAAAAGAGAAAGAAAGACTACTGATGGGGAAGTTAGGGGAAGAAGTTTTGGAGTAGGTGGGGTTTACTAGGGCCTAAAACTGCCAGGAAAGGGGCATGTCAGTCTTATAAGGTGGAAGCCCAAAGGAGGCATCATCCAGTTTTCTGGTCCAGTGACCTAGTCCACTGCTCATTTAGAAGAGCAGATGTCTAATAAGCGAACATGGTGGGTTTATTTTAGAAGAGGTAAAGGCATTTCAGTTGGGTTAAGGAGACAGCAGACCAATTTTCCTACAAGGGAGAGTAAGAAATGTGTGTCTGTAGGGAGAACAGCAAGGCCTCTCAAAGAACTTCTAAGTCTCATTATTCATTAGCATCTTACTTTGAATAAAAATTTAATATAGTGAGAAAAAATGTGGTGATGGAACTCACTTCAAACTAAACAATTAATGCCTATAAATTACACAGCTACTTTAAAAAAATCGTGATAAAATATACACTAAAAATTTACCATTTTAACTATGTTTAAGTGTATAGTTCAGTGGCATTAAATATATTCAGATTGTTATGCAACCATCACTAACATCCATCTCCAGAACTTTTTTCATCACTCCAAACCGAAATACTGCACGAATTAAACAATAACTTCTCATTCGCCCCTCTCCCCAGACCCTGGCAACCACCATTCTACTTTCTATCTCTATTAATTTGACTATTCTAGGTACCTCATATAAGTGGAATCACATAATATTTGTCCTTTTGTGTCTAGTTTATTATATTTAGTATAATGTCTTTAAAGTTCATCCATATTGTAGCATGTGTCAGAATTTCCTTTCTTTTTAAGGCTGAATAATATTCCATTGTATGTATGTATGACACTTTGTTTATCCATTCATCCATCAGTGGACATTTGGGTGATTTCCATCTTTAGGCAGGAGCTACATTTAAGCCAATTCAAGGAAACAAAAACTAGGCCAGCTTAAGAGAGCTAGTCACCTGCCAGCCCTGGCTGGGAAGATGAGATGTAAGCACCCGGCATCTATTAGATGCCCTGAGAAACTGGGGTAGAGCTCTCCAGGTATGTTTTTTCCCAGGCTGGGATGGAGCCAGTGAGGGTCTGAGGCTCTGGGCCCCAACCCATGTCCCAATGTCCTTGGAGGGGATGGGGAGACAGACTGACTTTGGAAACGATATTCTACCAACCTCATCACACCCAACCACCCGTAACAGACCAAGGTATTGCATTTTTTCTATAGGTTTTTTGGGCAAAACCTTTAATCCCTGAGAGCCTATTTAAAAATTCCTTTTACAAATAAGGCCTCAAGGACAATGGCTTTCTTTTAAAGTAGTAACAAATGGCAGCACATTAACTTTTCCTGCTTACCTCATACTCTGTTGCATCTTTTTCTTGGTGGCATCAGGCAGTCCCAGGACGGGAAAGTCAGCAGAACCGCACTCCAGGACCCCACGAAGTGAGAAAGAGTTGCCTTTCCTATTTATTCCTAACACCTCTTAATTTTTAACATTGTGGGTAAAATCCTCTTATTCCTTCCCCCAGAGAAGAAAAGGGTGATAATTTTTACTTTGTTTTGAAGAAATGTGTTGGTACGATATCTTCTAATTACAGCTTCACCATCGTGGTATCATAATGGCTGCTTCAAAGACCAAGCAATAATAGATTTTGAGGAGTCTAACATCCATGCTTTCTTAGTACATCTGTAATTACTGTATACATTCTAATTACAATGCTTCTTATCTAGATATTCTTGCTCAAGGAAAAAAAAGCTGTGCTTCTATTTTCAGTCAGTCTATTTATACTCTTAGGCCTAAACCAGCCTAGATACCTGGGCTCTGCGATTGATGTCCTTTCTAGCACCTGCACAAAGGTGACTAGAGTGTGCCAATGGATAACACAGTGAAATTGCAACCTTAAGTTATGTAAGATTTTTCATGCAAGATCTCCAAGGTTAGAGTCTTAACCCTGTGATTTTGTAGCAAAGAAACACCCCACCCATCTGGGGAAATGGGCTAATTTTTACCCTGACTGTGTTGCCTGCTTCCCTGAGGCGTGAGTGGGTGGAGATTGGAGAAAAGCCTCACCAGAGTCAAAAGAAACTCACAATAACCTGTTTCCATATAATTAAAATTAATTCATTAATCTCATTGGCTAATTTTTAAAAAAATATGCAGTGAAGTCATGCTATTTTTTTTTTTTTAAAGATTTTATTTTTTCCTTTTTCTCCCCAAAGCCCCCCGGTACATAGTTGTATATTCTTCGTGTGGGTCCTTCTAGTTGTGGCATGTGGGATGCTGCCTCAGCGTGGTTTGATGAGCAGTGCCATGTCCGCGCCCAGGATTCGAACCAACGAAACACTGGGCCGCCTGTAGCGGAGCGTGCGAACTTAACCACTCGGCCACGGGGCCAGCCCCGAAGTCATGCTATTTTTAAAATTGTTCCTATATTTTAATGTTTGCTTATGAAAAGTATAGAATTTACTCAAAAAACTCTAGTCAAATCTGGCAACATCCACACTCCCTAAAGCTTCTGACACCTTGAGTACTGTTCAAAAGTGTGGGACTGATTAGTTATAAGTAGAGATAAAATATGTTGAGTCATTATTTTGTATGTGTGTCTTGAATACATAGAAATGGTGGGAAGGACATGGAAGAAGAAGTCAGAAGAGTAGAAGTATCATCTTGGCTCTACCATTTACTAGTCTCTCAAGCAAATCATTGAAGCATTCTGAATGGTTGTTTCATTTAAAAATATAGATGATTGCTTCCTCAATGGAATGGTTTAGCAATTCTGAAACAATTTTCTGTGTATTGTAAGTATGATCAAATAGATCAAAATATTGAGGATAAGGAGCTAAGTTTTTCATTGTAAGAAAAGGAAGTTATAAATACAGAAAGGAGAAGCGAGAAAGAACTCTGCAATGTTGGATTGGAATTGGAGGTATCAGAATGAACTTACAGCTTTTAGGGGAGAGAGAGAAAAAAAAGGAAGTAGGAGGAGAAGAAAAAGAAGTAGAAGAAGGGAGGGAGAGGAGGAGTGAAGGAGAAAGGAAGGAAAGAAGGAAGGAAGGAAGGAAGGTGGGTAAGGCTGATTCAAGGGTTGGCGTAGGAAAAGTACAAGATGTGCCCAGAATAACTTCATGTGCCAGAGTGACCAGCAGACTGAAGTCCCTGAGAATCTGCAGAAATCTTGGAAGGAGATTGGACTATGTGCATTGGGTGGTTTGAGATAATTGTATCTGAATCTCAAAGAACCAGATTTGAATCTGGGCTAAATAGAGGGAGGCCAAACCAAAGCATTCTGATGATATTATTTTCCTTAGACTGTAGATCTGATGGGACCAAGACCTTTTGATCTTTCTCTATTTTATGTTTGTTATCATGAGATGTAATGTAAAGGAAAAGAAAAAAATGATTTGATTAGATCATTTTCTATGCTGCAGGTAATTCTAACTTGGAACCCAGTGGAGCTAACTTGTCTCTTAATTTTCCTTGCATCTACTACCTGAGCCAAGACAAGGGACGAACAATTGGCAGATTTATCCATTATTTTTGTAAACTTTTTAACCATTAACAACTTATCACTTATCAAGTATGTATGCACTTGGCATCGCATGAGATACACACATTTTCTTATCTAGTCCTCACAGCAACACTTCAGGTCATCCCCACTCTACAGATAAGAAGATTGAGCACAAAGAAGCCAAGTTACTTGCTAAAGGTCATGCAGCTAGTAAATGCCATATCTAGGATTTTAATTCAGGTTTAACGAAGTCCAATTTGGGTACAATTTAACAAATGATTGCTATAGGGCACTTAAGGAGGTGCAAAGACTTATTCACACTAATTCACTTCAAGGATGATCCCAATGTATACAGTAAATTGGGAGACTCTAGATGCTAGCTAGATTTCTACACGATTTAGGTAAATGTCTGTATAACTTAGTACGTTAGGTGGAATATGATGATCAACAACAAATGTGATTCGACAGTTTGTCCTTACCTATTGAAATATCTCCAGTTCTATGTTGGTAGACATGACAATTTCCACATACTTCAAGCTGAACATCTATTTATGAAAAGTGGGTTTGGCCCAAATGAACTAGATTGCATGTTTATGCTCCTCAAATTTATCCACTTACCTCATTAATGGATCAAACAATTAGTAGAATACATAACCAAGTTTCTAGTTTAATTAGAATACTGTCCAAACACCAAACATACTGAGAACCCAAACTGACTAGAAATTAGTCATATTTAAATGCAAATGGAGTGGACAGGTTGGCATCTCGTTTTGCATATATATCTCTGTTTATAAATGTTACATAATCTTTATGTTCAGATTTTTGTTGTCTTATAGTAGAACCTGATAATCTGAATCATCATATTGGATAGTGTTACCCTCCTGAATTTAAAAAAACCATTATCTCCTAAAGGAAATAAACAAGACGGAAGTACGTTAATTCCCTTTCCATAATGACACAAGGGGGAACACTTACTGTTTGATAAATTGAAAAGGAAATGGTCTTTGGAGAGATGAAAATGGAATTTGTAACCTTTTAAGAGGGTGTAGTTCCTTTTTGTTTTCTCTCTGCCTCTGATTTTCTGCTCTTATTCAATTGTGACAGTGAAATCTATTGAAAGTGACTTTTCCCTTTCTTGTCTGAATGGAGAGAAACAGTGCAGGTTACTAAGATCTGAGGGTGCTCTCTGTGCCTTGAGTAGAGAAGAGGTTCTTTATTTGTCAGCTATGGGGGCTTTAGTGGGTTTATGGAGCCTCTGAAATCATATACAAAATGTTGCATTTAGGAATGCATGCATGTTTTTGTGGGAAGAGATTCCCTGGTTTTCATCACTGACTCAGAGGGGGCAGTGGCCCTAAAAGACTAACAAACACTGCTCTGATCGGTGATCCTGTCACCTGAGAACCAGAGCAGACACACTGGCTCTAAGTCAAAAGGGTTGCTTGAGCGTAGGTGCCGAGCTGGCATCAGTATGGTATTACCTGTTATTATACATAACAAACATATCGCTTTCAAGTACTTTAATAAAAACAATGCATTTAAAGAGAACTTTACAGTTTCCATTGTCACTTTTATCTATATTTACTCATTTAAAAATCTCAATAATCCTGTGCTAAGCCTGGATAATTAATATTATCTTCACTTTACAGCTAAGCAAATAGAACAGGGGGAACAAAAGCAACATTTGTTCTAAAGGATTGAAAGATTCACAAAAATGAGCTCCCTTCCCGTAGAGATTGGCCTAGGTGTGGATATCTGACTCAAACTGGGTCAATCAGAGGTTCTTCCAAAAAAAAATTTGGAAGTGCGACCAAAAATCAGATGGTTTGCCCAACAGGGTTCTGTCTGTCTTCTGCCATCATAATATTATAAATAGCAAGCAGGAGGAGAGGGGAGAAGGGAGAGGGAAGAGGGGATAGAGAAGAGGGGAGAGGGGATGGGGGGGAGAAGAAGTGTTTTGGAGTCCTAACTTCAGGCAGTGTATCTGCCCCTGGGTCCCTGAGACAGCCTTGCCTCTGTGATAGAGCTTGGAGCAGAAGTTATATAGACTAGAAAAGACATTTATGATTTTTATTGGAATACAATGCTTGAAAATGAAGTAAAAAACTTATTGAACATAGCTCTGATGGAAGTGGGGCTCCTACTTGATGCAGTGTTTGCAAGAATCATAAAACAGCATACAAAACATCATTTAAAAAGGAATTCCAATCTTATCTTGGGTCTCTTGAGGATCAATTCACAACCTATAAGAACATTTTTAAAAAATCCACTTTAACCTGATTCCTAGTTTCTTGCGCCTATTTTGGAACTACTCACACAACAAATTCAAGAACTCTCCCTTACACTTCGGCATTCCTGGATTTATGTCTCATTAGTCTCACTTTTTATCCTCTGTCTCTCCTCTCTTGTTCTTTCTTCTCATTATCTTTATTGCCCACCACGAAACCCTGGGGACTTGGGAGGGGATAGAGAGAATAGGAGAAATTTTGAGAGAAACTGGTAATATTTACATGTTAAGAAATATCACCCCTGCCTCATACGTTTATAATAAATTTCCCTTTCTTACCTAAATTGGTATGGACTGGCTTCTGTTATTTCTCACAAAGAGGTCTAAGTAATGTGTTCATGGAGATAGATAGTAGCAGAATTGAGGTGAGAACTCTGATCTTTTGATTTAAAATCTATTGTTCTTTTTTCACACCCTGGCTGTGTCTAATTAGACTTCTATTGCCAGAAAGTTGAGAATTAAAGACTAGGTACTTGAAAGACATTTTTGTATTTCTTACTAGTCTGTCCGCTCCATGAGGTCAGGAATTATGTCTGTCTTGTTCACTTCTGTATTTTCTATGCCTAGCACATTGTTGATGTGCGAAAAACTGTTGAAGTTAAAAAATTGATGAATGAATGAAAGAATGAATGAAGCATCCATCTTCAGTCATTTAAAAAAAAATCATGTAACCTTATTTATATTTGTGGAGTATCTTGACAGAAAAATATAATAGATAAATATAAACTGTATAATTACCGTTGCTTTTAAGCTTATATTACCTTTCAGAATAAAATATTAAATTTCTGATAATTTTTCATTATTGTTCTTTTTTTTCCTTGTGGTTTGTATCTCAAGGGAAACTTTTCCAATTAGCTGTGATTTCTGTTGAAAGCTCTTTACTCAAAGAGGGCAATCAGTCTTATCTTCAAGTTAAGACTTTTGTGTTATACGTTAACACAAAAAAGAGTGGAAGCTAATTTTGCTAATCAGAAACAGCTCTAGCCACATAGCTCAGGCCTAAAAATATGGGATGGACTATAGACATGGGGAAAGATTGATGAAACACTCTTTCAAGCCATGTTTTCTACATATGTTGCAACAAATCTGTATTTGTACTATGATGAATACAAATCATAATTGACTTGGTTGAAAGCCCAATGAGTGTGTTGTGTCATAGTTATAATTGCACTGGGCTGTAAAAAAGCTTTCCTTGAGGTTTGAAAAAGCTTGAATTCCTGCTCTTACAGCCCAAGAACTTTTGTAGCAGAAGCTACTTAACCTTAATAACTATATTATTCTTCTATGAAACACCTTCCTGACTTCACTCCTAAATTCAAGGACTTAAATTTCTTCTCCCAGGGACTCAGGGCTTCCTGCTTCTCTCCCCTACCATCCTTAGATATTAGATTCATAAGGAGGCAGACATAATATTCCAGGGGGAAGGAGGGGTCACAGTAAGCGTAGTTTCCTTCTTGATATCTGAAACTGGGTGGAGGTGTCAGTATGGATCAGAGAATGCTTTGGAATGAAAGATCGGAGTTCAAAACTGAACCCTGGTACTTCCCGGCTTTGTGACCTTCAGCAAGTTAATTCCTTCTGATCCTAAATTTTCTCAATTGTAAAATGGGAATAATAGCACATTTATAGGATTATTATTAAATGAGGTAACATGTTAAATACCTGGCACATAGTAGACCTCCAAAAAGGAATGCTCTCTGCTTTTCCTCCCTAGTCCATGAAGGAGAGCCTGTGACTTTCAATAAGCCTTCTGAGATTTTTCTCTGGAAAAATATTTTATTTTGGCTCTTGGGAAGAATGGCAGAGACTGCAGAGGCTTACCTCTTCCCTGTACCTCGGTCTAGGAGCACTGGGACTCTACAGCCTGATGAGCTTGTAAGGAAAACATCAAGCTCAGAAATCTCTAACCACCTTGCTCACTTGAGCCTTTGAATGCTATATTATAGGCAAATGATCAACCATTTTGACACCTATCATACTTTTCTTAGATAAGGAGCTCATAAGGTACTAGAAGATCATGGATTACAACAGGTGATGATACAGTAATTGAGTAAAAGGGTCATCTTTTAAATACTTTAATAACAATTTAGACTTGCATATTAAGATACATAATTTGCCCAAACTAGGATGAATTTTTAATAGAAAATGGATATTAGACCAATGCAAATTTTGCGTCATATGAAAAAACTTCTTTTAGAACATTTTGAGACAAGGAAAATTACTTTATTGATAGCTGTGGCTTATTGTATCTGCTAAGATATGAACAAAAAGTTATAACTATTAATTTGGATTATAGTCACTAATTCTCCCAGATTCCCTGTTCTTTGTCAAAGGGGAGAATTGAATCTCTGTCAAAATAAAGCCTCTTTTAATATCTGTAATATTTTGTTTTCCATTTTAATCTTCTTTGTACCTTGGGCAGCATGGCCAAACATCTGAGCCTGGGATGATCTTGTTTTGATACTGTTGTTCTGGTATAATTATTAATATAACCTCTTTCCCCACCAAAGTGGTTCAGACAGTGAAATTTTATGAAGACACTGACTTTGGAGGATTACATTTGATATTTTTCCTTTGGAATTTCAAAGGTAAACTTGTGGTCTCAGTTTTACCTTTAGAAAAGGAGTTCTATGGATGGAAGTTAGAATTTGGGGGCTCCACAAATGTAGATAGGAAAAAAATTATGCTTTTATTATATCTAACTCTAATTGCCCTTCAATTATGAATGTAGGTAAAAAACCAGAGCAGTATTGGTACTCCTGTGACTTTATTATCAGGAGAAACCATAGATATTTTCATATCACATTATAGCTATTGCAGATATTACAAAATGTCACTCACACTCATTATTACTTTTAAATAAGAAAGATAACATAAGATCATAATCTTCATGTCTACAGGTATTGTGCAAGGTTGCTGGCCAACTATTGATGAACTCTGTACCTTTGCCAAACAGAAAGTCACGTATTCGTATAGCAGCGTGCCGCCATAATGTCCCAGCAGACATTTATGCTGCTCTATAGGATTCCCCATCTACAGTTGTTTGTTGATCAATATAAGGAATTATTCCTTAAAATTTTGCAAAAGTAGACAGCTTAGAAAAGAATTCTTAACTCTCTGTAAAGGCCTTTTGAACACAGTACATAGGTCCTAATGTCACCTTAGCGGATACTCTTGGAAATCTGCAAACTTTCTTGCCTAAGCTGCTAATGTGGAACATACTTGCCAACTGTCAATGCTGGAGGTGATGCCTTACCTCCTGAAGATGAGATACAACATTCTCTGTCAAGTTCTTTGAAAAGAGAAATTGGCGAACATATGGAAACATTTCAGAAAGTTTTACGAGTTATTTTATCTTGATGGCATCAAAGTTGAACCATGGACCATCATTTCTTTTTCTTTTTGATATAAAAATGTATTAAGATGATGATCTAGCTGAAGTGGAATTCATTAGTCCTAGGTTAAAAAACCAAACTACAATCGTAGTTTAATTCAAAAAACCTTGGAGAATTCAGGTGTTCCTTGACAGAAGCTGTCCTTGTCTTGTAGAGTAGCTATAAAAACTTTAATCTGTTTGCAAGAATTTATATTTACAAAGCAGCATTTTCAACACCTGCAACAAAATTTGAAATCAGTTGTTTATCCAACATGACATGCCTACAGCTTTTTCAAAGACCTCTCCACAGCTTAATGTTCTTATTCAATCTAGCAACAGTAGCCTTCCACTGATCAGTTTTTAAGGATAAATTTATTTTTAATTTGTCTACATTTTAATGTATTTTCTTATTTAATGCATTAATAAAAGTATAGTATTACATTACACGTTTTTCAAAACTATTTTGATAACTACATTTCAGTTTTAATTGGTTTTTCTTGTAATTCTGTGTATTCTAATTTTCACCTTTAAAAAATATTATTCTGGGGGCCAGCCTGGTGGCACAGTGGGTTAAGTTTGCATGTTCCCTTTCGGCAGCTTGGCGTTCTCTGGGTCAGATCCTGGGCACAAACATACACATCGCTTATCAAGCCATGCTGTGGCAGGTGGCCCACATATAAAGTAGAGGAAGATGGGCACGGATGTTAGCTCAGGGCTAATCTTCCTCAAAAACAAACAAACAAACAAAACACATTATTCTGAAAGGGATCTATAGCTTTACCAAATTGCCACTAGATTGCCAATGGGGTCCATGACACACACCAAAGGTTAAGAAGACCAACTTTGGAGCTACATTTCAAAGTAGAAACTTCCCGGAGGTATACTAGGCAGACTTCCATTTATTCACTGCAAAGAATTATAAAGTTTTAGATATGGAAAGGGCTTTGAATAGAACACCTACCACAAAGATCACATATGCATTATTTTAGCAAATGCTTAGAAATGAGAAATACCACAGAGAAATACAGGTAAAGTTCTAAGGATGGTCAGAAGAAAGGGAGAACGCCATCTACTAGAAATAGGGAACACATGAAAGAAGTGATATTTCTGCTGGTTTTGGCAGGATAGTAAGATATGAATATTCTTAGAGGGGAAAATTCATGCTAAGGTCATCCATAGACTTATGCAAACCGAAGACTTTGGAGCCACCCTTGACTTCTCCTTCTCCTTAGCCCTGCATCTGTGATCAAGTCGCTATATATGCCTCCTTCCCATTTCTTACATCCATCCACTCCTATTCATCCCTTGTGATGTTACCTGACAATAACAGACTGTTTGCAGCAGTAATGTTAAAGAAATGTTTGAGTTTTAGTATTATGCATATTATATAAGTCCCACATTAAAATATTGAATGTTCATATACGACACGTTTGTTAAAACTGAAGAGGATGCTCTAGAGCAGTAGTTATCAAGTTCGGCAACACATAATAATCACCTATAGAGCTGTTAAAAGGTGCTGATGCAGGAGCCTTACCTGTATGATTGTGATGTAATTCCCAGTCAGACAGAACTCCTGACCTGCCTTCCCTGTTTCCTGTCTACCTCTCGTTTTGACACTTATCATGCCCTACCTTGTACCCTATCAAACTGCTGGCGGTTCCTCAAATTCCCAAGATGTTTGCATGATGTCCTGCGTGCAATTTGCTTTTCCTCCTTGTTATTAATTTTTAAGTCTCAGATCACCTTTCTAGGAAGAATTTTCAGTCTTCTCCAAGTAAAATTGTTCACTCTCTCTCCTTTTTGTACCTTCTTTGATCTGTGTATCCTTGTATCATAGCAACTGTGCATATTTTACACGTGTTCCTCCTCCCTTCCTCTCACTAATAACAGCATTGGAAAGGAAGCTATCTCCCTCATGCCATTTTTATAAATATATTTTCAATGATTTTAAAACCTTGCATGCACAGCTATTACTATGGGGAAATATCACACTTAAACTGGAGTAAAATTTAGGGTTTTTTTTTCTGTATTTGCTGATATAGTACCTTATATATCAATCCCATTTTATATTACTATAAGTAATAAGATCCTGTTTTTCTGTGACAGACATATTTGTAATAAAACATGTGTGAGAACTCAACTGGGAATTTTGAGAAATCTATCCTTCTCAATAATTATTTTAAAAATTCTCCTTGGAATCATTACAAACATAGCATGATAAAGTTTCTATAGAAGAAGAATTAAGCCCAGATGCCATCTTTTATTTTGCTTGGGAGTTTCGCGTCAACATAAACCAGAGAAGCGGCAGCTGCTGCTTTTACAAGTAGTAGAATCCCCTGGCAGATGGGACTGGCTCAGCCTTGGACTCTTTGGAGGCTGTGGGAGTAGTACATTCTGAGCTTGAATTTGCAATTCTAGGCAAAATTTGCAAAATGGCTTCTCAGCAAGGACTTTGTATTTGCATACTCAAATTAAACCAGTACAAATATGAATGCCTCCAACCTGGTTCCCTCTGGCAATGCTGATCTGTCTCTCTTGCTTATTTCTTATAACCTCTAGCTTTAAAAATTTAACCTTAAATTTTGTATTATGTTATTTCCCCTATTTCTTCATGATTTTCAAGTCATTCATTAATCATAGTGTAGAGAAAATTAACGTCTCACTGCATTTTCTTATATACCCTAAAAGTTATAGACCCCTCAAATAATTGAGGGCAAATATTTTTAAATGGATTTATTTCCCAAATAAATGTTTTAGTTGAATTTTTATGTTAGTCTTATGACTATTAGATTATGTAGTAAATTTGTAACGAAAAATCACAATTATATAAGAATTCCTACTTTCTATATACTCCTTTAATAATGTGGCTAGAAGACCATCTGCATCAGAATAAAATGCAGATGCTTATTCCATCCTTAATGAGGAATTTGCACTCTAAGTGATTTCTATGAACCAGAAAGTTTGAGAACTACTGCATTAAGTCATTTGGAAAATTACACACTGCAGATAAGATGGCTCTTTGAATTTCCCTTTGCATAATCTGTTGGGTGTGACTCTAGTCCCTGCTGGCATTTTTACTTAGGCTGGTTTGGCCATGTTTACCCCTCAAGATCTAATATTGATAGTCAGGGATTTAGTTCCATGTGGCCCAAGACAGAATCCAATTATTATTAACCTCATAATGGGCTGTTTTTCTTTTGGTTATTTCTTTTGCATTTGACATCCTTAATGTCAAATCTTACCTTCTTAAAATACGGTTATTCTCTTGCTTAGTCAGCTGTAAGTATTCTTTTAGAACTGGCAAGATCTCTTAAAAAAAAGTCCATAAGTTTTAACGTTAGTTTTAAAGTCTGTCCAATCCCCACCTAGATTCCATTAGAAAACCTTTGGATAATAATGATAAATCCCTGCAAGAATGATGATAACTATTCAGTATAGAAACTCTGTATTATTCTTACTTTCATAATTTTAATTGACCTCTCTCTTTAATTCCAAATGCCTGTCCATTATATATTTACAAAAAGTTTCATGTTTATCATTATTGCCAAGTAGTTTATAACAGTTGTCAAAAGGCTGTGGAGTGTTTAGACGACCATAACTTTATAAATACAATGTTTCTCTCTCCTTTTCTTAGGTAACATGCCTGGAATTACATATTTTCTCATAAGAAAAGACTTTTCATAGTCTTACAATTACATATATGCTCTGAAGAGAAACCAGAGTATAGTTACCTTGCAAAAAAGCACTCAATAACAATTTAACATTTCCTGCCAAATACCCTAGGCTGTGGTAATTTTCAAGCATTGTATAAAATGACACACATTCCATATATGAGGTGTGATTAAAACATAAGACAAGTCACACATGAAAATGGCTCTCATTACTTTATAATAACACCTCATACATAATCTTGGGCAATCATTCATGGAATATAATTTTTAAAACCCTCACCCTATTGCCCACCTACCTCTAATCCAACTTCCTTTCTGGCCACCCTGAGGTGAGAGAAAGTCGATTGCCATCCAAAGACATCTGGTTTGGAATATAGAGGCACAATCAAACATCCTTGGGTGGGATGTCAGCGGGGATCTGCCACCACTAAAAACTCAGCACTTATGTGATCTTGAAATTACTTCTGGCTGTTTCATGTAGAGGTAACTCTAGGCAAAATCGTGTAGTCAGTGAAGTCTGGTTTCTTGCACTTCATCTCCCATGACTTCCAGAGCTGTGCTGCTGTTCCCTATAGCTGAGAGTCCTCCTCTGTGGCTTGTGTTTCTGACAGTTCTGAATCAGTCTTTCTTGTCCCAGCTCCTACTAATCAACATACAACCCTCTTACTCCCTATTCCATCATTTGGTTCATTTCAATTCATGAGAATTTATGCTGAGCAGCTATGATGTTCTAGGCACAGTGTTTGGTGCTGCAGGTACAAACTTGAAAAGCTATGGTTTAGCTTCATGGCATTTGTGATTTAGCCGGACAAGACAAATTAACAAATTTAATCACATGAAGTTAGGATGGTTTGTTTAGTTAATTGTGGTATTCTAAGTGTTGAAACAGTGCTTGGTGCCTAGTAGATACTCAATAAATATTTGTTGATGAAATAAAAATACCCTAAGTGCTAAGCTAGAGATCTACACCGGGTACTTTAGGAAGGTGATGGTTCAAGGAACATATCCTGAAAAGATGACAGCTGAGCTAAGTCTGAAGGATGAGTAAGTTATTCAGGATAAGATAAGCCAGAAAGGCACTCTGAGCAAAGAGAAGAGTATGAGCAAGGAATGGGAATTTTAAATAATACAGTGTGTGTGAGGACATTTTAACAATTGGGTTTTATAAGACCTTATGGTACAAACAATGGTAGCAGATGAGGCTAGAGAGGTATACAGGGATGAGGATATATAGTATCTTATATGCCACACTATACCAAAGTTTGCATTTCATTTGAAGTCAACAGGGAGTCATTGCCATATCTGCCTTTTTTTTTTCTTTTAAATCTCTCTATAAGTTGAGGACTAGATTGGAGGGAGACAAGAATAGAGGCAGAGTACACATTTAGGAGGCTATTGCAATGAATGAAGCTAAAGATCGGTGGCCTAGATGATGGCGCTGAGGTAGCTTAAGGCGATAACTGGAAAATCTGATATATTTACCTTTGTTCATGTGTTAATGAACCTTTTCATATATGTCAAAGACCTTTGCTCTCAGGTGAAATATGGACATTCCCTTGACCTTAGTTTCCAGGAAGTTCAGAACTCAATGTTTACTTATTATGGTACAGGTAGGTTAGAACGGTAAGTGGTAAAATTATCCCAACTACCCGGTATAGTTTCAATATATATATTTTAATTTTACATTTTTTGTTGAGATAATTTACATACAATAAAATGCACAGATATTGTGTGTAGTTTGATGAGTTTTGAAAATTGCATACATCCTTGTAAATAAACACTACCAAATTGAGATCTAGAATATTTCTATCACCCCAGAATATCACCTCCTGTCCTTTCCAGTCAATCCGTTCTGCTCCAGGCAACCAATTTCTGATTTCTATTACCATAGATATAGTAGTTACCATGAGTCTTGGACTTCTAACTGAAGTCATACAATGTATATTCTTTTGTATCTGGCTTCATTCACTCAACGTTTGTGAGATGCTCCATATTGTTGATTTATCAGTAGTTTGTTTCCCTTTATTGCTGAATAGTATTCCATTACCTCATTGATGGACATTTGAATTATTTCAAGTTTTTGACAACTAAGAATAAGGCTGCTATGAACTTTCTAGTAAAAGTGTTTTTTTTTGTATGGACATAGTTTTAATTTCGCTTGTGTAAATACATAGGAGTGGAATTACTTGGTTATAGGTAGGTTTATGTATAGTTATAAGTAACTGTCAAACAGTTTTCCAAAATGGTTTCTTTGCATCCTTGTTAATATTAATTCATTGCTAGTCTTTCTGATATCAGCCATTTAGTAAGTATGAAATTGTGGTTTTAATTTGTATTTCCCTGATGGCTAATGATATTAACTTTTATTTGTTGGCCACTGGTATATCTTTTGAAGTATCTATTTAAAAACTTTGTTATTTTTAAATTGGTTGTAATTTTCTTATTGATTTGTAGGACTTCTTTAGAATTCTGGATGTAAGTCCTTTGTCACTTATGTGTATTGTGAACGTGACCTCCAAGATAGTGTCTAGCCTATCCATTTGCTTAATAGTGTCTTCTGTTGAGTAGACAACTTTAATTTCGAGGAAATCCAAGCTATTATTTTTTTCTTTTATGGTTACTGCTTTTGGAGTCCTAAGAAATCTAAGGATAGATCATGAAATTATTCTCCTCCGTTTTATTTCTAGAAGCATTATGGTTCTATGTTTTATATTTAAGTCAATAATCCTTCTCAGATCAGTTTTTTAATATAGACTGAAGTAGGGGTCTAGGTTCAATTTTTTCCCTATGTATGTCTGATTGTCTCTGTTTGTTGTAAGGATGTTCCTTTCCCACTGAATTGCACTGATACCTTTGTTGAAAATCATTTGACCAGCAATATGTACCTCTGTTTTTGGACTCTACTATTCTATTCCATTAAGCTATTTGTCTGTTCTACGACAATATCACACTGTCTTGATAGCTGTGGCTTTATAGAGATTATAATAGACATCTGTATGTTATCATAGTGTACTCATTACTTCATAAAAATCTAGGTAACTTGCAACAGTACAATTCTACTTACCCCTTTTTCACACATAAGTTCCTGTTGCTATATTTTTCTTCATACATACTTAATATATCGCTAGTAGTTTTGCTTTAAACAATCATCTTTTTGAGAAATTTAAAATTACCTATAAAGATCTTTAAAAATGATCTTTTATCTTTTCCCACATATTTACTCTTTTCTAGTGCTCTTTACTCCTTTCTGCAGCTCTGGGCTTTCATCTGGCATCATTTCCCTTTAGCTTGAAGAACTTCTTTTAGCATTTCTTCTAGCACAGGTCTGCTGGAGATGAATTATCTTAGCTTTGTGTGCCCAAAAATATCTTTATCTTTAATGTGAAGGATATTTTTATCAGGTATAGAATTCTAGGTTGATATATGTTATTTTATTGTCTTCTAGTAGTCACTGTTTCTGATGAGATGTCAGATTCATTTTTAATGTTGTTCCCTGAATGTTACATCTCTTTTGTCTTTCTGTTTATATTGTTTTTTTCCCCTTCATTTTCAGTGTTCAGTATTTTGACCATGATGTGTTTAGATTTTGTTTTTCAGTCTGCTTTGAGTTTGCTGGGCTTTTTGGATCTGTGGTTTCATGTCTATCATCAACTTTGGAAAATTATCAAAACACTTTCTCTTCAAGTATTTCTTATATCCCATTTTCTCACCTCTTCTCCTTCTGAAACTCTAATTTCCTGTATATTAAACCATTTAATATTGTCCCACAGATTTTGGATGCTCTGTTCATATTTTTGCTCATTATTTTTTCCTCTTTTTGCTTCAGTTTGGATAATTTCTTTGACTTATCTTCAGTGTTTATTTCTTATGCATTGTCTAGTCTACTACTAACTCCATGGAATAAATTCTTCATTTCTTATATTGAAATTTTCAGTTCTAGACTTATAATTTTGTTCTTTTTTGTAGTTTTCATTTCTTTACTGAAATTCCACATTTATACATATTTTTAACCTTTCCATATATCCCCTAACATATTTATCATAGTTGTTTTAAAGTCTTTTGTATTAATTCCAAAATCATGTCATCCCTGGGTGAGCTTCTAGAGTTTGCTTTTTATCTTGAATTTAGGTCACATTTTCCTGCCTTTTCACAGAGCTTGTAATTTTTAACTCTATGACCAATATTATGTGTAAAAACATAGTAAAGGTAGAAGTAAATAGTATTTTATCCCTAGCAAAGGGTATGTTATTTTCTCTGTTGAGCTGCTAGGTTGGAAGGGGATGGGTAGAAAGTCAATCTAATCTGTATTCAATACATTTCTGGGCTTGTATTCCCGGAGCTTTCATCAGATTCAATTTACTTTTGGTTTCAAATGACTCAAGTGAAGGATCAGTATTTTCCTGTTGGTATGTCTTGGGATATGTGAATCGGTGAGAATCTTATGATCTTTCTCTGCTATATGGCCCAGCCCCCCACTTTTTGCGTCTCTGAGGATGTTCTCTTTGTTCTATAAGTCCTATCCTTGGCTCTCCATGTCTCAGGAGATTCTCTTTACCTTGTTGTCCTCTCCTCATTCTTTTCAGGCCTGCTAGCTTACACTCAGTGAAGGATATATACACTGCGGGGAGATTTACTCAGATCTTCTGTCCTGCTCCCAGCCTTTGGTGGGCCACTGCTATGTACTCAGTGAAGCCTCAGTGCTACTTGGGGCCTCTTGCTGAGGTTTCTGACCTTGTCCTCTCTGTTCAGCTTGTTGTTCCCTTCTTCTTGTGTAACATTCACAAGTTATCTTGCACAGTTCTCCTGTTCTGCACCTAGCCTTCCATGTTGTGCCCTTAGTGAAGACCTTGGAGGAAAGAATTGGCAAGTGAGTGCAGAGGTATTCTGTCACTGTGGCTTCCTAGGCTTCTCATCTCTGATGCCAACCACACACAACCATTCAACATTTGTTCAAAGTTAGGCTGTTATTTCCACACCCTTGTCTGTGGCAGGTTTACTCCTCCTGTGGTTTTTCTGCCAGGGAGAAAAGCAGTCATGTGTCTTTTCTCTCTTAAAAAGACTTATTTCTTCTTGGAATTTCGTTCACTTAAATGTCTTTTAGTTCATTTAAGTTCATTCCTCAACTCTTTGATGGTTTCTATTATGATTTGATACTTGGATATGGTATCAAATCATATACTGTCCTTTGATAGGTTTTACTATGATTTATTTATTTATTTTTAAAAGTTTATCCGGCTTGTTCTTGTTGTTTGGCAGCGGGGCAGGGGCGGGTAGAGGGGAGGATTAGTAGTCATTTGAGACCTTCTAAATCCTAACCAAAAGCAAAAGTCCCATAATTCTTAATTTTAGCATTCTTATTATTGAAAACATCTCTTTTAACATAAGTGCTGGAAATCTTTTCAAAAGTGGTTTAACTCAGTTGGTAGGAATGTTAAATGTGTATACACTGTCAGATGTGGAGTAAGAGCCATTCTTCAGGTATAGTGAATTGGGAAGATAGTCCTATACCTAGGAGTTTGCAGGCATCTGGGCAATGAAGCAGGGAGGTAAGAGAGAGAGAAGGAAAAAAGTTGAGGAGATGGTTCTACTAGTTCATACTGAAGAATACACATGGTTCAATACACATATATAAGGAAAGACTTCCTTTCATATTGCAAGTAAATGAATTGGCACTGTAAGTGGAATTTCCAGGACAGAAGGGACAGCTAGATCATGCTGCTCCAGCTCTTGGACTGTCCTCTTTGCATCACTAGCTGATTACTGCTTCTACCATGAGGGCCTCAGAGCATTACTCCTTCACTTAGTAATCTGGTACAGCATGGAAAAATGAATTGTGGTGGATTTGTATTTTGTCAGGCTAGCTAAGCTGGAATTACATTTCCCAGAAATCCCTTCCTTATATACTTTTGAGTTAAGAGGTCATAAAAGACAATTTGCATGAGGTGTGGAAGGTGAAGAAGCAGCCACATTCTTTTTATGTCTGGAAGGTCAATCTAGAGGCACCAAGTGTTGTTATCGCTTATGCATGTTACCATTTATCTTCTGGCTCATTTTTTTTTTTTTGTATAGGTGTGCCACCAAGCTGCAGCTCTGTCAGTTTCCTCTGGATCTTCCTTCAGTTTCTCTGACTCCTGCACTATGTGCATATTTAGCTCTGTGGTGAAGGGCACCAGCCTCTCCTGTAGGATACTGCATCATCAAAATGGAAGGTTTGGAGGCAGTGAGAGAACCATGGGTTCTGGTCAGTCTCTGTGGGTGCTGGTTTGTCTTTGTTCTCCCTCCCTTCACATCCATCTTCCCTGACTAACTTTCTGCCTTGCTTACTTCAGGATCCAGCACCAGATGCAAAGCCAACAGCTTCACATAGGCTATTTAACCAGATTCCATAATTGCCTATCTTTGAATTCCTATAACAAATCCTTTATGGTTATATAACTCCTAGTCGTTTTGTTCCTCTGATCCAATTCTAACTGATACATGAGCTTCTCTTCACACCCTATAGCAGAGAAAAGGCTAAGCGGTTAAGCAAAATTTTACCCCAATGCTGGGGAATAATAAAGGGAAATTAAAACTAGAGCAACATGAATCTGAGTAACATGGGCAAATTATGGATCCTTTTTTCCCCAGCTCCAATTCTTCCTGCACAACCTCCTTCCTAAATCCCATTTCAAAGAATTTCTTTATTCCCTCCTACTGGGAGGACTGTTATTAGCCACATTTATTCATCGAAATATAGGTCAAGAAAAGGAAGACAAGAGAGCAAGCTTGAATCCTCCTTCCTGCCCACTTAAGGCCCGCGTCCCTGGTCCCTAAGTCCTCTTCAGAGTCTACCTTCTTCCCTGCATGACATCAGGAGTCCCAGCACCTTCAAGAGGGAAATGGTTTACCAGCCAGGTATGACTTAGGCTTAGAGAATGCCACAGAATAACCAAAGCAATGCAAAACTACCACAGTCAAATAGCAAAAGCTACACCTTCAGTAGCAAATTTTCTTTCCCACAAACATGCTGTATTATGTGCAGTCCATTACCAAGGAAAATTATATAAACCTGCCCTTCTTCCTTCCTCAGGACAGACGAGAGGCTCGCTCTATTGTGATCTCTTTCTGCCCTTGATATTCGTTTTAACTTAGTTTTACTGGTATAAGATTATTGGGGGTTGGGAAGAACACATCATGATTTCCCAGGTTCTGTGTCCCCTCATTGAGAGATGCTTTGATAGGGGAGATATTTTGGGTGAAGACAACTTGTGGTTCTGCCATGAGCATGCTATGAAGACAACAGCTTACTCCTCTCTAGCTTGGTTTTATTTAGTGCTTGCACAAGGTAGAAGCTTAACAAAAACATCCAGAATGTAGGCAGGTATAATCACAGAGCTGGATGAGATCATCGAGTAAGTAGAGACCAGCCCAGCCATTTTATAGATGAGAAAAATGACTCAAGGAAGTTAAGTCATGTCATGCAACTAGCCATGGAACAATAGCAATGAAGAGGGTTGACAATGAGTATTGGTTAGCCAACCTATGGTGTCTGTCCCAAAGCCTATGTTCATTTTTATAAACCACTGATTATATCCTTGATGACTGGCACAGTTCCTGGCACATCATAGGTGCTCGAAAACATTTACTGAATGAATGAATGAATACGTGAAATGTGCTGAGAGGTAACTTACCTAAAGCCACAGGTCTAGTAGATAACTGAGCCAGGATATACACTGAGGACTAATGTCTTAACCACTATTCTTGGTAAGGAAATGATTGGTTTGTTTGACTTTGCAGACCTGCCGGAGTTCCCAGTAGAAGTAGAATAATATGGGGGCTGCCAGCAGGAAGCTGTGGCGGGAAAAGTGAAGAGCTAAACTTTACTTTGGTGTTCTACTGTTTTTCCCTTGTGGTGACATAGTTTCCAAGTCTCTGTGGCCATATAAGAGTGGAATATTGCCTCAAAACCTATTAGTCTAGATCTGTGGTTCTAAGTAGTTTTTGACAGAAGGACCCCAAATGTTTAAAAGTCTTTGGCCCCCTCACACACTTATTAAAGCAAATATTTTCTCAATGTCATAGATTTTGAATAAATATTGTTATGGATTTAAATTTATTTCATCTGAACTTGGAAATATCAAGTTTGCTTGCTATACACTTTCAAAACAAACTTTAAAGTCCTGAATCACTTTCAAACAATTATAGTGTTTTTAAATTCACTGAGGACAAAGGAAATCATTATCTTGAGAACGCTTCTTTTTCCTCCTTGCGGATGTCCTTAATCTAGGGCTAAGAACTTTTGCATTTCTTTTTTAACTGACTCTGATTTTCACACTCTCTGTTGTTTTTCCAATGGAGAGCCTACATTACTCTATCATGATTTTTAAAAATAAACACAAAAAAAGGAAAAAACAACTTACGAAAAATTCTTCTGTGATTTTGGATGGATGTAAATAAAAGGAAATTATTTTAAAAGCTTTGTTAACATTAGTGCTAGCTTCTGTAGTGGATATGAAAGAAAAGAAGACTTTGTCCCAGTCCTTTAAGGCATAATTTGGGCCAGGTTGTAGGCATAGGCTTAGGTGACAGCTGCCTAGTTGGGTGATTTTGGAAACCCCAGAAGGAAAAATAAGAATCAGAATCTAATTATGGTCTTTTAGAAAAAGCATAAATATCAGGATGGAGCTTGTTAAAAATAATGATAATATGGGGCTGGCCCCGTGGCCGAGTGGTTAAGTTCACGCGCTCCGCTGCAGGCGGCCCAGTGTTTCGTTGGTTCGAATCCTGGGCGCGGACATGGCACTGCTCATCAAACCACGCTGAGGCAGCGTCCCACATGCCACAACTAGAAGGACCCACAACGAAGGACATACAACTATGTACCAGGGGGCTTTGGGGAGAAAGAGGAAGAAAATAAAATCTTTAAAAAAAAAAAAAAAAAAATATGATAATAAAAGTCATGATAGCCAATAATAATAATTAAGCTCTTTCTTATGTGCTAGGCTCTGTGCTAAGAAGGGACTATTGTATGTCCACTTTACAGCTGAGGAAACTGAGGGCTAATACTGAACAAAAGGCTGCCTAACCACTTTCTTTCTCAGAAGGGAATTAATCTTGGATGCAAATAGGCAGGCAGATAAATTTGTAGGCTCAGTTGCAACAGGGAGTGGATCCTGGAACTCAAAAAAAGGATGGGAAGAGGGACCAGGAGTGAAAAGAAACTTGATACACTTGAGTCTTTGTGATGTCAGCTAATATTGGGATATAAGGATGCCGAAATTAATGCACTAAAAGCTAACAGAGTAGCATCTGGCATAAGCCTTGACAGTACTTACTTGTGAATGTTATTTTCCACTTCAGAATCTCATTTGGATTTAAGTTTCTGCCTACAGAAAGGGCAGAACAAATCATTCTAATTGTGACGAAAATAAATGTTAAGTTCACTTGCTTCTAAAATTAGGTCATCCTGAACCCTGGGTTTAAGCAAAAGAAATGACAAAATCAACATTAAAAAAATGCTTCTAAGATGTAGGCTGTTTCTTCCTCCCCCATACTGTATAAAGATATTTTAACAGTGTGGCATTACCTTAGGAAATTGGATAGTGTCCAACTAGTAAGAACTTTCAGGAAATGGACTAATAATAATAATAATAATAAACTTCGTAAGCACTTCAAGTATGTTAAGCACTGTGCTGAGAGCTTTACATGTATGATCTCAGTTACTCTTCATAACAAGATCTTATGAATGTAGTATTAAGACTGAGAGAAGTTAAGAAAGTAGTGCCCAAGGGTAATACAACTAGTAACTAGTGGGACTGGAATTAAATTCAGGCAGCCTGAGGTAGAAATATAATCAAATTAATATTATTCAACAAGTTTTTAATTAATGTCTATTGCCTTAAAGCAGTGTGTTGGGCTTCTTTTCACCTTTAGTTTGGTCACTATCCAGGGATATTTAATGATAGAATTTTATCTTGTATTGTTTTGGTCACTCAGGCTAATTTTTCCATTGAGCCCAAAGGTGGCAAGGTCCCTCACATTGATTCTCTGAAAGTACAACCCAATGTGGCCTCCGTGAGCTACCAAACTTTATGAAAAAGTGAAATGCTAGATACAGCCCGATCCCTAGGTGCTTTTCTACTCGAATCCCTGGGCTATCTGAAGTGAGCAAAAATGAGTTCACCAGATGCGTCACTGGTGCAAAACACTGCAGGTTTTGTTTAATAAAATTCTTAATATGGCAGTGAGTAAGTGTTTTGGCTTTTGTGTATTTAAGTTTATTAAATGAGATTATCCTACTTCGTTCTAGGGGTTCTCCTCACTTGAATTTTGCTTTGAGTTTCACCTATATAAATATAAACATTTACAAGTCAAGCTAAATCTTTCCTAATTGACTTGAATTGGAATCATACCTAACCTTTTTTTGCAGAGAACTTCAGGTACAGCATTTTTAACAGAAAATGTCTCATATTCACTTTATTTTTTTCCTCCCACAGTGACTTGTATAGTTGGCTCTCAATAAATATTTGTTAAATTGGGCACAATTTTATACACGGAAACAATTTCCAAAATGGCCTGTCTTGATTTCGGTTTTTAACTTTGAAAAGACAAATATCTTTCTGTTTCAGAATCTAGTTGGGAACTGGAACCGCTTATTTGCAGAAGCAGGAATACTAGAAAACTATTGCTGTTATAGTTGAGATTTCTAATAAAAATTCCAGGAAGTTTACAGAGTTGAGTAAGACATAAATGGATTTGAGGAAATAGTATAGTTCCATCTTCAAGAAAATTTCAAGTGCCAAAACCTGACTCTCTTCGCATGTTATATTTTCGTTGTATTTCATGTATTTCATATGTTCTCTGGACTTCTCTGAAGCCAACACTCATTAGGTGAGAGAAGAACTTACCTTCTTCTTGTAGGATTCTTCTGTGGAACTCTCAGCTTGACAGATTTCCTAGCATGTGCACATAGTTGACCATCTCCTTGCTCTGCCCTACCACTTAGAGCAGTGGCTTTCTAAATAAATTTCACAGAGTATGCTGATCTATTCTAAATGATGCTGGTCAACATCTATTTGACTGATTGACTAAACTGATTTTATGCCTCACCCATGGGTCTCAAGCTGACTTTGAAAACGCTGGATTAGAATCTAACACTGGGTTAGAGAAAGTCAATCTGAGATGGATGTAGAAACATATGAAAATTTTGCCCTTATTTTTTATTGCAAATGGAGATTTATTCTTTTCCAGTCTAATAATTGGTTTTGCATAAAGATGACTGATATGATTATCCTGTCGTCCCCAAATTATGACTAAGACCAAAAGCTGAGAAGAAATGGTATCCAGTATTCTGTACTCTACATTCACAATTAGGAACTGCCTTTTCACCACACATTTTCCCAGGGTGCTCCAGGACTGACCTTTCTACTGCTCTAGCTCCCACATCCTGAATCAATAGAAGAGAGGAAACAGTTTTTATGAGGGAGTGCCTTGTCCACTGAATGCCATATCCCACCCCCATGGAGGAGAGGAGGAGATGCTTCCCCTTATGTGAAACCAAGGAAAGATTCCAAAGAATCACTTATAAAGATCTGGGATGTGTACAGGAAGGGAAGACTAACATCTTGTTCCACCATTGATCAGTTTCTTAGAAGCAGAATTGCTGACCTGTCCCTGTGGTACTGGAACTGGGAAAAAGAGAAACTGGGAGGGCGGGCACCTTGGATAGATCACCAGTGGATTGCCATCTGTCCTTTCACCCCCAGTTCTTTGCTGATGAGAGATAGGGAAGATGGAACCCATAGGTCTGAAAACTGGCCATAAAAGTTAGGTGAGATCAGGTCCTGTGGCCCTCGCATTTTGGGATCGTGGCAACAGTAGCATGGGCAAAGAGGTGTGATAATCAGAGGAATTTGACTTGATGTTTCCAACTGGCAGGTGTCAACTGGATGATGTGATCAAGTTTGCAAGAGGTGATCAATCCTTAGGGGAGCTGTGCAAGTTTCTCCAGCTCTCAGGGACCCCTTCTTTTGGTCTTCTGGCCAGAAAGTTGGGCTTCTCCTGGACTTTATGCCATCTGCAGCCACTAACTTGTTCTGTGGTCTGCCCTCTGGTCAAAGTCAGGAGATAAATGAGAGGGAAAAAATTCATGAAACTCACTGCTAGCCACCTTGTTCTTCAAGTTTTGACTTTCCTCCCCACACTTCCTGCTATTGCTCACTTTCCAAAGTCTTTAGGTAGTTTCTTTTTGTATTGCAACCGGAGTTTTAAGTTTAGTCAGTGGAAGAGGTAGGCTGCCATGGACTTACTCCATCTTGGCCAAAATGCGAAGTCCCTCTCCCAATTTTTTTTTTTTTTTTAAATAACTTTGTTCTGACTGAAGGCTCCAAAAATCAAGGGACAATTTCTCAGGGTCAGTTGGTTTTAAACCTGTATTAGAGGGGTCTGTCTCTTTTCTCTTTGGGTCCTGAGAGCTGTTATCCTGCTGCAGGGAGAGTCCCACGCTAACATCCTGCTGCTGTGCTTGAGAACATCCCACAAACACGGAGGCAGGAGCCGCGACATTCTCACCAACGGCCGGGCACCGCTGAGGCATCTCCACACGGCTTTGCAAATAGTGAAGCTGGCTTAGTGGGTTGGGAGTTGGCGCTGGGTGGAAGAACAGGGCTGAAGGAAGAAGGACGAGGAGGGCTTTCATGTTCTGGAGTCAGTTTGAGTTCAAATATTCTCACCAGGGGAATCAAGATCTGTTTCTTCTCTAAGGATCCATTTCCTCATCTCTATGATAATAACTCATTTCATAAGTAATTATTAGGATTAAATACTTACATGTGAAGTGGTTATCAAAATGGTCGGCATGGAGTAAGCACTCAATAGCATTTAATAAATGTTAGCCATTGTTATTGTTATGCAACTGACATACTACTTTGTGGGCGCCTATGTCCCCTTTGGGTATGTCCAGAATTATTGGAGGGAGGGGGAACTTTGAGGCGGGGCTGAGCTCTTGCTTTTACTCAGTTAGTTATAAAGGCAACAGATAGTTGTTTTAACTTCAAACAAGTTACAGATTTTTGCCCTTGGTGAGTTTATAGTCTAATGTGGGAGGCGAATAAAAGAGCTTTCATGATAACTCAGGATCATGGTTACCTCTGGGAAGTAACAAGGGGAATGAAACCAAGGGGAGGGCTTCACCTGTCCCTATCAGGGTGAAGAAAAAGAAGGGCTCAGAAGCAAATAGAACAAAAAGTTAAGATTTGTGACACCTGAGTAGCTGACATCAGGTTGCTCTTTATATTATACCCCAGATCGCTTTATATGCTTGAAATAATCAATTAAATTAAAAGTTCCTTTCTTCTGTTTCTCTACTGCCACCTTCCATGGACTCACAGAACCAATGCTGTATTAGCAAATAAATTTTGTACAAAATAATCTATACATTGGGGAGATAGATGATTGTCTAGTCTCTTCAGGGAAGCGGGGCTTAGCTGATTCATCAAAGGCAGACTCTGGAAGGAGAGAGAAGAAGGGTCAGAGGAAGAGTGATATGAATGTCCTCCTCTTCCTACTTTTTCCTTCCCCAGGAAAATTACTTAACACTTCTGGGAGGAGAGAAGGGGTCATAAATACTCTATCCATTTTTAGGGGCAGTGAAGAGGTACATTTAGGGGCCTCATTTTCCCTGTTTGGAAGGCGCTTTTATTTTCATCAAGCCAGAAAAGCTCAGGGCAGGCGCCAGGGCAAGTGGGGAGGGAATAGAGAGGGATAGGCCCCCAGCTGTAAGGGCTGGAGTGAAGGTGACTTTCCAGGGCCGAGCCCTGCTTGGCTGCCTCACAGGTTGGCAGAGACCTGGGGCAGAAGCCCCTCAGCCACAGAAGTGGGAAATGGTGGGACGGGGTGCTCAACCTGCAGCAGCAGGAAGGAGCTCCACTGACTAGTCTGTGACGGGACTAAGATTTGTTAATAGGTGAGTGTTCTTTTGTCTCCACCTGCTGAGGTTCTTTCATTTTTTGCAATCCAAGAGCAATTCTGAGTTTTCGTGTTTTAGTTTTAAACTGGGTCCTAGAATGTTTCGTGATGGAGAATCAGGAGAAATGGGTTGAGGGGAAAAAAACCTCACTGAGCTCAGAGGTTAATTCAACCAACACAATAAAGAGACTTACGATAGAAAATAGAGGGGAAAAAAGGAGGGAAGATGGAAATTTGGTAGCCCGGGAGAAGTTCTTAGAGGGTGTTGTTGAGCGAGAAGCTCAGGAGTAACAGTGGCATGTGAGAAAATTGGGGAGAAGAGAAGATGTGGGAAATGTTGCTCTGCGTTATGAGTCTCAACCTCTCTAAATGCTCTGCGAGAGCACAAGTGAAGAATGAAACCCTCTTTAATTTCTCTTGGCAGTTAGACTGTGTATCTTTATATGTAACTTCCAGCAAGATGAGCCACAAAGGGCTCCAGGAATTATTCAGGGTATAGCTGTGCATTTAGAGTGTAAAACATCAGCTCTAAATATCCTAATCCCAGGCATGAGAATGTCTCTGTGCTGGACAAAATTACCTGTGTTTCAAGTACTGTGCTATCCATGTGGAAAATGTTGTAACAGTATTAGCTCTTATGAACTGAAAATATAAGAATAGCAAAAATGTTGAAAATCTGGATTTAGAAAATAGTCAAAATGTCCAAGAGTGTAAGGACCATTTCAGAAAGGCATTTGGAATACAGTGAAAGGAATTTGCGACTATGAGTTAGGAAGAACAATGCTATGTAGTATAGGATTGGGCCATATGGTGCAGGAAGTTGGCAAAGAAATAGCAAGTGCCCTGGAGAGGTTAGCAGAAGAGCATGTTCCTGAGAATTAAAGAGGTTAATAGAATGCTCTGTCTGGCTTCCCGCCCAGAAAACTGTTCACCCTCACACTTGGGGTCATGTAGCTCCTCATGAGGCTTGGCTCAAGCCAGGACCAGTAATTTGCTGTAAGAAAAATGAAAGAATTCATGGGTTGGTGCTTCATCATCTGTAATAATGATGATTACAACTAACACATATTGGTAAATCTCCCTCTCTCTCTTGAAATATAGGTCTATCTATCTGTTTATCTATCTATCTATCTATCTATCTATCATCCATCCATCCATCCGTCTATCTATCTATCTATCACTATGCCAAACATTTTAGAGACCGTATCTAATTTAATTCTTACAACATCTCTCTGAGTCAGATATTACTACCCTCATTTTTCGTGAGAGACTGAGGCTTAGGAGGTTAAGTAAGAATGTCAACACAGCTGCTGTTCAGTACAGGAAACAGAAATGTCTTTGGTGGTTTCAAATAGAAAGGGATTTGATTTTTCTGCATTTTAACAATGAAATACCTAGGTGTAGATTTTTTGTTACTTATCCTGCTCGTTGTTTTTTGAGGTTCCTGGAGCTGTAGTTTGGTGTCTGTCATTAATTTTGGAAAATCCTCAGCCATTAGCTTCAACTGTTTCTTGCATTCCTTTCTCTCTTTCTTCTCCTTTTGGTATTTCCAATACGTGTACGTTGTATCTTTTGTAATTGTCCCACAGTTCCTGGACATTCTGTTTTGTCTTCTTTATTTTTTTTTTCTCTTTGGATTCAGTTTTAGAAGTTTCTACTGACACACCTTAAAGCTTGCTTGTTCTTTCCTCAGCTTCCAGTCTATTGATGAGCCCATTAAGGGATTCTTCATTTCTGTTACGGTATTTTTGATTTCCAGTGTTTCCTTTAGATTCTTTCTTAGAGTTTCCATCTCTCTGCTTATATTACCCATCTGTTTTTGCATGTCATCCACTTTTTCCATTAGAATTCTTACCATATTAATCATAATTATTTTAAATTCTGAGTCTGATAATTCCAAAATCTCTGCCATATTTGAGTCTGGTTCTAATGCTTGTTTTTGTCTCTTTAGACTGTGATTTTTGCATACAAGCCATTTTGGTATGCCTTGTAATTTTTTTTTCTTTTGAAAGCTGGACATGATGCATTAGGTAAAAAGAATTGAGTTAAATAGGCCTTAAAAAACTTCAGTTTTATTGAGGTATAACTGACAAAATTGTAAGATAAACTTCCCCTAGGTAGTTTAGGCTTTGGTAAAACCCCAGTCTGTCAGGCTCTTGTAAAATATCTTCCCTTGACACAGGCCCTCTTAAGGATAACAGATATCCAGGCATATTTCAAAATGGTTACTGTTCCCTCTGTGGGAAGCACCAGAGGATTTTTTTTTTTCTTTGAGGATTTTTCTCTGATTGTCACAGTGAGAAACCTTATGCAGCTCCTGGAGGTAAAACTTGTGAAAGTGTGGGCGCTGTTTCCCCTCACCACTCCCTCAGCAAGACTGGGTCCTTTTGGAGTGTTTAACTCTCAAGCTAGTCTACATGGAGCCTCCAGTAATTCCTCAGTTACGATTTAAAGTGTTCCTACCAATATTGGCTCCAGGATGGGCTTCTGCTCCTAATGAGCTGTGATTCTCTGTACTGTCTGTTTCTCTAGTTTTTGGAGCAGCAGTTCTGTGACCTCATTCTCCCAGGGATCTAAGAAGAATTGTTGATTTCCAGTTTGTTCAGCTTTGTTTTTCTTGTGAGGACAGACTGACAGCCTCCAAGCTGTTACGCATCAAGTTGGAAACCAGAAGTCTCCCCGAAGGGGGGTTTAATACAAGGGATTAGACAGTTATAGGATCTTAGGAAAGAGTGAAAGTTAGGCGCTGATATTGAACTTTTGGTCTCAAGTTCTCAGCACTGTAACTGTAATCTAGAGGTCAGAAAGATGCTGCTGCCACCGCCGTAACAGCATCTACCCCAAAGCTGACCCGACACTGCAGTGTGGAATCTGGCCCCAAACCCTCGTGTCTGTCAGTCTGACCTGCTTGCCCACCACAGCAGCATCTAAACATCAGGACAATCTTGTCACTAGTCTCAAGTCTAATAACTGTACTCTATTTTGTTTATGTGTTTGTTCTTTGTTCTAATTTGTAAATTCTCTACCTTGTATTCCAATTTTAGCTATTAGGTCCCTGTCTTGTTTCCCGATGTCTGACTCTCTATCTTGCAATCCTGGCCCATATCTCTGCTCATCCTGCACAGTGTCCTGCCTTCCTCTGACCATTCCTTCCAGTCCTTTGAGAAGATCCCCATAACCTGTGGCCTGTTTGCCAGGATTTCCACCTAGTTCTTTCCCTGAAGCTTTGTCTGTTTATGACACCCAATTGGAGTAGGAAAAGATTCATGATATAAGTGAAAATAGTATATTATCAAATAGGATATCATGTATGATCCAAATTTTATTTCTGTGTGTTTATGCATGCATGTGTGTGTATGCACACTTGCAGGGAGGTAAGAAGACTGGAATTATACACATCAAAATATTAACAAAATCAAAATATTAACTTTTGGTAAAACACAAAGTGTGAGAGGACATTGAGTTCTTAATTGCTTCCTAATTAAAATCAGTGTCATCTGTAGAACGTAAGGCCAACAAGGAAATCCTTGCTGTTACCAGCAGGGTCAGGGAATTCTACAACCACCTCTATAGCCTTTTATTTTGTGTGGATCAAATGTCTCTATGGTGACCCTTGTGTAAGGATAATCTCATGCCCTTAGTTAGGTCACTGTGTAAGGAGCTCTGGAGTCTTGTTGAGCTCATATGTCCTTGGACATGTCTGTGAGCTGGGGTGAGTTACTTTACATACTAATACTCTGATCCTTTTGCCACAGGGGAAGTTGAATTGTGCTTTGCTATACTGGCTGGAAATTCTGGCATTTTATAACTGACTCATCTTTCCCAGATGACTAAATAGATGCTTGTGAGTTTTTCGCACCGTCTGTGTCTTACATTGGGCGTGGATGGGGTGCCTGAGGAGACTAAGGAATTTAAATAAACATATGTGTGAGTTATCTGCTCCTCAAAAATGCCCTGTGTGGGAAAATTACATTGTTCCTCAGTGCCTATGAGGGTTTAATAACAGTTGACTAAGCCAGTTCTAAAAGGGGATCTTCACATTACCTTAGACATGTGATAAGATGTATATCAAAATAAATTGTTTCTGTGTAAACATTAGCTAAACCTAGGTCTGATAGCCTGGAATTGAGTCAGACTATGAAATGAATGTTAAGCTGTGTAGTTCATTTATTCAATATTTATTAAGCATCCATTCTATGCCAGGCTACTTGATATGTCATCAATGCATTTACTTTGGGTGGTAAGAGACCCAGGCCTGTTGATTATTGCAAGGAAAGGATTTTATTGGGCTTTGGTCTATACCTAATAAAAAAGACATAAAATACTGCTAGTTTCATCTCAGATTTAAGCAATAAAATCACAGCTCTGAGCCAGGTACATCAAACAATTTTGTTTCTCTTAGTTCTATATGTTTTTTGTTTTTTTTTTTTAAAGATTTTATTTTTTCCTTTTTCTCCCCAAAGCCCCCCGGTACATAGTTGTGTATTCTTCGTTGTGGGTTCTTCTAGTTGTGGCATGTGGGACGCTGCCTCAGCGTGGTCTGATGAGCAGTGCCATGTCCGCGCCCAGGATTCAAACTAACGAAACACTGGGCCGCCTGCAGCAGAGCGCGCGAACTTAACCACTCGGCCACGGGGCCAGCCCCCTTAGTTCTATATGTTTTATCTCACTTCAATCAAGCAAACAGTCACACAAAAGATAGTACAGATTTCTTCGTTTCCTTTTTTGCTGAGGAAGATTGGCCCTGAGCCAACGTATGTTGCCAATCTTCCTCTTTTTGCTTGAGGAAGAGTGGCCCTGAGCTAACATCTGTGCCAATCTTACTCTATTTTGTATGTGGGTCGCCACCACAGCATGGCTTGACAAGGGGTGTAGGTCCATGTTTGGATTCCGAACCCACGAACCCAGGCTGTGAAGCAGAGCATGCCAAGCCCAACCACTATGCCATCAGGCCAGCCCCAGCACAGATTCTTAAGGTAGATTTAAATTGAGCTTATTAGGTCTTTTGTGTTCAGTATGTCCCCACAAGTTCACTCACAGGATTCAGCATGATTGTCCTGGGGTTGAATTCTAGCTCCATCACCTAACCTGGGCTGACCACTTAACCTCCCTGAGCCTCAGTTTCTTCACCAAAAAAATGGTTAAACTAATACCACCACAGGTAATGCCTATAAGTTGGTGGGAATTCTTTATAATAATAGGCAATCTTTTAACTGGTTTTAAAGGATAAATAGGCTTTCTTTAGGCATGGAAGAGAATATTTTAAGTAGAGGAAATGTCACATGTTGTTATATACATAGACAGTATAATATTTATTAGTCAAAACTATGCTTAAGGGGTCATCAGTTGATCTAATTTGGATTATGCACACCCAAGGGGCATGTACACTGCCATTCAATCACAAGGCCATACTCTAGAGATGGCTACTGCAAGAGTTCCAGTTATTTTTATCCAGGATCATCACTACAAGCTTTTTTTAAAAAAATATACTGTAATAAATGTTAGTAATATTACTTTCATTGGTGAAATTAGTGCCTACTTAAATAGCATAAAGGATATTAGAAATGGGCATTCAGTGGTCAAATTAGTGGTGTTCAAGATGTGTGGATTGGTAAATATATTTTGGAGACACTCCTACTTTGTGTGAATGGGCATAGATATTTATCAAGGTCTTTTTTACTCTTAGGAATGGCACCCCAGATTTGATCCCCAATCGGTTCTGGGTCTAATGGTTTGTTCCCTGATTCTTGGGTGCCAGAATCTGAGTGTATAGTTAGCTGAATCCTTCCACCAGGCTTGTCCCATTTGTCTCAGGGAAACTTTCAAGTGAGATAATGTGGACAAAGAGTTCAAACCTCGCTGAAGTTCAAGTTAAACACACTGTTTCACTGTTTTGTACCTGCTTACTAATAAATATGTGTTGTGGAAGAATTTGGTCTGAGATTTGCTTTCACTTATAACTAAGTAGGCAGGTTGCAGGGGAGCAGCTCACCTTCTTCAAATGTTTTCTGGGGGTGTCATTATCTACCAAAAAGCACCTAAGAGTTGAGCATGACCAAATTGGCTTGGGTCAACTTGGAGCTGATGTAAGGGCACAGAGAGGTGTGAGAGCACAAGAGGCTCAGAGAATAGCCAGAGGTTCAGTCTGTTTGGAGCATGGGAACATTCTGTGAGGGGAGGACAGTAGTAAGAAATGAGTTTAGAAAATAAGTTTGGGGCCACCTGGTGGAAGAGCCTTGTATTTCAGCCTACCAAGTGTGTTTGCAAAGGAGACATCAGAGGTTTTTAAGAGGAGGACGTATGTCTATTCAGACTTGTGTTTACAGGGTCATCTCTGGCTGCCACATAGAGGGAGAGGGACCAGATAGACTGGGAGTTCACAAACTATGACCCACAGGTGGCCAAACCTTGCCTGCCACTTGTTTTGGTATGGCCTGAGAGCTAAGAATGGCTTTTACGTTTTTAAGCGGTGGGAGGGAGGGAGTATTTCATGACACTTGAAATTATATGAAATTCAAATTTTCATGTCCATAAACAAAGTCCTATTGGATCACAGCCGTGTCCATTCACTTATATATTGTCCATTGCTGCTTTTGCACTATAACAGTGGAGTTGAACAGTACTCACAGGAACTGTATAGCTTGCAAAGCCTAAAATGTTTGCTATCCTGCCCTTTACAGAAAAGATTTGCTGGCCTGTAGGTTAGACTATGATTGCCATAGTCCCTGTGAGAGATAATAGGCATGGCAGTGTGGGAGTGGAGAGGTGCTTCCTGGGTGGAATTATAAGGACTTAGAAATGAATTGAATTTTGGTGATGAGGGGGAGGCTGATGACACCTCATCCTTCTCATTCATCTTGTGATGCTATTAAATGAGGAAGAATATTTGGGAGAAGAAACGATCTGATGAGATAGAAGGAGTAGACAATACTTTGGGTTAGGCTTATTGAATCTGAGCTAACTGTGGAAAATCTAGCTGGAGGAACCTCATATGTATGTCTTGAGAAAGTTGGGGCTGGGGATGCAGATTTGAGATTTACTATTTTAAGATCCTATTTGAAACCCTTGTAGGAGTAAAACTGAAAGAGTGAGTTGATGTAGAGAGAGAGAATGTAAATAAGAAGAGATAAGGGCTGGGGCAATCACTCTGAAAATCTCCAACATTTTAAGACAGAAGGAGATGAGCCAGAGAAGGAATAGAATCAGAGGAGGACAGTGTTTTAAGTAAAAATCAAAGATAAAGAGCTCTTGCTTCAAAGAAGGAATGACTAATAGCACCAAATGCTGCAGAGAGTTCAAATGAGCTGAATACTGAAATAGACTTATTGTATTCAGCAACTGGCTTGTTATTGGCAGTTTTACTGAAGTTGAGGATTGCCTACTTATTATTTCCACTTGGAAGTCTAATGGGTCCCTCAAAGTCAACATATTCTAATTGGAACGCATCATTTTCCTGATTCTGACACCCCACCACTGAAATCGGTGTTTTCTCTTTCAGTGATGACACCATCATTTATCCAGCTGTCAAGCCAGAAACCTTGGGGTCAGCCTGGACATGTCCTTATTCTTCACCCTAGATAGCCAATCAATCATCGAGTCATGTTGATTCTATCTCCTTAATATTTCTTCAGTATTTCCAGGGCTCTATTTCCACTGTCATCACTATTTGCTGTTATAGACCTGCTGGACTCCTATCACAGCATTGTAACTGTTCTTTCCCATCTGCCCTCTCTCCTCCAATTTATGCTCCACCCACAGCCAGAGAGATCCTTTCAAAAGGAAATCTGATTGGGCCACATCCATGTTTAAAGCCTTTTCCTCATTGCCCTGAAAGTAAAGTTCAAATCCTCAACATGGCCCATAAGACCCTCATGTGTGTTCACTGTGTGTCCCCCCAATGGAATCTTGTACCGTTTTCCTCTGAGTCTCTATAATAAAGTCGCAGCAGTCCTCTTCCAGTTTCTTGAAAACGCCACATTTCTTTCTACCTCACCATGTTCCCATCTATCAATCCCCTAGACTGGAATCTCCACTCTCCCCCCACCCCCCCCTTCCATGTTGCTAATTCCTCTGAATTCTTCTTTATCTGGTTATGCTACTTCTTCAGGGAAATCTCCAATTCCCCAGGCTAGTCTTCTCTCTTGACGCTCTCTCATAGCTCCAGAGCGTCTCCTCTATGGAGAAGTGTAGGTATTGTTTGGTGTCTGCTTTCTCTTCTTAAAGTCAGGAGCTACATCTAGCTGGCTCACTGCTGTGACTCCAGTGCCAGGGACAGACAGTAACTTTTTGCTCGACGATTCCTTGTGGAAAGAACACATGTGGTAGAAATGCAGAGACAACGGGTTCCATAAATTTTGGGTTCAGTAAGTTTTCCATAAACTTGGATCCCAAAGGGAAGGAGAAAACTTAGTAATGGCAAAAGCAGATTCAAAATAGCCAATATATTAAAATAAAGTTTTTCTTTAATAGTTGGGGAAGGCTTGAATATGTTTGCAGAATAAAGCAAAGGAATTTAATAGGAGGAGAAGTGAGATTCTGAGATAGAGATTGAGATGGAGATAATTGGTGAAGCAGGGGAGGAGAGGGGACCCAGAGATGAGGTGATAGGTCCAGCTTGGAAAGGAAGAGAGAATCATCTTATGATACTGCAGGGAAGTACATAAGGATGGGAGTCACAGTGGATAATTGTGGATATATTAGATGCAATAGATTAGTTTTCTCTGAGAAGTAGGAAGTTGCTATGGATTGAATTTTGTCCCTACCAAAAGGTTTGTTGAAGTCTGAGCCCTCGATACCTGTGAATGTGACCTAGTTTGGAAATAGGGTCTTTGTAGATGTAATGAGGTTAAGATGAGGTCATTAAGGTGGGCCCTAATCTGATATGACTAGTGCTGTCATAAGAAAAGGAAAAACGCCATGTGACATCAGAGGCATTGGAGTGATGCAGCTGCAAGCCGTGGGATGCCGAGGATTGATGGCCACCACCAGAAGCTAGGAAATGGCAAGGAAAGATTCTACCCAGCATCCCAGAGGGAGAAGCAAGGCCCTGCTGGCACCTTGATCTTGGACACCTAGCCTCCAGGACTGTGAGAGAATAACTTTCTGTTGTTTTAGGCCACTCTAAATTTTATGGTAACTTCTTGTGGCCCTAGGGATCCAATACAGATCTATCATCACTTTTTATGAGTGGTGGAGCATACTGTTGACTTCAGGACCATGATAAAAGTGTAGAAGAGTCACTGTGAGGAAAGACAAAGGGAGCTGATTAAAATCTAGCAAAAAGCTACCTGAATATTTCCTGAGCCTTCAAAGCCATGATAGGGTAATAAAAAAGAAATAGAAGGGGCTGGCCTGGTGGCGTAGTGATTAAGTTTGCATGCTCTGCTTCAGTGGCCTGGGGTTCACTGTTTGGATCCTGGGGTGGACCTACACACTGCTCATCAAGCCGTGCTGTGGTGGTGTCCCACATACAAAATAGAGGAAGACTGGCACAGATGTTAGCTCAGGGACAATGTTCCTCACCAAAAAAAAAAAAAAAAAAAAAAAAGAAAGAAAGAAGAAAAGAAAGAAAGAAAGAAATACAAAATAAAAAAGACCACACGGAACAATGGAAAACACTGAGTTAAATATCATTTTTTAAGCATGAAATTTAGCTGTCAGCCTCTCCTGTTGGCCAAGTCTAAAAAGACACAAGTTGGATCTTTCCCTTTATCTTTTAAAAAGGAGTATAAGATTCTGGAAAAGAATGAATACTTTCTTGGTAGTGGTTTCTTATTTGAAGGACTGTGAACAACGTAATAGTAACAAATTTCATACAAGATGAAGATTCAATTAATATTTAAGCATCTACTCTGTGTCAGACCTTTATGTTATCTCATTTAATTTAATCATTACTTACTGCAGGTATTTTGCTCCCTTATTACTATGAGAAAACTGAGCTTTAGAGATATTACCCAGCTAGTATGGGGGCATCATGGAGCCTCAAATCAAGGTCCCCTAACTCTTAATTTCTAATACATCCTAATTCTTCTTTTCACCAAATCATGTTGCTGGAAATGCTGCTCAGGTAGCTATTTCTTAAACTGATTTTTGATAATTGCCATGTGTATAAGAAGAAAATGTAAATGCAATGAAGATAGTTCTTCAACGGTCTAAGTCTATGCAATCCAAGTACTTCGCTTTCTGGAGATCTATTTTGATAAAGAAGACAGTTTAGAAAACCTAAAGAGATAACTTGCTCAAATATTGCTTCTCTCTGTTGCCTTTTGACAGAAGCTGCTGGAGCAGTCTGTTCAAGTTAAATTCTGGCAAAAATCCTGGAGTGCGAATACAGTGGGCCTTCTGTATCCGTGGGTTCTACATCCACAGATTCAACCGACCGCAGATGGAAAGGCCTATGATGTATGCATCTGTACTGAACATGTACAGACTTCTCTTTCTTGTCATTATTCCCTACACAATACAATGTAACAACTATTTACATAGCATTTACATTGTATGATGTATTATAAGTAAACTAGAGAGGGTTTAAAGTATACAGGAGGATGCGTGTAGGTCATATGCAAATACTATGCCATTTTATATAAGGGACTTGAGCATCCAAGGATTTTGGTATCTGCAGGGGTCCTGGAGCCAATCTCCCGCGGATACTGAGGGACAACTGTAGCAGGCATTATTGTTTGAAGGAAGACTCACGTGATTTGGATGTAAGAATGCACAAGGCCAAAAAGCAACAAATGTCGGAGAGGATGTGGAGAAAAGGGAACCCTCACATACTGCTGGTGGGAATGCAAACTGGTGCAGCCACTATGGAGAACAACATGGAGATTTCTCAAAAAATTAAAAATAGAAATACCATATGACCCAGCCATCCCACTCTTGGGTATTTATCCAAAGAGCTTGAAATCAATGATCCAAGGAGATTTATTGACCCCTATGTTCATTGCAGCATAATTCACAATAGCCAGGATGTGGATACAACCCAAGTGCCCTTCTACAGATGAAAGGATAAAGAAGATGTGGTATATATATATATATAACACACACACACATATATATACATATATATGTATATATGTGTATATGTATATATATGTATATATGCCTATATATATACAGTGGACTACTACTCAGCCATAAAAAAGACAAAATGGTCCCATTTGCAACAACATGGATGGACCTGGAGGGTGTGATATTAAATGAAATAAGCCAGATAGAGAAAGACAAATACTGCATAATTTCACTCATATGTGGAAGGTAATAAATGCATGGATAAAGAGAACAGATTAGTGGTTACCAGAGGGGACGGGGGCTGGGGCGTGGGCAAAAGGGACAAAGGGGCACATATGTATGGTGATGGATAAAAATTAGACTACTGGGGATGAGCACGATGAAGTGTATTCAGGAACTGCTAAACAATAATGTACACCCGAAATTACACAATGTTACAATCTATTATAATCCTAATAAAATTACTTAAAAAAAAGAGAAAAGAATGCACAAGGCAAGCTTAACATTCTGTTGAAAGTTGAAGTGGCTGACTTGTGTTCTCACTTCTACGTCCTAACTAAAAATTCATTGAGTGAATGAACTAACTAACTAACAAACTAACTAATAAGTTAGTTTGAAAATTCTATATTAGCAATATTAGCTCAGAAATCATACAATGGATGCTATGTGTGGCTACTTAGAGAAGCATAAACTTTCCTAGCCTTGTTGTTATTGAGCATTCTAATTTCATTGCCTGATCTGAAGGTCAAGGGCATGAACTTGATGAAAAAAACTCTCCTTTGGGGAACCATTAGAGGAAGTATACCCAAGTTCACCAGCAGCGATCACAGAGGAGGGGGTACAAATGGTGCACAAAGCATACTTGCCCTTCAGCGACCCTCAAAGCACCCTGTGGCTCCATGTGTCTTTGACCAAGTTTACAGCCTTCCATTGCCCTTTGCAGTTATTGTAAACCTCCCAGGGGAGAAAGATGATCTCAGGTAGCCAGGACCCAAACTGTGCAAAATTGTCAAGATCACAATCAACAGAGCTGATTATTTACATGCAGTACCAACCGTGTGATCTTTATCTGTGGGATCAGGAACCACACTGATATATATCATCCGGTGCTGCCTTTTGTACCACATCTCCCAGGCATTAAGATGGGAAGTGATAGGAATCCCATAGGGGTTGTGGATTGTATAACTACATATTTTCTTTCCAGAAGATCTGAAAAGCAGTGTTGGATAGCTCAACATTTGATTAAATCAGAATATCTAATGAAGTATTAAAATGAAAAACACCACATGCAGGCTTCTTGAAGGCTCTGAAATCTTCTACGTTGGAGTAGAAATATCTCCTCAAGACTCACAATGCTTTAATAGCCAAAATCATGCTTTTGACTACTTTCACTGTAACTCCTTTATAATAGCAATAAATACACTTGATTTTTAAAAGAGAGAGCTTTAACATTTATTTTATGAGTTCATATAACTTTATTTTGCTCTGGATGGTTTCTCTCTTTTCTTGGTGCTGGGTGTAGGGCAGACCTAGATTAATGGGGAGGAGATAGGAGAGTCTGGGATATTCCACTGATACGTTATCTAAAAATGCCAAAAATATTTCTTTACTCTTGCATGAAATTCTTGACATGGAATAAAGAGTAGGTAGGAGAAAGTAAAATAAGAAAAGTGAGAGAGGATGTGACAAGTTTCTATTTGAATCAAATAAAAGGATATTTCTATTTTGGCATGGGAATTATACAAATGAAACAACAGAATGAGAATATCAACACTGTTTAATTGATATACAGCATTGCAAATAACCAGCAAGAGAGGGAATTATTCAAACAAGATTGTTATTATTAGAATTACTAGAAATTTTCAGAAAGAAAATTAAATGACAATTTGGCAGAAACTAATTAACTTTTCTGTTAAAAACATGAAAATTCAGTTAAAGAGAAGCAGTTTGGTGGCAATTTTAGGGAAATTTGTTACTTTTTTCACGATGCGAAGTAGGAAAATCATTAAAGAAAAATATCAAAGGTAGACAAATTTTTCAGTATAATCTATTGTGAAAAAAAATTTAATTCTGAGTACATAGCCTTTTGACCTTAATTCCCCTGACTGGGTTAAAAAAATATGAGCAGGCTAGACTGTCCAGCTGATGACTTGGGGAAGGAATGCTGTTATTTTTAACTAGGCAAATACTTACGGAGTCATCTGTTTTGAACAAAGAAGACTGATAGTCCTGTTCTGCGTTTTCCGTGTCTGGAGTCTGAACTTGGCTGACTCCAAATTAGGAAGAAACACCCTTGACTTCAACACAACTTTAGAATCCGTTAAGAGTCTCTGTTAACTATAACCTTTACATTTTCACTTACAGTATGAAGTCATTGACATGTTTTCTAAGAACAAATTGAAGAAATAAGATCCCAAAGAGTTGTCTGATGAAAGGGACTCCTACTCTGAATAAGTATTTTCAGTAAATCATTAAATGGTGTCACAAATGACAGTCCCAGAACTCTCAACTGAGCAAACACCTAGCTCTGCAGCAAGAACTACCTGCTCTGCATAACGTGTTGGCACTCAAAAGAAAGCTATAAAATAGAGTCAGTTGTTATGAACATTTATTGCCTGCTTCTAGTTGCTTATGTTTTATTTTCAGAGATCTATTGCTTGAGGTAGCAAGTTCAGCAAAGAGAAAAAATACAAAAAAAACCCCCAATTTTTTCTGTAAATAGTTCACACTAGAGTCTAAATATATACAAATATAGCTTAACATTGTTAGGAAATCCTATTTATTTTACTTCACTGCATTTAGGTATGTTGAGGCCAGGTTGCATAAGTGCTGTGGGCTGAACTGTGTCGCCCCAAAACTCATATGTTGAAACCTTAACCCCCATTGTGACTATATTTTGAGATAGAGTCTTTAGGAAGTAATTAAGGTTAAATATGGTCCTAAGAGTGGGGCCCTGATCCCATAGGACTGTGGTTTCATAAGAAGAGAGAGAGAGCTTTCTCTCTTTCTCTGTCTCCGCTGTGCGAGGATATGCGAGAAGGCAGCTGTCTGCAGGGGAGGAAGATGGCTCTTGCCAGAAATTGATTCAGCCAGCACCTTTGATCTTGGACTTCCTAGCCTTTTGAACTGTGAGAAATAAATTCGTGTTGCTTAAGCCACCCAGTCTATGGTATTTTGTGACAGCAGCCCAAGCTGATTGAGACAGTAAGACTCAGTCTACCTCTGATTGTCCCTTTTCCTAGGGCACGGTCCTCCAGGGCTTTAAGTCAGAGGTTGGTAAGTTTTCATTTCCTCAGCACTGATTGAGACAATGGGAAAGTCAGCTCTGTTTATAAGGGATTTAAGATGTATATATACGTATTTTAAAAGATTGGCACCTGAGCTAACATCTGTCGCCAATCTTCCTCTTATTTATTTTTCTTCTTCTTCTCCCCAGACCCCCCAGTACATAGTTGTATATTCTAGTTGTAGGTCCTTCCGGTTGTGCTATGTGGGATGCTGCCTCAGCATGGCCTGATGAGCAGTACCATGTCTGTGCCCAGAATCCAAACTCATGAAACCCTGGGCCACTGAAGCAGAGCACACGAACTTAACCACTCAGCCACAGGGCTGGCTCCCTAGATTTAGATTTTAAGTTCTTGCCTCATGCAACTTCAGAATTAGTGAAATCTTGCATGGTAAACTCTGTGTGTTTGAAGCTCCTAAAGTCTCCAATTTTTGTCATTCCAACCCTGGAGCAACTGCCAAGAGTTGGCCATTTTCTCTGCCCACAGCACAGCCTCTGTCTGGGACAAACCCTAAATCTCAGTCTCTAGCTCCATCCAGAATTAGCAAATTCCCTCAGGAAAAAAAATGCTCAGACCCTCAGGTCATCTCTGAGAGGCTCTTCCTGCTCCAGAATTTTAGTCCTTGAGTTCCCCTCACTTCTGAAACCGTGAGATGCTTTAGAAAAATATGAGTTTTGTATTTTATCTGACTTTTCCGGCTGTTCTTGGTAGGAGCACTGGCCTGCCTCAAACTATTCCATTCTATTCCATCCAGGCAGTTCCTTTTCAATCTCATTTCATTAAGGTTCACAAAGACATGCAGGACAGCTCCGCAGTTGTCACCAGACATGGACCAGAGCTGGAGGAAGTAGAATCTGGTAGAAAGAGCATGGAGTATGACGTCAGGAGCTGCCTCTCCTACTCATCTGCAGGGTCTCTATATACTGTCATGCAGTGGTTGGGAGTACCAGCTTGGGAAGCAGATGGTTCCACAGCTAATTGTGGGAAATTGCAACATTTACTTAACCTCCCTTACCCTCTGTTTCCACATTATAAAATACGGACAAGGATAGTACCTACCATCTAGCATTTTTTGAAGATTAAATGAAATTTAATGCACAGTACTTATGTCGATAAAAGCTAGCTCCTGTTATTAATACTAATTTGGAAAAGTTACATATTCTCAGTTGATTTCCTCTTGAACAACAACAAGAAATGAATATAATACCTGTCTAGTAGGGTAGGTATAAAGGATTAAATGAAAATGTTAGTGTATATGACAGTGTAGTACTCTGTAGTACTCTGGTCACAGTGGCTACTCAATAATTAGTTTACTTCCCATCTTACAAACTTTCCCTGAGATAAAATAAGGTTGTTTACATTTCAAATCCTGCTGGTTTATTTCATATGGATTCAGATTTTTCAAGTACAGACCATATCTTATTCATCTTTGTATTCCTAGTACCTGACCCAGAGCCTAACACGCCAATGCATATTTGTTGAAAGAATGAATCAGTGAATACTAACTTATCATTCTAGAGCTCTTTATTTACTCTAGCTCCCAGCACATCTCATTGTTCAAAGTAATAGCCAAATAAATATTTGTTGAGTAAATGAATTATCAGAGTCACAAAAAAGCTTAGCAGTTTATTCAGGGATAGCATCAATCTTCTCCTCAACCTGATTGAGGCGATGATGATCACTTGCAGCATGACCGACTTGGTTCTGACGAATGTGGTCTGGGTGTTACAGAGGAAGCAGGGCCAAGAATATTTCCTCATCAGATCCAAGATCTCGACTCCTATTTATCAGTTTGGGTCACCAAATACATTTTTGTATTCTCTGATTATAGGGTCATGCAGCAGGAATGTAAATCAAGATGATGGGGCAGTGTATAGCTGAATTCAGAGAGTGGAAGTCAGATGGCTTTAATCCTGAAGGATCATAAACCTAAAACAACAGTAACTAAAAACGTTCTTAAAAAGTACACATACCATACAGACTGTTAAACTAATATGAGAGTTTAACATCCAGAGGATAGATACAAGTATGCTTCACCTGACTAGGAAAGTAATCTCTAAAGCATCACCAGTTGCCACTTCAACTGTTAAAATAATAAAATAACATTTAATAAGTTTTTATGATGGGCTTGACATTGTCCTGCGTATTTTCTGAATGTTATCTCAGGCAATCCTCACAGAAACAACAGTACTTCCGTGAGATGGGTTCTATTGGTGCCCTGTTACACAGATGAAGACACTGAAATGATAAGTGCTTAAGAAGTTGCCCAAGGACACACAGATAGTATGTGGGGGGCAGGTATTCAATCTGGGTCTGCCCTCTCCGGGTTTCCTAACTATTAGGCCCTTCTGCAGAGGTTCTTCCTCATAAGAACCAAGGCCCTCTCTTAAAAACAAATATCATGTAAAGTCTTCTTTACCACCCTGAAATGAAACTCACAGATAATATAACCTCCCTAACACATAATAAAAAAAAATAAAGTAAAATTTCCTGGCTTCAATATAAAGGAGAAATTCAAGGAAAGTAATTTTTGATGAAATAACATGTATTTCCTTTTGTAAATGCTTTGATTTGATTATACTAGAAGACCTCATGAAATGGCCAGATGCTTCCACCCATCTGTAGAATCTTTATGAACATGTCAGCTGTAAAAGCAGAACAGCTCTGATGTATCATATTGGCAACCCAATACGAGCTGTGGCACTGCCATTAGTGAAAGGATTTTTCCAAAGTGGTTAAGATTTTTTGGTAGAGTTTCAAACTAAACAAAGTACAGTCTTCCTTCTATTTACACTCATGTTGCATTCCTGGAAAATTCAGTTTACATAAAAACCATGCAAAAGACTTTGTGTTTACATGCAGAACATGAGAGAATTATAAGCAGACTGTTCATGTACATGAATGACCGGTGGGACATTGGAAAGTCATGAGGGGTGAAGAATAAATTTTCCTTGTGCAGGATGGTTCCACACCTGGTGGGATACCTAGGATTCCTGGCCCTGACTCATTAATGCCAGGAGCACCCTCCAAATCATTGTGAAATCCACAGAAACACCTCAGGTCTCTAAATTGCCCACTAGGGTGGTCCTGCCCCAGGTGAGGACGACTGCTCTATTGAATGCTCCAAAGAAACTGGAGTTGCAAAACCAAGGGAAATGACATAGTGCTAGATGAGCCAATGGAATATGGGACAGAACTTTAATAATGTAATTAATTATTGAGTGGTATTTAAGAGTAGAATTAGAAATAGGGTCTAGAAAGAATGATATTTTAGGAATAAAGAATGAGCACTTTCAGGAAGGACTCAAGGAAAATCTCCTACCTGCCCCCACAATTGGGTCTGGTTCCCTTTTAATATCCTGTCATAGCATCCTGTGCATCTGCTTTATAATACTCATAACAATTGTCATTAAGTAGGTAATTGTCTGTGGCTTATTTAAAATCTGTCTCTCTCCTTAGAAGGTAAGTTTAAATATCTATCTTGCTTACTGAGTAATATAATATCACTGTGCATAGGTTTAAAAATTATAGTGTTTAGTCCCTTGTGCATAGTGGAGATAGTAAATATTTGTAAAATGAATATTTTGCAATGCTTGTTTGAAAGTTTTGAAAGAGGATTCTGAAAAGTTTGATATGGACTAGATCCTGGTAAATATATTTGAAGTCTACAAACTGATTTGTATATATTATGATTTTCATTCTAGCAAACTGTTTGAAGCCTAGTTAATTAAACACTCTATAGACATTTAGTGGTGACTTTGCAAGCATAACTCTAGTGCCACCTTCTGCCAGGCAGAGAAATATGCTCAGATTATTTGCATTCTGAGAATTTGGATTTGATGCTCAGTTCTTTATGCTGCAGAATTAATTACATATTTTTAAAATGTTAAAATAATGAGATTCTATAAATTCTCATTTGGAAATGCAAATTTTGGGCAATAATGCTGACTGGAGCAGAATTTGTGTATTCAATGGTTGAGACACAGGGAGTTTTCTTAGAAAGAAGATTTAGGACTTTTGTCTTAGTGATTCAATGTCATTGTGCATAGGTTTAAAAATTATTACAGAAATGCTGCAATTATTATGAAAGAATATCCATGGGGACTTGCTATAGGAAAGCAGCTTTGTGAATAGAATGCTCCTTGAAGTTATCAAGAATAGATATCATGGAGAGAACAGTTTGAACCCTAGTGTCTCTGACAATATTTGATCAGAAGTTCTGCAAATCAATGATGTCTTTCACCTATCATAAAAATAAAATCAGTATTTCTTTACACATAGTCACGGGTAACCAGGCAACTTGAAACATCCCTTTTCCCTGGTAGAGCAATATCTTCTCTTTGTATGGTGCTTTTTGGTAATCTGTATGCTATTGTGCATTATGTGAATAAACAATAATATCCCAAGACACTAATGGGGTTAGGTAATGGCATGTGACACTCTTGTATAGCCGGTGTTTTTGTGCTGCACCAATGGATGAACAATTTTCAATTTTTTTTCCAGACAGAATGGAAGAGTCTGTTCCAATGGAAGGAGGATCAAAACCCTCCTCTCATATAGAAGAATAGAGCAAAGGCCGGCAAACATTTTATCTAAAATATCAGTAAATATTTTAAACTTTGCAGGCCATAAGATCTCCCTCACAACTGCTCAGATCTGAAGTTGTAATTTGAAAGCAGCCATAGACAGTATATAAACAAACAAGCATGGATATGTTTCAATAAAACTTTATTTACAAAAAAATCCGCAAACAGTGGGCAGGATTTGGCTTGTGAGACACAGTTTCCAACTCCTGGCATAGAGTGTTGAGAATGCAGCTTCAGAACGGAAAAGTCTGTTCTCATAGGGAGATCCAGAGGGCTTGCTGCACTAAGAGAGGCAGAGCTCCAGAACCTGGCATGGCAGAGTGGAGGGAGCAGAGCTTTGACAATGAGTCAGCAGCCGCAGACTGCACTGTGATGCAGCAGAGAAGCAAAGACCAGGACACCACTGGATTCAAAACTGCAAATGATGCAGATGAGCAAATATGGAAAGCAGTAGCCACAGAATCAGCAATAAAGTGCTAAGAGAGAGGTAGAATTAAAACAAAACTCACAAACCTCTGTAGGAGGAGGAGCAGGCTTCCCTGTTGTCCGTCTCATTTGCTGGAGACTCTGTCACTATCGGGCCTCAGATCAGACCTTCATCAGAATAGGTTTCTGATTTTCAGTTCATAAAACGTGGTCATTATTCATTCATTTAACACATAATTATGGGTTAACTATGTGTCAGGCAGTGTTCTAGGCATTGGAGATATGTCACAGACACTCTGTCCCATCTGGAGGACGGGGGTAGACAATGAGCAAATAAGCAAGTAAATATGTAATATAGCCAGTCTCAATCTTTTTACCCAGATGAACCCTTGAAATAATTTTCAGGTCTTAGGGAATATGCATAAAATTATTACATCTGCAGCTCATGGTACATTAGCAGGGTCATTAACTTGTGGAGATGATAATCCAAGAATAATTGTCAATTATCTGCTAAATAGAGAATGCTATTTCCTGTGCCTCTGTTTTGGCCAGCCTATTAGCCTCTTCTTTTTGTTTGGTTCCCCCTCTCCACGGAGCATATAACCCCACAAAGCAAAGTAGTTGTAGGTACAGGAAACTCAGTTTTTCTTTTCTACTAAAAAAAAATGATCTATTGGATTGCATATGTGTGTGTTTTTATCCTTATCTAATTAGGCCTATTGCTGCTGTAACAAATTACCACAAACTTAGCAGCTCAAAACAACACAGATTTATTATCCTACTGTTCTGGAGATTAGAAGTCCAAAGTGGGTCAGCAGGGCTGTGCTCCTTCTGGAGGTTCCAGGGGAGAGTCCATTTCCTCGCCTTTTTCAGCTTCTAGAGGCTGCCTGCATTCCTTCACTGGTGGCCCCTTCCTCCTTGTTCAAAGCTAGCATCTTCAAATCTTTCTCTCTAACCTTCTGCCTCCTTCCTATAAAGACCTTGTGATCACGTTGGGCTTGCCTGGGTAATCTAGGATAGTCTCCCTATTTTAAGACCCTACATTTGATCAATCTGTTAAGTCTCTTTTGCCATATAAGGTAACATATTAACAAGTTTCAGGGATTAGAATGTGGACATCCTTAGGGGCCACTAGTCAGTTTACCACAGCCTAAAAGTCTTAGCAAAGACTTTTGAATAGACTTATGAAAGACTGTGAAAATATCCTATGCAATTCACCTCTAATGTGCACAATCCATGCAAGATTTACGACAGCAAGTTGACGGGGAGAAGCTGAGTCATGGTACATGAAAATTCCTTCTACAGAATGAAAATTTCCTTCTGGTTTTCTGTTGTACTTGTATAGTTTTTTCCCGCCTAGGTCACTTGGAATGTGTAAGGAGTGATTGCGGAATGTAACTTGGAAAAGAAAGGCTAACATTAGTCTACTCTCCTTCACTCTGTGCAATTCTGCTCTCAAAAATTATCAATGGCCTCTCATATTTCACATCAAAAACTGAGAGAGAACCTGACCAAATGAAATGGTCCTACTCTACAGTACCATATGGAGCAGAAAGACTTCCAAACAAATTTTTTTTTTAAGATTTTATTTTTTTCCTTATTTCTCCCCAAAGACCCCGGTACATAGTTGTATATTCTTAGTTGTGGGTCCCTCTGGCTGTGGCATGTGGGACGCAGCCTCAGCGTGGCTCGAGGAGCAGTGCCATGTCTGCGCCCAGGATTCAAACTGCCAAAACACTGGGCCGCCTGCAGCAGAGCACGCGAACTTAACCACTTGGCCACGGGGCTGGCCCCCCAAACAAATTTTTAACAGGGCTGCTTGGTCATTGTCTGTCACTAAGAATGCTAGAATTGCATGACATGTAAAATTCGAAAATCAATGTTTATATTTTTCATTCATGTCTCTCTCAGAATCCCTAGCAACATATTACAGAATCGTAGGATTCTGTGGAACCCCAGTTAAAAAACTATGATAAGTGGTGAAAATCATAGCAGGATAAAAGGGATAGAGTGCTGGGGGTAGTGGGAGCTGTCATTGACATCTAAACCGAAAATAAATCATGAAGAAAAAAGTGGCAAACAAAGGAGAATGAGTACATCTTGTTTTTGTAAAAATGAGATTAAATTTGGAGACAGAAATACATCTTGTTTTTGCAGCTGAGGATTGTATTGAACTCCTGGTTATAATAACACATTTGAATACAGATGCTTATCGCCATTCTTTCCTGAAATCCACTAAAACGAGAGTAAAGAAATAAACGAGGTCAAAAAGAGTGGGAGAGGATATGGTCCCAAATGACAATTGGCAATGCAAATTTGGAATATGGAACTCTGTAGCTGACTAAGCAGAGCCTAGGACGCTGAAACCTGATGGCATACGAAGGGACAAATCAACAAGAAATGACTAACACCACAGATTTTCAGAAACTGGAGACAACAGATATCTCAGGAGAAGGGTGAGAATGGGACCGAAAAGAATGAATTGGTTAAAAATTTGTGTAAGTAACTGGGTATTATTTGGCAATTGCTGTATAACAAATCATTCCAAAATGTAGTGTCTTAAACAACAAGTGTTTACTTAGCACACAGATATTCTAGTCCCAGTTGGCTGGCTGTAGGACAGCCTTGCTTATGCATCTGCAGTCAGCTGCTGGGTTGGGAAAGTAGCTTTGCTGATTGTGCCTGGGCTGTCTCACGTCCTTGGGGCTTTGGCTAGTGCAATTAGGCTGACTCAGCTCTGGTCCGTATCATCCTCCAAGAGGCTTATTCATTAGGCAGAGGCAAGGTCCCAAGAGGATGAGTAGAAACCCGACAAACTTCTTGATACCCAGTCTCTAACTGGTACACCACCATTTCTTCCACATTCTAGTGGCCAAAGCAAGTCAGAGACCAGCTCAGATTCAAGAGTTGGGGAAACAACTCTATATCTTCACAGAAGGAGTTTCAAGATCATATTGCAAAGGCTATGAATATAGGGAAGAGAGTATTGTGGCCGTTTTTGTTATCAATTATAAACAAAGCCCTCAGATTATTTTCCCATCTTCCCTCCCATAACTAGAGCTCAATAGTATTGATATTTAAAATAGTATTCAAAGAACAAAAATAACTACTGAAAATTAAATATATGATAACAACTTTAGACTTTTAATAAAAAAGTTGGAAAATAAAGCTGAGGAAATCATCCAGAGTGTTTCTTTTCAATTGCTGCATAACAAATTACCACAAGTCCAGCGGCTTACACAACACACACTTTCATCTTACAGTTTCTTTGTGTTAGAAGTTCAGGCACAGCTTAGTAAGGTTCTCTGTCTTACAGTCACCCAAGGCTGCAATCCAGGTTTCAGATGGGGCTGCGGTCTTGTCAGAAACTCAACTGGAGAAAGAGCCAATTCCAAGCACAGTTAGGTTATTGGCAGAATTTCTTGTTGCCGTATGACTGTGGGCCCCACCTATTTTTGCTAGCTGTTGCCTAGAGGCTGCCTTCAGGTCCCAGAGGCTGCCTGTAGACCCTAGAGTTCACACTTCCTGTTCCTTGCCACATGAACTTCTTCAACATGCCTGCTCACTTCATCAGCGGGTAAGGCTAACCTCTCACTCCAGTTTGCTAAGACAGTCTTTTATCACATAATGTAGTAGTGGGAGTCACAGCCCATCAACTTTGCCACATAATGTAACCTAACTGAGGGAGTAATATACCATCAAATCAGAGCAAAAAGACTAAGATAAGAAAAGTAAAGGATCAAATCTGGTGGTCTAATATCTGATTAGTAGCAGTCTCAAAAGAAGGGAAGTGAAAAATTTGAGAAGATGAAATTAAAAAAATAAATAAAGCAAGAAAATTTCCCTGAATGGAAGGATATGAAGTTCTACACTGAAGTATCTACTAAGTACCCAACACATTAATAAGAAAGAGACTTAAAGCACATCATTTTGAAACTTTGCATGAAGACAAGATCTTCAAAATATCTAGAGAGGAAAAATATCCAGTCATATTTAAAGGATCACTTCAGAATTGCATTGGATTTCTCAGCAGAAACCCATAAATATAGGAGCAATGAGAAGTGGCTTCAACATTCTGAGTAAAAATTATTTCCAATATTAAATTCAAGAGTCACTAACTTATTTTTTCCAAGGAGGTTTACAATAAAGTCATTTTTTTACAAGGAAGTTTTTTAAAAAATTCATCTCCCATGTATCCTTTCTCAGGAAGCTTCTGGAAATGTGTCCCATCAAAAGAAGGGAGTAAATCAAGAACAAGAAAGACGTGAGATCTGAGAAAGAGGAGCAACAACATAATCCTGGAGGTGAAAGGAATTCCTAGGATGACAGAGAAGAGATGTCCTAACATGACAGCTGTGCAGTAGGCTGAGATTACAAGTCCAGATTGGAGTAGGAGGACCGTGGGTTCTAGGACAAATATCTCCAAGAAAAAAAAATGAAAATGACAGATGTCTTAATGTTTCTGTTATATTGAAAGAAATTTTACAGCTCTCCTAGAGAATTTGAGAGAGGAATTATATAGAAAAAGAATTACATAATTTCTTTTTTTCTTTTGCATAGCAAAAGAATCCCCCATCCAAAAACCCGAAAAACAAAACCCTGAGGCAATTATTAACTCTAGGAAAAGCAAAAGGCTGTAAATAAAAAGGAGTGTAATCATCATATGCCATAAGGCTTATTTCTGAACAACTTTCAGATACTCATGATAAAATACTGATGCAGTAAAAAATTGTGTTATCTATTCTAGGAAGATGGCAGAGGGGAGGGGAAGGATGTGTATGTGGATAGGTACATGTATGTGTGTATATAGCCATAGGTAGGTAAATATAACATAAAATTTACCACTTTAACCATTTTGAGTGTACAATTCAGTGGCATTAAGTACATATACATTGCTGTGAAACCATCACTACCACCCATCTCCAGAACTTTTTCGTCTTCCCAAACTGAAACTCTGTATCTGTTAAACAATAACTCCCCATTCTTCTCTACCTGCAGCATCTGACAACTTCCAATCTACTTTCTGTCTCTATGAATTTGACTACTCTAGGTGCCTCATATAAGTGGAATCATACAATATTCGTCCTTTTGTGTCTGGCTTATTTTACTTAGCATAATGTCTTCAAGTTTCATCCATGTTGCAGCATGTATCAGAATTTCCTTATTTTTAAGGCTGAATGATATTCCATTGTAATATATATGATATTTTGTTTATCCATTCATCCATTGTTTGGACATTTAAGACACCTGGGTTGCTTCCATCTCTTGGTTATTGTGAATAATGCTGCTATGAACATAAATATACAAATATCTCTTTGAGTCCATGCTTTCAATGCTTTTGAATATATACCCAGAAGTGGAATTGCTAGATCATATGGTAATTCTATTTTTAATTTTATGAGGAATTGCCACACTGTTTTCCATGGCAGCTTTGCCTTTTTTATTCCCATCAACAGCACACAAGAGTTCCAATTGCTCCATGTCCTTGATGACATTTCTTTGTTTGTTTGTTTTTAATAATAGCCATCTAATGGGTATGAGGTGATAGCTTACATGGTTTTGATTTGCATTTCCCTAATGATATCTTTTCATATGCTTGTTGGCAATCTGCATATCTTCTTTGGAGAAATGTCCATTCAAGTCTTTGCCCATTTTTAATCAGGTTGTTTTTGTTGTTGTTGTTGTTGAGATGTAGACATTATTTATATATTCTGGATATTAACCCCTTATCTTCTATACCACTTGCAAATATTTACTCTTTGGCCTAAAATATACATTTCATTGGCTTTTTGATAGACAATTACATTCAGAAAAAATGCCTTTTCACTTTGTTGATTGTGTCCTTTGATGCACATAAGCTTTGAATTTTGATGTAGTTCATTTTATCTATTTTTCCTTTTGCTGTCTGTGCTTTAGCTGTCATATCAAAGAAATCAATTCCAATCCAATGCCATGAAGATTTTCTTCTAAGAGTTTTTTAGTTTTAGGTCTTAGATGTATTTTGAGTTAATTTTTGCATATGGTGTAAAGTAAGGGTTCAACTTCATTCTTTTGCATGGACTATCTGACTTTTTAAAGTATGCATGTGTATGAATTTAATAAAAATTTAAAGACCATGGATTTCAAAAAGGAGAAAAAAAGCAATGAATTATTTTGAGTCAGAGTATAGAAATGCGTCCTGATTTGGAACTCTCAGTTATTTGATATATCTTCCTGTTGCATAATCCTTAGGTTATTGTGGAGCTGCTGGCAGTAAAGTTTTAAGTAAGGTATTCAATGTTTGATAAACTTATCTTAAATATTTTATTTATCATTAAAAAATTTAGAATCCAAAACTTTTCTACTTTGGAAGTAAAGGTGCTTAGGAGAAAAACACAACAAAACAACTGCTCCCTATACCTCACACTCAAAAATGTTTCCAGATTTACTTAGGTCCCTGACATTATAATTTTACTGCTATAAAAATAAGTAACAAATGAAAATAGATTGTAAAATTTGAGTTATATTAAAAAGAGATTAAATACTATTTTGCTAACAAAATTTAACGTTATTTTATAGACTATTAATATTGTTTTCCCCTTATATAATTATAATTCTCAAATAAGAGGGTGGGATGGGGAATTGGGAAAGAGGAGGAAGAAGAAAGTGGGAGGGAATTAAATGCTTTGGTTCCAGAAATCACTATTCCCTATACTTCCAAGATGGTTTAAATTCTTTTTTGTAAATGATTTTCCAGAAAGGATATGCTAAATGTCATTTAAAATTTGTTTGCAAAAAGAATTCTAATTTTTCTTGTACTTGTTTATCAAAAAGCCAAGAAATGTATATTTTAGGCCAAATTAAAAGATAATTGGTGGTGTTTCCACTATGTTGGTGGCAGAACTCAGAAGATTTGAAATACATCTTTTTTTTTAATGCAAAATTTTATTGCAAAGCTTTGTGCCTCAAATCTAGACAATTACACTCCAGGATTTCAGCTAATGAATACCACATGTTAGACTCAATAACTTCAGCTGCAGGGTGGAGAATACTGTGTTAAAGCCATTCAGATAATAAATAGCTATCTAGGTCCATTTCAGCTGGAGCAAGTCAACTGTATTGAATGTGAGTGAAACATTAATTCTTTATAAGAACATACCCAATTGGCAGACACTTTGACATGTAATATACATTAGTTCACCATTCCGCCCCCATGGAATCATTTTATCCTTTGCTTGAGTTTGCACTTACCAGCAGCCTATCTCCAACCTCCTGAATCTGTCTTTGGGGTATTACTTACATGTACTTACAAAACATACATTTTTAAACAGACACATGAATGAGAATGGTTCCAGTTTCTCAAAACCGTTAGTTTGTCATTATTTCTTTTTGTTCTGCAAATATCACATGGCTTTCTTCTTCCCTGTGGGACTGCCTCTTGGTTTCCCTCCCCTGTCTTTGGGACTTTGACAACTTTCTCCTCTTTGTTTCCTAAAGTCTTATAAAAACAGAAGAAAGAGAATATTACATGTTCGTACTGGACATAAAGGACACCTGGGGCTTGTTTTGGCTCCAGAATTCTAAAAAAAATTCAAGAAATGTAGAGGAAGCGGCAGCTCTTTCTCGGAAAGGGCTGCCCTGCTGTAGAGGTTATTCTCAGGGGACAGTCTTGCTTTTGAAAGCCAGCCTGGGGAAGCAGCAACAGGAAATGCAGAAAGGAATAAATCTGTCAGACTCGTTTTCCTTTCTGTTTTACAGTGGGGCTGTTTTTGTTTTCTTCCCCTTCCTCTTGGATGGAAGCCAAATTTGCCTGTGGCTGGTATGGACCCCTGAACCAGAAACAGTGAGGGGATGGGTAGGGGGCAGCGGTAGAGAATGCAACGTTCCCCAAGTTCTGGCTGAGACACAATTTTTTCTGACCATAGTGATGAGGGGAATTTCAGACTTTCCTAGTGTAGTTACCTTCTTATACAGCATTTCTAGCATACTTTTCACCATGTTATTGTAAGCTAATTCCATTTTCCTCAAGTTTTGAAATACATCATATATATATATGTATATATATGGTTAGGGTTAGGTTTGAAATATATATATATATTATAAATATACAATATATATGAAATATACTATATATATTTCACAATTTGAACAAAATGAAATTATATACATAATTGATATGATATATATAAGCAGAATATTCTTTGTGGTCACATATACATTACTTTATATACATTAACACTAGTCTTAAAAACAATTCTGGAAGATACGTAGACCACCTCTTTGAAACTGAGAAAACCAGTTTAAAGAGGGAATGGGACTTGCTTAAGTTCATAAAAGTAGTAAGTGGCTGAGCTGGCATTCTGAGAAGTCCCTTAAGATCCAAGTCCATTTCTTTTTCTCTCCATCAGTGGTTTTTAAACCAGCCTCCAGGGAGCTCTGGGGACTGCCCTACCTGGAGAGGTCAAGTGAGGGTCCAGTTCACCCCGTCTTGACCCCTCCCCTCCAGAACAACGCCAGGGTTTACTTGTTTTATTTGTTTATGCTTCTGTGTAACAATTCGGAGAAGAATGGATTCCAAGTCCTCTCTTTTCCTGTTTTAAAACCTCTATGATATACCAGGCTTAGTCATAATTAAGGTAGTTTCAACATGGAGTAAATCTTTGCCTTTCACACAATGAGGTTTTGACATTTCTTCCATTTGTTAGTGACCCTGAGGTCATTTGAAATTTTTCTGTAGTGCAAATTTGAATTTCAAGTGCTGAGAGGCTGTTTGAGAGCTAGTCAATTAGCTGGAGAGAACCTGCTTTAAAACATAGATTCTATGGCTCATCTTGGCTTTGTCGTTTATGATAAGCTGGGCAGATGGTATCATCTTGATTTTAGGTCAGGGGTAGCAAATTTTTTCTATAAAGGGCCAGACAGCAGAAATTTTAGGTTTTGCAGGACACATGGCATTTCTGTTGAATCTTCTTTCTCTCTTTTTTTACAATCTTCAAAAATTTAAAATTTATTCTTATCTGGAGGGAGGTTCTTAAAAAAATAGTCCAAGGGAGCCAGATTTGGCCCGTGGTCATGGCTTGTCAACCACTGTTTTAGGTAATACTATCCTTACTTTAAAGAATAAGCATCATAGCTCAGAGAGGGGAAGTCATTAATCTGGGTCACACAGCTCACAATAAAGCAAACCTTGGCATGTTCGGCTCCCAGTTCATTTGTTTTTCATTATAACTTATGTTATAGTCTATTTCTTAAAGGATTTTCTTTCATATTCTTCAGAAAAGTAGAGACACTAATTTTTTAGGGTCTTTTTGGTTTGTTTTTTGGTTGGTTTTCATTATCATTTTCCCTGAACCTTTTACTAAAAGAAATACATCCAAGGGAATGGCCCCATTTCTCAGAATTGTGATAAAAAACTAATGTGAAATAGAACAGAGCACCAGGTTAGTTACCAGATTCTGGTGCAATTGTCAGGCAGAGAAGATAATTATAACAAACATTTCACACCTGGGAATAAAGTCACTTTTAAGTATATTGCACTCAATTAATACATACTTCTGTTCATCAATTTGTAAAAACAAATTCAACAACATTAAACAAAAATTCCCAACAAGTGGGTTCAGGAAGGAGCAAGGATCCCGGGGGTGCCTCCTGAAACATGAGGCTCCAGTCTCAGCTGAGGAGTGTTTGTAGGTCCCAGGTTTCCTCTCCTGGAAGCAGGGGATGAGCTGATAAGGGAATCGAGGCTCCTTGCTGAACCTGCTCGCTTGTTCTGTTCTCTGTACGTGGGAGACAGTGTTGCTCAGTGGTTTAAAGCCGGCTTGGTCTGGGCCTGCTTCCTGGGTCTACGTTACTTCACTGTTGTGTGTCATTGGCCAAGTTACTTAATTTCAATATCTACGTCTTCTCCTATGTAAACTGAGACAACAGTAGTATATGCCTCACAGTGCGGATTAGTGAGATAATATACGTAAAGCACTCAGCAGCAAGTAAAGCAAAAATGTCAGTTCTTGTGTTGTTGCCATCCTCTTCTTCCCAGTGGGAAGTAAACAAGTGGGCCTCATGGGCTAGCACTCTTCACAGAGGCTTTTTAGCTGTATTGTCTGCTTGACTTCCAAATACGGCTTCATCCCTTCATTACCACTGTTTTTTAACTGTTTTTGGATTTTCCTAACCTCCGTGTTCTGTGGTCTCAAGACCAGGCGGACCCCTCTATGCCCAGTTCCAGTTCCTACACTCCCAGAGGGGAGGGGCATTCAAACAAGAAACATTAACTAGTCGGTTAATCAAACAACTTAACACGTAGTCAGGTTAGGCTGGGCAGCATAGAATGGCATAAGGATATGGGAAATGCGAAGACTGTTCTAGAAATGACATGTGTGATGGATTGAAACTAGGTGAAATTGTTAAGATTGGCACTAAGAGGCCCTTTCAACAATGTAGATTCTACAGCAGGGTTCCCCACGCTACCAAATCATAAGCATCACCTGGGGTGCTTTTGAAGGTATAGATTCCTGGGCTGTAGTCAGACCTACAGAATTGGAGTCTAGAAGGGGAGAGCCTGGAATCTCTGGCTTTAACAAGTCTCTCGGTGAGTCTTATGATTATAAGTTTTGGAAATACTGTACCAAAGCAAATGGTAATGTAACCAGACTGATACATAGGGATGAAAACTCCCATTAACTTTGAGGATTAACAGCTGCCACTTCAGTGGCTGTCAGGTGAAGTGGGTGCTCAGATGCCCTTCGGGTGTCAGGAAGCTGGAAGATTGTGTAAGGGTACCTTTGTGCCGCTGCTCCTCTTCCTCTGCATAAATGTAATACTGCGGTCATCAGTCCCCACTGCACATTAGAATCGTCTGGGAAACAAAAAATACTAACTCTTGCACTCCATTCCAACCAATTAAATCAGAGGCTTTTTAGTTGGGACCTTGGCATTTGTTTTTCTTTAAATTTCCCTAGTATTCAAACGTGCGGCCAAGATTGAGAATTATTGCACCAAGCACCTGTGTGTACCTTTTGTATTCTTGTTATTATTTTTATTTTCAAAATAAACTTTATTAAGATATTTTACATGCAGTTTGTTCTAGTTGTTTTTATACCTCAATTATTTTCCAGGCGTTCAAAACACACGTTCCTGGTTCACACTGGCTTGGGAGATGGGGATAGCTGTGGAGAAGAATAGGTGCTGTTTTTCCCTTCCTGTATGGTGATTATGCAACAAGGCTTAAGATAGTGACTTTAGAGTTATTTTTAAAGCAGTTTAAAACCTCGCCCTTCTGGGTCCTCGCAGTGGCCTCTGAAGCATTGCAGGAGAACCGTTGCACCCCGCAGAGCACACCTTGAAAGCTGCTGTTTGAAGGAACAGTCAGAGACACAGGAAGCGCTCTGACCTGACTAGAATCCTCTTCTGTGAAGAGTTGCAGACTGTGGGGAATAGCACTTCTTATATATTTTGCTTTCCAAGGGGATCTGGCCAGGCTTCTGGGAGAGGCCTGCAGATGATGAATTGCAGGCCACTGCTGTTGCTCTCTATCCTGTTTTCTACTTCGTGGCTCCAAGAAGCCCTGGGAGGCATTCAGGTTTGTTAAGCGATGACTAAAGATGTCATAACAATTAACGATGAGGGCTTTTATGAAACCCAAACCTGGAAAAAGTAGGTCCCAAAATGGTTATGTCATTTAAAAATGATATAACCTTTGAAATATGTATCTAAATGGCCAGAGACTATACTTTTTCCTCCTAATATATTGATATTTTACTTTCATCTTACACATTCGGATTGTCTTATTGATTTTCTAGGATACCGGGTACTTTCTTGCAAAGAGTGTAATTATTATCAAAGGTTAGGTGGCACCTATAAGCATGTCCTTCGGAAGGCTGGAAATATTAACACCAAAACCACATTAACAAGAAACAAGAGCCACTGGGTTAGTAAAACCAATGTCAAAGAGGTTAATACTGCCTAACCCAGGAGATTCACACACAAGCCTGTCTGCCTAATGGACCAGGGCTTGCAACTGTCACATTGAGAGAAAACAGAAACGACACATACGTTTCAACTTGAATGTTTTGACCATAAAACTTATAGCTGAAGCGACTTTCCATTAACTGTCATTAACAGCGTAGCTTCTCTTTGTTCTTCCCACCAAAATAGACTCTACCACAAGGAGTCAATGATTTTCTGTCAATAATTTTTTACAATAATTTTGTTCCAACTGCCAGTTGTTGCTATTGGAACATCCTTTATGTCCCATGTTGTCCTTTATTTTCTGGATGATAAGTCAACTGACTTTGTTTAGGTTGATTTGGGAAAAGCTGGGAGATGTGTTGGTGTGATTACTAACTACAACATTCATTAACCATCCAATCAAAATCAAGATATGAAAAACAGGAGGTTCCATGTTTCAGATGTTGAATTGGGCACTCAGTCTTCTTCCATAAACCCCATGAAAATGATGTTCTGATTCCATGTTTAACTTTTCCTCTCATTTCCTGTATCTTTAAAAAATGGAAATTCAAAAGCTATTTTGTGTCATAGTAGTAGATTTTTGTAATAATTCGTGCCAACATGACAATTTACTGTGTTTCCTTATCTCTGGTGTATAGGCCTGCTTTGGGTTTATATTCAGAAATAATATTGATAATGATAATAGCTGTGCTTATGTTCCAAGCCCTATTTTAAACACTTTACACATGGAGTTCTTAGCCCCTATAAAGTAATAATATTTTCAATATTTGAAAATGATTTATATACATTTGTCCCTTAAATCTTATTCTCTTTTAACCTTAACCCAGAGGTTAGTCTAAACTATGAGGCTAATATTACATTTCTTGATTGTTTTAGGTTGGAGTCAAAGGCCTCAAAAGTAAGATTTTTGGACAGAGAGATGGGATTTCTAAACTCCAAAGTCCTAACTTTTACATATCAAAAGTCAGGTCTGGTCAAAGAAAGGAGGCCTAAAGTCATAATTAGACCTCATGGCTGAGCGGTGAGGCTTAATGGCCCCCAGAATTGAAAATGATTCTGGGAAGTCCAAGGCCGGGAGGAAGGGGAAGTGCAAAGCCTGTTCCTTTACACGTGGTGGCTGGACAACAAGAAGAGGCAGGGAGGGAGAGAGGCAGGGAAGTGACCAGATATCCAGGATGTGTCAGGTTTCCCTGCGTCCTGCTCAAATCCTATAGAATCCCAGAATGTGTGTGTGTGTGTGTGTGTGTGTGTGTGTGTGTGTGTGCATGTGAGAATGCTACGGACATTGAAGCCAAATGCAGAGGGGTCCTTGGCTTCTTTCCCATTTTGTATCCCAAGGGCAGCTATAACCTGGTAGATTTTAGAGTGTAACTTGGTTAGGAGGTAACTTGGAGGAGGAGGCTGACTGGCTCCTCAGAGACTCCTGTACCTCTCTGTCAGGCGGAAGGCATCTGGATGTCCTCCCTGGTCCTCTGGAGGGCGAGGATGGCTGGTCATCTTACCAGGAATGTAGCTGCAATGGGAGTGAGGTGATCTTGAAACCAAAGGCTGCAGAGTGGACCATTTGGACTGGGAAGCAAAGCCCCATCTCAGGAGGGATGTTCAGCTGAGAAAAGAGCTGGGGCTGGTGCTGCTAAATCAGCAGGGAGGGCCGCAGAACCCCGAGGGAGTGGAGAGAGAGTGGACGTCAGCTGCGGATGTCAGCAGGGTGAGTCCAACCAGGTACATAAAATTCACCCTTACCTCTGAAGCCAGCAAGGACCTGGGGAACACCCCAAGGTCTCCAAGAAGGGGGAAGTTTTCTTTACTCTATCCCAAGATGCCACCTTGGGGAGGAGAGGTGCAGGAGAGGGGAGAAGGAAAAAATTCTGAAAGACTGAGTTTTGCCTGAAAAATATCGCAAACTGAAAGCAGCCTGCTTAATGAGAAGTGATTGGGTAGTATTTTCCAGGAAGATTAAAGTTTTCCCTTACTCATAAGGAGGGTAGGAAGTTGGTAAGCAAGATTAGCTAGATGATAGAAAATTAAGAAGCTACATTTTCTTTGTATATCTCAGTGAAGTCTGAAGAAATTGCGCCCCACCGCAACTCCATAATATAACAAATGGAAAGAAGCAACCTTAGAAATTTGTTCCAAGGACAGATAAAGATCCATATTACTCAAAGTCGATGACTTGTAAAGTCAAGAGAGATCGGAACTTCTTAATAGCTGTATTTTTGTATCTTTCTATTTATATATTCATTTTAGAGATTGTAACAGATGTTAAGACACGGAATGTATTATCCAGCCCCTTCCTTTTGCTCCTTCTTGTATCTCTCCAAGTGTTCTTCATCTTTGTCCCTTGCCCAGAGAGTGGTATGTCATTAAGCATGGGAAACAGGCTTTCCACTGCAGCGACCACATTGTGAGGCCTCAAAGGAAAAAGTTCCTTTTGAACACACTTAATAAATGACTCTCCGAGGCAGGACATCAGGAAAGATCCCACATATGTAACAGTAGATGATAAATTATGGTAATTTACATCCATAGGTCACTCTAAGGACATTTCTGATTTATGACTTTGAACTGAGAAAAGTCTAACTCAATTCAGAATCTTACCAAAGCAGAAGCAAAGAAATAGCGCTCATGTCTGCCATCTGGTGTACATAAGAGGTAAATACAGCCATACTGTCGTCTTTTAAGTCTTCTGTTAAAATTCTTAAATTCCCACAAAAACAGTTCTTTGAATTCTAAGTTTTGTAATGTAAGAATCACACTATAGGGTTTTTTTCTGCAGTTTGGATTTTTAAAATTTTTTTTAAAAAGTTTAGTACTTGAAAACAGGAGGGGCTGGAGTTTATAATAAAGGAGGATAAGAATGATACCCTCATGCTGATATTTTCTTCTTTATAATTAAATTCAGTTTTGATTGGTTGTGGGAGTGAAGGAAGAAGCAAAATAAAAGAAGCATAAATTTCCTTTAGAGTGTAGAGTAAAGTTTGGGTTTACAGAGCAATGAAATTCGGGACCAGATAGGGTGGCCATCGTTCTGATTGTCCGGGGGGCTGAGGGTTTCCCAGGATGCAGGACTTTCAGTGCTACAGCAGGGAAATTCCTGGGCAAACTGGGATGATTGGTCACCCTAAGTCAGAATCTCCAATGAGGTACTTTAAGAAGCATTTACCTATACGTACACTGAAGAAGCTTTTTGGAAGTGGTGGTTTCAAACCGGATAAGGCAAAGTGGGCGGATGATATTTGCAAGTACTTTCTACTCTCTTTTCGCTTAATCTCTGTTCCCTCTCAGCAGAACTGGGCGTTTGTGAAAGCATGAGAGAACCCTTTTCTGAAACACTGGGAAGCTGGAGGCAGGCTATCTATTCAGACACATCTGGTGCTGACTCTGCATTCCTCTATTTTCTGAAGAGTTTGGATAGGATTAGTATTATTTCTTCCCTAAGTTTTTCATCGAATTAATCAGTGAAGCAATCTAGGCCACCGAGCTTTGATACACCAATGAGCTTTGGTAGTTTGTATCTTTCAAAGAATTTGCCTGTTTCATCTAAGTTGTTGAATTTGTTGGCCTAAGTTGTTAGCAATGTTCCCTTATTATTTGTTTAATGTTTGGAGAACATTTAATTTCTGATATTGGTAATTTGTGTTTTCTCTTTTTTTTCTTAACCAGGTTAGCTAGCAGTTTATTAATTTTTATTGATTTTTTCCTAAAGAACCAAATTTTGATTTTATTGATTTTCCTCTATTGTAGTTCTGTTTTCTATATCTATGATTTTTGCTTTTATTTTCATTATTTCCTTCCTTCTGCTTACTTTGGGTTTAATAAGCTTCTCTCTTTCTAGTGTCTTAAGATGGACTCTTAGGTAATTAATTTTAGGCTTTTCTACTTTTCTAATATAAGCATTTAAGCCTATAACTTTTCCTCTAAGCACTACTTTAGCTACCTACAACAAATTTTGATGTTTTCATTTTTATTCAGTTAAAAATATTTTCTAATTTCCTTTGCGATTTCTCCGTTAGCTCTTTGGTGTTTTACAAGTATGTTGTTCACTTTCCAAATATTTGGAGAATTTTTCCAAATATCTTTCTGATTTTGATTTTTTATTTACTTCAGTTTTGGACAGAAAATATACTCTGCATGATTTCCATTGAAATTTATTGAGACTTGTTTTGTAGTCCAACATGTGGTAAATTTTGGTGAATGTTCCATTGCACTTAAAAAGAGCATTTATTCTGCTGGTTTGGGGTAGAATTGTTTATAGACATCAATTAGGTCCAGTTGGTTGATAGTGTTGTTCAAGTCTTCCATATCTTCACCCGTCTTCTGTGTACTGTTCTAGCAATTACTGGGATAGGTGTATTTAAGTCTCAATTATAAATTGTGGATTTGTATATTTCTTCTTTCAGTTCTGTCAGTTTTTGCTCCATGTATTTTTAAGGTCTCCAGTGTAATTTTAATTTTAATATCTTCTTAAAGTATAATGTGTGAGGTTTTGCATTTAAGAAATATGTTTAAGAACTGTTTGTATTTCTTTGCTCTGAATCCTTTATATGTCTTCTTTGTCCATTTCTTTTTCTGTTTGTAGATTTTTTTTTTTAAAGATTTTATTTTTTCCTTTTTCTCCCCAAAGCCCCCCGGTACATAGTTGTGTGTTCTTCTAGTTGTGGCACGTGGGACGCTGCCTCAGCGTGGTCTGATGAGCAGTGCCATGTCCGCGCCCGGGATTCGAACTAACGAAGCACTGGGCCGCCTGCAGCGGAGCGCACGAACTTAACCACTCGGCCACGGGGCCAGCCCCTGTTTGTAGATGTTTTAAATAAAAAAATCAGCACTTTGTCTGTGATATTTGTTGCAAGCTATTACTTTTGACTTGTTTATGGTGGCTTTTCTTTTTCAGCAGAAGTTTTCGATTTTTATGCACTTGATTTTTTCAGTCTTTTAAAAAAATTACTTCTGAACCAGGCCTGATGGTCTAGCAGTTTAAAGTTTGACACACTCTTCTTCAGCAGCTGGGTTTGGCTCTGAGGCATGGAACCAACCACTCGTCTGTCAGTAGCCATGCTGTGGCGGCAGCTCATACATACCTGGAAGGACTTACAACTAGAATATACAACTATGTACTTGGGCTTTGAAGAGGGAAAAAATAAAAAAAGAGAGGAAGATTGGCAACAGATGTTAGCTCAGGGTGAATCTTTCCTAGCCAAAAAAAAAAAAAATACATAAAAATTAGGTCTTAATTAAGTAAGGGCATCCTGGAAATTCAGATCCACAGAAGTAAGGTACAGGTTTTAAAAAAATTACTTCTGGGTTATAGTCATACTTAAAAAGGCCTTCCCTGCTCTGATATTTCAACAATAAATTTTGTATTTCCTTTCATTTCTTTTGGTTTCAGTTTTTTTATATTTAAATTTTGATCCATATAGAATTTGTAATGTAAGATATAGTTCCAAAGTCATATTTTTCTTCATGGTACCTAGTTTGTTCTTTTTTTCCCCAGCTCTATTAAGATACGATTGCCACATAACCCTGTGTAAGTTTGAGGTGTACAATGTTGTGGATTTGATACACTTACATATTGCTATATGATTACCACCAAAGCGTTAGCTAACACCTGCATCACATCACATAATTACCATTTGTTTTTTGTGGCGAGAACATTTAAGATTACTCTCTTAGCAATTTGCAGATACATAATACAATATTATTAACTATAATAACCATGGTGTACATTAGTTCCCTAGAACTTATTGATCTTTTACCTGGAAGTTTGTTCCCTTTGACCAACATCTCCCCATTTCTCCCGCTCCCCAGCCGCTGGTAACCATCATCCTATTCTCTGTTTCTATAAGTTTGGCTTTTTAAGAGTCCACATATAAGTGAGATTGTATAGTATTTGTCTTTCTCCATCTGACTTATTTTACTTAGCATAAATCCCTCAAGATCCATCCATGTTGTCACAAATGGCAGGATTTCTTTCCTTCTCATGGCTGAATAATGTACCACATCTTTGTTATCTATTCATCCATCAGTGGACACTTAGGTTGTTTCCGTATCTTGGCTATTGTGAATAATGCTGCAATGGACATGGGAATACAGATGTCTCTTCAAGGACCTGTTTTCATTTCCTTTGCATATATACCCAGAGGCGAGATTACCTATACTATCCTATAGAGTTCTATTTTTAATTTTTTTGAGGATCCTCCATACTGTTTTCCAAAGTGGTTGTACTAATTTACATTCCCATCAACATGCACAAGGGGTTCCTTTTCTCTACATTCTCACCAACTCTGGTTATCTTGTCTTTTTTTTTCTTTGAAAGATTCACTCTGAGCTAATATCTGTTGCTAATCTTCCTCTTTTTTTCTTTTCTCCTCCCCACACAAGCCCCCAGTATGTAGTTGTATATTCTAGTTGTAAGTCTTTCCAGTTTTTCTATGTGAGCTGCTGCCACAGCATGGCTACTGACAAACGAGTGGTGTGGTTCTGTGCCTGGGAACTGAACCCACGCTGCCGAAGTGGAGCATGCCAAACTTTAACCACCAGGCCATTAGTGCTGGCCCTCTTGTCTTTTTGATGATAGGTATTCTAACAAGTGTGAGCTGGTATCTCACTGTGGATTTAATTTGCATTTCCCTGATGATTAGTGATGTCAATCACCTTTTGGTGTACCTGTTGGCCATTTGTATGTCTTCTTTGGAAAAATATTTATTCAGTTCCTCTGCATATTTATTAATTGGATTGTTTGTTTTTTTGCTATTGAGTTGTACGAGTTGTCTATATATTTTGGATATTAACCTTGCATCAGATATATGAATTGCAAATATTTTCTTCCATTACATAGGTTACCTTTTCATTTTCTTGACTGTTTCTTTGCTGTGGAAAGCTTTCTAGTTTGATGTAGTACCACTTATTAATTTTTGCTTTTATTGCTTGTGCTTTAGGTGTCAAATCCAAAAAATCATTGCCAAGACCAATGTCAGAGAGCTTTTCCCCCAGGTTTTCTTCTAGGAGTTTTATGGTTTCAGGTTTTACATTTAAGTCTTTAATCCATTTCGAGTTAATCTTTGTGAGTGGTATAAGATAGGGATCTAGTTTCATTCTTTTGTGTGTGAATATCCAATTTTCTCAGCACTGTTTATTGAAGGGACTGTCTTTTCTCCATTGAATATTCTTGGCTCCCCTGTCAAATATTAGTTGACTGCACACTGCTGCAGGGGCTTAGTTCTGGGCTCTTCATTCTTTTCCATTAGTGTACGTGCCTATTTTTATGCCAGTACCATACTGTTTTGATTACTATAGGTTTGTAACTAGTTTGAAATCAGGAAGTGTGATGCCTCCAGCTTTATTCTTTCTCAGAATTGCTTTGGCTATTCACAATCTTTTGTAGTTCCATAAAATTTTAGAGTTTTTTTTTTATTCTTGAAAAAATGCCATTGAGATTTTGGTAGGGGTTGTGTTGAATCTATAGACAGCTTTTGGTAGTACAGACATTTTAACAATATTAATTCTCCTGATCCATGAATATGAGATATCTTTCAATTTGTTTGTGTTTTCTTCAATTTCTTTCATCAAAATCTTGCAGTTTTCAGGGTACAGATCTTTCACTTCCTTGGTTACATTTATTCATAAGTATTTTATTGTTTTAGATGCTATTGTAATGGGATTTTTAAATATTTTTTTTCAGGTATTTCATTGTTAGTAGATAGAAACATAACTGGTTTTTATATGCTGATTTTGTATCCCACAGCTTTGGTGAATTTGTTGATTAGTTCTAAGAGTTTTTTGACAGAGTCTTTAGAATTTTCTCTATATAAGATCATGTCGTCTGCAAACAAAGACAATTTTACTTCATCCTTTTTGATTCAGATGCCTTTTATTTCTTTTGCTTGCCTGATTTTTCTGCCTGGGACTTCCAGTACTATGTTGAATAGGATTGGTGCGAGTGGGCACCCTTGTCTTATTCCTGATCTTAGAGGGAAAGCTTTCGACCTTGCATCGAGTATGATGTTAGCTCTAGACTTGTCATATGTGGCCTTTATTATGTTGAGGTATGTTCATTCTATAAGCAATTTGTTGACTGTTTTATCATGAAAGGATGTTTTATTTTGTCAAATGCTTTTTCTACATCTACTGAGATGACCATATAATTTTTATCTTTCATTCTGTTAATGAGGTGTATCACATTGATTGATTTGTGTATGTTGAACCATCCTTGTATCCCAGGGATAAATCCCACTTGATGATGGTGTATGATCCTTTTAATGTACTATTGAATTTGCTTAGCTAATATTTTATTGAGAATTTTTGTGTCTATATTCATCAGGGATATTGGCCTGTAGTTTTCTTCCCCTGTAGCATCCTTATCTGGCTTTGGTATCAGGGTAATGCTGGCCTCCTAAAATGAGTTTGCTAGTGTTCCTTCCTCTTGAATTTTTGGGAAGATTTTGAGAAGGATTGACACTAATTCTTCTTTAAATGTTTGGTAAAATTCACTTTTGAAAACATCTGGTCCTAGACTTTTTTTTGTTGGGAGTTTTTTTGATTACTGATTCAATCTCCTTACTCCTTATTGGTCTGTTCAGATTTTCTGTTTCTTCACGATTTAATTGGTAGGTTGTACATTTCTAGGAATTTATGCATTTCTTCTAGGTTATCCAATTTGTTGGCATATAATTGTTCATAGTAGTCTCTTATGATTCTTTGTATTTTTGTGGCATCAGCTGTAATGTCTCTGTTTTCATTCCCTATTTTATTTATTTGAGTCTTCGCTCTTTTCTTCTTAGTTAGTCCAGCTAAAGATTTGTCAGTTTTGTTTATCTTTTCAAAAATCAGCTCTTAATTGATATTTTCTATTGTTTTTATGGTCTCTATTTCATTTATTTCTGCTCTGATCTTTGCTATTTCCTTCCTTCTTCTCACTTTGGGCTTAGTTTGTTCTTCTTTTTCTAGTTCCTTAAGGTGTCAAGTTAGGTTGTTAATTTGAGATTTTTCTTTTTTATTTCTTTTTTTTAAGTGACTCCATTTTTGTTTTTTTTTAAAGATTGGCATCTGAACTAACAACTGTTGCCAATCTTTTTTTTTCCTTCTTCTCCCTGAAGCCCCCCAGTACATAGTTGTATATTCTAGCTTTGAGTGCCTCTGGTTGTGCTATTTGGGATGCCACCTCAACATGGCCTGATGAGTGGTGCCATGTCCCCACCCAGGATCTGAACCCCCAAAACCCAGGGCTGCCGAAGTGGAGCGCACAAACTTAACCACTTGGCCGTGGGGCTGGCCCCTCTTTTTTCTTAATGTAGGCATTTATCACTATATACTTCCTTCTTAGAACTGCTTTTGCAGCATCCCATAGGTTTCAGTATGTTGTATTTATGTTTTCATTTATTTCAAGATATTTTTTGAGTTCCCCTTTGATTTCTTCTTCGATCTATTGGTTTTTCAGGATTGCGTTGTTTAATTTTCACGTATTTGTGAATTTGTCAGCTTTTCTCCTGTTATTGATTTCTAGTTTCATATGATTGTGGTTGGGAAAGATACTTTGTTTCACTTCAATCTTAAATTTGATAAGACTCATTTTGTGATATGATCTATTGCGGAGAATGTTCTGTGTGTGCTTGAGAGGAACATTTATCTGCTGCTTTTGGATGGGATGTCTGTATGTCTTTGAGGTCCATTTGGTCTAAAGTATGGCTCAAGTCCAATGTTTCCTTGTTGATTTTCTATTTGGTTGAGCTATCCATTGTTGAAAGTGCGATATTGAGGTCCCCTACTATTATTGTATTGTTGTCTATTTATCCCTTCTCATTTGTTAGCATTTGCTTAATATATTTAGGTACCCTGATGTTAGGTGCATATATATTTACGATTGTTATATCTTCTTGCTGAATTGACCCCTTTAGCCTTATGTAATGACCTTCTTTGTCTCTTGTTATAGTTTTTGGCCTAAAGTCTATTTTGTCTCATATAAGGATAGCTACCTCTGCTTTCTTTTGGTTTCCACTTTCATGGAATATCTTTTTCTATCTCTTCATGTTGAGTCTACTTGCATCCTTAAAGCTGAAGTTAGTCTCTTGTAGGCAGCTATATAGTGAGCTCTCGTTTTGTTTTATCCATATAGACACTGTGTCTTTGATTGAAGAATTCAATCCATTTAGATTTAGAGTAATTATTGATAAGTAAGAACTTGCCATCCCTGGTGGTTTGGTGGTTAAGATTTGGTGCTCTCACCACCAGCTGCTTTAAAAAGTTTCTCTTTGTCTTTGAGGTTAGACAGTTTTATTATAATATGTCTTGGAGAAGAGCATTTTGGATTGGAATTTTGGGGTGATTATTAGCTCCATGAACTTGAATGTTCAGTTCTCTCCCCAGGTTTGGGAATAACTCAGCCATTATTTCTTTAAATAAGCTTTCTACCCCTTTCTCTCTCTCTTATCCTTCTGGGACTCCAGTGATGAGCACATTGTTTCTCTTAATGGTGTCCCATATTCTCATAGGCTTTCTTCATTCCTCTTCATTCTTATTTATTTTGATCCTCTAGTTGGACAATTTCAATTGATGTGTCTTTAAGCTCATTGATTCTTTCTTATGCTTAATCAAATCTGATGTTGAAGCTCTCTATTGAATTCTTCAGCTCAGTCATTGTATTGTTCAGCTCCAAAATTTGATTCTTTATGTTTTTCTACACCTCTGTTGAACTTCTCATTTTGTTGTATTGTTTTCTTGATATCATTAAATTATTTATCTGTGTTCTCTTATAGCTCTCTGAGTATCCTTAGAAGAATTATTTTGAATTCTTTATTTTTCAATTTCTGGACCTCCCTTTCTTTGGATCAGTTATGGAGGTTTACTGTATTCCTGTGGTAGAGTCATAGTTCCCTGATTCTTCATGATTCCTGTAACTTTGTGTAGGTATCTGTGCATTTGAAGAAGCAGTCACCTCATCTAGACTTTATGGACTGACTTTGGTAAGGAAGACTTCACCTGCAGGTGGGGGCATGCTAGATTGTGTTGTGACCTCCAATCTAGTGGTGCAGGGCACCAAGTGTGGGGACATGTGGTGGCATTGGGTACAAGGGGGTGTGATGTTTCCTCAGCTCAGGCCACTGGGATCCATAACATGACAACTGTGGTCCTTGGCAAGTACTGTAGGGGTTCGCAGTGGTTGCAAGAGCTATTGGGGTCCTCAGTTTTGCTTCCACATCCAGTGGCTAGAGACCAGTGCAGGTAGCAGTGGTGGCTAGAGTTGGTGGGATACACACACTTGTTTGCAGGGTCCAGCTGCAAGTGCCTGTGTAGTGGCAGGGGCAATTTGCAGACACACATTTAGTGGTAGGGGTCAGGGCAGGCAGCAAAGGCCAGGGCCAACTGTGGGCAAACTGGCAGCTCTGGGACCCTGGCTTCTGATGTGCACCACCATGGCTACTGGGTCTCACCATGGGCACAAAGCAGTGGAGGCTGCTGACAGGGGTTGGGCCAGGGGTATGCAGGTGCACAATTGGTGGGACAAGTTGCAGGTGAGCGCAATGGTGCAGGCCAATCACAGAGGACAGGGCCTGACCCAGGCCCACAATCAGCTGCAGCGGCTCTGGCTGTTAGCATGCTCTTCTGTGGCTGCAGAGTCTCCCCCAAAGGCATACACACAATAGTGAAGCCTGGTGACAGGTGTCAGGCTGGGCACATACAAGTACACAGCTGGAAGGGCTAGCTCTGAGCATGTGCACTGCAGTGTGGGTCAGCCTTTGGGACCTAGGCTGGTGTGTTGTACTCATACAGCCTCAGAGCCCTGGGCTGGCTGCCAGTGTGCTTTCCAGGCACAGGTGGGTGGCAGGAGGAGGGAGCATGGAGGGACTCAGGTGACTGTATCAGCAAACGTGAACACCTATGGGGCAAAAGCCAATGAAATATTTAGGGGGTCTCTGGCAGCTGTGCTGGCTGTTGGTTTCTCCAGTGGCAAAAGCTGCTAGGTTTGTCTGCAAAGCAGATCACTGGAAACTGAGGTTGCTCCTGCTGTGTGGCTGCTATTATTGGTAGCCCCTGCTTTTCTTCCTTGTTCCTAGCTGTTCCTATACATCTCAGATTTTCTGGTCTGGATGGGGTGAAACTGAAGCAGGACTTTCCTGTGTTGGCCTGAAAGGCCGGGGAAGCTTGTCACTCATTCGCTCTTTCTTTCCTGGTAAGAGGAGCTCTTCCCGGGAGTTCCCTCTTGGCACTGAGCAATGCCAGCTTGGGGGATGGGATGATGCAAAATGAAGCTGTCTTCTCTTCATGTGTGGTTCTTCTCAGGTTCTTCATTCCACTGTGTTAATGAAGTTTCTGAAGAGGACTCCAGAGCTCTCCCAGAGCTGTTTTTATTCGTGGGTAGCTGTCTAGTTGTTTCATGAGGGAGGCTGGGTTCTCCTACACCGCTGTTCTGGTGATGCGACCTCACGCTGGCCATTTCCCCCAGTTTTTTCAAAGCCATCTTTCCCTGCCATCTTGAAATAATGCCTTTAGTATATAACAAATTCTTACACGTGTTTGGACATCTTTCTGGCATTTCTTTTCTATTCAGTTGCTATGTCTGTTTGGTTATGCTTCAATATCTCACTTTTAATTATTATTACATTATTATATAGGTACATTTTAATATCTTTAGGGCCAAACTTCCCCTTTCCTTCTTCTTTTTAAGAATTATCTTGTCTATTTTGTGTATTGTATTTCCTATCTGAAGTTTAGAATCAAATTGTCTACTTAAAAGAAACTGATGTTTTTAATGAGATTATGTTAAATTTACAGGTGTATAATCTTCGTGATATTGAATCTCACTGTCAAAGAATGTGACGTGACTTTCCAGTCGTTCAAGTCTTCTTTTCGGCCTTCGTAGTATTTAAAACATTTAATCATGTAGATCGTGCATATTTAAAAATGTGTATTTCTATTGTAAAATGTCTGGACTTTCTAATTGGTTGTTGGTTTTATAAATAAGAGCTATTGATTTCTGTATATTAATATTGATTTAGTCACTTTGTTGAATTTTCTTGTTGCTCATAAAAGCTTTTTAGTGAATTCTCCTAGGTTTTCCAGGTATATGATTCTACCATATACAAACAATTTAACCTCTTCCTTTCTGATTTATATACGTTTTGTATCTTTTGCTTCTCTAATTGCTTGGCTAGTGTGTGTAGAAAAATGTTGAATAGTGGTGGTGATGATGGACATCCTTGCCTTAGTGAGATAATTCTTGTATTTCTTTATTAAGCATGATGCTAGCTTTGGAATTGGATGCATACATTTTATTATGTGAAGGAAGTGTGCATATATTCCTATTTTATTAAAAGCTTAATTTTATTAAAAGCAGATGTTGAAGCATAAAAAACTTTTCAGAATTTTTGGAGAATGATGCTTAGATTAAATAGTAATAAACAAAAGAAACTATTAATATATTTTATTAAAGTTAAAAACCTCTGTTCTTCTAAAGAAACAACAAGGAGAATTGAAAGACAAAACACGATTTTTTTTTTTTGCCACAAAGGAATTGCATGTAGAATCTATACAGAACTCCTACAAATGATTTTTGTCATGTGAACTTTACAAATTAATAAAAAAGGCTTATGATCCAATAGAAAAATAGGCAAAGGGAGTAAACAGATGGATGTTGAATTTTATCAAGTCTCAGCAGCATATTTGGAGATGATCCTTGATAATTTCCTAAGTTTTTTTTCCCCCGAAGATCAGCACCTGAGGTAACAACCGTTGCCAATCTTTTTTGTTCTTTCTTGCTTTTTCTGCTTTTTCTCCCCAAATCCCCCCAGTACATAGTTGTATATTTTTTCAGTTGTGGGTGATAATTTCCTAACTTTTTTTCTCTCTATATATATTTATTCCAGGAATAAATTCCACTTGTTCTTTTAATATGATTCTGGATTCTGTTTGCTGATATTTTAATTAGACAATTTGCACTAGACATTTTTGAAGTGTCCATCTGTAGTTTGTATTTTTTTGTGTGCTGTCTCTGTCGGGTGTAGGTATTACTGCAATGTTTTACTTATATACTCCTTTTTTTCTGTACTCTGGAATAGTTTAAGCACTAATGGAATTATTTGTCTTTAAAAATTTGGTAGATTTTCCCTTATGAAACAATCCAGATAAGGTACTTTTATAAGTGGTGTGTGTGTGTGTGTGTGTATGTGGTGATGACGGGGTGGTAGTGAGTAACTCTTTGCCAACTTTTTCTATTTCCTCTATCTTATTTTTTCTTTGATTTTTAAATCTTTTTTAGAATCAGTTTTATAAATTATATTTTAAAAAAATTACCCAATTTCTACCTCTACTTCCCTCTTATATTACATCTTCACTATGAAAATAATTTCCTAACTTCTCCCTCTGCTTTCTAATTACCTCTCCATACCAATCCTTTCTCCACAGTGCTTCTAGAGTTATATCTCTAAAACACGGATCTGTGCTCTCATTATTTTGCCTAAGCAAAAACCATAAAAACCTTTCAGTGACTCCTAGATACATTAAGACCAATCTGACTACTATGTGCTTTACTCTTGTCATCTGCCACTCTTGCTTCCTTGACTCATGTGGTTTACTCCACCTGAAGTATCCTTCTCATTTCCTTCACTATTCCTGAGCTGGTGAAAGGCCTGGATCCATTATGAGTTCCTGGAGTCAAAGCTTGTGTTCTAGTCATCTTCATATCTTCAGTGCTGATGTCTAGGACACAAGTGATCATAGCATAAAAGTAATCAGTACATATTTGCTGAATCACATTGGCTTTATGTATTTGTTTTCATGTTGATTGGATATGTGTGTGGTTATCAAGGTGATTTCTTATCAGATAAATACAGCTGAAAGTGTTGTTGGGGGGAGGTGGGTACAGACATGGTTTATAGATATCAGGACTTGGCTTCAAGCATGTCTACTATATGATCAAGGGTGACAAGATTCCTCCCCTACTTCAGCATAATACACACACATAGGCACACACACGTACGTATGAACATCCACACTTCAGGTGACTAGGGTAGTGACTGAGTCAATTGATTAGTTTAGGTCTGCTTGAATATCTGCCTGAAGTTTGAGATCCCAGAGAAAGGTCAAATTTTAGAGTTTTTCTGAGAACAGTTAACAGCCTTTCCCCTGTGGTTTTCCTAATCCAGAGATTGATAGTATTTCCTAGTCTGTCCATCAGCACGGAATGAATATTTGAATTTAGGCTGCTAGGAGTCAGGCTAATATTTCTGTTGGCAGCTTTTCTCCTCTAAGGATGAAAATCTATGTTCTAAGTATAATGTAGAAATTCAAAACTAAATACCACATAGGAAGCCAAATACTTCCCTTTACTTCTCAGCAATATCAAGCTATGCCAGTATTGCCAGGCAGCTACTAGGGTAAGTGGGATTGGCTTTCTATTCCTTTTACTCAGACTCTCCAGGACTCTCTGCTTGCCTAGGCAGTGATGCCAACATAGTGCTGACGTTTGTATAATATTTGTTCATCTTAAGAATAAAAAACATAAACTTTGTTTGAAACAGCATTCAAAATCAGGTCATTTTAAACTAACACTAATTGGTGCTTTGTTCTAGAGATGAAGAAAAAATGCATGAACTTCATAGATTTTCAGTTTTTATTTTCATCAAACTAAACCACTCATCTTGAAAACAGCATTCACATGTTTTTACATTCATTCTCCTTGATATTTCCATTACAACTTAGATGAATTATGGTTGTACGTTTTGCAATTGATTAAAATCTAAAGTCATTATTAATATGTACATTAGAACTTGGAAAATACAGTTTTCTGGAGTGTACATATCTTTTATTTGTCTAGAAGAGGAAATAACCCACAGCATACAATCTTATTCCCAACTGATATTATATTTTGGCTTTTCAATTTTTATCTGTATACTTTAGGAAATTGTTCCTGTAAGAGTTCCATACCAGATATCAGAAATAGAATACCCACAGTAACTCTCGGCATCTTTTGGTGTTTTGTTCTCTTTTGTTCCCTCCACAGCCATCTCAATTCTTTTATTGCAGCTGCATAAATATATTTTACAGATCTCACATTCCCCCAAAGTCGTATTAGAATCCAAATAAAATCATACCAATACAATAGCAATAAGATCTTGAAACAGGGTAATATATCAGTAGCAGAGCTAAAAATGCTTCCCTTAGACTTTGAGTCTTATGGTTCTGTCTACATCATTGTGATAAAGGACGGAGAGTAAAATAATGGAGTTGGACTTTCTTAGAGTGATGCAATTGGCATTATGAATTCCCGATATTACACTTATAGATTTTCAGGTGTTGGGGGAAAAATCTTGCTTTAGTTATTGAGTATTCCAGAAGGAGTTTTGGTGGATGTAAGAGCTAGAGTCAGAGAAGGGCAGGTACCAGGGGGAGGGTTAGAGTTAACCTAGGGACTGACTAGGAGGGCCAAAGGAAAATAAACGAGAGTGGAAGGAAAAAGAGAAGCGTCCTTTTCTCTGAGGAAAAGCTGAGTTCCTAGGGAAGCAGCCCCAAGTATAAATCGACCCAGCTTGTTTTCACGCAAGACCCTGGATTCAGCTCTTGACTTGGCTATTTACTAGCTTTCACCATGAGAAAGTTACTCCACTTTTCCGAGTCTTGCTTTCTGAGTCTTAAAATAAGAAAAATAATATCCAGTTCCTAGGGTTATTACAAAGATCGGAAGAGATAAACACAGATAAACATATGCAAAACTCTCAATCTAGTACTTGGCAAATGGTAAGCACTGGACAAGTGTTAGCCTTCTTTTCTGTCTCTGGGTTCTTTCTTATCCTCCCCAATGCCTAAGGGTTAATGGAAGAATGGAGAATTTGATTGTTTCCCATTAACCTTTTAAATATGACCTCACATGGCCTTCATTATAGTAGAAACCAAACTGTGTTGATGCAGACTCAAGAATGTTCAAAAGGTTCCTACTACTCTTCCCAGAATATAGTAGGCTTTGGCAAAAGGCATCTACTGTGATTTCCCAAGTTCTCAGTCTCACTGACTTGGTGAGATGCACTTTATTTGGCTGGACGCTGTGATCTCCATATAGATCACTTCAGGTAGATGGCACTTCCTTTAGTCCCCACCATCACCTTGAATTTTCTTGCTAGTCCATCTTTACCTCCATTCCCAGTATAAGGCCAAGATATTTCTTTTAGCTCTTGGTAAAGAGAGTTTCCTTGATTTTTAACCTCATTTCCTTCCACTTCATTAGAGCAAGTCCAACTCACCCTTTAAATCTCAGATTACCTGTCAATTAATTAGTAAAATTTCCCTGATCCTCTTGGACCAGGCCATGCCTGCTTTATATGCTATATTAGTACTCTATCCTTCTTTTGATAGTCCTTAGTACAATTATAATTAGAATTATTATTTGTGTATTTAACAAACTCCATATCCTGTTCTCTGCTCTGTTTTTAGTAACTCTTACAGTTCTTGGATCGTGAGAGGAAATCAATAAATACTCATTGATTGAATGCACATATAAATAAACTGACCAGCCTCAGTAATGATGAATTAAGTTATTAATTGGCCTTTACTTAAGTTTAAAATTTGGCTTTAAATATACAGTGAGGCTTTAGTCAAAAGTCCAAAGCTTTCTGAGTATTCTCCCAAGTACAGTACTGCTTGTGGTAAACCTGTTCCCATGGAGGGTAGTTGTGGCACAACTGATTGCTTATTCTAATTATATAATGGAAAACAATTAGGGTGAGAGCTTCCCTTATATTCTTACCTTCCTAACTTGGAATAACTTTTCATGCTCACTGGAAACAGTATCAAGTTCATAAAAAAATTCTAATTTACAGTCCGAAATGTAGTGAAGTTTTATCCAACTCCATTAACTTCATTGAGTTACTCTGCTCTGGGCCAATGGTTCTCAAACTTTAGTGCATATCAGAATCACCTGGAGGGCTTGTTAGAACCCAGATTGTTTATAATCGGGGACATCAATGTCATGCTTTCACTGACTGATAAAACTACTAGACAGGACATTATCCAGGAGATAGAACTGAACAACATCATCAAAACATAGGATTGAACTGACATTTATAGAACAGTCCATCCAACAAAAACAGAACACACATTCTTTTCAAGCACCATGGAACAGTCACCAAGATAGACCATATCCTGGGTTATAAAACAAACATTAAGCAATTTAAAGAATTGAAATCACACAGAGTATGCTCTCTGACCATAATGGAATGTAGCTAAAAATCACTAACAGAAAGACAATAGGAAAATCTCCAAGCACTTAGAAATGAAACAACACACTTCTAAATAATCCATGGGTCAAAGAGGAAATCTGAGAGGAAGTTTAAAAATACATAAAACTGAATGGAAGTGAAAGCACAGTATATTAAAATTTATGGAATGCAGATAAAGCAGTGCAGAGAGGACTCAGTTTTTATATTAAAGAAGAGGAAAGAGCTCAAATCAATAAGCTAAGTTCCTACCTCAAGAAATTAGAAGATGAGATAAAAATAAACCCAAAGTAAGCTGAGGGATGGATACCAGATATCAAAGTAGCAGAAATCATTGAAATTCAAAATAGGAAAACATTAGAGAAAAATTAATGAGGCAACAAAAACCCTGGTTCTTTGGGCTAAAAATCTACAAAATTGGTAAACCTCTAGTAAGACTGACAAAGGTAAAAATATAGAAGAAAGAAATCATCAATATCTATAATGACAAGGAATATAATTACAGATCTTGCAGCATTTAAAAGGATGATAAGGGATAACCATGAACAACTTTACACTTATAAACTCTATCATTTAGAAGAAATAAACCAATTTGTCAAAAGCCACATTCTACCGAAACTCAGACAAGATGAAATAGATAACTGAATAGACCTACAACAATTAAAGAAATTGAATTTACTATTTAAAAACTCTTAAAAAAATAAATATCCAGGCCCAGATGGCTTTATTGTAGAATTTCATAAAAGATTCAAAGAATTAACACAAATTTTACACTTCTTTTCTTTTACTTTTCTCTTCTATAAAATAGAAGAGGAGGGAACATGTCCCAACTCATTTTATGAGGCCTGTATTACCCTGATACCAAAAACCAGGCATATGCCCCCAAAAGAAAACTACAGACTGATAATTCTCATGAACTTGGTATAAAAATCCTCAGCAAATTTTTAGCAAATCAAATACAACAATATATAATAGGAATAATATACCATATCCAAGTGAGATGAATTCCAGCTATACAATGTTGGTTCAACATCTGGAATTCAATCAATGTAATACACTATATCAACAGGCTAAAGAAGAAAAATCACACGACCATACCAATTTACAGAAAAAACATTTGGCAAAATTAAACACTCATTCACAATAAAACTCTCAGTACGCTAGGAATACAGGAGAACTCTCTCAAACTCATAAAAAGTATCAACAAAAACTCCACAGCTAACATCATACTTAATGACGAAAGACTAAATCCTTTTCTTCTAAGATCAAGAGCAAGTTAAGGATGTCTGCTCTCATTATTCTTATTAACATAGTGCCTGAAGTCCCAGTCAGTGAAATAAGGCAAGAAAAAGTAATAAAATGCATACAGGTTGGAAAAGAAGAAATAAAACTGTCTTTATATTCAGATGACGTTATTGTCTATGTAGAAACTCTCAAGGCCTCTCAAAAACACACAAGCAAACAAACCAAAAACTCCTAGAAGAATAAGAGAATTCAGTAAGGTTGCAGACTACAAGATCAGCACACAAAAATCAATTGCTTTTTTATATACTCACAATGAACAAGAGGAAACCAAAGTGAAAAAAAATACCATTTACAGTTACCCCAAAGAAAATAAAATATTTGGATGTAAACCTAACACAACATGTACAGGACTGGTATGATGAATATGATAAAATGCTGATGAACGAAGTCAAAGAAGACCCCAAATACTTGTGTTCATGGATTGGAAGTTTCAACATAGTGAAAATGTCAATTCTCCCTAAACTGATTGTTAGATTTAGCTCAATTTCTACCAAAATCCAAGCAAGGATTTTTGTAGATACAAACAAGCTTATTATAAAATGTGTATGGAAAGAAAAAGGCTCTAGAAAGCCAAAACAATTTTGAAAAAGAAGAATAAAGTGGGAGGCAGCACCCTTCTTAATGTTAAGGCTTACAGAATAGCTACGATAATAAAGACAGTGTGGTAGTAGCAGAGGGATAGATGCATATAAGTCAATGAAACAGAATAGAGAACCCAGAAATATCTCCACACAAATATGATTATAGGTCATATTTGACAAAGGAACAAAAGACATGCAATGGAAGAGTGACAGTCTTTTCAATAAATGGTCCTGGAGCAATTGGACATCCGTAGGCAAACAAAATGAACGTCAATCTAAACCTCACACTTTATACAAAAATTAACTCGAAATGGATCATGGACTGAAACGTAAAACAGAAACCTATGAAACTTCTTTAAAAAGCAGGAGAAAATCTTTGGGACCTAGGACTAGGCAAAGAGTTCTTAGACTTGACATCAAAAGCATGAGCTGTAAAAGGAAAAATCGATAAATTGAACCTCATCAAAATTAAAACTTTTGCTCTGTTTCAACAGAGCAAATAGCATGTCACTTAAGAAGATATACAGATGGCAAAAAAGCACGTGAATAGATTCTCAACATCAATAGCTATTAGAGGAATGCAAATTAAAGCCATGATGAAATATCACTACACACCTATTAGAATGACTAAAAGTGAAAAGAAAAGCCTAATAATAACAGCAAATTCTGGTGAGGATTTGGAGAAAGTAGATCACTCATATATTGCTGGTGGGAACATAAAATGGTACAGCCATTCTGGAAAATAATTTGGCAGTTTCTTTTAAATCTAAAAATGGACATATTTGATCCAGCAATTGTATTCTTAGGCAAATACCATAGAGAAATGAAAACTTATTTGCCTGAAGAAGTTTGTACATGAATTTGTAATAGCCCCAAATTGAAAACTACCTGAGTTATCTTTCAATAGATAAATGGTTAAACAACCTGTGGTACATCCATACTATGGAGTACTACCGAGTAATAAAAAGGAATGGACTTTGGTACACATAACAACTTGGATGAACCTCAGGAAATTATGCTGAGTGAAAAAAGCCAATTCCAAAAGAATACATACTTCACAGTTTCCTTTGAAAAACTTTTGTGAAATAACACAATTATAGGGATGGAGAACAGATTAGTGGTTGCCAGGGAGACAGGATGGGGGAAGGGGGTATATAGGGGCTATAAAGAGGTAGTACAAGGGAGTCTTGTGGTAATGGTACAGTTGAGGATGTTGATTGTGGTGGTGGTTACATGAAGCTACACATGTGAGAAAATTACGTAGAGCTACAAACACACACACAAATATACACAGAGGAGTGCATGTATAACTAGTGAGATCTGAATAAGCGCAGTGGGTTGTACCAATGTCAGTCTCCTGGTTTTGAAATTCTTTTATAGCTATATGAGATGTCACATACATCTTACATAGGTATGTAAGGGGGAGACTGGGTAAAGGGATGGAACCTCCTTGCATGTTTTTTTGCACCTCCTGTGAATCTATAATTATTTCAAAATAAAAGGTTAAAAAAATTGATTGCTGAGCCCTGCCTCCATAGTTTCTGATTCAATAGATCTGGGCCGGGGCCTGAAAATGTGCATTTCTGATACATTTTAAGATGCTGCTGCTGCTGCTGGTCCAGAGACCACGTGTTGAGAATCACTTGGCACTCTTGGCACACTGTGGGAAATATGAAGACAAAAAGTAAGAATTTCTATGGTTAATATGTTTATAACTTAGTGAGAATAAGTCAAGTGAAAAACATCTATAAGATAAGTGGGTATACTACAAATGCTGAAAAAGTGATAGTTCTAGGACTTTTCTAAGGAGTAACAGATTAAAACTAAGAGCTCAAGGGAGACCTCATGGAAGGGGTGGTATTTGAGGTGCATATGAAGGGATGAGGGGAATTATAAGATGCACAAGGCTGGGAGGGCATTTTAGGCAGAGCCCTGTATGAGCAAACACAATGAGGAGAGAAAATTATCATTGGGTTCTTCAGGGAACAAAGTTTATAGAACTTGAATGGAGTACAGGAAAAGTGTAGGGGGATAATGAGCAACCAGATGAAAAGTTTGGTTTTAGAGGACCTTGCATGCCAGGCTAAGAACTTTGTTGTTGTTAGTGCTGTTGAGTCGATTCCACTCCTAGTGACCCTGTGCGCAGCAGAGCAGAACCCTGCCCGGTCTTTTTGTGTCATTCTCTCACCTTCTTACACTGTTTCAGACAATACCCTGCTGCTATTCAAAGAGTTTTCATGGCCAATTTTTTCAGAAGTGAGTTGCCAGATCCTTCTTTCCAGTCTGTCTTAGTCTGGAAGTTCCACTGAAACCTCTTCACCGTGAGTGACCCTGCTGGTATTTGAAATACCCATGGCTTAGCTTTCAGCATCACAGTGACCCATGGCTGCCCCAGTACGACAACCAACAGACAGGTGGTGTAGTTCCCTGACCAGAAACGAACGTGTGCCGCAGTGATGAGAGTGAGAAATCTTAACCACTAGACCACCAAGAACTTTGTACCCAATATTAAAAGCAATGGAGACCAGTTGGAGCTTTCTGAAAAATGTAATTGGACTTATAGTCTAAGGTTTAAGGTATGTTTATTAATAAATACTAAAAATACAAAATTTGGAACCCCATTTATTATGTTAGAATTAAGTGTAGTGTGGCCATCAACAACCTAGGTTTTAGAGTCCTATAAACATGGGATCAAGTTCATCACCTACTGCTGTGGAACCTTGTGCATATTACCTAACTTCTCTGATCTTATCAGCCTTAACATATTTATTCTGTCATAACATAAGGGCAACAATCCTTACATCAAGTGTTGTTGTTAGGCTTACATGAGATGGTGGATGTAAAGTGCTTGTTACCATACCTCCATAAATGATAGTTATTATTATTATTATGGTTAATAGAGACCTAATACAATTATTCAGTTTGGAGCATAATATACAGACGTTTTGCTTTAGTTGGTATGATAATACACACATTGCTTGAAACAGTTGAGACATACAGAGTTCATGCTTTGATATGTCCATATATACTTTACTTATCAAACTGACTCTAGCTATTAACATAACATACTGTATGTGCAAATATTTTTATTGTAATAATAGACATAATATATATGTTTAATTTAATCCAAAAGTTAAAATTTGTTGTATTTAATACTAGGTAATAATGATGACCTAAAATTACCTAATACTTTTCTTCTATTCCTCCAAGACATTTATAGTGATATGCTTACTTGGTAAATTTTGCCAGTTTAGTATGACTAATCACATCGTGATAAATAACTTCAAAACAGGTAAGACAGTTTTCCAGACTCTTTTTTTCTCTGTTAGCCTTTCTGTTCTTTATTGTCCTATATCTGTTTCTAAAGTAGTGGTTTTCAATCTGAAATACATGGTGGAATCACTTTGGCAGCTTTCAGAAATCCTGATGCCCAAGTCATGCCCTAATGGATTATCAGAATCTCTGAGGGTGGGAACCAGGCTCCAGGATCTCAGGTGATTCTGATGTAAACAAGGCTGAAAATCCATGATCTAAGGTTTAGTAGCACAGCTTTCAGATCAACACTTAGGTGAGAATATAGAACAGATGGGGTGAAACTAGCAAAGCGGTGAGGGTAAGCAATTGAGGATCCATCTCTCAGTGATCATTCATTAATCAATCAACCATCAATCCAACCATATTTGCTCAGTGCCTATTATCTGTAAGCCACTCTACTGGAAGAAGTATACACAAAAAGTGATAGACAAACACTTACACACCATTAATTTAATGTAGGCAAGATTCCACCATATTGAAAAAAGAAATAAGCGATACTAGAATTAAATGGCAACAAAGTATGGCACCAGAAATCAAAACATCAAGATTTTGAGGTGGACTGGTGAGGTGAATTAGTTTCTGGGCACTTTTTTCTTGGAACTGCGTCTCCCAAGGTCTATGCTCATTTCCACATACGGGCATTTACTTATGCTCTCTTCACATCTGGAATGCCTTTTCTCCTCTGCTTTGCTACTGAGACCCTCATGGTCAACAAGACCCTGGCTTTCCCTCTGCATTTGTTATCAGACAGTCATGTTACCTGATCTTGAAATCTTTTCAGCAATTCATGCCTGCCTTCAGTTCTCTGTGCACTCTAAGCTTCTGTATCTTCCATAGCCCTTCAATCTGCTGGGCTTGAGTTATCACAGAGTTAACTTTTCTTTTGAAGAACATTGTAGACTTTAGAGCACCACGACCTCATCAGCCATCTTCTGCTAAAGAGATCAGTTTATGCTTTTGGCCTTGGGTGGTGTAGCAGAATAAAGAATATGTAAAAAAAAAAAACTCACTGTGTTAATCACTAGAGCTTACTTTCTCTCTCATCAATATGATAGTCTCAAGCCAACTGTAAGTGGAACAGAAACAATGAATTCTGTGTAAATATCACTAACGTTATGGGAATAGCGTGTTACCCATAAACCCTTGTTTGGTCTTTCAGAGTGGGCCTTTCAGAGTTGACTTTTAGTGGAGAGAAGATTGATTCTCTGTCACTGCAAGGACTTGTAGCATGAGAGCACATAATAGGGGCTTGATGGATGCTGGCCGAATTGAATTGAATTCTCTAGTCTTAGAGAAATCCTGTCATTGAAAGAGAACATAGTTAATTCTCATAAGACAAGAAGTATTGCTTGCAAGTTCTTATTGACATATTTGAGCAGAGTGGATTAAAATACCTACTTGCTGACACAATTAATGATCTGTGTTATTTTATTTCATTTTCCCATACAGGTTATACCAGGGCTGATTCCAGGCAGAATTCTGAATTCAGGAAACAGTGTCTTCTTTTTTTCCCCTTGTGACCTGATACTTGTTCCTTCTTAGAGGCCACTGAACATTCCCTCTTCCCTCACTTCTGCCTGAGTGTACAAATGTATACATTCTCCCTAGGCAATTCTTGCCACTTCCTCAAAATTGACTAATAAGATAAATAGTAGACAAATCATTTGTTTAATAAAACCAAATCCAGGCTGATGTGTTCTTGGGAAAAGGTTAACACTCCAAACCCTTTTTTTCTTCAGTAATCCACTTACAGTCATGCATCGCTTAATGATGGGGATACATTCTGAGAAATGTGTCGTTAGGCGAGCTTGTCCTTTTGAGAACATCATACTTACATAAACCTGGATGATATAGCCTACCACACACCTAGGCTATATGATACTAATTTTATGGGACCACCGTCGTATATGCGGTCCGCCATTGACCGACAAGTCGTTACGCAGCCCATGACTGCACTTAATTATTGTCTTTGTAAGACCATACCTTTGGTCTAAACTCAAAGAAGTGACTTTTATGAGACTTTCAAATCAGAAAGAAAGAAAGGTGGTGGTCTCTTTATAGAAAAGGAAAAGTGGAGGGAGGGAACTAGTATTTGTTGAGTGCTTACTCTGGGCTAGGCATTTTGCTATAAGATATATACACATGATTTCATTAAATCCATACACCATCCTTATGAGATAGGTTCTGTTATTATCCTGATTTTCTATATGAGGCAACTGAGACTTAAGGGAGGTTAATAACCTCCGCAAAGTAAAAGAGAGCAAATGGTGAGACTGGATCCACATTCTCTCCACTACATCTTAATGCATCCTAAAACTGCACTACTTTCTAGGTTTCAGAGTGAGGCCCAATTCTCTAGGCAGAATTCTGAATTCATAAAACAGTAGCTGTAAGAAGTACAGACAAGGCTTAGTCCCCCATCTTCCAATAATCAGTACTGTCTGGCAGGTGTGGGGCTCACATCTGTGAGTCTTAACCTGACTTTATGTGGGACTAGGCACAAAGCGAATTTCCTCTGCTCAACAAAGCTACGCGCTGTGGTATTGTGTACCTGCATATGGCAAGGATGTTAAGAGGCATATCCCACCAAGCATGAGCATTTGGGGGCTCTGTGTGGGTATGGGAAGGATGAGAAAGTTTCCTATGATCCTTATTTTGGAGACTTCCAAAATCAGTTAAAAGAAAGGCCTTGCTGGCTTTACTAGGAAGCCACCTTAGTTGAGCAAGAGGTTGCTTTCCATCCTGAAGGAGGTGACGCAGTGCATGGAGGGATTTATGGCAGGATTCATGAACTTTTGAGCCAAGGCATAGTGAGAAGTTCACCAAGGATACCATGGAGGTAGAAAGTTACATCCTACAGCCTCCAATTAGAACAAAAGACCAGTTCCTTCTGTCCCAATTAATGCCTAGGCTCTTGGAGAAGTGTTCCTCTGCCCCTCCATCACCAACCCCTCAAGCCTTATGTGGGTCATCAGTAATAGAGGCACTTGGGGCAGGGAGCAGGGAGGAGACAAGAAGGGAGAGAACAGGTGGCTTTGTCCTCCAACCCCATCTCCCTCTCCAGCTGCACAGAATGCTACCCAGGCTGGGAAAAGTACTCAAGAGCAAAATTCCCGAAAGCCTGAAAGCTATGGAAAGGGCCAGTGATCCTGTTCCTTCACAACTACATTTTCTTCTCCCTGTTCTCCCTCCACTGTCTTCTCCAAACGTGTGAGGGAGTTGTGGAGCTGGAAAGTAACATTAATAGCACTGTTAGAAACAAGGCTAGAGATAATCATAAGGAAAAATTGGAGACTATTTCTACAGTTGAATGTCAACAAAAGATAATGTAATAGCAGAAGTTAAAGCGTCAAGGTTCGGAAGTGGATTGATGTAGTCTTTAGACCTTATTTTGGATTTGTGCCTCCTCCTCTCCCCCTCAGTGCTGTGGCTCATTCTGCTCCCCACCTGGAGTGGCCTCCCTCCTTGGCTCTGCTCACCAAATGCTTCACAGACGATGGTCCCTCTGACTCCCTGCCTGGATCTCCAGTTCTTCTCCCCTTCTTTAGCTGGTTCCTCAACGTCAGCTCATTGTTGTCACAGCTCTTTTGAATCTGCCAGCCCCTCCTGTCCCCTCTGGTTTTCTTGTGTCACTATTATCTATACTGCAGTTGTTTCAGGATTTGTTTTGAAAGTGGGTGAATCTTCAGACTCTGATGGCACCCAAATTTAAGGGATGGCTGCAAAACACACTGCCAAATTCCTTGGGGCTCCCAAGCTCCTGGACTTACTCTTTCTTCACAGTCCCTTTTGCCCTTCCATCCTGGTGCACCACCAGGACCTATCCTGCTGACCATACCCAAGTGGAAATCAGACTTGACCAATTAGCTGTTACTGAGGATGTTTACGTTTCATTTGTGAAACTGCCATCAACTGCACAATATTTGCAATTTTTCAGCCAATGTGTCATCTAAGCAAGCATGACAGAATCAGTATGGCAGGAAAATAAAGAATCATGTTTATTCTCTCTGTATTATCCCATTTCTCTGACCTCTCCCCAAGGAGGTAGCTAGTCTTTTTTCAAGCGGTGAAAATTGCTTGAAGTATCTGCTAGTTTCTGAAAGCTTCATTTTGTTGTTGTTAAGGCCAAACTCACTGAAGACGTTTCGCTGAGTATTCTGAGAAGCAGATGCTTTCAAGGGTCCTAAGAGGGAAGACGGGGAGATGCTTGCAGACAGATTTTTAGGGAATAGGTGGAGTGTTAGTGGGGGCTTGGGGCTCATTCCAAGGTGTTGTACTGGCAGGGCCTTGGGATGTGAGGAAATCCTTTAGATTGGGAGACTGGGCATCTCTATAACCAGGGTGGATCAGTTACTGGAGGAAAGTCCCAGATACTTTCACATCATGTAAAAATGATGATGATGGTGATAAATATTTACTGCACACTTAAGTACTGGATATTAGCCTAGGAACTTTGTATATATTAACTCCTCTCACCGTTCAATAACCCTATGAAGTAGTTACTATCATTATCTCTATTAATTATCAGAGAGGTTAAGTTACCCAATGTTACGTGCTAGTAAGTGGCAGAAGCAGGATACAAATTTAGGTAGTGTGGTTCCAGAGCCTTCAAAGAATGTCATTTCCTTTTTCTCTACATGAGAACAGGAGACCTTTGCATGACCTCGAGTTGGAGGTGGCAGTGAGTAGGAGGAAAAGAAACCCCATAATGACTAAAATTGAATTTCCCACAGCTGGTGGGACAGAGATTGAGTTTTACTCATAGAAAGGAAATTTTAAAAATGTGACATTTCCTGTATTCCTGGTTTTTGGACCAAGATTCAAACATTTTTCTTATATAAAATAAGATTTTCTACATATTAGCATTGCCATCAACAAAAACAAGGTGGGGGAGTAGATTGCAGCTCATACTATTAATTTAACCCTGCATATTTTGTTCTCTCATCAGTTCTAGAGTGCCTGCTGACTCTCCCTAGCTGTGTGGCTCTCTAAAGAGACCTCTCCCCACTGAGACCTATGGGGAACACAGCTAAATAGTAAGTGAGCTGTGTGCCTTTTGAAGATGGATGCCATGGTAACCTCATGAATGAGGGCCAGTGATTCGGAGTTAGGTGGGTGGGTCTTTGTAGAGACACATACAAATGCATATGTGTTGATTAGACAACTTCCTGGTGTTTTTCTGTGCTTGAAGTATATCATTATACCAAAACAAAAGAAAACAAAAAAGAACTTTGGAAGTAAATTTCCTTTCTTTTTATCACCAGCTTGAGGTCATGATTAATACAGTATTTCTTAAAGAGAAATGAAAGAGGAGGAATAATTTAGATACTCCAGGCAGCTATGATTTCAAGATGACTGTGAGCTGTGGGATAAACCGTGATGGAGAGGTGGTAGCTACAGGAGGAGCACCAGTTTGGATAGGTTGAATTTTTCTTACCTCTGGATCCTTGCACTTTCTGAGCCTTTTCTCTAGAAATATCTTTCTGTTTTTCTCATGGCTGCCTCCTTCTCATTCTTCATGCCTCAGTTCAGTGTCACTTCAGGCAGCCTTTCCTGCCACTCTTTCTGAAATAGATCCCCTCTCCCAATTCTACCTCTCAGCATCCTGGCTTGTTTCCTCTATTGTACTATTATAATCTGAAATATTTTATTTGCTTACTTTTTAATCAGGTTCTTTATTTGGTCTGCACGCCACCCCCCGCCATAATGTAAGTTCCATGAGGTTAGAGACCATGTTGTTTTGTTCACTGCAGTACTCAGCATAGTGTTTTATACAAATAATGTCATCAATTAATATTCATTGGATAATGTATGAATCAAACTCCTAGGCGTCAGGCTTGGATACACAGTTGTAGTTCCTTTTTCCTCCACTTGTAGTGCTGCACTTCAATAAACACCTCTATCCTCATATCCACTTTGCCTCTTAATAGAAGTCTTTCCATATTATTGTCTTGATTTGCCAGGCCCTAGGCTTTAGCTCTGCAGAAGATTACTCTGTTTACTCTGTGTCAACCTGATTCTCCACCACAGCTTTTGCCTCTGGTTCTCGCCACTCAACCTGGTTTCCCCCAACTTCTGCTGCTTTCATTCTTAACAATGGCTCCTGTCACTGTCACTGACTTGACCGGATCTTCCTTTTCTTCTGTTTTAAATTCCCATGGCAGATGTGTTGCAATTCAAATAAAAATAATTTAATTGAACAAAAATAAGCTATACTCTCACAAAAGGAAAACAAGAAGCAGATCCTAGCATAATTTTCTATCAGCAACTCATTTTAATTAAACAAATTTTTAAAAATACATGAATTCGTTTTTCAACTCCATACTCTAATTGTGAGACTTAACGAATCTATCTTATTGTGGGCAACTTTTGAAAGTTTCTCTAGGAAAAATACCTACATTCACATCATATTCTTTACAGAACTGAATGTCCAAATTCTTTGAGTCAATTTATGTGATAAGAAATATGCTTAAGATGTGCTTATTAAACTTCCTCACCAGTTGGAAACCATGATACTGAAATTAGGGGAAGAATTCTTATCAGGAATCCCACGGCTTTCTCAGGAGAGACTAAAGTCTTTGTCATTAAATGCCTTCATTCTAAGGAAGGAATTTGAGATTTTGAACTTCAGCCAGAAGGAAAAATCCTCCCCAAAGATCACAACTTTCTCTACTTTCTGATTGATGCCAAAGCATTTCTATTTTTGTGTCTGAACTGCATCATATCATCTGCCTACTACCTAGCTTCTGCGCTCTTTCAACACCCCCTGCCTCAATCGAGAATAAAAGCATCCTCGGAGATTCACGCTTATCTTAGTTGGTGTTCCTTCTGTGCATCAGATGGAGGCTTCACATTATGTTTGGGGGGAGCAGGTGGGAGGAGCAGCTGGTCTGAGAAGAAGTGAGCAGCCTGACAACAGTAAAATTGAGAAGAGTGTGAGTGTGTGTGTGTGTGTGTGTGTGTGTGAAAAGAGTGAGTGCCACAACATGAAAATTTGCCCAAGCAATTGTAAACCTTACCGTCTGTTCCCTCTGCTCACAGCACAGTAAGTGTGCTAGGTAGAAAGTCAGTGAGACCCTAGACATCATGAAAACCAGAAGAGCAGAAACTTGGATTAATACTTACCAAGGCGAAGCAATTTACAATGAATTTCAGTGATACAAGACAGCATTACATTTTCGGTTTCTTTTAGTTACAATTCCATTTAAATCTTTATTTATCCTGTGAATGTTTGTTGTGTCCTATTCTGGGTCAGGTCCTGTCGCAGGCTCTGGGGATGGCCCGGAAGAAGGCAAAGAATCTACACTCCTGGAAGTGACTGATTTTCTCTAAGTGAAAGAACACTGAGACTATTTTGGAATTGCTCTAACTTTTGCTTCCATCTAATGAAATAACACCATCCCTTTAGTTCAAGTTTCAATTATTAGCAAATTATCTTAACATTTGTTCTGTTGCAACACTGCATTTTATAGAGCTATCTAATTTAAATCTTCCAACTTTTTATCTGGAATGTTACCTGAGATTGGAAGTCTAAATATCCTTATCAAACATTTATGTTAGCCCAGGATGATACATTTAAATGGAGATTATAGATTATAGGGTTTTTTAAAATCATTTTCATTATGTGAGACTTTATCTTTTATTTCATTTAAACCTAATTAAATATTAGTTTGAAAAGCAATATATGAACATTTTATAATATTAAAAACATATACAGAGCTGTGAATCGTAAAAGTAAGTCTCCCCTTCTTCTCCCCTGGCCAGATTCTTCTCCCTGGAGAGAACCTTGTTATGAGTTTCTTCTGTATACTTCAAAAGATATTCTTCACATAAACGAAAAAACAAATATATATGTATATATTCTTTGCTTTTTCTAACATAAAAGAATTACAATACACATATTTTTTTGCACTCCCTCGCCCAACAATGTATTTCTTTTAGTTCCTTATCAGTGCATAGAGAGCTCCTTTTAACAGCAGCGTAGGATTCCAGGGGATGAATATACTGTATTTTATTTAACCAGTTCCTGTTGAAGGACATTTAGATCCTTTCCAATCTTGCCAAATAATGCAGCGATGAATATCTTTGGACACGCATCATTTGACAAATATTCACATGTAGCGCAGGACACATTTCTGGAAGTAGAATTTCTGAGTCAAAGGTATGTGCACTTGTACTTTTGATATATATTGTCAAATTGCTCTCAGTGTAAGTTGTATGATTAGTAATATGTAACTACCTTTTCCTCAAAACCTTGCCCAAAGAATATCTTATCAAACTCTTTGATTTTTGTCAATCTAATAGGTAGGAAATGATACCTCTTAGTAGCTTTAATTTATATTCCTCTTATTATGAGTAAGACTGAGCATCGTTTCATATGTTTAAGAGTTAGTCACATTTCCTTTTGTATAAATTTGTCTGTTCATAATCATTGCCAACTTTCCTGTTGGGTTATTGTTTGGTGTTATTGACCAACATGTATATTGGAATTTAGCCCTAGTCTAATACAAAATATGTTGCAAATATTTTACCCAGTTTGTTGTTTGTCTTTTAACCTTGTTATGGTATTTTGTTTTTGCCATGCAGAGCTTTTATGTAGCTGAATTTATTCATCTTTCGTTTTATGTTCTCTAGGACTTGTTATTTTCAGAAAGGGCTTCTTACTTCAAAATTATAAAAATAATTCTTTTTTGTTTCCTTTTCATAACTTTATAGTTTTTGTGTTGTTTTTAACCTGTAAATGTTTAAGATTTCTGGAATTTATTTTGGTGTAGATAAGATACCAGGACAAATTGTATTGGTTAGGACTAAGTTCAGCTGAGAATAATAAACAAACATAAAGTAATGACGTATTAAACAAAATTGAGGTTTATATTTCTCTCTCATGGAGGCAGTAGATCCAAAGCTTGCATAATATTCCACGATATGAGGCTATTCACGCTCTTTCCGTCTGATTGCTTCACTGTGAGAAACCTCCATTTCCAAGGTCACTTTATAGTCCAAGATGGCTGTTGGAGCGCCTGCCAAAACATCTGGATTCTAGCCAGCAGGAAGGAGGAAAAAGTGAAGAAAGGCATAGCCTTTCTCTTTAAGGATGCTTCTTGGATGCTGCCTATACCAACCGTGTATGCAGCCTATTGGCTAGTACTTAACTTGCACAACCACAGCGAACTGTAAGGGGGTCAGGAAAATGAAGCTACGTGCCCAGCTAAAAATCAGGGATTCTGTGATAGAGGAAGAAGGGGAGGACAAATATTGAGAGATAATTGGTAGTCTATGCAACAAGATCCTATTTTATTTATTTCTAGATGGCTGTCCTGTGGTTCCAACAGTTTTTATTAAGTAATTTATTTTCACCCACATTTCCAAAATCTACTTTGTTTATTTGTGTATATATTGAGTTTATTTTTGGACATTGTATTCTATTCCATTTTCTGTTCTTCTCTTCATATGCCAGACCCATACTATTGTATTTTCATTTCTAGTTTTATATCTTGTGATCAGAGAATACTGTTTCTACTTTTTTCTTTGGAATTTATTCACTTTTTTTCTGTGGCCTATTATGCGAACTGTTTTTTAATGTGACTGTTCCATGGATATTTTAAAAATGAGTTTATCTCTTTCCAGATTATAGAGTTTTTATTTAATATAACAAATATTTCTAAATTCTTACATGTTCACTTGAGCTGTCATAATCTGGAAGAGATGAATTGAAAACTACTGCTATTAATATATTTATTCTTGCAGTAACTTGTCTTTCTGCTTACTAAAAGTCTAATGGTTAACTATGTATGGTGATGGATGTTAACTAGACTTATGGTGGTGATCATTTCGCAGTGAATACAAATATCAAATCATTGTATTGGATGGCTGAAACTAATATAATGTTATATGTCATTTATACCTCAATAGAAAATAAATAAATAAATGATTGTAACCATGTGAGTTGATGGATAGCTCAATTATCTTGATCGTGGTGATTATTTCACAATGTATACATATATCAAAATATCAAATTGTACATCTTAAATATCTAATTTTTTGGGTCAATTATCCTTCATTAAAGCTGAAAAAAGTGAAAGTGAATAAAAGTTGATGATTGGTTATTAGGTGCAAAGCTACTCATTACTTTTAGATACTCATTGTGGATTGTATCCTTATGGTGATAGAATATCCTCCCAGTTTTGGTTAAATATTTTTGGCCTTGAATTCAACTGTTTCTGACTACTGAGATTGTGACCACTCCTTCCTTTCTGTTTACATTTTCCTGGCATATTTTTGTCTATTATTTCACTTTCAATTCTTTTGAATTATTTTTAAAGTGGTTTCTCTTATATCTCAGCATATTTTTGGGTTCAATCAGACTTTTCTTTCCCCCCTTTTTTGAATGTGAGTTTCCTTATCTGATATATTTGTTAGTTCTGTTCTTTATTTTATGTTTCATTCTCTATTTCTATAGCTTAAAGAACTCATAGATGACCTGACTTTAATTTCTAAGTGGGTTTTTTTTTTATGATTTGGAAGATTTGCATTTTGTTCAGCTGGTAATTTTTATTATTATTAACTTTTTAAATTAAAACCTTATTAAATACTGTTAATCATCTCTTATTTAGAATATATCTCTTGACTCTTGTACTATACACACTGACAAAATGAGTGTATTTCCACTTTCTCTGACAATCTTTACCCAATCATTTGGTTTTAGTTATTTACATTCTTTTTCTAAATGTTTACCTTTAAGTGTATTATATACTACTCAACTAATTCACTTTAAATGATCTCTTTTGACTTTTGGGTGTTGGCATAATTATACTAACCCCTACTTTTGAATTCCTAGACTTAGTTTAGTTTTAGTCCTACGGCTAGAGTCAATGCTTCCAGTCAATTCTTTTTCTTGGAAGTTCTCTGCTCATCTCTCAGTTGGCTGCAGTTTGTTCTCTAATAGCATCTTCCAGAAAGATTCAGGGAGAAAAATATTCTTTGAGTTTTTGAAAGTCTGAAAACATTTTCTGTTATCTTTATATTTGAGACTTGTTTGATTGGGGATTAAATCCTTGGGTTATATTTTCTTTCTTGAAGATTTTTCAGGTATTTCCCAATTGTATATTTCTGGTGAATGTTGCTGGGGAGAAGTCTAAGTTAATCCTCAATTTTCCCCTTATAGGTGGATTCTTCTTTCCTGCCTCGATGCCTAAAGGATTCTTTTTTTGAAGTCCTTTCATTTTACTTGGATATGTTTGGGTGTTAAGCTTTGTGTGTTAATTTTTCCTGGACAGAGTATATCTTTCAGTCTTTAGATTTAAATCTTCTTTGATTTATTCCTTGTTTGTTGACATAATTTTTGAAAAATTTACTTTGTTTCTCTCATTTAAAGATACCAAACGCCTATGTGGATCTTCTTTGTCTTTACTGTCAGTCATTTTCTCTGTATTCTTTATTTGCAATTTTTTTCACTTTTCTCATTCCTGTCTTCTGTTTTCCTTACTGTGTTTCCAGCAGCGTCTTACTGTCTCAAAATGAGCCTTCATTTCTGTGATTATTTATTTTCTTCTTTTAGTTCTTTCCTAAGATTTTCCAGGTCACTTTCATCTTTTTCTGGTATCTTGCCAACTTTTCTAAACTCTCATATCTTTGCTTTGAATTCTTATTTTATAAAAGTCTTCATTACTTCTTTAAGATTTTTTCGATGTCATAGAGAGTTTTGGTCACAATTTCATTTGGCTCCATGGCTACATTTATCTGCTGTTTGAGCTTCACGTGTGACTTTTTTTCCGTGTTACTTTCTTCCTTTTTTTTTAACGCAAGGCCTTAGTATACGTCTGGTGGTGGCAAATTTTAATTATTGATCATGTTGGGATGAGGAAAGTCTTCTTGGACCAGCTATTTGGAAGATATTTGTACTATGGAGGAGTCAGGGCTGTGTTCCAGAGTTGCAGGCTTGCAAAAATGACATTCTCATTCAAAACCACCTCCCCTGTTTATTCTTTGTCAGGGAAGCTCCCTAACCAGTGATTGTTGGCTTTGCACTTCAGGGTTGCCCACTTAGTTTGGAGAACTGTGTTCCATTGGCTTTGTCTGTGATATTTCCCTGCAGGTGTTTTCTTCTTCCCATTCCTCTGTTTGACCTTCAGAGAGTTTGTTGGTTAAAAGAAGCAAAATAGAGTAGTTGTTAGAGATTAGGCTTTGGAGTCAGATGGGCAGAATTTGATTCCTGACTCTTTTATTAACCAGCTGTGTGAACTTGGGCAGTTGCTTAGCTTTTCTGGGCCTCATTTTCCTCATCTGTGAAAGAAGGCATAATAGAACTGATCTCATAGGATTTAAGTGAGTATAAAATGAATTAATACACGTTAAGTTTCTTAGAAGAGGGACAGACAAAAAGGGAAAGGCCAACTTTATTGCCATTTAAAAACTGAAACTATAGAGGGCTGGGCCCTTGGCTGAGTGGTTAAGTTCACACATTCCTCTTTGGCAGCTTAGGGTTTCACCAATTTGGATCCTGGGCACGGACACGGCACAGCTCATCAAGCCATGCTGAGATGGCATCCCACATGGCACAACCAGAAGGACCTACAACTAGAATATACAGCTATGAACTGGGGGGCTTTGGGGAGAAGAAGAAAAAGAAAATAAGATTGGCAACAGATGTTAGCTCAGGTGCCAGTCTTTATTAAAAAAACAACAAACTATAGAATCAGTGGTTTCCTTTTCTAGTTTAGACTTGCTGTTCCCGTTCATTTTCCATGCTTTTTCTTGTTCTACAGTGTTTGGGAAACATTTCCAGTTTGGTTGAGAAGCAATTTGGACATTTTTCTGTAGCCTGTCTGAATTGACAGCCTCCAGCTGTGTTGCTAAGCAGTCTGTGGATGGTCATGAAGTTATCTATAAAAGAGAGCAATTCACCCAGGTAAACGATTTTTGTACCTCCTTAGAAGTTCTCATCGTTTTCTCTTTTACTCATCTTCTCCCTCTCTTGGATATTTTTTTTACAATAGAGTTTACTTTCTCATCAACACAGACACAAAATATAGTTAGCAGATTTCATTAATAGTAAAAATAAGACATTTTTTTCATCTGAGTATTCAAAAAATAAATTTTGAGAGAAATATCCTCACACAAAACATGGAGATACACTAAAAGGTTAAAAGTAGTAATCTCTTGGAGGTAGGAACATGGTATTTTAATTTTAATTTTGCTTGTCTGTGTTTTCTAACATTCTCCAGTGCACATATATAGCTTTTGTAAAAAATTTTTTGAAATGAACAAATTGTACATCAGCTCAAAATCATGGTAGTTGTAACATTATTGTTATATTCAAATAAAAAATTTATTTAATTTGAACTTGATCCTAAGAGAGGGAAACTTAAAAATTCTTTACCTGGAGGCAGAGAACAACAAAATTGAATTTTTAACAAAGTGTCTTTTTTTCTCTTAAATTAGTTAAATATAGATGGCTGGAATGAAAATGACAAGTATTTTTGTCATTTTGTAACATTATGAAATAAAATTGTTCCCTTATAGTGACATCAACAATTCAAATGTTTGTATATTGGAGCTTTGTTGTTATTGGACAGCGTATGGTAAGTGAGAAGTTCCTGATATATAATTTTACCTAAGAAGGAAAAGCGCTCAAAATGGGCTTCAAAGACAGGCTTCACAGTGCAGGTGGGAGAGGTTGTGACAGGGACTTGAATGCTAGGGTTTATGTTTTTGATGCAAATCTTTCTTCAAAACAATGATAAATCATTGGAAATTGTTAATTAAAGGAGATCATATCATCAAAGCAAACGAAGCATACTTTTCTTCTGTAATTATTTGATTTTGATATTCCAAAAGCCAGCTACATTTATAACACGGGTACATACTAAGGAATGGAATGCATGGGACTGAATTAATAGTGAGCACTCCATCTGGCCCAGATAAACACAATCCTGGAAAAAGTAACATTGCTTGAGGACTGTGATATTGCATCTTGATTCAAACTTACCACCTTTTCACACAGTGGTGATTGCCATTCTAATCATGACCTGCTGCGTTTATCTGAGAGCATTACATTTCTGGGGATAGAGAATGAATTTTGGAGACACATTGCTATCTGAATACTAATTTTGTCATCACACTTACTCTATGATTTGGGGCAAGTTACTTAATCCCTGAGTTTCAGTTTCTTCATCTTTAAAATGTGGAAGTAACGTCTAATGTGTCTATGTCTATGTCTAAAAACTATGTCTAATATGCCTCCTACATGAAGCAGATACTAACTGGTTATTTCCAAACCCAAGCTTCTCTTTTCACCCAGCTCCTCTTAAACCCCACAGGGTTATTAACAGTTGAGACAATGTCTATGAAGCATTTAATATAATGCCTGCCATATATAAGAAGTGCTAAATGAATTAAACGTAATTCCAAACCAAAACACCCAAAACCAAAGAAACTGAGGAGTAAGTTTTATAAGCAGGGGAAAGTTAATTGAAAGAAGTTAATACAGTGCCCTTCATCTTGGCTTCCGTGTATCAGAGACACCCGCACTTGACACATTGAATAAAAATAGTTTCTCTGCCTATCTCCCCTCTTCAGATTGTGAGATTTTCAAGAGCAGAGAGAATGTCTTTATTTTTATATACTCATACCTAGGACAGTTGCCAGCACATAACTCATAATCAATATTTATTACACTGAACTGAACTTGACCACCATTATCTATTTCTCTCTACTACATTGTGACAAAATGGCTGAAGAAATATCTCCCAACTTTGGAGTATGTTTATGATTTTCTGACTTAAAATAGGAAGTTTGTGATGTATATGACATTCAACTGCAGGGAGGGCTCTAGGCAGTCCCTCAAAGAGAGAGATGTCATCTGAAACTGAGGGCAGAAGGGCAGTGGGACTCCTTTAAGGATAGATCTGCTATGTAGTAAGATGCTCTGGACTGAGAAAGCAAAAATGATGTAGAATATAAATCTTAAATGGAAAAATCCCAAGGGTAGGCGCTCTGCTTCACTGATGTGCAATCAAGCTGTTTCTCACACAGCCAAGACCTCCAGTGTGAGGAACAGCAAGGATTTCCTTTCTTCCTTGTGGGAGTGCTAAGTGCTAAGGATGCAAAGGTGAATGTCTCAGTCTCTGCCCCATGAGTTTGACAGTCAGAGTATGAAAATCTCATGCAGTGTTCTATCTGTTTTTGTCAAAATAACCCTTAATGTTTTGCTTCCTTTAAAAAACTTTTTCTTCTTGCCTTTATCATCATTGTACATCTGGCTCAGGCAAAAAGTTTCCCCTTTCCCGCTAATCCTGTCATCATAGTCCTAGTGCGATGTCCACATTGCAAAATTCACAATCATTACAGTGGTCGTTTCAGGTTGGAGGGGATTATTGATAGATTTGATTTCTTTTCTTTGTGACTTTCTATCATCTCAAAATTCTATGTAATAAATGGGCCTTACTTTTGCAATTAGTTAAAGAAGTTATTTAAAAAAAACAGATAATCAACTTGCTCTGAAAAGTCCTGATTGTCTTCCTTTAAATAGTTAAACTCGTGTACTCACATCAACATTTTAATGCAGAAAATCTAAGTCCACCCCCACCCTCGCCTCCTGAGACATTAATGTGTTACATTTCATAGTTTTTTGGGAGGTGATATCTCTCCAGAGAATACAAGACGGGGTTTACCCAAGGCCTGGCACAATTTATGCTCAGTGAGATCACTGTTCCATCTGAGGGCTCTTCACAGTCCAGAATGTTGAGAGATGCAGGTCTTACTTCAAATGCCACATGAATCCGAGGCCTGTGACCCAGTAATCGCATTTCCTGAGAGGGGCTGCTAGATATTTTTTGAGAAGCCAGTTGGTATTAATTAGTTTTACTATTTTCTTGTCAGCTGCTTTTGACACTTTATAAAATTATTCATTAGTTAGCTAGCTCTTTCCCCAATTCTCTTTATTGTGTTTGCATTAATTTAATTTGGAATTGTTACAACCATTGCTGCATTTTTCAGTGTGACTAAATCTTAATCAGTAAATCAAAGGACCAATAAATTTCAAGATGCAGAATATCAGAAGTGTGTTAAACTACGTCTAATATGCCTCCTATATGAAGCAGATACTAACTGGTTATTTCCAAACCCAACTTTCTCTTTTCACCCAGCTCCTCTTATACACATAAGAACCCACCTACCTTAAGATGGAATACTAGAGTCTTACAATGGGTGGTGATGGGGTGGGATTTATTTTGAATACAGGCAGGCTGAGGATAAAGTTACTTTCCTTAGCAATTAATGTTTTTCCCCTTCTCATAGGTACTTAGATATTCATAGTGAAGAATTTTTGGTCTGAATTACGTAGAAAAGTAATAGACTCACCTTCTCATATACATGGTCCTAGGATAGAGTTGAACAACCTGCAAATAATTGAGAGTCCCTGAAAGCCTAAAATAATTGAGTTGGCTGGAAAATATCTAGATAATAGACAGATGAGATATGTTAACAGATGTATTGACTTATTCTACTCCTCCTACGTTGAAATCATTATCTTTAAGAGTGGTATTGCAATGGGTCATGATTCTTCTTTTGGCACGTGGAATACCCACATTCTTTTAGGTAAATGAATGATAGACTAAAGAATAGTAAGTAGTAGTAAAAAGACAATGTGAAATTGCCAAATTGTCTCTGCATATGAGGATTGAGAAACTTGGTAGACATTTAGAACTCTTTTTGTATAGTTGAATCAGATACTTCCTTAATGTCCAGTTCAATCTTGTGGTTCCATTAAAGCCACTATAAGAAATTTGACTACCTACATATAAGACATCCCAAAACACGTCTTGTTAAAGTTAATTAAATTAAAATTCTGGGGATGTGCTATACAGCATAGTGACTAAAGTTAACAACACTGTATCATATATTTGAAAGTTGTCAAGAGAGTAGATCTTAGAAGTTCTCATCATAAGAAAAAAATTGTAACTATGTGAGGTGAGGGATGTTAAATAAACTTATTTAGGCAAATTTTACAATATATACGTAGAGCAAATCATCATGTTGTACACCCATATAATGTTATATGTCAATCATATTCCAATAAAACTGGAAAAATGACTTAATTAAAAAATACCAAAAAAGAGACAGGCAAAAATATGTCTTGTTAGAATCTCACAGAACCCTGAGAGGTGGGTATATTAAGCCCATTTTAGAGAGAAGTAAATGGAAGCATAGTGGGTTAACAAGTGCCCGAGGGCACAGAACCAACTAGCAGAACTGGGGTTTGAGTCCCTGGTGTCTTGACTCCAAAGCCCATATTCTTTCCATTCCTCTGTCAAAAGAGTTTGGGAACACTGAGTGAGGGGAGATAGGGCCATAGGGGTCAGTGAAAAGAGGTCTTTGAGGGCAGCCAGCCTTGACCTATTTGGAAAATTTCTCTTTCTTATTAGGTAGATCTACTCTCCAAAGCCAACTTGGTAATTGAGAAGCTGCTCTTTGGATTCGGAATGGAGGAAATCATTGGTCACATGGGACTGCTAAATTCTAGTGGTGTGTTGAGAAGGGGACCAGCTGGAGAGTCAACTGCACTCCAAGTTCTCCTCTCTGCTCACCAACGTCAGTCTATGGGGCCTCAGGAAAGCCTTTGACTTTCTGGGCCTCAGTTTCCCTATCTGTCAAAGGCAGGCAGTGGACTAGACAATCTCTAAAGACCCCTCCTTCTGTAAGTGTTCTCTGTTACTGTTGTATCCTCATTCCGAAGAGTGAGAGATTCATCAATCCATTACAAATTGAATTGGGTTGTTAAAAGTTCTTCAATCTTATTTTGGTTTCAGAAATATGTAACACTGTATTGTTTTGGTAATATTTTCTTCCTCTCAGGGCAGATATAGTATATGATGAAAATGAAAAGAAGCCTGTGAATAGAAGTGAGAAGAATTGGGACAGTGAATCAGGTGGCAGAATATCTGGAAGCTTCTTGCAGACACAGATGGTTGATGTAAACTGTGTGGCAGGGAATTTCTGCCAGACATCCCATGGAGTTTATTACTAAATGTGGGATCAGTAAACTTTTAAAAACATACTGTGCATGTAAAATCATTTAAAATACTGCAAGTGCAAAATCCTTTAGTTTCAGCAATATCTGATTCTTCCCTTCTGCTTTATAAATAATTCAGATTAAAATCTCAGCTTTGGTGTTGAGCAATTTTATTATCTTTTATAAAATTTTATCTTTTATAAAATTGTTGAGTGACTCATTAGGAAAAGTTGAAGTTCTGATTGTGTGGTGGCCCCTGCTTCCAAGATATGTTTCATTTGACTCCATATTTTTTTTTTTTCTGAAAAGACAGAAATCCTATAAAGGACAATTAAGAAGTATAAAATTAAAGTGAAACGCTGGAATGAAATGAAAGGATATTATGCCACAGTGTGTGGTCTGAGTAAAAAGCATTAAAGTTGAGCCAGCTGCTAAACTCAGCTCTAAAGTGTACCAGTTAATTTTATAATCTAGGAAACGATGATAATTAGGGAATGGTTATATCTTTAAAATGTAACTTGGAGTAGTAAAACCAAGCAACCTTGCAGGTGGAAGCAGGAATTTTTATGGAACATTAAAAATGTTTCAGTGCAAGAAATCTCAGCTGCAGATATTTCTAATTGAATATATGCTGTTTTCCCTCTGTACATAATAGGTAATATTTACAGCTAATGTTTTCAAATATAATATCTAGTTTGATTTCTACACGTTCCCCAAAAGGTATGTAGGTGGTATTACTGAATTAATAGCTTCACTTTAGAGATGAAAAATAGGACTTCAGACTGGCTAACGACTTGCCCAAGTTAATGCAACCAGTAAGCAACGTAACCAGTACTCAAATCCGGTTTCTATTGGAAGAGTCTCTCTCATCAGCAGTGTATAAAGGCTCCACAGAAGAGCATGTAGGAGTGCTCATTTGGTCCTCAAATAAGTCATAGAGACTGGTACACTTCTGATCTTCAGAAAAAAATATTTACATTTGGCTCCCTGAGTTCACTCCTACCTAAGTAAGTAGTTCATGAACTGTTATTATCACATCTGTTTTCTGGATAAATTTAATTTGAGGCTTTTAGAATAAAATAAACTTGACAAGCATCTTGTCCAAGTCAACGTTAGTTTTTAAATTCTAAATGTGTTGAAGACAAGGGACATGGGCTGGCTCCTTTATTCAGCATGGCAAAAGGAGCTCTCTCTGCCTTTTATATAAGTATGTAAAGAAAAATAAACGAATGGAATACAGAATGTTGGAAGAGATTATTAGGTCATTGAGCCCAACCTCATCCCCACTGCAGGGAAATGGTCCACAGGTCTTTGGCAGATGTTTGTCCAGTTCCCTATTTTAAAAGGCAATCCATCTTTTGTGGGACAGCAGTAATTGTTATTGACTTCTTTTTCAAAGTGAACTGAACACTGCCTCTTGGTAACTTCCTTCCATTGGTACCAGTTCCACCCTCTAAAGACCCTCAGACTTAGTCTTAGTTCTTGTTCTCATGACACTCTTTTCTTGCTTGGTTTCTTTTGTTCTTTGCTAGCTCCCTTCACTTATTCTTTATGATATGGTTTCTAGACCCTTTCACTTTCTGGTCCCCTTCCTTAGAAGTGTTTGTCAATGTGCACCTTAAATGCGGAATCCAGAGTTAATTAGAACAATCTAGATATAATCAGATCCAGTAGTGGTACTGCTCAAACTCTTGTTCTGGACACAATAATTCTATTAATTCTGCTAAAGATTGCATCTAGTATGTTAGTGCCTTGTCAGAATGTTGGCTTATAGCAATGTTGCAATTAACAAAAGAGTGTAGAATTTTTGCCCCACACAATTGCTATTTTGCTAGATCTGTCACATTCTGAGCCTCAAACCAGTTTTCGTTTTGATCCTTAGTTCAATACTTCATATTGATTCCTTGATTTTATTATGTTAGTTTTGATCTATAATTTTAACATTTTGAAGTATTCTTGATTTATTAAACTTTCTCAAATTTGTATTCTTGGCAGATTTTATAAGCATACTTTAAATGCCTTCATTCAAGTTGATAAAATGTTTAAGAGTCAGAGTTGAGTATAATATTCCATAAAATGCATTCCATCAATATTGACAAAAACTTATTAATCTTTGAGCACATTGTTCAACCAAGTACAATTTAGTCAGAATGATCATACCATTCTGTGTCACTTCAATATTTAAAAATAGGAATTTAGAGTCATCCATTGGCAACTCAAATAGACGAGAGGAGCCCTAGAATATGAGATGAAAGACAGGGTCTTCTTGTGGCTGGATTTGGCACTGCATATGAGGGTTTTTTTTTGGGTCATGTAAGTGTTTTAAAAAATTAAAGTGGTATGTAGAATTTTAAAAATTACAAAAATTTTCACACACCAGATTTCTGGCTTCTCTTGAAAAGTCAGAAGATCTAGCAGCACTGGGCTGGCATCCTAGCTGGCAACAGAGGCTGGAGCTGGAGACCAGTTGTCTCCTTTAGAAGGGGAAGGCACTCCCTAGTCTGTTGTAGTTTGCATCTAGTTTCCATCATGAAGCCCAAATCAGTTGCCATTTCACATCATACACATACACATATATCAATAATTTTTCTTAACATTAGCTTTAAGGATGAGACAAAAATTTGAGAATGGAAAGACTGACAAAGCCATGTTTTTAAAGAAAATTTTCTTTGCGAAAATAAAATGATACATAGGACCTGCTTTCCCTCTCTCACTTTTTGAACTCCTATGTCCATCAGCCTGGAGAGAAAGAGGCCTTGCTATGATGGAGAAATGACAGGGATTACCTAGGGAAATGGCCAATGAATTGCTAGAGAAATTGGTGGTTAACATTCGGTTTAAATGTGTTTCCAACTTTAATTACCCTCCGTTAATCTCAGACTCCAGTAAACATGTTACACATAAAGATCTTAGGTTAAGTGAGTTTGGTGGAATAAAGGTGGTGAACAGAGTTCTAGTATGAAACAGTAGAAAGTAGGTAGAAATCTCTAGTGAGTTGAGAGCAGTGGTTAGAAGCCAGGTGGCAGTGAGGAGGACTGAATCAGGCTTAGGCATGAGAAAAACTTGATTTCCCAAATATAGTAGAAAAGGATGATAAGATTATCTATTTTGTGGGCTGGGTGATGTAACTAAGTAGAATCATTTTAGTTGAGATTAAATGCAATTACTTGAATTGCTAACATGTTACTTTTTACTGTCCTATAGTTTTAGTTTAATGTTGTCTCTTAGGTTTTGCCCTCACTATCAGTTATCAACACTTTATAAACGTCTTGTATTCAGATTCCTGAGAGAGGTGTGATTGGGTGAATCAGTCTCTCTCTAGGACAAAACATCTCTAGTCAGAGGTCTCTTCCCAGATCCTCATGTAAGGTGCAGGCCAGCCTGCAGTTGGTAGCTGTTGGGTTAGGTGTGACCAAGGAGGTAGGTTCTCATGGGCAAGTTTCCCGAGAGTATAGTAAATTGAACTCTAAATACACCGTAGCAACATAACTCCTATCATTTTATTTAATTTTGTGAAATTTGCTATGTAAGATCTTGTCTAACAGCATAAATTATTTTTTGGAAGTAAATAGGAGAGTGCATTTAATACATTTAACAAATCTAGGATAAATATCCTGATGTCTATTCTTGGCTTTCCTAAACTCAAACACGACAATCATAATTCCAAGATTGTTGCTACTTTCACTTCATACAACATTTTCTCAGCTTTGGTCAGGATGGAGACCAATATAATCACAATATACTTTATTCAAAGACAGAAAAACTAAAATCCTTTATGTCCAAGCATTTTCGTAGTTTATTTGTTATTTTACATAAGCATGCAAATATGTTATCAGAAAAGAACACTTAAGTATTCTAATATTTGATTTCTAAACTAAGTATTTGGAAAGAAACTTTCAGGAACATTTTGTTTGAATAACAGGTAATAAGCATGTCAGCCATGGTATAAAAACTTGTTTTTATTTTAGTTTTATCCAGTGCTTTTAGTCCACTTAAAGGGTGCTTGAATTGACCTCACAATCTGTTTATTAGAGTACAGTTTAGAGAATATTGATTGTGAGGGAACAATCATTGAGCCATCTTTTAACATTTTTGCTTTAAATGCGAAATGAAACGTGAAGCAATTTTGCGTTAACATCTCAGGCACATTGTTGTTGTTGAAGTGCAGCTGTAGTACATTCTGTGTGTGACTATAGGACGTTTAGTTCCATCTCCCCACCTGCCTAGTGTTTATCAATAACATTGATTAGGAATGCCTGCCCACCAAGTGAGAAATAAATATTTGAAAGTCAAGTAGAATGATAAACTATATTTCCAAGCTTAATGTGATGTTTTGAAGCTGGCTTGTGACATTCTCTGCTTGTTCTGTGAAACACCAGTTTAACAACCAACGGTCCTGTTACGTGGCATCTGCATGGTGTTGTCATCTTTCTAGTAAGAATGTCGAAATGGATATGGATACGCATTAATAATGTTGGAGTTCCACTTGAGGTAAACAGGTAAAGTTTATTAAAAAATGAGGAGTAACAGGTAAAGTTACTCCTAAGGAAACTACTAGGTTTCCAGGAGCCAGGGCAGCAACTGGGAAAAATGTGCCCCATAAAATTATAAAACAAAGTGTCCAATGACATGACAATCGCTTTGTAATTCATTGGCTGAATTCCGGATATAAATGTAGACTTTCTGGGAATTTTGAAATTGTGGTGAAACAATGGAGTGAGAAGAGGATGTCTTGGCAATTTTTGGGGGGGAGTGGATGGAGGTGAGGGGGATAGGAGCGGGGTTTCTATATCCATCACTTATTGGTTTCAATTTCTCCACAGATCTTGTCATTCTGTTAGTTTATTATATATCACTTGAGACAACTTAACAATTATCATGATCTTCATGTTAAATTTAGAAGGATCACTTGGGGCAATAAATCTTGTTTACTTTTAAATATTTTAAAGATTTTAGAAAAATAGATTACAAACTCCTGATGGTCAAAGAAAGTAGAATCTTTAGGCTTTTGACAGTTTACAGAAAATAGGCAACCACCTAAATGAAGAGAATAAATCGTCAATTTTATAGTAAGAAAGAAAAGTCAATTAAAATTCCTGGACTCAGAGTACTCATTTTCAGAGAAGAATCTCAGAGAAGTAAGAATCACGTCTCCTCCCCGTGCCCCAATCCATAAACTGCACTTGGTGTATCTTTCTCTATCTGAGATTGGGTCTGCTCAGTTTCCCCACCACCCCAAATTTTTTGTTGTATGGAATTGCAGGGACACACGTTTTCTAGCTAAATGGTTGGTGCTTGTTTTTTATTTGACTCTGATATATGTAAACATATTTTGTATCTCACATTAGAGAGTGGTGAGAAACTGCTAGAAGTGAAAGAAGTCTGAAAGTGTGATAACTTTTGGTGCAAGGGACATACTTGCTGGAAAATCCATTTGCATTTCTGGGTCAAATCTTGAAGATATTCTGATTGCTGAAATATTTGAAAAAGTTTTCTAATATCAAATTCTGTAACCCACTTAAATGTTGACTCTTTAAAAAAAATTTTTATTGTAGTAAACCTACAGACTGCTTATTTTGCTCAGTCTCCCCATTTGTGTTTGCCCATTTTTTTTCTCCAGGAGCTGTTTTGTTTTAGATATTGAATGACTATTTGAAATTTCACCTCCTACACCAAGACTTCATTTTTCACACAGTATGCCAGGCACAAAATCATCCCGAGATGAATATTTGAAGTCATTAACGATGGTGATTGTGCAACAAACTCTAAGAAAGAAACAGAGTAGATTTATGTCTCAGTGATTTCTGATTTTTTTGTGTTCTGCTACAAATGTCAAAAACATGTAGTAAAGATTAAGCTCTGTCAGTTTTGCATAATTGGATGGAACCGAGAAGACCTGGGTTGTATCTTTGCTATGATTCTAGTGTAACTCATTGTGCAAATAATTTTTAACCTCTTTGGATCTGTTACTTTATTAGTCAGATAAAGGGACTGCGTTGGTGGATCTCTGCAATCTTATTCTGAAATGGTATGACTCTATTTAAGACTAATTTCTTTCTCAATAATCTTTGGCCTTTTTTGGTATCAAACTTTTTTTTCCTTTAGCACAGATTCTTTTTGCTTTGGGGGCTACACAAAGTCTAAGAGAGTTGCAGAATTTGGCCTTCTTGGGGAACAGCAGGTCTAGCCAAGCTGCCCAAGTGGGAGGCTCTTGGAAGTCAGGAGGCAGCATGAGATCTGGGGTGTCTGGAGGTGTAGTGGAGAAAAAGAAAGGGGTGAAAGCCACTGAGGATAAACTTTACTTGGTTCACTGTTTTGCCCACGGCTCTGTGTGATTGATTTCTGTGGGAGAGAAATTTGAGGAAGTAGAATCATGGAAGCATAGAAATGTTATAGTGATTCTACTTACTTTTGTCATAATAAAACCGTTTCTAGCAACTAGTGCTCTGCTGAGCCATATTGGAACCAGAGGCAAAAGGATACTAATATTACCTTTACTTAATCCTATCTTTATTTAAAATTTTGCTGTATTGTTCATCATTGATGTTTTTGCATTAAATTTTATATTTTGAAAATATTGCATCAAAATATTATTTATCTTGATTACTGAGATTTTTGGCACGCATTAAATTTTGCACCCAAGGAGTGCTAGCTGCTCGATAATAACACTTTGTGATTCCTATCTGCACCCTAACTAGGCTGGCGATATGAGAAGAGAGTCTGCTTTTGGTTGCATCTTGAGAATGCGCACTCTGGTGGGGTTCTTGCTCTCTGAGAACTGAATACATCAATTAGTCGAAACCCCTCTGCTTGGGGCACATAGTGGGCCCAAAAGACCTATAGAGTGCAGTTTTCAAAAATGCGATCTATAGTTCTTTTGGTTGCAATCATGTGTAGTTAACATTCTTAGTAACCATTAAATTGTAGGCTTAGTGGAGTTATTCCTGAAAATTTAAGACAAAACATTAATGCAGAAGAAATTCTTTCTCTAGGCAAAGCAAATTCACACCACTAAATGAGACAATCAATCTGCCAGAAGCAGGAAGAGCAGCCTGCAATTGCTCCGGGAAATGACAGGGGAAAACTTGTTAAAGGAGGAAAAAGACTGGAAAGTGTAACCACAGTTTGGTGAGGTGGAAGGCTCTGAGTATTTAGGGGAGCAGAGAACAGCTCCCAGCATATGTCTAGGGTAACTGATAACAGGCCTTGGACATGTTTCCTTCCATTCAACCAAAATAATGCTTTCCCATAGCCTTATCATGGAAAGTGGAAGTAATATGGGCTAGTGAACCAAAAGGAGAAATATGTACTTAATTACACATCACTGTGTAATTAAAAAAAAGCAGTGTTAAAATGAGGAGCATTTTATAGTTCATTTGTAAAAGTCAGCAGAACAGCATGACAAGATGAAAGATTATACAGGCTGGCTCCTTGAGACCTGGGCCAGTTCCTTATTTCTTCCTTCTCTTTTTTGTCTATTCTGAGGTTTAAGAAAAAGTTGCTTAAAAAAGAAATAACTGCTGGTGGGAATGTAAAAGGGTGCAGCCACTCTGGAAACCAGTTTAGTGGTCCCTCAAAAAGTTAAATGAAATTACCATATGACCCAGCAATTCTACTCCTAGATATAAATCCAAAGGAATTGAAAACAGGGACTCAAACAGATAGTTGCATACCACTGTTTCTTGGAGCGTTATTTACAACAGCCAAAAAGTGGGCACGACTAAAATGTCCATCAACAGATGGAAGGAGAAACAAAACATGGTCTATTCACACAATGGAATATTACTCAGCTGTAAAAAGGAATGAAGTTCTGATACATGTTACAACGTGGATGAACCATAAATCATTACCCTAAGTGAAATAAGCCAGACACAAAAGGCCAAATATTGTTTGATTCCACTTACGTGAAATGTCTAGAGTAGGCAAATTCATAGACAGAAAGTAGATTAGAGGTTACTAGGGGTTGAGGGGAAGGGGAAAGGGGGCAGTTGTTGCCTAATGGGTGCAGAGTTTCTTTTTGGGGTAATGAAAAAGTTTGGAATTAGATATGGTGATGATGGTACAAGATTGTATATTATAATTAATACCATTGCATTACACACTTAAAAATGATTAAAATGACAAATTTTATGATTAAAATGACAAATTTTATTATATATATTTTATTACCAAAAAAAACAAAAATGAGAAAAGGAAAAACAGGAAAGCATGGGTTTATGTGAAACAGAAATATAATGTTTCTGCATATTATTCAATTAAAGCCAATTCTGGCATTTGGAAGCCATATTTTTTTCCTATAATCCTATGAGGCACTTTATCATCTCCATTTTACTTATTTATTTTTATTTTTTATTTTATTGAGGTCATATTGATTTATAACATTGTATAACTTCAGGTGTACATTATTATATATCAGTTTCTGTATATACTGCATTCTGTTCACCACCAATAGTCTAGTTTTTATCCGTCACCATACATCTGTGCCCCTTTACACCTCTCTCCCACCCCCACCCCACCTTCTTCCCCTCTGGTAACCACTAATCTGTTCTGTTTATCTATGTGTTTATTTAGCTTCCACGCATGAGTGAAATCATATGGTGTTTGTCTTTCTCTGTCTGGCTTATTTTGCTTAACATCATACCCTCAAGGTCCATCCATGTTGTTGCAAAGGGGACAATATTGTCTTTTTTATAGCTGAGTAGTGTTCCATTGTATATGTATACCACATCTTCTTTATCCATTCATCAGTTGACAAACACTTGGTTTGCTTCCACATCTTGGCTATTGTGAATAATGCTGCAATGAACATAGGGGTGCATGATCTCCTTGTATTGTTGATTTCATGTTCTTTGGTTAAATACCCAGTAGTGGGATAGCTGGATGATATGGTATTTTTATTTTTAATTTTTTGAGAAATCTCCATACTGTGTCCCATAGTGGCTGCACCAGTTTGCATTCCCACCAGCAGTGTATGAGGATTTCCTTTTCTCCACATCCTCTCCAACATTTGTTATTTTTTATCTTATTAATTATAGCCATTCTTACAGGTGTAAGGTGATATCTCATTGTAGTTTTGGTTTGCATTTCCCTGATAATTGGTGATGTTGAACATCTTTTCATGTGCCTGTTGGCCATCTGTATATCTTCTTTGGAAAAATACTGTTCATATCCTCTGCTCTTTTTTTTTTTTTTTTTTTGCTGAGGAAGATTCACCCTGAGCTAACATCTGTGCCAATCTTCCTCTATTTTCTATGTGGGTTGCCACTACAGCATGGCTGCCGATGAATGGTGTAGGTCCATACCTGGGAACTAAACCTCTGGGCCACTGATGCAGAATGTGCCAAACTTAACATCAGGCCATGGGGTCAGGCCCTCCTCTTCCGGTTTTTTGATCAAGTTGTTTGCTTTTTCGTTGTTGAGTTGTATGAGTTCTTTATATATTTTGGAGGCTAACCCCTTGTCTGATATATGATTTGCAAATATTTTCTCCCAATTGATGGGTTGTCTTTTCGTTTTGTCCATGGTTTCCTTTGCCTTGCAAAAGCTTTTTAGTCTGATGTAGTCCCAATTGTTCATTTTTTCTTTTGTTTCCTTTGCCTGAGTAGACATGGTATTCGAAAAGATACTGCTAAGACTGATGTCAAAGAGTGCACTGCCATTATTTTCTTCTAGGAGTTTTATGGTTTCAGGTCTTACATTCAAGTCTTTAATCCATTTGAATTATTTTTTGTGTATGGTGTAAGGTAATGGTCTACTTTCATTCTTTTGTGTGTGGCTGTCTAATTTTCCCAACACCATTTATTAAAGAGACTTTCCTTTTGCCATTCTGTGTTCTTGGCTCCTTTGTCAAAGATTAGCTGCCTATAGAGGTTTAGTTTTATTTCTGGGCTCTCAATTCTGTTCCATTGATCTGTGTGTCTGTTTTTTTGCCACTGCTGTGCTGTTTTGATTACTATAGCTTTCTAGTATATTTTGGAGTCAGGGATTATGATGCCTCCAACTTTGTTCTTTTTTCTCAGGATTGCTCTAGTTAGTGAGGGTCTTTCGTTGTCCATAAAAATTTTAGGATTCTTTGTTCTATTTACATGAAGAATGTCATTGGGATTCAGATTAGGATTGCATTGAATATGTAGATTGCTTTAGGCAATATGAGCATTTTAACTATGTTTATTCTTTATCCATGAGCATGGAATATTTTCCCATTTCTTTAGGTCTTCTTTGATTTATTTCAATAATGTCTTATAGTTTTGAGTGTATAGGTCTTTCACCTCCTTGGTTAAGTTTACTCCTAGATATTTTATTCTTTTTGGTGTGATTGTAAATGGGATTGTGTCCTTGACTTCTCTTTCTGCTAACTCATTATTAGTATATAGAAATGTAACTGACTTTTCTAAGGGGATTTTTTACCCTGCAACTTTGCTGTAGTTGATTATTTCTAATAACTTTCTGGTGGATTCTTTAGGGTTTTCTAGATTCCTATGGTCCACAAACAGCAAGTTTTACTTTTCATTTCCAACTTGGATACCTTTTATTTCTTTTTCTTGTCTAATTGATCTGGCAAAACCCTCCAGTACTATGTTGAATAGGAGTGGCAACAGTGGGCACACTTGTCCTTTTCTGTTCTCAGAGGGATGGCTTTTGATTTTTCGCCATTAAGTATGATGTTGGCTGTGGTTTTGTCACATATAGCCTTTATTATGTTGAGGTTCTTGCCTTCTATAGCCATTGAGAGTTTTTATTGTAAATGGATGCTGGATCTTCTCAAATGCTTTCTTTGCATCTGTTGAGATGATCATGTGATTTTTATTCCTCATTTTGTTAATGTGTATCACATTGATTGATTTGCGGATGTTGAACCATCCTTGTGTTCCTGGTATAAATCCCACTTGATCATGATGTATGATGCTTTTAATGTATTGCTCTATGCAATTTGACAATATTTTGTTGAGGAGTTTTGAATTTATGTTCATCAGTGATATTGGTCTGTAATTTTCCTTCTTTGTGTTGTCCTTGTCTGGTCTTGGTATAAGGGTGATGTTGGCCTAATAGAATGAGTTAGGAAACATTCCATCTTCTTCAAGATTGATATAGTTTGAGAAGGATAGTCAAAGGATATTAAATCGTCTTTGAGTGTTTGGGAGGGCTCTCCAGAGAAACCACCTGACCCTGGTTTTTGTATTATGGGAGGTTTTTGATTACTGTTTCAATCTCTTGTGCTTGGTCTATTCAGATTCTCTATTTCTTCTTGATTCAGTTTTGGGAGGTTGTATGAGTCTAAGAATTTACTGATTACTTCTAGATTTTCCAATTTGTTGGCATATAGTTTTTCATAGTATTCTCTTATAATCCTTTGTATTTCTGTGGTATCCATTGTAATTTCTCCTCCTTCATTTTTATTTATTTGAACCTTCTCTCTTTTTTTGTGAATGAGTCTGGATAAGGGTTTGTCAATTTTGTTTATCTTCTCAAAGAAGCAGTTCTTAGTTTCTTTGATCCTTTCTATTATGCTTTTAGTCTCTGTTTCATTTATTTCTGCTCTAATTTTTATTATTTCCCTCCTGCTGAATTTGGGCTTTGTTCTTCTTTTTACAGTTCTGGTAGGTGTAGTTTAAGATTACTTATTTGAGATTTTTCTTGTTTGTTCAGGTAGGCCTGTGTTGCTATAAATTTCTCTCCTAGTACCACTTTTGCCACTTCCCATAAGAGTTGGTATGTTGTGTTTTCATTTTCATTTGTCTCCAGGTATTTTTTGATTTATTCATTGATTCAGTGGTTGTTCAGTAGCATGTTGTTTAGTCTTCACGTATTTGTGACTTTCCCAGCCTTTTTTTTGTAGTTGATTTCAAGTTTCATAGCATTGTGGTCAGAAAAGATGCTTGAGATGATTTCAATCTTCTTAAATTTATTGAGGCTTGTCTTGTTTCCCAACATATGTTCTATTTTTGAGAATATTCCATGTTCACTTGACAGGAATGTGTATTCTGCTGTTTTTGGATGGACCATTCTATATATATCTGTTAAGTCCAGCTGATCTGGTATTTCATTTAAGGCCACTCTTTTCTTGTTGACTTTCTGTCTGGATGATCTATCCATTGATGTAAGTAGTGTGTTTAGATTCCCTGCTATTATTATGTTGCTGTCAATTTCTCCATTTAGGTCTCTTAGTATACTTTGGTACTCCTGTGTTAGGTGCATATACATTTGTAAGTGTTGTGTCTTCTTGGTGGAAGTTCTCTTTTCTCATTATATGTTACCCCTCTTTGTCTCTCATTGTCCTTTTTGTCTTGAACTCTGCTTTTTCTGATATAAGTATGGCAACACCTGCTTTCTTTTGCTTGCCATTTGCTTGGAGTATTATCTTCCATCTTTTCACTCTCAGCCTATGTTTGTCTTTAGAGATGAGATGTGCTTCCTGGAGGCAAATATTATTGAGTCTTGCTTTTTAATCCATACTGCAACTCTGTGTCCTTTGTCTGAAGAACTCAATCCATTTACATTTAGAATGGTTATTGATATTTGAGGGCTGAATGCTGCTATTTTATCTCTTGTTTTCCCATTGTTCTATATTTCCATTATTTCCTTTCCATTGTATTTCTGACTGACATTTCAGTTTGGTCGTTTTCTGCAATTGTTTTCTCAGTTGTCTCTTTGCTTATGAATTGTGGCTTGCACTATTTTTTGTTTAGTGGTTACTGTGGGGTTTGTATAAAAGATCTCATAGAGTCAATTTTCTGATAGCCTCTTATCTCCATTAGCCTAAGCAGGTTCCATCTCCTTATTCTTCCTCTTCTGAGTTATTGTTGTCACAAATTATTCTTTTTTATGTTGTGAGTTTGTGACTAAATTGAAGTGTTTATAGTTATTTCTGATGCTTTCCTTTCCTTTATCCTTTATGTTATAATTGTTTGCTAACCTATTCTGATATAGACCTGCAATTTTATGATTCTCTTTGTCTATTTATCTCCTTGCTCATGGTTTTGTAAACCTTTGCTTTTTAGTTTCAGATGGGAGGGCTCCTTTCAATGTTTCTTGTAAGGCAGGCCTAGTGGCAATGAACTCCTTCAGCTTTTGTTTATCTGGGAAAAATTTTTATTTCTCCATTCATATCTTAAGGATAGTTTCACTGGATAGAGTATTCCTGGCTGAAAGTTTTTGTCTTTCAGAATTTTGAATATGTCATTCCATTCTCTCCTAGAATGTAAGGTTTCCACTGAAAGTCGGATAGGGATTCCTTTGTAGGTTATTTTCTTCTGCCTTACTGCCTTCAATATTTTTTCTTTGTCATTGACTTTTGCCAGTTTTAATATTATATACTTTGGAGAAGCTCTTTTTGCATTGATGTAATTAGGAGTTCTGTTGATTTCGTATGCTTGTAAGTCCAGTTCTTTCCCCAGGTTTGGGAAGTTCTCAGCTATTATTTCTTTAAACAAGCGCTCTGCTCCTTTCTCCCTCCCCTTTCCCTCTGGAATACCTATAATCCTTATGTTGCTTTTCCTAATTGAGTCAGATATTTCTCAAAGAATTTCTTCACTTTTTAAAATCTTAGTTGTCTTTCTTCCCCCACCTGAAGCATGTCTATATTTCTATGCTCTAAATCACTAATTCTGTCCTCTATAAGTCAGCTCTGTTTTTTATGGTTTCTAGATTATTATTTTTTTAATCATTAATTGTGTTCTTCATCTCCAGATTTCCATTTGTTTTTTTCAGAGCTTAAATGTCTTTGGTAAAGTACTCCTTCTGCTCATTAATTTTATGCCTTAGCTCATTGAGCTGTCTTTCTGAGTTTTCTTGTAATTCATTGAGTTTCTTTATGACAACTGTTTTGAATTCTCTGTAATTTAGATTGTAAATTTCTGTGAGTTCAGGATTGGTTTCTGGAGACCTGTAATTTTGCTTCTGCTCTGAAGTTTACTGTAGTTCTCCATAATGTTTGATGAATTGATCCTTTGCTGGTACGTTTGTGTTAGTATCAGTTTGCAGATTCCCCCTGCCACTGCTCTGGTGTGGGCTGAACTGTGTTTTCTGATCCCACACCCTCCACTGGAAGTTGTGCTGGTAGGGCTGCTCTGCACATGTGTGGCCTGCCCACAGCTTCTTGGCAGGTCCTACAGCACCTGCAGGCAGAGCCTTTGTGCTCTGCTGGCATGTTGCTCTTGTGCAGGCAGGCCTGCTTTGCTTGGCAGGTGGTTGGCTGAGCTGCTATGCTAGGTGGGAGGGGAGGGGTGGTTTCTTTCACACACGGACCAGCTCTGTGCTCATGGGTGGCTCCATTGAGCTGCTGTGCTTGCTTGGCAGGGATCCCTTGTGGGGGCAGAGCTGCTGCCATTCAGTGGGGAATGTTTCCACAGGTGGGATCCCTGCAGCATGGAGGATGCCCCTGACAGCTGGGCCACCACTCCAAAAGTGTTTGTGTGCAGGCTGGCCTTACTGTCATGCCAGTCACTGTGTGAGAACCTGTGACCTGGATTGCTGCTGCCAGGGAGGAAGAAGGATTTGTTCACCCAGTTCCACTGCTTCCTGGAGATCCAATCCACTCACTTTGAGATGTATGGCTGTGTGGATCTCTCAGGCATCTTGTTTTTCTTGAAGGGAATCCTGTGTTGGTTAATGAATGTTTCCAATCCACTCACTTTGAGATGTATGGCTGTGTGGATCTCTCAGGCATCTTGTTTTTCTTGAAGGGAATCCTGTGTTGGTTAATGAATGTCCATTTAGTTGTAACTTAGAGAGTAGAGACAAAAGGAACAACTGACTCTACCATGATGTTGACATCACTCATCCTTGGAAACCATATTCTTAATTGCATTTGACCAACTCACCTCAGCATTAGGAAGCAGAAAACCAACCTTCTCCCGAAAATTTTTCAGGAGTAAAAGAGGTTCTAGAGAAATAAAACATTATCAGAACCATTAAGCAGGCACCTAATATGAATTAAAGCACACACATTGCCCATTTTGTTTTCACAAAGCTCTTTCCTCAATTTGGGCTAAATTATACCCTGGCTGTAGCAACCACGACACCTCTTGTTCTTCCTACAGCTAATCAATAGCATCATCTCCTAGGAAGAGAGGGGTGACCCCTGACATCCTTCCCACAGCTGCTCTAATGCTTTTGGGCAATTCTTATTCATCATGGTAGTGGTCAAGGGACTGGGGGTGGGGAAATGTGGTACTTCATAGCTCTTCCAAATTAAAAATAACCAGTATCTTTTTGGCACAATTTTGAAACATTTGTGATTCTAAATGACTGAATACATTAGAATGTGGATTTAAAGCACTTATGCTGTAGGTTTTCTGTGATTAATCTTCACAAAATAACAGTGTGGCAGGTTATACTTTTAAAAAATCTAATTTGAATTTTATGTGCATTTCTAGGCAATAAGAATATCTGAGGGCTAGATAAGAAATTGTGCTTATCTTTTCATTAAATACAGGCTCTTCATATTAACCATTTGTTGGCCTTCTTGGATTATTATGGATATTTGAAAGTATTAAAGTTTCATTAAAAATATCCATTTTCCTATTCCCGAGTAGACCTTCTAGCTAGTAGTCTATCCGGGTTTGACTGCATTCTCAGTTACTATGAACTGAAGTACAGTTCTTCATATTTGCCTCACTGCTTAACTCAGATTTGGAAACTTAAGGACAAAATGTGTCTTTCCTCTGTTGTTGGCAAATTTTTATCCTCTTTAATCATATTTTTATAATTTTCTCTTCAAAATTTTCCTTGTTATTTTTAGCCCTTGTTATTATTAGCTTTTTGCCAAGTCCCTGTGTGTTTTTCTTCCTTCTTTTCTTTGACCGCTTCATGCTCTTTACGCTCAGAAAGGGTAAAGGGGATTTTATTACTCAGTGAATCATTTATAAATATGCTGCATGTGTAGAGTCTCCACCTCAAGTGTGAGAACATGCCGGGTGTTATGTAGGTGAATGTGTAAGTACCTCTATATGTGCATGTAGACATGCATCTCTATTCACTTCCTATGAAGAAACAGGAGCCAGAAAAAATAAAAGTGGGGTGGTCTGTTTGAGGTAAGTGTCACTTGAAACCTAGTGACTGTATGTATAGTGCTGAAATCTATACTTACATATAAACAATGGTCTAATAATGCAACTTTTATAAAGACATTTAATTTTAAGTACATTTGAAAGTGTCATAAACACATGTATTCATCTCTAGAGTTGTCATTTTCAAACATTTCAACTGTTTTGTTCTTTTGAATGTCTTAGAACTCTTGCTTTTGGTGTGATGTTTGGTTGGGTCTGGAATTGATGAAGTCCCTTCAAATCTAACATGTTCTTCATGACAATATTTAACTTCCAGGAGTCTTTAGAAATGGTTCTGTGTGCACGTTTGCCTCAATAGCTTATTCAGCTACTAGAGTTATGCCTTAAGGACAAGGTTGTGGTGACGAAGGCCCAAATGATTGCACTTCTATGTGGTACTTCCTGGCCAAAGACATCTGTTCTTGAATGAATGAATGAGTAAATTAATGAGGAGATAATATTTTAAATGATCTGTATGTTTTCATTGGAAGGAGAGTGTGAGGTAAAGAAGTCCCTCTTAATCCATCACTGATATGAGATTTTTGGCATGAGGACGAGAGATAGCTGAAATATAAATAGTTGAAAGCAGAATGATAGAAAAGCAAAATTCTTGCACACTGAAGAATGTTCTAGATTGTTAAGTGTAATTAGAGGTCCAATAAATCTGTTGCCTCTGGGACCTGTGAGCCTTTACTGTGAGTTTATGTTCATACTCCTAGCCTTCTTTCTTTCATTAGCTACCCAGCTGTTCTGGCTGGTTAGTGCTTGTACTTCCATTGATTCCATCTGCCTACCATCCACTCCCACTTCTCCTAACAGTGGCTTAATTTTTCCTTTGGGGAATGGCCCCTGCCCTGATGAACTCAATTTCAGTGGGACTATCAGACAAGGTGCCCATTCAACTCCTGACTGAGGGGTGAGCATGAACGCAAGATCAATTCTTTCTCCTTGATTTGAATTTCGTCCTGAGTAACACAAGGACGATTGAATAGGCCTGTAACTCATTCCTCCTGATAGATGTGTGGTGGTCATGGAGGTTGTGAAAGAATTTTCTGTTTGTTCCTAAATTCCTAGGCTTGCCTGGATTTTAGTTGTTTCTCCAAAAATCTTTTTTCTCTCCCTGCTTTTTGTTTAATTCTATGAGTAACCTCATGTTATGGTAAAACATTCTATTTTTTCCCTTAAGCTAACCAGAGTCTGTTTCTGTTGTTGGCAACTGACAAAATCTGAGTGATATAGGCTCTTTTTCCGAGGTCCCATGCCCAGCATGGACATTTCTTCCTCAGCCCAGCCTCAGCCTTGGGCAAGGAGGCAAGGGGAAGAAGCCTGTCCGGGCTTCCTTGATGTTGTCACTATTTTCTCTTCTACTTAAAGAAGATATTTAGTCTTCTTGTTTTTTGACTTTTCAGGTTACAGAAGACAGATGGAATCCTGTACGTAGAGCACTTTTCCCACTTTCATTTTTCCTTAGTCTATGGCATCAGGATGCTGTATATTCTTCCCTAATCTCAGCTGGGAAAAACTCCCCTCTACAGTAGTTCACCTGTGTCTGTGCAGCCATGACCTGCCCTGGATCCTCTAAGAGAGCAAGAGTAGGATCATACAGAGAGGCACCATCACGCCCTGTGCAAAAACACAGCCCTCTCCAGCCTTCTCTCCTCTCTGCCACTCTGCCCTAGAAGGGAAAGGGTCGAGCCCATTCCTCGGATGAAAGACAGATACTAGAGAATAGAGAAACACCAGCAACTATGGTATCGAATACACACATATCACTTATTCTGAAACTGCTCACACTTTAGCATACAAACTCCTCAGAACTACATATGTGTTTTTTGTTCAGTGTAATTTCAACAATCGTGTAATAATATAAACATCAATTGAATGTCTGTGCTTTCATGAAAGCATGGACCTGCTCTTAGGCAAATATTAATGAAGTAGTTAAGAAAACATAAGGAAGTAACAAAGAAAATATGACTTGTGGGCAGATGGTTTCTGAAATTATATATTTTTCTGTGAAGCATTAGAGGTTTTAAAAGCATTAATGCTGATCTTTTAGAATGCGGGTGTATAATTTAATGTAGAACACGTTCATTGCACAATGCAAAGTTCACTTCGCTTAGTACTCGTTTACAGTGACTTCATTTTCTCTTAAAGTATTTCCTTAGATAAGTTTTAGTAATTTTTCATGGGAGGCGGTGTTTCTAGAAAAATACTTAATATAGAACTAACAAATCTCAAGATAATTATCCAGAGCAGACTAGAATACATTTTATTAAATAATACCTCCTTAAGAGGAAATTCTACAACTTCTCATACCCTTTAGACCCTTTCTGAAGTTTATCAGCTGCTCTCTGTCAGAAAGTTACTTGAAATTTTTGATCTAAATATCACATTACACATCTAAACATTTGTTTTCTTTTTCCTAAGATGAAGAACAGCTGAGAACAACATTCTTGGTAAGGTCTTTCATATATGTGAAATGACTAGATAACATTCTCTCACAATGTAAATTTTAAAATAATTTTTCTCACAGATATACTTTAATAACAACTTGCAGATTTTGAAGAATCCCCCTGCCCATCTTCATATCTCCACATTTCTTTCAAATGGTGGAGAGGCAAGTGGACACAGCATGGGGCAGACGTGGAGAATAAGTGGACTCACCCTCAGGGCAGGGTTCCTATTTCTGTACCCCATTATTGTAATCAACTTTTAGATCACAGTGACATGCTAATGTTTAAAAGTCAATTCGATGTCCAAGCTAACCTCTAAGTTTATTTCTACTCTCAGTTGATTGTCCCAGCATGTGAGACCATCTGGCTGGTCGCCCACACGGTTGGTCAGCAGAGCGGATTTGCCTCATCAGACTGCATGGAGTTGCAGCTGTGGAGAAACCAGTCCCTCCCTCACTATCCTGTGTCTCTCATCAAATTGATTGCTTGATGGAAAATCAGCACTTTCCTTGCCAAAGTTGTTCTTCATGTGAAGGACTATGAAGTGTGCTTCCTCGTTAGAGCTTCAGTTATTTTTCATCTTTTATGTATAGAATATGAATTTCTCTTCCTTAGATGTACTACTGTTTTGGTATCCTATCTTAAAATGCTAGATTGGTTTTGACCATTTTCTTAATTTAGTAAATGCATCTCCATGTGGCAGAACTCTTCTCACTCCCTCTTAGATAGATGTCAACTGCACATTTTAGGTCTATGGTCTTTATTTTACCACTGAGGCCAAAAGACATGTGAACCTAGGATTGCTTCTAGTTTTGCTTTGAAAGGTTGATAATGGTCTTTAAGAAGAGTTATCCATCTTCTTGTGTGCTATGTAGTTGTACTCTACTGGCTGGAGTCTGGGTCTCAACTAAGCTGTCCTCTCTTTCATTTTCAATTTTCTTCCCTTCTCCTTCTTCTTTTTTTCTGATGAGAATACCATATGGCACAGGGTAAGAATTCTTGCTAAAGTTGGGACATTGCATTTATCTCATCCTCTTGATCCGCTAGATCTATTATTCTGTCATGTTAAACAATTAGGTGAGTCTGATGAGACCTGCTTCTTACAGATCATACATTCTGATGCTTTTGAGGTGTTTGTGAATTTATTGTGTTATGATTTCTTCTAGTAGTTTTCTAGCATGGCTCACAGATTTGAAATATCCAGAGGTATCTCCCAGCTTGTTTTTAAAAATGGAAATATTGCAAATATACAGAAAAACATAAAGACTACTATAACAAAAATATTATTCTAGTTTAGCCATGTAACAATTTTTAGATACATTCTTTTGTTGGTAGGCATGTGAGTATTTTCAATATTTTGTTATCATAAATAGCAGTACAAAGAATGTTGCATACAGGTCTCTTTGCTTACCCCCTGGGTAAGATTCTCTAGGGTGTATGCCTAGGAGTGAAATTGCTGAAGTGGAAAAGTATGTTTATCTTCAATTTTATTAGATATTGCCAATTTTTTCTTGAAGGTCATCAAGTTATAATTCTGACAGCAGTTTATGAGAGTTCACTTCTCCATACTCTTGCCAACATCTGGTACTGTCAGGCTTTAAATTTACTGCTAACCTAAAGGATATGAAATGGTCTCACATTGCAGTTTTAATTTGCATTTTCCAGATTACTGGTTAAGATGAATATCTCTTCATTTGTTCATTAGTCATTCATGTTTCTTCCACTTCGACTTGCCTCTTTCCATCCTTTGACTATTTTTCTTTTGAGTTTCTTTTTTCTTCTTATTTCTCAGAGTTCTTGGTAAATACTGGATGCCATCCATTGGTGACTGTATTTATTATATCTTATCCTGATCTGCAGCTTGTCTTCTCTTGTTTAGTGGTCTTTTCTTGTACTCAAGTTTTATTATTTAGATATAGTCAGTAGTAAAAGTATTTTCTTTAATGTGTGTACTTTTAGTGACTTGTTTCAGAAATCTTTTTCTATCCTGTAGACTTAAGATTGTCACCCCTTCTCATAAATGCTTTAAATTTTTGTTTTTCATTTTTTTTGCCATTTAAATTACAAGCAACCTTTATATATGGAAGCCCAATTCATTTATTTTCCTTATGTTTAATCAACTATCTGTCCTACAACCACTTATTGAACAGCCTTTTTCTGAGTTCTTTGTTCTTTCCTATTGGGCTAGTTTACCAGGACCCTGTTGTCTTAATTATTAGAGTTTTGTAGTAAGTGTTGATTTCTCACTGCTCTGTCAAGTTATCCCAGTTGTTCTTTGTTCCAAAACTGCCTTTGCTTTTATTGTTCCATTGCTCTTCAGTTTTAGGATCAGATTTTGAGTCCCACAGAAATCTCTGTTGGAATTTTGATTGGAATTACATTAATTTATGTATGAATTTGAGCAAAATGAAAATCTATATGATTTGACTCTTCCTACCCATGAACATTATATATTTCTTCTTTTATCTTTGCCATCTTTTCCTACCTTTCAATAATGTTTTGTAAGTTTTCTTCATATGAGTGCTACCCAATTTTAAAAATTTTATTTCTATGTATCTTGTACTTTTTGTTGCTGTTGTAAATGCGGTCTTTTAAAAATTACATTTTCTAATTGTTGCTATTATGTGGGAACACTATAGATCTTATATATTGCTTTTCTTCTCACCTCGCAGTTCTGCTGAACTCTCTTATTATGATTTGTCTATAGAGTCTTTTAGAGATCTCTAGGCTGAAAATCCTGTTATGTACAAAGTAATGACACACGTGCTTACTCCTTTGTAATCCTTAATTAAGCCTTTGCTTTGTTTTATTTTACTACATTGGTTAGGACTTCCAGAACACAGGTGAATAGAACCACTGACGGAAATATCCGTATCTGATGTTTAGCTTTAAAGGGAAAGCTTTAGACTTCCCAGTAGTAAGTATAATATTCACTCCAAGTTTTTGGTATGTATACATTTTGAGTTAATGAAATTTTTTTTTCTAATACTCTTTTGCTAAGAATTTTTTTTAAAATCATGGGTTGGATTAATGTTATTTTATGTTTTTCCTCCTCTACCTATTGAGATGATCACATAATTTTTCTCTCTCTCTCTTTTCTTTCGTGAGGAAGATTGGCCCTGAGCCAACATCTGTACCGATCTTCCTCTATTTTATGGGGGATGTCGCCACAGGGTGACTTGATGAGCAGTCCTATGTCTGTACCCAGGATCCGAACCTATGAACCCCAGGCTGCCAAAGGAAAGCACGTGAACTTAACCACTATGCCACCAGTCTGACCTCTAATTTTTCTCTTCTAATCTATTAGTGTGGTCAATTACATCAATATATTTTTATCATATTTAATCATCTTTGCATTACTTTTATAAATAAACCATGGTTATGGTTTTTTTAATACACTGTTAGATTTGGATTGATAATATTTTGCTTAGGACTTTGTGTCCATGCTCATAAGTGAGATTAATCTGTAATTTTCTTTTAAAAAAATATCCTGGTTTTTATATCAATTGTTAATTGTTAGCTTTATTAAATGAATTGTGCACCAGCACCACCACTCCTCTTTTAAATTAGTGAAACAAGTTGTACAAGATTAGAATTGTTTGTTCTCTGAATCTTTGGTGGAACCTACCTTACCCTTGTAAAGGCATCTGAGCCTAGGTTGTATTTTTTGTGATTGAACAAAATCTTTTTTTTTTTTATGAGGAAGATTGGCCCTGAGCTAACATCTGTTGCCAATCTTTCTTCTTTTTGCCTGAGGAAGATTGCCCCCGAGTTAACATCTGTGCCCATCTTCCTCTATTTTGTGTGTAGGATGCTGCCACAGCATGGCTTAATGAGTGGTATGTAGGTCTGCGCCGGGGATCTGAACCTGCGAACACTGGGCTGCCAAAGTAGAGCATGCGAACTTAACCACTATGTCACCAGGTGGCTCAAACATTATCTTTTAATAACTATTGTTATATTTATTAACGTCCCTTTATTTAAGTTTGTATGTATTATAATTATTTGTGCACGTGTGTATGAAAATATACCACTCTCCCTATGACACACTCTAGCTTATACAAATATAAAAATACACATGCCATGCATATTATTTATGATAATTATCTAATTAGGGGTATAATTTAAAATTTTGAGCCTGTATGTAAATCTTGAACCGCTTAGCTTTTGGAATTTTTTTATGATCCAAATATATAAGTTTCAGTATGTTGGCAGCACAACAACAACTAATATTTATTGGGTACATATGCTATGTCAGGAAGTTTACCTATGTTTTCACATTTAATGCCTATAGCAATCCTGCAAGAGTTGGCTAATCCTATTAGGCATGAGTAAGGCCCAGGGGCTAGATAACTTGTCAAAAATCTCATGGGTAGTGAGTGGCAGATTTGAGATTTAAACTAAATGTATCTGAAGGAAAGCTGGTGTTTTTTTCCCATTTTACTGGGAAATGGATGACAGAGACTGAGAATCAGTTTTGATAATAAGTAACACATTTTATTGCTGTTACTTTTTGAAATTGAGACGCATGATATAGGCCTCTAGGAAAACTGACTATGATAAATATAAATCCTGCGAAGGTTTTCACGTACCGTCAAATAGCCTATACACGGCACAACTCCAGGGGCACCACTTATATGGGCCCCAAAGTGAATGGTGCGTCTCTGCATTTGTGCAATATGATGGCATTTAATGCTACAAATACCTGCACTGCAAGGTTCTGAGGAAAGAAAGAAACTATTCCAATGGGGATATACTTAGTTTACAATTAGTAAAAGAGTAACTGCATTATCGGGCTGAGTTTTGGGATTCCTATTAGCACATGTAATAGAGCTTGTTAAGATTGTATTTTACAAAACTTGTGCTTGATATTCGCTGTTCTCAGTTAGCTACTTCATGAAAAAAGGAGAAATATGTTTCAGATGAGGGCAGCTAGTTAACTTCTAGATTTTTAGTTGGGCATTGGCTGTAATATTGAAAGATGTTTAAAAAGGAAACTCACAAGGCTTGATGATTTGCTCATGAAAGAATTCTTGCAATGCAATGGAAAAGAAAGCAAGTGTGTTTTCTTAAATAAGTCTAGACTTTGTTTCCCGTTTAATTATTTTTCCTTAATGAAATGTAATTTGCAGTTTTTAGTAACTAAGGATAAGTGATAAATATAGCAAATATGACAATTTATTTAGTCATGATGCCAAATTTGGAAATAACGAGTAGACTAATAGAATTTCATAATATGAACATATTTTATAGGCACTAGAGGTAACATAAGTTTTTTTTGGAAGTTTATTTCTGGCCAGCATTGTGCTCATTTTATTTTATGTTTTGAATGCAAAACTTTTGTAGTATTTCTAATTTCCCCCGACCCATGCGTTTTTCTGTACTTGTTTCTTCATTTCCCACTACACTTTTACTTCCTTTATGCAAGATATATTTTTTCCTTCTAAGTCCTTTCTTCGCAGCAGTATCCATTCTCCCTGCTGGCTGTCAGTTCTTTTTCTCCTCTCAAAGTCATTTCAGTCATTGTTCTTTATGCCTCTCGGAGGAATAGAAAAGGACTGGTCTCTGAATTATTATTTCTCTTTGAAGCAAGGAGAATGCAACGTGTGCTAAAAATCACTTTAATTTAATAGGCTCCCAAAAAGTGAATTCAGTTTTTCTCTCTATTGCCGTTAAAAAATTTATTTACCCTGTCGTGTAAACTTTATAACAGATTACAAAAACTTTTACCATTTGAAATGACACAAACACTTGGCACTTTTCTTTCTGGTCTCAGCTTTAGGCAATGTATAAAAACAGCATCTCTCTAACTGTGGTAAAATCTTTGACTTCTCGAAACAAATATGTTAATGCAATGTTTCTGAGTGAAGAAAAGCTAAAAAAGTTAACTTTTTTCTCTCTTAAATTTTTTGAAAGCTCAAAATCTTGAAGTCCTTCTTACATATTACACACATATGCACATATGGATGCAGTCCCCAACTTGCACCTTCCAAAAGTTAAAGTGTTGGCTCCTTGACGAGGATACAGAATGCGTTTCCCCATAATAACCGTAAAATGGGTGATGGTTATGTTCCAGTAAAGCCTAATCAACTCTAATGTCAGTACAATATCACCATGTCTATCATCCACTGATAACTGCTTATGACCACTGCATTCTGAGATCTGATAGTAATGATGGTTATGGAGGTGAGGTAGGCAAGGCCTATCAGTGACATCTTCCTACTGAATGACCTTGGACTCCAATGTGAAGGGAGTGTGGTGAAGATAGGCGGGAATCAGAATCTGAGTTAGTCACAACTAGCTACATGTAACTGTAAGGTGATTTTACTTGTTATTTATACAGAGTACAAAACATCACATATCCTGGGGAATTAGGGTAATCTTCTGAAAAAACCAAAGCTACTTGGGAATCTCCAGTAGTAGTGAAAACTAGAAGAGAGTATAAGGTGAGTCAAGGGGGCTTCTCAGACATACCACAAGTTCATACACAAGTGCATTAACATAATTTAACAAAAATGTAATTAGGGTTCCCTGGGTAAAATATTTCTATTTTCAACATTGACCACAAATGCCCCTTTAATTTCTCTTTATTGCCAAGTGCATTGTAACATTGGGCTAAAGAACACAGACTTTAACTGCTTTGTTCATAAAGAAGTCTGAGGGGTAAAGGATGAATGGAGTATTAGTCTTCTCTATTTTTCAGCCTGCCTTTTCTCTACATTTAACTGCCTAGTTTCCCGTGTGGAGTCTAAAGCGTATTTGTGTATAGATTTTGGATCAATCATAGTTTTAACCTCTAGAATTTCCTCTCTCCACTGCTGTTACTTTCTCCTTCTATCCTCTCCTCTTTTGGCATTTCTGCTGTATTTAGTTTATTTTATTTATTTCTCAAATTTGGTAATCTGAATATTGTGCCTGCATACAATTTCATTAGATTTCTCCATTTTTATTTTGTACATTGGAGTTAAGAATTTGTGAACTTAACATATAACTATGTACAAAATTCTATGCAAATTTTATTAATTATTTTCTGGGGATATAAGCCAATGGTATCTGAATTTTTCAAAATAACTATAATAGTACCTGAGATTCCTCCCTTTGTGGAGCTGGCTTTGGTCTACATGGAGAGTTTAGTTTTGATTCTCAATCTAAATTCTATATTTCTGGATTCATCTGCCCTTCACCTGAGAATTACATCACAGAGAGTCCACATGCTACTTAAAATGAAATCAAAAGGAGTAATTAAAACAAACTTTCTTACTATTACTGTACTAATATTTTACGAAGGAAAGATCAATTAAAAATAAATAAATTACCATCAAAGATTTGTTTAAAATAATTAAGAACATCATGGAATTAGTAGACTGTTTAATCTTTTTGTTCTTATATATCGATTTGATTGAAAAGATTTGAAACTCAGTCAATTTGGGGGAGGGAAAGACAGAAGCAAGATATGAGAATCAAGAGGAAACCAGAACCAGGTGTCGGCCCAGAATCCCAGGCAGCTCTAGGAATTTGGACAAGAGGAGTCTATTGACTTTGAGTCAAGGGCTCTACTATTAAAGTGATTCAGTTACTTTTCATATCTCTGCTCCATTCTTCTCATTCTATTGACTATTCTTCACCTTCCTTCTGCCTTATGGTTACTCATAATTTTTGTTTACTCGTAAATTTCATTGTCAGAGTTACTTCTATCCTATTATTTTTCCATGAACCTTCACTGGCTTTCTCTGACAGTTATTATATATATGCTTTTTACAAGTTTAAATTCCCTAAGATAGAGGCTGAGTTTTTCAAGTTAAAGCACACTATAGATTATTGGCTAGACTGTGGGTTGGATTCTTATGGGTCAACTGATCACTTTGATCAAACCGGCAGATGCTGCCCTAATGTTGAAACGTGGCTGCCTTGGGCTGCCACTTTGAAGAAGCTGTGGGCACGGGCAGTTTCCCTTTGAAGGGGCTTCTGGTATGGCAGTCACCATGATTAACAAATAGATTTACTGTAAGATCTCTAATTCCTCCTTTCTGTATAATCTAATGATCAGTGCTTTCATAACAATGACCTAGAAGCACAAGATTCTGAAACTCCTCAACATTCAGAACACAAATTATTTCCAGTCGAGTTTTGGTGTTAAGTATTTTTTTACTGTATTTTAATAGTTTGAAAATTGATAATTTCTCTATATCGTTATGTGGTATATCTTAACTACCTCAAATTATTTCTATTAATTAGGGCACACCAATTCCCAAGAAAAAGCAATTATTTCTGTACTGAGAAATGTTGGAGTTTCAGAGGCAAGTTCCCCTCCATCCCCAGCTGTGAAATGATGGATGTCAAAAGGCTGCTGCATGTTATGTTATAGATCTTTACTGGGTATGGGTTTATTAAAATTTGCTGGTAAGAGCCAATCACAATTTCTGTTGATCTGCAATCAATTGCCAAAATATGTTCCTCCTTAAATATTATGAGGCTAAAGCTTCTCAGCAAAATGTTTGATCTATTAAGCAACGATGAACTATCCCTTAGAAATAAAGTCATACAAATAGGGGTGATCACACAGTGGGAATATCTGGAATAATTCTTATACCTCAATTCAATTATGACTCATTAATGTGCAAATAATTTGATTATAATGTGATTAAAGTTCTGGGAGTAAATACTTTCCAATTCTTACTACTATGAAGCACACTTGCCTTTTTAACCTTAGTTAATATTTACTGACTACTGTCATCTGTGATACCACAGTAAGTCTAGATTGCACAGTGAGTAATCTGATTGGCTGCTGAAAGAGCAATGGTGAATATAGGGCATAACAGCATGCATTGTACAATTCAGATAATTCTACAAAAAAGAAATTGCGTGACTTTAGGTACTATGAGATGATTACAATGCATTGCTTCAATCTGTTTGGGAAATACAACTACTCTTTCTGATATTTATTTTCATAATCTTGAAGATGAACTATAATGACTATGATAACGGAGATATCCTTAAACACAAATAAATTATATCCATTTGGGGATTGGACTGAGGGGCTGGAGGGTGGTTAGAAGGGAATCACTGTTAATCACTTAATGTGCACCAAGCAGTGTGCTATATGTGTCTATTATACATTTATAATGCTCATTTTACAACCAAAAAATTGGCTTAAATACTTCCTAATGTCAGATAACTCCTAAATGAAAGACCTAGAACTCAAAACCAGGCACGATCCTTTTGTTCATGTCCAAAGCTCTTAATCTCTTAATGACATGCTGCTTCTTTACTTTGACTCCTCTCTGATATTCTTCCCCTCCTTGATGTTTCTCAATTAATGACGATTTCTTCAAATACTTAATGATAGTGTCAGTATTCCTGCAGCTGCAGTCAGTGTGGACTGGTGAGGAAGGATAAGACGGAAAAATAACTTAGCTATAGACCCCTGGACTGCTAAAGAACTCTCAAAGTTCTTGACTTTGAATACAAGGAAATGAACATGAGTATCTGCAACTATTTTTAGGGCTTCCTAAAATCAATTTAGGGGGAGGGAAGGACACAAGCAAGATATGAGGCAGGTCTTCCTGCCCTGACTGCTGCCTAGTACAATGGGGAGGGTGGTCGAGAAAAGCGTGTGATAGAGAAATGAAGGTATTTTTCCAGTGGGATATCCGGCTCAATTTCTATAGTATCTCAGAGAAGTCCACTAAATTCTAACCCTTATTTACAGTCTAGGTTTTATGGAGTATATATGAGAAACCACAGCATAAATAAAGAAGTTAAAGATCAACTGGTTTTAGGAAAATGAAGCAAAGCATCATCATAATCCCATGGTTTGGGGACAAATGTTCTTTAATTTTTTTTCATGTAACTCAGGTTAATTAGAATTAAACCCATAAGGCTAAGTGCATTGATGACTGTACAAGTTCGATTTTATTCTACTTTGTAAAAGTATGAATAATTCTTTGTTGTACCTTTTATTTTTTACTGATCTTATATTTTAGAACAAATTTCCAGTGATCATTCAATAAAGAGTTCTAATCTTCCTTTCCTAGTGTTATGCTTAATCATAAAATTTAAGAACAATGAGAGATTTTTAGGAAATCATGTGGTCGATAACTTTCAAGTTGATTTATTTCCTTAGACAACGATACTCAGCTGTGCTTTGGTAACGTTCCAGGGTGAATCCAATGATCTAAAAATTGCTGAAACAAAATTTAAAAAGTAAATGTATCCTTGTATATTGCATTGGTAGATATAAAAAACAAGTAAACCAACTTGACCTAAGTGTCGTTAATAGGATACTCATCTAAACAATGGCAGAATATGCATTCTTTTCAAGTGCACGTGGAATATTCTCTAAGATAGACCATACGCTGGACTATAAGACAATTCCTAACTGTTTTTAAAGGACCAAAATTACACAGTTTGTTCTATGATCACAACCAGATTAAATAAGTTATCAATAACAAAAAAATCTTGAGAATCCTGAAATATTTAGAAATTAAACAATACACTCTAAAAAACATATGGGTCCAAGAAGAAAAATCTAGAGAAAGTAGAAAATAGAACTGAAACGTTAATGAAAATATAATATATCAATATTTGCGAAATGTAGGTAAAGCAGTTCTTGGAGATACAATTAGACCTTTAAATGCTTATATTAGAAAATAGTGATTTAAATTCAGTGATCTCTGCTTCTACCATTAGAAGCTAGAAAAAGAACAACTCAAAGTAAGTAAAAGGAAGAAAATAATAGAAGAAATTAGTGAAACATAAATCAGATAAACATTAGATGAAATCAATAAAACCAAAGGCCAGTTGTTTGAAAAGAGCAATACAATTGTGAAACCTTTGACTAGACTAATCATAAAAAGTGATATAAATCACCAATATCAAGATGGAAAGAGGAGGTATCACCACAGATTCTGTAGGCTTTGAGAAGATAATGGAGGATATTTATGAGCAACTTTATGCCAATAAATGTAGAACTTATGAAGTGAACAATCCTTGACAGACACCAATTACCAAAATGAACTAAAAAAGAAATAGAAAATCAGAATAGATCTATATCTATTAAAGAACTTGAATTCATAAATAGAAACCTTGCTTCAAAGGAAACTTCAGGCCCGGATAGTTTTACTGGTGAATTCTATAAAACATATACAGGAGATATTCCCAACCTTACAAAAACTCTTCCGGAAAACAGAAGAGGAAGCTAAACTCATTTTATGAGGCCAACATGACTCTAATATCAAAACCACACAACATTACAAAAAAACTACCAATCAATATCCTTCATGAGCATAGACACAAATGTCCTTAAGAAAATATTAACAAATGTGTAATATGTTAGAATCACTAAATGGAGTTTATGCCAGAAGTGCTAATCCTGTTTACATCCAACCTAGCTAAATGAGACATTTAAGTTGGTACAGAACTTTAAATAAAAAACAAACTGCTGAATCACTTTGTTGAGTTTAAAATTGTCTGCTTTTAAATATAGCTACAGGTTTTCTAAACTTACAAAGTCTCACAACACAATTCTTGTTTAGTTACTCCTAAAGATGTATGATACCTTTTTCTAGAACCTTCTCATTAACATTGGTATTGTGCCCTTTTGACAACAGTTTTCATAACCGAGGAGAAGAAAATTGAGACGAGTAAAAGAAAAATGTTTATTTATCACCTGTTATTCTGGCCTAGAATAATTTTTCTATTTAAGGCCACACACAGGACAAATGGAAATCTTTTAAAATGGAAAGTATAATGTTTGCTCATGGTACAAAATTTATGTAATATAAATAAGCAACTTTTATGCTCAGAGCAAACCATTATTAGGTTCTTGAGAAAGCATCTCCACTCTATAGGATTTAATAATAGATATGTTGATGGAAAGAGAACCAGGAGAATCAATAACTTGTGAGTTCTAATTTTGGCAAAATAGTCATAGACATCGGGCAAGTGACTCAATCCTTTTGTGCCTCAGTTTCCTCATCTATAAACTGTGGGGGCTCAATTAGGCATTCTTTATGTCTCTTCCAACTTTATACATGAGACCAAAGTAAATTTGACTATTCTTGAATGTGTAGAAATAAAAGTAAGGTCCACACTAAACAGAAGGTGGCAGTGTTGTTGAAGAAAAGGCCTAGATTTTAAGCCTAGTAAATGCAGGTGGATTGCTATACAAGGTGTTTGTACTTTGATAAAATTAGTGCTGTAGCAAATTAGTGACAAACCACTAATTTAGCAGGATTAAGATATCCTGTTACAACAGTTATACGCTTTTATGAGGTTGATAATATCATTATATATGACATTGCTTTACAGTGAAATGAGACAGAATCAAATGTGATCACCTAAAGCTCACACAAATATAGAAGTCATGCTAAGCTCAGAGCTTTCAAGTGAATAATAATTATTGTTATATTGGTTTCAGGTATTTTGAAAGAGTTTGCCTGGCTATTATTAAGTGACAACTTCCCCATACATATTTGCAACTTGGCATGGATATTTTTAGTGAGGCAAAGTTTTTCATCTTTTGTTTTCCAACCTTTTGAAATGAAGGAGCATTCAAGCATGTATATTTTAATGGATTTAGACAGCTTATCTGTAACACTTGGTAATGGAATTTAATGATTCAGTCTTTGTTCTCTATGTTAAAAATATTTAATAAGAGTTAATGCTTATAGTAGGGTGAAGATATGAAATTTAAATTTATGATCTATTGTCTGTTTATCAGAACATGCTAGAGGAATACTGTTCAATAAAGCAACTGATTGTAAAGGCATGTGTTAAGTCAAGAGTTTGTTTAGACTGTTTTAATATATTTTACTTGGGTCAAGGACAGCCCTCCCCCAGGGTACCTCAGGTTCTGAGATTAGGTTTACTACTTTTTATTGGGATACCCTCAGTATTTCTAGGAATATCCACAAGATGGAACAGACCATCTTCCAACCCAAATTGTCTTTCTGTTCCTCTGCAAAATTTTGGGGAAAGATTAACCTATCAGAGAAAACAGAACCAGCCATGCCGAAGATGGAAGTATGCCGATTACATGTGAGTGCTAACACTGACAAAACCCGTTTTGTTCGGTTTTCTGTCATTTCCAAGAAGCTCACAGGCAGTAGGGAGAAACCAGTGGGGGAGAGCAGGAGGGCCTCTTCAGTCTTGCAAGTCAAATCCTCCAGGCCTCGCACTGCTGGGCTGCCACCTTCCATGGTTGTTGACTTGCTCCTCAATTACTGTGGCTCTTCCTGCAGGAAGGTTGGAGTTTCATTTTAGGTAACATCCTCTTCCCTCCTTCATGAGGCCTGCTCCTCTCTTTGGCTATTACTATATAGAAAGAGTCACTCCATATCATTCTACCTTGGTTTCTCCACCCCAATCCGATCAGTCTAAACTACGTATTCCTCTAACTGCGCTAACTTGCTGTATTGTACCAGGAGCATCTTTCCGACTGCCTCAAATCCCCAGCAGCAGTTGTGGTGACCTTCTTGCCTTTCCTCAACGACCTGCTCCCATCTCAGGATTCTTATAGTTGCTGTTACCCCTGGCTGGAATGATTTTTCCCTCTGATAATCATATGACAAATTTGTTTAGTGCTCCCAAATATTTTTTATTGTAATGTCACTTTCTTTATGAGGACTTCCCTGATCATCCTGTTTGGAATTGCTGTTCCCTCCACTTATACCCTGCTTGTCCCCAGCATTCCCTCTCCTTTTTCCATTTTGTTTTGCTCCATGGCACTTAACACCTTGCAGTAACTACATACCTTACTTATTGATTTTGCTTATTTCTTGTCTCCCTACACCAGAATATAAACCATACAAGGGCAGTATTTTTGTCTGTTTTGTTCATTGCTGTATTTCTGATGCCTAGAAAAAGTGCCTAGCTGAAAGGAAGTACTCAATAAATATTTGTTGAATGAAAATATGATCAAATTTCTTGAGATTTTCCAAGCAATTATAAAATTTTTCTTCTTTCTTCATTTTCTTCAGAATAATAGAAGGAACACAAATGCAGTAAGGCAGCATACATTAGAAGTTTTAAAAGTATTTCATAAAGATTTCTTGTATTCATAACGTAACTAAAGACAACTGAAAGAAAACTATGTGACAATATAAGAATTGAATTCATATCCTGATGTAAAGGCTTCATAATAGAATAATTTTCAGGTATAGATGAAGGCCAGTTTAGATCTCTTGCATCTTCTCATTGATGAGTTTCTTACTCTTTGCTCAGCATTTTCTCCAGTAGGCTGCAATGATCCTTTGGCTGCCAGGTCAGTAGGCAATGTTGCCAGGAGGTACTGGCCATTTTTACTTCCTTCCTTTCCTTCTCCTGGCCAAACTTGAAAAGTGCAAGAAGCACAATTTATTTTACAGATCTCTAATCAAAATGTGCTTCCTCTGAAGTGCTTGTCCAAGTTATATGCTTAAGAACCATTCAAGTTAAAATTTTGTGCCTAAAGAAAAGTGTTCCAATGGCACATTAGCAGACACTCTGATTTCTAACCAAACTAGAAACACTTTTTTCTTTATAAATACCATTTACAAGTTAGCCTTATTCCAATATCTCTCCTTTTCATGAACAGACCTTTTCAGTCTCTATAATTAAAATTTTCCTTATTCTTTAAGGCTCAATTCAAAGGCTACCCCTTACTTATTTTTGTCCCTGTCTTTCCCAGATGGAAAGTGTTATTTGTCTTCTCTCCACCACCCAAGCACTTTGATTATATCTGCATTAAATGCTACTCTTGTGTTTCAAAGAGTTTATAGGCCAGCAGAAGGATGAGACACATACAAAATAACTATGACACTACGTAGAGACTGATCAATACCTTTTTAGATAATCAGATAAAGTCTTAGGAGCATTTAGAGACAGAGCAGTGGCTTCTGACTGTTTCATGGTAGAGGTGGTAGTGGGCGGTTGAAGAATGGATCCAACCTGGGGGGCGAAGAGGAGGAGAAAGGAAAGGCTTGCCGGGTAAGGGACAGACAGACACATGGGAGCAGGAATATGTATTTCTTATAAGAAACAGTAATCGGCTCAATGAATACAGTCTAACAAAGTTTGTTAAAGGAAATTTAATGAGAGCTAGGACTGGACGGGTAGGACTGAGTTAAATCATAAAGGGCTTTGAGTGCCAGGCCAAGGAATTTAGACTTCTGTTGGAAAAGGAGAACCATTGACATTTTCATCAGAGGAGTGACATGGACAGAGAAGTACTTAAGGAAGATTAAAATAAACCAATGTGTATATAAGATGGTTTAGATGGGGAGGGGTGTGTAGATGAGGAGATGATTGCAACAGACAAGTGAAGAGATGATCAAACCATGAGCATGATAACAGCAGTGAGAAAAGAATGACTGGGATGATTAATTGGAATGGCTGAGCTAAAACTGACAGGACTAGACAACTGATAGGTTGAGTAAAGGGCAGACGTATTGTGTCTGGGTTATTGGTAGGATGGTGTTCACAAACCAAAATAGGTATATGGGTTTTCACGGGTGCAGAAGGTGAGGCAGGTTTTACTGGGGAAAGGAGGAAATGTTGGGTCTGAGGTGCCTCCAGGAGCACATCAAGGACTGAATATTTAGTAGGTTATTGGATGCCAGTTTGTCTGACTTCCTGAATATTATTATGTAAGCCACTTAAAGTGAGTAACGGCATCTGAGATCTTTCATTTTCACCTTTCATCTCTTCTGAGCCCTAGCACAGTGCTGAAAACATTGTAGGTGCTCAGGAAACACACACTAATTGATAATACATTTTACTTTTGGAGCTAGGTTTTGGGGAACAAGGTACTAGCTTAGCTCTAAAATATCTGATAAAAAGCCCCCAAGCCTTTAAAGTTTCCTTCCTTGTCTAGCCTGAGGCTTGAAATTCTCTACACTTGAATCCCTTCAGCTATTACACTGTAGCCAGATATTAACATGTAAATGATGTCTGGGTGGTTATAATACGCTAAAGCATTAAGACTTTATTAGTTAACATATTCTTGAAATGAATGTATCAGTTCCTTAGAAGACACCTGGGTCTTCAGAGAATAAGAGAGAGGTGGGATACTTTCTCTGGGGAGGAAATGAGAAGGGAAATTGTGAAGTAAGGGTCAGTGAGGGGCCCAGTACAATGGTGCATTTTGGGCAGATGTGAAGCAGGGGCTGAAGGGAAGGTGGGGAAGAGTAGAGCTTGGCAGGCAAAACCCAACAGATGTTCACCATGCTGAATGAATGGGATAATTTAATTCACAGTGTCATCTGTCTTCAGTCAAAAAAATTGAAGTGGTAATGTTACAGTGACTACCAGGCTGGGAGTCAGGAGACCTAGCTGCCCTTTCTTAACTGGTTGCACTGCCCGGGACAATCTTTTAACCTTCTAGTCGTTCTTTGTGGAAAGAGACTCTGGATCCAGAAAAATCTTGATTAAATCTTGGCTCTTTCATTTACTAGCTGTGTGCTCTTAGAAAACTTACTTAACCTTGCTGATCCTTAGTTTCTATCTTTGTAAAATGTAGATCTCATTACTTCCTACTTTTTAAAAGAATAAGTGAAATGACAAATAGAAAGTAATTGGTGAATGGTGGCCTGCCAGTAAATATTATCCTTTCTCTTTCATTTTCTTCATTTTCTGAATCTATGAAGCGAGAGAACTGGACTAGATGCACTGTACACCCGCCTCCCCTTGCTTCTTTTTTTTTTTTAAATGATTCTATGAATTCTTGAAAACCTTCCTCCCACTTTCCTGCCAAAAGTTTCCAAGTGTCATAAATTAATGCTGCCAGGAAAATGAGTCAAATAAATAACTTCCTTCTTTTCTCCTCCTCTGGCCTGTTGGTGATCCCTCTGTTACCCTTCTTTTCCTCTTCCTCTCTCTCCAGAACACTGCGTCTTAGGCCCTCTAAAGGGAGACTGCAACTAAGCCTCTCAAAATGGTGCTAAATGGTCATTTGTGAAAACGAGGTTACTTTTTTTGTATTGGTCAATGGGCTAACAGGTGTTGACAGGAGAATAGAAAACTAAGATTCTTTTGGTGATGGTGATTCAGGATTCATGTACTATTTGCTGGGAAAAAAAAATACCCTTCACACCCCCTTAGGAGGCAAGGAAATGGGTCCTTCTGGTAATCCACACAAATACAGATGACTGGGAACTGCTAAGCCCACTCGTGGGGATAGTTGCCAAGCTATCTCCTGAGATTGCCTGTACAGTGAATATGAGACAAACTCTTCACAAAGTTTCCAAGGCCATACTTCATTCTTCCAGGCCACCTACCTAAAAAAAAGGGATGGGGTCTTCCCACTGCCTGATTCTGGCTCTTGACTCCCAGCCCTTGAGACTTGGGTTGGAGTGCCCCAGCTCCCCTCCTGACATATTTTCTATCGCTTACAACAGGTGTGCTTCTGTTTTGTCCCAGAAGTGTTCTGTAGCGAGTATTGTTCTCTTTATTATTCCTTGCGCCTACTCTCTGGCTTTTTCTGTTCTTATTTGAACAGAATCACAAATGTACTAATACTCCTTGACTTTGGGTTCACCTCAAGGAAGACTCCAATCTTAACTCCCTTTCTGAGGAGAAAGTGCTCTTCTCTGCCTTTTTCTCTAAGACTTACCCATCAAGAACGTCCAGAATCCCCACCTGGCACCCAGGTTGGTCTATTGTGTGCTGGATGCAATTGGTCATGGATCTTAACAAAAGCAAAATACCAATCCACATAAGAGAAAGTAAGCCAATCTTCTTTCTCTATATGTTAATTTGCTATTTTATTCAAAGAATACTGTTTTTCAGGTTTATACCAGAGGATCAAAAAAGAATGTAACTTTCTGCTATTATTGAATCACTCTCAGTTTCAATCAATCAATTAGTCAGAAACTCATCCGAAAAGGCTGGTAAATTGGATTTAATCTGATGAGACTCTTACGTAGGCTGGCTGGAAGGAGAGCCATAAGATCATGTTCCAACTCTCCTACAATCTGACTCTGGGCTCAAACTTTTCATTGATGAAGATAAAGCTTTTCCTGGACAAGGAAATCATCTGTGCAATGTTTCTCACCAAAAGCTCTAACTCTTGAACAGCATCAGAGAATATTCTGAGTATCATGCATTTCATTAATTTCTTATGGAGCAGAATGACATCTACTACTATTACAAGCTATTTTCATAAAATTTAATAGACTTATATCTGAGAGCAGAATTGATAAAGGTGATTACCCCCAGGGAAAAAGGGTAGAAAATTCATATATTTGGATTGATCCAGAGTTGGATTTTGTAGGATGAGTAAGAGCAGGACAGCAAGAGAGAGGAGGAAACAAAGACATAATTGAAGGAGTCTAGGGTTGGACCTTTAGCTCAAAAGGCAGCTATAGATTAGAAATAAATGGGGAAGGAGTGTTGCAGAGGGACCAGAGCTCCCAGTGAGATAAAGAATTATATACATTGTGCTAAGGTAGTGAATAACTTGGACAGATAGGAGGTGTCAGTCATTCAGTGAGGGTATTTAAGATTTCAGAGGGAGTAAGTGCGAAGTCCTGTGCAGCTGCATGTAGATACTTCATGAGAAGAGCATCAGTAATTCAGACTGGAGAAGTAGGTTGGAACCAGACTGAAGGTCTTGTATGCCTGTTTAAGGAGCTTGAACTTCAGTTGAAACTAGTTGAGGCGGAGCAGTGGAGATCTTTATACTGGGGAGGGACAGGATCAGCAGTTGCTTGTAGGATCAAGTGTGTGAATGCGTGCAGGACAGGGAGAAACTGGTGGCCAGAAGACCACTTAAGAGGTTATTTCATCAATCCATTTGACAGATAAGGAGTGGTTGGTCTAAGGAGAGGCAACACTACAAGAGAGAGATTTGATTTGTGAAGCATTTCTCTGATAGAGCTAATGAGTTTTGGTGACTCACTGGAGTGTCAGGGGTGAGACAAAGGGAGGAAGCACGGAATAGTGCCAGGTTTTTACATTTGGAGTATCACCGTTGTGATGAGAAAAATAGAAAAATTACTTTTTGAAGTGGGATGGGGTGAGGCAAAACTAAAATAAGTTTTGGTCATGGTATGTGAGAAGAACCTGTGAAACAGAAATGTGGACCTGTGTGTCTGGATCTTGGGAGAGATTGGGGCTGGAGAGGAAGATTTAAAACTCACAAGCCTGTCAGTGTCGACTGAGATCATAAAGGGAGAGGAGGTGTGGGAATGAAGAACAGGACCTAATATGTAAACACGGGAACTGCTAGGAGTAGAAGTTAGAAAATGATCAGAGAGGGAGGAGGAGAAGCAGGAACAAAAGGGGATCTAGAAAGCAATGGAAGAGACGATCAACATTAATAAATGCTGCAGAGGGCCAGGAAAGGTGAAGACTGAAAATAGAGAATTAGATTTAGCAATTAGAAGATGACTGGTTATTTTAACTAAAGCAGTTTCAGGGAAGTGTTGAGGCAATGAGTTGAGGAATGTCCTTATACGGAGAAAAAGCAGATAGTGATGACTGAACTTACCTTTGAGAAATTTGGTGATAAAATAGGGGTACAACGATAGGAAAGGAGGAGCGCTGGTGAAAGTCATTGCTGGACTCAAGTCTCTAAGAAGCCTTAACCTCGCAAAGGGCTGTGAGAGAGTTTGGTAGACGTAGTCATGGAGAAAACCCTCCTCGGAGCTTGTGTCTTCCTGGGCTTTAACTAATAGAACTGTGATGACTTGGGGGACAGGAATTTGATCCTCAGAATGTCTAAATCCATTTACCAGCAAGCTGTATTATAAACAACTCTGCTGTATATTATTTTAAAGAATTTAAAGCCATTCTTTTTGTTTTCCTTATTCAACTGCAAACATTTCCTTGTCTAAATGCAGAGTTGGTCTATGATGATGGTTCATGGCTTGCATCAGGCACAGGCTTTGAGAGCTCCACTTCCAAGTGGCTTTTTCCAAGTCTTCCCTAAGTTCTTGGAGACTCTGGGAGTGGGGTTTTCTGTGCATGAAGAGTTAGATATCTTTAGTCCCTTTGGTTGGCATTTCCTTGATACAGATAGATCCAGAGTCTTCTGTGGAATTCCTGCCTTAATCTCTTTGATAAGTGACATGTTAGCTATGAAGACTATTTTCAAGTTATTGTTTTAATAGACCTTTACCATCAGGCTCAAATAAATCATGACTATTTTACACTGGTTGGAAGACAGATTTAGACTTAATGGGAGAGCACTACTAAATCACAGTATAATAGGGAGAAAATTTACCTCCTTTTAATGTCATATTTCTTTCTAAATGGCTGTGATGAGTGGTTTTTTAGAAGGCTCATGAAAGTAGTGGAGTATTTAAAAAAGTTAAAGACTTTTTGACAGGCTTCAAAAATATCTGGAAGTCAGTATATATGTTCAAGCTTAACATTTCCATATCATGATACCCGTAATAGATTTAAAAAACCTTTCTTGGCAATTAAAAAATTAACTAATGCTAAAGAGATATTTAAAAAAAACCCTAAAACCAAGTGAAATGCGTCAAGATTATTAGGGAGAAGCTGAAAATGAATATGTGGGTTGGAGAATAAGGGTAAGATTTTTTATTTAAAACTATCTAGACTTTAGACAATGTGAAATGATTAATCAGGCTAATTCTCTCCTTCTGCAACTAGGGGAAAGAATTCTTCTCCCATTGGTTAGAGATCTGCTTCCTTGTGTTTATGATAATGTGACCTCTGAAACCATGGAAGACGGGGGTAGCACAAAATACAACTTTGGACAAGGTAAAATTTGTCTTCAGTACTTTCAGGCCCTCCTTTCTCTCACATTCTTTCTGGCAACTTGCCCTGCCCAAACCTCTCTCAGAGAAGGGTCAGATAAGGATAATTTCCAGTTTAAATTGAATTTGTCCATGCTTTTCCTCTTCTAAAGAAATCCACATTCTAAGTTTTATTTCTAATTATTGTGTGAAAGAAAGGCTCTGTCTTCTGCCAGATTTTCAGGTATTAGTCAACTGGTGGAAAGATCTTTGTAGGGAAAAAAGGAGCTTCCTGGCATCCTTCATATCACGCCAGATAGACAGTAGCTTACCATAAACAGCTACTCAGGACCAGTGTGGTTTTAACAAGCAGGCTGAAAGTGTTACTGTGCCTTTGCAATGTGTGTAAGATAAGCTACACGTGCGTTAGTCTAGAGAGAGCAGGGTCTGCTTACTCTCACTTGCTCACTTCCTGTTTAATCCTCAACCCACAAAACCTAGCATCTACTCCACCCACCGCCCTCAAACTCACTAATGGTTCCTTGGTTATCAAATTCAGTAGGTATTTTTTTTCTGTGCTTTTTCATGTTCTAGCAGCAACATTCGGTACCAATGACCACTAGCTCCTGCTTCTTATGGTCTCTGTGACTTCCAGCCTCTCCTTGGGAATTCTGCTGCCTCTGCTCACATCTTATATGACAGACTCCTTGGTCCCTTCTCCTCTTATCTACATTCTAGCTGGGCAAAGTCATCCATGCCCATCACTTTAACTGTCCCTTCTGTTCTTGTCACATCCGAATCTCTATCTTTAGCCAAAATCTCTCTCCTATCTCCAGATCCAATATCTGCACCTGGAAATTCCACAGACACCTCACGTGTCCTAACCTGAAGTCACAAACCTTCTCTTCCTGCCCTGATCTTTTATCTGTCTTCATCAGGATAGAAACTTTGACATTATTCTTGTTTCCTGCATCTTTCTCATGCCTACATACAACTGATTACCAAATTCTGTAAATTTGTGCCCCTAAATATGTATTTGAGCATTCCCTCGTTTCTATTTCTGTTACTGCTTTGTTTTAGGCACTCACCGTCTCTAGTTCTTACTCCACTTCTCCTCGATCCAGGTTTTGTTCTGTGGCTAGAGTGACCTTTCCGAACTTGAAATCAGGTAGTACTGGTCCCTTTGTCATATTTCTTTGGGTGTCACCTGTAGAATAAAGACTGAATTCTGTAGCCAGGCATGTTCGATCTGTTTCCTACCAAGTGCTCCAGTTTTCTCTCCTACCTCTGACTCTCCATCCGTATTTCACTTTTAGCAATATCAATCTCTTTACAGCACATCAGATAGGTTCTTTCCTGCCTCCGGGTTTGGGCAGATGCCATTCCCTTTGCCTGGAATGCCCTTGCATCCTTCCCAGGCTGAGAAAATCTCTTTTACATTTTTTTATTCTGTTGTGAATTTTTGCCTGACACTTCCAGGCAGACATGGTCCTCTTTCTTTTATGTTCCCATTGTATCTTATACGTACTTCCAATATTCTGTTGCCCATACTGTATCATAATTGTTGGCTTATGTGACTGTCTTCCTACTAAACTATAAGCTCCTAAAGGGAAGGGACTGTGTATTTACTTACGTATCTGTGGTTTCTGGAACAGCGCTTAACATTTTCAAAAGATATTTAGTCAATGAATGAGTGTGTGAGCCAATTTGAAATGCATAAAAAGATTTTTCTTTTATTTCTTAAAGTGTTGGGGCGCGTAAAAAGGGACCCAGCTACTCTGTGGCCTGGTGGTTAAACTTGGTGTGCTCTGCTTTGGCAGCCTGGATTTGCAGGTTTGGATCCTGGGTGTGGACCTACACCACTCATCAGCCATGCTGTGGTGGTGACCCAAATACAAAATAGAGGAAGATTGGCACAGATGTTAGCTCAGGGTGAATCTTCCTCAGCCAAAAAAAAAAAAAAAAAAAAAAAGAAGAGGAAGAAGAGGCCCAGTTACCAGATTCTTTACCCTAATTCTTTTACAGACATTCTTAATGCCATTAAGAATGTCTTTTTTGGTAATCAGTTACAGGACCTACTCATTTTATGCTCTTTTGAATCATTCTGGTAGTTCCACACATATGGAAATTCAGAAAACAGACAGAAACCACAAAGGATAGGGTGATAAGGAGGAAAAGTGAACTCCAAATATGGCTCTGACTACTTTTGTTTCCTAATGGAAATAGCATTTAAGAGTATAATTGTTATCAGAAGGCACTGATGAAAAAACACCTTATAAATACTCTTATTTGATCTTTCTAATAGGCTTGCACCACATATTTAGAAAGTGATATTTCATCAGAATTATTTCCTTTTTGGCTCTAATAATTAATTCTTAAATAAAGCCAACATAGCACATGTGGCACACAGATTTCACAGAATCACAGGCCTGGGAGCTGGGAGGTGCTTTCAAGTGGTCTCAATCACCGTAGAGAACATTTAGTGAGCAGTTACTACCAGACAGGCACTGTTTTAGCTGCTTTCATGTATTCATTCACTTCATGAGATAGGCACTATTATCATCCCTCATTTTCCAAATGAGGAAACTGAGGCATAGAGAAGTTAAATAATTTGCTCAAGATTATAGAAATTAAATGATAGAGCCAGGATTTGAACCTATATAGTTTGGTCTGTTCATTTGACATCTGAGAAAACTAAGACCCATCAAAGGTACACTTAATTACAAGGGACCCATTACTACATTTTTGGCTTCAGGTAGTACATCAGCAAATAAGAAAAAAAAATCCTAAAGAAAACACACACACACCCTTGCAATGACCATTGATTTTGTGTGTGTGTGTGCGTGAGGAAGATTGGTTCTGAGCTAACATCTGTTGCCAATCTTCCTCATTTTGCTTGAGGAAGACTGTCGCTGAGTTAACATCTGTGCTGATCTTCCTCTATTTTATGTGGGATGCTGCCACAGTGTGGCTTGACAAGTGGTCCTAAGTCCACACTTGGGGTCCAAACCTGCAAACCCCAGCTGCCAAAGCGGAACATGCGAGTTTAACCACTACCTCACTGGGTCAGCCCCTGCAATGACCATTCCTAATGAGTGAGTCTCTTTGATCATTGTGGGGCTATAGAACAGGCCAGAAAGTTGTGAGAACACCCATTTGAGCAGATGGATATATATGTGTGTGTGTGTGTGTGTGTGTGTGTGACTATTACTTGAAATTTTCTTTTAGAATTTCTGATATTTAACTTTAATGCAAAATTATTCCATGTCCAGTTTTCTCTAGTTCTGATGTAAGAGCTTGAATTCCCAAGTTCTTGGCCTCATTCTGAGAAGCAGCTGATCCATGTGAGACTGCACATGTGAAGTTGCTATGGTTTGTAAAGCTCATGAAGAAAGCTATTTCACTGTTTTCTATGAAGATTACAGAAGTAATTGTCATGCTGGTTTTTGTATCTTTAAATTGGAAGTTCTTTGTGGTAGTGGGCTATTCTTTTAGCAGCACGTGTCTGCTTATTGAAAAGCTCTGCTGAACACAATATACCCACTTTGCTATGTCAATAAAGACATTATTGTTGGAATAATGAAGTTCACGGGAGCCTCTTCTGGTAGGCCTGTTTGTCAATCTGTGTTCAGTTGACTTTCTCAGTCCACCCATTCTAATTACTGCTTTTCAGTTTCCTAGAATGGGAATCTGGGAAGGGAATTTGCTACAACTGAGTTATTTAAATGGAATTTTCCAAATATAGAGTATCTCCTCCTCAAATCACAAATTCACTCCCCCGTTCCTTCCTACATGCTATAGAAGCTCTCGGTAGGCTTTTATTACGAACTGAAGGGCAGCCTTCAAGCACCCTCTATTTATGAAATGGTGAGGTCCAGTCAGTAAACTGCGTGTGTTTGGGATTATTATTCTTAATTCTAATTTCATTTGACTTCTACTGAATTTGACAGTGTGAATTCTTTCAGGAGATAACTTAAATGATGAATGTCAGATATGCTGTCAGTCATCTGGCCATTTTGGTGATTAAAGCTTGTGGGGACATTTGACTTAATTTAGGTTATTGGATGGATACCATATTCTAAATATTTTGTGTGATCAAATAACTTCATATAGAATCCATTTTTTGAAAAAGATACTCAATTGGAAGTATGAAGGAAATTGCCTTGAGAGGTAGCAGACCTATGATGTTATCCGGGTTGTTTAGTAAGGGGATAGATCTCTTTGCGATATCCCTGTGCTTGCCTTCTTGGCCAGCGACTCAGAAACAGATACTCAAAAGCTAGGGATATCTCTATGTCATATCAGCATACATTTCTCTACATATCTTCTTGGATACGGGAGCCTGCTGTCTCCTATTGTGACTTATTTATAAAGGAAACACTGGAGGCAAGTTTTCCTGCTTTATAAAATGAATGGTTCTTTTCTACTCTCTCTTCTAAAATGTTGCAAACTTTACATGGCTCATGATCCCTTTAAGCATCCATCTTATCCTAATATTTTTCTTTCCCAATCTTCTTTTCTATGCCATAATTCCTAAAATCTGTTACTGCCCTCTTTTCTCATCACCCACTCATGACATCAGTTCCTTGTATACTGGCTTCCATTCCTACTTCCCTCTCTGAGATCACTGATGGTCTCCTCATTAGCAAATCCAGTGAACTTTTGTGTGAATTTATGACTTTTTAATGTCTACATCACTTCATGTTATTGATCATTCCCCCATGGCCTTTGTATTTCTTTGTAGGAAAAATAATAGTAACAATGATTAACAAAATTATTATTAATAACAAATATAATTATAAATTATATAATATATACTTTATGATAATATGTATTATGGTTTTAATTCTTAGTGTTGTGAAGTTCTTGTTCTCCATCTACTTTCAAGTCAACTTCCTGGGTCTTCTTTAATCACTCTATGTTCTTCCGCAATCTACTTTCTGGAGGCATTTTCCAATTTACTTAGCCTGGAAATTTTAGAGTCAATTTGATTTCTTGCCCTCTCTCTTCTCCTCATGATTAGTTAGTTGACAAATCTTTTGGATCTTCCTCTGTAGTGTCTTTTACACTCACTCTTTGCTTCTCATTGCCACTCTCTAATCTAAGCCTTCATCACCCTGTGTCTGGACTTTTGCCTCCCAGTGCTCCCCTCACAGTGCAGCCTACCTGTCACTGCTGGAATAACTCTCTGTTCTATTCTGTTCTATTGTACTAGTCCACACAAAAAATAGTCTGGATCTGAACTAAAGCAGTGGTGGTAGGAGTAGAGTGGAGCTGGAATGGAGTAAGAGATATTTAGGATTCACAGGACTTTGTTACTGGTTGGGTACTGGGGACAATGGAGATGAAGGAACTGATAGAGATCTGGGCATCATTGTATAGAGGGTAGTTGAAGCTATAGGAAGACATGAGGTCACCCTGGAAAGAGAAAGCTTGGGACAAAATTTCACCTCTAAATTACAGAGACCATATTCTTTTTCTCCTGGTAATGCATTTAGAACCATTTATTCAAACAAACTCTTAACAGGATGCCAATATGTAAGGCAGATAAAGATAGAACTGCTCATGCAGAAGGCCAGACTGCTTGACCTCCCTCTCATCTCACTCCATCACTGACTGGGCTCCTGAAGCACCATAGGGAAACTGCTGCATTGTATGTGGTAGGGAAAGAGCAGGGGTGGGGACAAAGGGGAGGAAATTATATTTATTGGGCATCTCTTTTGTGCTAGGCACATACTTCTCATGAATGATTTATGATTATGGTGATCCTGGGGAAGATAGCTGGAATCAGTAAGTTCCCTTTTCCAAGATGTTAAAAATTATTGCTGGGAAAATCCTTCCAAAAGCATTTAAAGATCCTCCATTCCACTAGGAACTGGCCTATGTGCTTTTCAAATCACAAACGAACATAGAGATGTTAAACTTGTTATACAAAATCGATTGCTAGAAGATGTTTAACTCCAGAAATGTAGTATATTCATGTATGCTTTTCAGGAAAACTCTCCTGAAAATATAGACGTTCCAGGTAACTCTTGGTGATAACCCCTATGAAGGATTATTTTGCCAGATTCTGTTAGCACAACTGACAAATTCATTCTATACTCTCTTTCTCTCTCTTTTATTTTTAACAGCCATAAATGACACACCATAAACAGTTCTGAGCTACGTGTTATGCTTAATTTTCAAAAATTTTCTCTGCTCAATGTCTCTGGAGTTTTTGAGAACTGAACACCACAGAGAAATTTATTTGGCAGCTTTCAGTAAGTAAGCTGTTTATCTTCCTGGTATATATTTTAAAGATTTTTCTTAACTTTTGTCAGCGTATCCTAATAAAAATCTCTTATGTTCACAGTGCTGCTGTGATTTCCTTGGCTTTGCATTGCTTTGCTCCATCAAAATGCAGTACCAAAGTTTTAAAATGAAAATTCCTCAAAGAGTTAGACTTATTCCATGTGTTAAGTTTTAAGTAAACTATAATTTAAAGTCCTCCCTTTAAATGCATTATTTCACTTTATATCTTTGTCTCTCTTTTGTGAATACTTGATTAGACTTTTATGAATTTCCTTATGAAAATATTGTTTATAATTTTTATCAGAACAATATATTGTGTCTTTGTAAGATCTTATGATGTCAAATAAGTCATGAGCAGAGCTTCTTGGTAAATGTATTTCACACTTAGAGACTATAAGCATATAAATTGATGTACATGTACATAGCTAAAGATTTAGATTTTCAGTTTCTAAATTAACGTTTTAAGACAAGGCTTTCAGAATTTCCCTATCTGAAGAAATGCCCCTTCTATTGTGATAGGCAGCAAAACTATTTTCAAAAGAATTTTTCATGTGGAAATTTAATTACTCACATTTTGATGGGTTGTTTCGGAAACAAAATCTTTTTCATAGTAAAGAAGCACAAATTATAAGCCCACAACAATACACTAAGGGTATTAGGGCTATCTAATCAGAACAGCCAAGGATCTAAGGATTTTTTTTTTTTTTTTTCTGGTGAGATGTTTAATGGACTGCCATTGCTCTCTTCATTTCTGGGTTTATTGTGACCTGAACTAGGAAGACTTTTGTGCTTTCACCCTTTAATTTAATTAGATAATGATTTTGTAGTCAGGAGTTCCCTGGAGATAGCAAATTTATTGACACTGTGAATCAACCGCTGGATGCAATTTCATGCTGTTAATTTCATTGTTGGTGGACAGAAAGGCCACACAGAGTATGGGACAAATGTTAATTCTGCCAAAGATTAAATCCTTAGTGGTCTAGGCCCATCTTGAAAAGATGGGTGGAAAGTTTGGAATAGGAGGCCAAATACGTGAAGTCCTGCAGAGGATCAAGAATATTCAGACATTTCCAAACAGAAAGAATGACCTTCATTTCATATAGTTGAATATGTTAAGCTATTGGGTAGCTAGAAGTGAGAAGATTAAGAATTTTTCAACCTAAACTACAGTTCTAGAAATAAGAATATTTGTACATGAAAGATAATAAGCTACAGTCATTTTCTCTTATGGTGTTGGAATTTAGGATTTCTCTCCATATGGTGGCTCTTTGACTCTGACCTGGGCTTTGCTCCTTTGTATCTTTGGAAATCATTTTAGGTATTAACACCACAAATTAAGAGTATTTCTGCGTAAATACTGTTTTCAAACTTTTTTTCTTACATCAGAATCTTTTTTCACTTAAAAATTTTCACAGAACATCAATATATAAAAGTTATTTTATTAGAATACATCACTTTTTTAAGTTCAAATTTTAAGATATTTCCTTATAAAAGAATTCACTAAGAATAATGAGACTACTTTGACAAATAGTAAATTTAAAATTCGACATTATAGATAAGTTACAGTTATCAGCAACCAATTAATTTCTGTTTTTTGATTGCACAGTACCAAGAAAATAATGGTACATGCATAAGTACTTACAAAGAATAAAATGGTAACTGCTTTTTTTTCTTTAAGCACTTGCCTTGCTCTCTGAATATTCTTAACTAGGAAAACCAGAGATTTGAAGGAGAAAGAGACTCTCACTTGTAGCTAAAATAGAGTAACTGGACAAAGTATATGAAACAATGGTTTTCAGACACTGGACATCAAGCAGTACAGGATGGTGAGCCCTGAGAGACAGGAAACAAACATGATGAGGAAATAATGAACCCCGTTTACTCTGGAGAGAATTTCTAGGCTGTAGTGCTGAGAAGGGGAATCCAAAATGAGTCCAGTAGTCTCCTTGAGTTGAGGAGATGAAGCTGAGTGTCAGAAAAGCCAACAATACTAGAGTCCATAAAACAGAGTACCAGAATACAGAAAGCTGTACAGAGAGAGAGTGTCAGAGACATGCAGTGGGTCCTCCTTGAGTCTTCAGGTGAGTACTGTCAGAATATGTATGTGGGAAACCTAGCCAAGGCTAGGGAAATAACAAGCCTAAAGGAACAGAGGGAACAACCGGCACATATGGTACAGACCAGGAATAGTTCATTTCTTACAAGCCAGCATAGAAAACGTTGTAATTCTTGTAATTTATCAGAATATTACCTCAAGAATGGGGCAAGATTTGCTATAGACTAGGGATTGGCAAACTTTTTTCTGTAAAAGGCCAAATAGTAAATAGTTTGACTCTGTGTATGACATATGGTTTATTTTGATTCTTCCTCTTCTTCCTTTTCCCTTCTCCTCCTCCTCCTCTTTCTTCTTCTTCTCCTCCACCTTCTTTTTCTTCTTCTCCTTTATAACTCTTTAACAAAGCAAAAATTATTCTTCGTTCATGGGTCACACAAAAACAACCTGTGAACTGAACTTGGTCTATAGGCCATAATTTGCCAACTGCTTCCCAGATTAAAGTTGATTTTGGTCCTCCCTAATAAAACTTAAAAGAAAGCCTTGAAGGGTCAGCTTCCCAGCAATTCTACTGCATTCTAAACAAAATTCATGTTTATTTAAAGGAATACAAAAATATACAGCACCCAAGAAGGGAAAATTCACAATGCCTGTCATCCAATCAAAAATTTCTAGGCATACAAAGCAGCAGGCAAATACAATCTATAATAAGGAGAAAAATCAATTAATCAAAACTGACTCAGAAATGACCCTGAAGATAGAATTAATAGACAAGCACATTAAAACAGTTATTATAGCCATATTGTATATATTTAAAAAGCTACATAAAGATTGACTTTACTAGGTAGAGACATGAAAGATGTAAAAAAAGACTCAAAATGAATTTATAGATGTGAAATATAAGATGTCTGAGATGAAAGCTGTACTACATTAAATAAGTAGCAGATTAGAATCTGCAGAAGAAAAGATTAGTGAACTTGAAGATGCAGTAATAGAAATTATCTAAGATGAAACACAGAGAGAAAAAAGACTAACCTGCCATATCAAGACCCACCATAAGAAAGACAAAATCAGCATCACTAAGCTGCAGACAAATTTAAGCATCCTAATGTAAGTGAAATTGGACTCTCTAAATAAAGGAAAGGACATAAAAATACTTGAAGAAGTAAGGGCCAAAGTTTTTCCAATTTTGATAAAAACTGTAAATCCACAGAACCACGTTCAATGAACCCCAAGATAAAAAATCGAAAAGAAAATGATACCAAAGTATAATTTCACAAATTGCTTAAAACCTGTGATAATAAGAAAATTGCAAAAGCAGCCTAAGGAACAAACATAAAAATAACAAGGCAAGCCAGAAGATGGTGGAGCAACATCTTCAAAGTACTGAAAGAAAAGAAAATTCAACCTAGAATAAAGGAAAAAATAAAGGTTATAGCAGACATCAATGAAACAGAAAACATAAAAACATTAGAGAAAAATCATTGAAACCAAAAGTTGGTTGTTTGAGACAATCAATAAAATTGACAAGCATCTAGAAAGGTTGGTCATGCAAAAAAGAGAGGAGACACAAATATTAGGAATGAGAGCTATGATATCACTAGCATTCCTACACATATTTAAAGAATAATAAGAGAACATTATGAGAACTTTATGACCATAAATTCAACAATTTAGGAGAAATTGATAAATTTTTTGAAAAACGTAAACTACCAAATGCTCTTGAGAAGAATTATGTATCTTGAATAGCCCTATATCTATTAAAAAAATTGAATTCATAGATAAAAACCTTTCCCATAAAGAAAACTCCACACCCTCATAGATTTATATGTGAATTTTACCAAACTTTTAAAAAAGAAATGATAGCATTTATACATAAAATTTTCTAGAACATTGAAAAGGAGAGAGGCCTTCCCAACTCATTCTAGGCCAGTGTTACATTGATACTAAAATCAGACAGAGACATTCTAAACAAAGAAAACTGTAGATTTGTATAAACTAGTATTAGATCATAAATATAGATGCAAAAATTATTTAAAAAATTCTAGTAAATTGAATTAAACAATTTAAAAGGATAATACTTCATGGTCAGTTGGTTTTACCTCTGGAATGCAAGGTTAGTTTAACATAACAAAAACACCAATCAATGTAATTGACAGTATTAATAGACTCCTCTCTCTCCAAAATGATCATATCAACAGATGTAGAAAAAGCATTTGACAAAGTCCAACATCCATTCCTGAGAAAAACTCTCAGAAAACTTAGACTATAAATGAAACTTCTTTAATCTGATAAAGGGCGTCTATGAAAAACCATGGCTACTATAATACATATTAGTAAAAACTGAATGCTTTCCCTTTGATCAGGAATGAAGCAAGGATCTCCATTCTTATCAGTTCTTTGATATTTCAATACTTTCCAGTCAGCGCTAGTAAAGTCAATTTAGCAAAGATACAATATTCAAGAGCAATAAACAAAAATCAATTATGTTTCTCAATACTAGAAAAGAACTATTGGAAATTGAAAAAACTTATCATTTCAAATATCATAAAAAACATGAAATAGGGATAAATCTGACAAAAAATGTGCAAGACCCATACACAGAAATCTATGAGAAATTTCTGAGAGAAATTAAGGAAGAACCAAACAAATGGAGAGATATACTGTATTTATGAATCTAAAGACTCAAAACTGTTAAGATGCCAATTCTCCCCAAATTTATGAATTCAATGCAATCCCATTAAAAATTCTAATAATATTTTTTTTTGGTAAAAATCGACAAGCAGACTCTAAGTTTTATATGGAAATTTTACTTAGGACAGCCAAAACAACTGAAAAAGTTCAAAGTTGGGGGACAGACCCATCATAAATCTATAGTAATTAAGACAGTGTGATAATGGCATAGAGATAAATCATTAGAACAGAATGGAATATCCAGAAATAGACCTACATATATAGGATCAATTGATTTTCCACAGTTTCCAAGGCATTTCAATGGGGGAAATGACATTCTTTTTAACAAATGGTACTGGAGCAATTGGGTAGCCATGTGCAAACAAGACAAACAAACACACAAAAACAGAAATAAAAAACCTTTGACCATTAGTTACACCATATTAAAAAATTAACTGAAGTTAGTATAAGAATTGAAACTCTAAAATCTCTAGAAGAAAACATAAGGGAAAATCCTAGTGGCTTTGAGTTTGGGGAAGACTTTTTAAATGAAAAAATCAATAAATTGGATTTCATCAAAAGTAAAATTTTTTACTCCTCAGAAAATGTTGATAAAAGTGAAAGTAAAAGCCACTGACTAGGAGAAAATAATTGTAAAAAATATATCTGGCAAAGCACTCATTTCTAGTACATATAAAGAATTCTTACAACTCTCCAATAAGAAAACATCCATGTAATAAAAACAGGCAAAGATACTTACTATAGAGGATACATGAATGACATATAAACACATAAAAAGTGATCAACATCATTTGTTATTAGGGAAATTCAAATTAAGACCACACTACATACCCACTAGAATGGCTACAATTAATAAAAACCATACCAAGTGTTGGTGGGGATATGGAGCAACTGGCGCTCTCATTCACTGCTGGTGGGAATGGAAAACAGTTAAAAACATGGGCCAGCCCAGTGGCACAGAGGTTAAGTTCACAGTTCCGCTTCTCCGTGACCAGGGGTTTGCCGGTTCGGATCCCGGGTGCGGACATGGCACCGCTTGGCAAGCCATGCTGTGGTAGGCATCCCACATATAAAGTAAAGGAAGATGGGCATAGATGTTAGCTCAGGACCAGGTTTCCTCGTGAAAAAGAGAAGGATTGGCAGTAGTTAGCTCAGGGCTAATCCTCCTCAATAATAGTAAAAAAACCCCAACTTTATCACTTTCTCTTTTTTTTTAAGTGAGGAAGATTGTCCCTGAGCTAACATCTGCTGTCAATCCTCCTCTTTTTACTTGAGGAAGACTGTCCCTAAGCTAACATCTGTGCCCATCTTCCTCTATTTTGTATAGGGGATGCTGCCACAGCATGGCTTGATGAGCAGTGTGCAGGTCTGCACCCAGGATCCCAACCCGCAAACTCCAGGTCACCAAAGTGAAGTGCATGAACTTAACCACTACACTGCTGGGACAGCCCCATCATTTTCTTAAAAGGTTAAACATGAAAGTGCTATGTGACTGAGTCATTCCACTCCTAGGTACTTACCAAATGAAATATATATCCACTCAAAGATTTGCATGTAAATATTCATAGCAACTTTATTTATGATAACCAAAAACTGGAAACAACCAAATGTCCATTAACAGGGAATGGATAACCAAATTGTGGTATATACATACAATGGAATATATATTAGCAATTAAAAGGAAATTGTCAGAGGTGGGAGAAATGAGTGAAGGTGGTCAAAGGGTACAAACTGCCAGTTATAAAATAAATAAGTCTTGGGGATACAATACACAGCATTGTGACTATAATTAATACTACTGTATTGCGTATTTGAAAGCTGCTAAGAGAGCAGAACTTAAAAGTTCTCATCACAAGAAAAAGGTTTTTTTTGCAACTGTGTAAGGTGACATGTTAACTAGACTTATTGTGGTGATCATTTTGCAATATATACAAATATTGAATCATTATGTTGTACATCTGAAACTAATATAATATTAAATATTGAGGTCAATTATACCTCAATAAAAATAAATAATAATAACAATAAAGATATGAGATATATGTGCAATGGCCTGGATGAATTTCAAAATAATTATGCTGTGAAAAAATTCAGAGAAAAGAGCACATATGTATGATATTTATATAAAACTCTAGGAAATGCAAGCTAATCTCGAGTGATCAAAAGCAGATTGGGGGTTGCCTGGGCACTGTGGGGAGGCACAGGAGGAGGACTGCACAAGTATGTAAACACAGTTTTGGTAGTGATGGATATGTTCATTGTCCTACTGATGGTGCTGGCTTCATGAGTGTATGCATACGTCGAAACTTATCGAATTTTATATTTTAGATACATAGAATTTATCGTATAGAGATTATACTCCATAAAGCTGTTAAAAAGAAGAAATAATTGTGAATTTTTTGAGGCTGAATCACTAGCAGTATTAATGGAATACTCCCCTCTTTAACATAAGCATAAGAGTCAGATAAGAAGCAGCCAAAATCTATAACACTCCATCTTAATGCATTCACTTGGCATTGTAAAATTGCATATTATGCATTGATGAGGGCAGATACACCCATATTATTGCAGAGTACTTGTACAAAAATTTTTACAAGTGTGGAAATGTATAGGATTGTATTTTTAGAAAAAGCATTGTATTTACTCAAGGAAAATGGAAACATATGCCCACAACAGATTCCTTCTCAAATATTCATAGATGCTGTATTCATAATAGCTCCAACTGGTGAATGGATAAACTAATAGTGATATATTCAGACAATGAAATACTACTCAGCATTAAATAAATGAACTACTGATGCATGCAACAATAAGCATGAATCTCAAAAATATTTTGCTAAGTGAAAGAAGTTAGACACAGATACTACATTCTGTATAATTCCACGTATACGAAATTCCAGAAAAGGCAAATCAGTAGTGCAAGCAAATTAGTGGTTGGTAAGGGCCAGAGGGTAGGAGTAGGGTTGACTGTAAAGGGGTACAAGGAAAGTTTGGAAGGTAGTGGAAACATTCTACATCATGATTGTTGTGGTGGTAACATGACTGTGTAGGTTTGTTAAAACATATCAAATTGTTCACTTAAAAATGGTGAATTTAATTGTGTATACATAAGACCTCAATGAAGTGGACAGAAAAAGGACATAAATTCTATATTTAAAACAAATACTATATATGCATAGAAAGAGTGGAAGAGGCTATGGTATGAGATTCAATGAAGTCTACAATATTGTACAATACAATATACAATGAACTCTACAATAAAAACTCACAAGCTTATTGAAGATACACTCTCATCAGCATGAGCAACCCAACTCACAGATATAAATTTTACAACTAGCCTTAGCATCCTGGTGAGGAGAATTCTTCATATATTTAGGAGCTCTTTTGACTTGAATGTCATTTCAGACATTCTTTGGATGAATCCAAATATCAGAAGCTGAAAAGTTGAATAGACACTTTATCTATTAATAGAACTAAGGAACCAGATATAGGTGCTTCACATTCAAGGTAGATAGGTTCTCCAGGGTCTTCCTAATGGGGTGACCCAGCCGTATCTGTAAAATAGAGAGGAAGGTTGTAGAAGTGGCGAAAGCCAAGGGAAAGAAGGTTAGGTGGTGACATAGTGATCTTTTCTTACTCCTAGTCTCATTCAACATGGTGAGGGGAACATAGATTGGCACCGAGATTGTTAAAATATATATACAGGGGGTCTAGGAATATGTTGGTCCTTTGGGAGATGAGTAGAGGAGACATAAAGAAGCCGTGTAGGTTCTGTTCATATGATATTCTCCTTTACTTCAAAACAGCATATATTGTTTTGTTGGCACAAAGGCTAGTGTACCGAAGTGGGAAGTGATAGGAGATGAGTTCAGAAAGATAGGCAGGGGTCAGACCATATAGGGCCTTTTAGGCTACATAAGGAGTTTGGATTTTTTCTGAGTTTGATGGGAAGGCAGTCTTTGCAAAACTCATGTTGGCTATTATCTGGAAACTTGAACAAAAAACAGGTTTCTCTACTGAGAATGCACTCAGCTGAAAACAACAGAGAACCCTGCAAACAGTGCCTGAAGCAAGCCAGGGTTTTCTTTGTCTCACACAATAAGAACGCTGAGAGTAGGTTGTGAGTCCAAGTCTGGATCAGTGATATTGTCAAGCATCCAGGCTTCTTTCACTTTCCTGTGTACCATCTCAGCATGTGGCTTTTATCTCTTGGTCGCAATATGGCTGTTTCACTTCTGGATATCGTGACCATATTCCTGGAAGGGAGAAGGAGAGCAAAGGGCTGAAAGAGTGTGGTTATTAGTCTGTCCTTTCGAAAAAGCTCTCTTGGAAGATCTACTCAGGATTATTCTGATCATTTCTCTTTGGCCAGAGCTGGGTCAAAAGGCTACTTTTAGGTACTAGGGCAGCTCAGAAGGTGAGTATTGAGCTGCTTACTTTCTATTCCTGAACAAAATCAGGATTCCATTAGTAATAAAGAAGGGCGGAAAGGACATTGCATGGACAACAAGCAGTGTCTACCACAGGGGGAAAGACTGGAAACAAGGTGTCATGTTTGTAGGCTATTTCAGGAACTACGGTACGAGATGATGCAGTTTGGACTAGGGTGATAGAGATAGTGATAGTGGCAAATGGTCAGATTTATGATATTAAAAAAAAAGCCAACAAAACCTTGATAATGGATTTGATGTGAGATTACAGAGGTATTGAGTAGTCAAAGATAACTTCCACATGTTTGTCCTGCTTAACAAGTATAAAGGGATATCATTTACTGACATAGTGAAGACTGGGGGAGGAGCAGACTTGGAAGGAAAAAAATCTAGAATTCTCTGTAACTTAGGCAGAGATATCACATTGCTAATGTCAGAGGTAGAAGTGCTTTCGCTGACTATTTAGCAGATCTGTTGTGGCAGATATTTAGAGAGAAGACTGGTGATAGACATAATTGTTGAACTTTTCAAGCTCCCTAATATGTCACCTCACACAAAGCATCAGCCAGCTGCAGCAAAGAGGTCAGTCTTTGATACTCTGGGGACCATGAGTCAAATGAATTCTCTGACTCATTATGGTTTTTGCTGTAACTAGGCTTTTAAAGTAAGAAAGAAACCACTCAGGCTTGGGGCCTGGGTGATTTTCTCTAAATTATGTAGGCCACTGTGTTTCTGAAGAAACACAGAACAAATTGGAATATGGGAGGAGAATATGCATGGTCTCTATAGCTATGGGAATGGGTATTTTCATTTTAAAGAGGACTTAAGAGTGAGTAATTAAAATGTGAAATAATGCAATAAAACTCTGCAATTAATCTTGTTGGATGCTGCTTCCATCACATTACCATGGTATCACAGTGCCCTTAGGAATATTAATATACAATTCCTCTTAATCCTGAGTGAAGTCCCAACTTCTTGGCCAGCTTTTCAAAATCCTCCAGGATATGGTCCCATCCAACCACATTTTTTCCTGTGAGTTGTTTCTCCTACTGCTCTGTTCTCCAGCCCCTGTAAATGTATTCATCAGTGGACCTAAGGACCACATCCTATACAGACCTGATGTGGTCAGGAGGTGGATCAGCAGCTTTAGCACCATCATCAGATAGGGATTAGAATTAAGTCCTATAGCCCACCACACCCGAAGATCTGGGACACCCAGAGAAGCCCTCTAGACTTCTTTAATAATCCTTGAGGCACAGCATTGCGTCTTGGACTGGGCTTCTACCTCCACCCCACACCATATGTTAGCCAGTTATTTTGCATGATACCATTGTTTCCTTGGAGGATTGGGGATGCTGCTCTCATCTCCAATCCACATATTTCTTCCCACTTCTGTTACCTTGGAGAGCTGCATTATGCTTCCTTTAGTCTGAGCTACAGGCTTCTGGTTTTTTTCTTCCTGTTGTAAACGAATAGGTCTCCCAGAACCACAAACAATTCCCACTCATGTAACTACCTAGAGACTCTTGTCACTATGCCCTGTCCCGTGGATTGATTCTAGTTCTGAGGTCTGCCTCAACAATGTGCAAGTTTGTTTTGCTCTTACACTCTGTGTTGCAAACTCTTTTTAAGGCTTTGTAACATCTCTCTTCTCCCATCTCCTGTTTTAGCACTGCTGTTCCAACCTGGCTTATCCTCTCACCTGATATGGCCATTCCCTCCTCAGTGATTTTTTTCCCTTGCTACTCACTTGATCTGGAAAGGGCTTCCTTTTCTTTCTGTACTCCAGACCCTACATACCCAAGGAGGTCCAGCTCAAGTTCCAGTATTTTGAAACCTTTCTCAATTTCTAGCCTCAAATTATTGCTTCTTCTGTCTGACCTCTTCTGATAGTTGTGTGCTTTAATCATGGATCCATTTTTTAACTGTTTGATGAGTACATATATCTCTATTACTCAATAATGAACACTTGTGACCATAAAATAAAATGTGTGTTTAAATAAATTTGAACTGAGGTAAAACTTCCCAAGTGGAATTTGGGATTTTCTTCATCCAAACTGCATCTTACCCACCACCTACATTTTCTCTGTACTTTCTCTCTTTACCAGATTATTTCTCTATTTAAAAAAGTACCATTGAAATCTTTGTGACTTTGGGTTAGGCAATGGTTTCTTAGATGTGACACCAAAACACAAGCAACAAAAGAAAAATTAAATCAACTGGGCATCATCAAAATTAAAAACTTTGTGCTTCAAAGAACACCACCAAGAAAGTGAAAAGATAATTCACAAAATGGGAGAAAATTTTTGCAAATTATATATCTGATAAAGGACTTATATCTAGAATGTATAAAAAACTCTCACAACTCTATAATAAAAAGACAACTCATTTAAAAAATGGACAAATGATCTGACTGAACATTTCTCCAAAGAAGGTATACAAATGGTCAATAAGTGCATGCAAAGATGCTCGACATCATTAGCCATCAGGGAAATGCAAATCAAAGCTACAATTAAATATCACTTCACATCCACTAAAATGGTTGTAATAAAAAGAGACAATAACAAGTATTGGCAAGAATGCGGAGAAATCAGAACCTTCATACATTGCTAGTGGGAATGCAACATGGTACAACTGCTTTGAAAAACAGTTTGGCAGTTCCTCCAACGTTTAAACATAGTTACCATATAATCTAGAAGTTCTACTCCTAGGCATATACCCATGAGAAATATGTTTGTATAAACACCTTACATGAATATTCACAGCATCATTATTCATAATAACCCAAAAGTGGAAACAACCCAAATGTCCATCAACTGATGAATGCACAAAGTGTGATATATCTATATAATAGAATATTATTTGACAATAAAAAGAAGTGAAGTACTAATTCATGCTACAACATAGATTAACCTTGAAAACATTATGCTAAGTGAAAGAAGGCAGTCACAAAGGAGCACATATTGTATGCTTCCATTTATATGAAATGTTAGAATAGGCAAATCTATAGAGGCAGAAAGTAGTGGTAGCCTAGGCCTGGAGGAGATGAGGTGATTGGGTGAGTGATAGCTAAGGGGTATGGGACATTTTTTTGGATAATAAAATATTCTAAAATTGATTGTGGTGATGGACGCACAACTCCGTCAATATATTAAAAGACAATGAAGTGTATAGTTTAAAAAGATGAATTGTATGGTATATGAATTATATCTCAATCAAGCTGTTTTAAGAAAAAAACCCCAAATCTCCATCCTACCATTAAAGAGATTCAGCTATTCCCCGCCCGCCTCCCCAACACAAAAGACGACATTGAGTATTTCTCAGCAGTGGATGCTGAGATCCACTATTCAGACTCACTCTTTAAAGAATGAAGGATTTACTCTCCCAAATGCCAAGACTGTTGACTGCTGATGACTCAGCTGAATCTCTTTCTCGGAATTGCCTTCAGTTGAAGAAACTACTCCTTGAAGGTGTACCTCATCCTAACCACATTCTACATCCAATGTGTGGGTCCAAAGGCCTGATCCCCTTGCCTTAAATCAAGACATCTCTGAAGGGTCATCTCAGCTCCAGAGCTACGCATGGGATCATTTGTAACTGCATCACAGTTCAATGTTTCCCTTACTCTTTTATAGGTATTGTTCTATACAGAACTCCCCAATAAACCTTCTCCATACAAATCTCCATCTCACAGTCTTTCCCAGGGAGCTCAACTCAAAAACACCCAACATTGAATGATTGTGACCTATTCTTACCTTCTTTAATACAAGTGGTTAATACAACAGTAACATAGTAGGGGCTCAAAATTTTTGATGAATTGAATTCTTCTCCAGAGATTGACTTGTTTGCTATTTCTGTGGAGAATGGCTTTACAGACAAAAGCTGTTTATCTTCTCCTTGATCCCTGAAAGTAGTTATTTCCTGTGGTTCAGTCCTCTGACCTCTCGTTTTGTTCTGTACTTTTGGCAAACCCAGCCCTTTCCACAATTTCAGTTACCAAATATATCTTTCTGTTAGTGAATGTCAAATCCTCACCAGTCTGCTAGTCATCTCCACTTGCCTGTCCTGTGAATTCCTAATTAAGATCGAATGCTAGCCTGTGCTGTACCTATGAGTTGGCAGAACTGAGTGGCAGAGAGGGCGGAGATGAAACATTCTTAGTGAACCCCTTAGAACTCTAAGGACAGAGCAGAATAGAAGTAAAATGTGAAAAGTACCTGGAAGCTTGTGAGAAGGAGGTTGAGCAAGAGAGGAAATGTAGGCATGTTGAACCAATTATAGAAGAGGTAGCCAGGACTTGCAATTTAGGACTGAGAGGTGGGCACACTGTAATCAGAGCAGTTAGAAATTGTGACTTGAAGCTTGAGCAGCTCCTATGAAGCAGCCAAGGTATTTATCCCTGAAAGTGTCAACTTTGGTTAATGTCACTACAACCTCTAACTCAACAGACTAAAACAAAACTCACTTTCCTATTTTAACTTGATACCCCTAAATATCCAATTGTCAATTACTGGTCCCACTCTTGCTCTGGTCACTCATGCTTGAAATATTCAAGAAATCTATGACTCTTTCAGAGATATTACCCCTCATATCCAGAAAATCTCACTATCTTTGTGAATCTTATTCTTCCTCCAATTCAGTAGAACTGAGTTATAGTGAATGCTGCTTTATTGTCTATAACTGATTTTTGAGATTCATTATGATATTTATTGAGCACTTACCATGTACCAGAAAACATTCTTTGTACTCGGAAACATTCTTTGCAATGAGGAATGACATGGTACATGGCCTTCAGCTTACAGTCTAAAGGAGAAGACAGATGTTAATAAAATAATTACATAAATCAATGTAAAATTGCAAGTGTGACAAGCGCTAGTAGGAAGATTTTGATCTAGTCAGGGATGGCAGGAAAGAAGTTCTTGAGAATATGAAGATATGAAGACACATCTATAGGACATAAGATAAATTGGCATTGATTATACAAGGAAGGGACACAAGGATATTCTCAACAGAGGGACAGATTGTGTGAAGACTCTTGTTGGGAGGGAACACGGGAAAATGAGGGAATTAAAGGAGGGAAGCATGGCTAGAGCATAGAAATTGTATGAGCTGTTGCCAGACAACAAGGGGTCAGGAGCACATAAGCCATAGTAAGGGATTCTGTCTTTCTTCCAAGAGCACCATTAACATTCCTAGGCTGAGATGTGGCATGATTGTTGTTCATATTGTACAGATCACTGGCTGCTGTGTGAGGCTGGACTGGGGAGGGTGGTAAGACTGGATGGTGGTAGAACACTTTGGAAGCTACTGTAGTTGTTCACATGAGAGATGAGGGTACCATGGCATCCTATGGCCATGGTCAAGATGCAAAGGAATGGACATATTTGAAATACTTGTAAGAGATTAAGTAGCCATGATTTTGTGATGGATTCAGGGAGAGAGGAAAGTATCAAAAGATGATTCTGAGGTAGCTGACTTTTGCCTTTGAATAAATTGTGGTAGCATTCAGTGACATAGAGAACATCGAAAATTAAACCTAGATTTTTGGGAAAGATTATGAGCTAATTTTTGAGATGCTGAGTTTGGGGTGTTTTTAGGACTTCCAAAGGAGATGGTCAAGGAGAGATGCTGATCAGATAGGCAGTTGGACATGCAAATCTGGAACTCAGAGAAGAGGTGTGATCTCGACATATAAGGGGTTCGTTAGGCTATGAGTGACAACTGACACCTTGGTGTATTTTTGCCTAAGAGGAGAGTGAGGAGAGGAGAAGGCCTAAGACTGAGACTTGAGGAACTCTAGGATGGTCAGGCAGAAGGCAGAACATAAAGTAGAAGGAAAAACAGGTGAGCCTTCCATCACAGAAGCCGAGGAGAGCCCACTGAGTGCTAAACAATGTAACCAAGCAAGACGACTGGTTAGAGAAAAAAATATGATTTTTATTCAGTGATATGAACGATATTGATAATCTTAGAGCTGTTGTTTTTGGAACAATTGGAGCTAAGACAGATGAGAGAGTGAAAGCATAGGTTGTGGTTGAGGAAGCATGTAAACTCTTTTGAGAAGTTTCTCCACGTATGGGAAGAGAGAGATAAGGGCTTCAGATGGAGAGAATGAAGTGTGAATGATGGATTTTTTCTTAGACAGTTTAGATATAGCCCTATGAAACATTTCAAGAAATATAGAAAGAAAGAAAGGTATCAGAAGTACAAAGGATGGTTTATGTAGTTATTAAAATGAATAAAGAAGATCTATATGTACTGAAAGGAAACAATCTCCAAGATATATTTTTAAGAAAAACAGTAATGTGCAGAACAGTATTATAGATAGTACCATTTGCATATAACTTGTATATCCATATTTCTAGGTGGGTGGACATTTATATTGCTTCCAAACTTTTTTTAAAGCTATAAACAGTTTTGCACTGAATACCCTTGTCCATATCTTTGCGAATATAAGTGTGCATATCTGTAAGACAGATTCCTAGAAGTGGAATTGGTGGTATATTGATGTGCATTTAAAATTTCATAGATGTCAATTTTTCCTCCAGAGAAAACTGTCATATTTAGTTGCAAATTTCTAACTTAATTGTTCACGTCTTATTTGAGGTGGCTTGCAGGGAATTATTTTTGTTGCACTGAAATGTTGAAGCTTACTTCATAAAGTAATGTTTATGGGTTTTGTATATTACCTTCCTCTGAAATAGTTTTAAAGATATTTTATCTTCTGGTAAATTTATAGTTTTTACTTTTATGTTTCAACAGTTGATCTATTATAATGTATCTTAGTATAAAGAGTGAGGTAGGGATACAACATATTTTTTTCACATGGCTAGCCAGTTTTTCCAATACCATTTATTGAATAATTCTACTCTTCCTACTAATTTGAAATTCCACTTTATTGAATTATAAACAACTGAAACTGGGCCTATTTCTGGACTGTCCATACTTTTCCACTATCAAACCATTTTGATTAATTTGTTTTATATTTTCATATCTTATGACTTTAAATCCTATGATGATTTTTTTCTTTTCTAGTTCTTTCCTAAGTTTTTTCATCTTACTAGGAAAAAAAGCCCTGCTTTGGTCTTCTTATTTCTTCCTTGAGTCCTTCTATCTAGGTGTTGAACTATTATTTCATAGTGGCCGTTTTTGATATTTCAATTTGCTAAATAATAGTTGGCAGGATGTTCACCTGTTTCATGGGAAAATTTTTCTGGTGTGCATTCTTAGTCTACCTTCTATTTATCCATGTTTCTTTCCTCCTTTTTCCTTTAGCATTTTAACATAGATTTTATGTGTCCTTTCTCAACATCCTTTTGTACACAGGTCAAATTTTTACTGTAATGCTGGTTTAATACTGTGGTGTGTCCCATCTATTTTGCTTTCTCATTCTTTGTTGTTTTCAGTTGGTTTTAGAGGGAGACAGCCACTGATGTCTTTGTATGCTGTCTTAAAGCTGGGAGTCCTCTGATTTTTATCTTTTGAGGTTACTTTTGGTTTCCCTTGAGCTTTATAGATTTAGGGACTTGTCTGGGAAGGTTTTCAGGAACTTATGGTGATCTGCATGGTTCTGTCACTGGGCAAGTATTTGAATAGCTGCAAGATTATGGAGTAAGCCAGAGTTTGCTGGTTCACTTTTTCTGTTTTGGTCTAATACTAATAAATATCTTAAAAAACTGATTAGGGGCCAGCCCTGTGGCCTGGTGGTTAAGTTTGGTGTGCTCCACTTAGACTGCCTGGGTTTGCGGGTTCAGATCCTGGGCATGGACCTACACCACTTGTCAGCCCTACTGTGGTGGCAAACCACATACAAAATAGAGGAAGATTGGCAGCAGATGTTAGCCCAGGGTGAATCTTCCTCAGTGAAAATAAAACCCCAAAACTGATTACTGTAAAATGCATCTATACCAAGTCTTCCATCATGGGAGTTATTCAGAATTCACAATCAAATTCCAGGTCCTCTGGGAAAAAATATGGGACAGATGTGAAAAGCATTTAGGATCTAGGGATATCGCCCAGGTAGGGAAGACATAAGAATACAATAAGGAAACAGCCTAGAGAATTTTACTATACCATTATTTTTAATGTAAACTTTTGGAGACTTATCAAATGAAAGAGTGGGATCAATTTATTCTTAGGTTTAATTGTTTTGGAAATTACTTCCCCAAGGTCTATTTCCTCTGCCCTATGGTTTCAGTATTAGATAATATGAGACCCACACAAAGCAACCACTGAGATTCTTAATCTTTTTTTTTATATTTTATTTATTTATCTATTTATTTTGTTTAATATATCTCTTTTCTTTCTTTTTCTTTCTTTCTTTCTTTCTTTCTTTCTTTCTTTCTTTCTTTCTTTCTTTCTTTCTTTCTTTCTTTTTCTTCTTTAGAAGGGATCTGATTAAATTTTTTTTTCGGATGTACATCATATTTCAAATTCTGTATACATTACATCGTGTTCACCACCCGAACACTAATTATAGTGCCTCCCCTCACATGTGACCCTAATTACCTTTTTTGCCCTCCCCCCTCCCCCCTTCCCCAATGGTAACCACCAGTCCAATCTCCAATGCTATGTGTGTTTTTTTTTGTTTTGTTTTTATCTTGTACTTATGAGTGAGATCATATGGTATTTGACTTTCTCCCTCTGACTTATTTCACTCAGCATAATACCCTCTAGGTCCATCCATGTTGTCACAAATGGCCAGATTTCGTCATTTCTTATGGCTGAGTAGTAGTCCATCGTGTATAAATACCACATCTTCTTTATCCATTCGTCCCTTGATGGGCACCTAGGTTGCTTCCAAGTCTTTGCTATTGTGTATAATGGCGCAATGAACATAGGGATGCAAGTGTCTTTATGCCTTTGTGTTTTCAAGTTCTTTGGATAAATACCCAGCAATGGAATAGCTGGATCATATGGTAGATCTATCCTTAATTTTCTGAGCAGTCTCCAAACTGCTTTCCATAGTGGCTGCACCAGTTTGCACTGCCACCAGCAGTGAACAAGGGTTCCCTTCTCTCCACACCCTCTCCAACATTTGTTGTTTCCTGTCTTGTTAATTATAGCCATTCTGACTGGAGTGAGGTGATACCTCATTGTAGTTTTGATTTGCATTTCCCTGATAGCTAATGATGTTGAGCATCTTTTCATATGCCTGTTGGCCATCTGTATATCTTCTATGGAGAAATCTCTGTTCAGATATTTTGCCCATTTTCTAATTGGATTGTTGGTTTTTTTGTTGTTGAGCTGTATGAGTTCTTTGTATATTTTGGATATTAACCCCTTATCTGATATGTGGTTTGCAAATATCTTCGCCCAATTGTTAGGTTGTCTTTTCCTTTTGTTGATGGTTTCCTTTGCAGTGCAGAAACTTTTTAGTTTGATGTAGTCCCATTTGTTCATTTTTTCTTTTGTTTCCCTTGCCCAGTCAGACATGGGACTTGAAATATGCTGCTCAGACCAATGTCATAGAGCATACTGCCTATGTTTTCTTCTAGAAGTCTCATGGTTTCAGGTTTTACATTCAAGTCTTTAATCCATTTTGAGTTGATTTTTGTGCATGGTGTAAGGGAATGGTCTACTTTCATTCTTTTGCATGTGGCTGTCCAGTTTTTCCAACACCATTTATTGAAGAGACTCTCCTTTCTCCATCATATGCTCTTGGCTCCCTTGTCAAATATTATCTGTCCACAAACGTGTGGGTTTACTTCTGGGGTCTCAATTTTGTTCCATTGATCTGTGTGTCTGTTTTTGTGCCAGTACCATGCTGTTTTGGTTACTATGGCATTGTAGTATAATTTGAAATCAGGGAGTGTGATACCTCCAGCTTTGTTCTTTTTTCTCAGGAATCCTTTGGCTATTCGGGGTCTTTTGTTGTTCCATATCAATTTTAGGATTCTTTGTTCTACTTCTGTAAAAAATGTTGTTGGAATTTTGATAGGGATTGCGTTGAATTTATAGATTGCTTTAGGAAGTATGGACATTTTAACAATGTTAATTCTTCCAATCCAAGAGCACAGAATATCTTTCCATTTCTTTGTGTCTTCTTTGATTTCTTTCAACAATGTTTTATAGTTTTCGGTGTACAGATCTTTCACCTCTTTGGTTAAGTTTATTCCTAGGTATTTTATTCTTTTTGTTGCAATTGTAAATGGGATTGTATTCTTAATTTCTCTTTCTGCTACTTCATTGTTAGTGTATAGAAACACAACCTATTTTTGTACATTGATTGTGTATCCAGCAACTTGACTGTATTTTTTATTGTTTCTAAAAGTTTTTTAGTGGACTCTTTAGGCTTTTCTAGATATAGAATCATGTCATCTGCAAAGAGTGACAGTTTCACTTCTTCTTTTCCACTGTGGATCCCTTTTATTTCTTTTTCTTGCCTGATTGCTCTGGCTAGGACTTCCAATACTATGTTAAATAAGAGTGGTGACAGTGGGCATCCTTGTCTGGTTCCTGTTCTTAGAGGGATAGCTTTCAGTTTTCCTGCATTGAGAATGATATTCGCTGTGGGTTTGTCATATATGGCCTTTATTATGTTGAGGTATTTTCCTTCTATACCCATTTTATTTAGAGTTTTTATCATAAATGGATGCTGTATCTTGTCAAATGCTTTCTCTGCATCTATTGAGATGATCATGTGATTTTTATTCTTCATTTTGTTAATGTGGTGTATCACGTTGATAGATTTATGGATGTTGAACCATCCCTGCATCTCTGGAATGAAACCCACTTGATCATGATGTATGATCATTTTAATGTATTGTTGTATTTGATTTGCTAGAATTTTGTTGAGGATTTTTGCATCGATGTTCATCAGTGATATTGGCCTGTAACTTTCTTTTTTTGTGTTGTCTTTGTCTGGTTTTGGTATCAGGATAATATTTGCTTCGTAGAAGGAGTTAGGAAGCCTCCCCACCTCTTCAATTTTTTGGAAGAGTTTGAGAAGGATAGTTATTAAGTCTTCTTTGAATGTTTGGTAGAATTCACCAGGGAAGCCATCTGGTCCTGGACTTTTATTTTTTGGGAGGTTTTTAATTGCTGTTTCGATCTCCTTACTGGTGATAAGTCTATTCAAATTTTCTACTTCTTCTTGGTCCAGTTTTGGAAGGTTGTATGTTTCTAAGAATTTATCCATTTCTTCCAGATTATCCAATTTGTTGGCGTATAGCTTTTCATAGTATTCTCTTATTATCTTTTGTATTTCTGAGGTGTCTGTTGTAATTTCTCCTCTTTCATTTCTGATTTTATTTATTTGAGCCTTCTCTCTTTTTTTCTTGGTGAGTCTAGCTAAGCGTTTGTCAATTTTGTTTATCTTTTCGAAGAACCAGCTCTTGGTTTCATTAATTTTTTCTATTATTTTCAGTCTCTATTTCATTTATTTCTGCTCTGATTTTTATTATTTCCTTCCTTCTGCTGATTTTGGGCTTTGTTTGTTGTTCTTTTTCCAGTACCTTTAGGTGTACTTTTAGATTGTCTATTTGGGATTTCTCTTCTTTGTTGAGGTAGGCCTGAATTGCTATAAACTTCCCTCGTAGAACCGCCTTTGCTGTATCCCACAGATTTTGGCATGTCGTGTTTTCATTTTCATTTGTCTCCAGGAATTCTTTTATTTCTTTTTTGATTTCTTCATTGACCCAATCATTGTTCAGTAGCATTTTGTTCAATCTCCACATTTTTGTGGCTTTTCTAGTTTTCTTTCTGTAGTTGATTTCTAGTTTCATACCTTTGTGGTCAGAAAAGATGCATGGTATTATTTCCATCTTCTTAAATTTATTGAGACTTGTTTTGTGGCCTAATATGTGATCAATCCTGGAGAATGTTCCATGGGCATTTGAAAAGAATGTGTATTCTGTGGTTTTTGGATGAAATGTTCTGTATATATCTACTAAGTTCATGTGGTCTAATGTGTCCTTTAAGGCGAGTGTTTCCTTATTGATCTTCTGTTTGGATGATCTATCCATTGGTGTCAGTAGAGTGTTAAAGTCCCCTACTATTATTGTGTTACTGTCTATTTCTCCTCTTATGTCTCTTAATTGCTTTATATATTTAGGTGCTCCTATGTTGGGTGCGTAGGTATTTACAAGTGTTATATTTTCTTGTTGGATTGTTCCCTTGATCATTATGTAGTGCGCATCTTTGTCTCTTATTACAGTTTTTGATTTAAAGTCTATTTTGTCTGATATAAGTATTGCTACCCCCGCTTTCTTTTCTTTGCCATTTGCAAGGAATATCTTTTCCCATCCTTTCACTTTCAGTTTGTGAGTGTCTGTAGGTCTGAAGTGTGTCTCTTGTATGCAGCATATACATGGATCTTGTTTTTTTATCCAGTTGGCCACCCTATGGCATTTGAGTGGAGCATTTAGTCCATTGACATTTAAAGTAGCTATTGATAAATATGTATTTATTGCCATTTTGTCACTTTTTCTTTTTTTTGGGTGTTTTAGTAGTTCTTCTCAGTTCCTTTCTTTTTCTCTTGCTCTCATCACATGTGGTTTGATGGCTATCTTTAGTAATATGTTTGATTTCTTTTGTCTTACTTTTTTTCCTGCTTGTTATAGGTTTCTGGTTTGTGGTTACCATGAGGATCCTATTTAATATACTATGCATATAACAGTCTATATTGAGTAGATAGACTCTTTAGCTTGACGTCTTTCTAAAAGCTCTACTTTTTCACTCCCCTCCTCCCACATTTTATGTTTTTCACATCATATATAGTCTTTTGTTTACTGTGTGTCTATCCATTACCCTCTTATCATTGAAATAGGTGATTTTAGTACATTTGTCTTTTAACCTTCACATTATCTTCACAGGTAGTTGATCTGCTGCCTTTACTATACTTTTACCTTACAAGTGATTTTATTGCCTGTTTTTTCTTGTTATTGTTTTGAGTTTTTTTGATAATTTTTTTCTTTTATCTCTATTTGTGGTCATTGCTTTCCCATTTAAATAAGTCCCTTCAGCATTTCTTCTAGAACTGGTTTCTTGGTGATAAATTAATTTTTGCTTGTCTGGGAAGCTCTTTATCTCTCCTTCCATTCTGAATGACAGCCTTGATGGATAGAGTATTCTTGGTTGTAGGTTTTTTCCTTTTAGCACTTCAAATATGTCATGCCATTCTCTTCTCGCCTGTAGGGTCTCGACTGAGAAGTCTGCTGACAGCCTGATGTCACTTGTGGCCTTTCTCTTGCTGCTTTGAGGATTCTCTCTTTGTCTTTAATTTTAGACATTTTGATTATAATATGTCTTGGTGTGGGCCTCTTTGGGCTTCTCTTGTTTGGAGCTCTCTGTGCTTCCTCAACTTGGATGTCTGTTTCCTTCCTCAGGTGAGGAAAATTTTCCTCTATTATTTCAACAAATACATTTTCTGCCCCTTTGTCTCTCTCTTCTCCTTCTGGAACCCCTATAATTCGAATGTTAGCATGCTTGATATTGTCCCAGAGTTCCCTTACACTGTTCTCATTCTGCCTAATTCTTTTTTCTCTTTTCTGTTCTGCTTGGGTGATTTCCGCTAATCTTTCGTCTAGCTCGCTGAGCCGTTCTTCTGCTTCCTCTACTCTGCTATTGAGTCCCTCTAGTGAATTTCTCATTTAGAGTATTGTATTCTTCATTTCTGATTGGTTCTTTTTTATATCTTCCGGTTCTTTGCTGATGTGCTCACTGTGTTCATCCATTCTTCTCCACATATCTGTGAGCATCCTCATTATATTTTGTTTGAATTCTTTGTCAAGGAGGTCGCTGGTTTCTGTTTCACTTAGTTCTTTTTCTGGTGTTTTGTAGTGTTCCCTTGCTTGGAAAGTATTCCTTTGCCTCCTCATTATGCCTCTTTCTCTGTGCTATTTTCTTTGTACTAGGTGAGTTGGCTATGTCTTCTGATCTTGGAGAAGTGGCCTTATGTATGAGATGCCTTATGAGGCCCGAGATTCTTAATCTTATCAAGAAGAAGAAAATAAACTATGAGTTTAACAGCTGACTGAGAGATGTGGGCAAACATTGGGTCTTTCCTTAACAACCCTTCCTAGTTATAGAATTATTTTAAGAAATCATCCTTTAGGGTGGATGAACGAGTGCTAAGAAAATATATCTCTACCTGGTTGCCACAGGTAAGAATTTATGTTATGTTCCACAATCATTTATATATATTCAATGTTTGTTATTAGTAAAAGCAACTAGTCAAATAACTTAATGTGTATTGGCTAAAATGAAACTTTTCACTTTTTTCACTTTAGTGAAATAGTGAAATGAAAGAAAATAGTTTTATATTTTTTTCCTGAGGAATTGGCTATAGTGAAACAGCAAAAATGATAGGCATACTGAGTAGACTCACTTACATTTTAAGAATTTTAAACTGGTTCATGAAAATCTACTTTTTATTAAAATGCTAAATTGTTTTTTAAAATGCAAATATTTAGTTGACAGACATTTTGTAGGTATTATTTCTTATTGTTCAAGTCAATATATTAAAAGTGGTACAAAAGTAACCGTGACAACATCCAGATCAAGAAAACATATGTGCCTCAACACATGAGTAAATTCAAGAATTTTATTTTCTGTTGCAAAATGAGTTAAACACCTGTTTTCCAGACAGCATGTTTTCCAGAATGCAAAATTTTCACTTTGGACTTTCTTTCCACCATGTGTAGCAACACAATGACTTTATTACATCCCAAATAAGGTTAAAAAATGTTTTCTGGCTTTTAAAAATGTGTGGCTTGTTCATCTTTCTTTCATTTTTGTTGTATAGTCCCTGTTGAGAGATGTAATGTTTTTGATGCTCACTTCTGGTAATAGGCAAATTGTACAGCTTAACAGAAATTTTCCAGTTTTTCACTTCTTCATGGTCATTTTAATCCACTTTCTTTTAAAGGGCTCTGCAAGTTCACATAAAAGAAGTAGATCTGATGTTTATATCCAGGACTTTTCTGGAATTTATAGGTGTGTTGTTCTCTCTAAGATGACTTGACTTTTCTAATAACAAAAGCTGCCCGTCTGTTGAAGGATAAACTAACTGCTTTAACCTATTTGTCATTTCACTATAAATGACACTGTCATTTGTGGCCCTCAGAATTAAGCCACGTTATAATTTGGTTTTCTCTGATTCAGAACTGGGGATTTATTGCTGGTTACTGTTCTTACCCTGACACACATTATATGAAATGGCTCTAAGTTTTAATTACCATATTGATTCCAATGTGCTAGCCATCAGTGATCATCCTATATAGAGCATTCAGTCTAGTGTAAAGGAGACTCAGGACACTTCATTATACTTTCTTCTAATTAACTGTTTTTATTATTGGAACTATGGGAAGGAGATGAAGTCTTGGATAATCTAAATCAGAGGTCCATTCAAAAGTGATTTAAATTGGCATTAGTAAGTTTATGTCATTTTGTGGTTGGGAGCAAATTTATCTGTCTCATTCTATTTTACTGTATTGAAAATATCCATGTTTGTCCTCTTCCTGCTGCAGGTAATGATCTGTGGAATTTCTCCAAATCCCAGGCAGAAGTCAGAAGAGTGACCAAGAGTGAAGGTTCCAGAGAAGATGAATGTCAGGTTATAGATATGATAGAGTCCATCTATGGAGACAAGACTGAATAAAAATGGTCAGGCTCCACTAGTAATATCATATGCATGAGGAGGGGGAAGCAGGAGGATGTGGCTTGAGGTGGGGTATTTCCTTCACTCCTTCCTGTGCTCCTTCACGGCATCAGACCTGTCTCAATATCTGAGGCTCTCCCAACCTCCTTCAAATCCCTCTCCATTTTTTTCCTCACCAGTGTTTCCCCCAAGAAATCTCTTGCATGTCTAATCTTGTCTCTGCATGTGCTTCTGATTGTTTTGTCCACATGTGGACCAGAGCATTTGCGGGGGAAGTTTATATCCCTGGAATCTGTGGTGACAGGAACATGAATACAAGTAGAAGTGGTAGAATGCAAATACAAAGGGGAAACTCTAGGAGCTGTTTGGTCAACTGTCTCTTCACATTTTGACATTCTTTTACTCCTTCAAGCCTAAAATACTTGGACACAATGGTTTTTACTTTGTTATTATTATACATTGTAATGATTTCATTTATCCAAAACCCAACTTCAAATTGTGCTTCTTAATACCTTCACAACAGGGCACACATCTTTTATTTACTTCATTCCTCAAACCTTCTGTCTACATCCATTCACATGAATGCAGATTTTGTCTTGTAAGAGACACAAGGAGTTTAAATGAATGGGTTGGGGCATATAGTATGGTGTCTGCTCCTATTTCAATGTGGGGTATTGGGTATTAGCTTTATAGTCAAAGAAAAGTCCGAAACTTACAGAACTATACAAGAGAGACTTTTTTTGAGATTTGGGGCATAGACAGAGCTGTCTGGGGACTCAGGTGATAAAATTTGACACAGAATTGGATAGGATGTCATTCTCTTTTCTTCCATAAGGATCCCAAAATAATTCTGAGAACCCAAAGCATGGAAATGTAGAAGTTTCTGTTGTCAGCAACCTTGGCTTGGACCTTGGAATTTCGATGACTGACAATGTGAAGAGTGGTACCTCTGCTTATGGTTTTAATGGCAGGTAGATACCAACTAGCTGGAGACACAGTGGTCATTCCAGTGACAAATGGATTCGTAGGCATATATAAGGCAACCTTTTGGTGAGCCCCAGAAAAACTGAAGGGGATTTTCGGAAAAACTAGTTTTCATTAATTAGTTTGTTGAGAAATAAAATTACTAAAATATAATCTTTAGAAGTGAACAGGTCTTCAAGGATGCTTTGGTTAATTTTGGGATCTTTTTCAGGATTTTTATAATCCTTATGCAGTGCACATCTACAACCACTACTCTTGCTCATAGAAGTAGAATTATCACTTTTTAGCAGGATTATTCTCAAAGCTAGGCAACCAGGCCCCTGCTTAGGGCCTCATGTTTTGAGGGACTCCTCTTTACTCCTCCTCTGTATGTCCTCCCCACAGGGTGAGGAGGCTATAGCCCCAGGGCATGTGCTTATTCAGAGCCTATGACCTCCACTTTAGACTATATTTGAGTTATCCTGGAACTCCTTATCCAAATGGCTGGAAGCCTGCACCCAGAGTCAACATGGTCCTCTTCTTCCTGGATGTCCTCCCAAGGGCAGACCATGCTACTGGTATGTGCACCTGTAGATACAAGAGTGACCACAGGATGGATATCTGGAGAAGTGTGGATGAAGGTTGGCTTTGTGAAATTGGGGTGTGCCTATGGATACGTTTGAGGCACCATGCATTGCAAGAAAAACCTGATAGTGAGAAGAGAAAGGGGGTGAGAGGGTGGGCCATGGAACTAGGGTCTCTAGATATACTTTTACCTCAGGCCCTGAAAATATTGGGAGAAGTCCTAAACTTGGAACAATGTCAGTGTCTTTGTCAGAGAATTGGTGCATGAAATGTGGATGAGGATGTTCAGAGATCAAGTCTGGCTTGATGGATTTCAGTGAATTGAGATATAGTTGGATTTGGAGAGATTTTGCAGGTGGTCTTCAAGCTCCTAGGAACCAACTACTCATGAGGGAAGATTTTAAGTTTGCAACTTACTAGAATTTTCCCAGCATGTTAATTTCCCCATAATTCTCCAGGATATATTAGGAAGAGACTGATACATGGAAAGTGATTTTAATATTTATATTTAGTCCCTGGGATTTCTAAAAAGACCAACCCTTTTTGTGCATGCTGGAGGATGTTTCAAAAATCTTTAGGTATGAGAGTAACATGAAAGCTCATAGTAGCTTTTTTTTCATAAGTGTACAGTGATAATGTCATTGCTGTGATGGCTAATGGACTGTAAGCTTGTGTTTTATTGGGTTTCAAAAACTCTTGGTTTTAATTTCTAATATAATAAGTATCAATATATAACCCAAAAAACAAAGTTTTTTGTGGTATGCAATAATTTTTAAGATCTAAAAGTTTGAGAATCGCTGGGTTTCTGTTTCTCACCATGACACTAAGAGACAAATCACTGCTCAGATACACCAGTGTTTTGCTAACAGCTATAAGAAGGGGACCAACAGCCTTGTAATTTTAGGGCTGCCCAGTAAAGTGGTGGAATACTACTTTTCTATTGCCACCCACCACTAAAGCCACTGTGAAAAACAAAACAAGACAAATCAAGGCAAGTCACTAAAGTAATTACTGCCAACTGTTGACTCTCTACTCCCAATTTTAGTTGTCAGGAATCAGAACAGAAGAAGGTCCTTGACCCTTACCCAGGAGACATTTGTTGGGCAGTATTCCTGACCCCTTGGGAAAGAGAGAGGACAGTGAGGTAATGATTCAGGGGTTGGAGATGAGGCCACTGATGTCTCATACTGGAAAGTTGGTGCATATTTTTGCAAGTCCTATCTAGTGTCCTTTGATCTTGAAGGTATGTGAAGGACTTCTCACCTGTGGGAAAACAAGCTACCACTAAATACAGAGGGAGACTCTTATTCTGAAGAGGACCCTGGTGAATGAATGGAATATTTTAGATGGGGTGGCAGTGGAGAGTTGTGAGAAGGAACAGAGTAAAATAAGATATGGATCTGTTTGCCATCTCATGCTATTCCTGGGGTGCTATGGGTAGAAGCCATACAAAAAATTGGATTCATAGTGAGACTGTTTCTTGGGTCCCACCCCTGAAGAAGTACACAGATAGATCACCCGAACAATTGTGCTCTCCTTTAGTCTCTAAAAAAATAATTATTGGAAGAAACAGTGATCTTTATAAGGGAATATAAGGATGTTTTCACAGGGAGGGAAACAATTTTCTTTTCTGGCTTACTCTATCTTCCTTCCAGTGTTATCTGTTTAGCAGATATACTATTTTGAAATAATCTGAGATATTTTCCATGCCTCTTAATTCTTGCCATCTCAGCCTTTCATACATTGAAGGGAGCAGAACTCAGCCAGCAATAACAATACAAAATAATGATAATGACTAACATTTACATAGTGCTGCTTACTACATGCCAGACACTGTTCTAAGAACTTTACACAAGGTCCCCTGGTGAGCATTTTACAGGCAGAACACCTTTTCTATGTTTTTCTTATTTGTTTTGTAATTTTTCTACATTTCATTTAAAAAAGATAATGTTCTTGGGGAATCTTTCAATTTCATTTTGTACATCTGATTTTAAATGTTAGGAAATAAGATAGGATTGAGCTGCACATGTTTCCATTCTTTTATAGCACAGTCTTTCTGAGAGGCCTCCAATTTCTGACCAGCATGAAACAGACAAGCTCAACATGCCGCAGCTCTGGAGGCAAAAATAAGAGCCCAGAACAAAAATCTCAGAGGGCTTAAAGGGGGTTGCAGTGAGAAGGATCAGATTACCAAACATTCCTTGGCCTTTCTTCTATAAGATGCTTACAGATGTAGATTTTACTGATGTCAGATTTCATAACTGCACACTGTAGGTCAAATTAAATCCTACCACATTTTTCTACACATAGAAAAATGGCAATTACATAATTGGATTATTTACTTGTTCAAAGAATTAGTCAGTACCAGTGAGCTAAAGTAATATTAGAGAGTAAACAGAAAAACAATCATGATTCAAGCCTGAAGTGAAATTATAAATATAAGATGTCTGCTATATCAACCAGCAAACGCTTCAAAAGATCATTTGGAGGAGTGAGAAGAAATATAAGCTGTTTATCACAGTTGTGTAAAGTCTTATTCATTAAAATGCAGCTGTGATTGTTTGGATTATCTCAGAGACAAGAAACTTAGACCTCCTTTGAATTACTTATGGCTTAGCTTTGTATTTGCTACAAATGATCCAGTCATAATGTAGACATGTTTAATTTAAATATATTTGGTGTCTCTGAAAAAGAGTAATATATTTTTTTGAATATGTGAATGATCACAGTGTGAAGAGCTGTCACATGATATCCTTTGAGTTATAGTTTGAAATCAATACGATCTTCCCTTTTTATGTACAAGACATTCAAAATCACATAATCCCGCAGTGATTGAATCAGGGATGTATATAATTCAGAATTAGTAAATATGTTCATATATTTATTCCACTATCATGGTTCTCTAATTCAGAATTAGTAAATATGTTCATATATTTATTCCACTATCATGGTTCTCTTTCAAATAATCTGTAACAGAATTGTAAAACCAGCTTTTGACATCATAATATTGTTTTAATTTGATAATTCAGATTGATTGGCGCAAATGTCAAAACAATCCCACATTCTAGGTATGTGCAAGGAGTAATTCTGTATCTAGCAATTAATAATATCTTTCCTTGATGTTCTTGCCTTAAGTAAACTCAGAGTTAGAAAATGAAACCTGAAAGCTAGAAACCATGCCTGCCTGGAGGAGTAAAAAGATCTTAGATCTAAAACGGTGTGCATTGTAGTGGTGTGATGGGCTTTTTAGTCTGAGAGCATCAACTTACTGTGAGGGTGTAAGAATTGCTCCTGTATTCGATATGGCACCCAAAAGATGTCAACTTAAATGTAACTGCACACACTCTTCTGTTTGATAAATTTGCTCACGGTGTCTTGTTACTAGGCTTCATTACATAGGGTTGAAACCCATGATTCTCAAACCGTGTGCCAAGACACCTTGAAGCACTAGAATGAACTTCAGCACAAAGTCACTGAAGGATATTTAAAATATTCAAGGAAACACAGCGATACTTGACATCTGTCAGAAATTGTGCAAACAACTAGCTTGAGGTAGTTCGCAGTTTCAATATTTGATAGTGCCACATTCCTTTCAGTGATGCCATATCCTTGCAAAGCTGGGTCTCTGGTGGTTCCTTGGAGAAAAAAAATAACATGTAAAAATCAGTATGGAACAGGAAATGAAAGTGGTGGTGTGCAATCTGATTCTAAGATTTGAGAATCTTGTGTGCCCAAAAGGCTCACACATCCCATTAGCAAGTAATTGTTGTTATTTCAGAATAAGATAAAAATATTTTCCCTCAATTAATTTTATTTTTTCAAAGCCTACTAAGTTCTTAGTATATAAACACCTATTAAGTTCTTTAGACTTAACTACTTGCTAAACAAGACTGTTAGGTATTTCTTTTGCCTTCAGGTACTATAAAAAGATTACTGGGATACTAAGGGTGCTGTGAACCAAGAAAATTTGGAAAATTTGGATTAAGCGCTTATTTTCATAGTGAGAGCAAAAGTCATCTTGTGCTAAATTGAAATTTTAAGTATCAAGAATATTTCATGAAAAATGCTCTTTGTGAATGAAAAGAAATTTTTATTTCATATCACTTTTCACTTCCTATTTGCGAATGTTCTCAAAAATGGTAAAAGTAACCACTGTGGCAATGAGAATGTGAGGTGAATTCTCCGCTTTTCCTATTTCCTCCCTTCTCCAAGTGGGCACCTGGCTCTTAGGGAGACTTAGCACATCCCAGCCCCAAGCCCTGCAGGGCTAATACTTAGTCAGGTTCTGGGACTGAGTTTATTGACGTAGGACTAGCAGGGCAACGACAATGGTTAGGGGAGAGTGGTGGGAGTCTTGAGGAAAGTGATGGCTATTCCCAATGGAGAGGATGCTCAGGGTCTCATAAGATGAGAGACTGGAGAGGGAGTGGCCCTAAACTAACGACCCAGGCTTCTCCAACTGCCTGGACGTGGGTGTTTTGCTTTGCTGAAGGTGCTGAATGCCACCAAACCTAGACAGCTTACTTCTCCTTGCCTCCCTAGATCCCCAACACCACTGGTCTGACTTCATTATTTTCTGACAGGTTATACTCTCACTTCCCTTTTAACTCTAGTCCAATAAGAGATGGCATAGATCATGGTGGCCCTCAGAAGTCTGATTGTAAGTTTTCACCACCACCATTCAGTCATTGCAAATAAATATGCATATATACCCTTTTAATACACAAATATAATTCTGTATTCCCAACTTTTAAAAACTCATTTTCAGGAGACAGCATTGAGCAGAAAGCCCCAGCTAGACTGGCACACACATAGGAAGGGTTAGTGTTATGTAATTGGTTATTGTGGAGTCAGGATATAGTGGTTGTGGAGGTGTGTGTAAGTAGTGGGTGGGGTGTGTGAGGTAGGACTGAGAATATGCCCTGAAAAGTTGGAACTCGGGGTACGGAGAGCAATGAGAAAGGGGGTCTGGCTTCTTCTAGGTTCCCAACTCCCCTATCACTGAGGAGTTGGTCAGTGAGGCAGAGAACAGAACCTGACAGAGCCAGAAAGTACCAGTCTGTTCCTACAATAGTTTCTCTGGTCATCTCTTTATGCATGACCCCGTGGGCAGCAATTCCAATCATGTACATGGGAGCTGCGCTTGGGGAAGCTGCCCTCCAGTGTGTAGCCAAAAGAGGGAACCCAGAGGTGGAGCTCTGACGTTGAGATGACATATAAATCTGAGGTTCCTACTTCCAGCAGTTACCTAGATTCTTTGCTTCGGTTTTCTAGTAGTCTTGGGCCACCAGAGTAAGAGGCCACAGGCCTACAAAGCCTTTAGAGCTAAGCAGGCTACTTCTGAAGCTTGTGAAGACCTCTGCCCATAACCTCAGAAAACTACAGCTACATCCGCGGTTGAGCAAGGGCCACTGTTTTTTATCTCTAGCAGTGTCCCCTTTTCAAATGCACCGGAAGGCCTCTTGGGCTTTGAGAAACACTCATTTACACCTCCAGGGCACTGTCAGTGTTTGCAGGAGTTCTACAAGCCCTGGAAGCCTCAGCCCGCTGTGGAGGGTTAAGCTCGGGAAGCTCTGATCTAGCGACTGCCTGTCGCTGCCCCAGGGGAGCGACCCCAGGTTGCTGCCGGGTCCGCAGCGGGTAGGCTGGGGTGGGCGGGGACTGTGGCGCGGGGCGGAGCGCTGTGCTGGGGGCGGGGCTTGGTCAGACCGGAAGGTGGAGGCGCGGAGCGCAGAGGAGGCTGGACTTACTGTCAGCAGCATGTTAGTCAGAAGATGGTGAGCTGTGAGCCCGGGGTCGGAGGTCCAAGGAGAGGTTGGGTGAGGGTTGGGGGGCGATTTGGGGACTTGGGTTTTGTTTTTTAATACTCAGACTGTGTAGCATGTACATACCTCTCAAGCGATGTTTCTATGGGAAAACTTCATACTTACGTTACCAAAACTCAATACTGCATTTTTTTTGGAGGAAGATTAGCCCTGAGCTAACTGCCGCCAATCCTCCTTTTGCTGAGAAAGGCTGGCCCTGAGCTAACATCCATGCCCATCTTCCTCTCCTTTATATGTGGGACGCGTGCCACAGCATGGCTTGCCAAGTCGCGCCATGTCCGCACCCGGGATCTGAACTGACAAACCCTGGGCTGCTGAAGCGGAATGTGTGCGCTTCACCGCTGTGCCACCGTGCGGGGCCCTCAATACTGCATTTTTAGCTAAAACTTGTGCAGAAAAAGCCTGGAGTTATTCCAAAGTGATAGAAAGTCAGAATTGCCAGCAAACACATTGAAAAGCCAAAATGTTGGGCCTCTTGGATGTTGCAGGCTCCAGGGGGGCCTCGCTGCCTCGTGCTCAGTGACCCTCTGTCACTGTGCGCTGGACTTAACATATTTTCCACAATGCCTTTTGCATTTAGGCCTTGTTTTGGCTAAAACTGTACGATGAGAAAGTGTTGAAGAAAGTAGTGAAATAGCAAAGCAACTGAGAAAAGCATTTAAATGGAAAAGATGTCGTTCGTAGAAAGCACCTGTTTTAAACAAACTTTTTAATGATGTTTAGTGATCTGAAGGAGATGTTTTGAACATCTAAATCCCAAAATGATACTTTGATAATTATAAATAGGCACAGTTTTACTGCTTTAGTTGCATTCCAGGAAGGTGACAACATTGGCAGCCGATAGCCCCAGCTAGGATTAGTGTTGGATGTAACTGGTTATTGTGGAGTCAGGAGACAGTGGTTGTGTAAATGTGTGTAAGTAGCAGGTGGGGTCTGGGAAGTGGGACGCACATAGGGATTTTCTCATTTAAAAATAATGTAGTCTGGTGAGCATTTGTGCATACGATATTCAATTTATAAGAATGGATTGGTGATGCTGATGTTAAATAGGAGGTACTTTTAGTAATTTATTTAATCCTTGCTACAGAGACATTAATAAATTTGCCAAGGTCACACAGCCAGTTACTTAATAGCAGAGCTAGGATTTGAACCCAAGAAATCTAGCTCCAGTGTTTGTGCTCTTAACCACAACTCTATATAGTCTCTCAAGAACACTTTCAAAATGGTCTTATTTTAAACCACTGAAAGAGACAACAGCCACGACAGGGGCTTTCAACTGCAAAACCTCAGTATTTGAAGAAGAAATGCTATTTTTTCCTCACCCCTGTAGGATGTGCTTGTTCTCTCTCCCTCACCAGGCCCGTCTCTCCTTCCCCTTTCAAATCAAAACCCTTTAGGGGAAGAACTTCCAAACAGCTTTGGGCGTGTGGAAGCAGAGCGGACTTGTGCTCTGCTGCTTGATGATTATCCGCATGTTTATTGTCTTTTTTTTTCAGGGTGACAGATTCTTAGAAACAGTAAAGTTCTAGATAGTAAATATTTTGGGCTTTTCAGGCCATATGGTCTCTTTCATGAGGACTCAACTTTGCTGCTGTAGGGTGAAAGCACCCCTAGACAATACATAAATGAATGGGGCGTGGCTGTGATCCAAGAAAACTGTTTACAGAAACAGGTGGCCAGCTGCACTTGGCTTGTGGGCCAGCTTGTAGTTTGCCAACCCCTGGTCTAGACCTATATGTAATTTCTATATCATTTTTCTGAATAATAGTCAATGTATATTAAGTGCATGCTCTGTATCGATACTCACACGAACTCTATGAAATTAGTACTTTAAAAATCCTGTTTTATGGATGAGGAAATCAAAATGTACAGAGATTAAGTTACTCGAGTATCTCATAGGCAGAGCTGGGACTTCAGAGACTTTGCTCTTAAATACTACATTTATTAAGAGGTCAAAACAAAGTTACTTGTTTTGTAAGTATGCCAGTATTATTTTATTTTGATTTCATTACTCATTCTGATACACTTGGAAACTTATCTGTTAACATTCCAGTTATCCGTATTACCGTTTGAGATCTAGTCTGCATTTTCTGCCTGTGGGCTTGTCATTTGTGTCCTGCATCTTTAAATAAAAATCCTGATTGCCCATTTTGCATCTGATGCTTAGCATGTAGTCATTAATATTTATATGAGGCTTACAAAATCTTATCTGTTTATGGCCATGAACATAAAAGATCTAATGACTTGGAAGAACGCTTAAGAGCATTATCCAAGTGTTTGAGGATAAGTGCTTTTGGAACCACTTGAGAAAACTATAGTGGAAGATGCAGAAACAAGATCACTTCTGTCTGCAAGAAAGGACCAAAGACAAAAGACCATCCTGGGAACTTGAGATCTTCCTTTTTTTTCTTTTCAAGTATGCACGTGCCAGCTGAGAAAGCTGGAACAGATCAAATAGAAGGGTGTAATACCAGGGGCATGACTGACATCCTTTATCAGAATCTTTGGTCTTTTCTTTCACCAAAGCATAGTGGCCCCAAATCCGACTTCTGGTGAATCTTATAGACACAGTGATATCATTAAGCAAGCAAGCACTAGAAATCATCAGGAAGTAATTTTTATGTGCAAGAAGATATATATTCTTTTGAATTAGTGTTTTAACTTAATAAGAAAAGAAAAGTTGCTATTCAGTATAAAATGGATCTAAAAGGAATAGTCATTCTATTTAGAGTTAAAGCATTTGCACAGTACTCATATAGAATGTCAGAGTAAAACTGATTTCATGAGAGTTGTTTTTTTTGTTAACTGCAGAAAAGTTTAACCAAAAGCTTCAAGGAATACAATAAACCATCTTATTTTTGTGCCAAACATTCTTGGTTTTAGCCTTCAAGTAGTATCTCTGTTTTCCTGTGAAAACAAAGACTAAAGCCAGAATATAGACCCTGCTTAAGGCTTGGTAATAGATTAGGACAGAGATGCTCACTAAATCTAGGTTTCTTGGCTGTTTTTCAGCTTCTTATGTAACTGGATTACACAAATAGCTGATAGGGAAAAATAAGTCATTTTAGGCAGAAGTTTCTGGCATTTTTTTCCCTTGTTAATTTTTTTGTTTAATTAGACTAAATCATTAACGTTATGGAAGTTTGCTGAGCATTATGACATTTCAATTTTTGAATTTATACTTAAATTAATTGTACTACCTTATTCTTTTTATAGCCTAAATGTATTTTAGTGCAGAAATTGACCTTAAAGAAATCACTTTTGCCCACTTGTCATTAGATCCCTGAAATGAATACAATTCTTATGAACATCAAAATAAAGAATAGGAGAATGTTAGAGACGAAAGGGACTTTAAAGATCATCTAGTGCAAAGTTTCTCAGCCTCAGCACTATTAGGATTTTGGACAGGATGATTCTTTGTTTAGGGGGTAGGGTGGGTAGTCCTGTGCGTTGCAGGATATTTACCACATCCCTGTCTGTAGCCACTAAGTGTCAGTAGTGCAACTGCCCCCCAGTTCCAGCTGTGACAATGAGAAATTTCTCCATACTACCAAATGCTACCTGGGGGGCAAAATCATCCTCAGTTGAGAACCGCTGATTTAGGACAATCCCTTCACTGTAAAATAATGTTAATGTCTCATCCATGTTTTCTAATTAAGAGACTTTTCCTCATTTACCTAGTTAGTATCTTAGCTAAGTGTAGTATGCCAGAGGTAAGAGAAAACAAAGAGTGTAGTTATATAATTTAAAGCTTTATCTTAAATATAATTGACAGACACAAACTTTTTTTTTCTTTTTTGCTTGAGGAAGATTAGCCCTGAGCTAATATCTATGCCAATCTTCATCCTGCTTTGTATGTGGGTTGCCACCACAGCATGGCTGACGAGTGGTGTAGGTCTGTGCTGGGATCTGAACCAGCAAACCTGGGCTGCTGAAGCACAGCCTGTCAAACTTAACTGCTACACCACGGGGTTGGCCTCCAGAATGTTTATTTAGTAAGCTTCTTCTTGCTTTTATGGTCCTTTCTATTATATTTAGTTCTTTTTCTAGGGTCTTCAGATTGTGCTGCAGATCAGTGCTATGCAAATTTACCAAACTCGCTGTTTAATTCAGCTAACTTTTTTTTTTTTTTGGCAGTAAGACTTTCTAAATGAAGGAAGCAGCATATTGATTTACATTCTAGTGCAAGCTCGTATCTCCTCACTATCCTATAACAAAGAGTTCACAGACAAGCACCAATCTCTGGTCTCCTGTTTGGTAGCACTACTTTAGATGATCAGGGCCTCTAAGGGGGCTCCCCATCCAGGCCTCCATTTCTTACCTTGAAGCTCTGTTCTCTGACGGGCATATTCACAAAGCAAACTGTATTATTAACTTCACTAAGTTCATTACATGCAAATAATTTTTTGTCAATTCTCTTAAATTTTATTTGCATCTTCACAAGAATGTCCTAGTAAGCTAGATGTTTGAGGCAGGTAAGTCTTTTGATGGCAACACTAATTCTATCTATCAGACATTGACAAATTCCATATACATATATATATATATATATATATCTTATATATATATAAAATAAGAAAGAGAAATAGTATGAGAGGAAGGTAGGCAGTCAAAAAGAGTGGGGGTACTTCCAGCAAGAGTGTTCAGTCAGAGAGGTGTGTGTGCAAACTCCAGGCTAGAAGGAGCACGATGCCTTCCAGAATAGGAAGAAGTTTACTGAAGCTGAGGCTAGAGTTCAAGGGGAAATGAGCCCTTGGAAGGGCAAGCCGAAGACAGATGGTGGAGGACTTGTAAGCCAAGTTGAGTAGTTTGGATTTCATCTCAAGGACAAGGGAAAGCCAGGGGTGATTTAACAGAGATTTAACATAGACTGTCTACCAGAAAGCTAGTTCCCTGTTCCAAGGGTTTCCAGTCTTTTTATTACTTTGATTATAGAACTGGTCTTAAAAGTGGCTTAGTAGAGAAGAACTACGTCATAATGATAGGATATCGACGAAATGTCATTTTCTAGGTATATGAGTGTCTGTGGGATGATACCAATCTAAACAGAGTGATCACTGTCAAATTACAATTTCACACAAATACAGGAGGATATTTGGTTCAGAATCTAACAGCCAGGAAAAAGATCCAGGAATATGATCAGATCTTTTAGACAGGAGAGAAAAGAGCCAGTTTCTAAATTTAACTTAGAAAGCTAGTGGCCACAATAACTTCTATTAGCATTTGAATAAATAACCTTAGCCCTAACTAGAGCATGCACATTTGGAAAACAGTCACAGTTTTGGAGAAGCCGCTGCTGGTTCAATTTTTGTTCTGCTGGTGGAACAATCTGTTCCTGTTATGGTGCTCTGCTGCCTCGATGAAATAGGGAGATTGCAAGCTGTACAACTGGGAAACCAACAAAGTCAAGCTGTCCTGACTTTTCTAGTCTAGCCTTTGAATTGTCAACTTAGCTATAAACTGGGACATGTTTAACACAGGAGGAGGCCCATATTGCTACCCCCCAAATATGGAGTGCTTGTCACTTTTTCCATGCTCAATTAAACATATGATTGTTCTTTACAATATGAAGAGAGTGTCGCCAATGAATCAGAAGATGACTAAAATAATACCATGATGCTCTTTGATGTAAAACTAGGGTTTATGTAACAGAGTCGAGTCTGGCAATAACTCCTGTCACTTTTCAGCTTTTTGAAGAGTAAGTCCTAACTCCTTCCTACTGTACTTCATGTAGGTGACCAAGACAATGAGAAAATTATTAATAACAAATTCTGGTTAGTACTTTCCTCTGAAGCTATTGGACAAAATTCTTTTCATATCATGAGGTAATAAATAGGAACCTAGTATTTTATGCATGCTACCTTTCAGTCTTTGAAAAGCAGGACATTTTTTGTTGGAAGTTAGAAAAAATATTCTTTTTGGGATTGTTTTTGAACATATGTAGGGTAAAAGTACTATTCAAAATGTTATCAATGTTTTTTGGCATAATATTTTGAGATGCTTAGTTAAAGGCAAGGGACTTCTATGAGTTTTTACATAAAAATATCAAATTCTTGTCAAAGGAGGCTTTGGGGAAAATTATCTTGGTCATATTGGCTTTGGTAATAATTCCATTCATTCAATGTGCTTTATTCTCTGCCTTTTTAAATACTAATTTTGATTCTGAGAAAATTGAGAAAGCCAGTGTGATAAAGGTAATTTTACTTTTATACAAAAAATAAAAAGTCTTAGTAATTTTCAACTTAGTTTTGCATTCCGAGTATAAAGTTACATTAAAAAAGTCTCAAAACCTACATATTTTGTTTTTCTTATTTTGTGTGAGGGATTGGGTGCTTGTGAGGCCACGATTGCAACTTTCAGCAATATTATAGTTCTTTCTTCGTGATTCTTGAAAATAATAGGGGAAATTTCTTCACCTGAAACAGAGCAAAGATATTGTAAATATAAAAGTTGCATGGTGAAAGTATTATAGTACCGAACTATGTTAAAATAAGAGTGGAGGAGTCAGCCGTGGTAGAGACGTGTCTTCCAGTATTGACAAATGGCTTGGAAGAGAACTTTGGGGATAAGAAAGACTTTCTGGTGGATTGGAGATGTCTAGAGCTAGCTGTGTTTTCTGAAGGAAAGAGGAATCAGGGTAGTAAATGAAGGGGATTTGATTTACTGTTCATGTTTACTCGTTGTCACCTCAGTGGATAGTCTCCATATCCTACCAGGTGTTTGCTTTTTTTTTTTGCTTGAGGAAGATTAACCCTGAGCTATTGCACTAAGCTAGTAATATTTGATTCTCAGGCTCTATCATTACTCCATAGAGTCACATCCAAGTGCTTTTCGTTATTCTGCTTCCTTTTCCTTGGGTACTTAATGATTTCCCACAATAAGTATTTTAACATTTTTTTTCTTTCTCTTTCAGTTCTCTCCCAACTTCTCAAGCTTCTCACAGTCTTTAATGTGTAGTATGTGCCGTGCGTGCTGAACTAGCTACCTCTGTACTTCAAAGATTGTCTTTACCCTCTCTAGACCCTTCTTTACTCATCTGGAAGATGAGGAGATGAACCGTAGCAGCGTATCTCAGTGGGGATTATCATAAATCAGGTTCTGTGGAAACAGAATCTGAGAGGGGGAGTCGAGTGCAGAAGCTTTACTGGTATATGTTCACAGGAGATACTCCTGTAACAAAGCTAGGAAGGCAGGACTGGGCAGAGGGAGAAGCTAACATGCAGTAGGACAGCAACTGAGGCCTTTCAGCCAATCCTACAGGGAGCTACAGGGATAGGAAGGCTCTACTGGGTTGCCCCCCATTGAAGCAGAGGAGTCAGGCCTTTGTGTCCTTTATTAGCCAGATATCACCTGTGGGTTCCTCCTGGGAAGTGGAATAACCTTGGGCAGTGCCCAATGAGGGACATAGCTGTGAACTATAAAAAAACAGTTTTCCCAGCAACTGGAGGCTAGGTGCCTTGGCCTTGAAGAGGGGTTCTGGGCGAAGAACTGGTTTCTACTACTGGTACTTTGGGTAGGGCAATTCTTTGTTATGTGGATATGACCCAGGCATTTTGGGCATGTAGCATCCCTGGCCCCACCCACGAGGAACATCAAACACTCTCCTACATTTTCAAACAACCTTGGGACGCTGGTTGAGAATCATTGGAAACATTAGGCTGGAGCAGTGTTCAGTCTGCTGTGGCTCTAACGTTGTTGTTTTTGGATGAGTGAGTATATTCTGGATGAGAGTACCACCTGACCAAAGTTAGAAAAGATCTGGCAAAAGAATGAGTCTGTTGTGACTCAAATAAAGCTGTGCCGAACCTAGTTGAATGTAAATAGTCCTGGGGAGTTACTGGGTTAGAGAGCATGAAGATTTTAAAGAGGGTTGCTCTGTAGAGTGGTTGGGCCAATTTATATTCTTCCTAGGAATTTAGAAATTTTATACTTTTACTTTTTTTCTCTCTATTAACTTGAATCTCTGTAAATTTCATTAATATTGTGGATGGAGTCCAGGAAGGAGGTAAGGAAGTGGGGCTTGTGTACCACAAGCTATGCTGCTGTGCCTATTTTTATCCAGGTTTCGCTGCTACTTCCAAGGACCACTCTTAACAACATGAGGAAGAGCCAGGCAAAAGGGAGCAGCAGAATTGCTAGCACCTTGTCTACAATTAACGCTTAAGGAAAACCGGAACACTTAAAAGAGATATATTAATGAGGAAAAAAATGGAAATGTTTTAAATTTTTGCTCTACAGTTCAAACTCTCTTGATGGTAACCCTTATTCCAATTTAACGAGTTTAGATTAGTTCAACTCTGTCATTTTAATATCTATTAACAGTTCAAAAAGAAGTCTCTGCTGTTAGCTTAGTGTTGTTCCCAAGAGGCCAGCTGGCACTGGGTTTGGCAGCTTCTTTGGAGAAAGACTCAGTGAATGTGGAAACTAAAATAACGAACTTGTTTTGATACTGAGTGTTTCCAGAGCATGATTTGAGACTTTAAATATTAATTGCAGAAGTATTCAACTATCATCTAGAACAGAAGAACCTGTTGTCTTCCACATTTACACAAAATTCTGGATGTGGTTAATTTCAGGATCCTTTATTTTCCTCATTTAATTTTTTTTCTGTAATTACAATTCACCCAGTAAATAGGTAATCTGTTATCATACTTTAGTGTGTCAGTAGACATCATGACATTTTTCTACATTGGTAGAAAATGTATCAGCCAATCAACAGCATGTGTTGGACACCAACACTGTCATCCAATTGACTCAAATTGACCTGTGAAGAGACTTGTACTTCTACTTTAAAATTATAAGGGCTATATCAAGTATTTTGTATTAGATGTGTCCCTTGATTTTACCCTTGTAGAAGCAACTAATCAATTATCCTAAATAATAAATAACACTGAAAAAGTAGTACTAGGAAGTTTAGTGTATTTTGCCATAATAGCAGAAAATAGTATTCTGCTATAGAAACAGATTGGTTTTCTGCAATTAATGTTTATGGGTCTATTAAAAAGATGAATATTTTATCTAGATTCTTTGGTTGTAAGATATTTAAGTAATTATTACAGGGGCAAAACACATTTATTTAAGAAAAATCAGGAACTACGGAAACAAAAGGGAGAAAGGGAGAAAACAAAAAATATTCATACTCCGACTATTCATAGATAACCATGTTTCTATAAACCTTGGTTTATATTCTTCCAAGATCTTTTCTTCTTTTCTGGTTACATCTTTCCAGACTTAAAAAAAATGCATTTACTTACATAAAATGTATTATGGTCTTAATAATTATTTTCTAGCCTACTTTAACCAAGTGATAGTATGTCATGAACGACTTTCTAAACAGCGATCCACTTTAATTTTCTAAACAAATGAGTAACATTCATAGTATAGAAATGCCATAATTTGGCCAATAAATTGAGGAACATTTATGTTGTTTTAAATATGCCATTGTTTTGCACAGCATGGTGGCTGTAATTAACAATACTAGTATTATATACTTGAAAGATTGTAAGACAGTAGATCTTAAATGTTATCACCAGACACACACACAAAATCATAATTATGTGAAGGGATGGAGATTTAACTAACCTTATTGTGGTAATCATTTTGCAATATATACGTATATCTAATCATTACATTATACACCTTAAACTTACATATATGTCAATAATATCTCAATTAAGCTGTGAAAAAATAAAATTAAATTTAAAAGAGTCATTGTTTTAAGTCATTCTTTAGGAACATCTTTGTATATAATTCAATGAATGCTTGTTAGATTAGTTCCTTAGAAACATTCCTAGCAGTAGAATTGATGTATTTGAAGACATGCATATTTTGAATTTGATATAAATTGGAGATTCCTTTCTAGAAAAGTTGTACCAATTTGTACTCCCATCAGCAGTGAATCTAGTCTCTAATCACCTCCCCTTGCTCTGCACTGGGGAGTAACAATCAGATTAATTTTTTGTTTTCTGAGGAAGATTAGCCCTGAGCAAACATCTGCCACCAATCCTCCTCTTTTTGCTGAGGAAGAGTGGCCCTGAGCTAACATCTGTACCCATCTTCCTCTATTTTATATGTGGGACGCCTGCCACAGCATGGCTTGATGAACGGTGCATAGGTCTGTGCACAGGATCGGAACCAGCAAACCCTGGGGTGCTGAAGCAGAGCGCATGAATTTAACTGCTATGCCACGAGGTCGGCTCCCAGATTAATTTTTAACAAATAGGTGATTATCAGCTTGTTGTTTTAGTTGTTATCTTTTGATCTTTAGTTAGATTGAACATCTTTTCTTATAGTTGTTGGTCATTTGCATTTCTTGTATGCATTGCCTCTATGTGTCTTTTGAATTTTTAGAAACTGTGGTGTTTGTGTTTTTAAATTGATTTAAAAGTACTTTATATTGAATAAAGATATTAACCCTTTGTCATGTATATTACATTTTTCTCAATAATTTCTATTTGTCTTATTGTTTTGTTTATAGTGTATTTTCTTGAAAAGTTATAATTTTTACATGTAAAATCTTTTAATATTTTCCTTTATGATTTCTTGATTTCAGTTCATACTTAGAACAAACTCAAGATAATAATATTGTAATTTTTAAAATGTGCTTTTGTATTTTTATACATAAAAATTCGTTGCTTCTGGAATTTATATTTGTGTGTTGTGGTGTGAGGTAGGATTTCTTTTTTCCTAAAGAGTGGGCAATTGTCCCAATTACATTTGTTTTATAATTTGTTCTTTCCTATTTATTTGAATTATCCTTTTATCTCTGCTTAGTTCCCAACTATCTGTTGATGTATCTGGATTTCCTATTCTGCTCCATTAACACATATCTTGACAATAGGATAAGGGAAGATTTGATAACTTCCATCTCTTTTGAGAATGAGTCTAGTGTTTCATCCTTAAAGATATTTGTTTTTGTGTTTATTTGAAAAATATTTTGATCACAAAGGAATTTCTTTCTATCCCTAATTTATTCAAAGCTTTAAAATATATCTCTGTGGATGTCAATTTTTTCAAATGCATTTTTCAGCATCTTTTGGAATGATCTAATTGTTCTTCCTATTTAGGCTCTTATTTTAATGACTTCCATTAATACATAGCCTACTGTTGAACCTTTCTTGCACTCTTCCTATAAAGACTACATGTTTTTCATGTTATTTTTAAGTAAACTGCTGGATATGAATTTTTAATATTTTACATAGGAGGCCTCCATTTGTATTTCTAAGTGAATTTGACTCATTCTTTTCTGCTTCTGTCATCTTTTTATCAAGTTTTGGTACCAAGTTTATGCCAGACTCAGAAAATAAATTTACAGTCCTTTTTTCTTTTTCCTTTTTTCCCTATGCTCTGGAATTTTTGAGTTAATATCTTAATTATATATTCTTTGGAAATTTGAAATAATTAATTTAAGAAAGCACTAGTGCTGGTAGGTTTTTGAGGGTGAGTCTGTGACAACTTCCTCATTTTCCCCCCATGGTTTTAGTTTGTTTGTTTTCTCCTTTATGTGTGGTCGATTTTAGTAGTATGCATTTTTCTGTAAGAATATCCCTAGGTTTTTAAAGACTTTAGCATGGTATTGTTTCAAGTAGTCTCTCACATTCTTTTCAAAATCTTTGTGTTCCTGGTTCCTTTCTTTTTGGCGTCAGCAGCCAGCATATTAGTAGATGAGAGCATGAACTTAGGGTCCACACTGTCTGGATTTGAATGCTAGCTTCGCTATTTACAAGCTGTGTTACCTTTGGTAAATTACCTTATTTCTTCTGCTTCCTCACCTTTATAGGTGAGGAAAATGAACATGATAATAAATGCTTAATGGCATTTGAGGAAAGTTATAAAGATAGGCATGATATATCTTTTCAGTAGGTATAAACAAACAAAGTGTATACTAAGGAGATCATAGATGCCATGCCAATATTCTCTTCCAGAGTCACAGACTCCAGAGTTCAGACTCTGGGAATCCTCTGGCTGGACAATTTCAAGGAGGTAGAGTTCTCCTTGACCTGACAAAGTTTACCTATCTCCGGTTGCTGCCAAGTCTGCCCTGCTGTTGAACAGCACTTAGGGGTGCCTATTCTGCTTGGTAAAGAGACTCTGCAGGCCACTAGCAGGAGGCCAAAGTGAGGCAAGGCCAGAGGAAGCCTTTGGATATGACTCTATTCCTGGTACATTCTCTCCACTTAGACTTCCTGCAAACTGGGAGGCATTAGCCCTGGACTCTGATGGCATTTGCAGTGAACTTGAGGACAGTTCTTGGCATCAGATCCATAGAGCTCTGTATCTGTTTTCCTCCTTCCATTCACACATAGCCTGTGTTGCACCAGTTTCCCTCATGGTTGTCCTAAAATAATTGCCTATCCAAGGACTTGCCGTTTTTGAGGTCTTCCCTCTCTGGGAAAGATTCCATGTTATAGAATAGAACTCCAAATTCTATTTTATCACAATAATACAGAAAATGCAGGATTGTAAAAGAAGCCAAAATGATTCCCTCTTTTTTATTCCCTAGTCAATGCAATACTAAGCAATATACAAACAGTAACCATATTGGGCATGGGCTCTGATGGCATTTGCAGTGATCTTGAGTCACCCAGAGCAGTGTGCCTTCCTCTAAGACAGGGTAGATGGTGGTGGAGTTTCCTTTGCCTTTTGGCTAAATTTCTGCAGAGCCTACAGGGTTATCATACCAAGAGATGGGGGTGTCTGGCAAAGTAGGAGTTATGGTCTCTTTTATAACTTTCCTTACCAGCAGAAATTATGGGCTCATTGGACATCCAAACACAAATTTCTTATCTCATTTGAGACACTGTAGAATTAGAGAATGGGGCGAGTGAGGCAGAAAAAGAGAAAAAAAAAAAACCAATATAAAAGTGTGTTATTGAGGTTGTCTCTATAGGCAATGGGGCCACCATTCCATCTGAGCCTCTGAGTGAGCAGAGTCCTTCCCAAAATTGTCTACCCTAAGAATAGGAGGCTGGAGCATGAATCCATGGGCCTCCAACACTCACTGGTTGAGGGTCGACCCTTGGGGTATTGACTCCCCACCACTCATCAGTGTGTCTGAATCCTCCTGTTCAAGGCAAAATGAACAGGACTCTTTCACTGTTTTTCTGCTTTTGTTCCTGGTTTTCTAATTCATTCCTAAGTGTATTTAGTTTCTAATTTTTTAGCTTTGCTGTTTCCAGACCTTGTGTTTGCCCTTTCTGTTGATGTCAAAATTAGCTTCTTCAGTTTTAACCATTTGAACTCTCAGCTATTGTATGGCAAAAAACAAAAACAACTTTGGATATTGTTTCTGTGTTGTATACTTGCTTCTGGTCATCCCACTCATTCAAGCTTGACACACTTGGAACCCAGTCCTACTGTTCATCTTTACTTCTTTGATAAAACTTTGGTCTTCTCCCAAACTCCTCCTTGAAGGATCAGATTCTGACCCAGTGAGAGGAGGTAGAGTGCTAAAGGGAAGATGTGTCTAGAAGAATGGTTAGCCCCAGCTTGCAAGGATAAAAGGGACAGCCCGGTGAGAAGCCAGCATCCAGTACTCACCATGGGTAAAACACACTCTATGCCCAGTGATGTCTGCCCTTGGGCTTTCTTTTGCTTCTAGGACATCTCTAGGCTCCATGCCTACCATTTGCTGCCTGTAACCTGGGTCAGTTCCTTAATTTCTGTGACCTTTGGTTCCTGCAGCTGTAGAATGAGAATATTAATAGATAATGATAGAACCACTTCAATTGGATTGTTGTGTCTGGCATATTAGCTACAATTACCATTAGAATCCTGAGTTTTCCAACAGACTCATCTCCTTCCCAGCAGTCAGAAAAGCTCCACAGTTGTTGCTCTCTGAGCTGTCTTCAGAACCCTGGGCCAAAAAAGGTATATGGGACCAGTATGTTGGCTCCTGCCCACGCTCTGTCTTTGCTCTTTGTCTTCTGACATAAAGACCCCATAACCTACTTTGTCAGAGAGTTAATAATGCTGTACACTTTCTTACATAACATATATTTCAGACTGTTTGTATACATTAGCCCATGTAATCCTTCTGGAAGATAGATTTCATCATCTCTATTTTATAGATTAAAACCAAAGCCCAAACCAAAACTAAAGCAAAATAAAACAAAACAAAACAAAAAAACAAGCAGCAAAAACCAGAGGCTCTGAGTGATTAGATAGCTGGCCTAAGGTTATACATCCAGGAAGGATTCCAATCAGGATTCTAACTCCAATCAGGCTTTCAATTTTGAGCAATTCTTTAAATAGTTTAGTTCTTCAGCATTTTATCTCTGGATACTTGGCCTATTGTCCTACAACAAAAAACGAAACAAAACAAGAAACCCCCAACCCTATTTAAATATTTAAAAAATCTCATCATTTCTATTCTCTTTCATTCTAAACTTCGGAGCCAAGGTTCAAGTTTGGTAAATATATCTTGACTTGTTGCCCCTTGTTGCAACAACTTATTCCCTGTGTCCTCCATCTTGTGTTCTTGAAGGGTTCTGATATACTTTCGATTAATCTCTGAAAAGCCTAGAAAGATAAGATCTCTTAACCACTGTCCCCCTCTTGGAAACATTCGTGGCAGCCAGACCTTTCTCCACTTGTGGAGATCACAATAAAACTACTTTGGAATGGAATGCTTGAAAGCTTCTCTGACTTTATTTCAACCATGGTGACATTCCTGCTTGCATTATTACCGATTTGGTGTGAGCAATTCAACTAAAAGAAAATTGCCAGATGTAAGAGACATAGTAATTGCTGAAAAGGTGAAAGCTTGGAGGCTTCTGCATTTGGACTAACTCGAGCTTCTAGCCAACTTTGCATTTTCAGAAAAATTTCAAGACATTTAAGTGTTGCTTTTCTTCATTTTTTTTTATACACTGTCCTATTTTTCACCTGTCAAATGTTTATAATTTTTATACTGAGTTCTAGTGTCAAAAAAAAAATCACTGGATGAACACATGCATGTTCATTCAGAAGTCCAGAAATTCTGAAACCTTTTTTAGAGTGTGCCCAGTGTGACATAATCATGAAAAGTTACTAGTCAGTGTTGTTGGTGAATTATGACCAAGGTCATGGAAAACACATTGCTTTGTCTAGTGGCTGCATGATTATCAGGCCTCTGATGATAGATCCGTACCCACTGGAAATGCAGTTAACTTACCTTGGTGATTTTGATTTATTAGCCTTGCAATGGACAAGGTTGCCCATTTGTCAGTGCTTGTTTTATATTTGAATAGCTTGGAAGCATATAAATTTGAGGCATAGCTTAAAGTTTGTCTAGTTGTTTCATATTTCATAGAAAGCACCTGATCAGAGAACTTCAACTTCTCTGTTATTTCTGTTGTGACACTTCAGTTTTTAATACAGTGAGGACATCTGATTTCCATTTTAGAGCGTCTCTCTTCGTGATCAGTGCTGAAGTTTCAAAGAACTGTCAAAACTATAATGAAAACATCAAAATTATGGGTGAACAATCAGCTTCTTTTGGGGAGTAAAAATTAAATGGCTTAAAGGGAGGACATCGAAGAACTAGTGATTGATAAAATGTATTCTATTTAACTTCTCTTTGATCTTTTGTTCAAAATAGACATGATCCTGAGAGCTTTTATTAAAAATTGTACTTAATTTTAATTATAAAGAAGAATCTTCCAGCCTTGGTCTGGAATGGCATAAAGAAGATTCTTGAATGATTGAAAAGATATGACTAGAATGAGAGCTTAGTGAATATTAGCTTTGAGTGCCAAAATGTAGGAAAAATTCCAGGGTCAAACTGACCATAGAAGAAGTGATGTGTCAGCCCCAGTTCTCCTTTCTCTTTCCTTACTGCAACCTGAGGCAGCTTGAGGTGTAGCACCTGAGGTTCCTTGTTGCAACCTGAGGCATAGCACATTAGCAGGAACTTTTGAGTGTTGATCCTTGTAGCACGGTTTCTCAAACTCTACAGTATTGTCTTTTTGAGCTGGATGATTCTTTGTTGTGGCGGGTAGGGAGCCTGTCCAGTGCATTGTAGGTAGCTAGGTGCCAGTAGTACTACCCCCAGTTGTGACAACCAAAAATGTTTCTAGACGTTGCCAAATGTCCCTGGAGGATAAAAATCAACCCTGATTGAGGACTATTATTTGACATTGATGATGCAGGAAAGAGAGAAGAATGACCAGACATGGTATCCATCTTGAAGACATCTCAATGTGTATTAAATTAAGGCGCAAATCACAGGCTTTAGTCCCGTTGCCACTAAGCCCAGTCAAGCTGAGCTAACCCTTAGAAGTTTAAACCAGTCGAAGATGGCTGTAATGTTATTTCAGTATTCTAGGTCTGGCAACTGTGCAACATTTGATAGTTTTGCATTCAGTGTTGCATTTGAATATAACATTGAGAATAATTAAATCTTTTGATGTAATTTAATACTTGGCATTTATAAATACTGAAGTTTTAGTCATCGTGGATAACTATAATTTTATACTGTTACATGATGTTAAATATTTTAAGAAGTGAAAAATAAGAAATGATCATCTTTCTGTCAACTTTTATTGATTTGAAATCTTACAACTTGAGTGGAGTCTTTCTTCTGTGAAGCATTTTACTATTTTCTTGGTCAGATTTGATGTTCTTCACAAAGGAGATTAGCCTGGACTCTTGTCTGGAATAGAAAAGTTCACCGAGATATAAGCAGGTAGTAACAGCCAATTATCATCTAGTACATCACAAGGAAATATTCTGATTCTAGAATTCTTTTGATGCCTAGTGAAGACAGACATATGTGAGAAGTAGGGAACAATCAAAAGGTTGTCAGGATCTAGAAAACTATTTCAATTATTCATTACTTATGTGAATTGGTTTTAAAAATTTAAAACAAGGTAAAGTTGGATAGTTAAAGATTAAAAAGAGAGTGAAGGAAGATTACAGGGATTAGGTATCATCAAGCAACTGAGATCATTATGACTTTGGGGAAGTGAATTCGTTTCTAGAAGTTTCATTGGAGCTGAGACAAAAAGGTAAGGAGTTAAGTAGTATCTATTGGGTTAAGGAGTGTTCATTATCTGTTTTTTTAAAAAAAGTTTTTAAATCATTCTGCAAGGCACATGTTTTTTTTCATGGAATTTGTCCAAAGGAGCAAATTTTCTTAGGATTTGACAAAATTATATTTATGGAGTTTTTTGCTCAGAGATGTTGAGATACATAGTTAACAATGTTTTCTATTTTACAAGACAGAAGAATGCTGTCAGTTAGCTCCTAAAGTTCTTTGCCTTATAGGTAGGAAAGCAAATGGTCTCAGAAGGAAAAATTTTAAGGTGGAGGTAACTAATATACCACATTGTGTGTAAAAACCAATTAAGGCCAATGTCTGATTTTAAGTAGCATTGCATCCTCATGCAACCTCACTTATAAACTATATCCTCATGTAGCTTTGTGAGTTGGTTTATTTATTTGGGCTACTTAAAAATTTCCTTGTATAAGTTGAAGAATTTTGATAAATTAAATACATTTGGTGTTAATGCTGAGCTGTTTTAACTGTTGTCAACAACAGTCCAACACTTCTTTGACAGGTTTCTTACAAAGAGAAAATAAAATCATGCCATTTTCAAAGAGTAGGACACTCTATTGTTTTTGTTGCTTTCTTTTAAAAACCAACTCCATCACTTAATCATGTTGTTTAGATATGGATTTTTAGTGTGTACTTGGATGCAAAAATATTTAATCTCTTGAAAGATTGGTATTGAATGAGACACGAGAAACATCACAGATTTTAACTGTAGTGATATGATTTAGATTCCAAAGTGGTAATATATAGGATCTATGTGAGCATTATACATTTTTTACTATTGATGGTCTCTGTCCATTGGGTCAAATGCTAATGATAGACCAAAGTGATAGGTCAAAGAAATTATTCAGAGGAATTATTCCTAAGTGAGGTGGAACAGAGGTGACTAGTGATTGATAGAATAGCTATTCTGGACACGTGGTTGATATTTGTAATTTGTTATGAAGAAAACTGTCATGGAGTTCTGAAAAGATACTAAAATATTATCAGTCTATTCTTTTGGAGTGATTAAGTGTAAAAACATCACTTTGTCCATCTTAAGCAATTAACCTATAGACTCAATTAAGATAATTAGCTTGATAAAGACTGGGTTGTTCTTTCAGAATAGGTTGTGAAAACAATTCTAGTGATAAGAGATCATCATTTTGTAGAGTGGTTTCCAGTATAGCATAGCTAATTATATGTTTTCAAGGGGAGGAAGTTTCAGGCTTCCAACATGAGTTCTAATATGGAAATATCAACATAAATTATCATTCATTTTGGAGTGAAATTACTTGATCAGTATCTGATGGAAATTTGCACTTCAATATTTCCTCTTGGAATGTCTTGCAATTTTTAAACATAGTTCTCCATATTTGAGGAGTTTGGGTAGTGTGCTAAAGGTTTTATTCTAATGAGTATTAAAGAACCTAGGACCTTGGCTTTGTTTGATTTTCTATATCTTAAGCTTATCAAGAGAGTCTCCTGTTTATTTTTAGAAATGTGAAGGAATTCAGAAGATTCTTTTCAACTGCCTCCTACCATTCAGGCAACTCCTTCATGAAGCCCTGGATGTCAGCATGTTCCTAATGAATTGCAGATTCCAGCTCTTGGGAGGTTTGTAATGAAGCTTTGGAGTTCTAAATGGGTCAGAGCAGATTTTGTACTTTGTCAGATTTTGAGAAAATCCAAGAGGCAATCTGTGCTAAAGACTCTGGAATAATAATTTTGGCACCTATTGGTTTCTTTGTTTTTCTCAGGAGAGAATGTTATTGAGGACTAACCAATGACAGAGTTCTTTAAAGGTATTCTTTATTGAGAGGTGGATCAGTTCGCTCCAGCTCAGTATATAGATGCTTCAGCCAAGATTCTAGTAATTTAAGTAAAAAATCCTCTATTTTGCTTAGAGATTTGGTGCTACATAGATTTGTTTTCTGTTTATAATTAAACATGTGGAGAAAGTGCATGGAAGGGCACCCAGCTCAATTCTTTCTCAGACTCCAATTAGTCTGGTTGGAGAGATGAAGAAGTATTTTTGGATGATCTTATTGATGATTTTTTTCTTCCTGGAAATCCTGGTTTATAGTTGTTGGAGCTGCTAGGCTGGTCTCCTTCCTTTCATAGCATTCCTCTCCTTCCTTTCTTTCTTTCTTTTAAATCTCTTTGTCCTTTTGATCTACTTTCTGGGAGATTTCTCCAATTTTATTTTCTAACTCTTATATTGATTTTTAAATTTCTTCTATCATGCTTTTTAGTTTCTAAAAGTTCTTTTTATGGTTGTTCTGCAAATGTTCCTTATTTGTGGCATTTTGGTCTCGTATTATAGATGAGAAATCTTGACTTGTTGCTCTGATTTTTTGAAAAAGTTTTCTCCCCCCCTGAATAGTCTGGGTCCTCCAGGTTGCTTTTTAAATAATTTGTTTGTTTTGGCCTGTCTTCCATGTTAGAGGTTCTCCTCACAGGTTGGTAATGTTTCGTTGTGTGCTCATGATTAATAGTACAGGACTAAAAAGCTTCTTGAAAGCTGAGCATTTTAGCAATGTCAAATTTGAGGTTTATTGTGGGGAACCTGGGTGGGCCATTAATTGGGTTGTTTAAACTCCCTAGAGAAGTGTTCTAGTCTCCTTTCTGGAGGGGAAAGTTCTAGCTGCCTGTCTTCTGCCACTAAGAAAAGGGCTGTGGAGGTGGAAGGTGGATGTCTCAGTGCCTTGCATATTATATGCACAGTTACTTAATCTTCTTGTTTTCAGTAGGTTTCCCATGATCTCAGTTGCTTGGGGTCCTCCCAATTCAAAGACCATCTGTTTTACCCTTTCCAGACTTCAATGGGAGTGGTGGAAGTGGAAGTGGGCAGAAGTGAGGGGCATCACTCAGCACAGTGGAACAGGGGAAGACATGTAGGTATCTAACCATTTCTCAAATAGCTTTTATCCAATCCTCCATTTCTCATTATTTTAGATTTCCACCTGTCGCTCCACTGTCTTCTGGCTTGTATTGTTATTCTTACCTTTGTTCTTTAGACCGCTTTTGAGATTTTCTCCTTATCACAGGTTTTAAGCAATTTGGTAATGTTATACTTTGGTATCATTTCTTTTTGTTTCTTGATCTTGGGGTTCATTGAACTTGGTTCTCTGAATTTACAGGAGATGAATGAAGAAAGACAAGTGAGAAAATTCTGAAGACAAACTTTCAAGTTTAGTTGCCATTGTCTCTTCTCCTCTTCTTCCCAGTCCTTTGGGTTCATTTCTTTTTTATAAAAAGGTCAAATTAGTTGCATTTGTTTAATATGCAGTCTTACCTTGGAACATCCTATTCAAGATGTACCTTTGAATGGGAAACTGTCAGCTGCTTTCAGAAGACAAATCTTAAGCTAATGGTGCACCAGCATCTGGTGTAGAAAGTTTACTTAGCTGTGAAGAGGGATTTATTTTGGGGGCTAAAAGGTAAAAATATCAATTAAAATTTTCTTGTTTGGGGTATAGATATCACAACTAAGATCTCATTCTTGTGTGGTAGTTTTCTATCCAGACCCCCAAGTGAATTTTGAAAATTAAGGCAAAGTATAATATTTTAATGCAGTGAAAAAGTTCACCGAGGACTAAGTATATGTTTTAATGCAGTGAAAAAGTTCCCCAAGAACTAACTGCAGGCTTGTAAACATCTAAGTAAAGATGTTCAGAACTCTGTGATTAATACAGTTGACTCATAACCAGGGTCAAGTTGTTGATTTTTACAACTACTACAGCAAAGTGAAGTGCTAGAGGCTTTTATCATGACCAGAATGGTCTGCCTTGTCACCCCAGTGTAGGGGAGGGCAAAGTTTATAATTAGCCGGAGTGGAGGATCAGCTTCAATTTACATCAGTCATACTGAAGGCAAAGAGTAAAACAGTTCCTTCTCTCTGCATTTTATACCTGGGATAAAGCAGAAAAAAATGCACTGTCAATCAAAGCAGAAAGGGAGTTGTCGTTACTTCTAACCTATTTTATCAACAATAAAGAGATGTCAGCATTTTAATTATCAATGTTATTTAAAAATGTCTAGATGATATGTAGCTAAAATTTAAGGGGATATTCTGTAAGTAAAGTTGGGTGAATAGAAGTTTTTATGATCATTTGAGAGGGATGTGTGTATAAATGATGTAGACGGTGGGATGGATGAGATGAGAGGCTGAATTTTACCATGAAGTTTCTAGAGGCTCCTCTTCAATTATATTCTCATTTGTATCTTTGCAGTGTGGGATTATATAATATATTTCTGGTGCTCATTCCCATCCTTCAATTTAAAGTTAAAAAACATGTAACTAATCTAAAAAGGATATCTGTGGGGTCACTTCCACATTTGTCATAGTGGTATTTGGTGTTTAAGTATGGCTCTTGGGAATTTGACTACAAGTTAAAAGAACCATTTGTATTTCTCACTTCACCCAGAGGAATAGTAAACCATACTCTAACTTCTGAAGTCTGTTTCAAAGTCAAATGCTTTCCTTTGAGAGTAGTTTGCTGCTCACTTATAAAACTGGAAAAGGGCATTTCAGTCAATGCTTTATTCTCAAGTCTGGAGCTGAGGCTGAGTAGGTGGCTACCAACAGGGATGATTTAAGGGACCCTCAGAAGGCCCTTCTATCAAAACATATCTCCCTGAAAGAAGCCTATATATTGCTCCCTACTTTTTTGAAGTTTCAAATTCTGCCTATTACAGATTCACCTAGATTACAGTGTCCTCTTTTAAAATAAAACTATCCCAGGGAGGGTTAAGTAGTCTGTTAATCAATCGTTCACAATCCAGTGTGGCTTAGTTTAATTAAATTGCTTTCCTCTAGTTAATAGAAGTTTTGATGGGGGTCAGGAAGAGAGAAAAGGGAAGGAATTGAGTCCCTGGGGTTCTTCAGTGTAAGGCAAGCCTGAGCAGAGGGCACTAAAGTGGGCTCACTTTTGACACCCAAAGGGCAGCATGAGGGCACTGCAGAATGGGATTGGAAAGATGGCAGTGGGAGCTAGGAGATGAATGAGGAAAGAGAAGTGGGAAAGTGCCAAAGACCAACTTGCAAATTTGAAATGTAGTTGAAATATTGTGGGCCATTTCTTTTTCTATAATAGAAGCTTTTAAGTAAGTATCATTGGGTACTATGGAAAAATGGCTTTGTATTTTTGCTTGGAATTTGGGTTACGTCTTGTGTGACATACGTCTTAATATTTTGGGAAAGAGAGTATAGACTGTTAAAAACAGACAAGCTGTGTTAGAATGATGTCATAAAACATGTATAGTGCTATTACATTTTATTCATTAAGGGGTTTGATATTTAAACAATGAGATGTTTAATTCAATTAAACATTATTAATTAAACTTCTATCAACTAGAAGAAAGCAGTTTAATTAAACTATTTTTATTTTAAACTTCAGAGAATAAATAATCAGGGTTATGAGACAAATTATTGTCAAAAGCAAAGCAATTTCAAGATTACTCAGTAAAGCACTTCTGCATCTGTTGATTGAAAGAAATTTCTTTCAGAGATGTATATTTTTCTTTGTATTTTGCTATGTAGCAGGGATAATGCAATGTAGTGTGCCCTTGATAGGTTTGAAAAATAGTTTCACTTAAGCAGGTGTTCTACTTTTTTTAAAGCTTGCTCTAAACTGTAAAGCCTTTGAAATATAGTCTATTTATTTTAGGAATTGTTAGGCTTAATTGTCTTATAGAACAGCGTATGTGAGTAGAAAAGCAAGCTAGCTTATATTCTTGGTTAATCACGCCAATGGGAAACTGACAGTTATACTAGAGTCCAGGCACCACTTACCGCTTTTGGGCTTTTACCTTAATTTCAGATATATTACCAAGGAGGAAATAAATGATCTCGTTCATACCAGTTTGGCAAAATCAGATCTGGAAGGTCAGAAGCTACATCTTCATATGTAATAGCTAGGGTGACCATATGATTTATCATCAAGACCAAATCCAGATAGATCTGAGATCGAAAGGTGAATTTCAAAATAATTTAAATGTTATCTGTCTGTTCTTTATCCATGCTCAGTTTCAACTTTATCCTTTCAATTGACCTCTCTTTAAGTTCAGTGCTCTTTTCTTCTGCAATCTGACCTTAAGTCCACCCAAAGAATTTTTAAATTTCAGGTATTGTACTTTTCAGTTTTAGAATTTCCCTTTAGTTCTTTTTTAGAGTTTCCGTTTATCTCCTGAATGCTCTATCTTTTCAACCATTATATCATGCTTCTGTTGAATATATATTCTCTTGATTATGAGTTTTTTGTCTCTTTGCAGGTTTTGTAGCTAAAAAAAATTGTATCCTGTACATTGTTTTCCAAAGAATAATAGAGGATGAAATATCTATATCTATCTTAACTTCTTAATTTAACTTTTTCTTTTTACTCCATGATTTTCTTGACTTTATCTTACAGTTCTTTCATTGAATTTTAATTTTAGTAATTATACTTTTAATTTCCCCTAAAATCTTGTTCTCTAATTACTCCCTTCCCCTCCGCCCCCAGAAGCCTGTTTTTATTACATCGATGCAATCTTCCTTAGACTTTCTCTTCTGCTATTGATTTTCTTCAGATGTCTGGTGATGCATGGGTGTTCATTCTTACTTGTTCATGGGGGAGTTTGATTAACATAACTCACCAGCATAGCTTTCCCTTGCCATTGTGTACCTCTGTTTCCCCTGAATGAGAGAGTTGTGCATAAACTATGTGTATTTAAATAGGCACGTTGACTGGTAGATAGGCTTAAGTTTAAGATGTCTACTCTGTATAGACAGATAGTCTGGTGCATTCCTTTGGAGTGTAACTCTTCCAAGAAAAATCATTTAAATTCTTTACAGATGGGCTGTGTCATATGGTATTTCTGCCAGTTGTCTGAAAGTGAAAGTGGGAGGGATTTACCCAGCTGTTCAGTAGTCAGTCCTTTATTCAAATACCCTCAGTACTGCTGTACAACCAGCTCTTGTCTTCCACGCCTCCAGCTTGTGTTAGAGCCTGTCTGGGTTCTCTTTTAGGCAAAACAGACCCACGTTCTGTGCAGTTCTCGTCTGCTGTCCCAGGCTTTGTCTTCACACATATTGTCACCACAATAATCCCATCTGTGTCCTGTCTTCTCTAAATCCCTTAAACATTGTAGAACACTCAAGAGTGTACTGTCCACTCTGCTTTCCTACCTAATTCACTTTTTGTTATATTCCCTTGTGTACATTTTTAGATTCATTTCAGTGTAATTTGAGAGGGAGAAAGGTAAATGTTTGTGCTCAGGCTGCCATCCTGCCTCAGTAGTAGCATGCATTTTGAATATTATCTTGTGTTTTAAATGTTTATACTTTTCCTTTTTTTGGTTTTTAAAGAATTTTAGGGGCATTGAAAGCAGGTTTAAGTATTGTAAAGGCTTTTCCCCCTCTTTCTTTATCTCTTGTAGGTTCTGTCATAGACTCAATACTGGACAGACCCAGTAAATACTCGTTGAATGACTAATTCTTAAAACCCAGTAACATGAAACCATAACTGAAACTATTATAACAGAGCCTGTGAAAGATTTGCTGTGGCAAAACTATGTTCCGACAAAAGTAGTAAAACTAGAAACCAACTTATCCATATTTAAAACAATATATGCTTTAAATGAATTTTACTTAAAACATTCTTTAGTTTTGCCAGATTTTATAGTTAGGAAGCAGGAAAGGATAGACGGAGTGGGTTAGAAGTGGTGAAATTAGAGGGAAGACCCAGTAGGAGGAGTAAAGTAGAACTGACAGAGAGTGGGGAAAGAGGTCCCAAAAGGTAAAGAGTAAAGAAGGAAAATATCTGGTCTGCTGCCTTGTGCTTCCTTCAACGTGGAAGAAACTTCAAGGTAGCTCTGACCTTGAACACTTAGAACTCAAAACTATGAGTTTCTCTAAATGATCTTGGGTATAAATGCTGTGGATTCATTCGTTTCCCACAGTGAGAAGGTAGCTATTTTTCTATCAGTGGAGTGTTTATGTGAACTAGTAAGGAGATGCAAACCTCTCTTAACACTTTTTAATTAGGCTGAAATTCCATCAAGGGATTTCTGCTGACCTCATAAATAATGAATGTAAAATTCAATTTTCCAAAGTCACAGGTGCCCAGTCAAGGATATAGATAATTTATGTGTCTTTTCAGGATAGTCTTGTGCATGCGAACATTGTTCCAGTGCTGAAATGCGTGGGGCCCAGTGTAGAGCCTGCTTTTATACCGTGTTTGAAAACTTCTGAGAGCCTTTGTTTCCCTGAACACTTCAGAGACTAGTCAGGTGCGTTACTGCCTGACTCACTATAATTTTGCAGCATTGCTTGTATTTTTCATGACTTGGCTTGATTGTTTCTTTACTCTCTAGAAAGGATCTAGTAGAATAAAAAGAGTAAGCATGCTAGCCAATTATGGCTTCTGTTTATAAACACGTTGAGTAATAGAAGAAGTAACTGACAATGGGTTAAAGACAAAAGTTGAGATTAATGATATGTTAAATTTTTCTGTTGTTTGAAAATCACCTGTGGTGCATTTTGGGAAAATTGGGCAGAAAATATTTTAAAAAACCTCCTTGCTTCTCGTGGCTGTCTAGCCTTCCAATGATGAATTGGCCTAAACATGTAGCTTTATGAAAATTACAATATGGCTCTTTTAATTGTAACACTCTGCAGTTAGCGTTACATAATACAAAGTGCTCCTGCTTGAAAATTTTATATGTAATTTTAACCTTGTGGAATTACACTGTAATTGTATTAATAGTCTTACATTATCAGAAGTCAGTTTAAAAATGTGTATTTTCATTTTTATGTATGGTAAAATTTTCTCAAGTGAATTAAAATGATCTTTTTTTTTTTTGATTGGCACCTGAGCTAACATCTGTTGACAATCTTTTTTTTTAATTTATTTTTCTTCTTCTCCCGGAAACCCCCCAAGTACACTGTTGTATATTCTAGTTGTAGGTCCTTCTGGTTGTGTTATGTTGGATGCCACTTCAGCATGGCTTGATGAGTGGTACTAGGTCCGCACCCAGGATGCACACCAGTGAAACCCTAGGCTGCTGAAGCTGAGTGCGCAAACTTAACCACTCAGCCATGGGGCCGGCCCCCAGTTAATCTTTTTATTGAATAATAAATATGGGCTTCCCTCTGATGTAATTAATGCAATGTAAACTATTCAGTAGAGAACAGAAATTTTAAATCATACATAAAAAAGTGGCTAAGAGTATTTCATTACCAAACCAATTCTGCTGTTTCCGTAGACTTATGGAAAATGTTATTCACCTCTTGGGGAAATGTTTGGCAGAAAGCTGAGTTTTGCTTGGCATCCCGATGTTTGCATCAGTTTAGTCTCTGGTTAGCCTGTTCTTGATGTCAGTTGTGTACACATTCTCTTCACGTTGTGGAAGAAAAAACAACTCTAGTTCTCAACCCATATTATTTTTTCTACTGATATTTAATCTCTGTGTTGAGTTTAAGATTTAGGATTCCAGTGTGATAGTTTAAATGTGTACTGTTTGCAGTAATGACAATTTCGAAGTGATTGAGAGGGATTCTGGAGTTTCCCTTCTTATTCTATTATAGGCTCTTCATTTAAACATCCCCATGGTGTAAAATAAGGACATCGTATGAAGTATGGTTATGTTTCTGATGTGCAATGAACTTTTTAGAATTCTCAGTTATTCAATAGCATGACTGCAGAATACATATTAAAACATTTTCTAGGTAAAAAATAGGATAATTGGAGTCGATGAAAGAAAGATGATGAAAAGCAACAGAAGACAGTAATAAAATTTCATCAATAAATAGTATTACCTACAACAGCTATTTATATTTAATGAAATATCAAGCATAAATCTCATTATTAAGCCTTTTGTTGGAAATTCTGGTGCCTGAATAAAATTATTTGCACTTTATTTTGCTTTGCTTTTTAAATACTGAAGGTTTGATTATCGAAAGTAACCATTGTTCTTTCTAAAAAGAAGTCAATGGTCTAAGATGTAAGAGAATATTAAGTAGTATAAATTCATAATACTTATCTTCATGTTAATACTGAGATGATACCTTTAAAAGATAAAGCCCATTAAAATTGGATGATTGAGTTACATACCTCAAGTCATCAGATTTTATTAGCGTAAATGTATAAGAGCTAGATTTGGTGTCTATTTAACTGATACTAGAGGGAAGTGGATGTGCATATGAGTGTATGCTTTTCCTTGGCATGCAGCCTGACCCCTGGGTTATCTCAGAGTGGAATTTATAGTTGCTGAGCTGTGTTGCTTCACTGTCACTTTTGATATTATATTACAATTTCAGCCTATGTTCTCGGGAGAATTGCATTCTTAATTATGCAAGGACCCTCCCACTTAGTCTTTAATTTATCTTTTAATTTGGAGACAAGATTATCATTGTCTAATTACCCCCACAAGTTATATCATACGAGTTATTCATTCCACTAACACTTAGGATTTCTTGCATCAGAGAGCACATTTTATTTGAGTTTATCCTTTTATGGTACCTGATCCATAGTAGAGGTTATACTTAAGTGATTTTATTGACAGGACTCTTTAATTAAATTCAAAGCATCATTCACCTTCTTTCCAAATGTAAATCGTATATTTGAATGGTGGTGGGCCTTGGGAAGGAAATGTGCATTTATAATTGCCTACTATGTAATTTTTTTAATCTCCACAATTAATCTATGGTATGGTTAGTTTAGGTTATTATTATTCCTACTAGAAAAATGAAGATACTAAGATTTAAGAGATTAGATAACCAGTTCAAAGTTATATAGGGTAGTAAAATGTGGAAACTGGATTTGAAGCTAGGTTTTCTGACTCCAAAGACTTTGCTGTCAACCACTAGCATAAGACAACCCTCTGAAAAGCCGATGGATTCCTGGGAGATATTATACATAAGTAAGGCGTTGGTTCTGTAGATTCAGTGGTGAGTAAAAGTAAACACAGTTCCTTCTCTCGTTAAGTTTGCAGTCTCATTGGAGAAGATTGATAGTTTTCAAATATTATATTAATATTGAAAGTACAACTACAACTGTGATAAATGCTCTGAAAGAAGAGAACACAGCTCTCTTGGCCCGAGTAGCGTTAACTGAAGAATATTGAGCTGAGATGGGAAGGAAGAGTAGGAATTAACCGCTGAGCAATGATGGAGGAGCATTTCAGAAGGAAGAGCAAGTGCAGAGACCCTGTGGAAGGAGAAAGCGTGATGCTTTAGAGATGGAAAGGTAGGACAGAATAGTTGAGGTGAAGAAGAAAACCGAGGGTTGTAGTCTTGAGAGTCTGGGGAGGGGTGCAAATAAGACTGGCTTTTTAAAGGTGTTTTTCTTCCTACACCAAGGACAATGGGAAGCCATGAAGGATTTAAATCAGCCTATGGCATTATTAGATTTGTGATTAATTGGGGTAAGCATTTATCAGAATATCATATGGTTAAGCTCTTTAGAGACTTCCAAAGATATGGAAGACATTTTTATTGTCAAGTTTTGTTGAGTACACTTGCAAGAGCCCTCTAGTTGGGTTTCTGTTCACCCTTTGCTTGCAACCTGCTAACATTTTAGTGAGATTTTCTGAGATTTCCAGCAGAGTTAATATGTGTGAATGTCCTCTCTAGAGCTGTAAAGTGCCGTGTATTAGGCAGTTTGGTAAGCTGTAGCTTGGTATTCAGTATCAATCCAAAGTAATTAGTCTATTTTCACCCAATTTGATGGATAATAGATAGCTTTCTTCTTTCTGACATCTCAACTTCTCTTCTGGTAAAGAGCACAGATTTACTTCTTAATGGTAGAACTGAACAGGCATATGAGGGTCATAATCTGAGTACTAAAAAGGCATCTTTGATGGTAGAGGTGAGGTCCAGATCTAGAAGTTTGCAGGGAGGGGGAATATACCAGAGGAAGATAGGTGAACATCTGTCTTCCTATTTATATATGAGAGGAAGATAGGTGAACGTCCAGTAAGAGGGAGCCATGGATCCCCTAGCAATAGTCTAAGGCACACCTTAAACTAATGTCACATAACTTTTGTTCTTAATCATGCCCTGGGGTGTTAAACAAAAAATGCATAAACACACAACCATTTATCAATTTCTAGACAGATTCTATTATGGCACAGAGAGAGAGAGAGAGCACAATCACAGTACATTGCTCCTGGTTATTTATGTTCTCTAGACCTCCTGTGAGGGCAGGTGTTCAGATGATAGGTCTCAGGAGGGATACTGGTAAGCTACTCTCACCTCATTGGATGGGGAAAGCCTGGGATCAGAGGAGTGTGGGAATAGACAATAGTTACAACGTGAGGACAATGACGATGTCTATATCCATGGCACCTAGCACAATGTGTAGAAACTAGCAGGTGCTCAATAAAAATTTATTGCAAGAATGAATGAATGAAGTGGAGGTGATTCAGGGTTGAGGGCATAGCAAAAAGGAAACTCAGGAACAAGGAAGCCTTGGAACTTTCAATACAATTGGAGTTTTTATTTTGAGGAATGCAGCAAGAATCCAGTTATTAGGCCCAGGGAACAAAGTCAATAAGGGGCCAACAGCAAGGCTGAATCAATACAGAATTGCTGATCTGGGGTCCCTAAATTTTTCATGATTAGAAATCTTGGTGTAGGACTGAGTTTGTAGGGGAATGAGAGGTCTCAGATTTAAGAATTAGAGGAATGAGGGAATAAGTCATCATAGTAGCAGACCTCTTCCTCAACTGATTTTTCTGGTTGAATCAGTAAAAGTTTTTATTTGTTTTTGTTTTCTCATTGTTTTGTTTTGCTTTTTGCTTATGTTAGATACTTTTGTATCTGCCTTAAACTTCACTCATTGAGCTGGTGCAGCAAATAGTTATGAATCTGAACAAGTTTTTCTCTTTTATGTTTTCACCTCGTTCAGGCTAATAGTATTTAACACAGAAGGTTTTGGTAAGGAAATGGGTTTCTTTTTTCTGACATGTTTTAACAGATGGGAACATGAAAGTTTCTGATGGGTATTTTAACAAATGAATTGTAGACAACCCAAAATGAGAGGATATTAGTCTCATAGTGTTTTTATAGAGACTGCTGTTTGATCTGTATATGATATGGGTGTTAGCCTTGATAGTGAAAATCCAAGTTTCTGATATCAAATATTTCTTTTTTCACCTTTTAGTAGTATTTTTCTCTCTTTCCTTAGAGAACTGCATGTCATCTATTTTCAGTCTATGTGGTTTGAGTATATCTTCAGGAGAGGGTATAACCCACTCCTGACCAAAGAAAACATGTGTGGCCCAAGCCAAGGCCTTCAGAACCAATGATATTTATCCATGGACCTTTGCTAAAATTAAGTCAATCAGAATGTACTGAGCTCTGACAAAGTAAGCCTAGAACTGTTGGAAGCCATCTTTTTCCTTGTATATAGGGATCATGCTGGGGATGCAGCCAACATAGATAAGGGCTGAGAGATGGAAAGAGAGAAAATGAGTCCTGGTGAAATTTTCAAGCACCTCAATCCAGCCATGCCTGAAATGTTTTACTTTGGACTTTTTAGCTTCTTGAGCCTGTAATTCCCCTTTTGTTGACCTCAAGTTTTAGTTTATTCTCTGAAACTTGCTACAGAAAGAGATCCAGTTTTCTTTGCTTATGGAAGGCAGGCAATACAAAATTAGTAAATGGTGCATATTAAACAGTGATAGAGGATGAAATAAAAATTAAATTTTATCAAATGCCAAATTATATATATTTGGAATGAATAAAATGAGACTGTGTAAGTGGGGTTAGTTTAAGGTAACATTGATATAGGAATAATTGATACAAAGGACCTTATTGGCTTGATGAGCTATTTTTTTAATCAATGGCTCTTTTTTACAGTAGTATATTTTGCTTTTTAGTAAAAAAAAGACACTTTTCAACATTTGTATGAATTAGGATGTTTATCTCTTGATCTGAATTCTTGCCCTTTTCTGTACTACATGATTCTAAATTTGAGCAGATATTTGCCTGAGAAGTATCAGTTACCAGAAAGCTATTTATCATGACCTGCAGACTAAAATGCTGATCATTACAGCCAGTTCTTTAATGAAGAAGAAATATAGATGCTAATACAATGCTTCACTTCTATATTTTTAAAACTAGATTACTAAGGGCGTGAACCCAGTGAAATATGCTGAGGACACATGCCAAATTGGAGCTAAAAGCCTGGGGATTATATGGAGGGTTTGTCAGTGAAAATATGGAATATAGAGAAAATACTCAAAGGATTCATTTCACTCTCTTCATTCAGTTTCCAGCAGAAAAATTAAGTAGACAAAAAATATGGAACCATTGGAATCATCTGCTTCTTTTCAAATCAGCTTTGTGTGGTTTACATTGAAAAATTTCCGGGGCCGGCTCCATGGCCGAGAGGTTAAGTTCGTGTGCTCCGCTGCGGCAGCCCAGGGTTCGGATCCTGGGCACGGACATGGCACCACTCGTCAGGCCACGTTGAGGCAGCGGCCCGCATCCCACAACTAGAAGGACCTGCAACTAAGATATACAACTGTGTATGGGGGGTTTGGGAAGATAAAGCAGAAAAAGAAAAAAAGAAAAAAAGAAAAATTTCCTTAGGGAAAATGCAGTTGGTAAATTCTGATTTATTCAAATGGATAAATGATAATATGACAGTGGGTATTTTCATTGAACAATAATATAAATTTATTAGTCATTTAGGAGGTTTTGCTTTAAAGGAGTCTAAATATAGCTTGGCAATTTAAAACTCATCTTAAAATTGTCTATAGGATATGAATTTTAATATGATACACCTGAGAATTTTTTACATTTACTGAATCAGCTTACTGATTTCCTTGTTTAAAATCTGAAGCCAGAGGATAATCACTTTTAAGGACGTGGTGGGGGATGTGATTTCCACTGCATCTACGGTAACATATTTAAAGAACAATTTGAAATTCTATAGATAGATTTTGGAAAGGAGATTTAAGTTATTTGGGTAATGTATGCAAAGCACTCCTGTAAAGAATATGCAATCTTAAATGATACAGAAAGGCTAATTTGATCACATTGTTCTCTACATTTAATTGACTACTTTTAAGATGTCTTTTTTTTTTTGGTCATTTGTAGCAACTTTATTTTGTATGAAAAAAAGTGCTTCACTCACGTTCAGGACAAGTGTAATCCCACTTGCTGTTCTTGAAGCCAAAATTGTCTTTTATCTCACATTATCTCTAGTCCCCTACATGAAGACAGAAACTCATTCTCTCCTTTTGTGGATGTTAGCCTGATATTATTCTCTCTGTTGATATTTTTTTAACAATTACATGAATTGATTAGATGGCTTTCCTTAGGTGTCCCAGTTATTTTTGAAGAGTACAGTTGTAACAATTTTCCAATTCCTCCCACAGCTACACTGGGGTATAAATACCATCCTTTTAGAGCCTAATTTGTCAAATAAGTGGTTTAAACCATTTTCTCCACTGCCTCACCACTTACTCACTGCTTAACACCCTGTAATCTGGCTTTTCCAATTTCACTTTGTAGAATCTGTACAACTGATCTCCCAATTACTAAATCAAATGACCTTTTCTCAACTCTCTTGTTTATTGAACTTCCTGCTGAATTTATCACTGTTGATCACATTGTCCTTCTTGAAATACTTTTGTTTATTGATGTAAGGCCGCAAGCCCAGCTGGGCTAGGGCGGCGAGATATCTTGACGAGAGACTGAAGAAATGACCCGGAGACTGCGAAGGAGACATATAGGTTTATCGGGTCCTACTTACGGGAGCGTGGCCAGTGGTGGCCGGCTGGACAGAAGTGTGCACCCGCACCCGCCCCCCAAGAGAGGCTTGCTTAAATAAGCAGAGGAACAAAGGCTGCATGCTTGCCAAAAGGCTGTCCTTGGTACAGCCAGCGTTCCCAGAACAGTAGCTCACATGGAGGGGCTCTGTGTTCCTGTAAGACGTGATGTCCTTCTGTGGGATAAGGGAGGATCCGGGCTGGTCAGGCCCAGATCGTTACAAATCCCAGTAGCTGGGCTGCCTGCTCAGCAGGGAGCCTGAAGGACACATGGTTGCATTGGGCCTGGGGGTTTCTGATGAGCAAGCAAGGCCCAGGCCCTACAATTGACCTTCATGATGTTACACTAGCTTGGGTCTTCAATCTTTATTCTTTTCCAAAAGAATAAAGATTTTATTATTCTAACAGAATGTTTTATAAAAATGATACACACCTATTCCATATAAAGGTACAAAGAAGAAAGCTGAAAATTGCCCCCAATCCTCACTCAGAAATAGCCTCCATTATTAAATGAACATTTTCTATATTACAGATGGATGGATAGCCAGATCAAGTGAGTGGCAGATATTCAATAGAAATAATTTTATTAAAATGGGATCAGACTATATATACCATTTCTGATAGACAGAATCTAAGATGGTCCCTAATTATCACTGCCTTCTGGTAGTCACACACCCCCACCAGTGAAGCCATCTGGTCCAGGAGTTTCGTTTTTGGGAAGATTTTTAACTACAAATTTGACTTATTTAATAGACTTCTTTGCCATTCACTTTTTGTTTTTCTTCCTGAGTGAGCTTTGGTAGTTTGTGTCTTTCAAGAAATTTGTCCATTTCATCTAAATTGTTTAATTTATTGGCATAAAGTGTTGATAATATTCTCTTATTATTCGTTTAATTTTTGTAGATACTTCAGTGATGTCACTTCCCTCAGTCCTGATATTGGTAAATTCTATCTAATCTCTTTTTTTGCTAATCAGTCTGCCTAGAAGTTTATCAATTTTATTGATCTTCTTAAAGAACCAGCTTCAGATTTCATTGATTTTTCTCTGTATTTTTCTGTTTTCCGTATCACTGATTTTCACTTTGTTCTTTATTATTTTCTCTTGCTTATTATGAATTTAATTCATTATTCTTTCTCTAGTTTTTTTTTTTTCAAGGTGGAAGCTGAGGTCATTGTTTTGAGAACTTTCTTTTTACCTAATATAGACATTTAGTGCTATATTTTCTCTGTAGGTAATACTTTCACTGAATCCCACAAATTTTAGTATGTGTTGTCATTTTTATTCAGTGCAAAATGTTTTCTAATTTCTCCTTTGACCCTTGATTTATTTAGAAGAGTGTTGCATAGTTTCCAAACACTTGGGGGTTTTCTAGCTATATTTCTGTTATTGCTTTCTATGTTTCTCTTATTGCTTTCTAATTTAGTGTTATTATTGTCAGAGAACATACTTTATATGATTTGTATTCTTTTAAATTTGAGACTTGTTGTATCCCCCTGGATGTGGTCTACCTCAGTAATTGTTCTGAGTGCACTTGAATAGAATGTGTATTTAGCTGTTGTTAGGTGGAATGTTCTATAAATGTCAATTAGATTAAGTTGGTTGATAGTATTGTTCAAGTATTCTATGTCCTTACTGATTATCTGCCAATTCATTCTATTAATTACTAAGATATATGTGTTGCAATCTCTGACTTTATAATTTTGATTTTATTGATTTCTCCCTTAAGTTCTAACAATTCTTGCTTAATGTATTTTGAAGCTCTGTTATTAGCTACATATATGTAAAGGATAGTTATGTTCTCTTGATAAACTGACTTATCACTATGAAATGACTCTATCTCTGGTAATATTCTTTGCTATAAAATCTACTTTGTCTGATATTAGTATAACCACTTCAGCATTATTTTGATTAGCGTTAGCATCTATCTTTTCTACTCTTTTTCTTTCAATCTATTTGTCTTTATATTTTAAATGGGTTTCTTTTAGGCAGCATATAGTTAGTTCTTGCTTTTTACCCAATAAGATGATCTCTGCCTTTAAATTGGGGCTATTTAGAGCATTTACATTTAATATTATTATTGTTATGTTTGGGTTTGAAGCTACCATCTTGCTGTTTGTTTTCTATTTTTTCTATTTTTATTCTCTTTTTCTTTTGTTTCTACTGTGTTTTGGATTAATTCTGTGTTTTTTATTCCATTTTATCTCTCATTGATCTATCAGCTATAACTCTTTGTTGTGTTATTCTAGTGATTGCTTTAGGTTTATGGTATACACCTTTAACTCAACAGATTCTACCTTTAAATGATATTGTACTACTTTATGAATAATATGAGAAACTTACAGATTTGCTTCCACTTCTCCTGGCCTTTGTGCTATTGTCATACATTTTATTTCTATAATATGTTATACATGCCATAATACATTGTTATTATTTTTGCTTTAAAACAATCATCTTTTCAAGAGATTTAAACAATGATTAAAAAGTCTTTTATATTTACCCACATAGTTACTATTTTCTGTGCTCGTCATACCTTTGTTTGGATACAGATTTCTGTATGGTATCATTTTCCATTTGCCTGAAGCCCTAACTTTAACATTTATTATAATGCAAGTTTGTTGATGATAAATTCTTTCTGTGTTTATATGTCTGAAAAGGTCTTTATTTCACTTTTATATTTTTTGAACAGCTTTGTTAAGGTTCAGTGAAGATACCATAAAGCTAATCCATTTTAAGTATACAGTTCATGATTTTCAGTGTATTTACAGATTGTGCAACCATTCCCACAATTTAATTTTAGAACATTTCTGTCACCCCCAAAAGAAATCTCATGCCTGTTTAAAGCCACTCCTCATTCCTGCCTTGAGCCATATGCAATTACTAATCTACTTTCTGTCACTATAAATTTACTTTTTCTGGGCATTTCACATAGCTGGAATTATATGTGTTCCTTTGTGTCTGTCTTCTTTCACTAAGTATAATATTTTTTGACATTCTTCCACATTGTGGCAAGTTTTGGTACTTTGTTCCCTTTTAACACCAAATAGAATTCCATTGTATGGGTATAAGCACCTTTTGTTTACCCATTCATCAGTTGATAGACATTTGAGTTGTTTCTGCCTCTTGCCTGTTGTTAATAATGTTGCTACGAACATTTGTGTGTAAGTCTTTGTGTGAACATATGTTTTCATTTTTCCTGAGTAGATACCTAGGAGTTGAATTGCTGGGTAATATGGTATTCTATGTTTAACATTTTGAGAAACTGACAAAACTATTTTCCAAAGCAAGTACACCATTTTACATTCCTACTAGCAGCGTATGAGGGTTCCCATTTCTCTATATCTTTGTCCACACTTGTTATTGTCTGTTGTTTTGATTATAACCGTTCTAGTGGGTATGAAGTGGTATCTCATTATGGTCTTGATCTGCATTTCTCTAATGCCTAATGATTTTGGGCATCTTTTCATGTGTTTCTTGGCCCTTAATAAGTCATAACATTTTTTTTAAGGCTTTATTTTTTTAGAGCAGTTTTAGGTTTACAATAAAATTGAGAAGAAGGGACAGAGATTTCCCATATACCTCCTGCCCCTACACATGCATAGCCTCCCCCATTTATTAACATCACTTACCAGAATGGTTCATTTTTTTACAGAGGATGAGCCTACATTGACACGTCATAATCATCCAAAGTCCATAGTTTGTTTTAGGGTTCGCTCTTGGTATTCTGCATTCTATCAGTTTGGGAAAATGTATAATAACATATATCTATCATTATAATATCATACAGAGTATTTTTATTGCCCTAAAAAAAAATCCTCTGTGCTCTGCCTATTCATCCTGACCTCTCCACTTGTCACCACTGATCTTTTTATTGTCTCTGCAATTTTGCCTTTTCCAGAATGTTATATAATTGGAATCGTATAGTAGTAATGTGCATTTAAGTTTCCTCCATGTCTTTTCATGGCCTCATAGCTCTTTTATTTTTCTGCTGGATAATATTCCATCATCTGGATGTACTACAGTTTATTTACCCATTCATCTACTGAAGGACTTCTTGATTGCTTCCAAGTTTTGGCAGTTATAAATAAAGCTGCTATAAACATCCTTGTGCAGATTTTTATATGGACATAAGTTTTCAGCTCCTTTGGGTGAATACCAAGGAGCATGATTACTAGATCATATCGTAAGAGTGTGTTTAGTTTTATAAGAAACCGCCAAATTGTCTTCCAAGGTGGCTGTACCATTTTGCGTTCCCATCAGCAATGTATGAGAGTTCCTGTTGCACCACATCCTTGTCAGCATTTTGTGTTGTCAGTATTCCAGATTTTAGCCATTCCAATAGGTGTATATCTTTGTTTTTGAAAGCTGTTTACCCTGGGTTTAGAATTCTAGGTTGACAGTTCCTTCCCTTCAATACTTTAAAGATGTGGCTCCACTGTCTTTTGGCTTTTCGTTGGTTCAATTTGTATCTTTGTTTGCCTGTATGCAATGTGTCTTTTTTCTTGGCTGCTTTTAAGATATTCTTTTTATCACTGGTTTTAAAAAATTTGTTGTGGTTCATTTTTCTTGTACTTGGGGTTTATTGAGCTTCTTGGATCTGTGGTTATATAGTTTTCATCACATTTGGAAAATTTTTGGCCATTATGCCTTCAAATATATTTTTGTCCTTGCTCCTCCCTCTCAAAAATTCAATTAAACAGATGATTAACAGAACATCAATAAGTTTTAGGACCACTTTAAGTATTCCCATGACTTACTGATACATCATGTATTTTTTTCCAGCCTTTTTTCTTTCTGCGTTTCATTTTGGATAATTTCTATGGATATGCTTTCAAGTTTACTAATATTTCCTCTTGCAATATTTATCTCTGTTAATCCCATCCAGTGTATTTTTTATCTTAGACATTTAGTTTTCATCTCTAGAAGTTAGGTTTAAGTCTTTTAAATATCTTCCAGGTTTTTGCTTAACATCCTCAATCTTTCCTCTAGCTATTTGAACATAAGGAATACAATCATAATAGCTATTCCAGTGTTCTTGTCTACAAATTTTATCATCTTTGTAATTTCTGGGTTGGTTTTGATTCAGTTGTTTTTTTTTTTTCTTATTCTGGATCATATTGGCCTGATTTTTTGTATGTTTGATAATTTTTGATTGGATGTCAAACATTGTGAATTATACCTGTTGGGTACATCTTGGCCAAAAGTGGAAGTCCTATACATTATCACATACTTTTGAAATACAAAATACCACAGTTTTACTTAAATTTAACAGAATCAAAAGATTCTAGAGTGAAAATGGAAGAACAACAGAATGTTAGCTCAATGTTACTTCATTGTTAGCCAGGAGTTAACAAACTACAGCAAGCAGGCCAAATTCAGCCCACGGCCTGTTTTTGAACAACTTGGGGGCTAAGGTTGGTTTTTACATTTTTAAAGGGTTGTAAAGAAATACAAATACAATAGAGATTCCGTGTGGCCTACAAAGCCTAAATATTTACTTTCTGTCAATCTACAGAAAAAATTTGTAAAAAGTAATTCCTAAAAGATCTAAGGTTAGGAAAGTTATTATGAAAGATAAATTAAGTTAGTTGAGCCATTTACAAAAAATTTTCATGTTTTAATTTTTGACATAATGTAAATTTTCTCCCTGATGTGAATTATGAGGAAATAATTACTCTTTTACTTATTCTAATGACGTCTCTACCAATCTTTCAGCTATGTTGGTTAAAGTCTAAAACATTCAAATTATATTTTCTAACAAATGACTGTAGTTGTTTAAATAGATTTATTTAAATTGATTCAATGCCTGCCAATACTTATTTTATTCATTCTTGCTTTTCCATTTCTGAGTCCCTTATTTCATCCATTTCTTGAATGGCAGGATTTCACTTTTCATGAAGCTATCATAGAAATTATATTTCTTAGGATTTTGAGTGCTTAATAAAATTAGTTGCTTGAATTTCAAGGAAAAAGTTGAATCAATGTTAAATCCTAAGGTCACACACTTTTTCGCTTAGAACATTTTAGTCATTGCTCCAATGTCTTCTGACAGTTGCTATGAAGAAGTATGAAGTTAGTCTAATTCTCATGATTAGAAAAATTATGTTATTTTTACCACTGGGATCTCGAGGAAGTGGGAAATTATTTATTATAATTCTGAATGCTTTTTCTGTTTGATTTGTTAGATAAAATTTATCTCTACATCAAGTTATTTTGTTTACTCTTCGTGTCTAATAACTTCTCTTTAATTTCTTCAAAATCTTTGTTCATTTACTTTGATTAATTCATTCATTAACTTATCTATCCATTTACTTATTTATTTATTCAACAAATATTCCACATATAGGTTGACAACAGTTAAAAAAACAAAGTCTCTACTCTTTTGGACTTTATATTCTAGCAGACGGAGAAACACAATAAGAAGATGGGTAAATATCCATCACATGGTGATATGTGAGTGCTGTGGAGAAAATAAAGCAGTCAGATGTTAGCAGTGCATGTTGAGTCGGGGTAGGAATTCCTATTTTTTTTCAGAGAAGATGTCTCCAACAATGTAATCTTTGAGTAGTTACCTGAAGAAGGTGAGCTTTGAGCCAAGCAGGTATTCCAGACAGAATGATTGAAGGCCCTGAGCCAGTGGCAAGGTTGTCATATTTGATGAGCAAAGAGGCCATTATAGCTAAAACAAAGTATGCAATGGTGAAAATGTAAGAAGATGAGGTTAGAGTGGATAGCAAGGGGCAAAATTGTGGAAATGACTTGGAATTTACTCTAAGACAGAAAGCCACTGGAAAGTATATTAGTTCCTACTGCAGTTTAACAAGTTATCACAAATTAAGTGGCTTAAAATAGCACACACATTTATTATGTCACAGTTTCTGTGGGCTGGGATTCTGGACATGGCTTGAATGTATTTTGTGCTTCAAGGTCTTGCAAAGCTTTATTCACCGTATTGGCCAGGCTGCATTCTCAACTGGAGACTTGACTGGGGACGAACCCACTTCCAAGCTCATTCAGGTTGTTGGTAGAATCCATTTCCTTGCAGTTGTATAACTGAGGGGCCCAACATTTTTCTGTCAGCTGGAGATCGCCTGAGGTCTTAGAGGTCAGTTGCAGTTCCTAGAGGCTATTGCAGTTCTTTGCGATGTGGGTTTTTCCATATGGCCACTCAATTCATCAAGCACACCAGGAGAGTCCCATATACCTATTACAGGCACAGAAGATGAAAAGTCTCAGGGAATACATTTCAACACAGCAATGAAATGAAAATTCTTTAAATGTTACCAGTGTTCTTTAAAAGAATGACATGTAAATCTCATTGATAAATCATCTAGTTTCTGAGTTTTGTGTAAACTGCTGTCTTTTTTGGAAATAAAGAGATTGTAAAAGCTGAAAGAGAGGCATATGAAACAGGTTGGGGGCCGGTCCCATGGCCGAGTGGTTAAGTTTGTGCCTTCTGCTTCGGTGGCCCAGGGTTTCGCTGGGTGCGGACATGGCACCACTCATTAGGTCATACTGAGGCAGCATCCCATATAGCACAACCAGAGACATTCACAACTAGAATATACAACTATGTACTTGGGGGCGTTGGGGAGAAGAAGAAGGGGGAGAAAAAAAGATCAGCAACAGTTGTTAGCTCAGACGCCCATCTTGAAAAAAAAAACCCAGGTCGTATCAGGTTATTAGGGAGTTAACATTGAACTGGACACTTTCCAAAAAAAAACACATGCATGTCTTTTTATCATAGATTTTTTTTCCTTGTCTGCAGTGAATGCTTAGATATTAGATGTTGATAGTTATGCATTCTTGAAGACTGGAAACAGAGACAAATTTGCAATTTTAAAATGTCCAGGAATTTGCTGCCAGTGGCTCCAAGAGTGGGGTAGAATCTTGTCTTAGAGGCAGTCTCTTTGTTCTGAAAGGGAAGATTTTAGTAAATCCTGTTGGTCATAGTGATAAGATAAATAAATCATTGTTCTGATCCTAGTTCTGGAATTTGGAGAAATCGTCCAAAGCAGATAATTCAGAGGGGATGTGAGGTTTCTGTTCAAGATTGTAAATATCCGATCTAACTGAGGTGGATGTCTATATACAGAGTGACAAGTGTTCTGGAGGAGTTGGGGAACACAGAAAAATTGCAGCATTTTAAAATATTTATCTTGACTCTAGCCATCTTACCAATTTTTAAAAATTCTAGTCATTACCATTATTATATACAGTCTTATTAGCAAAAAGCGATAATTTTATCTCTTCTTATCTGGCATTTATTCATTACAACTTATAATTCAATTTTGAGTAATAATGGTGATGAGGACAACCCTCTTTACATTCTGATTTTACTTAAAATTGTTTTAGCTCTTATTTTTTTGTAAGTCAACTTTATGTCATGTAGTTTCCTTTTATTAATCTGCTCTCATTTACCCACGTAACTTTTACAATAAAAATGATGATACTGTCAAACTGGTAAATGTTTTCTTGCTACCTCTCTGTATGGATATTATCATCAGAAGAACCATGCTTCCCACAAGCTGTGATTAAAGCATTTAGCTATGTATCTAGTGGTTACAGTTATTGATGAGGCAATGTGTTATAGTGGATAGACATTAGAAAACCTCAGCTCAAGCCTTGAACTCATCATTTGTTAGCTACATGTCCTTACATCAGTTATTTAGTTTTTCTGATCCTTAGTTTTCCCATCTAAAAGTGGGGATAGTGTTGTGCTATGTATCTCGTAGCTTTGTTTTTAGGGGAAAAAAATAAGATTTTGAAAAACACTTAATAAACCGTGAAACATCATGCCATACTGTGCTAGTGTGAATAATAGCTTTTGTCATCCAAAATGTAATTGTTATTCGCTTTAGGTAGATTGAAAACTGACTGAGGGCAGGGGTAGTTATTCCTCCGTGTGTCGCCTACACCACCCAGCCCAGTGCCTTTCACTTAGGGTGCTCTTAACTCTTGAATTAATGAATGTTTAAGTAGGTATTTAAACCTGTAATATATAGTGTTTCGTGATGAACATCATTATCTTGGCTGATACTAGAACTTAAAATAAGTTGAGTGGGAGGAACTTGCACCTATATAATATACTGCTTTTTTTCAACTTGTGCCAGCAAAGTATACTTTAAGAGCTGTACCTGCAATGAATTAGAAAATATTCACTTAGAATCATTAATTTGGTTAAAAGCTCTGTACACACATGGTGAGTCTATGACCTGTGCTGACAAGTAGAACTCCTAGAAAGAACATTATAAGATCAGAAATGAAGAGATGATGGTTTTATCTCAGATCATTTAGTAGGTTTTAGTAGTTTTGAGGATCCGTTTTTCTTGTTGTCTCTTTATAGGCAGATTTAAGGTTCTGCTGAGCTGGAATGTATGACTTGCTGGGTTATTACTAGCCTCTCCTCTGTAGATCTTAAAAACTTTAGGCTTCTTTCCTTGGTTTGGGAAATATGTATTTTGGGTTATATCTTGAGGCATTTGTTTTTGGAGAAACAGAATTCAATCAGATACTTATTTCAGAGTAGAATTTGCATTTAATCATTTCAAGAACATGGGTAAAATCAAGAAGTCTATCTCTTGGAGACTTTGAATCTAGGGGTAGGATGAAAGAAATTTATCTTTTAAATGTTCACCAAGAAGGAAGAATAAGCTGAAGTGAAATACTTGATTTGATGCATTGCCAACGTAACTTCTTGGATTTTTTTTTAAAGCAAAAAGAACCCAAGAAAAATGTTGGCTTATTTCCAGGATCATTAAGTGGCAATGAAGCAGTGAAACCATGAAGCTGTCCAATAATGTGGGAGGGATTACTTGGTGGTGAGCAAAATGAATGTCTCCTCATTATTGCAGCATCTTAACTTGCTAAATTAAAAAAATTGAAAAAGTTTTTTCTAATTTCTCTCTTGTATATACTTGCCTCCTGGGAAAGAGAAAAATGGAGGTGTTTTACTTCATCTTTCTGAATGTAATTTTTTTTTAAGTAGAGATTTTTATTTTATTTCAAAGCAACTTGTCGTTGCTGCAAGTTTGTAAGTTGAGGAGGTGACATGTATTACAGAATTGGGCAGCTTGTCCAGCTAATTATACTCTTGCTATGTTTGAACAAAACTAAGGAGAAAAACTGCTTAAATGCCTTTTACATTTTTTTTCTAACACTCACTTTATAAGTATGATAAGAAAAAAATGCCCATTACTCTTCAAATTGCTTTTATAGTTGCAGTAGAATTAAAACAATATATATTATGGCATTCATAGAAACCTGATATTTGAATAATGACTGTGATGTTTTAAAAATACAGATGTGAGCTGAAACATTAGTCTGCATTTTCTCCTTGTTTTAAAAAACATATTAGAAATACAAGAAAATTGGAGGAAATATATACAAAAAGCAAATTCTTAAAAGCAGAAAGTAGACTATTTGTTACCAGGGATGGGGAGAGGGGGAAAGAGGAAGTTGTTTAATGGGTATAGGGTTTCAGCTCTCTGCAAAATGAGTAAGTTCTAGAGATCTATTTTGCAACAATGTGAATATACTTAAGACTACTGAACTGTACACCTAAAAATGGTTAAGATGGTAAATTTTATGCTGTGTGTTTTTTACCAGAATGATAATAACAATAAAAGCAAATTCTTACCTGGACAAAGTTTATTTTCTGTAAATAAACTTTCTGGATGAGGAACTTACCTAGAAATCTATAATAATGAAGCCTAGAGATGTTTATGGTCCATTTTCTTCGGGGGAATGATGTTTACCTTAGAAGTCATGATAGAGTAGGACAAAGGATCAGTCGGTTGTAAAATGTAAATTCAATTGTGATAAAATCAGAGCTCTGAGTTAGGCTCAAAGAGCTCAGCATTATCATGTTATTATTGTTACAGATTTGGCATTTCAGGGAAGCTGAGATGACAATTGTGTTCTAAATCCTTAGTCGTATGTTTAGTAAACAAATAGGAAACACCTAATGCAAAGGGAAATAGATAATAGGGGTAAAGTGGTTATGGGAGCACACTCAGAATACTAATTTACCACTTTGGCCAGTGATATTACACTTTTATATGAAGTCTCATTTTAACTTTTAACATGCACAAGAGTCAGCTCATTTGAATGAACTCTTCTCCACCCCCTCCACCTCTAGTGGGAGTGCTAATGAACAGTGAAGTGGCTGAGAATAATCTCTAACTGACTATTAAATGAGGGAGCATCAGCTTTATCTTACAGTTCGATATAAAACTAAATGTGAGCAAGGTGGATCAAATCTTAGGAATATTAACATCATATCTTGCTAAATTTGGAGGGGAGATTAGAGAACAGTTAACCTAAAAACCCATATAATGCCTAACTTCTCTTTATAAGACAAGATTAACAGCAGATCTCAAGGTGGTTGTCATGTGTGTTCTTTTGCACAATAACATTTCATGTATTTAGTGGAGAGCAATTCCCAAGTGGTTAGGAAGGGGGAACTCGCTGCCTCATGAGAGATCCCATTTCATCTGTAGTTAGCTCTGACCATTAGCTAATTAGAGGAGGCAAAACCTGTGTTCACTTAAATTTTCATTTTCCTAGGATAAGCATTCCCAGTGTCCTTAACTCTTCTTCATATAAAATTCGTGTTTTTTTAATGTTAGTTACTATCCTTTAAATATATTACTTAAAAAAACACGTTTCTTTTTAAAGTGCCCACAATATAATAATCAAGGTGACGTTGGGCTGTTTTAACTTTATATAAGACTCTACTACCTCAGTTTTAGACATTTTTTCTGTTTGAATTACTGTTTGAATTAGTAACACCTGAAAAGGATGACAGCACAGAAAGTGACCTATGTTGCTAACCAGTATTACCACGTTATTTTTAAAGATGCTTCTTTTACTTACACAAACTGGTCTCTCCACTGCCAAAACTCCAAAGTGGTGGATCTTTCATCATTCTGATTTTCTCTCTCTTGTGTTCTTATAGCAGTGTTTATTTTTTTCTGACTATAAAGTGACACACTATTAAAGAAAATTTGAAAAATACAGCAAAATTTGAAGAAAAATATATCATCCATAGTCATTATCCAGAGAGAACTGTTAATCATTTTGTATATTCCTATTTTTCTTGAATGGGGTGTGTGCATGTATATGTATGAAATATATGTAATAGAGGAGGGGTTGCGCTATGAATACATTTTGTACTTTATTTTTTCTGTCAAAATTATATTTTGAACATTTCTTAGTCATTAACTATTTTTAAAAACATAATGTTTAAGTGCTGCATAATATTCCATTTATTTCTGAACCATTACATATTTAACAATTCTTCTCTTGTTGGCCTTTAAGTTGTTTACATTTTTGTGACCATGAATAATTCCATAATGGACATATTTACATACAAAGCTATATCTTTGCTTCTGTCATTATTTCCTTTGAATAGATTTCTTGAAGGATTATTAGATTAAAAAATAAGAACATTTCCTAAATCTCAGAGTAATCTCTCTACAAGATAGGGTGACCACGTAGTTGTTCATTCAAATTAGGATGCTTTTACCAAAACAAATGCTGAATGGACAGAACCAGAACAATAGGTGCAAACAAAGACTGAACTGACTGGAATGGGATATAGCTCATCCTACTAAAAGAAAATATGATTATTTCACTTTTAAATTAAAATTCCTCTAATGCTACCCCCATTAAGATAAAAAAAAATCCCTTGGCATGACTGATTTTTAATAGAGATGATAAAAGTATATTGTCATAACAACTCATTATCAAGCATAAGAATTTATGCCTTCTTATTCATCAGAGGTCTGTTTATGAGTGAATGTGAAGATTCATTGAGTATTAGAAATCACACACACGCAACTTAGGACCAACAGGGTGATTCCATTATAAACTTATAAATAGATCTGAACATAAAACATTTCAAGGTATTACTATGAAGAGGAAGCCTGAACCAAGTAACCAGCCAACAAGTAAATAAATGAAGAAAGACAAAAGAACTTTATAAGTCTTGTCTCCCAAATGAAATGAGAAAATAATTCCACTCTACAATGGACTATTTTGAAGAGATAATTTTCACAATGAATGTGAATAAATTAATTGGCTTATAATAAGAGGAAATTTTAAGAGACAGTATGACATTTAAGTGTGACACAACTATTTTAAGGCAATCTTTGTCTTTAGCCTTTATTCTTTTGCCTTCATTTTATTTGCATCCTGTGATAAGGCATTGTGTTTGACAGCGGTAGATATTTAAAGGATAATTTTAAGACAATAATTAAGTAGGACATTTTTAAAAACAGCAGATTTCAAAGTGGTTGCCATCAGGGTTCTCGGCACACAGTGATATTCATTGTATTTAACAGAAGTTCCCTTGGGTCATCTGACAAAAAAATTGTTCTTCATAGGACGTATATAATTGTTGGTGAATGTTCTTGTTGTAATTTTAATTTAATTGTGGAATTCTTTTACTATTTAAAATATATACAGAGAGAAAATATAAATCATAAAGTTAGAAGTATAGTAGAAAGAATACTAGACAAAGGCAATTTTCCTTTTTCCCAACCTGGATGACTTTCATTTCACTTTTTTTGCCTTGTTGCACTGGCTAGAATCTCCAGTATAATGCTGCAGAGAAGCGTGAGAGTGCACCTTGTTCCTGATCTTGGGGAAATTGTTCAGTCTTCTGCCATTAAGTATGATGCTAATGTAAATTTTTCATAGATGCTCTTTATCAGGTCAGAGAAATTACTTTCTGTTCATAGCCTGCTGAGAATTTTTTTTTATTATTAAGAATGGTTGTTGGATTTTGTCAAACATTTTTTTCTGAATTTATTGAAATGATGATTATTTTTTTCTTTTAGTTTGTTAATATGGTGAATTACATTTATTGATATTTGATTGTTAAACCAATCTTGCATTACTGGGATAAACTTTACTTTGTCCTGATGTTTTATCCTTTTTCTATATTATTGGATGTAATTTACTAATATTTTTGGTGGGATATTTGCATCTATGTTCATGAGGGATAGTGTTTGTAGGTTTTATTTTGTTTTACTTGTAATATATCTGTTTGGTTTTGTCTTAATGCTTGCCCCGTGGAAGGAGTTGGGTAGTATTTTTGCTCTTTCCGATTTTCTGGAAGATCTTGTATAGAATTGATACATCTTCCTTAAATATTTGGTAGAATTCACCAGTGAGGAAGCCATCTGGATCTGGAGTTTTCTTTGTGGAAAAGTTTTAATTACATGTTCAATTTTTAAAGTAGATTCAGAACTATTCAGGTTATCTATTTCTCTTGAGTGAGCTTTGATAATTTGTGTCTTTCAAAGATACCATTTTATCTAAGTTGTTGAATTTATGGGCATAAAGTTGTTGATACTATACTCTTATTATTATAATACTTTCTGTAGGATCTGTAGTGACATCACTTCTTTCATTACTGATTTTTTTTTTTTTAGACACTTAAAAATTTTTTTGTTGCAGTAACATTGGTTTATAACATTATGTAAATTTCAGGTGCACTGGATTATATTTCAACTTCTATATAGATTACATCATATTTACTACCCAAAGACTAATTACAATCCATCACCAGACACATGTGCCTAATCACCTCTTTCATCCTCCTCCCTCCCCACTTCCCCTCTGTCCAATCCAATCTCTGTCTCTATGTGTTGTTCATATTATCTTCTATTTTTGATTGAGATCATATGGTATTTGAATTTCTCCTTGTAACTTATTGTGTTTAGCGTAATACCCTCAAGATCCATCCATGTTGTCATAAAGGGCCAGATTTCATCCTTTTTTATGGCTGAGTCATATTCCATTGTGTATATATACCACATGTGTATATATACCACATCTTTATTCATTCATCCATTGATGGGCATCTAGGTTGCTTCGTAGCTTTGGCTATTGTGAATAATGCTGTGATGAACATAGGGGTGCAGATATCTTTATGCATTCATATTTTCTTGTTCTTTGGATAAATACCTAGCATTGGAATAGCTGGATTGTATGGTAATTGTTTTCTTAATGGTGTGAGGTCATTACTGATATTTTTAACCTCCGTCTTCACTCTTTTTTTCTCCTCAGTCTGGCTAGAAGTTTATCAATTTTATTTATTTTCTCAAAGATCTAGGTTTTGACTTTATTGATGTTTTTCTGTTTTCTCTTTTGTTGATTTCTGTCCTGCCCTTATTATTTATTTTACTTTGCTTACTTTAGGTTTGATTTGCTATTTTTTTATTCTGTAAATGTCAATTAGGTTGAGTTGTTTGATAGTGTTGTTTCCTATATCCTTACTGATTTTCAATGTACTTTTGTCTACCAATTATTGAGAGTTATTGAAGTCTCCAACTATAGTTGTAGATTTGTCTATTTTTCTTTGCAGTTCTATCAGTTTTTTTGTAGGTGCATAAACCTTTAAGATTATTATGTCCTTTTGATGAATTGACCTCTTTATCATTATGAAGAGATCTTCTCTATTCCTTGCAATATTCTTTGCTCTAAAATCTAGTTTATCTAATGTTAATATAGCCACTCCAGCTTTTTTGATTAGCATAGCATGCTCTATCTTTTCTGTCTTTTCACTTTTAACCTCTTTTAGCTGTTGAGCACCACATATTTTTGGGCTCTAGGTTTTTGTGGCGAGTCTCTGATCTCACTTGCAATTTTGAGGGACCTGGCCTATATCTTCTTTCTCCCATGTGTGCCCCATTAAAATGCTGAGTCTGATTCGTAGTTTCATTTGTGAAAACATGGAAAGAGACATATTTTGGATATAAAAGATCATTGATTTTATCTGGTCAAGTTGAGTTTGTGATTCCTGATGGACCACCTTGGGGGATCTGTCCAGCAGGCAGTTGAATATGTGGTTCTATAATTCAGGGATATCAGCGCATAGGAGGTACTAGAATTTATGGATGTAAATGAGTTCCCCTAAGAAAGCTGTTTAGAATGAGAAAAAGATCAAGAATGAAAACCTGGCCAGCAAAGATATTTAATGAGAAAGAATCTGTAGTTTAGGTAAGTGTTAATGCAGTAGGGATACTTATGATAATGAAAGTTTCTTATATCTATGAATTGTTAAATGCAAATGACAGTGAATCCTTTATCATGGAAAAGTATTTGGGTATTTCACTCTATGATCTGTCAAGATTTTAATATTCCTTCTAAGGTGCTTGATCTAAATGTAATACCCTAAATAGTTTAAATTATCCATAAATATTTTTTGTAAATTTAGTCTCAGATGCTGAAAAGAATTGTCCTGGTGAATAAGTTACATGAAGTGCCCAAAGGCTCAAGTTTGTCCCCTGTCTTGTTCATAACTCTTGGTGCCAAGTAATACCACAGAGGATTCGCATAACTTAAGCCTTCAGTAAATATGTGATTAAACTGCCAAATCTCATGAGTGTTTTTCTTAATGATCCTTGGTCTCTGTTTAAGTGCTCTTGTTGTTGAGCAGCCTTACCCTGATTAGAGGTGGGGAATATATTGGGATAATCCCATTATAGACAGAAATGTCACAGGCTGGATTCTACATGTTGGAACTCTTGGCAGCAGATATTCAAGTTCCCAAGGCGTGTGTGGGCTGTTCAGAAAATTGGCCCTAAGTAGGATTTTATTTTAACTTTAAAATGCACTTGTCCGGAAATTTTTAAAGAGATGCCATGATATTTGATATAATATCTCTACTTAGAAATTTTTTTCTTGTTGACTGTTAGTTGTTATTACTGTAATTTATTATGCCTGTAACAATCCAGAGATAGGCTAGAAAATCAGATGATTCATTATAAATGATTTATCTAGTGAGTAAACTTTTTAATTTCTCACCCTGGTTTGTAGCACAGAGATTGTGAAGTGGACAAGGTCACTGTGCCTCCTGATGTTGCTGTTAATCTAGACTCCAAATTGTAGAAGGCTTCACAGTGATTGAGGACTTATGTCTCCGCTGAAGCCATGATTACTAACAGTGTAACTTACCCACCCCTTCACATGTTTTTCTGTGTGAGATAAAAGTTTAATTTGAAGCAAAATGCAAGATTTGTGCAAAAAAACTCATCTCCTGACGAGTTATCTTTCTAGGAACTTAGGTGATAAAATTTCTTACATCAGGGCTGTGATTCACTTTCCTTGCGACATGGGGCTGGTAGTAACACTCATTTTATGTAGATTTTTCTAGGCCCCTATAACTAAAATTAGGCCAGATATGTAAGTAAGTAAGTAGTAAGTACCCTAAACTCTAAAACAGATCTCCTTATATACATTTATAATAGGCCAGGTTATGTTCTCTCTCTCTCTTTTTAAATGCATCTATAGTTCCTCCTACACTCCAACTTATTCTCTTTTTATTTTTCAAAAGAATATTTACACATAAAGATTGCAGTTCTTCAAAAACCAGTTTAACTTGTCATCTGAATGACACAGACTAATGATCAGCAATGATAACACAGCTCAACAGATCTTTTAATATTCTGTGCTAAAATAATGCAGTTACAATACTGAAATTTTCACTCCAACATAATCGGTGGGGAGAAGCCCACAGGCCCTCCAACAAGATGCACTCTTGAAACTAGGGTCAAGTTCAGGAAATATTGCCCTTTAAGACTGACGGGAGTACCGTACATGGATGGAATTTGCTATTTACAGACTTCTCTTTTAGAAGTGACTCATCTAGTGTAATTTTGAAATGACAGGAGCTGAATACGACACCAGGAGCAAACCATACTAAGATATAATTAAGTATAATGACAGAAAAAATAGAGAGATATTTTGAAATGAATAAAGGTAACAATCTTCCTTGGATCTTTGAAAAATTGGATTTATAGAGTAAGACTTTCAAGAAAACCAAAAAAATCTATGTGTGCCAAGGTTTCTAAGGCAAGACATTATCCAGTTTAATATTCTGATAGTGGTATCTGTGTAACGCCTGTCCCCATGAAGAAGATCTTTATGATAGTTACTATAAGAAATAGATAAATTGCCATTTTGGTGATAGATATTTTGGTTAATGTGAATCGTTTTATTAGATTTTACTTCTTCCTATTCCCACTTTTAAAATTATATGAGTAATGCATGTTGTTTTTAGGAAAATTAGAAAACAAAAATAAAAAGAAAAAAGATCATGAAATCTCATTGCAAATATATTTATATTTTTTTAATAAAATATGATCATTCCTTACATATTATTTTGAAACCTAATATTTGTTTATGTTAACAATATCATTAAGTAAAAATATTTCAATTAGCCCTAGGTAAAGTAACAAAAATATGATTACTACTATTAGGGTCAATATTGATCCTTTCCTTTTACAGCATTTTTCTGTTGATGTTTCTGCACTAATGGATACAGCAGCATCCTCATTTAACATCTCCAAAGTGCTGGAATCAGGCTCTTTGGTCACGAGGTAAATTTGGATTTTTTTTTTTTTTTTTGAGGAAAATGAATCTTTTCCCTGGCAAATAGGGTACATAGCTCAACTCTACTACTGACACCACCAGGTACTCTCAAGTCTGTCAATGCAAATAATCCATAATCAGTCTATAAATCAAAACTGGGATGAGTTTATTATATGAACCAGGTCTGAGGACTATAGCCTAGGGTCTTTCCTCCTAAGGAAGGAAGCACTCCAAAGAAGCAGGGTGTGTATATACTGTCTTGGAACAAAGAGTGGTTGTATACCGTCTTGGAACAAAGGGCATACATCACATATATCAGGAATATCCCTTTTACAAGTAATGAGATTGCGTTATTGGCACAGCAGGTCAGTGGTCACAAGGTGAGTTAAAGCAGGTCAGTGACTAATCCTTAATTTCTGGGAAGAGATGCTTATCCTTAAAGAAACCTGATATGGCAAGAGCTACGTCTGTATCTTTAACAGCGTCATCCTTGGCTTTGGGACATTGTAAATGCGTACAGGAGATGTACAATGCATGCTCAACAGGCCATGTCAGGCCTTTCTGAAAAACAAGGTCAGGTCGAATTAGTTTTCAACCAAATGGCTTCATCATATACCCCGATATATCCTATTGCTTTTCATTTACTCATCACCTTCTTTTCCTCATTGCAGAGAAGATTCCAGATTAAAAAAATGAATTCCTGAATCTTCGGGCATTGCATCTTTCTTTGGCAGTTTTTCTTCATTCCTTTCACAGTGAGTGGCAGCAAGCCCAAAGTTAAGAGCTTGAATTTTCAAGTCAGAGGGTCCTGGGTTGAATCCTGACTCTGCCACCTGTAGCTCTTTGGCTTTAAACAAGTTCCTGGACCTCTCCAAGCCCCAATAACCTTATCTAAGAAACTGAGATTATTAGTACTAAGTGCAGAGCATTGTTGTGGATCTTCAATAAAATCATGATTTAAAGGGTTTAGCGTAGTGAAGATCATACCCTGGGGGTTTCACACACCAGTTACTCTTATCTTACAAGCCTCTGTGAGATTCTCTCTGATGGTCCAGTTTAAGGGAGGAGCGCTTGGGCTCTTGTGCTTCTTCAGCCTCTTTTCCTCCTTTGGGAGCCTCATAAAATCCCACCTCTTCCATGTGTTTTCATATACACCCTAAACTCAACATGCAAAAATAGAATACTCTGCAACGATTGCACGTTTTTTGTTTGTTCTTTCTGACATTATATAAATCATGCTATACAGTACAACAGCAGCATAATGTTTTGTCCATCTTGTTGCTTTCTGATGATGACAATGATGATGATGGACTCCTTAAAAGCAGGAAGCCAGCATATTTTTAGCATAAAAGCCAATATTAGATTAGATTTGATTATATTTAAATTTCACTCATTGAATGTGTTTGATAGCCCTTGTTCTTTGACTTCAGGTGGTGTTACCAGAGCATGAACCTGTTTTTGTGCTTGTGTGGGTATGTGTGTGGGTATGTGTGTATGTGAGCATGCAGTCCATGTATATATGCATTTAAATTTAACATTTTTACTAAAGCTGCTCCTGAAAATCACTGTGTGGCAAAAGGATTAACATCTCTGGAACGCCTAATAAGAGGAATTAGGGAAGGTGATTTAAATAAAAAGCTATTTTGGGATTTGTCTGTTAGAGGTTGTAGAGATCTGTAGAGAACCTTGTCCATGAATTACAACTAAATAGGCTTTTTATAAAGTAATCTGAAGTAGAAATTATTTTTTCTAATCCTCATGTGAAACTGTACCTAAAACTTATTAAATAACAAGGCAATTAAATTTAATTCTCCTACTGGCATTGATTACCTTGTAGAGAGGTCTAGATGAGCAGAGACTACGAGATCAAGATGCCTTTTTTTAATATAGAAATATTGCAACCTTTGACCTCAACGCTCACATCTTCTTAATGAAGGGATTGTGTAAGAGTGTTCTTTTCAATGAGCTCTACAGTGCTACCTCACAGAAGATGAAATATAATGCTTGATAATTCTTTTTATCGAGAGTTTGATACAGTTTGTTGTGAAGCACAGTGCTGTAAAAACGTGGTGATTTGAATATGCAACCTGCAAGAAGACACCTTTTATCCCAGACTGGATCCTGTTATCTTTTAAGCCACTCTCCTCTATCTGCCATGTCATTGAAGAGAAGCCTTGACACTGCCTTAGAAGGATCATTCTCCAATATGATCTCATTCTCTTAATTATTTTTTAACTCACATATTCCTAAATTTTCCCATCAACTTCTCCTGTCATGTTTTTAAGCTTTTAGATATAATTTTTAAAAAATCACCATCAAGTTTGTCTTCACATTTCACTTAAAATTGTCTTAGTGTGTCTTAACTTTATTACTTCTTTTTTTAGTTGAGATATAATTGATACACAACATTATATCAGTATCAGGTGTCCAACACAAATAACCATAACACAAGATTTGAAAGGACAAGTCACATAAACTAGAGTAGTATAAATGCTATGGGATTCTTAGGAGAGAAGGAAGACTTCTCATGTGGAGGATAAGGAGAAAACTTGTGGAGGAGGAGGCATGTGATATGTTCCTCTAAGGAAAATCTGAATTGATTGTTCTTAGCAAATAGGGAAGTTCATAATCTGGGTGGAGAAAGCAGCTTGAGCAAAACTGAGGAAGGAGGAAAGCACAGGTGGTGGTGGTGGGAATAGGAAATGGAAAGCTAGCTTACCATGCATAAATGAGAGCATTGGGACTTAGTGTTGGACTTGTGACTTTCGGTTATTATTACATTATTTTATAAACACTGACACTTTGATCAAAAGAGGAATATGAGTAGATCTATAGTTAGGAAGATTGTTATGATTTTTTTTTTATATTGAGTAATAAGGTCGTGTGTGAAGGAAGAGCTGAATTATTTATTATTTATTTGGCATTAAACACTCATTCGATTTCACATCCTGACCTCTATATCACAGGCGTTATTGGCCCAAGGAATTGACAGAATAGTAGTGGTTCCATATTTTATGATTTTAGGGATGGTATGAAAGCTTGCTTTACAAAGACTTAACAAAATTATCTGTCTGCTAATATCTGATTATTTCTTATACATTTTACTTAAAGGCAAGTGGTAAATACCTTGATGTATTTTCCCCTATTAAAATACAAAAGCCTCTGAGCATAGTCTGAGAGCCTTCTAAGGGAAAGGATACTGCTTAGGGGCAGAACATTTCTGGAAGAATATCTAGGCAAACACTGGCTTTTATTTTTTTTGGCTGACTTCACAATTTTGCTTAACCCTGTTTTGATATATCTCAAAAATAAACATACATGTAAATAAAATATATAAATACAACACACTGAATTCATTGGTAATTTTTATATAATTCTTATTTAATAAAAATTTTTAATTAATTAAAATGAAATAAAATAGTGTTTAGTACCTAAAAGGTGTTTCCTAGTGCATGAAATCAGGAACAAGACCCTGGATGGGTAGTTGGATTAGCAATTCTTCTCTGGAGGAAGATTGGCTGTGCTTTCTTAATGACTACCTTGATTTCTGTTAATGAGCTATTCAGATACATAAAAGAACAATTAAGTTCACTCTCAGCCTTCTGCTCTGTTACTTTTAATCTTGTGTAAATAGTTCTTAACAAAGGCATTATATTCTAAATCTATTTTATTTTATGTAATGCTAGTTTTTTACTTAGAAAGGAAAATAGTTGAAGAGCTAGCATATGGTTACTTTATGCTGCTCTTGACTTGCCTCCCCTTCAGTGCATTTCATGCTCTTCTCTGTGGTTTTTTTCCCTCATTCTCTGTGATTTCTTCTTCCACGTAGGACTCAGTGCCTGCGTGCTTCTCTTGGATGATTGAGGCTTCTTCACTGTTCTGCTTTACCTGGGTCTGTTTGGTCCATCCAGCAGCGTCCTAACAAATCTAGACTTCTCTCCCCATCCTCTTCAGCCTTTCCTTTTGTTGCTAATATTGCTTATACTTCCTTCCTTCTTTCCTTCCTCCCTCTCTTCCTCCCTTCCTCCCTTTCTCTCTTCCTCTTTTTATGGTACTTAGAAGCTTGTATATTTTGTGAATATTTACAAATGACTTGCTTTTGATTTTGTTGACAGTCCCTGCTATTTAATTTTTTGCAGTTGTTGTCTATTCCATTCATTTTTGCTCTTATCTCTATTAGTTTCTTTCTTCTACTTTTTTTGACGTTAATACTTCTTTGCTTAAATCTGTTAAAGTTGAATGTTTAACTATTTTAAATACTTCTTATTTTGTTTTAGTAAATACATTTAAGGCAATAAATTTACTTCTCAGTACTACTTTGCCTGCATTTCACAGGTTTAATTTGTTGTGGTGTCATTTCCTCCCTGTTTTAAATATTTTATAATTTCCATTTTGATCTACTGTTTAATCATTGGGTTATTTGGGAATACACTTTGAAAAAACTATCGTTAACATTGATTTGTAACAATTGTATTATTCAAATATTTAACATTTATTGAGACATTTCATGTGACTTAGTATATGGAAAAATTTTAAAAATGCCCTATATATTCTTTTTTTTTTTTTTGTGGAAGATTAACCCTGAGCTAACTACTGCCAATCCTCCTCTTTTTGCTGAGGAAGACTGGTCGTGAGCTAGCTTCCACGCCCATCTTCCTCTGCTTTCTATATGGGATGCCTACCACAGCATGGTGTGCCAAGCGGTGCCATGTCCGCACCTGGGATCCGAACTGGTGAACCCTGGGCCGCTGAAGCAGAACGTGCGCGCTTAACCACTGTGCCACTGGGCGAGCCCCACCCTACATATGCTTGAAAAGAATGTATATTCTCTATTTGTGCAGGCTTCTAAAATATATATTGTCAAGCATGTATCTAATATTAAATCTATATCCTTACTGTTTTGTGTGTACTTTATCTATATTTCCAATAGTGGTGTGTTAAAATTCCTCTAATTGTCACTTTGTCAATTTTTCCTTGTAATTCTATTACTGAAAAGTTTGGAACTATTTCGTTAGGTATATGCAAACTCATGACTGTCCCATCTTCTTGAGTCATTGATCCTTCAATCATGATTTAGTGTGTCTCTCCATCCCTGTTAGTAATTTTTTAAAAAATTATTTTATTGAAGTCATATTGGCTTATAACATGTGAATTTCCAGTGTACCTTATTATATATCTGTTTCTTTTTAGACTGCATTATGTTTACCACCAGTAGTCTAGTTTTTAATTTTTAATCTAATATCTGTTTTTGTCTGATAGTATTGGTGCTACAGCAGGGTTTTTTTGTTATTATTTGCTGGTAAATACTTTTTCATGACTTTTCAATCTTTCTTTGCTTTTGGTTTTAAATATGTCTTTTAGCCCAACATTTTAGTTGAATTTTATTTGTGTTACCTTATTTGATAATCTTTGTTTATTAATAGGTCAGTGTAATCTGTTTATATTTATGGTACTTAGTGATAATTTACATTTATTTTGCCATCTTATTTTAGATTTCTGTTTGTATTCCATTTTTTTCTTTGTTTTTTTTAACCCTCTCTTACCTTCTTACCTTCCTTTACCTTCTTGATAAAGTTTTCAAAAATTACTATGATTCCTCTGATAGTTTGAGAGCTATACGTTATGTTTGCATTCTATTAGAAGTTATCCTTAACATGTTAGTGGAATTATTTGTCTCTAATATTTTCGTAAAAAGTCACTCAGTGTATTTATTCTCTTCTTAAACAAGACAAGGACCCTGGACTCTTAATCCACTGAAAACTGCTCTTTTCTGTGTCTTCTTTTCCCCATTTCTGGTTATTGTATTTAGTTCTACATGAAAAAAATCCAAATTAACTACTCTTATAAGTTTTTGTAGGTTAATGATTATGTAAATTTATAAACATACTGTATCAAATTTCTGTGCTTACCATTTTTCTTCTTGCATTCCATTCATTCCTTTTGGGCTCAGTTTCTTCTTACTGAAGTATATCCTTTAATAGCTTATTTTGGGGGATATCAGTATGTGTAGGATTTCTTAGTCTTAGTATTTATAAAAGTGTTTATTTTGTTCTCACTTTTGCTTGATAGTTTAGAATGATTTTGAATTTTATGTTTATTGTTATTTTCCCTCAAATGTTTTAAGATTTTGTCTTCTGTCAACTGTCATTGCTGATGAGAGTTTTTGTCAAAGTTGTCATCCCTTTCTAGATAGCCTAGCTTTTCTCTATGTGGGAATTTAAGTTTTTATTCATTTATTCATTATTCTTCAAATATTTATTGACTGACAGTTAGTGTTCTAGGCATTGGGGATTCGTCAGTGTACAAAGCAATCAAAAATCCCTGCACTCATAGATCTTACAGCCTAGCAAGTGAATATTTTAGCTAAGATAAAGCTAGTCACTGTAATAAAGTAACCCCCTGGTTATCACTAACTTACTGCCTTATTTTACTTTTTATTCATCAAACTGCCTCTTATGGATGTTTCTAGTTAGGCAGCTCTTAAGATACACGCATCTTCTACTTTGTGGCTCTGCCATCTTTAATATTTGGTTCCAATGTTGTTCTGGGGTCACCAACATTCCAGCAGCCAGAGAGGGAAAAGGGCATGGAGGATGATGTGTGAGGTTTTTAAGAACCAGGCCTGGAAATGGCAGTTATCACTTTGGCCCACATTCTCATGGCTAGAACTCAGTCACTTGTTCATATTTAACTTCAAGGGTGCCTGGGAAATGTAGTTTAGCTGTGGACTCAGGAGGAAGAGAAAAGACATTTGGGGAATCAGCTAGCAGTCTCTGCCATGGAAAGATAGATCATGAATAAGTAAAACACATACTATGCTAAATAGTATTTGTGTCAAGGATGAAAATAAATGGAGGGGGTAGGAAGCGTTGTGGGAGGTGAGGTCACAATTATATATAGGTGGCTGGTGACATCTTTACTCAGAGGCTCCATCTGAGTGTACACCTGCAAGACGTGAGAGGTTGGTACCTTGTGGATATCTGAAGGAAGGACATTTCAGGCATAGCAAATAGCAAATGCAGATGTCTTGAGGTGGGGACAAGACTGGCCTGACCAGAGCAGCAAGGAAAGCAATATAGCTCCAGGAAAGTGAGCAAGAGGCTGAGGTAAAAATGAGGTCAGTGAGGTAACAGATAATGTGTGGCTGTGTGAGCCATTGTAAGGACTTCCAGTATTACTCTGAGACTGGAAGTCATCAGTGGGTTTTGAGTGGAAGGCATGATCTGACTTAGGTTTAGTGGTATAACTCTGGTTGCTGGTGTCAGAGAGTGGTGAAAATTTCCCTTTACCCCTCTTTGTTCTTTTGGCTGGTCTAATAATTAAATTGACAGAAGATAGATTAATAGGAGAAAAACATTTAATTTTGTACGTATGGGAGCTCATAGAAATAAGAGGTTCAAAGAAGTGACCAAGGCAGGCAGCTTTTATAACTTTTAGACAAAGAAACAATAAATTTGTGAAGAATAGACAAGACAAAGAAACTTAGGCTTGGGTTCTAATTAGTGAAGAAACTAAGCAGAGTTTATTTAGACAGGCTTCTTGGCCCTGAATTCCCTCTCTCTGGTGGTAAGGATGTCTCTCTACCTCTTGGTGCAGGGAAGGTACCTTTCACATCAGGGATTTATTTCCTGCTTTCCTGGATACAGAGAGGACAGTCAGAGTGTTCTTGCACTGGATCTTTCTCAAATGACTTTAATTTAAAATAATCAATATGCCACTTTGGCATATTTTGGGGTGGCCTGCCCTGAGCCCCATCACTGAGTTAAGAATAGATTGTCAGATAGGGGTAGGGAGTAAATCAGACAGGCTAGTTAGAGGCTACTCTCATAATCCAGGTGAGAGATAATGATGGTTTGGACTAGAGTATTAACAATGAAGGTAGTATGAAACTATCAGATTCTGAATATAATTTCAAAGTATTGCTGACAGGATTTGCTAATGAATAGAATGTGGGATATATGAAAAAGAGAAGAGTCAAGGATGACTGTTTGGCCTTAGTAACTGGAAGAGTGGAGATATCAGTGTTGAGGTTGGGAAAATTAGGAAGATTAGGAACTCAGTTTTGATATGAAAAATTTGAGATGCCTTTATGACATCCAAGTTGAAATGTCAAAGAACCAAGGGGTGAGAACCAGGCTGAAAAAATATATTTGCAAATCATTAACATAGAGATGGTATTTAAAGCCATGAGACTGGATGAAATCACAAAGTAAATATATGTGATGGAAAAGAAAAGAGATTCAAGGTCTAAATCTGGGGACATTTCAATATGTTGAGGGCAGTGAGATGAGGAGGAACCGGCCAAAGAGACTGAGGAGGAAGTAAGAGAAGGTAAGAAAATCTAGGATAGTCAAGGTTCCTAGAAGCCATATGCAGAAAATACTTCAAGGAGGAGCCAGTGATAAAATATGTAAAAAGCTGTTAATAGGTGAACTAAGATAAGGACTAAGGATTGACAATTGGATTTAACAGCATGAAGGTTATCAGTAGCCTTGATAAAAAGAATGGTAGATTGTGTTCCCCAGGAAGCAGATTCTGAGATGGAGAAGAGCAAGAGGTTTGTTAGGAAATGTATTTGGAATCACCTCTATGGAAGGGAAGGAAAGGAGGCAGGAATAGAGGGAGAAGTTGGGCTGTAATGCAGTCTAGTAAATGCCTCAGCAGACGCCACAGGAAACTCTAATGTTGAGATACTCCTTCAGAGTTGTCCTAAATTGGGATGACATATCTAGACATGCATAAACCTCTTGTTGACTAGTCACTGAAAGTGGGCTGCCCTGGAAAGGGGTATGATTTTAGGCAAAGTGACTCCTCAGCCAATGTAATCTGAGGAAGGGTCATAGCTGAGGGCTATTTTCTGGTAGCATGTCCAGCAGCTGGAGAGTAAGGCCTTCAGGATGCTCTGGGTGGTGCATCACAGTGTCCATTAGAAACAGTTTAGATGGAGTAGCAAGGGCAAAAGCCTGATGAGAGTGGGTTCAGAAGAGAGTGGGAAGACAGAAATTGGAGACAATGGGCACAAATGACTCTTTCCTCTTCATTCCTGATGCTCACTAGGAAGTGTCTGGATGTGGATTTATTTTTATTCTTGTTGCTTGGCATCTGGAGTGTATTTTCAATCTCAAGATGCATGTCATTTTTCAGTACTGACGCTTGAAATATTGCTTTTTCTCGTTTCCTTTTTTTTTCCTGGAACTTCCTTTATATTTATTTTAGGATCTCTCGATGTATCTTTTACGTCTTTTAACTGTTATTTCATCTTTTTATTTATATCCGTTTTTACTGGCTTCTGGGAAATTCTTCAGTATTCTAATTCGTTGATTCTCTTAGACTGTGTCTAGTCTAGATTTTATTCTATATATTGAGCTTATAATTTTTTTCAAAGAATATATATATATTTTATTGAAGTACAGTTGACATACAACATTATATTAGTTTCAGGTATACAGCATAGTGATTCAACATTTATATATTTTGAAATGATCATCATGACAGATCTAGTAAACATGTCATCATACAAAGTTATTACAATATTATTGACTATTGACCATACTGTACATTACATCCTTATGACCTATTCATTTTATGACTGGAAGTTTGTATCTCTTAATCCCCTTCTCCATTTCACCCACACCCACCCCCCAGCGACCACCAGTCTGTTCTCAGTATCTATGAGTTTGTTTTTGTTTTGTTTTATTTTTTAGATTCCACATAAAAGTGAAATCATATGATATTTGTCTTTCTCTGTCTGCCTTATTTCACTTAGCATAATACCCCCTAGGTCCATTCGTGTTGATGCAATTTGCAAAATTTCATTCTTTTTTATGGCAGAGTAATATTTCCTTGTGTATATATATACCACATATTCTTTATCCATTCATCTATTGATAGAGACTTAGGTTGCCGTCATATCCTGGCTATTGTAAATAATGCTGCAATGAACACAGGGATGCGTACATCTTTTTGAATTAGTGTTTTTGTTTTCTTTGGAAAATACCCAGAAGTGGAATTGCTGGATGGTATGATAGTTCTATTTTTAATTTTTTGAGGAACTTCCATACTGTTTTCCATAGTGGTTGTAGCAATTTACATTCCCACTAACAGTGTATGAAGCTTCCCTTTTCTCCACATCCTTGCCAACACGTTATTTATTGTCTTTCTGATAACCATTTTGTGAGGTGTGAGGTGATATCTCCTTGTGGTTGTGATTGCATTTTCATGATGATTAGTGATGTTGATTAGTGATTAGAAGATCTTTTCATGTGTCTGTTGGCCATCTATATATCTTCTTAGGAAAAATGTCTATTCAAGTGTTCTTCCCATTTTTTAATTAGATTGTTTTTTTGATATTGAGTTGAGTGAGTTCTTTTTATATTTTGAATATTAACTCCTTATTGGATATATCATTTTCAAATATCTTCTGCCATTTAGTAAGTTGCCTTTTCGTTTTTTTTGATGGTTTCTTTTACTGTGCAAAGCTTTTTAGTTTGATACAGTTCCATTTGTTTATTTTTGCTTTTGTTGCCTTTGCCTGAGAAAACCGATCCAAAAGAATATTACAAAGACCAATGTCAAAGAAATTATTGCCTGTGTTTTCTTCAAGGAATTTTATGGTTTCAAGTTTTACACTTAAGACTTTAATCCATTTGGAGTTTATTTTTGTATGTGGTGTAAGAAAGTGGTGCAGTTTCATTCTTTTGTATGTAGCTGTCCAGTTTTCGCAATACCATTTATTAAAGTGGCTGTCTTTTCTCCAGTGTATCTTCTTGCCTCCTCTGTCATAGACTAATTGACCATATAAGTATGGATTTATTTCTGGGCTTTTTATTCTATTCCGTTGATCTGTATGTCTGTTTTGTGCCAGTACTGTACTGTTTTCATTACTGTAGCTTTGTAGTATAGTTTGAAGTCAGGGAGTGTGATACCTCCAGGGTTTGTTCTTCTTTGTCAAGATGGCTTTGGCTATTTAGGGTCTTTTGTGGTTCTATACAAATTTTGGGATTCTTTGTTCTAGTTCTGTAAAAAAATGCCATTGGTATTTTGATAAGGATTGCATTGAATCTATAGATTGCTTTGAGTGGTATGGACATTTTACAATATTAATTCTTCCAATCCATGAGCACAGTATATCTTTCCATTTGTTGATGTCATCTTCAATTTCTTTCATCAATGTCTCAGAGTTTTCAGAATACAGGTCTTTCACCTCCTTGGTTAAATTTATTTATGAGTATTTCTTCTTTTTGATGCAGTTGTAAATGGAATTGTTTCCTTAATTTCTCATTCTTATTGTTTGTTATTAGTGTATAGAAGCAGAGTTCTGTATATTAATTTTGTATCCTGAAACTTTACTGAATTCATTGTTTAGTTATAACAGTTTTTTTGCTGGATCTTTAGGGTTTTCTATATGTAGTGTCATGTCATCTGCAAATAGTGATAGTTTTACTTCTTTCTTTCCAGTTTGGTTGCCTTTTATTTCTTTTTCTTGTCTGATTGCTGTGGCTAGGGCTTCCAATACTATGTTGAATAAAAGTAGGCAGAGTGGTCATCTTTGTCTTTTTCCTGATCTTGGAGGAAAAGTTTTCAACTTTTCGCTGTTGAATATAATGTTAGCTGCAGGTTTGTGATATATGGCCTTTATTATGTTAAGATATGCTCCCTCTATACATACCTTATTGACAGTTTTTATTATAAATGGATGTTGAAATTGTCAAATGCTTTTTCTGCATCTGTTGAGATGATCATATGATTTTTATTCTTAATTTTATTAATATGATGTATCACGTTTATTTATTTGTGAATATTGAACTATCCTTGCATCTCTGGGATAAATCTCACTTGATCATGGTGTATGATCCTTTTAATGTAATGTTGAATTCAGTTTGCTAATATTTTGTTTAGGATTTTTGCATCTGTGTTCATCAGAGATATTGACCTGTCATTTTCTTTTTTCCTAATGTCTTTGTCTGGTTCAGATAAGTCTTGCCTCATAGAATAAATATGGACACATTCTTTCCTGTTTGAGTTTTGGAATAGTTTGATAAGGGTAGATATTAACTCTTTTTAAAAGTTCTCTTTGGATGATCTATCTGTTGATGTAAGTGGGGTGTTAAAGTCCCAAACTATTATTGTATTGCTGTCAATTTCCCACTTTATGTCCCTTAATATTTACTTTATGTATTTAGGTGCTTCCTTATTGGGTACATATTTACAAGTGTTACATACTTTTGTTGAATTGATTACTTTATCATTACGTAATGCCTTTCTTTATCTTTTATTACAGTCTTTGTTTTAAAGTCTATTCTGTCTGATATAAGTATTGTTACGCCAGCTTCCTTTTTATTTCCATTTACCTGGAATGTCTTTCCATCCCATCACTTTCTGTCTGTGTGTGTCTTTAGATCTGGTGTGAGGGTCTTGTAGGTAGCATATATATGGGTCTTGTTTTTTTTATCCATTCAGCGATCCTTTGTCTTTGATTGGAGCATTTAGTCCATTTACATTTAAAGTAATTGTTGATAGCTTTGTACTTTTTGCCATTTTAGTTGTTTTCTGGTTGTTTTTGTAGTTCTCGTTCCTTTCTTCTTCTCTTGCTCTCTTCCCTTGTGATTTGATAACTTTCATTTGTGTTATGTTTGTATTTCCTTACCTTTATTCCTTTGTGTGTCTATTATAGGTTTTTGTTTTGTGATTACGATGAGGTTCAGATACAATAACGTGTGTTTATAGCAGTCTGTTTTAAGTTGATGCTTGCTTAAGTTCGAGCATGTTCTAAAAGCACTACATTTTTACTTCCCCTCACTTTTAATGTTTCTGATGTCATAGTTTACATCTTTATTTTGTGTATCCCTTAACTAATTATTGTAGATATAGATGGATTTTACTACTTTGTCTTATAACCTTCAACAAGCTATATAGTTGGTTGATCCACTACCTTTTCTGTATGTTTGCCATTACTAGTGAGATTTTTTTTCTTTCATAATTTTCTTATTTCTAGTTTGGCTTTTCTTTTGTGTTTAAATAAGTCCCTTTAACATTTCTTTTAAGGCCAGTCTGTAGTGATGAGCTTCTTTAGCTTTTGCTTGTCTGGGAAACTCATTCTCTCTCCTTCAAATCTGAATGATAACCTTGCTAGGTAGAGTAATCTGGGCTTTATATTTTTTCCTTTCAGTACTTTGATTATGTTGTGCCCCTCTCTTCTGTCCTGTAAAGTTTATGCTGAAAAATCAGCTGATAGTCTTATAGGGTTTACTTGTGTATAACTAGTTGTTTTTTCTCTTGCTGATTTTAAGATTCTCTCTGTAGCTTTAACTTTTGGCATTTTAATTATAATGTTGCTTGATGTTAGTCTCTTTAGGTTCCTCTTATTTGGGACTCTCTGTGCTTCCTGGATTTGATGTCTATATCCTTCACCAGCCGTTATTTCTTCAAGTTGGTTTTCTGTCTTTTTCTTTGTCTCTTCTCCTCCTGGGACACCTAAATGCCAATGTTAGTTTGCTTGATGTTGTCCCTGAGGTCTCTTAAGCTGTTCTTTTTTTTTTTTTTTAATTCTTTTTTCTTTTTGCTATTTCTGTTGGGTAATCTCATTACCCTGTCTTCCAGATTGCTGATCCTTTTTCTGTGTCATCTAATCTGCTGTTCTTTCCCTCTGGTGTAATTTTCATTTCAGTTATTGTATTCTTCATCTCTGATTGGTTCTTTTTTATATTTTGCATCTCTTTGTTGAAGTTCTTACTGTGTTCATCCATTTTTTTTCCAAGTTTGGTGTGCATCTTTATGACCATTACTTTGAATTTTTATCAGTTACTTTACTTATCTCCGTTTTGTTTAGTTCTTTATCTGAGGTTTTGTCTTATTATTTTGTTTAGAATATGTTCCTATAGCTCATCATTTTGCCTAATCTCTGTGTTCCTATATATCAGGTAGATCAACTACATCTCCTGGTCTTGAAGGGGTGGCCTTGTGGGGCCTGGTGGTGTAATCCCCCCCTAGTCACAGGAGCCAGGTGTTCCAAGTGTGTCCCCTGTGTAGGCTTCATGTGCTCTCTTGTTGTGCTTGAGCCATGATTGATACAGGAGTGCTGATATGCAGGGCTTATCTCCTGGGGTGGTAGTTGCTTTGGAGGGGCTCTGGTGCCGGCTAGGGCCACCCACTGGGTTGGGCAGGGTAGGAGACTCTTTGTAGGGACATTGCCAAAGTATGTCCATAGGATAATGTCTGGGTGGGGTGAGTGGTGCTACTAAGGTAGATGGAGAATGTCAGAGATGATGCCTGTCAGGGTCAGGCCAGCTAGGTAGACCAAGTACAAAAAAAAAGAAAAAGCATCTGCCAGCACTTATGTTCTCAAAGAAAGTTCCAACAGATTTCTGCCCCTCTGGCACACCCTAAAATTAGTCAATGAATCTCCTTCACATATAACCCAGGCACTTTTCAAACTACTGCTTCTGCTTTGGAACTCGGGGCAAGTGAGTTTGTGTGTGTGCCTTTTAAGAGTGGAGTCTTGCTTTCCTCTGGTTCTCTGGCTCTCCTGTACTTAAGACCCACTGTTTTTCAAAGCCTGATGCAAGTTTCCTGGGCTGAGGAGCCCAATGTGGGGCTTGGGCTGCTTACTCATTTGGGAAGATCTCCACAGTTGTGATATCCTTCCCACTTGTGAGTCTCCATGCTGGGATGTCTCCACGCATACTACCCATCTTGATGTGGCTTTTTCTTTATATCTTTAGTTGTGGAAAATCTGTTCTGCTAGCCCCCCAGGTCTTTCTCAGTGATAGGTGTTCTATATGTAGTTGTAATTTTGGTGTGTCCATGGGAGGAGGTGAGCTAAGGATCTTTCTAATCTGCCATCTTGATCTAACTCTCAATATATTTTTATTTCAGAAGTTCTGATTGGTTCTTTTTCTATCACAATTTTATTTCTGGCTGCTTTGTTTCATATTTTCATATCTTTTTTTAGGAATATTATTTCCTCCTCTGTCTCTTGGTAGAGTCTTAACCTACTTATTTTAAATTCCTTTTCATATTCTCTTATTGTTTTCATTTTTTATGGAGTGGATTGCTATTCCAATTGTTAATTTTATTGGCTGTCTTTCCTAGTGTTAATTTTGGACATATGTTTTATAATTTTGAGATTGTTTTATAATAATTTTCAGGCTTATGTGGAATAAGAAGTTTTATTATATTTTATGTTTATTTACTTCCACACTAACCACTTTCTGACTCACAGTTTTGTAGTTGCCACTGTGTTTCCCCTTCCAGAACTAGGTCTTATATTGGTTCCTTGGGGCTCCTGCTCCTGTGATATTGATGATATTTTAAATCCTGTCTCTGAGCCAATGACTGGTGTTGCTAGGTCTTGGTGGTGAGACATGTGTGTATCTTCTGCCTCCCTAAGAGAATAGAGCTTTTGATAAGCACTTGCCCCATGCAACAGTTGGAAGTTGTATTTTCTGCCTCTTCTAAGTCAATGGTTTTTAGCAGGGCCTGGCCCTCATCTGCTACCTCACTTTGGAATTGTGCTGAATTCTGGGTATCCCATTGGAGCTGAACTCCAGGTTGTCTCTGCCTGCATCTAGGAGCTGGGACAGCATCCACAGCTTCAGTTCCATCACCACTCTGCATTTATTTTCTACTTCTGGTTCTTGAAGATGACTGAAAGTACATCCCTACCTTATTTATGCCTGTCTCATTCCTTAGGGAAAAGCTTTCAACCAGATATTGGTGAGAAAAAGATAGGTGCTTTGATGTTTGTTGTTCAATGTGTTATTCCTCTCAGAGATTTTTTTTTTTTTGAGGAAGATTAGCTCTGAGCTAATATCCACAGCCAATTCTCCTCTTTTTGCTGAGGAAGATTGGCCCTGAGCTAACATCTGTGCCAATCTTCCTCTATTTTATATATGGTACACTTGCCACAGCATGGCTTGATAAGCAGTGTGTGATGCACACCTGGGATCTGAACCAGTGAACCCTGGACCGTGGAAGTGGAGTGCACAAACTTAATTGCTGTGCTTCCAGGTTGGCCCCCTCTCAGAGATTTTTTCTAGAAAAATATAAATGCTAGATATGGTACTGTATGCATCAATGATGTGGTAATTGTGGACATTTTGGCTCTTTTGGCGATTCTTCATGTTTCTAAAGTTATCCCACATACTAGATAGAATTATACCTATTTATCCCTGACCTTCACTTCCTCTTTCTTACTTTTTAAAAAAATTCTTTATAGAATCCACATATATTTATAGACTCAAGGGTAGAATTTATTACTAAGCCGTTTCACGCATGCCATGGCCCTGGAATTTCCTCATTTCTTTTTTGATTGTGTTGATCAGTATGGCCTTGAGGCACTCTCCTTCCTTCTTTGTGTTCTCTTTCTTTCTATACTATTCCCACCCTCCACAAGTCTGCTGCTTGACCTGTTTCTCAGAAAACTCATTCTCTCTCTCAACTTTACATATCACCTGTTTTAAATGACTTTCAAATCCACATCTCCAACATGGAAAGAGACGACCCAAGAACAAGTGACGGATATGACAATGATTGCTTAATGCGGGCCAGGCTTAGGTACTATGCTAAATGTTTTCACACATTCATTCACTTGGTCCTGCAGAAGCACCATGAGGTGTAAGGATTGTTATTATCCATATTTTACAGATAAAAGGGCTCAAGCTTAGAGAGTTAAGTAAATAGCTGACCTAATTTGTTTGAGATCAAGGTGACTGCCAGGGCTCAGGACTCTCAGTTTTTAAAACCAAGAAAGTCCCAGGCAAGCTGGGATGAATTGGTCTCCTGAGGCCTAAGGTCTATGAATCGGAAGTGGTGAAGCCTGAGCTTGAACCCAGGCCCGCTAGAACCTAAAGTCTTTGCTCTTCACCATGATGTTACATTGTCTTGATTAGAACAAAGTAGAAAAAAAGAGACTGATTCAGAGAGGAAGTAGAAGGTAAAGATATGAAAGAATTCATGGAGGGGAAATACCATTTCCTGGAAGGAATTTTGTCAAGGGAAATTGTGCTTTGTCAGGAGTTAGGAGACCTGAATTCTGGTTCCCGTTCATTTGCAAACCCCAGTGTTGAGTTGAAGAAATCACGTCCATCCCCGTGGTTCTGTTTCCTCACCTGTAAAATGAGGGGCTAACAAGAAGACAACTCCTAAGATTGTTTCCATCTTTAAAACTGATTATTTGAAACTGTCCCTTAAATATAAACTCTCTGAAACCATTTCATAGCCCATAAATATTAACTAGTTTTTACAGGTTCATAAATCTGAAAATAGATGCCAGGATTTACAATATTTCATGATTTTGCTCAAATTTCTGGATTTAGCTCTTTAACGTGAGTATTTCCGAGCACAGTAAAATTCCATTGTAACAGTTTAACAGTTTTGGCCTTTAATTTATTTTATTTAATTTGTGGTAATTAACTTGATGATGTTTTCGTTGATGTCTTTAACTGTTTATATAATGTCCCAAACATCTCAGCAGGAACTGCTTTGTAAATCAAGTTTTGACTCTTTATTGTTATTTATAAAATGTTAATGGCTTCTGTTTAAGGCATGTGTGATTCATAGCCGAGAGAATGTACTTTTATGACAGTACTGTTTTAATCTGTGAAAAATCACAGAAAAACAAGAGTCACAACATGCCGCAATAATCATTGAAGGCGTAACACCATGCATTGTCATGGGAATCTTCATGAGATATTCTGAAAGCATTTCTGGTAGCATGTTTAAGAATAAGGCACTATTACCTATTTTTGGTCCTGCACACATGTGTTCTGATATGGTTCTAGCCAAAAGTTACCCCAAATAAAATTTATGATACAGCATAACTTCTAGTATTTTTAACATCTCATTCAAGATAAGCCTCGTTCTCCCCATTACCTCCACCACTGCCATTTCTGTCATCATCTTAAGGTTGAATTCAAAGACTGAATGGGAATTTGAGGTGAGAAAAATGTGCAATAGAGTGGGCTTTTCTGAAACCAGTTTGTGTGTGTGTGTGTGTGTGCATGCGTGTGTATGTGTGATTATCATTCATTTTAGGCAAAAGCAATTAGCTCCTTTTCTCATTTAGATAATTATGGTCTTTCTATCAAGATAACTAGGTGCATAAAATTAAACAAGCAAAGCCCATGAGCCATACTGCAAAAAATCATGATAATCATGGAAAATGTAGTAGTAGTGATATTTTTAAATAAATATTAAGAGCTCTATGAAAACTAAGCAGATTGTAATAGTTCAGAACTTCCTTAGAAGAATTCAAATCAACTGCTTTTTATGGGGCTACTTATTGCTTGGCTAGCCATGCGCTCAGCCTTATGGAAGACATAAAAGAAATGTTAAAAACGAATTCCTGCCCTAGTGGGACTTACAGTCTAGCACAGATGTTGGCTTTTAACAAAGCTCTGTGTTTCTTATTTCTTTTGAGGAAGCGTAAGAAGAGGAGAAATGAAACTACTTGTAATGATAAGGGTAGTGTTTTCAGAGTTTTAATAGGTTACTTTGAAAAACTAATAAACATTAAAATTTAGCTAAATTTAAATTGATGTATAATATATAATGTGAAAAGTGCACAATCCCTAAGTGTACAACTCAAGGAACAGTCACAAAGAGAGCATGCCTATAGAACCACCATCCGATAAATAGAGCATTGCCAGCGCCCTGGAGGCTTTCCTTGGGCCCCCCTCAGACACTTCACCCTTTCCCCAAAGGTCACCATTACCCTGTTTTCTAGTACCATTAATAAGTTTTGCCTGTTTCTGAACTTTGTATTAATGAAAACATATAGTATGTCCTCTTTATGCTGGCTTCTTTCTCTCAAGATGATGTGTGTGAGAATCAGTTCTGTCTTTGTGTATAGCAGTTCATTCTCACTGCTGTGAAACATTCAATTGAGTGAGTAAACTGCAATTTGTTTATCTCTCCTACTGTAAGTGGACATTTGGGTGGCCTTCAGTTTTTAGCAGTTATAGAATAGTGCTGCTATGATCATTCTTACATGTGTCTTTCAGTGCACATTATAAAGTGTTTCTGTTGGGATGGTGAAGCTAGGTCATAGTTAGGTATAGATTTAGGTTTTGAAGATAACTGCCAAATAGTTTTCCAAAGATTACCAATTTATACTCTGACAGGCAGTATATGAATATTCCAGTAGCTTTAGATCCTTGTCAACACTTAGTATTTTGTTGAAGCCTTTTGTTTGGATGTGTGGTACTTGTGGTTAACTTTGTATTCCCTTGAAGACCAATAAGTTTTGAGCATTTTTTCACATGCTGGTGTCCTATTTTGAAATCCCCTTTGGAAAATGTCTATTGCAATCATTTGCCTATTTTTATATTAGATTGTCTGTCTTTTTCATTGATTTGTAAAAGTTATTTATATTGTATACGTTATCTTTGTGCTTATAATTTTGGAAGATACAGGGACTAAATTTCAGTATTTCAATTCCTTCCAGTAATTGATTTCTCTTCTAAGGTATGGCTCTATCTGACATGGATTGCTTCCTTTTTCCTCCAAATTACTCCATTTAAACTATGTAGAATGATAGTCTTATCTCGCCAACTCCAGTCCGTTATCTCCTGTTGGTAATCTTTGGTTCTCAGTGGCCTTTGATGTACATGTTCATGTATTGCCAAATCCTACTTTATACATCTTTACAATCAAAACCCTAAGATAAGGTCACAGGAAAACACCATAACTTATTGACTGTGGCTCAGAAGGACTAGTTTTCTTTTACACATTGAGGCAAAAGTGAAAAATTAGTATATTTTAGCTAAAAAGAGTATTTGAAAGAATTTTAAAGTACAATGTTAGCGTCTTGTCAGTTTGACATCCCTTTTTAATGACTTAAGAACTGAAATTAATAGCTATTAAATGAAATTCATAGCTTTCTTTTGTGATTTAAAAAGTTAAATATTTTTATGTAAAACCAGCAATATTTGGGATCTCTTAATTAGTGTCAGTGACCATGCAAGCCCACAAGGAAATAGAACATCTATTTTATGCAATAATCGAATCTTACATTCAGAAGATACCTATGAAATCATCAGCTAAGCTTCTCTAATCCTGTAGCATTGGGGTTGGAATGGGTGGGAGTGATGGGGTGGTACAGGGACAGGCTCTGAGACCCTCTTCAATCAGAACAGCCAGGCTTTCATCTATTGCCCTCATTGACTTCTAAGAAACAGTCCCTTTAAACATAGATTGAAGCCGCTCTTTTAAAAATTATGTGTCTGTTTTAAATCTTGACTTATAGACAAGGAGGTGGAATTCAGTGAGGTTAAGTGATTTGGCCATGATCACATACTTTGGCAGTGGCAAAATCAGGACTGAAATCCAAGTTTGCTCTCTCTACAGTGGTCTGAAACTCTGATGTTTGTGTCAGCTGGAGCAATATCCTAATGATTCAATTATGTCTTTTTCCTTCCCACTTCCTAGCTCTGAGAAATATTAACCCTAGTTAATTAGAGAATCAGAGAGAGGTTTCTGCATCGGGAAAGGAGTGTTACTCCACGTGCTTGCCATTGTTGCACGTGTTACCCCAGGATCTCAGCTTACCTGATATTGATGGTCATGAATTCATAGAGTACCTTCTTTCCAACTCACTTTATGACTCTCTAATTTGGTTCATAATTTTAATTAGGCAATTATAAATTTTCTATTCTCCTATCGTTTGTTATCCCTTTTTACCCATTATAGATGTCTAATATTGGCCCTGTTATATTGGACCTAGTTAGGACTTGTTCTGTTTTGTTTTCTTTATCTGCTCTCCTTTCTCTTTTCTCATTCCTATTGTTTGGTGCCAGCATATCTGATGTCTCTGGTCAGAGGGACAAGGAGATTTGGCAAAAAAGAAGTCAGTCAGGAAGCAAATCTGGAAAATGACCTAAAGGCCTTTGTTGACTTGGAAGAGAAAAAGTGGAGGAGGGCTCACACTTATCAGAGAATGGAAACAGTGACAAGCACAAAACCTGAGAGGGAGGCCCTGGTGGCCAAGGGTTGAGAGGCACATGAGGTGGATTGCAGCCAGAGGCCTGACTGGAAGAGACCAAGCCTAGCTGACTTTCCTGGATATACTGCTCCTGTGTTCCAAAGAACAGAAGATAGTGGAGAGGGACAGGAGAGAGGCAAGAACTCTTAACCATGGAGGGAAGATAGTTTTTGAGATTTGCGACCAGTTAGCATTGCATACAAAAGCAAAGAGATAATAGATTTTAGAAACTGATGGGGTCTTTGAGGTCTTCTTGTCCAACAATTTTATTTTGCAAATGAGAAAAGTAAGGTGAAGAGAAGTCAAAGCAAGCCCCTTGGCTCAGTTCTGAGTGGAGCTGTGGATGCCAGTTCCATACTTTTCATCTATGTTTACTCAGTTGTGTGAGAAAGAGCCCAGGGCAAGAGGCTAGGTTTTATTCTAAAGGCAGTCAGAAGTCAAGGAAAGGAAATGATATGATCTGATACACACTTAAGAAGATGACTCCTTCTGCTATGTGGAGAATGGATTGGAATAGGGTAGGAGTGGAAATCAAGAGAGCAGTTAGGAGACTATTTCAGCATTCCAGGAATGAGATAATTATGGCTGGGAAAGGGAAGATGTGGAGAAGCAGATATATTTTGAAGTTAAAATGTAGAAGACTTGATGGATTGAATGTGGTAGGTAAAAACAGAGGAGGAGTCAAAGGTTTATGGCTTGAACAACTGTGTGGATATAGGTACAAGTTAGAACGTGGAGAAGTGGGGAGGGAGTGAACATGTGATTGAAGGTTAGGAGGGTTCAGGTGAAGGGACAGTGAGGAGAAAATCTGAGGTAGAAAATGAAGATTTGCTGTCATTCACCTCATATCAACTGCTGAAACTGCCTTTCTGGATCCCTTGACTATGACCTGTTTCCCTGAGTCCTACTGAAAACCATAGGGCAGTTCTTTGCCACCAGGTTACTTAATTATACAGGCTGGCATGATAAAGTCTTATCAGTCGTCTGCTTTGGAAGGACAAGCTAAGGAGATAAGGTAGAGAAATACTGTTTCCACTTCTGTTTGCCTCTTATCCATATAATGGAAATAGAAATCCTTAGTGTTCCTGTAACCCGATTAAGGAGAACCTTAAGTTGCATCTACTGGAGGAGAAAGGGTGAAAGAATTTTTTCACAAATATGCCCAAGGAGACATTAGAGGGGCATCCCTGTCTAGCATGCTGTTGCCATAATTACTCATTCTACAAATATTTTCTGAAATCTTTCTACATGCTAGATCCCCTTCAAGACATTGGAAATATAGCAGGGAAGAAAACAATGTCCTTGCCTTTATGGAGGTTACATCCTAGAACACTGGTTAAATCAGTACACTGTTCAAAAATTTTCAATGATTTGTTGCCCATTTCAGCAGCATAAAATCCAACCCTCTGCTTAAATCAGACAGAGTCACTACTTGCTGTCCCCCAAACCACGTGTGTTCTCACCTCTTTGTGTTTGCTTGTGCTGTTTCCCTCACCTGCTTCCTTCTCTGTTCCTCTCAAGTCAGCCACTCTGACCCACTTGGGACTGATATTCAGTACCATAGGGGTTTGCTGGCCAGCATCCAGTTCTAACTACTTGATGCCTGTGCTGAACCAGTTATTCAAAATTTCGCTATTACCCCTGCACCCACCCTTCCAGGTGTAGCTGTGTCTCTCTTGAACCCATTTGTAGGTTGCTTTCTCAGCACTGAGTGATCTCATCTTCGTTTGAACTCATGGCACTCATAGGTTTATATTATTTCACAAAGCTCGCAGACTTTCTTGTGACATCTGGCATACGCTTGTTTGCATTTTATTTTAAAAATTTGGCAACGCTTTTGCCTTTTCTTCCAGAATAGATCGCATGCCCCTTGCACGACTCAGACACTAGATATGCACTTATTAATTGATCAGTGCATGAGAAGGGACTCAGCATCTCCTGACTGTCTGCTGCGGAGGAACCTTATCTGCTCTTATGCTGTGTCAGTGTGCTCATCTTTAAGCAATCCCATCCTCCAGGGCCTTCTTCCACCCCCTGCTCCTGTCTCAGAGCCATCCCTTAGCACCTCGGGTTTGTGGGGGCATTACCATGCCAGCACCCCTTAGGATGCTTGGCTAGTTTTTCACAATAAAAGGACAGTGGGATGTCCTGCTTGCCAGCCAATTTAATGCAGGCTGACACTCCTGGCACACTGAATTAAGGTGGAGGAGCCAACCGCCCCAGAGAAGAGTCCATTTTTATGGAGATTAAAACAAGAAAATGACAGAGCGCAAAACACCTTTATTTTCTTCTTATGTTGAAATGGAAAGAAGACAGTAAATAAGCCAGACCAGAAGATAAGTTCTGATTGTTAATTGCTAAGGGAGGTACAGTGTTTTAATTTATCCCAGTTCATTTGTAGAACTAGGCAGACGAGGTACATGTTCTGTGCTCTTGCTCATGGTATAATGCTGACAATTTGAGAATTAATCGTTTTTTGGGTGTTCCAGATTTGTTATTTTAAAACTGCAACTGCGATAGTGTTTTTTTCCCCCTCTGAGTAGAAGCTGAGGAAAAGCGTTGTACCCTTTTTATCTAAGAGCATGTGGCTACAGAGTCATGACTTCCATAGGGCAAAGCTGCCTTATGGATTTACTCAAATAATCCTCAAATTGTTTAAAGCAGGTCTTGAATACTTCATCACAGTTTGATAGTCTAGTCAGCTAACTGAACAACTATACTTAGAGTTTTAGTACAAGAGGCTCCTTGGGGCTCTGTAAAGCGTTTAATATTCCTGTTTCTAATTATAAAGCTGTGTAAACATGCAGTAGTATACATTGGTGTAACTGATTCCCTGGCTGTAGGGGCAACATTTGATTCATTTTGGATAATCCTTTGGATAATGATAATTTCAAATGTAGGAGGAAGGGCTTAGCTCAATCAACCCATAAATCAGCCTTTCATTGAGCACTTCCAGAATGCCGTGTACTGAGCTGGGAACCATGGAAGTTGAAATGTAAGGCAGGGGTTCACTCCTCCAACTGAACATTTAAATCTTTTGGGAAAGTTTAAAAAATGCAAATGCCTGGACACCACTCTAAACTTTAACCCCCTTCCTCTTCAGGCAATTCTAATAGCCATCCAGGGTTGGAGACCAATGGTATAAAGTATAGTTTAGTTTTCAAGGCACTTAGAGTCTAATTGGGAATATAGGACTTCTATTTATATCTATTATTTTATCTTTTTAGCCACTTAAACAGAGCATATGATAAGTTTCAAGTGAGAGCATATACAACATAACTACTGTGTTAAAGGGAGGAGGAGATCACTGGAGGCTGGGGGTGATCATGAAGGAGGTAGGATTTGAACATATGCTTTAAGAATGGGTAGGATATAAATAAACATAGTTGTGAGAACAGGGCATTCTGAGTAGAAGACGAGCATAAACCTAAGCTCAAGTGAGTAAGCTCAAGGCAAGAGTGTGTAAGCCATGTGCCAGGTATTAATTGGATATTAGTTGGAAAATAGTGAGAAATCAGAAGGGCCTGCATAGAGACTTGGGCCCAAAGATCTGGATCTGAATTCTGTACATTCCACTAAATAACTGCTTACATTAATAAGTTATTTCACTTCTCTGAGCTCCAGTTTCCACATCTGCCAAAGGTAGGACAATAGTTTCTATCAGGTTTTTTGGAACTGGTAAGGTAATATGTATACAAGCACTTGATAAACCACAGAGCCCTCCTCATTGCTAGCTATTGTTATTCTTGTGTTTTGGAGGGGAAGGCAGTGAAGCTTTTAGAGCCAGAGGAGTGATGTATAAAAGTGTTGATCATTCATCTTGTTTCTTCATGAGTGAGTGAAAGAAATAGCTGAAAATAAATATTCATCATCACCATTTACTTAATGTGATTGTGTTTAGTGACTTGGAGTCCAATCTTCAAAAAAGGAAGATCACCTTAACTGCCCATCATGGCTGCTGCAGGGGCTCTGCCTGGTAAAGCAGAATGTGAGTATCTACACTTATGTAATAACTCAATGCACAATACAGGACACTCCAACAGCTTTAAGGAAACTTTTCTATTAATTATTAACCCTCAGAGTGCTAAATTTATTGGCATACCTTGTAAGAATTCATCTCATTCCCTTTATTTTAATATAACCAACTTTGGAGAGATCTATGGCAACTTTTAACTTAGTGTGCTATTCAATATGGTATCCACTAACCACGTATGGCTATTCAGTGCTCGAAATGTGGCTAGGGAAACTAAAGAACTGAATATTTAATTTTAATTTCAATATAAGAGCTGATAATTCAGTTATTGGAAAACTTTTAATCATGTTTGGAGCAACTTGGGTATGTGAATCTACTTTTTCAAGCAGACATTTTGCAAAATCTAAATACAGATCAAGTATTTCTGATAAAAATGTAGCATCTGAATTGAGATGCAAAATACATACAGGATTTTGAAGACAGAACAAAAAAGAATATAAAGTATTTCATTAATTTTTAATATCGATTAATGTTGAACTGATAATATTTGGATATATTTTTGTTTAAATAAAATATTCTATAGTAATTAATTATTGTGTTATTAAAATTAATTTCACCTCTTTCACTTTCAGAAGTGTGACTACTAGAAAATTTTGAATTAAATATGCAGCTCACATTATATTTCTCTTAGAGCTGATCTGCATTTGGCAACACTACAAATAATCTTAAATTTAGGTTTAGGTAGTATAATATAGTGCTGCGTATAGAGCTGGGATTATTAAGATTTCCAGTTCTGCTACACACCCTTGGCTCTTGTGACCCAAGGTAGTAAATGATAGGCCAGCTGGCTTTTGTCCTGGGCTAAAACTAGCGCACTGTGTGGATCACTTTAACTGTTTTTCTATTTGGATAATACAGCACGTTTTTCAAGATGGAAAGGGCAGAAAGGGAGGAAGATCCAGGAAGTGGAGGAGGAAGAATGTTCTCTAGTTTTTTGCCTTTGGGTTGTGTCCACAATTACTTAAATTATATTCGAGTCTTGATACTATGAACTTGGAATTCCCCTATATCTCCTTGGCAACCTAACCTACTCTGAGAAATATTAATGTAGAGAGATTTTTTTGTTGGAGAGTACATTGTAAAATCTTCCTGAAGGATGTAGGAAACCTATTAGTCATTTGTTGTTGGCAAAGAGGGTAAGACACTTTGCTAAAGGAGGGATAAAGAAAGGAGGGAAGTGAGGAAAAGTGTGTCTATAAGAGAAAACTCAACAGAATGCTTTTAAGTTGGAACTGAAGAGTTGGGTCTTAATGCAGGATGTGTGTTGGAAAAAAATTGTTGAATATAGGTTTTAGGAGATGATAGCATGTGCCACTTGAAATTTGGGTTTTACTTGGTTTTTAAATTCTTTTTGAAAAGAAATTAGAAATAAATTATGTTTTCTTCACTTATATGTAATGGAATTGAATGTAAACTATTTTATTTGAGGTTTCCCTTTAAAGAACTTCTATTCACTTTCTAGCATTCACAGCAATTTGCCCTAGAACTAATCAAGTGATCTTAGTCCCAGCTTCCCTCTCCTGCTTCTCCTCTCTAGGCTTTTCCCCTCTCCTAACCCTTCCCTTCATCTGAACTTGCTTTTAAAAGATCTTTCTGCACACGCACTAATATTCAAATCTTTATTTTTTACTTGTCTGGTGTGTGTTTGTTATTTTGAGCCAAGGAATTTTTTCCTACAAAATAAAACTTAGGAAGAGCTGAAGTATGTAAAACAGATAAGGTCTGAGTTGCTCTGATTGAAAGAAGAAAGAACCCCCAAGGCACGTGAAATTGATGAAGCACAATTTTAAAACCACTGCCATAGTCTGGATTTGATTCACTCTGTTATTTCTCTTGGGATATTTCTGTTTCAAATCTTATCTCTAATAATACAATGTTAAGTCCTCTATCTTTAAAGGGAAATTCATACATTAGTGAGCTGGCAGTAGGGGGTGTTGGTGATTTATGTTGGCCTCTACCACAGCACGTATCTCACTGAATGATGTGGCATTTATTGACAATTTTTTCTGGTATTAGGCTCTAACCACCTGGAAGGCAGGGATACAGAGTGTCTTATTTATTTCAGCACATTTAGCACCAAAATAGCAATCTGGGACTTAGTAGGTGCTTAACGAACATATGCTGAACTGAGTCTCATTGAGACTGAGGTAAGGCTTCCCTAACACCTCTGAAATCAAACACACAGTTAGGTGCCTAAACTTCGACTATATAGGCAAGGAAGGCCTTAGCCAGGTGGCTGTACATCTTTGTTCAGGATATCTTAGTAAATTTTTGTGAAGTCTCTGAAGAATGCAGCCTGTTACAGGAAGGATGGAAACCCTCCGAGTAAGGCCAGTTATTTTTGTTATGGTTATAAAAAACATTTGTTAGTCCCTGCATCTTTTTGGACACAGAAAAGATTTGCTCAGTGATTACAATCAAGAGAAGGCCAATGGCTGGTGATGTGTCACAGTTCCTGTCTTCTGGTTTCTTCACTTCAGAGGTTTGCTAGAGCAATTATACAGACCCTATAAAGCATTAAGAGAAATCAATCATAATAGCATTAAACTGGTGATCTGTGAAGACTGAGTTTTTAAAAAATATATAAAATAAATGTAAGAAAATACTTTAGGCTAGCCAAATCATTTGGCATTAGAGATTCATTTCCTTTCCCCAGGGAAATGTTAGTATTTGCACTCATGTTTTAGATAAGTTTAATACGACTATTTCAACCTCTTCATGAACTTTACCATAAAAAATTTGTTATTGCTTATAATGTTTTTTTTATTGCTTTTTGGGGATTTAGTAACTTGGAGAATCCAAAATATGAAGAGATTTTATTATTTGCAAATGTATTAATTAATTAGTTTTGGATAAAAAGAACTATAATAAGACCAGATTCATTCAAACTAATTTAGAAAGTTGAAATTTATCTTTGTGCTATTGAAAAAATGAGGATTGACTAATGAAATTAATTATATACACACTCTTGGGGAATAATTTAGCCCAATAATAATAATAACTACAGTAATAATAATTGCTCACATTTATGGAAGGCTTATTATGTGCCAGGCGCTATGCTCAGTGCTTTGTGGCCAAGTCCAACTGAATCCTCACAACAACTCTGTGTGAGATATATTATTATTACTATCCTCATTTTACAAATGAGAAAACTAAGGCTTTAGACAATAAAATAAGGTTCAGGAATTCAAGACCAAAGACTATGACTCAGGAATGAGAGCTATGGGTATGTATTTGCAAATAAACAAAGCCTTAATTATAAGTTTTTTTTAACAGAGAAGGAGCAGACCTTGACAACTTCCTCTTAATAATTGAATTTATAATGTGCACTTGGATGTATAAAAGCTGATGCTTATGTACTTACCCCATTGTGAACAAAGAAACAGAAGCCTCAAAGATTATTAACTGGATGGATTCTTAACGTCAAAGTTGTTTAATTTCTTATAATTTTAGACTGAGTTTGTTGAATATATACATATCCTTGGAAATTATAAAAATAAGAAACACGCTCTAGCTTTGCCTTTTCTAAGGCATTGAGATATGAGTCATCTTATGCTACTTTGAGAATTTAACTCTTTGGTTCAAAGACTAATTTTTAGTTCCAGGAGAACATCAGAACAGCTGCCTCAGCATCTTAAATGACAATGAGGGTTCAGGATTTCAGACTTGGAGTTGATGTGTTGACATGCCTTCAGTGGAGCCATTTCAGAATCTGTGCAAAATTGTTCTCTTCTGGTGATGGCTGCCTTTCTCTGCCCCTTTAATAACAATCCCAAGGCTTTGCTCTGTTCAAGAATCTCATGGCTTGACTGTGTGGGCTCACTGTGGCAGTACCTTGGTAAGTCGAAACCTACTGTACTTGCCAGCTCCCCGAGCTCTAGGGGTGCCAGAGTGGACATAAGCTCCTCCACAGTTCACAGGCAGCAGATGGCTCTTGGGGATGGGGAAAATCAGACATACTGGTCAACAAGGAGCCCAGGTAGGAAGAAAATGCTACTTTGCGAATTTAACTCCTCTGTCAAAGGCTAATTTTTAGTTATGAAGGGGAAAATCAGAACAGCTCTATCAGTACATTAAATTACAATAAAGTTGCAGAATTGCTGTCTTGAAATGAAAGTGTTCTAGTCCGTTCAGGCTGCTATAACAAAATATCATAACATGGGTGGCTTATAAACAACAGAAATTTAATCCTTACAGTTCTGGAGCCTGGGAAGCCCTAGATCATGGTACTGGCAGATTTGGTGTCTGGTGAGGGCCCGCTTCCTCACTGGTGGACGTCTTCTCACTGTAGGCTCACATGGTGGAAGAGGCTACCCAGCTTTCTGGGGTCCTTTTTATAAGGGCACTAATCTCAATCACGAGGGTGCCACTCTCATGACCTAATCACCTTCCATAGGGCCCACCTCCCAATACCATCACACTGGGCGTTGGGTTTCAACAAATGAATCTTGGAGGGGACACATATATTCAGTTTGTAGCAGAAAGTGTTGATGAAATTCGAATATTTCACTAGAGTGACCAGGAAAACCTCAGAGGAGTGTCTGGGACTCACAAGGTATTCATGGCATCAAGAAAAGCAGCAGATATATATAGAAAAAAGCAGGGACCAATTCAGGAGACCAGTGCCTGTGCAGACTCCCAGAATGACTGACTTTAGAGGGCACTCAGGCCCTCTGCATCTTGGAGCTTAGCCTGTAAACAAAGACTAGATCATCTCTAAGGTCTTGTTTGGAATGAAGATGTGATGGTTTGTGTAAAGCTACATTTTCACCAAAAACCAGTGATTTAATTGTTTCACATATTAATAAATTATACTCTTTGTCATATGTCTGACACAAGGCAATATTGTAATTATAAGTAATAATAAGGGAGGTTTGATTAGTCAGAAGGAGGGGACTAAGGGAAGAAAGATTGTCATGAGAGGAGGAAAAAGAGGACAAGTTGTGGAGTCACACCTCAGAACAGCTCACTACCTTTCCTCTGGGTAGAAGCCTCCTCAAAGTAGATTTAGGATTTAGTTGAAACTTGATGAAACAGACAATTTTAATTCCTGAACATGTTATGGCTTTGAACGGTGAAATTTATATGAACGATTTTATCATTGACGTGTGACTTTGAGATCTATCTGTACAAAGAATATATACACTTCTCCAGAAGTATATGTATGAAGTCTTGACAACTATTTTTTATTGGAAAAAAGAAAAAAAATGCACCAATCAGTATCCTTAGAAATATGTAGACAGCCCTGAATGTAGGGGAAATACAGTGGCAATGTGGGAGCACAGGGAGATTTGAGAGATTTGAGTTTGGTAATAACTTAGCATTTTCCATAGATAAGAGTGGAAGGAAGGACAGAGCTAGAGAGCAAGGGGAGATGTTGTTCTTTCTAAGATAACTACAGAGTGACAATTACAATTGCCAGTGGTGGAACACCTTAGTAGATTCTTCTTCTTCTAACCTAGCACTTTTACGGTAGGCTAGAGTCCAGTCATTCTTGTCTTTCATTTCATTGCCCCAAAGTAAGAGTTGCTTGTGGCCCATGAGTCCACATGGGAAAAAGCAAGGAGAAGTTTTGTGAAGGAATGAAGAGAGAGTTTGCTCCCAATATTTTATTATGAAATTTTCAAACATATGGCAACCTTGAAGGAATTTTAAATTAACTCGCATAGACTCGCCTCCCACTTCTTATCATTAATATTTTACTGTATTTGATTTATCACATGTCCATCCATCAATCAACATGCATTCATTAGTCAGAATTCAATATTTGTTTATAGTTTTTCTTCCTTTGGTGTAAAGCGTACTACCATGAAATGCAGAAATCTTAGGTGTATATTCACTGAGTTATGATAATCACATATGCTTGGGTAACCCACTGCGTATCAAGATACAGAACATTACCATCACTCCAAAAATTTCCTTCGTGTCCCTTCTCAGTCAATTTATGCCACTCCCTACCAAAAGAATCACTGTTCTGTTTTTCTTTTTCTCCCATATGTTAGCTTTGTTTGTGCTAGAAATTCATGTAAGTGGAACCACACAGTATGTGCTTTTTTGTGTAAGCATGCTTACTTGGCATAAAGTTTTTGAGAATCATCCATGTTGTTGTGTGTGCCAGTATTTTGATTCTTTTTTCTTGGTGAATTGTATTTCATTGTATGAGTATACCACAGTTTGTTTACTATTCTCTTGTTAATATACATCTGTGCTGTTTCTGGTTTGGAACTATTGTGGTTAAAACTGCTATGAACATTTTTGTATAAGTCTTTTGTGAATATATGTTTCATTCTCTTTGGTAAATACCTAGAAGTGGAATTGCTGGGTCACGGGATAAGTGTATATTAAGTTTTGTAAGAAATTGCCATATCTTTTCCAAACTGATAATCCTATTTTACATTTTCATCAACAACATATGAAGGTTTCTGCAGTTTCATGACCTCACCAACATTGGTTGTTACCAGTCTTTTTAATTTTAGGCAATCTGTTGGGTATGTGGTGGTATTTGCTATGGTCTGAATATTTGTGTTCCCCCAAAATTCATATGTTGAAATCCTAACCCCAAAGGTGATGGTGTTAGGAGGTGGGGCCTTTAGGAGGTGACTAAGTCATGAGGGTGGAGCCCTCATGAATAGGATTAGTGTTCTTATGAAAGAGACCCCAGAGAGCTCTCTAGTCCCTTCCCACCATGTGAGGATACAGCTGGACATCTGTGACCTGGAAAAGGGCTCTCACCTGACCATACTGGCATGCTGATCTTGGACTTTCAGCCTCCAGAACTGTGAGAAATACCTTTATGGTTTGTAAGCTACCTAGACTGTCGTATTTTGTTATAGCAGCCCAAATGGACTAAGACTGTATCTTGTCATGGTTTTGATTTGCATGAAGATGGAGTTTTTAATTGCTTAAAATTGTAGAGGTTAAAAAGAAGAGAGAGAAAATCTTGATCCTAAGAGTACTAAAGGAGGTAGAGTAATAGAAATGGGGAGCACACTGGCCAGACTGAAAAGCTAATTTGAATAGGTAATATATTTAAATTTTACTGAATCCAGGTTAAGAGGAGGAAGCCAAGAAACACTTATAAATATCAGAATCAGCTAATAATAAAGGAAATATATAAGGAGGAAATCTCAGACAAAACTAAATGAGAATGATGTATTCTCTGTACATAGTATAGAATTCTGTACATAGCTCTGGATAAAAAGAATAAATTAAAAACCTTAGGAAAATATGAATGAGATAAGTTATCATTATAATGTTGTCCATCTGTAGGTTTGTATATTTTTTTCAATGCTGTTTTTTATCCAATGCCATTAATAAACTTACTGAGTTTTATTTTGCAGTTATAATCTTATCAACAAATTGTAAGGTAAATATTCTTGAAGAAATGTACAGCTAAATGGATTAGTCATCAGGAAGAGAAAACACAGATAGACTTGTTAGTAATTTTTGTGTTCAAATCATGTTGTTAGTAATTTTTGTGTTCAAATCATGTTGTATCTTCTGTATAGTAACATTTAAAGAACTTTTAGAACTGAAGGGATTTCAATTTTGTGTTTTCTTTGGTCTCCCTGGACTTTAAAAATTTAGGATAATCTACTTTTTTACTCTGACCATTGTAAACTAATGTTTTTTATTTTATTTATTTATATATTCATTCATTTATTTATTGTTTGCTGAGGAAAATTCGCCCTGAACTGACATCTGTTGCCAATCTTCCTCTTTTTTTTTGAATGTGAGCCACCACCACAGCATGGCCACTGACAGACGAGTGGCATAGGTCTGTGCCTGGGAATTGACCCTGGGCCACTGAAGTGAAGTACACCGAACTTACCCACTAGATTACTGGGGCTGGCCCTAAACTGATGTTTTTTAAAGGAGCATTACATTAACTTCTTTTGCATCCACTTATACTGTCTACTTATAAAATTCACTTTTTATAAAATTCTGCAAGAGTCATAACTGCCTCCAAATTGTAATTTCATAGTTTTGCCATTTTTGATTAAGAAAGTACATTAACTACATTAAAAAAATAAAATATATCTGTTTCTATTTTAGGTCCTATGTTAGAGATCACCAAGCAAGATTTTTTTGAAGAAGCACAAGCTCTCATTGCACATCATAAGAAAATAAATGAGGTTAATGCTTTGCATTTAGCTAACATTATATTTTTCAGGAAACTGATAACTATTTTTGTATACTACAGTTGTTGTTCCAAATGATTGCATGAACCCTAATAGGTCCTGAGTAGAAGAGAAAATGAAATCCTTACTAGCCTTAAAAGTTGATTTCAGATTGCGTTTAAAAATAAGATTTTTCAACTGTACAGATTATTTACTTACATATGTATTTAATTTGCACATTTAATCCAATTTTAATATTTTCTTTTGATGAATTATAACAGAAGTACTTGGATTAAATATCTCAAGTAAATATCCCTCTTTAGACACGATTAGACAAAGCTAAACTAGAAAATGTACCGTGAGAGGCATCTCTCCTCTGGCCCCAGCATCACCCGCTTACCTGAATGTTCTTCCATATCTGCTTTGCATTAGAACTGTTTACCAGTCTGATAGCTCTGTGAGGGCTGCCACTATCTGTTTTGAATGTTGTATCTCCAGCAATAAGCATTGTGCGTGGTTCAATAAATAGTTGCTGAATGGCATATGGAAGACGGAAGGTGAGAAGGAGTGAAAGGGAAAGGGACAGCAAAGAGATAGGAGAGTCAGTCCAGGGTGAAATTTCAGAGGAGAGCATCTGTAGAGGAGATGGGAAATTTGGGGGACGAGCAGCCGTTGTGACAAATGGGCCTTCAGGGAGACAGGTGGGAGAAGAGAATTTTAGGATGGTTTACTGTGTGCCACACTATCCTATGCCCTTTCGAATACTTTTTTAAAAAAATAGAATTTTAAATAAAGATTTTAAATATTTTTCCATGCTTACTGTGGGAAGGGGGGATTATAATTTTTACATTTGTTTCTTTTGAATGGTCCTCTGTGCTGAGATTGGCCATATGTGATTTTAATCTTGTAATCAATATTGTTAGCATTGCTTAAATTTTCTCCTCTAACCAATTAAAAATTCTTTTAAGTTGTATTGATTTCACTAGTAGACACATGGGATAAAAACTTCACAGTCTTTATAGTTAGATAGATGTGCCTTACAACCTGACCTGTTTTAAAAATTTTATGCAATAATATAAACATAATATTCTCATCTTTGGTTGCTTGGCAAAATGTGATACTAGCATCCTAAAACCTCCTTTTTGGCATCTCGAGTTGGCAACAAGTTGAATTTGTCTAAACCTTTTTTTTGGAGGTGGGGATAGAGGGCGGTATAGCTCTTTCTATGGGCCAGAGAATGACTAGACTAGAACCATTATAATTGTTTGGATAATTATGTATCAGAGACCTAGGATTGTATTATTTTTCTATTGCTCAAAGTCATCAAAATTAAGAAGCAATTAAGTGATGGAAAGGATCTGAAACGCATATCCGATTATTAATATGTGTTTCATAAGAACCCTGCTCCATGGGTGAGCAGTTACTTTCAGTTGAACAGAGTGAGGGATTTGGGGTGTTAGCATTTTATGGACATTTGAAAATTCTTCAAAGATGATTGAAAAAATTAAATAATAATTTAGTTAAATTTAAATAAATATATAATAATTTAAGTAATATAATAAATAATAAAATAATTTAAATAATATAATAATACTTTAAAATAATTAAATTCTTATATGGCTGTTTGGAAACTTCTATTTTAAGTTGGACTTTAAAGTTCTATTTGAAAATAGCACATTTGAGGAGAAAAATTTTAAAATGTACATTTTTTTGAAGTGGAGTGTAACCCTCATGCTTGTTAAGGGCTTTTGGAGACCTACGAGGCTAACATCTGCTTTATCTGATTACTGTCATGTGCTTTATAGTAAATGTCTTGTAAAGTACTTTGTAAAATGTATGTAGTGGATATAATTTTAATAATTTATTATATAATTTTATTATACAATTAATGTTAAAAGTAAATTTCATTAAATTTATTTTTGTTTTATTCGTAGAATAAAGTTCAAGGTACTTCTATAAATGTTTTCAGAAATAAACATCAAAAACCAAAATCTGGCAAATTCATACCTTTGGAGATTAAAAAAAAGGAAACATTTGATGTGGTCGAAAAACTTCAGAGGGCACACAAAAGTATTTGTTTTCCCAAAGATCTTTCCAAAAGTGAACATTTGGAGGAGCCCCCACGCCAGCCTTCTCTCAAGGAGCCACGCATTTTTAATGTAAAAGAAAAATACAAGAAACCTGTAGATCTAATTGCAAAAGGTAAGTTTTTGGTGGAACAAAGAAGTTCAGCAAACCAACAGGCCAAACTCTTTGCTTCTGGTATGCTTGTAATGGAACTTCCTTGTTCAAACAAAACCCCACACTTTAAATTTTAGCAATGAAAGGTAGGAGGCATGATTAATAGAGCTGCTAAACTCTAGGGGCCACTGGAAATTGAGAAGAGAGCATCCTAATGAGAAGGAAGAATTTAAAGGAACAAAACTGGTTAGCCATATCTTCCAAAAGAGTGATATTCCTTCTATATACAAGTCCTCAGAGACTGTTTAGTTCACCGTTAACTAAAGCAGTCAGAGGTTTATGGCCCTGAGTGCTGTTCTTGAGCAGATAGGTAGGGTAGACAAGCTATTTGTGAGTGTGTACCTTCAAAAACCTATAAGGATTTTTGGAAAGTATTGAGTTTTCCTTTAAGACAAATTGTAGTAAAGGTATATTCTCTATAAATAACTCTATAAGGAACTTGGTAAGGTGGAACCTGGACATCTATTTAAGCAAAGTAATATTGTTTTCCTTACACTAATGGCTAGACTAAATGACCTCATAAAACACATTTCTAGTCATAGCTTTCATAACTTTATATACATTTTTCCTCTTTTGTTACTGCTGATTATGTTATGCATTCATCTGAATTTTTTTTCATCCAATGAGTGCCTGTTCTGTGCCAGCCACTATGTTAGGAGCTGGAGAAACAAAGATGAAAAGGCTCACAGAGTAATGGTGGGGATAAACATCTGGGTAATTTCTTATTATACAATTTGACCATTGCTGTAATAGAGGTAAGAGCAAAGCATTATGGTAACACCGAGGAGTAACCAACCAAGTGCCAGATGAAAATTTCTCAGAAGAGATCTCATTAGAATTGGGTTTTAAGGATAAGTTTGTTAAAGATAGGGTGGGAATAGGAGAGGCCATTTTGAGGAGTGGGAGCAAACTATTAAAGCTCTGAAGGATGAAAGAATGTGATATGTTTTGGGAAAGGAGAGATGTGGTAAGAAATGAAGTTGGGAAGATGGGTGAGGCTAGCTTTTGAAGGGAATATAATAGCAGGCCTAAGGTTTGAACCTGTGTGTAATGGAAAGTCAATGGTGATTTTAAAAGTAGGGGTAGGGAATGACCAGATATTTCTGTTAGAAAAACAAAATTGGCAGCAGTGGCTGTGGAGAGAATGGTGGCAGAGAGAGAAGTGAGGAGGCTGCCTAGGAAAGACATGGCCCATGTAAGAGATGGCAGGGACCTAAATTCAGGCAGTAGTGAAGCCTGAAGTGTGGAGAAAAGATGTTAGAGCAATGTTTCTCAAAGTGTAGTCTTCAGAAGACCAGTCCTGAGTGATTCACCTTGACAAAAGGGTTCTTTGGTTAGATAAGTTTGAAAAAATGCATTCACTTCTTGGAGATTCATATTGAGCATTAATATATTGAAAGCTCTAAGAAATACTGCAGAAAAGAAATCTGTTTACTTTTTTTAACCTGGCTATCACCAATTCATTTGACCAAAGAATTACTAAAGAAAGATACTGGGGTTCCTAGACTGGAAAATGACAGACATCGTTACATTGTGATAGAAATTCAGAGGGAGGAGCAGATTTTGGGCAAGTGGAGAAAGGGATGGGGAAGATAATGAATTCCATTTTAGACCTGTTAAGTAGACACGTATATGGAAGTAACGGTTAGGAAGTTGGAAATGGAGATCTGGCACTTGAGAGAGAGAGGTGAAGATTGAAGATTGTTGTTGGGGGTCACTGCCATACTGAAATTGTGGGGTTCATGCATTTGTTCAACCAACATTTATTTATTATGTGAGATATGTAGAGATGAAAGATAGGCTATTTGTCCTCAAGAAGTTCAAATGTGATGTATGTAATTTTGTGTGGTTGGAAGAAGGAACATAAATAGATGATTATAATATAGTGTGACTGCTACTGTAATAAAAATGATCTCTACTGCTTTGAAATCAATAGGAAGGATACCTAATTCAGATTTAGGAATCAGGAATGGAATCCCAGGAGATTTAAAGTCTTTGGTAAATTTTGAAGAATGAGTATTAACTCAAGAAAGAAGAAAAGTCCTATCTAGTCAGATCAGAGGGCCTACCATCTACATGATAATGGGTCTACATATATAATGTATCTCCATGATAATGGATATCTGAGAAAGTGATGATGATGTATTTGAGGGAACTGAAGTGATTTTACATAACTGAAACATGAAGATTGAGGAGTAATTAGAGAGGAGACTAGATATGGAAGAACATTGAATTTAACCTAAAAGTACGGAGAACTATCCAGATGTTTTAAAGAAAAGTTGCAGCGATCACATTTGCATTTTAGAACATTTATTGACAGCAGAGATGAGGTATGATGAATTCTGGAGCCACAGAGACCAATGAGGAGACAGTAATTCACATAAGAAAGGATGACTTGAATTAAGGTAGTGGCACTGGGGATAAAACTGAGGGGAGAGACTTTAGAGATATTTGAGAAGTAGAGTTATCTAGATTTGATCAACAATAAGGTGAAGCATAAGACACAGGGAAGAGCTGTGGAATTCATTGGTTTATGGTTTGTACTAGGTGGCAGCACAGAAACAGACAAAGCAAGTTAAAGATTTGGAGATGCATATTAGGTATAGTAAAACTGCCACCAGCAATAAGTCGGAATCTAGACCATGTATCTACTGAGCTTTGTAGCTTTAGGTGAAGAATTTGGGAAACAGCATTATTAAAAAAAAGTTGGTGGTTATTGGCTGCCTTTGGGAAGTTGTTATAAAAAAGAGATGAATCAATAAAAGTATTGGCTTGTTTGCAAGCAGAAATGAAAGGGCATAGAGAGATACCAGGTATCTGGTCCTTGGTGTTGAGCAAATGTCTACTAAGACTTCTCATTACATCAAAAATCATATTAAGAGTGTGTCTTTCTCAACCCAGCCCATTATCTCACATAACCTCAAGGCACTTACTATTAAGTTGAGAGACTAAGGCAAGAAGTAAAGAAGTGAAGATACAAAGGAGATTTTAAAACCATATAGAAAAAGAGAACCTTGAATGTGCTTATTGGCATGTAGAATTAATTGGAAGAAAATAGATTAAAAAAATCTACCAAATATTTTAGAGAATTTCATTGCCAAAGAAACCATGAACCTTGATTGAATTGACTGTTCAAAAGTAAAATAACCTGGCTTTCTCTGGAAGTGGACCACAAAAATTGTGCAGTCTCCAAGAAGGATAACAACATGCTGTGGCCAAGGAGCAAGGCAAAAACATCCCAGAGTGGATCCAGGGGTCACTAAAAAGAAAATGAATGAGGGAATGCCTCCCAGAACAGAATCATTGTCTACTCAAAGAAGTTCCCCACCTCCAGGTTAGAGGGCTTCTCAGTGACTGACTCCCCAGCAGGATTCTATAACTTCTTTGGTCTAGTGATTGCTATGTGTCTTCTCTTTTTCCCTTTCACTAGTGGAGATTTTAGTGAGGTTATCTTATACCTGCTCCAGTACTGGATGTTGTGAGCTTTTGAGGGAATGTGGAAATAATTTTTGTATTTGGTACAAATTATTACTGGACCAGAAAGAGTCACATCTGGACCTTGATGGACAAACAGCCATAGGTCTTGGACTCTGAGCTGGATACAGTGCCTTGGTAGACCTTTGGGTTGTCTCCTTCGGGGAGAGGAAAAGTGTATTTTGTCAGGGAGCAAAAATGAATGGATATTTGATTTTAAAAGGGCGTACTGTGGCAGAGACTGGCTAGATGCTCATCAAACTTATTATATCCTTTTCTTCTTGGGTACTCGGCTAAAATACATTCCTCATGTTCCTTGTAGGTAGGTGGAGCTATGTGACAGAGATTTGGTTCAATGGATTATAGTGGGAAGTGATACACATTCATAAAAATGTCTTGTGTTCTCCCCACAATGTGGCTCCCCACATTTTCAAATATGCCGAGTGTTTTTCCATACTCTTAAAACCATTGCAGTTTCACTCATGGGAGTGTGGTAAAAGTGCTTTTAATATCTGTTGATTGAAAAACATTTGTTCAGACTCCACTAAATATGCAAAACTTAGCATGGGGAATACAAGAGTGAGAAAAAAAGGGTCATAACTTGCTTCTTCATGGAACTTGTAGTCTAGCTGGAGAAACAGATATAAATTAAATAATCACTTAAATACAGATTGAGAGTGCACCACAAATGAATTGGACCTGGACTGGCTGTCAGCAAAATCTTCCTAGAGGGAATGACATTTGAGCTAAGATATGAAAGATGAGGAGGAATTACTCAGACAAGGAGTAATTCCTGCTTGGAATTCTAGGCCATGGGAAAACTGTTTGCAATGGTTTAAGTGAGGGAAGCACAGTAGTGCTTTAAAAGAAGTGCAAAAAGAACTAATGTGGCTGCAATTCTGAGAAGGAGCTAGAGATGGGTAAGCTGTGGCTGTCTGAAAAAAAGAACCTTGTAGTCGGCAGTGTGCTAGCAAATGTTTAACAGCTGGCTATGGTGGGAGGAGGGAGAAAACCTGATTTATAGCTTTTGCCGATTTCCATGGTGTAAATACTCTAATGTAGTCAATTTCAAGTTACCGATGTGACATCACTGATTTTGGGAGTTGAGAGAGATGTTCACAATCTCCTCTTCTGAGCATTGTGGCAAACACCTTTCATGTGCCGCTTGAAATCCTCTTGGACTCACTTCTTATTTCAGCCACTGCTGTAGTGACTGGTTCCTGCTTCAGCCTTCCCTGACTCCTTCCTGGCTTTGCATACCCACAGGAATGTTCTCAGGACCGACACAGGAGCAACAAGGAAGGGAGGATGACAGCGATGGCTAAATGTTTCCTCCTTTCTTTCCTTGGCAGGAGCCTCTCGGTTACATTCTATAAAGCTTTTCAGAAGGTCCCAAACAGTTAAGCAACCAGTTTCTTGTAGTAATGGCCCACTCAAAAAGGATTCTGACATTAGTTCTCCCTTCTTCCTTATTTCCCCATCATTCATTTCTATTCCCCAAGCTCAGTTCCTTAAAATACTCCCCTAAGAATATTTTGATGGCGAGTTGTCAGTACTTGCTGAAAGACTGGGTGTAGAGTGTGAGGGAAAGGAAGAGTCAAGGAAGGCTGATTCTTAGGCTTTAGACCTGATGAACTGGAAGATAAGAACTGTGTCTTTCTGAGATGGAGAAGAGAGGGAGATGCAGTTTTGAGTAGGCAGAAAAGCAGAGTTGAGATTTGGACATGTTATGTTTGAAGTGCCTATTATATGTACAAATGAAAATGTCCAATAGATAGTCTGTTATATAAGTGTGGGCTCATAGGGAAGGTTGGAGTTGTTAATATATAGATCAATATTGTCCAATAGAAATATACTATGAGCCACAAATGTTGTAACTCAAAATTTTCTGGTGGCCACGTTAAAAATGCAAAAAAGAAACAGGTAAAATTAATTTTAATAATAGATTTATGTAACCTAGTATATCCAAAATATTATCATTTCAATGGTTAGTCAATATAAAAATTGAGATCTTTTTACATTTTTTTCATATTATGTCTCCAAAATCCAGTGTCTGTTTTAGAAATGGGACCAGCCACATTTCAAGTGCTCGATAGCTACAGCTGAGTGGCTACTGTATTGGACAGCACAGGTATAGATTTTATTTACAATCAGAAACTTAGATAAGATCATTTAAGAAGTAAATGTAGGTGCAGAAAAAAGAAATCCAAGAACCAAATCCTAGGGATTTCCAACAGTTAGAAGGCAAGAAGAGGAGTTCTTAGCAAAGGAAGTGGAAAATAAACAGCTAGGAGGATAATCAGGAGAATGTGAGATATGTTACTCATATTTCAATCAGGGAGGAGGAACACCTTAGACAGGAGCAAGGAAAGCTCATCCATTGCACTGGGAGGAGGAAGGCAGGGGCCTGCACACAGACGCAGGCCGATTGGTAGATTAGGTGGTGGGATTGTTTCTATTTTTTCACTGAAATCAGAAGCGAGGTCTTCGCTTGAGGAAGGAGTGGGAAGTACTGGAGTGAGGAGTGAGGAGAAGGGTGAATAATCATAATCTGGGAAAGTGTGAAAGTGAATGGACTATGAAAAGACAGTTTGTTCTGAAAAATAAAATCCTCCCCCCCTTTTTTTTTTAAGAGAAAAGAGAAATGGTTGGGAAGTGTCAGTAAGGATCAAGGAAGAAATTGACTTTATCTCTAGCCTTAGAGTATGGGAAGGGTGGAAAAAAAAGAATAGCTACCCCTTGAGAGAGTGCTGCAGAAGCTGGGCCCTCAGGAAAATGAGGTGTTAAAATAAGAAGATAGGGGGACATATAGAGAAGATAGCTAGAATATCAGTTCAGCTAGTGACAGATCTGGGGTTTCTTAGGGCACAGTGAAGAGTTTAGGGAGATGATTCAAGGAAGAATGAAAGTTTGAGGGTCTATGGAGATTAAGAGAGGGAGAAGACTAGTGTTGAGGGTCTCATAGAGAAGGTGGATAATTTGTTCTAATGATAGTCTCCTTTTTGAGATTGTTCTCTTTAGCAGTTTGTAATCACCAGGCCAAAGATATTGGGGGTGGAATGTGAGACAGGAGTGAGGGGTCTTTCAAGAGCACAGGGAAGACAGTTGTCCTCCTGAACATCCTACTATGGGCTCTGCTGAAGTCAGAGAGATTTTACTAGGAGACTTTGCATATGTCCCACCAGACAGCTATGAAGTGCTGATCTTAGAGTTTATATTTGAATTAAAGTTGCAATTCATTTCTCAAACTTATCTAAAAAGTGTATATTAAGTCTGTAACTTGGATCTATTTTTTAAACATATTCCCAATATTCACTTCAGTGTGAATGGAAGCATGATCTAAGATATCACTGGCATTAATTCCAGAACTTTATTAAAGTTTGTGAGATTAGAAAGAAAGTGAGTCCTGCATGTGTGGTATATGTACCTTTTGCTCATGCTACACTGACATATTCTGTTGCATTATCTTCTATAAACTGAACATCTTATGTGAAAATAGGCCAAACATTCTTTGAATTTGACCCAAGGATATCAACTTTAAAAATACACTGTAACAATTATAATATCAAATATCTTTAGTAAATATGTTCTTTGTGCTTGCATATAATACATGCCCATATTTTTCTTATTAGAGCAAAATCAGAAAAAATAGGAAATGATTTCCTCTTCAAATATATAGATATTTTACAGTACTGCCTAACGAGTTTATTTTGTCATGCTGCCAACAATTTATGAATCTTGATAGTTAGAAATCACATTAAAACCAGTTTTTATAAACTGATATTAAATATTAAATTTTAGTTTATTTCGTATATTAAATATTAGTTTATAGTTACCATATAATATATAATATTCATCTACTTATGTATTCCCTTGGTAACAAAAAATACTTAGGTGTAATTTTGAATCATTTAAATATGAAAACATTTTAATTACACTCAATGAGATTTCATGATATTCACGTCAAGAAAATATATTTAGAGTTGATATTGGATTGTTCCTTAACCAGTTTGGAAAGGAGCAGAAGTGTGTGTGTGTGTGTGTGTGTGTGTGTGTGTGTGTGTATTCTTTGGTCTCCAAATCACAAATCTTTTCTTTAAATATAAAATGAAGGCATAATGAATTTTAATAATGCTTTAAAATAACTATATGGCTAGAAAGCACTGGAGAAACCTATCAGGAAAAATGACTGAGCCACATTTATTTTTTTGCCCACAACACTGACAACTTACCAAACAGTTTTTTGATCAACAGGGTTTATAAAATCTTCTATTTTCTATTTTAAAGATTTTAAGTATACGTATGATATGAATGAACATATGAAAACTGTTTTTTTACCCATTCCCACAAAAGTATTTGGAGGAATTTAAAACCAGGTTCCATAACAATTTATAAGAAACGTGGAAACTAGAAATTTTTTTTAATGAGGTGGAAAATTATATTGAATTTAGTACTACGAAATAATTTGATTTTTGAAGCTTTGGAACTTGAAACATGCTAATCTTCCTCCATGTATGAAAACAGACTCTAGTTGAGGAGTTTCTAAATGAGGGAATAAATTTGGGATAATGTCATTAGAGATCAACACACAGAGAATTGCAGCTGCTTCTCTGAGTTTCTTCCTGGTTTAGATTACTGTTTCTTCGTATTTCTTGTCAGGGATTTTCTTCTGCTTGCCTATGCTCTTGAAGAAAGAACCTAAACAGAATTCTTAAAAGTAGCAAATGAATAGAATTATATAACTGAGTGACAAATGTCTTGGGCACAGTCCTTTCTTCTTTCTGCCTTTTCTCTTTTTCTACTACCTGATAACCTCTGAAGTAGAAAGATGCAGGATGGAGACTCAAAGTAAGACAGGAGACTCATAGCTTCTTTAGAAACATGGTTTGCTATATTGAAGTAGCCATGAAGTTCATTAAATTTCAATAAATTAATAGTATGTTAAATGTAAAAATTATTAAAACATTATAAAGGATTTAAAGACAATTGAAAGGTATTCTTTTTACCATCTGCCTTCTATTAACTCTGTTATTAGTCCAGAGGACAACTTAGGGAATAACAGAAATCTTAGGATAGAGTATGACTTGCAGAGGCTTTCTGAATAAGTACATTTGTTCCATGTTTTGCGTCTGACAAGGAACACAGGAAGAGAAGAGTTGAGTCTAGTGAAATATTTTACAGTGGGCTCGGGTCCTTCCTAGGTCATTCGTACAGAAGCTTTATGTACGAGTAAATAAAACTAGCTCCTCTGAGGAAGTAAAATGACAGCAGCTGCTTCCTAGAAATGGTTTCCTGTTGTAGTGACAACCTTCCTCTGTTGTTTTTGGCTCTCAGCATCCTTTAACTTTACCTCTGGGTAAAGGGCACTCTCATTTCACTTTGGAGAAACACTCCACCCTTTTTGAGTCTGTGCAGTTTCGGGTGGGCTGTCTCCCCACCCCCAGCTCGACTGGCATGTAATTCAGGCATAGCCAATGAGAACAGCTTATTCTAATGGCCACAGTGATGGGTGGAGTGATTGGGCTTAAGCCAGCAAAGGTGATGTGAGCTTGGAAGTACTAGAGAACACAGCACAGAATTCTAGAGTAAAGTCAACATGGAAGAGTGAGCTGAATGATGCAGAGAAATCAAGTCCTGATGACATTGTTTAAGCCTCTGACCCAAGCTTTGCTGAAGATAAACCTTCCCTGGGCTTTCCAGTTTATGTGAATCCCTGAATTCTGTCCTTTTGAGAAGGCAGTATGGTTTAGTGGCTCGGAACATGGGAGTTCAACTCCCTAGATTCAGATCCCAGCTTTCTCACGTGTTAGTTTCTTCTCTTTCTTTAAACTAATTTGGTTTTCACTGGTAGTCTGATGCAAACACTTTCCTTAGCGTCGTAGTAGGAAAAATTTCACTTAAGGCGTGTGTAGTTGGTTGAATAATGACCACCCAAAGATATCAGATCCTAATTCCTAAAACCTGTAAATTTACCTTATTTGGAAAAAGGGTCTTTGAAGATGTGATCAGGTTAAGGATCTTGAGCTAAAGAGATTATTTTGGATTATCCCAGTGGGCCCTAAATGCCATCACAAGTGTTTTTATAAGAGAAAGCCAGAGGGAGATTACACACACACACACACACACACACACACACACACGGAAGAGGAGACACAATGTAACCATGGAAGAAGGATTGGAATGATGTGTCCACAAGCCAGGGATTGTCAGCAGTCATCAGAAGCTGGAAGAGGCAAGGAATGGATTTGCTTGCAGAGCCTGTGAAGTAGTACAACCCTGCTGATACCTTGATTTTGGACTTCTGGCCTCCAAAACTGCGAAAGAACAAATTTCTGTTGTTTTCAGCCACCAAGTGTTTGGTAATTTGTTAGGAAGCACTTAGAAAACTAATATAGTGTGCTTCCAAAAGTGAGTTACAATTTTAGACATCATTTTTGAAAAATATTTTTCCTTGTTATAATGAGTGTACAAGTGTGATCAATAGGCTAATTGTTTCAAGTCTCATTTCTTCATTAATGTATTTATTCAGCAGCTATATTAAGCTCCTACATGAGCCACATACTGTGGGGTATGGTGGTCCCTGCCCTCATGGAACTTTCAACTTAGCAGAAATTACTTTCCCTGTCTTTCTCTTAAAAAAAAAAAAATATATATATATATATATATATATGGTCCTAGTGGATCAGGGTTATAATAAGTGACACTACCTTTTCCTTTCTGAATTTGGAATTCATTGAATTGAGAAATAAAACACAGAAGTTGAACAAAGGGAGATTAAAAAATTCATTTTGTTACAGAGAAAGCTGATGGGAGAATATGGCTCTGAATAGGTAGCCCTGTGGCTTGTGAATCTTCTCCCAGAATTAAACTCACCCTCCCAGTCATAGTCAGAACTTGCCAGCAGCAACCCTCCCATTCCTGCCCTCTGCACAGAGCAGCACATGCCCTCTAACTAAACCTTGCAGTGCAGAGGACAGTATACTTGCTTGATCCGTGTTGGCAGGCTGGAGAAACTCCAAAGGAACTAAGCCCAGCCTGACTCCTCTAATCAGAGTGAAGAAAGGGGTGTGGTGAGGCAGGCCTTTTACTCTGGCGAACCAAAGCTGTGAACCCTTCTGTCTAGCCATACCCTCATGTCTCTTGTATCTCTAACTAAGAGAAAGTATGAGTATATACCTTCTTCCCAGTAATATAAATTCCTATCATCAGAGGCCACTGTGTTACTAATTACTTGCAGGATTTGTCTATAGTCTGAGGTTTACATAACTTTTGGAGTGTTTGAAAAAGGAACAGCCATAAACTGGGTATTAAGGTCATTAAATCTTTTACTAAGTGGCATGTAATTTCCTCCTAGCAATGCTAGGCACTTTGGAACATTAAAAAAAGTGTAAGCCATGGAACACTTACTTCCTCTCAGTGATTTATAGATAGCCAAGGGACCCATAATTATTTCTGTCCTACTGTGTGGAAGTTGGTCAACCCCAACCACTAACGTTTGTATTACTTTAACATTTTTCAGGCACAAATATAATCATCACATGCTAATTAGTAAATCAAGTAAAGTTAACTTTAAACATTTGAGGCTGAACTTCTTATTAAGATCTTAGTTGTCTTTCTGGGACAACACCTTTCTGAGATTGATTTATGTTTATATAAAAGAAATAAGGAGAGCCTAACTTAATTGACTTCTCTTTTTACTAATTTTGAAATGGAGGTTTTTGTTGATTTTCATATAAGCTAAAGACTGTTGTTAAGACAGTAACCCCATTTCCAGTAAGAGAAAGTCTTTTGTGATTTTTGAGCCTACATTGTTAATGTGCTCCTCAAACTTGTTCCCCTGCCTTTGGTCTAAATCTGAGTTAATCTTTAAACAAAGTTATGCCAGAGTGATTTTTGTAAAATGCGAATCCTGTACTCTCATTTTTCTAAAATCCCTCAATGTTTCCCCAGGGCCGACAGGATAAAGGAGGTGAGGTTAAGTGTTTTATCCATCCCAATTATAAATATTTTTTTCAAAAATTTGATGAACCATGATAGAAGAAAGACTGAATTATCTTTCTCTTATTTTTATGGAAAATATATTTTTGTTGCATGAAGAGGTAACCAAAGAGTATATAGCCAAAAAAGTAGGAAAAAAGTATTATAGAGGTGTGTCTGGGAGTTAATAGCAAAAATATTGTTATTTTTCTGGATTTTGTAATATTGTGATTGTCAGTTTTTTATAATTTGTGATTTGCGGTGATAATCTTCTCTAATTCTAAATGTTCACATTTGCACCTCATTTTGTATTTATACTTTTACAGACACTTTTTTTGGTAGGACCCCACCAATTTTATGAGTTTCAGTCCCCAAAATATCTGGATTCACTACTGATGGAGAGGCAAAATTAGAAGCAGGAAAATCGGAGGCTACTGTTGTAAAATAGAAATAATGAGATGATGACTTGGATTATGGTGATGCCAAGTATTTAGCTTTTGGGTTTGTTTTGAGTGTAGAAACTTCAACTGGATTTGCTGATGAGTTGGTTCTTAGATGTTATTAGAAAGAGAAGAGTCAAAGGTGACCGATTCATCAGCAAATCCTGTTGAAGTTTCTACCTTCAAAACAAATCCAAAAGCTATATGCTTTTGCCCCAAGTTGTTGAAGATAGAGATGCCATTTACCAAGATGAGGAGTCTATGGGAGGTACAGACTTGATTCTTATGACCAGGAGTTCAGCTTTAGTCATATAAATTCTGAGATATCTCTTAGGCATCTAGGTGGAGATATTGAATAGAAAGTTGGTATCTGGGTTTGGAGTTCATGGCAGAGGACTAGAGGACCACTTTGGGATACCTCAGCTTATAGATAGTATTGAGTGCCCAGAGGCTATATGATATAGCCATAGGAGTGAGTTAGAGAAGTCCAAGAATTAAGGTGCAAAGTATTTAGAGGTCTAGGAAATGAGAAGAAACTAGCAAAGGTGACTGAGAAAGAAGCAGCAAGTGAGGAAGGAAAAAAACCACAAAATCCAAAACAGGAGACTGAGATATGCTGGAAACTGAGTGAAGAGGGTGTTTCAACTGTGTTTGATCAACTGTGTCAAGTTCTGCTTATAGATCAAGTATGATGGGGACTGAAAATTGACATTGGACTTAGCAAGATGGTGGTCAATGATGACCTTGGCACCTGCTATTTTAGTGGAGTGGTCAATTCAAGAAAGAATGGGCAGAAAGAAATTAGACAATAAGAACTATTTCAAGGAGTTACATTATAAAGGAGAACACAGAAATTGGGTGCCTGTTGAGACCCAGAGAGAGTAGTTTTTTTGTTTGTTCTAAGATAGGAGAAATGGCAACATTTCTGATCAGAAGAATCAAGAGGAGTGGAAAAACATTGTAATAAGAGGAGAGGGGAGAATTGCAGGAGCAATGTCCTTGAGAAAGTGAGTGGATGAGAACTGTTGTACAAGTAGAGGGATTGGTCTTCGATTGGAATGTGGATTATTTTTACCTGCAATAATGAGAGGGCACACAGAGTACAGAGATAAAGATGCTTTCAGGAGGGTAGCTTTTATTTTCTCAGCAAAACTGAAAGGAAGGTATCAGCTGAAATTAAAGTATGGGGAAAGTGTTGGAAGTTTGAAAGAAAGTAGAAAATAAGAAATAGAGAGGGGAGGGTAAATGGACTAAGGAGTTGTACTGTGATTACTGGATAACATTAAGATCCACTTGGGTTCATGTTAATGAGTGTGAAATGAGACCAATCATCACATCAATCATACAGGGTACAAATACCACAGAATAGATGGAGACTTAGATTCAACTAGGGTTTTGTGTTTTCTCAAATGGAGATGACAAAATGAGAGAGGGGGCAATGGAGTTGAGAGTCTATGAGACAGGGTGATCATAAAGATTGGACTTTGGATTTTAAACTGGCTAAGATATGAAGGTGGTAAGGGAGAGTGAAAATGTGGTAGTATTAATGAATTACAGGTCCTGGTAGGGGTCAAAAAGTGTTGGTGATAGGGAATAACTTGGAAAAAATAGGTGGCGATTAGAGAGTGGGATGCTTCAAATTGAGCTCATCAAGTAGCAAGAGATTGGTAGTGAAGAGGGCCAGCGTGTGAACATGAACATGAATGGCTTCTTGAGGGTAAACAGTAGTTCCTTTCAGTCTTTTGTAACCCTCAGGCTGACAGACATTCAACAAATGTTTTTGAATGAATTAAGAGAAAAAGTTGACTCTCAGAATGGAGGGAAGGGGATGAAAGTAGGTCACTCTGAGTCGATTTTTTATTTAGCAATTGCATTTGTCTGTATACGTTTGTGGGGTGCACAGGACAAAGACCCATTCGGGCTAGCTCAAGTAAAGTGAGCTTATTTTAAGTTTCAGACCCTACTAAAGGCCAAGAATGGGAACATAAAATACAGCTGGGACTCATAAGAACTGAAAATCCACGGGAACTGAGATGCCCTCTCAGTCTTTCAAGGAACTCTTAGTCCGCCATCTTGCTTCTCTCAATGGGACTATTTTCCTCATAGATAGGTCTCTTCTCCTCATCTTACACACGGACCAACATGGTTACCTCAAGTCCTAAGTTCATGTGAACTTTTGACTTCACTCAACACATCTAACTCATTTTCTTAGTGCTCATATTTCTGGGAGAGGGATGGACCTAGGCTGGGTTAGGTGATCCCAAAGCCACAGGACAGGAGTGACGGTGATAAGGTGCCAATACGGCCATTTAGGCCCAACCTCTCAGCAGAGTCTATAGACAAGAGCGGTTTGGGGAGAGGGGGCTGCATGGGCCAGACACTCCCAAACCAGTCATCTTTTTTGTGAGGGAGGAGGTTGGATAGAAAAAAGCAGGACCTGTTAGATTAAGCAAAAAACTTCTTACATTTATGAGAACATATGCTTTAGCCTCTATAATTTTATCTTTTGTTTTAGTAGAAGTTCAGTAGAAGATAATCTTACTATCAAGTAGTTAATATTGGTTATTTTGCTAGTTACCGTTACAATTAGCAAGCCTTGGCTAGTCAATATCTTTATAAACTTCTTTCCATTTCCTCTGATGAAGCCACTTATTTGTGCCTGACCTAATAAGTTAATTTGTACCAGAATAAGTTATTTTTCAGGCCAGATATTTTTAAAATAAAAAACCCTTCTTCATAGCTCTCTACTGCAGAGGTACTGATTAAGCAAGCCCTGTAAGGATAGTTTGGGCAGTGGCTTCACGAGACATCAACAATCTTTCAAGATGAGTGGACAGTGTTCTTGTTACCATTTTAGAGAGGCATTAGTTACTCCTATTTTTAGCTGCAAAAACATCTCCCATCAAATTTGTTTTCCTGTGTGCTGAGCCATACTCCCTGCTAGAAAGTAAGTGATCTTATCTAGTTTGCATTTTTATCCCGAGTGCCTAAACAGCAGAATGATGAGCTCATTTAGAACCTGAAATATATTCTAAAGTGTTTATTGAATAATGGAATGAAGGGGGTTGAGTGTAAGTGTGTTTGTAAATTACCAACCAGATTTAAGCAAGCCTGGTAGTTTTTCAAATTATTCCATGTACCATTGAGTGGATATTTCTGTAATAAGCTGCTGATCCCTATGTTACACCTTAAGAAGACCTAGTGTGTATGTGTTTGTGAAGCGTGACAGTTACTGTACAGAATAAAGATCAATCCTAATCACTGTCCAGTGTAAAACAGCTGCTGCCTGAGCTATTCGGTGCCCAAGGCAGTTATTCATTTCTCTGGCCTGCATGGATGCTTCCAAAATGATTCTGTCACAGCATGTGTGTTCTGGCATTCCCTCTGAACACTGGGAAACCTGGAGCCAAGGATCTATTAATGCCTGAAGTGTGGAATGTGTGACATTGATCATCCCCTCTTGGAGCTGGCACTGCTCTGAAGCAGCCTGGGAACCAGGGGAGCAAGCCTGCTGCCAAATCCATCTGGTTTTGATCCTATTGCACTTAATGAATCAAAACATTATTTTAGAGACAGTTTATTTTTTTAAAAACTATTCCAGAAGTCCAGTGAGTACTCTGACTATACTTAGGATGGATCAAAAAGAGGTTTCATGTCTTCACCATGGAGACATTCGTGAAGACATATGATGTGTTATCATCACATATTTAACAGGTGCTCATAAGAACTTCCGATGTGATTGAGTTGATGGCAATTTCTATTTAAGTTCTTGGTTTCCAGCTACACTAAACTGCTAAGTATGGCCTTTAAATAGCATCCAAAAATAGACTGGTATATGTGGTTGTAGCTCTGTAAATAAATGACCTTTGCTTTTTTATTTCTCAGTGAAAGTTTGAAAATTTTTATATATCTCTATAAGCTGATTTTGGTTTTAAGAAACTGAAAATGCTTCATTATTCTCCTATTGGAAGCCAATTAATAGAGGATAAGACAGAGGAGCTAAAAAATAACATATATTGAGCATCTACTGCTCATTAGGCGCTATGTTAAGCCATGCATAATCCAAAATCCTACAAGATAGACATATTATTAGTTGCATTCTATGGATAAAAAAATTCAGACTTAGAGAGAGACATGCCCACAAGCTGCTGTCATGGATAGTAAACGACAGAACCAGGACTTGAGGTCTTTCTGACTCTAAAGCTTGCTCTCTATCCACTCATGTGCCATGCTACTTCTTCTTTCTTGGTGGCATTAGGAGCAATTCACGGTGCTTGGAGGAATGAGCATCTCCCAAATGCTCTGGGAGTATAGAAGTGGTACTGGATCTTTTCCTAAATTATTGTATACCTTGAGCAAGTCACTTTTCTTCTCTGTCTTAGTTTGCCTTATAAAACTGATCTAATGCTTGCTGCTTTGAAAGGCTATTTTATTTCCATGAAGAACTGTGATCTTTCAGAAAAATGGTGACATTTAAAGTGCCCAACCTCATTCTTAGATAATAATGAAAACTACTCCATTGTTCAGATATGTTCTGTAGCAATTGAATGCTTTTCTGATTCTTCCAAAGACGTTCCCGAGTGGCAGCGTCATTTTCAGTAAGTCCTCACAGAGGCGTCCTCTGGGTGAAGACAAAGAATGGCAGAGAGTGGTGACAGCTAGGTAACTCAGCGCTCATTGCTTGTACGAATCCGTAGTGGAATATTCAACCACTGCTGCTGCTTTCACGTTCCTATCCGACCAAAACCTCAAAGACCCGATGCATTTCAGAAATTTCACCAGAAAAGAAATGACATCTAAAGAGGCTATTGTGCTATGAATTGGAGAGCTCAAGAAATCCCAGGAAATGAGTATATTTTTGCTAGTAAAAATGAAAAGAGAACTGGTGTTATACAGATATTTTTAAAGGTTAGAATATTCGCTTTGGGATGAGCTTTGACAGTTGCTTCATTTTTTCTTTTTTATTGTGAAAATGGTGACTGTTCTTACATCTTTTCTAACAATATCACATTCATTAGTGGGAGTTCAAGTGGTTTCCTTAAGTCGGAGGAGTAGCATAAATAGGGGGAAGGATTGACTGTTTCTATAAAAGAAGTGAGAGCATGATTACTTTGCTGGGTCAACAATAAGGAATTGTCCAAAATGGCTATAAAGGTGTTCTTGGTGTTCCTAGACAGTTTCTTAGAGAAAATTGTTATGTGAGCAATTAGAACTTAGCACTGGCACTATGTGTTTACAATTCTAGGACCCAGTGCTAGAATTAACAGGCCTTGGGTTTATACTGCCCAAGGCATTTCTCTGCCTGGCTTTTAAATGAAGCCTGATTTTAATTTGTATGTAGTGCTTTTGCCTTATTTAAAGAAAAAAAAGGGGCTGGCCCGGTGGCGCAGCGGTTAAGTTCGCACGTTCTGCTTTGGCGGCCTGGGGTTCACTGGTTTGGATCCTGGGTGCGGACATGGCACTGCTTGACACGCCATGCTGTGGTAGGCGTCCCACATAGAAAGTAGAGGAAGATGGGCACAGATGTTAGCTCAGGGCCAGGCTTCCTCAGCAAAAAAAGAGGAGGACTGGCAGTAGTTAGCTCAGGGCTAATCTTCCTCAAGAAAAAAAAAAAAGAGAAAGAAAAAGAAAAAAGAAATCACAACAGTTAGAACCCCAATTTGCTCCCATCTGCCTTTTGCAGCTGATTTTATTTACTTATAGGGGTAATTACATTTTAAAAAGTTTTATGACATCAGCAGTAAAATCAAATGAGTGTATGACTGTTCTAGTCATTTATTTCTTAAAGAAATTTTAATTGTCCAGATCAACAGATTTAGATCACTCTTCCCCTTGAAAAAGGAATATTTTTCAAGTGTTGATTTTCAATGAGGTTGCCCTCCTTTGTGGTCGATCACCAAGTTGTCTTTTCTTGAACCTAGAGTGAATTTCACGTCTTCCTAGATTTGTTCCTGTGTTTGTAGCCCTGATATAAACATTCCTTTCATGAGGACATATTTTCACTGCTTAAAGGAGCAGCCTCTGTGGCTGGAGAGGGTAGGAAACAACACGACCTTACATTTGTGCAACCATATTGCCAATACAGTCCAGAATGATGGTCTGCACATGGATGATAATGAGAGTCACACCTAATAAATGTGCCACACTTAATAAACTCTCTGCATCTGCTGGGGAAAGAATGTGAGATTTAGAGACCAAAATCAGAAGTCAAAGTCTGGTTCTCTTGCTGCATGATCCTGGCCAAATTATTTAGATATTGGATTCTCAGTTTCCTATTTTGTTAAATGGCGGTGATAAGAATAACTGCTGACTATATTGCTGCGAGAACCAAATGAGATTTCTGTTTGAAAACATAATGTAATTATAAAATAGTAGGCACTTTATTAAGGACTCATTGAAGGACTCATGAGAACATATCACTGATATAGAAAAGCTTATGGTTGTCTTTCAGTGTAAAGGAGTTATACAGTGCTTTTGCAAAAAGATAAATTTTCTTGGAAATATGAGTGGGTTGAATGTGCTCCCTCCTTTCCTTTACTTCCCCTCAATTAACAGATCATATTCAAACATTACACGTGGTAGGAAATCTAAAGCTTAGTATGACGCATTTACCTAGTGGTTATCTGAAAACTAATGTGCTAGTTTTATGTAAATATGTTCAAGCTATGTTGGTGCCCAAGTGTATCATCTGGTATTAGAGTTTCATGTATCATGTGGTTTTAAAGAGTTAATAAAACCATAACTACTTAATAAACTGCTGGGGAACAACTGTGACAAATGTTATTGGCATCAAATATACTGGGAAATAGGGTTTTCAGCAGAAGTGTCTTAATTAGGAGTGGGGCCAGCTTCCATCCTCTATTTCACCTTGGTTTCTGCTTCTGCAACAAGTCACAAAACTGGTCAGGTTAACAGCCTAGAACTCCATGATTGGCTGCAAATGAGTCAGATTCCTGTTCTGTCTGGTGGTTAATATCATTGGCAAGTCTATGTAGATAAACAACAAAAAGAATGCCAAGTCCATTTGAGGACAAACAACATATCACGGTTTGGCGAGCATCCTTTGTCCTTTTATGTGGGCTTAGTTTTAGGCATGGGAAAAATATGAGTCCTAATGCAAGGTGAGAAAGTATGTCAAGGTGTTTGAGATATTTTACCTAAAACAAATAATCGTATGAAATATGAGGAAAGCTGAGAGCTGGTGAGAAAACAAAGGAAGAAATTATCATTTACAAATAGCTGTTTACCTCACTTGAAAATGATCCTAATCAGGAATTTGCATTTCTTTAAAGCCTTTCTGTTAGTGTTAATATTCCTATCCCTATTTCTCAAAAGCAATTATCACATAAAATGGCTTATAATAGGAGTGATATTGCTTTTCTGGCATTCAGCATGTAAGATTTTTATTGGTATACTTGTCTTTTTTTTTTTCCTAAGCACCTGCAATTATATTTACATTCTGACAAAATATGGTAGAGGTGGCACTTAAATCTCCAAGTTCCTATCTATGATTCTAAGCAATTTTACAGTCTTTCCAGCTCTGCCTGTTTTCTGTAACAATTTCAAATGCAATTAAGGCACAGAAGTATCATTCGTAAAGTTTCCACAAAGAGAATATATTTTGGGTTTTGGTGTGCTACAATAACTTGCTTTGCAATTAGTGTGGCGGATCTAGGATTAGCTCAGGATTTGAACCTTAGTAGTGAGGCTGTAAGATCTTAGCTTTGAATGGGGGAACAATTCTGACTGTGTGGGGAAAGAAGAAAGGAGGTGAGGTTCTGGCATTTGTCATCAGTAATGTTGAGTGGTTGGCAGGATGGGATGTTAATGATAGTGCGGTGTATTGTCTAACAGATGACAATTTGTGAGATCCAGGAAGAGGGAAGATCAGAAACACCACACAAGTTCTCCTCCTGGTTCTGGATTAAAATGTAGGAATCTGATTTATTCTACTAAGAAAAGGTCATGAAATTACCTCAGGTTTCTACTAAGAAAAGGTAATGAAATACATATGAGATACCCTAACTTGCATTCATCCTACACACATCTATTTACTAAGCATCTTCACAGGGTCTGTCTAGGGTCTGGAATGTCCCCTTATTTACATGCTAAAAAGTTATTCTGCCACAGTTTGATGGATGCAGGCAGAAGACACGGAATCAGGACCTGTCAGAGGCAAGATTTTATTCCTCACGGCACAGCATGCAGGCTGAGCTTCATGTCCATGTTAGTTCCCCTTGCCTGCTAGTCCTGTGGGGGTCATGTGGAGGGGCTCAGGTGGATGCTGTACACATTGTGGGTTTGTGTTAGAGCTGAAAGACATGAGCTTGGGGAATCTTTGGCTTTTAGAAAGAGCATGCTCTTTGTCCCAGGGAAGGCGTTACCCTACTCCTTAAAGTTGCTTGCTGCAAACATAACTGAGAAACAGCCTGGGTCAAGAGCAAAGAGTGGCCAGAGCCTGGCCTTCTTGGCACCCAATGCGATTGTTAGAGATGCTCAGGACTACTGATGGATTGCCTCTTCCAACACTAAGGCACTCAAGAAAATTATCTTATAAACATATCTGTCTGTTATAACAGGCATAAACTCTATGCACATACATTTGTAGTTTCAAAGCATTATTATTCCCCTTTTTTAGTAAATAAGAAATTTGAGGCTCAGTGTGTTTAAGTAAGAAGCTAAAATCACAAATAAAAGTCACAGTAGGCACTGTAGCATAGTGTTTTTAATTCATAATCTAATATTATTACCATTAGACTGTTTTGCATTCCTGCTAAAGAATTTTCAGGCCATGTGGCTCTGTGTTTTAGTGAGGGCTTTTCCATTATTTTGTTTACTGCTGTGTACATTTCAGGAAACGAGCACTCCTTTTGCTCGTCTATTGCTGTGTTTTGATTCTATCAGTCTAGTGTGTTCCTACATCTTTTCCTCTCTTTAGCTTAGATAAATCTGTTTATTTCTAAAGGCCTGTAGCTTTCATCGAGTTCTAGGAAATAGCATCAAAATAATGAAATTGCTTGTTATCGTAGAGTTGCAGAGTTGTAGAGATAAAATGTACATTAGATACAGTTTAGTTTAACCACCGCACCTCCATTTTACCTATAAGAAAGCAGAGGTCCAGGAAGCCTCAGTGAATTGCCACCCAAGGTCACAGGTCTTATTAGTGGTGGAAACGACCAGAACTCAGGTTGTTTTGTATCTACAATTCACTGTTCTTGTCATTGCACTATATTGCATTCTGGAAAAAAAAAGACTTCAAGGATATTGATAGAAGCTTAGTAACTTCTCATTCTATTTAGTAACAATAGTACCTCTGTTTTTCACATGCAGGATAATCAATTGAGGTATCAAATGACAACAGAATTATAATTCTTTTAATCATGTATTACAAACTTACATTCCCTTCTAGATCAGCAGGTAACATAAGTGTGTGAAATAGCTAGTGTGATCAAGGGGAAGAATAGAGTTTATGGCAAACTGGAGAAAGCACGCCTATCTAGATACACTCTGATTCAACATTTCTTGAATGTTGTATGCCTCCCTATGTTTGCCTCTTGATTTGGCCCTCCAGCTGCCATTTTGTGATATCTGATTTGAATAACCTGGTTTTAAAAGATTTGCTATATCTTTAAATGTGATTTTGTCACATAGGCTTTTCAAGCTAAATAGGATATTAGTTGTCAGCTGTTCTAACTTGTCATTATGCTGAAAGAGAAACAAAGGAGACTCAGTGGCTTGCTTAAGTCTATAAAGCTAGTTTGTCACACCACTGTGACAACAACCAAATTTCCAAATTCCTAGTTCTGTTCTTTCTGCTTCATACTGAAACATTTAAAAAAATGAATACTCAATTTTGTAATAAAAAGCAATGGGAAAATCAGGTTTGACATGCAACATCACGTTTTTCAGATAACCTCTCAGGAATCAATCAATAATTATTTGTTGAGCATATTACCACATGCCCATGCTAAGTGGCATGAGGCATACAAAGATATGTCAGATGTCTTTCTTTGCTCATTTCTGTCCTCTCTAGTTGGAAAAGTCAAAACTAAGATTGGAGAATAACTAAATTTTAGAATCGTTGGCATTGACTTTAAGTAAAATAACAGTTCAAAGAGAAGAGAGATTATTGGAGACTTGAAGGCCTAAACTCATCATATTCCAACAATTAGCTTTAGCAACGTATTTAACAGAACCCTCTGTCATAGCCAAAGGAATATTACGATATTTGCTAAAGGATGCCAGTATTAGAATTATGTGTGTGTGCATGTGTGTGTGTGCAAGAGAGACACTGAATTGGAATCTGTGCTAGTCATTCTTCATGTTAAATCATAGTTTTTGTCCATTTATATCTTAAATATCTCCTTGGCCCCTATTTTGAAGTTTATGGCAATAGATATAGATATAAAAGTTATGCCAACTGAAGTTGTGCTGAGATGGAGAGAGATATTTACCCTCTGATAGAGGTGGTATAAGAAATATCAGTTTAAAAAAACCCACCCAAACTATACCTCTCTCTGCCTTTTGATTTATGTTTTGTTTTCACCAGTAGTTAAGTTCTGTTTTCATACCCTGTGGCTCTGTAGTCAGCCCTACCCTAATAGTTACATCCTGGTAGGGAATTCCTCTCCTACACCTGTTTTGCAACTTGGTTGGCATCCCTAGCAGATTTGTCACTGCTGCCTTTTTGTTTCTCTCCATCTCAGATGCTCAGTCTATTGCTCTGTCTGCAGAACTCTCCCTTCTTAGGTACTTTGAAATTAATCCTAATCTGAGAGTTGGCAAACTTTTTCTATAAAGGATCAGATAGTAAATATTTTTGGCTTTGTGGACCACATTGCCTCTGTCACAATTATTCATCTCTGCTTTTGTAGGGCAAAAGCAGCCTTAGATAGTAGGTAAACATGTGGGCATGGCTATCTATGTTCCAGTAAAACTTTATTTACAGAAACAAGTGATGGATGGGCTGAATTTGGCCCTGGCCGTGTTTTGCCAACCCCTGCTCTAATCCATTGGTATAATAGGGAGAGCTTACTCCAATGATTGAGCAAGATGATATTTGATTGTATAGAAAGAAGTTCCTGTCTACAATTTTCTATAACTTCTGATTAGAATGTCTAGTTTTGTTTGTTTTATAATGTATGTGTTAATAAAGTAGAATATAAGTATAATTTAATGATAAACAATTATTCATATATTAGAACACTTGCTCAAAAACATTTGTACTGTGTATTAGTTCATGTACTAATAGTAGTGTGCAAAAAAAGATTGGAAAACTGGAGATTTTTGCTCCAACTTTTCACATTCTTCACAAAGACCACACATTTGAAAATATACCTCTTGTGCTTATACACAAGAAAGGCATTCGTGGTATAGGGAGTAGTGAGGGTGGAGTTGTGAGGTAGGAAAAGGGTTCTAGAGAATGTTAGGATCTTTGAATTCTCTCTCTCGTATTCTCACATTTTTATTGGAACTGTCTCAACTATTCAGCAGTTGACCATTAGTCCAATTTTCCCTTTAACAGTGATCATTTTTCCTTTGGCATTCTCAAGAATATTCTGAATTATTACTTTCCAAATATTATTAAAATAACTTCTTATTCTGCATAAGATGTTATTCTCTAATTCTCTTGGTGGCTCAGACCATATATTTTATAGCTTTTGTTAACCCCATGACATCGGACAGGAAGTTTGATATGCAAAGAGCAGCATGTTCATAACTAATTAAAAATATTAACAAAACACAATTGGTTGAAGACCCTATTGGTCTCTTTAGAGACTATAGTTAGAAGCCTTGGCTTACTGTCTAAACCAATACTTATCTGTGTATTTTATGGAAGTTGTGACAGTTATGAAGTTTTGCACGTATTTTATAATCCATTTCTTCCATCTCTCCTCCCCCAACCGACTTCTAAACACACCACTGGGAAGTGTTAATTTTAACATGAACTACAGCTAATTTATTTTGAGAACTTTTTGTTAATTTCATGAGGCCGTTTGATACAATTTCAGTACTTTGGGGCTATGGTAAATCCAGTATCAGGATGTCCAACACAGGTAGCTAATATAGATAACCAAATTAAATCAAAACTTTTTAAATAGTGTAACATTATTACTTTCCAGTATCCTGCTTCTATCCTCACAATAAAGAAGTTGTATGTTTTAAGGTTTTTTTGTTTTTGTTGCTGCTAGGCATTTAAATGTGCATGAATTTAAAGAGAAAGTTGCAAATGTAAACTATAATAGAGACAGTTTTGCATTTTTGTTGTGGCCTTGTCAAGTTAGAGTTTAGACTAAGTTGAGAACACAAAGCAGACCATGCTAGCATTCTGTCTTGTTCAGCTTTTCTTGTGCCCATTGTCCATTTTGTGGAGGTTGGCCCTGTCTGCACACCCACTCTCAGGATTACCCCGGATTCCTGTTAGAATATTTGAAACTAGAGTAGGCCCTCTGAACTTTTAGTAGTGCCGGCAACACATTAGCATTTCATTATTTGTTTCTCTGTTAAGCGCTAGATGGAAAAGTTACTCTCTTACTTTCTAGTGACTAATCATAATCTTTCACATAGCCACACTGTAAACATAAATTCCCTCTTCCTATTAGGGAAAAATTCTTCTAAAGTATCAGAGGAAAATTATTTCAGATACTAAAAACTTATTCAGAGCATGCCTAAATATGTCACTACTTGAGTTTCCATCTGTATTTGCTTATTTCTCTTTTTGCTTTCTTTTCATGTTTACCAGTGACTCTCAATTTCTATTTGTAATGAAACAAACCAGACATTTAAACTGGAGGAGGCATCTTGTGCAGTTGGGAAGACAAGGAGAGGAAGAGGATAAAGCTTTCCTTAGTGCTTGATTTGTGCCAAGTCCTTATTCTACATACCTCTCCTGTGGGAAAAGCTTCCTTTTTTCAGGTCTTAACATGTTTATAATTATTTATTTATTTGTTCATTTAACTTTTTGGTTGACTACTGGACAGATTATGTTAATAAAAAATACACGTAGTATTTGGATGGTCAAAGCAAAAGTACTGTGGGTGTGTGTAAATCAAGGGAGTCATCTGTTAAGAGTATATAGGCAGAAATCGGAAGTCATCAAGTGTGTTAGTGCTTTACGAAAATTGTTGGTAAAATGCCTGTCATTATTTGTAGATGTCAATCAGTACATTGTTCAACGTATGATCAGTCTTAATGCATTTATATTTGTGGCAGATATAAGTCATTTTATCTTTGTGTAAATAAACTTTAGCACATCAAACTAAACATGCGTTAAGATATATACATGGAAGTTCACTCAATATTTATACTGGATTAGATCAGTTAACTGGGTTGAGGCTTTTGCTTTGTTATGTTAAAGCATATGGACATGTTGTCAGCTGGAAAAGATGTATGGTGTTTTCAATTTCCTTCTAATTATAGAATCTTATCTACATCAATAAAAGTGTATATTTAACTTTATAAAAACCGTATGTGGTGAGAAAAATAATTGTATGCACCCATGCAGCTATAAAACGTAAATTAGATTTTGATAAAAAGTAAATTGATTCTTGATAAAGTTCTGAATGTTAATGGGACAAAAATTCCCATCTGACTTTAACTATTTTCTATTCTTGCAGTATCTTTTTCAGTGATATAGGCTGACTCTTTTTGGCACCCACATATAGCAAATAACTGTGAAACATTTCAAACCTCAAAGTGACGCTAAAACTGTGAAGTATGAAATGGAAGTGCCAGAGCGTGTGAGACACATTGCACAGCACTGCTCAGTAATTCAGTGTGTGCATGCAAGAGAGATGACAACACCATTGCAAGATGTAACATGATTAATGCTGCAAAAATTAATAAATAAAAACAATCTTCATTTGCAAACACTCCCTAATGCCTTAAAGTTACCACCTTCTATGTTTCGCAGCCCTGCCCTGGTAATTACACACTTCTCACTCCATGAGTATCTGCTGTGAGGAGTAAAATTAGAAATGAATATCCTCATTATTATGTCAGGGTTACTAAATGGTTATGATAAAAGGCTGTGGTATTTTAGGCCTCCCCATGAATGTTTGTATACCCTCTAACATGTGAGTATAATTAGTTTTACATTGGCTTGTATTTATATCTGTCACTCACCTCTGATGGCTGCTCCCTTCCCAGCTTTCTTCGGATAGTATTCCAGCTGGGGTCTAATGAGTTCTTTGAGTTCTCAAAATCTGATTCAGGGCCTGTGTTAGAGTGTTCTTATGTATTTACTTGCTTCTGAGACTCAGTTCATGTATTTGTATGTCTCACTTTTGGGAAGCGCGTTCACAGGAGTTTGGGCATATGGCCAAGTCTTCTATATTCCCTAGATCAGACACAATGGGAAGGAAAGATGAGTTCTTTTAGGGTCTCCCCGGTGATGTGCTTAGTAGATACAGGAGTCCTGCTAGGTAAAGTGAGTGTTGATGAATTTATGTTTTGTGTCAGTGAGAAGCAAAAGAGACAGTAAAAATGTTAATGACAAGAGTAACACTTCCCTGTTTCCTGAGTACTTTATATGCAGTTAGTTTATAACTTAACACATTACAATCTGATTTATAATGCTTAGAAGTATCATTCCCCAATTTTAGAATGAGGAGACTAAAGCTAAGAGGCTAAGTGACTTTCCCCAGGCCAGGGGTGAAGTGGTAAACTCAGTCTGTCCACCCAAATGACCACGCTGCTCACCTTACATGGATCACACTGTATGGTATGATGCATTTCCTGAAGGAATGAGTGTTTTTAGCAAGTTGTTTTCAGAAACCCTTGTCCTGAGAGAGAGTGCAACAGAATGGTTAGTACTCGAGGGTCTAGTAGGGACCCAGCTATGATCTAAAAGAGTATAGTGCTGAGGTATTCAACTGAAGCCATAACCAGAGGACTGTCTTCCTTCCACAGTGATGAGGGAGCATGGGGAAAAGGCTTGCGGGAGGTGACCTGACAGAGCTAGGTTTAAGGAGCTGATTCAAAAGCAATGAAATTGAGACATTAGAAGTTGTCCAGAGAAGAGAGGGAAAACTCAAAAAATGCTTAAACTTGGAAAGCAGCCATAAGGGAACAGAATAATTGCTGGACTAATAATCGCACATCTGCAAGTCAGTTTTTTCCTCACCTCCACATGGGACTCTATGAAGGGAAGGAGCGTGTCAGCCTTGCTTATGTTAAGATTTATATCTTTATCTGTGTATCTATCTATCTATCTATCTATCTATCTATCTATCTATCTATCTATCTATCTATCTGTCTATCCATCCATCCATCCACATCTATGTATCCTGACAAGAAACATGAGGTTTCTGGATTAGAGGCAGACTTTTAATTACAATAGAGAGCATTTTACCTCAGTTTTCCCATGCCTCAGTTCCCCTTAGGACAACACAGTGAGGGCAGATTTTACTCACATGTACAGTGGAGTTAGTACCACAGAAAGGGAACTCTGAAATTCTGAATCTTAGAGCTTATTTAGGGCATTTGGTACATTTACCCCTCCTTCCCTGAGGAGAGATAAAGACCACAAGAGAAGACAGAAAGGGAGAGGTGGAAGGAGAGGGCGAGGAGGAGAGCAAGGGGGAGGGACAAGAAGTGCTTTTTTTTTAAAATTAATTTATTTTCGGATGTACATCTTATTTCGAATTCTGTGTACGTTACATCTTGTTCACCACCCGAAAACTAATTATAGTCCATCCCCTCACATGTGAGCCTAATCACCCCTTTTGCCCCCTTCCCTCCCCCCTTCCCTTATGGTAACCACCAATCCAATCTCCGTTGCTATGTGTTTTTTTGTCAGTGTTTTTATCTTCTACTTATGAGTGAGATCATATGGTATTTGACTTTCTCCCTCTGACTTATTTCACTCAGCATAATACCCTCAAGGTCCATGCATGTTGTCACAAATGGCCGGATTTCGTCATTTCTTATGGCTGAGTAGTAGTCCGTCATGTATAAACACCACATCTTCTTTATCCATTCGTCCCTGGATGGGCACCTAGGTTGCTTCCATGTCTTGGCTATTCTGTATAATGCTGCAGTGAACATAGGGGTGCAAGTATCTTTGTGTTTTCAAGTTCTTTGGATAAATACCCAGCAGTGCAATAGCTGGATCATATGGTAGATCTATCCTTAATTTTCTGGGGGTACTCCATATTGTTTTCCATAGTGGCTGCACCACTTTGCACTCCCACCAGCAGTGAACAAGAGTTCCCTTCTCTCCACATCCTCTCCAACATTTGTTGTTTCCTGTCTTGTTAATTATAGCCATTCTGACCGGAGTGAGGTGATACCTCATTGTAGTTTTGATTTGCATCTCCCTGATAGCTAATGATGTTGAGCATCTTTTCATATGCCTGTTGGCCATCCGTATATCTTCTTTGGAGAAATCTCTGTTCAGATATTTTGCCCATTTTCTAATTGGATTGTTGGTTTTTTTGTTGTTGAGCTCTATGAGTTCTTTGTATATTTTGGATATTAACCCCTTATCTGATATATGGTTTGCAAATATCTTCTCCCAATTGTTAGGTTGTCTTTTTGTTTTGTTGATGGTTTCCTTTGCTGTGCAGAAGCTTTTTAGTTTGATGTAGTCCCATTTGTTCATTTTTTCTTTTGTTTCCCTTGCCCGGTCAGACATGGGACTTGAAAATATGCTGCTCAGACCAATGTCAAAGAGCGTACTGCCTATGTTTTCTTCTAGAAGTTTCATGGTTTTGGGTCTTACATATAAGTCTTTAATCCATTTTGAGTTAATTTTTGTGCGTGGTGTAAGGGAATGGTCTACTTTCATTCTTTTGCATGTGACTGTCCAATTTTCTCAACACTATTTATTGAAGAGACTCTCCTTTCTCCATCATATGCTCTTGGCTCCCTTGTCGAATATTATCTGTCCACAAACGTGTGGGTTTACTTCTGGGCTCTCAATTCTGTTCCATTGATCTGTATGTCTGTTTTTGTGCCAGTACCATGCTGTTTTGGTTACTATGACTTTGTAGTATATTTTGAAATCGGGGAGTGTGATACCTTCAGCTTTGTTCTTTTTTCTCAGGAATCCTTTGGCTATTCGAGGTCTTTTGTTGTTCCATATAAATTTTAGTATTCTTTCTTCTATTTCTGTAAAAAATGTTGTTGGAACTTTGATAGGGATTGCGTTGAATTTATAGATTGCTTTAGGAAGTACGGACATTTTAACGATGTTAATCCTTCCAATCCAAGAGCATGGAATATCTTTCCATTTCTTTGTGTCTTCTTCGATTTCTTTCAACAATGTTTTATAGTTTTTGGTGTACAGATCTTTCACCTCTTTGGTTAAGTTTATTCCTAGGTATTTTATTCTTTTTGTTGCAATTGTAAATGGGATTGTATTCTTAAATTCTCTTTTTGCTACTTTGTTGTTAGTGTATAGAAATGCAATCGATTTTTGTACATTGATTTTTGTATCCTGTGACTTGACTGTATTCCTTTATTGTTTCTAAAAGTTTTTTAGTGGAATCTTTAGGGTTTTCTAGATATGAAATCATGTTGTCTACAAAGAGTGACAGTTTCACTTCTCCTTTTCCAATGTGGATCCCTTTTATTTCTTTTTCTTGCCTGATTGCTCTGGCTAGGACTTCCAATACTATGTTAAATAAGAGTGGTGACAGTGGGCATCCTTGTCTGGTTCCTGTTTTTAGAGGGATAGCTTTCAGTTTTTCTGCATTGAGAATGACATTTGCTGTGGGTTTGTCATATATGGCCTTTATTATGTTGAGGTATTTTCCTTTTATACTCATTTTATTAAGAGTTTTTATCAGAAATGGATGCTGTATCTTGTCAAATGCTTTCTCTGCATCTACTGGGATGATCATGTGATTTTTATTCTTCATTTTGTTAATGTGGTGTATCACGTTGATAGATTTATGGATGTTGAACCATCCCTGCATCTCTGGAATGAAACCCACTTGATCATGATATATGGTCTTTTTAATGTATTGTTGTATTCAATTTGCTAGTATTTTGTTGAGGATTTTTGCATTGATGTTCATCAGTGATATTGGCCTGTAATTTTCTTTTTTCGTGTTGTCTTTATCTGGTTTTGGTATCAGGATAATGTTGGCTTCGTAGAAGGAGTTAGGAAACCTCCCCACCTCTTCAATTTTTTGGAAGAGTTTGAGAAGGATAGGTATTAAGTCTTCTTTGAATGTTTGGTAGAATTCACCAGGGAAGCCATCTGGTCCTGGACTTTTATTTTTTGGGAGGTTTTTAATTGCTGTTTCGATCTCCTTACTGGTGATCGGTCTATTCAAATTTTCTACTTCTTCTTGGTCCAGTTTTGGAAGGTTGTATGTTTCTAAGAATTTATCCATTTCTTCTAGATTATCCAATTTGTTGGCATATAGCTTTTCATAGTATTCTCTTATCATCTTTTGTATTCCTGAGGTGTCCGTTGTAATCTCTCCTCTTTCATTTCTGATTTTATTTATTTGAGCCTTCTCTCTTTTTCTCTTGGTGAGTCTATCTAAGGGTTTGTCAATTTTGTTTATCTTTTCAAAGAACCAGCTCTTGGTTTCATTAGTTTTTTCTATTTCTTTTAGTCTCTATTTCATTTATTTCTGCTCTGATTTTTATTATTTCCTTCCTTCTGCTGATTTTGGGCTTTGTTTGTTGTTCTTTTTCCAGTAGCTTTAGGTGCACTTTTAGATTGTCTATTTGGGATTTTTCTTCTTTGTTGAGGTAGGCCTGAATTGCTATAAACTTCCCTCATAGAACCGCTTTTGCTGTATCCCACAGAATTTGGCATGTCATGTCTTCATTTTCACTTATCTCCAGGAATTTTTTTATTTCTTCTTTCATTTCTTCATTGACCAAGAAGTGCTTTATAGATGTAGGCAAATCCATTCTGGGAAGCGGAGGTGAAGTGAAGGTCCCTACATCTACTACTCTTTGGAATGTAAATAAATGGTTCCAGGGGAGGTGCCTCTGCATCTCTCCTGAGGTCTCTAACTTCCATAACTTGTTTGCCATTCAAGCATCCTTAACCCAGTGTCAGAATTTGTTGCTCAGAAAGCCCTGACAGTGCAGAAATATGAAAACACGCATGGAGAATTATCTCCTGACACCTGTTTTAATTTTGTTTAAGGGAAAGATCAAGATTGGCTGACTAGGGATATACACCAGTATTTTTCCATCAGGTGGACCAGAGCCCAGGAAGCCTGAGCAAAGGTTCAGATTTGCAAGAGTCATTGAACTGTAGCTATATTTTTGGGTCTTTGTTGTTTGTTGTTGTTTTTTTTTTTAGTTTGTTTATTTTTTTGTTTTTTGTTGGAGAGAGTGGCCGAAGAGGATCAATATAAACACATTTCTTCTGGGCAGTTTTGTTAAGCCTTTGGCTGTGATATTTACTTGGTAGGGATTCAGCTATTTCACTAGGGGATAACTGGTACAGTTTTTCTTTGGGGGGAAGAGTGTATGCTACCTAACTTGCCAAAGGCTTGATGAGTCCTGCTGTATTTTATGACTGGATAAGCGAGAAATTGATGCTTGATAGAGAAATTTTAGGCGTAGGAATATTTATTTGGGATAATATGACTTTGTGTTTTGTTTTCAATATGTTATTCTATTACCAAAAGTTTACATACTTGACATAATACTTTGGTGGCATTTTATCTTATGGCACTGACAGCCTCCACTTTATGACATGTTATATTTCTGCCTCATCTCCTGTTTAGCCTGTTATCAATGTCATATTTTTATAATTCTCATCATTATAACCATCAACATCACTAATTTTATTGCTCACTTACTGATTGAGTACCAGGCATTGTGTTAAATACTTTGCATGTATCATTCACCAATCCTCACGGCAACTTGTTATCATCATATATAGTTTTACAAATAAGGAAGCTGAACTCAGAGACATGATGTAACTTTTTGAGGGTGATTACAATTTGATGATAAATTGTAAAGTTTAAATTTATACCCCCTCAAGTCTATCTGCCCTCTTAGCCACTTCTCTCTATGATCCCTCATAAATAATGCAATATAGCCACCTGGAGGATGAGATTCAGATTCCTGAAATCTCATATCAGTTAACATAATAATTTGCACCTGGTAGACATTGGATTGATTATACTTGAGTAAATTGTCTTAAAGTTTATTGGAGTTATGAAATCTTTTCCTTCCTTTTCCTTACTGTTACATTATATTTTTAGATTTCTGAGAATAGTTATCAATTTGTTGTTTTAATACATTTTGCACCATTGTTTTACACATTGAGGTCTCATAGTGGAGTTAAATTATACTGATGAAACATGGGCTAATTTCCAGTACACTTCTGCTGATATCATAGAGAACTTTATATTCTCTTGCATTTAATTAAACTCTGATCTTGGTTCCTGGCTGAATTTTATTTGTTCATTCAGTATTTGTTGAGTGCCTAATATATGCTAGGCTAGGCTCTAAAGTTTTTGTTCAATAAATGAATGAATGATTACCTTTACTGTGGGACTAATAGAATATAAACTTTTGGGAGGTGGTGATGATGTTTTACCCTTTTCTTATAGCCTTCATGGTCTCTGACACATGGCTGAAGGAGGTAGTTAGTAATAATTTATTAGTTGAAAGATATTATATTGAGATTATAATAATTAGTTGAGATGTTATATTGAGATTGTAATAATTTCTACATGAAGGTGGAGTAGAAAAATATATAGTGAAATCTGAAGTATTCAGACAACCAGTCTAGCACAAATGCCTTTTTCCCCTTTCTGACATAGAATCTGAAATTTGTTATATCTGTACCTAGTAAATACATTAGTAAGTTATTTCATTTCTTCAATTAATATTTACTGTGCTTCTGATTTATAATGCTATATATATATTAGTTATAAAGGCAATAAAAATGTCCCCATTCTTAAATAATTCATAACATACCAGGGGAAAAATTTATTCATTCATTCATCCAATAAGTATTTATTAAGCATCTATTATATGGCAGCTACTCTTCTTGATACTGGTGACATAGTTTTGAAAATGGAGCTTACATCCTGCTGGGGGAAGATAGGCAAAAAGTAAACAGACAGATAAGATAATTACAAACATGACTATCACAGTGAAGGAAATTGAGTGATGTAATAGACTGTGTGGACCTTCTTAAGATGCAAATGTCATGAAGCCGTCTCTGAGGAACTTAGATGTGATCAGAGATCTGAGGGAGAAGAGGACCAGTGGTGTGCTGCTAAACTGGCTTCCTGGAAAAAAAAAAGGCTGATATAACATGTCCTGGCTTTCATGGTATAAATTTTCCTGCCGTGGCTGATTTTAGGTTACCAAGGGTTTAATGTCTGGATTGCAGAACTTCTAAACATTTAACAATTGACTCTTGAAAGCTGGCACAAGCCAGCTAAAGCACATCACTGGCAGCAATATAAGAGCAATCCAGGCTGTGAAAAAGCCCTGAGAAAGGACAGGAGTTGACTTATTCAAGGTCCTGAAGGGAAACCATGGTGGCTATAGTGCAATGTCAGAGAAAATAAAGATAGTGATGTGAAATCATGTGGGCAGGAATCAGATGATGTACGGCCTTGCAGGTAATGGCAAGGAACTGATTTTTATTTTAAGAGTGGTGGAAAGTCGTTGAATGGTTTTAAGGAGAATGTTATGATCAAATTTCCATTTTAAAAAGATATGTTGACTTCTGTTTAGAATTGACTAAATAGAGGCTGGAGGGAAAATAAGAGACTAATTAAAAAGCTATTTTTTCAGTCCAGGCAAATGATAATGTTGGCTTACTTGGGTTATAATTCAACATGTATTCACTCCCTTCCTCCTCCGCCTTGGGTTGGAGTATAGTCATTGACTTTGAGATTTGCTATGTGCTTGCTTTGACCAATAGAAGATGAGAAGACATAATGCAAGCAGTAGCTTTAAATGTATTAGTGGTTTAACTTGTCTCTTACACCCCTTTATCTGCCATGAAAAGACCATACCATAGGATGCACCCCTCCAGCCTGGCCTCTCTAAGCCAGTTGACCCACAGCTTGGAGCAGAGCTGCTCTGGCCAAGTCAAAGGACTGTGAGCAAGAAAAATCTAAACTTGTAATCTACTGAATTTTGGTTTGGCTTGTTAGGCAGCATTATTGTGGCAATGGTGTGGTGATAGTAAAATTGGAGAGAAATGGACAAATTTGAGATACATTTTAGTGATAGGTAATGAGTTTCTAGTTTGAACAGGTGGCTTAATGGTGATGTCAGTTAATGACACAAGACAGACAAGAAAGAACAGTTTTTGGAAGAGAAAATCAAGAGTTCCCTTACATATATTATATTCAAGATGCTTGTTAACATGCAAATTCACATATAAGAGTCTGAAATTTTGAGGACAAGTATGGGCTGGAGAATAAAACTTTAAAGTCATTAGTGTATGGATATAATTTACCCAAGGAACTGGATGAAATATCCTAAGGAACAAGTGACATTAACCTAAACAAAAGGGCTTATGATAGAGGCCCAAAGCATACCATTCTTTATGACTCTCCTGGGACAGTCAGCAAAGGATATTGAAAATGAGCAGCCTGGTTTTCATAGGAGGAAAACCAGGAGAAAGTGTTGTTACATAATCTCTTCATAAGAGAGTCACCATTGTCACCGAGTGCTGCTGAAGGCCCAGTAAAAAGCAGAGATTTGTCTAGTGGGTATGATACCATGGAAGTCATTGTATCCTTGATAAAGAGTGGTGACTGTGCAAGCTGCATTGGGAGTGGACTGAAGAGTAAGTGGGGTGAGGAAGTGCAAACAATATGTGTAGATGACCATTGTAAACATTTAGCTGTAAAATGAAGAGAAATTGAAGTTTTTGTCTTGTTTTATTAGTAAGTGTTAGCTATGATGATGACTGTATAAAGAGGTAATCAGTGTTAAAAGCTTTCATTTGAACCTTGGTCAATTCTTTTACCCACCCCACTTACTATTTATTTCAAATCTTTGCCACTCTCCTGGAGACCCTTCTCAAACTTCTGTCCCCTTCTCTCAGTAAATGACTTTACCTCCTGCTTCACAGAAAAGATAAAGTTGTTCATGGTAAACTATTGGAAACTTATCAATAGCTACCTGAAACCTTATCTAATTTCTTCTTTTAGAAGAAAATGCCTCTTTTCTCTAGATTGTGGCTAAATTTCATTCCATCCCTTCCATTCTTTGTCAGGAACCTATCTCGTCTATCATGTATTATTTGCTTTCTTCTCTTTCCATCTTCTCCTTTCCTATAATGGATAAGCTTGCTAAAGTCCCTTATATTTAAAAAGTATATTGACACCAAAACATTCTTTCTCAAACTTATGTCCCCATAGTGATCATTTCATTTCTCTTCTTCCCTTCAAAACACACCTCTTGAAAGGAGAGTCTACATTTACTATCTGCAGTAACTTTATTCTTTTAGAACAGTGAAATCTTGTTCCCAATTCCATCTTTCTATTAAACTGTCCACCAATAACCTCCTCATTGCAAAAGCTAAAGGATACATTTTATTTCTTGTCTTGAATTTATGAGATAATGGAAATAAATTTTCATAGCACTGCAATTAGAATTACTCAGTTATTTGTGCAATTATTTAGTTAATGTAGTTCCCCAAAATACAGCCTTCATAGTCCCCAGGTTATTTCTTGCATCCTTGGTGCCCAGCAGACTACCTGTCACATTATAGGCATTTGGCAAATATTTGTTGAATGAATGATTGAAGAAGTGGATGATGGATAAAAACATAATCCTGTCCTCAAGAGACCAAGAAAGAGTTCACAATCTAGTGAGGAATTGGCATCCTATATAACACACATGTGCTAGAAATTCCAACAGTAGAAAATCATATGACATCCACTCAGCCCACACACTAGAATGTGAAATGTCAGTAAATTGCAATCTGTCATTCTTGACTAATTAATCTGTCTATAAATTTGAAACATTAAGGTTTAAATTTTGTTATAATTACTTCATGTGAAATTGAATGCAATTTAAATAGTGGGCCTTAAAACGAGAGAAAAATGAGAAAAGTATTTTATAATCGCTCAATATACAAAATCTATACTCTCCTTTTTCAGTGAAAAGGATCTGGATTTAACCCATGTGAAGCACTTTTATAGTACCATTAAGTCTCTGTGTAGAAGAGAACTTAAAGCTCTTCTAGCCCAACTAATTTCATGATATAAAATACCCTCTATAATGTTCTCCAGAAAGTTCCTGCCCAATCTCTGCCAGGAGACACCTGTGACAGGGAACACACTCCCTTTTACGGAATCCAATTTGCAAATTATTAAAACCCTAAATTCTAGAAAACTAGTTCCTGGTAACTTACATTGGCCCAGTTTAACTATTTCAGGTTGGCTGCTTTCAGCCACCTGAATTAGAGCTCCTGTTTTGTTTTGTTTTTTGTGGAAGGGGGAGAAATAGGGATTGTTTATGAAGGTTAGGGGAGAAATGGTAATTAGTTGAAGGAGGAATGTATAGAGTATCTGTTGTATCTGAGAAAAAAATTGACAGAAATTAATCCATGTCACTGGCAAACATGAAGTAGTGATATTAAAATTCTATGTAACTGAATAAGAGGTGTTAAATATTTTATTTATTGATTCATCTAACGAAGTCTGCTGAATGCACTAGGTATTATAATCAAGTGCTGAAGATTCAAGGGGAATACGTCCCAGTCCACATCATCACAGGGTTGATAGACTAATAAAAGGGGCAGTGGGCCAAGTGAACAATGAGTGCTGCAAATTGTTTCAATGTTCAGATAGACCAAATAGCGTGCCCTGAGTTGCGTCTTAAAATGTGAATGACTAGCAAAATGGGGAAGAGTATTCCAGGCATTCTTTCATTCAAGACATTTTTATACAGCACTTGAGAATCCACAATGGCAAGAAACAGAACAACAAATCTAAAGACTTAGGCCAGAGCCCAGCTTCTGTTCTTGGCAGTTTCTGCATATCTCTGGTGGCCTTGAGCTTTCGTTTTCATTGGACCTTGCATGGGTAAGGCACAGAGAAAATACCTCTGGCACATGCAAGGTGGGAAGTCAGGTCAGAGACTCCCCAAAATCTGAGACCCTCCCCCCAAAACAGTGATGATGTCAGTGAAAGACTAAACCAGGACAATAAAAAGCCTTGCTTTGTAAGAAGGATATGACAAAGAAACTTGACTATCTCATCCTTGGCTCTAAGAGAAGAAAAAAAGTTGTAATTCATAACCACAAACAAGCTCACCTGGACATGAATCAGAATCCACGTTACCAGTATCTCATAAATCCCTAAGTGAGAAATTAGTTTAATGTTATTATGAGTTGAAAGTTCCCTTAACTTCCTGGAGGAAAATCAAATTGTTTCTTGAGGAATGGATCTTAATCTCAGGTTGCAAATAATTCCCATTCCTATGGAATGTGAGTTTACAAGTTAAAAAAAATCACAAAATCCATGAAGAAATTAGCCCCTATGAGTGAAAGACTTTGACCTCCAGCTCCCCCAAAATGAAATTACATTTACAAAGACCATAGAGATTAGAATTGTCTGATATAGAATAGAAAATAAGTATGCTTAATATGTTTAAAAAGTGAAAGTATAAAAATATGAATGAAGTAGAGACTATGTAGATGTTCAGGAAGATTTGACAAAGAACCAAAGGAATTTTAGAAATAAATATATAATAATTTAAATATGAAATTTAATGTTTTGATGTTTTATAAGTTATTAGTGGATGCTGAAACATTTTTTATGAAAAGTGGTTGGGAAACAGAATATTAACATGGACTCAATGTATCAGCCAGAAATTATTTATTAATTGCAAAGAGAAAATATACCTTTATAGTGGAAACATTTGGCAGTTATCACCTTAGTCAAATTTAGCAATAATTTTTATGTGATGTAATAGGAAGAACATCATATCACTTATGTGCATTTCTATCAAAAATATTTAGATTCAGTGTAGTCTTAAAGGAACAATGAGAAGAATCCAGATTGCCTATAAGAATATCTTTGTGAAAAAAGATGAAAAAGGGTGGGAGGAATCTTCTAGGTCAGTGCTGTCTGGTTGAAAGGCAATGCAAGCCGCAAATGTACTTTAAACTTTTTTGGTGGTCACATTAAAAAAGGTAAAGAGAAACAGGTAAAATTAATTTCAATGATATATTTTATTTAGTTTAATAGGTGAAAATATTTAAACATGTAATTAACGTAAAATTATTAATCAGGTATATTATATGTTTGTAGTAAATCTTAGAAATTCAAAGTGTATTTTATATTTCCAGCACATCTTAATTCAGTGTAGCCATGTTTTAAGAACTCAGGAGTCATATGCTGGTGGCTACCATATCGGAAAAGGCAATTATGGGTTAAAGTAGATCTAAGAGCTATATGTGATCCTTGATTAGACCCTGGGTTGAAAAAATAAAAAGCTAGGAATGATATCTTGGAGGACAATTAGGGAAATTTGTATACAGATAATATATTAGATAATATTATTGTATCAATTTTAAATTTTGGGGGTAGGTATTGTGAATATGTAGGAGATGTAATTGTTCTTAAGAGCTATGTGACGAAGTATTTAAGGGTGAAATATTATGCTGTTTTGAACTTACTTTCAAATGGTCCAGCAAAAATTTATGTGTACACATACTTACATATGTGTGTGCATACATATATTTCACTAAGGCCATGAAGTATTTGATTTAAACAGTTAAATTAACAAGCTTGATTTATTAGGTAAATTTAGACCAACAATGAGAGAATATACATTATTTCCAGACAAATATGGAATATTATGAACATTGACTATACACTGGTCTATAGAGCAGGAGTCAAATTTCAAAGAATTTGGAATTATACAAATCATGTTCTCTGATTACAGTGAAATTAAATTAAAAAATATGATACAATGATAGTTTAAAATCCCATAATTTGGGAAGCAAAGATTATTTATGGAAAGTATGGAGGATGGATTGGAGGGTAACATGGTTGGAGGCAGGAATCCGAGTGAGGAAACTATTCGTGTTTCAGAGGAGAGATGATAAAGGTCTATGTGGAGACAGTGTGAGTGGGAAAATATGGAAGGGATTTAATGAATGATTGTATGAGGAGATTGAGGGAGAGTGAGTAGTAGAAGTGGCTTCTAGGTTTATGGATGGATGGTAGTGTAATTAATTGTGAGAGGGACACGTTGATTGGGATGTCTTTGGGACATGTGTATAGAGATAGTTGGTTATTCAAATATGGCAATTGACAGTGGTCTGAGCCAAGATACACAGATTTTGTGAGGAATCCACATTTAGATGATAAATGTAGCCATGGGGGTGGACCAAATCATTCAAGTGAAGTGTTAGAAGGCAGGCAGGGAAGGAGCTGTGGGCATAAACAACAGCTGGAGGTGGTCAAAGCAAAATGAGCCCATGAAGGAGACAGGTGAAATAGTCAGAAGTGAAGGAAATTGAATGGATGATTGATTACAGGTGAATGAATGATTGGTTCCAGCTGACCTCGGAGGAAAACATCGTAAACAGAGTTAAGGACTAAAGTCCTTTAGTTGGCAGTTCTAATGCTTATGTTCCATTTGTTTGATTTCATTACAAAACCCCCAAATACTCATTGGTTTACCTACATTTTCTTTTCCCAGTCTCTGTCTGTCTCTCATTTGCTAATTATTCTAACCAGAAGTGATGTATAATTTATTTTCCAGAACTGAAATTCTAGAGTTTCGTGTAATTGTTTTAGAGACTAGATTTTACATAAAGGGAATAGTTATGAACACAGAGAGTATATTTGCCCTAAGTCATACAGTGTCTGATTCCCCATCTAAAGGTTTATCTAAGCTAATTAGAAGTAATGTTGAATTTTCATATGCTTTAACTTCCTCTCTAGAAATCTGCTTTTACTCTATACTACTTCTTCTAGGGGTATAACTGCACTTATTTTTTATTTTGGATATAGACCTAACATGATTTATTTAAATGCTACTCTATAGGGCATTTAAATGGATTATGCTCAAAGTTTTTAACAGATTTTTTCTCAAAATGAGCATACATTTTGCTTTCCCCCATCATTTTTCTCCACTTTTCAGCAGTGATGGTCACTGTTAGTCATACTGTCCATTGAGCGTGGTCATCCTGTTTTATTAAAAGTTATATCCTACATCTCCCCTCTCGAGGAGTTAGCATAGCAATTTTCACTAAGAACATATTCCTTAAATAAATAAAATAAGCAAATATGCATATTGAGTATCATAGTGATTAAGAATGCAGGCTCAGGGACTGCCTGCCTGGGTTTGAATATCGACTCTACCTACTGCTAGCTATATAACCTTGGGAAAGTTAATCTCTATTTCTCTGCTTCAGTTTCCTCATCTGTAAAACGGGGATAATAATAATATCTAATTTATGGAGTTGTTGTGAGAATAAAATATGATAATCCATATCCAGCAATTAGTGCACTTAGCATAAGGCAAATGCTTTTAGATGTTTCTATTTTTAAGACTCAAACTTTTAAATTCTTTCTCTACTTCTTCACCTTAATATGCTATTTCTCAACCTACCGTGTATCTTTACGTAGAGCGTGTCTTTTGAGCTCTATAGTCACCTTCCAAAGGAAGCAATACAGAAATTACTCTCCTTTGCTGATTAGTCACCTGAGGCCCCATGAACTGTGGGGAACAGTAGAGCAGACTGATGAAGGGTGAATTTACAGTCAGAGGAATACAGGTTCGAGTCCTGGCACTGCACCTTTTAACTTAAAAGATCTTCGTAAGTTGCTTTCCTCACATGTAGCAAGGAATAATCACAGTAGTTCACACACACACACAAACCCAAAAAACCACCAAACAACAGGTCCAGAGGCTTAAGTATCATAGGGAATGCTAACCAAAACCCCTGGTATATTATAAATAGTCAATTAATATTAACATTCTGTTTTCCATTTCTCCCAAATTTTTATATTCCATGTTATACATTTAAAATCTAAATTACATAATGCATTCAGCTGTGCTATTCTATTTGTTAGCATTGACACACCAACTAGTTTGTAAATATTTCTAAAACAGAGGGTTTCATCTCATATTTTCTCCATATCTGTGATATACCTGAGCTAGTAGCTAGAAGGTGCTTAATAGATATTTGACTTAATAACTTGTTATAATGTTTCAAACTATGTTCGTCCCATTATCTGTACAAAATAGAAAGAAATAGGTATTTAAAAAATATTGATGTAGATCACGCTTTAGTCTCGAAGTACTAGATTGTTTTTTAAAAGCAGAACTTTTGCCTTTGCTGGACTTCAGTCTTCCTCTCTATCAAATGGATGAGATTCTGGAGCACTCAGTGTTCCTATTTACATTAACTAATGATTGCTAAATTATTTTAAAATAGCTGGTTCTCCTATAAAAACTAAGCTTTATGGTGATGATGATGATGATGATAATGCTGGTATGTATAAACGAGGCTGTTTGTATTCATTGGTATATGCTATGCTGTTGCCGACATTTCTCCGGGAGCTATCTCCTTTCTGATATATGCAGTTCATTTACTCTCTACTTTCGGCCCTAAATTTTAGTAATTGCAAAACATCTGAGGAGCATGGGGGGAAAAACACCCAAATGTGTTTTTAGAGTATCTTTGTGTTAGTAATTTTTTAAAAAAATATTGTACCTCTGGTTATTAAAAAATCTGTGATTTGCAATTTAATTCAAAAAATGCGCTTAGAACTTGAAAACTAATAGTATACAATTAAAGCTTTTCTTTTTTTTTTAAACTCCAGAACAAGTTAAACTGGGTAAAATAGTGACTAATATTGAATCAGTGAGTAAAAAAATGGAGAAAGAAAAACAGCATCATGGGAAGTCCAGGTAATGTGTACTTAGCTACCCTATAGAAGAAATATACTTTTCTTCTACTTTGACAATATTTTCTGACCAATTGTTGTGGCTTCTCAAGTCTATTAACACCCTTTGCATGAGGCTAATTTATCCTTCTGCTTGAGTCCCTCGAAGCATATCAATTATCAAAATTTTGGTTTTCAGTTCAATTAACTTTTGAACTGGAGGATGTCTGAGTAGTTAAGCAAACCATCTGGGTTTTACAGTGCATAAACTCAAATCCAATTTGTGGCTTTCTTGAGAAGAATGCCATATTTTATGATAATATTACATAAGTTTGGAATTTTAATAACTCATCTGCAGCAATTATGGAGCAGAGTTAAGTTATGATTTTTCTTTTTTAATTTAATAATTTAAAGTTAGGCTTTTTCTAACAGAAGGTGAGGCTGATCTTACAGAGCATAGTTTGAAGGCAGGAATTTTGAGCATTGCTTCTGCTTTTCAAAGGTGTCTGGATATGGGTCAGTTTACTTTTCTGAGTTATTCCGGTAAACAGCATCATCATCTTCAAGGTAACTTTACAATTGTGTATGTGATTGTTGGCCCTAAAGCTACAGATAAAACCTCTAAAGGCCCGTCAGCACATTTTGTAGGGACAGTTATACTTATAAAATGTAAATACTGCTCTGTTAAAATGTGTTTTTCAGTGGCTTATTTTACATTAATTCATTATATAACATGGTCATAAATTTGGGGGGATTGGCATAGCTATAAATAATAGAAATTTGAGAAAATGTTGCTATGGCCATAAAGAATGTCATGGATCTTCCAAAATTTATCTTGTGAAGTATGCTTCACACTTGAAGATTCATGCTCAGAAGTAACCACTTTCTTGGCTGAAGTGTAATCAACATTCAAATTTGGAATAGTGGATTACAGGTGCAGCTTTAATACTGAGGCTTTGGTTTTACCCATGGTAAGAGAAGATGTTAATTGCAAAGGAAATTATTAAGTTGGGAATTTACTAGTTTTTAAAAATTTCCTTTCTGCCTTTACTTAATTTAACCCAAGACCCAGGTTGGTCTAGCAGAGTAGGAATTGTTAAAAGAGTAGTTAATATATCAATTTAACCAAACATTTTAGAATTTCAAGTAAGCTTATAATAACTAGAAGAGTAAACTGAACTAATTTGAAAACTATCATTTTCAGTATATTTAGATGGGGCTAGTAATCCAAGGAGGAGTAATAGGGACAGTGGAACACTCGTTAATAATAAATCTGATCAGGCATAATATCTTTCAGTATCTCTTTCTCAAGAGAGTTGAATATTTCTCAAAATTGTTTTTTCCGCAACTTGTGGAAGATAAAGGTCTCTTGACACCTTAAATTCCCATTTTTAATGAAAACGTGTCTTGCTTAATGAGGAAGATCAACACCCTTTGAAATTAAGAGCAAATGCATGTACTTCAATGACACCAGGGCAGACAAAGCCTTAACTTAAATCTGCCAGAGCTGCTTTGTCTTTATTTATAGCTAGATTATGGTGGTAACTTGTTTCCTACCTTAGCAGTTAGCTTCATTTCCTTAATTTTAGAAGTGTGATGAGAATGCAAAAGGAAAGACAAATGAGAGTTTTGGGACATGGTGGCTCAGGGTTTTAGAAAACTTGTTCTTAGCTAGACAAATAAAATGCCATTAGACTAAAATTTTTATTGAAATCTAGTTCACCACATAATGAAGATAAGCAAACTTAGCAATGAGGATATAAGCAACAGAAGGAAAAATAGAATCAGTCAGCGAATCAGGTAAGGGATGGTTAACAATGCAGGGACAGGCTCTAGGAGTAACTATGAATTGCCCAACTCTGAGACTCTCAAAGGTTTCTGTTCAAGACAAACAGACCCCTCTGAGAGAAGCTGTGTATAATCTACTTACAATTTCCCTGTAGATGCTTTGGAAAATACTATTTTAAGGTGACACATAATATTTTAGGGTAGACCATGAAAATATTGGCCCAACAAAAGAAATTTCCTTGGACAATACATGAAGAAATATGATAGAATCTTATAAATATATGACTTCTTCCTTTCCTAAATTTCTCTTTATTTGACTTGCAGAGGGAAAGTAAAGTTGAATACTTCTGCATTTTCAAATTTAAATTTAAGGAAGTGAAGTTCTTCCATGTACCTTTGAATTCTAACTTCAAAGATTAATTATCACACATTAACATACCTTTTTATGACAATAATGATAAATGTGAGTGCATTCTAAATGTTAATTTTTCATCAAGGAAATTCACTTATTATTCACTTGTTTATTAGAGCTAATTTTTTAGTTGATAATATTTAGTGCATTTGAGGGTATGACAACTACATTTCTGTAAATGCATTCTATAATTCAGGCAAGTGAGCCTGGACTTCTTCCCCTAGTTTTGTGATCAGTGGGAGTTTCCTCTGTTACATGACAAATTGTATTTAGATTATTCTGATAATTTGATAACAGAATGAGGATATTATAAAATGATAGAATCCCTCATGGCATTTCACGTTCGTGTTGAAACGACTCTGCCATTTCACCTTGTGTTTGTAAAATATTTGGCTTAAGTGGATGAGATGTGGTCTACTTCTATAGAATCTTCCATTAAAAGGGAATCATTGAAAAAAGCAATTAATGCTTCTAATTTTGAGATTTAAATAATATTTAAGCATGGACCAGATAGAAGAAAGCAAAGCAAACTACAACTGATCAGTGTATCTTGGCCCCATTCTTGGTGGCATACAAATAAATTCTAGAATTTCAAATGGAGTTTTGCAAAACTACCTGAATGCTCCAGCCTCTCATATTTTCCCTTGGTGATGTGATTCTGTCATATTAGGGATACCTCAGTTCTTTGGCCAACTGCATAGGTGTGATCACATGAATGACAGCTAGACTAATGGATCCTATAAGTCAGTCATTTATTTATTGAGTGCCTACTACATGCCTAATGTAAAACTCTGAACAGAACAGGCACACCCTCTTCCCTCATGGACTCTAGTTTTTTGATGGGTAAGATTTCTATAACACTTATATATAACATTTGAACTAGCAATTCCATTTTCAGGCATTTACATTAAGAAAAGAAAATAATTGGACAGGTACACAAATATGAATTTTCAAAGATTTTCATCCTTGTTTATAAATAACAAAAACATGGAAGCAACCCAAATATCCAGCAAAAGAAGATTGGTAAATAAACCATCAGTATGTTAAATCCATACAATGGAATGCTGTGTAGTGGGCCGAACAAGCAATGTGCATCTTTGTACGTTTACAAAGATAGATATTCATGATATAAAGTGCAAAATAAGCTAAGTTCACGTACATTTATGTAACATAAACATAGAAAAGGTGTAGAATATGTTACACATGTTAACCATGACAAATGGCATCAGTATAAAGTAGTAATAAGGAGCTTAGTTCCTGAAGCCCCGTTGCCTGTGTTCAAATCCTGGCTCCATCCATTTCTAGCTAGGATAATCTGATCTATATACTACCTAACCCCTAAATGTTTTAGTCTCTTTGCCTATAAAATGGGTATAATAATAGTAAATACCCAGAGGTTTGTTGTATTAAATGTGGTAGGAACATAAAGGTCTTAGAATAGTGCCTGTCATATAGGAAGCATTTCAGGGTTTGCAATTATTAGGGGGGTGAATTAGTGGTAATTTTTATTTTCTCCTTTTGCTTATTTACATTTTGTAAAGTTTCTACATGGTGCCTGGTTGTTGATTCAGCCGACTTGGTTGAAACTCTCCAAGTCATGATAGGAAAACACGTTACTTAAAATTTCCTGCAAAACAGAGAAGAAATAGATATGATGCATGTTCATGTTTTTGTTTTCTGTTAGATTTTTTTGTTCAGAAAGAAAATGTTCCTGTTTGTTATCCATACTTAGAGCAAGCAAAATTTGGCAGTATTTTGTCTTCATTCACTAATAAATATTTATAGAGGGCCTACTATGTGCCCCTTACTCTACAATAGGTGTAGTCTCTGTTGATAGGAGACAAGTGCGCTTCTCTCTGTGATTAACCTCTAGTCCTATAGCATTAGTTTTGGAAGTTTGTATTACAAAATAGGGTCTATTAAATCATTCAAAGCTCTAACTTTATGTTTTGGAAACAGAATGTTGGACGCATCCTATGCCTTCCCCATGATCAAACATGGCATGCTCTTACGACCCATGACCTCCTCTTCTGTGGGGCTTCTGGAAGAAAATGGTGAGTCTCACTGCATAAATGTTGGTAGCAACTCAGTGATTTTCATTATTTTGCATTTATTTAAAATGCAAAGTCAAACAGCCATTATTAAACAGTCATTTCCTTTATATTTCATTTCAAATACTGTCTCAAAAGATAAAGAGATTTCAGAAACAATTACTAAAAATTAGTTTTAACTTTCTTTATTTGAACTTGAGAGATTGGATTTTCTAAAATGCGTGTGAATATTGAAGCTTTTAGGAAATTATAAGGATAAATTCTCATAATTTTAAAAATATCTCTATAGTTGAGTTGCTGTTTTAAAAAAATACATAATTCTTCAAAAGAAAGTATAGATAATTCTTTAAAGTTCCTTAAATGTGACTGAGAAACTCTCTGAAGCTTGATGAGTTGTTTGAAGACCCAGGGGCTATAGATTCAAAGAAACTATTTTGTAGTTTTCCCTCTTTTTAACTTGTTACTCATGTTTTTGAGCTTCGGGGTGTCATTAAGAGAAAAACTCTTGTGGAATGGGACTATTTTGATTTTGGAAGGAATTTTTCTAAATTTGCAGAATAATCTCCTCCTGGGTTCTCAAGACACTCTTGCATAAAATTTCCTTTATTCAACTACAATTTTACCAGCCTTTATTTGTTTTGGTTATTATAGAAGGAATTCAAGCATCAAGTGGAGGCTCATGAAACACGTTTTCATTAATCCAACCAATATTCACCAAAACTATTAATATTTGTGAATAATGTCAGAATCTTGAACACATGCAATAGGTCTGTTTAAAAATTTTGATTGTTAAATTGGTCCACAGCTTAAATTCTTTTAAATCTTGATCAGATAACTTGAGGCCCCAGGGTAGGGGAAAAATGTGTGGGTCTCAATTGAGTCTAGAATTGAATAATTATGTGAAGAAGTAAATGCTGTCAAAAATTTCTCATAAGGCCTAGGGTCTAATGGGTGAAGTAGTTTTTATAGATAATAATCTTGAAATCTGATAACCCTGAAAGCTGAGGTTTACAGTCCTTAACTACCTCATAAGTGAAAGTTCTACTAATTCTGTGACATTTAGACTTTATTCAGGATCAACCTAAGGGTTGATGAAAGCCTCTATTTTCAAATACCATCCATAAATCACATGTGTCTTTCCCTTTCAGAGGAGCTTCTTAGCTCATTGAAGGGTTCAGTAATTCTCATGGCTTTAGTCTGAATGTAGAAATTTGTCTTTTTGCATACACATGGAGCTTAATATACAGGGGCTTGTTTGTTTAGTGCTAAAGAAAAGATAGAAGACCTTTCTAAAATGTTTGTTGAGAGAGTCCCAGTTACTAGCTACAGATTATTGTGAAATTGTGGCTGGACAGCTGGAAGCATGCACAGTTACCTACGTGATGTTTTGACTTTTGCCAAAGGTTCTATCCATGCAAAAATGTTCTGCTGAAATATCTGAAATATTTGCTAATGGAACCATCACTTCATGGAGGCTAAAGACGCTATACTTATTACAGTGACTGACACATATTAGGCATTAATAAACATTTGTTAAATGAATGGATGAATGAAGATAAATTAAAAGGAGAAGCCACCCAAATGGAATATACTTCTGTATCTTTGTCTGTATGTCTGTTTCTGAAACTTGATAACTGCTAAAAGAAAAAAGAATTTGGGAAAGTAAAATACAATAGTAACAGCGATGAATATAAACGTTGAAAAGAATAGCACCAGATGCTATTTTTTTTACTGTTCTTGTTTACACTGATTATATGTAGACTGCAGAGATACCATAAAAATCAGTAGATGTTATGTAGTTTAGTTTATATGCTTTAAAACCAAATTGTTAGGTAGATTATTAGTTTTATGATATAAGTGTCTGAAATAACGTCATGGAAGGCTGGGAGGTTGACATGTTGAAAGTGTAAAAAATTGTAATAAAAATCAGTATTTCCAAATGCTGTAGGGTAGCTATTCTTTTTTCCTTAAAGTGAAATGTATTTTTAATCAAATAAGAATGGGAATTTCATCACTGCTTTGTTGTATGTGAAGCTTTTGTTTTATTTTGTTTTGTTTTCAGCCAAACCACTCTTTTATAATTGCAACATTTTTTTTAGAAGAGCAGAAATATCTGAAGGCTTGTGGCCAGCAACTTATTTTATATAAGCTATTAGTAAAATGTGAAAAATGATTTTATTTTTGAATAACCTAGGTGTGGTCCTGGCTTTGTGTCTTGGGTGAAAAATAATAAATACTTCTTTTATGCTTGTTAATTTTTTAGTTCATTTTAAGGCTATGGTCTAAAAATTTGCACAACAAAGCTTTTCTCTCTCACCAAAGCTTAAATTGTGAGAGAATGTAGATCTTGTGATTTTCTCTGGGATATATGGTAATTTATTGGGCTCTTAAAATTGATCAATTCTTTTTTTAAAATAAGTAAATTATTCTTATTAAAGGAAAAAGGAAAGGAAATTAGAACATAGGAATTAAGACAAATTTATGATTTCTATCCATTTGACTTATGTATTATTATATATAATATATAATAATATAATGCATATTATATACATATTATATAAATGTATGTATCTTATAATGCTTGAAGCCTTGCTTTTTAAAGCACTACCTCACAGTGATTGAGTGAAGTCACTGGAGTTATTCTGGTTACTCTAATGAGGTTAGAATTCTGGCTCTGCTAGTTTCTATCTGGGAAACTTCATCCAAGTTACTAAATCACTCTGTAATTGTTTCCTCATTGGTTAAATGGGCAATAATAACAGTACCAACCTCAAAGTTTTTAGATAATGCTTGTAAAGTGTATAACATACAGCCTAGTGCCTAATAAAATTGAGCTATGCTTATTAGCCACAATTCCCTAGATATATATAGTAAAGCATAATAGACTTGAAAATCTAGTGTTTGGAGACGTAGCTTTGACCATTTCAGAAAGGATATATTACTAGAAGCACAAGACACACTTCATGACAACACCGACTTACACTATCACGTCACTGAACTCAGGAAGGGAGGTTCATTGTTATTGTGTAAACACAATCATTTGACCTTCTTGGATTCAACTATTTTTGCCATTGTCATGCCTTTTTACCCTCCTATTTCAATAAATTTGGTAGGTCACTCTTAAACTGATATTCCTCAGGCACCCCTTTCACCAGTAATTTCAAAGCTTTCTTCCCATCTTTATGATTCTAAGGGAAGCCTCAATGTAGAAACTCTTTAATAGACTTTTTCAAAAGAAAGTTCTGGGAAGAAGGGAGATGTTTCAAAGAAGCCCACATTACATAAGGCCCAAATCTCTGTGTGGCTGGGTACAAATCCCTTCAATTCTCTGGGCTTTAGTTTCATCATCTGTAATCCTCACGGAGAGGATAAAACTGCCTCAGTGAAAGAGAAGAAAGGTTAGAAAATTTCCTTTTTCTGTGTGGTTACTTCTCAGATATTAAAACCTCTCTATACAATCATTGACAGGAGAGAAGAGGACTGACCCCCAGACTCTGCTCTTGGCAAGATTTCTTACCTCTCCCTACATGCCAAGTTCATAGCCTTGAGACCCTCGGGGTGAATCTCATTAAGTATGTCTTTTAACTCTGTCTACATCAGTCTGCACAAGACACTTGGGACTTCCAAATCACTGCTTACCACCAAAACCCCACTATTAGAATTTTGTGTGTCTTCTTTTCTGATGTCATCCCTTACTCTTCCTATTGCTGAAACCCATTTGGTCTTCTCCCTGAACTTATGGCCAGTAACCAGAAAAATCCTAAATCCTTAACCTCTTCTAAGTATTCCCTTCACCTTCTCTCTCTAACTGAAATCTGTGCTCTGTCCCCAACCCTGAGGACATTTCTTCCTCTGCTGCTCTCCCAAGTGGTGATGGTCTTCTCTACAATGCCTCACATCTCTGGGGTTGGAGATGAGATGTGACCTCCTGATTCCTCATGCTGTTTTCACACCACTCCCCCCTCCTCTTCCCTAAAACTCCCAGCTTTGAATCTCATGTCATCAAATTATATCCTTTATTACCTCTCCTTCTTACAGTAATCTATTGATTTGTATCCATTCTCTCATATCCTAAAGAATTTAGCCCTTGGATGCTTGTCATATTCTCTAGCACTAGTCTTATAATAACTCTTTGTGAGTTCAATATCTAAATGAATAAGCTTTCTAATTTATTGGATTCTCCTTCCCTTGAGAGCTTTTCCTCCAATGATTTTGCCTTCTGTCATGCTACATATATTCTCTGATAGTTATAGCCTAGAGACCTTTGAAATATTTCAAAAATCTCACCCTGAAGAGCACCACCATTCAACCAGACCACCTTCTAAACTCCAACAATTTTTTTTTAACTCCCAGTGGGAGTCTTGGGACCCCCAATGTTCACAGGAGGCCTGGCACTCAAGTTTTGAATTTCTTCTCTAGCTATACTCATTCCCTCGGTAATTTTATCCAATCCTTGGCTTTAAATACCGTTTATATGCTGCAAACTCCAAACTTATATCTCTAGCCTGGTTATTCTCCTGAACTCTAGCTCATGTTCAACTGCTTAATCAGCATTTCCACCTGGATTTTTAATAGGCACGTCAAACCTAACGTTTCCAACTCAGGAACTTTGTACATGTTGTTCTCATTCCCTGGAAAGCTCTTTCCCTTAGATGTCACAGGCATCACTCCTTCATCACTTCCAGGCTTTGTCCAAATGCCCCCTTATCAGTGAGGCCATCCCTGACCTGCCCGTCGTGGTAGCACCATCCGTCCCAGCTCCATTTACTTCTCCTGCTTTATTTTGATCTCTAACATTTAAGGCTTCGGGACATATTGTCTATTTTACTTATGTGGTTTTATCCGCCTCCTCCTGCTATAATATAATCTCCATGAAGGCACATAGTTTTGACTGATTTACTCAATACTATATCCCTTGAACCCAGAATCATTCTTGGCACATAGGAAAAGCTCACTATATTTTATTGGATGAGTGAAAATACTGCTATTTTTTTTTTCTAAAAGAGTGGTACCAATTTTCATATTTATTTTTTCTATTCAACGAGGAAAGTTATCTAATTTATTAGAATAAATATTTCCACCCATGGAGCTCAAATATGCTCTTTTCATCTTGAATAAAAAATACAGCTGAAAGAGTTACAGCTCTGTGTGTGTGTTTCTGAGAACGTGGTAAACAACTGTGCAAGGAAGGACTTCTGGGTATAGGACGCCTAAAAATGCTAGTTAAATATTAAAAGGTTACTTTAAAAATGTGGCTGAACTGGCAGGAAAGCATAAAAATAATAAAACCAGAAAATATAAGAAGGCCTGTTTCCAGAGAGGTTTAATGTTCTTTAGAGTAGTTTGTTTTTAGGACTCATACCTATTCCTGGTGACCTAGAACTTTCCTAGTTAAAAAAAACTGGCTTCACTTCCCTCCCTCTTCCTGTCTATCATCTATCTATGTATCTGTCTATCATGTATGTATGTATGAATGTATTTATTGTCAGACCTCAGGTATCCAGAGTCAGATTAGTAGAAATCCTTATTTCATGATGCATTATCATCACTTGTCCATGAATTGCCCTCTTTTATTTATTTTTTGTATTATTGAATCTTATGATGAGCACAAACAAAATTATCTCACAGCAAAAGGTGTATAATACTAATAGCAACTAACATCTACTTGTGTGCCCCTCCCAAATTCTATCCCTTTGCTTCCACCATAGATTTGGAGGAGTTCTGCTATTGAATTGTTTTCTTTTTTGCTGAGGAAGATTAGCCCGAAGCTGACATCTGTGCCAATCTTCCTCTATATTATATGTGGGTCACTGTCACCACGTGGCTTGATGAGTGGTGTAGATCTGTTCCTAGGATCTGAACCTGTGAACCTGGGCTGCTGAAACAGAGTGAACTGAGCTTAACAATTAGGCCATGGGGCCAGCCCCTCTACTACTGAATTCTTGATACTAATTCTTTTTTAGTTATATTGTGGCTAGTCTTTTCACTTTCTTTAATGTGTTTTTGATGAATAAATAATATTGATTTAAACATAGTAAAATTTAACAAAAATGTTATCCTCTCTTGAACAATAAAAGGACTATCAAGCACTTTAGGTTTGCTCTTCCTCTATTCAGAATTTCTTATCATTGTCCGTTATTTCAATTGTCTTTTTTAAACTTTAATTCACAAGCCATGCCATAATTATCATTATTTTATAGAGATAATGTTTGTTTAGATTTACTTCCTTCCAGGCAGATTGAGACTTGAGAAAAGCTAGAAATTTTTAGAGTGAAATACAGATGAAGATGATATACCCTTCCTTTTATTTAGGCCTCTTTAAAGTTGTCTCAATAATATTTTATAGTTTTCTGCATATATATTTTTTAGATTTATTCCTATGCATTTGATGTTTTGATGGTAGTTTAAATGGTATTTAAAATTTTATTTCAGTCCCTACCCCCTTTTCTGGTTATAGAAATACAGTTAATCTTTTTACATGGACCTTATATCCTTATGGCCTTTGTAAATTATTACTTCTAGTAGTTTATCTGATTTATCTGTTGATCTTTTTAGACTTTCTCTATACACAATCATGTTGTCTATGAATGATGACAATTTTTGTTCTTTCCTTCTTATTCTAGACATTTATTTATTTATTCTCTTACCTTATTGTGTTGGCTAAACTCTTCTGCACAATGTAAAATAGAAATAGTGAGTGGCTTTCTTGTCTCATTTCCTATCTCAGAAGGAATTGTTATATATATGAGCATTCAATATAATGTATAATGTGTTTTATAGACTGTTTTTATTATATTAAAAAGTTCCTAGTTTGCTAAGTTGTTTTCTTTTTTTTTGAGGAAGTTTAACCCTGAACTAACTGCTACCAATCCTCCTCTTTTTGCTGAGGAAGACTGGCCCTGAGCTAACATCCATGCCCATCTTCCTCTACGCTATATGTGGGACGCCTACCACAGCATGGAGTGCCAAGCAGTGCCATGTCCGCACCCGGGATCTGAACAGGCAAACCCTGGGCTGCTGAAGCAGAACGTGCGCACTTAACCGCTGTGCCACTGGGCCGGCCCCGCTAAGAGTTTTTTAATCATGAATCAATGTTGAATTTTATCAAGTGATTTTTTAATTTAATTTTATTTTTTTCCAAAGATTGGTACCTGAGCTAACAACTGTTGCCAATCTTCTTCTTTCTTTTGTTTTTTTCTGCTTTATCTCCCCAAATCTCCGCGGTACATAGTTGTATATCTTAGTTGAAGATTCTTCTAGTTGTGGTGTGTGGGATGCTGCCTCAACATGGCCTGAGAGCGGTGCCATGTCTGCTCCCAGGATCCGAAGCAGCTAAACCCTGGGCTGCCAAAGCTGAGCGCGCGAACTTAACCGCTCCGCCTCAGGGCTGGCCCCAAGTGATTTTATTTTTATCTCTTATGATGATTTTATTATTTCCCTCCTTTGTTCTCTTAATGTAGAGAATTAGACTCATTCATTTTCAGATGTTAAACTTCAACCTTGGAATAAACCTAACTTGAATTCAATTTGCTAAGGTTCTGTTGAGGGTGTTTTCATTTATATTGAAGAAAGAAATGGCTTGTAATTTTCCGTGTCTATAATATTCTTGTCATGATTTGGTTGGAAACTATTCCCTCTTTTTCTGTTGTCTAGAAGAATTTCTGTAAGATTGTGCTATTTTTTTCTTAAACGTTGAGGGAAAATCGCTAGTGAAGCCACCTGGCCTGAAGTTTTCTTTATATAGAATTTTGAAGTCATAGATTAAATGTCTTTGATAAAATTAGAACTGATGAAATTATTTTCATCTTCTATCAGTTTTAGTAAGTTATGTGTATAGGGTTATGTCTAAATTGTTAAAAGGATTGCCATAAAATTACCCATGATAATATTTGTACTGATGTCTCCTTTTTAATTTTTTATTTTGATTATTTAGGCTCTCTCTCTCCCTTCTTTCTATCCTCCTCCTCTCCTTTCTCTATGGTCAGTTTTGCTAAACAGCTGTCAACTTTATTGTTTCCCTTTTTATTTTAAACCACCTTTGAGCTTTACTGATTTTCTCTATTGTACATTGCTTTCAATTTCATGAATTTCCATTGATAATTACATTTTCCTGCTCTTCATGTTGGTCAGCTCTGACTCTGAGTACTTTCTTTGAGACCATAATACCTATTTGATTTTACTTCACCATTTACTCATAACAATAAATATTTTCTAAATACTGTTATATATGATATTATCTAATTAGTGTGATTAGTTTTTTCTCAATAAAATGGATAGGGTTTTTTTTCAATTATTTTTTTGAGATCATAATCATTTATAACATTGTGTAATTTTGGGTGTACATTATTGTTTATCAATTTCTGTATAGACTGCTTCATGCTCACTACCAGTAGTCTAATTTTTATCCATTGCCATACATACATGCCCCTTTATGGCATAACATGGCATAACACCATCTGCTCAGTGTCCATCCATGTTGTTGCAAATGGGCCACTTTTGTCTGCTTTATGACTGAGTAGTATTCCATTGTATATATATGCCACATCTTCTTTATCTATTCATCCATAGAAGGGCACTTGGGTTGCTTCCACATCTTGGCTATTGTGAATAATGCTGCAATGAACATAGGGGTGCATAAATCTCTTTGGATTGTTGATTTCAAGTTCTTTGGATAAATACCCAGTAATGGGATAGCTGGATCATATGGTATTTCTATTTGTAATTTTTTGAGATATCTCCATACTGTTTTCCATAGTGGCTGCTCCCATTTGCACTCCCACTAGCAGTGTGAGGGTTCCCTTTTCTCCACATCCTCTCCAGCATTTGTTATTTTATGTCTTGTTAATTACAGCTATTCTGACAGGTGTAAGGTGACATCCCATTGTAGTTTTGATTTGCATTTCCCTAATAATTAGTGATGTTGAACATCTTTTCATGTGCCTGTTGGCCACCTGTAGTGTATCTTCTTTGGGAAAATGTCTGTTCCTATCCTCTGCCCATTTTTTGATTGGGTTGTTTGTTTTTTTTGTTGTTGAGTTGTATGAGTTATTTACATATTTTGAAGGTCAACCCCTTGTCTGATAAATGATTCACAAATATTTTCTTCCACTTGGTGGGTTGTCTTTTCATTTAGTTCATCATTTCCTTTGCTTTGCAGAAGCTTTTTAGTCTGATGTAGTCCCATTTGTTAATTTTTTCTTTTGCCTGATTGTTTCCCTTGCCTGAGTAGACATGGTATTCAAAAAGATGCTGCTAAGACTGATGTCAAAGAGTCTACTGCCTATATTTTCTTCTAGGAGTTTTACAGTTTCAGGTCTTACATTCGAGTCTTTAATCCATTTTGAGTTCATTTTTGTGTATGGTGCGAAATAATGGTCTACTTTCATTCTTTTGCATGTGGCTGTCCACTTTTCCCACCACCATATGTTGAGGAGATGTTCCTTTCTCCATTGTATGTTCCTGGCTCTTTTCTCCAAGATTAGCTGTCCACAGATGTGTGGTTATATTTCTGGGCTCTCAATTCTGTTCCTTTGATCTATGTGTCTGTTTTTGTACCAGTACCATGCTATTTTGATTACTGTAGCTTTGTAGTATATTTTTAAGTCTGGGGTTGTGATGCTTCTAGCTTTGTTCTTTTTTCTCAGGATTTCTTTGGCTATTTGAGGTCTTTTGTGTTTCCATATAAATTTCTTTTTTTTTTTTTGAGGAAGATTAGCCCTGAGCTAACATCTGCCACCAATCCTCCTCTTTTTGCTGAGGAAGACTGGCTCTGAGTTAACATCTGTGCCCATCTTCCTCTACTTTATATGTGGGATGCCTGCCATGGCATGGCTTGACAAGTGGTGTGTAGGTCCATGCCTGGGATCTGAGCTGGCGAACCCCAGGCTGTTGAAGCAGAACATGTGAACCTAACCGCTGTGCCACCAGGCCAGCCCCCTCCATATAAATTTTAGGATTCTCTGTTCCATTTCCATGAAAAATGTCATTATGATTCTGATTGGGATTCTATTGAATCTTTAGATTGCTTTAGGTAATATGGAGATTTTAACTATGTTTATTCTTCCAATCCATGAGCATGGACTATCTTTCTATTTCTTTATATATTCTTCAATTTCTTTCAATGATCTCATACAGTTTTCATTGTATAGGTCTTTCACCTCCTTGGTTAAATTTATTCCTAGATATTTTATTCTTTTTGTTGTGACTATAAATGGGATTGTATTCTTGACTTCTCTTTCTGCTAGTTTGTTATTTGTGTATAGAAATGCAACTGACTTTTCCAAGTTGATTTTGTACCCTGCAACTTTGCTGTAGTTGTTGATTATTTCTAATAGTTTTCTGGTGGATTCTTTAGAGTTTTCTATATAGAGAATCATGTCATCTGCCGTCAGCAAGAGTTTAATTTCTTCCTTTCCAATTTGGATACCTTTCATTTCTTTTTCTTGCCTAATTGCTCTGGCAAAACCCTCCAATACTATGTTGACTAGGAGTGGCAAGTGTGTGCACCCTTGTCTTGTTCCTGTTCTCAGAGGGATGGCTTTTAGTTTTTCACCATTAAGAATGATGTTGGCTGTGGGTTTGCCATATATGGTGTTTATTATTTTGAGCTACTTTCCTTCTATACTGGTTTTATTGAGAGTTTTTATCATAAATGGGATGTTGGATCTTGTCAATGCTTTCTCTGCATCTTTTGAAATGATCATGTGATTTTTATTCCTCATTTTATTAATGGGACATATCACATTGATTGATTTGGGGATATTGAACCAACTCTGCATCCCTGGTATAAATCTCACTTGATCATGGTGTATGATCCTTTTAATGTGTTGCTGTATTTGGTTTGCCAATTGTTTTGATGATTTTTGCCTCTGTGTTCATCAGCAATATTGGTCTGTAATTTTCCTTCTTTGTGCTGTCCTTGCCTGGTTTTGGTATCAGGGTAATTTTGGCCTCATAGAATGAGTTAGGAAGTGTTCCTTTGTCTTCAATTTTTTGAAATAGTGTGAGAAGGATAGGTATTAAATCTTTGAATGTTGGGTAGAATTCTCCAGAGAAGCCATCTGGTCCTGGACTTTTATTTTTGGGGGAAATTTTTGATTATTGTTTCAATGCCTTTATTTGTGATTGGCCTATTCAGATTCTCTATTTCTTCTTGATTCAGTTTTGGGAGGTTGTATGCGTGTAAGAATTTATCCCTTTCCTCTAGGTTATCCAATTTGTGGGCGTATAGTTTTTCATAGTATTCTCTTATTTCCTTTTTGTTGAGGAAGATTGGTCCTGAGCATGCATCTATTGCCAATCTTCATTTTTTTGCTTGAAGAAGATTGTCCCTGAGCTAACATCTGTGCCAGTCTTCCTCTGTTTTGTATGTGGGTTTATGCCACAGCATAGCTTGATGAGTGGTGTTGATCTGCGCCCAGGATCTGAACCTGCAGACCCCAGGCTGCTGAAGTGGAATGTGTGAACTTAACCACGATGCCACCAGGATGGCCCTATCATAGTATTCTCTTACAATCCTTTGTAGTTCTGTGATATCTGTTGTAATTTCTCCTGTTTCATTTCTGATTTTATTTATGTGAGCCTTCTCTCTTTTTTTCTTAGTGATTCTGGCTAAGAGTTTGTCAATTTTGTTTATCTTCTCAAAGAACCAGTTCTTAGTTTCTTTGATCCTTTATACTGTTTTTTTAGCGTCTACTGCATTTATTTCTGTTCTAATTTTTATTAATTACCTCCTTCTGCTGACTTTGGGCTTTGTTTGTTCTTCTTTGTTTAGTTTTGTTAGGTGTAGTTTAAGATTACTTATTTGTGGGCCGGCCCGGTGGCACAATGGTTAGGTTCACATGTTCCACTATGGTGGCTCAGGGTTCACCAGTTTGGATCCCGGGTGTGGACATGGCACTGCTTGGCAAGCCATGCTGTGGTAGGCATCTCACATATAAAGTGGAGGAAGATGGGCATGGATGTTAGCTCATGGCCAGTCTTCCTCAGCAAAAAGAAGAGGATTGGCAGCAGATGTTAGCTCAGGGCTAATCTTCTTCTTCAAAAAAAAATTACTTATTTGAGATTTTTCTTGTTTGTTGATGTGGGCCTGTATTGCTATGAATTTCCCTCTTATAACTGCTTTTGCTGCATCCCGCAAGAGTTGGTATGTTGTATTTTAATTTTCATTTGGTATCTTTTAATTTCTCCTTTGATTTCTTCATTGATCCAATGGTTGTTCAGTAGCATGTTGTTTTGTCTCCAGATGTTTGTGACTTTCCCAGGTTTTTTCTTGTAGTTGATTTCTAGTTTCATAGCATTGTACTCGTGAAAGATGCTTGATATGATTTCAGTCTTACATTTATTGAGGCTTGACTTGTTTCCCAATATATAGTCAGTCTTTGAGAATATTCCATGTTCACTTGAGAGGAATGTGTATTCTCTTTTTGGATGTAATGTTCTATATATATCTATTAAGTCCATCTGGCCTAGTATTTCATTTAAGGCCACTGTTCCTTGTTGACTTTCTGTCTGGATGATCTACCCATTAATGTAAGTGGGGTGTTGAGGTCCCCTACTATTATTGTGTTGCTGTCAATTTCTCCCTTTGGATCTGTTAGTAGTTGCTTTATACTTTGGTGCTTCTGTATTGGATACATATATATTTATAGGTGTTATGTCCTCTTGCTGGAAAGTCCTTTTATCGTTATATACTGCCTCTCTTTGTCTCTTATTGTCCTTTTTATCTTCAAGTCTGCTTTGTCTGATATAAGTATGGCAACATCTGCTTTCATTTGCTTGCCATTTGCTTGGCGTATCATCTTCCATCTCTTCACTCTGAGCCTTTGTTTGTCTTTAGAGCTCAGATGTGTTTCCTGGAGGCAGCATCTTGTTGCGTCTTGTTTTTTAATCCATTCAGCTACTCTGTGTCTTTTGATTGGAGAATTCCATCTATTTATATTTAGAGTGGTTATTGATATATGAGGGCTTAATACTTCCATTTCATCTCTTCTTTTCCAGTTGTATATATTTCCATTTTTTCCCCTTCCTTTGTGTGTCTGACTGCCATTTCATTTTAGTGTTTTCCTGTGGAGGTTTTCTCAGTTGTCTCTTCTTATGAATTGTGGCTCTACTCTGATTTTTCATTTAGTGGTTACCATGAGGTTTGTATAAATGATCTCATAGATGAGATAGTCAATTTTCTGATAACCTTTTGTTTCCATTAACCTAAGAATGTCCCATCCCTTTTCTCTTCTACTTCTGAGTTATTGTTGTCACAAATTATTCTGTTCTGTGTTGTGAGTTTGTCACTAAGTTGAAGTATTTATAGTTACTTTTGACACTTTCTTTTCCTTTATCTTTTAAGTTATAATTAAGTATTTGCTACCTTGGTCTGCAAAAGAGCTGTAGCTTTCTGATTTTGTCTGTCTATTTATCTCCTTGTTCAAAGCTTTGTAGACTTTCGCCTTTTTGTTTCAGGTATGATGGCATCCTTAATTATTTCTCATAGGGGAGGTCTAATGACAATGAGGCGGTCCCTCAGCTTTGGTTTATGTGGGAAAACTTTTATTTCTCCATCATATCTGAAGGATAGTTTTGCTGGATAGAGTATTCTTGGCTGAAAGTTTTTGTCTTTCAGTATTTTGAATATATTATTCCATTCTCTCCTGGCCTATAAGATTTCTGCTGAGAATCTGCTGAAAGCTTGATAGGGTTCCTGTTAGGTTATTTTTTTCTGCCTTGCTGCACTTAAATTTTTTCTGTCATCAACTTTTGCCAGTTTTTGTATTATATGTCTTCGAGAAAGTCTTTTAGTGTTGATGTAATTAGGAGTCCTATTGCCTTCATGTATTTGTAAGTCTGGTTTGCCCCCAGGTTTGGGAAGTTCTCAGATTTTATTTCTCTGAACAAGCTCTCGTTCATTTCTCCTTTTCTTCTCCCTCTGGAATACCTATAATCCTTATGTTGCTTTTCCTAATTGAGTCAGATATTTCTCGAAGAATTCTTTCATTTTTTTAAGTCTTAGTTCTCTCTCCTCCTCCACCTCGAGCATTTCTATTCTGTAAATCACTAATTCTTTCCTTCATAATTACAGGTCTAGTTTTTAAGGACTCTAGATTATTTTTTATCTCATTACTTGTGTTCTTCATGTCCAGACTTTCTGCTTTTTTTTTTTTTTTTTTGTAAAGCTTCAATCTCTTTGGTCAGCTATTCCTTCTGCTCACTAATTCTATTCCTGAGCACATTGAATTCTCTTTCTGACTTTTCTTGTAACTCATTGAGTGTCTTTATGACAGCTATTTTGAATTCTCTGTAATTTAGATTGGACATTTCTGTGACTTTAGAGTTGGTTTTTGGAGATTTGTCATTTTCCTTCTTGTCTGAATTATTGCTGTAGTTTCTCTTGCTGTTTGATGAACTAATCTTTTGCTGGCACATTTTTGGTAGTATAAGGTCACTGATTCCTCATGCTACTGCTGTCAGGACTTAGGAGCTGTGTTTCTGATCCCACCCCATCTGCTGGAAGTTGTGTGGGTGTGGTGGGTGCACCTACTGGCTAGGAAAGTGTTCACATGCAGGCTCATGGCTGCTGCCTCACTGAGGCACATTCCCACTTGTGGGCCTGCAGCAGTACTATGGGCACTCACGCCAGCTGGGAAAGCATTTGTGTGTGCTTGCAGATCTGCCATCACCTCTTCTTAAGGTTGCACCAGTCACTGTGCTTTCTGTGTGTGGCTCCTTCATGTGGTTGGAGCCTGGGCTACTCAGGACCTTGGCAGTATGGTGGGCTCTCCTGCTTGTTGGGAACAGTCACGTAAGGTGTGTTCCTACTTGTGGGTCCACAGTGGTACTATAAGTGCTCATGCCAGCTGGGAAAGCTTTCATGCATGCTCATAGATCTGCCCCCACCTCTTCTTAAGGTCAAGGTCACGCCAGCTGCTGTGTTTGGTGAGTGGGGCTTCTTCATGGGGTTGGAGCCTAGGCCACTCATTAGGACTGCTGTGGTACACTGGGCTCTACTGCTGGTCGGGAATAGTCACGCTGAGGCACCTTCCCACTTGTGGAGCTACAGCAGTACTATGTCTGGGAAAATGTTTGCACATGGGCCCAGGCCTGCTGCTACCCCTGGATGAGTTTTTTGTGGGCATCAGTTCCCCTGTAAAAATAACCAATAGGGGCTGGCCTGGTGGTGCAGTGGTTAAGTTCACACATTCCACTTCAGTGGCCTGGGGTTTGCTGGGAGTGGACATGGCACTGCTTGGCAAGCCATGCTGTGGCAGGCGTCCAACATATAAAGTAGAGGAAGATGGGCACGGATGTTAGCTTAGGGCCAGTCTTCCTCAGCAAAAAGAGGAGGATTGGTAGCAGTTAGCTCAGGGCTAATCTTCCTCAAAAATAAATAAATAAATAAAAATAACCAATACAGTGGCAGACATATGGGATCTCAAAAAATGCTTTGTAAATAACTTTCATTCCCATGTGAAGACAGCTTGAAATAAAACCCCTGCCATTAGGTTTATATTGTATTAAGATCAATAGAAAATTTTTAGATTTCATTTTTTCTATTATACAAATTCATATAACCATACTAAATAACTTTTGGAGAAAAGAAAAGTTTGTCCATTAATGCCACCACCCTCTCACAGCCATGGCTAACAATTTTGTTTATTTCCTTCCAATTTTATTCCCTTTGCATCTTTTAGAAACCTAGTGGCTATATGACTTTTAACTTTCTTCTAGTTGAGTCTAACATAATAGTTTTAGTTCATTAATTTTATTTTCTCCCAGCAATCGTAAGATAATCCTCCCCTGTGTACCAGTGCAGTAAACTCTCCAGCTCTTTCATCTGCCTGCTCCACCAGGAGTTATTCAGTGTATTAGTCAGCTGGGATTGCCATAACACTATACCACAGGCTGGGTGGCTTAAACAACAGAAATATTTTCTCACAGTTCCAGAGGCTGGAAGTCTGAGATCAGGATGCCAGTATGATTGGGTTCTGATGAGAGCTCCCTTCCTGGCTTGCAGATGGCTACCTTATAGCTGTTTTCTCTCATGGCCTTTCCTCAGAGCATGCATTCAAGAAAAAGAGAGATCTCTGGTCTCTGCTTATAAGGGCAGTAACCCCATTATGAGAGCTCCACCCTCATGACGTCATGTAAACCTAATTGTCTCTGAAAGGCACTATCTCCAAATACCAACATATGAATTTAGGCGGGGAGCAGGACACCATTCAGTCCATAGTACTCAGTATCAGAGGAGGAAAAGCCGTGTTCTTTGTTCCTGCTTCTGACACTATGTGAAGGCAGCTGAAGGAAGGAAGGGAGGGAGAGAGGGATTCTCAATTAATTTTGCAAGTGGAAAGTAGATTTTTTAAAATAATAAAATCTAAACATTCTAAATAGATTTACTTTTATGCAGGAATCCACTATATCACAACAGGTGGAGTGGGAGGTAGATGATGCCTGCCTGGTATACATTTAGACTATTGCCACTTGCCCTTTTAATTCTGTGGTCACTTATCTCCCAAAATTCTACTGTAATTATCAAGTCCCTTCTCATAAATATTTTCACTCATTGATGTAATTTCAGTTATTATTTTATACCAAGGTGATTCCAAAAATGATTTGAAAAGCTGAAATTTAAGATATTTAAAATATTTTTGTTACTTTTTCCCACAATAGCTACTCAAAACATTAATTGAAGGGTAGATATTTATAATAAAATTATAGAATACATTTTTTTTAATATAATAATAGCATAATTTGTATCAGGCCTTACTGGTAATAAGTTTCTTTTTGTATGTTGTCTTCTTGATTCTCAAGGGATTTTCAGGCATGGCTAGTCTAACTTTTTCCATCTTTCAGATGAGGAAACTAAATATCAAACATTTGCAACTGGCTCAAGTCTCACAAGTATCAAGTTCCTGATTCTCAGTTCTTCTTCCATTTTATTGTGTTGCTTTTTATATGTTCATATTGTCTTAAATGTACCTATGAATATTTTACTCTTTATAAAATTAGGATTTTTTTTTTTAAAGATTTTATTTTTTCCTTTTTCTCCCCAAAGCCCCCTGGTACATAGTTGTATATTCTTTGTTGTGGCTCCTTCTAGTTGTGGCATGTGGGATGCCACCTCAGCGTGGTTTGATGAGCAGTGCCATGTCCGCGCCCAGGATTCGAACCAACGAACCACTGGGCCGCCTGCTGCAGAGCGTGCGAACTTAACCACTCGGCCACGGGGCAAGCCCCTAAAATTAGGATATTTTAAACCTACATTTCAAGGCAAAACAGAGTGATTCAATATGGGATGGACTTATAAAATGAATATTATGCGGTTCATGTAATGTCCTGAACTAAACAGTGTTGTAAATTTGTATGATTTTTCAGATTTATGGTATATCTGATCCCATGCAATTGAAATTTGGCGTTTCTTGCTACTGTACATACTTTTTAGAATTATATTTTCAACAAACCTTTCAAGTTTATCAATGATGTTACTGCATGTTGTACAATTTTAGAGTGTTAGCTTTTATGTTGAATAACAAATTAGTTTGTAATGCTCTTTCAGTATATAGTAATATAATAGGAAAGATAGCTTTCTTATATGATTCCCCACTGCTCATGTTAATAGACATTTCATAAAAACACAAGTGTTTTATTGTCTGAAAACACATCCTGCCTCATATTCTTTAGGAAAATGTGAAAAATATTTTTAATGTACCAAATTTTAAACAAAATTTTTCATGCTGGGATAAATGCGTGCTATGATATTAAAAACGTTCAGCAAATCTCATGAGATACTTGTGGGATGCAAAAAAGCTGTTTTAAATCCATTACAAGAATACTTGTATCGTATCCAGGTATTTCTCTGTTCATTGTGCACTCTGTCAGGAAAAGGAAAACCAACAGTTTTAGCTAATTTTATTTAAGCTAATTTCTGAAATTTCGAAAGATTGAATATATAGTCAATAAATATTGATGGTGGCAGGAAGATATGGTCTACAGTAGATTATAGATATTTATTATTCAAAATGATCTTGAAATATAACATTTCAACATTATAAGCAAGCAATTTGTTTATATATCCTGAAGCAAGATTGAGAGGGCATCTTTAGACTGGTGATGTACAATAGAAACATCATGTGAGACACACTTATAATTTAAAATTTACTAGCAGCCACATTAAGCAAGTAAACAGAAACAGATGAAATAAATTTTAAACACACTTTTATTTAACCTAGTATGTTCAAAATTTATCATTTCAATATGTAATCAATTTGAAAAATTATTAGTAACACATTTTACATGCTTTTTTTCTTATTAAGTCTTTGAAATCTGCTGTATGATTTAACTTACAGCACATTTCAATTCATACTAGCTACATTTCAAATGCTCATGACACATGTTACTAAACTGACAGCACAGCCTTGGATTTTGGGCCCCATGAGACCATGGTCACTTATTTCCATGCTAATGCTTGGCACATAGTATATGGACAGTAAATGTTTAAATAAAAGAAAGAAAAAAGGAAGCAAAGAAAAGTCATAGAAAAAGTTTGTAGTCAGAACTATATATCTATGTATATATCCTCTTACTAGCTAGATGATCTTAACTAGGATATTTATCCTTCCTATACCATGTTCTTTAGTAGGAATGAGATGTTTGTATCTCCTTTCAGAATTAGTGTGAAAGAACTAAATGAGGCTAACACAGGTAGAGCACCTACTAGGTTTCCTTCCATCCCATTTTCTTTCTGAAATCTGAATTAAGTCATACATTAGATAACTTAATCTATTTGTATCCATTTTTATTAGATTTTATAAATTGCCCACCAAACATAGTACACTTTTTCAGTGACAAGTGAGTGGAAAGGAAGGAACTAGAATCAGAGAGGAGAAGGAGGTTCTTGGCATCAGTATTGTAGCCAAGGACAATTATGTTAAATTGCTTAGCATGCTGTGGAATTAATTGCCTGTGATCTTAATTATAAATACTTCATTTATAAAACAGCCTTTAAACACGCAGTTCTACATTTCGATATATGAATATTTTGGCACCTAAGTTTCAGTCCGACAGCCAGTTTAAAACGTTAATGGCTCAATCACTTCAGATCTTCTAACTTCTCTTCTGCTCAGGCCCAACTTGCTCAGGGCTTTGCAGAAGAAAATAGAAGCATTATCTGTTCTCTTCTTTCCTACACTCACACATACCCATACACACTATAACATACATGCAGAAATGTGCAGAAAACATTTGTGTATGGTGTGGGACTGGCTTCACGGGTGTGTTACCCTGCAATCACACAGGACTCCTCCCTCAGAAGGGGATCAGCGCTTCGGGTTCAAGGCTCTTTGGTCGCCATCTTGAAATTCGTTAAAATTTTACCTGTAAACTTGTGGTTTGTAAGTGAGTCTGATAGGATAATGGAACATGCACTGGAAGCTTGGAGCCTTAACTTTCACTTGGTCCTCCTCCTACCTTCCTTCCCAACTCCCAGGGATGGGGTCTTGATCACTCACTCCCAGGTGCGGGCCCAGAGACTGCAGCCCCCTCCGCCCTGAGGGCAGGAGTGGGTACTGCAGCAAGGAGGGTGCGGTGGATGCCTGTGGCCTGCGTACCTATGAGGGTCTGCACTCACCCAGTCAGTGTCCCCATGCTCAAGGGAGCATAACACTAAATAGCAAGTAAAACACTCCATGACAGACTGAGAGAGACGAGTGAATAATGAAAACCTGCTATGATGTGATGAAAAATTAAAAAGTTAACACTGTGTAAGCACTACACAGATCATAAAGTATTGTCAGCACCCAGAAGTCACCCCCACCCTCCACCTTGTTTTTTCCAAATTAGAGCACTCTCATTCAATCCTCAGAGTTAACCACTAGCTTTAGTTTTGTGTTAACAATGTCTGTGCTTTTCTCTCTAGTTTTACTGCCCAGAGTGATGGTGAATTATTTATGCTTGTTTTTAAAATTTATATAAATTAAATCATACTGCGTCTATTTTCTGTGCCTTACCTGTTTTACTCAACATTGCTTTTAAAATTCGCTTATGCTGCTACATACTGATTTAGCTTGTTCATTTCCCCTGCTGTACAGTATACCATTTTAGGAATATATCATGAAGTTTTTAGTCTATTTTTGATGGATGTGTAAGTTGTTTTCATTTTAAGATCATTATGAACAACACTGTGCATGTCTTCTGGTGTGCATGTGTAAGGATTTTTGTAGGGTATATACCAGAGAGAGAATTTTCTGGTTTATGGGTTATATATTCCTTTGACTTCTCAAAAATGCCAAGCTGTATGCCAGGGTTGGCACTAATTCATATTCACACTTGCGGAGAATGAGCATTCTTATTGTTTTACATCCTCTTCAGCTCTTGGAACTGTTAAACTTGTAAATTTGTGCCGATCAGTTGGGATTCAGTGTTTTAAAAAATTTTTATTTTAATTTGCACTTCTCTGATTATTGATGCAATTAAGCACTCTTTTCATATTCTTCTTGGCCCTTTGGATTTCCTCTTTCAAAATCTTTTTCAATTACTTTTTTCTAATTTTCTTTTGAGTTTTCTCCTTTTTCTTATTGAGTTGTAAAAATCCCTTATAAAATTTCATAAACTGCACCTTTGTCAATTGCATGTGTTGAAAAAAATTTATTCAACTCCATGCCTTGTCTTTATATGCTCTTTCATGGTGTCTTCTGATAAACAGAAATTGAATTTATCAATATTTCCTTTATGACTATTTCTTTTTGTATCTTGTCTGTGAAACATGAAATTCTTTGCTACCTGAAGAATTAATGTCCATTATTATCTTCTACATTATTATAATTTTTTGTTTGTATTTAGGTTTTTAAGCTTATTAGAGTTGATTCTTGTACAAGGTGTGAGAGGAGGATCCAGTTTTATTCCCTGCTCATTCCCCCCCACCTCTTGTCATAGAGACACTCAATTGTCCTAGAAATATTTACCCAGTGGTCTTCAGGGCCACCTCTGTCATATACTGAAAGTCCACATATGCATTGGTTTGTTTCTGTGCTCTGACTCATTTCCACTGATCCATTTAGCCTTGAAAGAGTACCACACTCTCCTAATTACCATTTGTTTATAATAAATCTTTTGTCTTTATTTTGTAGTTGTTTGTGACAGGAGGCCCCATTCCCATAGCAGTTAATATTTCATAAGTAGAAGACGTATTTTCTTTATACATAACAGTGACCCCCTCCCATGAACAATAATAGAATTTATGTGTATCCATTTATTCTTCTCACCCCTCTTGTTCATCGACCACCAAATTTTATTAGATATGTTTTTTCTCTTAGTGTATACCTTCATACTTTCAATTTACTTATTGTTGATCATGTGATTTACTAATTCCAAATGATACTTTTTCCCCTTGACTATAAAAGATGTCAAAATCAGCTCTTTACATCTTTTACCAACTGCTTTTCCCTCTCAAAATTTCAGTTATTGATGTTATTTATTGATTGTGTCATCTATGATAGGATAAAAATCTTAAGTCACACTCATCTTTCTTGAGTATTTTGCACACTTTTCTCCTCTGCCTTCTAGCTTAGGGCTTTGCTTTTTATAGGCAGATTGTTCTTTCTGCCTGGCTATTCAAAGGGTTCTGTATTTCTGAATTCTAATAATATTTCTGAGATATGATGAGGTGAGTATCATACTGTGACAATTTTTTTCCTGATATAAAATATGTCCTTCAGTTTGAAGATTCTAATCTTATTTTATTTCAGTAATTGCTTCTTAAACTATGTCTTTAATATATTTTTGTTGTTACTTTGTTTCTTTTCTTCTTTTGCCTGTTTCCTATGTCTATCATTTTTCTTATAATCCTTTTAAAATTTTTCTTTATTGTGTTTCATCTTGTCTGCTTCTGTCAATCCTGTTTTCAATGTCCCATAGTTTGTCTTTATTTCTACAAATGATTTTATTTTTTTTCCCATCAGCTCAAGTGGTTGTTTCTACTGTTTTACCATATCTTTCTTTAGCTTTTATATTCCTTTTTGGGAGGTTCTTTTAATAGAAGCAATTACTTTTTTTCTCCAAAAACATTCTCAGGCAATATATTTGGTCAAAATGTTTACATTGTTTGTGACAATATTCTTCAACTTTTTTTTTCTGGCAACATTTTTCTCATGGTATTCATCTGTCATTTATCAGCACCTTTTCCATTTTATTTGTTTCTGCAATATTTTTGTATACCTTTTGTGCTATTTTTTTTTATTACTCACTTTGCATGTAGTGAGTTCTTCCTGAACCATCCACTTGTAGGAGGTTTGTGTATGGCATTGGCTGGAGCAGTGTTCCAGGTTAATGGGAAACATTTTAATGACACAGTTCCATGTGTGCACATGAGTTCTTTTAGCCTTTCTTCTCCCCAGCCATTTTATTTCTATTCTGAAGGACAGCTCGCATTGCTGACTATCTCTTCTTACCCCTGCATCAAGGAGGTTGAGTCCTGAACATATGTCTTATCTCTGTGATTCCTCATCTTCCCAACTTCTTGAGATCTTGTGAAAATGTGGTCCAGGATGCTTCTCTTGTCAGAATAAGCACCTTGGTTCCATTTTTCCAAAGAGATTTGCTCCTCAGGTTGTAGCTTCTTATTTTAGAGAGCTGTTCTCTGCATTGTCTGAGATCTGCAATTGTGGGCATCTTTAACTTCCTCTTCTTCCACTCCCATTTAACTTTCATTTATATTTGGAAGCTCTTTCTCAATAATGTGCTTCAGAGTTATGCATGTCTTCTGACTTCATCTAAGGAATTTGCTTTTCTGATTTTTCATTTGTCTTGTTGGTTTTGGGTTATTTCCAAGAGAAGAAGGGGCAAAGTCTGTAGTTTTACTCCATGGTTCACGAATGAGGAGGCATGATAATATTTTGAGGAACTAACGCAAATGCCAAGAAGCAAGCCTCCTTGAAAGAATTTACGGATCATACCTGATGTTTAACACAAAGCTTAGTATGACTTATCTGTGCTTTTACATTAAACGATAGTCTTATAACTTCTTCAAAACTTACTGAGAAGAGGTAAAATGAAAAATTACATTTTAATAGGTTGTATTAGTTTGTTAGAGCTGCCATAACAAATTACCACAAACTGAGTGGTCTAAAACAGTAGAAATTTATGATATCATGGTTCTGGAGGCTGGAACTGTTGGGAGGGTCATGCTCCCTGTAAAGTCTCTCGAGGGAATCCTTTCTGGTCTGTCCCAGCTTCCTATAGCTCCAGGCATTACGTGGCTTGTGGCAGCTCCAGTCTCTGCTTCTGACTTCACATAACTGTCTTCCTGTATGTCTGTGTGTCTCTCCTCTTCTTATGAGGACATGAGTCATATTGGATTAAGGGCCCATCCTACTCCAATATGATTTCATCTTAATTTAACTAGTTATATCTGCAATGACTCTGTTTCTGCAAAGGTGACATTCTGAGGTACTAGGGTTTAGGACTTCAGCATATCTTTTTTGGGGACACAATTCTACCAATAACATATAGCATGGTATCTTTTGGTAGAGAATGGATTAGCTGATTGTTCTAACACATTGTTTTTTAACAGATAAGCAAGGTTTTTGTGAAACAACTCTAAAATATTCTTAAAAAACACAAACATCTTGCTTTTTATACTAGCTATACTGAACCATCGAGGCATGTTGATTTACTTATTTTAATAATGTGGTTAAATTTTTTATCTTTCTTAAATTGGAAAAAAAAGTCTTTGGAGACCTGTCAGTGATTATCTCAGGAGATATAAATATAGTCCAACATTGCTTAGTTGTTTACTTATAGATAGGTAAATTCTTATATAAGACTATAAAAAGTGTTATCGCAGAGCCAAGGAAATGTGGACATTGGAATAGCATCTTGTTTTAGTTTGTGAGTAAACAAAAGCTATTAACCTCTGGCTTTAATAATTTGGCAATTCTAATGAGGTATTATTTCAATTAATGGGGAGAAATGTTATTTGGATAAATCATCTGTTTTGAAATAATAAAAGATGTTAGACAAATCATGTTTTAAAAATTATCTTAAAAATTACTGAAGAACTATCAAACCAGTGGAGAACTCCACAGGTCAGGTTTTCATTGACACCCTATAACCAGAGTGGGAAGCAGAATATCGAAGTGGCAAACCTGTTTATGCCATGAAGGCATTGTTAATACTGCACACTTGGGAAAAGTAAGCATGTGGGTGAGGAGGAGAGGCAAGGCTTAGGGACCATCCATGTTGGATATTTTTATAAAAGAGACCCCCTACATTAAGCCAGGGTAAGAGCAAACCAGAATGAAACCCATCCCTTCTCAAACTGATGACAGGAAGTGTTTAAAAATGTGAAAAAAGAAAAAGTTCCCCGAAGAGTTGTGGCCACATATAGCATCTTGATGGATTTGTACCTCATGTATGCATGGCCTACCTTAGTCAGGAACCCTCAAGTTATAACTTGGTTTAAGATGATTTCCAGTTGGTAACGCAATGCCCCAGGCTGCTGGCAGAAGGAAATGCAAACCCTATGGAATAAAGGGAATATAAACTGTTTTTTTAAGGGCAATGACAATCAAGAAGTCCATGGTAGCTAAGCACATAAAGTAACAATGCATAAAGTACAAGAATCAGCTGAAAAGATAGACCGTAGTAACAGATTCATTCAAATTCAGATATTGGAATGATCAGATTCAAATATTAAAACAATTATACTTAGTGTGTTTAAAGAAATAAAAGAGAAGTTGAAAATATCTGTAGAGAGTAGGAAATTATAAAAAATGACATAAATTTGAAATAAAAACAACTTCTAGAAAATAAAACAACAATAACTATATTGGCAGTGAGCATATTTGATAGCATATTGGATACAGCAGAAGAGATAACTGTGAACTGATAGAAAGGTTGGAACAAATTACCCAGAGTGCAACACAGAAAGACAAGTAGCAAAATACAGAGAGAAGGCAAGAGTGATACTGTGAAGAGATCTAACACACATAGGATCTGAGTCCCACGGGGAGAGGATATTCCCTCTTAGAGGTATGGCAAAGGCAGTATCTAAAGAGTTTTTGTTAAGTATGTATTTTTTAATATCCAGAATATCACTTTCAGAATTGTATAACTTTAAAACTGTTAGAGGGTTAAAAATAGCATTAAAAATAGTATTTAACACAAATGAGGGCATGAAGGGAGAGGAAGGAAACAAGTGGTAAAATAGAAAACGAAAATTAGAAGGTAGATACAAATAAAAAATTACTACTCATTGAATGTAAGTGAACAAAATACTCCAGTCAAAAGTCAAAGAGTTTCAGTGTATAGGGGAAAAAGTGACCTATATGTTGTGTTTCAAGAGACATATTTAAAAATAGAATATAGAAAAGTTGAGGTAAAAGCTTTGTCTGCCTTCTTTGACTTCTGTTTGCATACTATTTATCTTTCTACCCTTTTACCAGTATTAAGAACGTAAAAAGTGATGTCGCTATAGATACCACAGACTTAACAGAGAAAGAGAAGGAGGATATTATGCCAAAAATATTGAGAATTTAAACAAAGTAAGAAGGTTTCTGGGAAAATATTCTTTAACTAACTCAACAACAAAAAGAAAACCTGAAGGCTTTTACAATTATTAAAGAAAATGCTTTGTGAAAAATATTTTCACAAAACTGCCAGGGCAGATGGCTTCACTGGCAGATTCTGTCAAGCATTCAAATAATAAATAACTCTAATATTATCTTTCAGAAGATGTTAGAAATTTATATTTCAGAAATATAAATAATTTATTTTAGTCTAGGTCCAATCAGGAGACATATAGTACACAGTAACTTAAATAAGGAAAGTATAATATAAAGAGTTATTAAACCATGATAAAAGAGATGTAAGAGAATTCTGCAGGGTACCCTAAGGCTCAGGGAGAGTATCCAGGGATGGGAAGAGTTGGAAGGGCCTCCCTCCTCATCGCTGCGGTTCAGACCTCACTGGAGATGGTGTAGTTGCAGCTGCTGGAAAGTAGAGAAGTTCACTGTGCGCCTGGGCCAGAGCTGGTCCACAGCCACTGGGCAAGCAGGAAGCAATATTCTGCATTGCACTTGAACCTCAGCCAGAGGCAGATACAGAGGCATGAGGGTGTGCAGGGGGAGTGGGCATGCACGTGGGTGGGAGGCCTGGAATGGCTCGTGTCCACACTGACAGAGGATAGATGAGCAGAGGGAGTTGGGGTGCCAGTGCTGGAGGAGGTCTGGAGTGTGATGTGCCTTTTGCAAGGACTGTGAGAGAGTGATCTCCGGGCCAGGCTGCGACTATGAGATAGCTAAGGGATCTACACCCTACACATATCTTTGATGTACTAAAGAGGTGGTACTGCATATGAGTGGGGAAAAAAGGGATTTTTCAATACATTTTACCAGGAAAGTTAATTATTCTCATAGAAAAAGGCAAAATTGGAAATTATCTCACATCTTCTTACTTTTCTGGAGTCGTGACTTAAGGAGAGCATCAGAGGGGCTTGTGGTTGCTAGAAATGTTCTAGTTCTTAATCTAGTCATAGTTAATAAGGATGTCTGTGAAAATTCATCACTGAATTATCATGTTCAACTTCTGCGTGAATTATATGTCAATAAAAAAGTTTAAAAAAAGTGAATCTTTTAACTTTAGCAGACAATATAGGGAAATATATCCAGTACCTTGGAGTAGGAAAGAGTTTCTTAAACAAGATACTAAGTCACCAAACATAAATGAAGAAACTGATTAACTTACCTATATCAAAATTAAGAACTTCTGTTCATCAGATGCACCATAAAGAGCAAAAAAACAAGGCACAGAGGAGGAGATAGAATTCCAATACATAAAACCAACAATTCTCTAAAACCTAGTGTGTATAACAAATTTCTTCAAACTAAGGAGAAAATGAGAAATAACCTGATAGAAAACTATACAAAAGACTGGAAGAGGAAATTTAAAATGAGGAAATCCAAATCCCTTCTGAACTTATAAAAAGATGTTCAACCTCATTAGCAATTACGTATATGCAGAGGAAATCTGGGAGCTTCTAGACTGCACCTGCCAGATAGTTATAGATCCAAAAGGCAGACAGTACAAAGTGTTGGTGAGGATGTGGAAGGCTGGGAGCTTTTGTACCCTGCTGGTGTCAAGTAAGGCTTAATTGAATTCCCCAGCTTTTACACTATAACAGTGCTTCTCACCCTGTACTGCATATTGTTCAACAGAGTCTCTGATTCATTTGGTCTGGGTTGGGACCTCACGATCTGCATTTCTATTAAGCTCCCAGATGATGACGATTCTGCTAATCCATGGACCATACTTTCACTAGCACAGCTCTAGAGAACTTCTTGCACATGTGCACCAGGATGCACATACAAGAATGTTCACAGCAGTATAGTCTGTAATAACCCCAAACTGGAAACAATTCAGATGTCATCAGTACTACAATGATGAATAAATTGTGGTAAATGCATCAAAGGGAAGAGTATATCGCAAGAAAGTGGATGACCTATATCTACATGCAGCAACATGGATCAATGTTATAAACAGAATGTTGAGCACTAAAAGCAAAATACAAAAGTACTTTGCTAGATCAAGTTCAAATCAAAAGATATAAAACTAAGTTTTATAGTTTAATACCATTGGTAAGTTTATTTAAAAAAGACCTTTGGGAAGGGAGAGTTTGGTCTGGTGGCATATACATTGTTTCTTGTACTAAGTGGTCCACTATTTGTTAAAAACTGTGCACAGACTATTTTATGTACTTTTCTCTATGTATATTACATTTTATGAGTAGATTTTTTTCTTTGTTTGCTTTTGAGGAAGACCAGCCCTGAGGTAACATCTGCTGCCAATCCTCCTCTTTTTTGCTGAGGAAGACTGGCCCTGAGCTAACATCAATGCCCATCTTCCTCTACTTCATGTGTGGAACACCTGCCACAGCATGGCTTGACAAGCGGTGTGTAGGTCCACACGGGGGATCCGAAGTGGTGAACCCTGGACCACCAAAGTGGAACATGGGACCTTAACCACTACGCTGCTGGGCCGGCCCCAAGAGTAGATTTTTAAAAGAACAAGTTCACTAGGAAAAGCAATTCTGAGCACCTATTCTGCTAGAGGCTTGGGAGTGCGAAATCTTAGGGTGACCAACTGGCTCAGTTTGCCCTGGATGGAGGAAATTCCTAGGATTTGCAAGTTTTAGTGCTAAACTAGAGCCAGGCTTGGGCAAACTGGGATGTTTGGTCACTGTACATCTAGATCACTTTACCACTGGAAAAGCCATTAAATACAAAGGCTAAGTCCTGAACATCCCATCAATTATTGCAAAATTACGCTAGGAAATATAGCTGTAGGAAGGCAGTCTTTAAACTCAGGGCTTAGAGTAAGAATCTATAGACTAACCCATTGGTGAGATCTATTTGGAGTTTCTAGTTACAGCAGCTAGGAAGAGGCCACAGTGTTAAACAATTTGTTAGGTTTCTTGAGAAACTGACTCCCTAGTCTTGTCATCCCTGATTGACCTCTCTGGATATCATGGGAAGCTAACTCCTGCATTTGATGGGGTTCTGTCACTTACACCCTCCTGTCTGGCTAAATAGTGCTCTGTACTAAGTCTTAGGGATATGCAAAGACAATTTGAGTGCCCTGAGAATGTGGGACTCAGAGCCCTAACTCCTCATTTTTTAAAAAATTTTTGTGAGGAAGATTGGCCCTGAGCTAACATCTATGCCAATCTTCCTCTATTTTACGTGGGTTGCCACCACAGCATGGTCTGATGAGCAGTGCTTGGTCCACCCCCGGGATGCAAATCTGTGAACCCTGGGCTGCTGAAGTGGAGCACGTGAACTTAACCACTACGCCACCGGGCCGGAGCCCCTAACTCCTTATTTTTATCATTGCCATCCTCCTCTGAAGGACAGAAACTCTTCTACTCCCTGCGAGACCTACTTATCATTCTTTAGTATCCAGCTCAAGTGTCTCATCACCTGTGAAGCTATCCCTGACTTCTTCTGGTAGAGTTGCTTCATCTCTGAGTGAGTCTCCACAGCATAAATCAAAGAAAGTGGACAAATCAAATCAAAACACAAAGTGGTAGTCAGTTGTCTTTATTTACTTTTCCCTATTGGACTGTATATTTCTCAAAGCCTGGGGCTGTGTCTTCTTCATCTTGTATTCTCAACTCGTAGCACATGCCTGGCACATAGCAATCATTCATACTTAGCTGCACCCAGTAAATGTGAAATAAATACCTGCTGAGGTTGCAGATGATGGGGCTGAGAGCAGGCCGCTCCAAGGTGTGCCACTCTGGTATGTGGACTATTTCGAGCTGAAGACAATGAAGCCTCAAAAGACCCAGAAAGAGCATCTGACCTTCCCCCAAGCTGCCTAAAGAAATTTAAAATAAAAGTTGTCTCCAGGACAGGCCATCACCGTAGATAACTATCTGGGACACTTGGGGGGATCCTTGCTAAGTCCACTCTTATCAAAGTCCTGCTTATCAAACTTCTGCATTCCATCTCTATGACGATTGTCTTTCTCCCCCTTGAAGCCCCAGATCATTATGTGCTCCTTGCCGGTAGCTGAGGGTACTTAAACGGGTGGACTCAGCCAGATGGCCGAGTTACTCAGTTTACCCTGAGTTTCTCCCATGTATACATGCTATTAAATTTTGTTTGATTTTCTCTTGCTAACCTGCCTCTTTGATTATTTGACCAGCCATAAGAACCTTGAGGAAAGGCGGTGGGGGGAATTCTCCCACTTCCCCGACACAGACAAGCAAACCATGTATTGAACTGCAATACTAGGTGTAACAGTTCATTTGGCCCTGAAGAAAACCATGCTGTGTTGTTATTCCTGTGTTTAGGAAGTATTGCTTGCCTGATTGAGTGTAGCCATGGTAAATAACACTTTTGATTTAAAAAAAAAAAGTGAAAAAAAGTAAAAAAGTAAAAGTAAAAAAAATGTAAGCACTGATCTGTAGGCTACTGATTCTTATTGCATATAAATGTCTTAGAACATGAACCCATGTAGGGCAGGTACTAGTTATTCCTGAGTTCTGCTAGGTAACCACCACATTTATTATTTCTAATTAAAAAAAACAACTGATGTGTTTTCTCTCTCTAATACATGTGGCAAAAGGTGATACAAATTTTATGGACTCATAGACATGTTTGTGTCCCTAAATATATTTTTGAATCTATCCTAAATCTGAGGAGAACTATGCGTAACTGTGTCCTAACTCATAGGGAAGCCAACGTCAGTCATTCCTCAAATTTAATACCCTGGAACAATATACTTGTGTTCTGAAATGTGCTTTAAGCCAATGAGAATCTCTGTTGTATTTGGATGATTGAACTTCGAAGGACCTCCAAATTTTCCTGTGCAGTCCATGATCTGGGTTTATAGTTTAGATAGATGAAGGCAATAACTGTTGAGATCACAGAATATCCCTTCTTTGCTAAAGGGGAAAATAATACTTTTTGTCATTCCTGACTGCTTTGCAAAAGGTAAAATATTTCATTGCTTTTAAGTTGGAATTAATTTATGGCAACTATTCAAAGAATCTATTCAATTACACACCAATGGGTATGAAAATGGATTTCCTATTTTATGACCCTTCATTTTTATCAGTTTGTGCTAAGCCGTGTCCACTGGGAAATACAGTGTATGTAAGGGATGTTTCTTTCAAGCATTTCATACATATGAATCTTTTAAACATGAGGCAGTGAAACTTTGCTGGCAAAATACACTACAATTCTATTGCTTAAAAACAAATAAAAGCCGAGGTGGTTTGACTTGAAGGTTTGCTGGTGCTTAGCAGTTCTTCAAAGTATGATTTATTAAATGTCATTCTAATTACTTGTACCCTTAGTCCTATCAAGCAAATCTCTGTGAAAGCATTTTCTGAAGGTGTTTTCTTTTTCACTCTCAGCTCACTGTCTGGAATATTTCTTTTTGAATATACACGTTGAAAATTTAACTTTGTTCACACACAACCAAAATTTTAGCATTGGTTAATTTACTTACAAATACTTTCAAACTAATTTTTAAAATACAAAAATCAAGATCTTATTCCATAATTTGCCTTTTTTCAAAGGCAATTTTCTAACCAGATATACAATGCCTTTTTTATGCCTAAGATGGTTTCTCTGGCATAAATTTCAAAAATTGGGATTAATAATTCATGACCATAGTAAATTACAGGTTTATCAGAGATTATTTTGCAAGCTTGTCTGATTTAAGGAATAGAAGGCTAAAGCATGGAAATAAGGATCATTGAATGTTATAAAGTTTTCTTTTTCCAAGTTTCTAATTTTTGACTTAAATTCCTTTGTGATGCAAAATTTGGGTGGGAAATATATTGAAAAAATATTTAAATGACCAGTGCATTTTCTCTTATTTTGTTTAAAAAATGAGATCACTTATTTTTCTCTTACAAAAAAGGAAAACAAGAGACTTTTAAAAAGAATTCTAGGGGCCGGCCCCGTGGCCAAGTGGTTAAGTTCTCACATTCTGCTTTGGCGGCCCAGGGTTTCACCAGTTCGGATCCCGGGTGCAGACATGGCACCACTCATCAGGCCACATTGAGTCAGCGTCCCACATGCCACAACTGGAAGGACCCACAACTAAAATATACAACTATATACTGGGGGGATTCGGGGAGAAAAAAGCAGAAAAAAAAAAAGATTGGCAACGGTTGTTAGCTCAGGTGCCAATCTTTAAAAGAAAAAAAAAATGTTAAAAAATAAAAAAACAATTTCCATTAGAACTAATAAATTGTAGAGAAAAATAAGTAAAATGGCTAAATAAAATTACAGTTGTTTTATATTATTCTTTTCAGTTATAATTCTTTTCTATTGTTCTGTTTTGTCAGAGTTGTTTTTAATCATCAATGCAAATGAAACATATTTTTTGAAGGCTACATCAAGAATGTTACCTGGTTGTTAAAAAAACTTTTAATACTATATTCTTGGCCATTAAAATTGCCTTTGTATCAAAAGATTGGCCTCAAAAGGAAAAAAAAACTCGGATTAAAAGGATAAGTTATTTAGTAAAAGTGAAGATCTTAACTAAGGAAAAAATTTTAAATGCAGACGGTATAGAGGTGGAAAATGTGGCTAGAATGTAAGGAATCAGAGGAAAACAGTTAAACAAACAAACAGGAATTTCAAGCAAGATAAGGAAGAATAATAAAATGAGACAAAACCATAGTTTTGTCTTATTTATAACGGGGGAGGAAATCCCTCATTTATCTATTTCTCATGGTGAATATGAGAATCAGATGAGATTGTTTATGTAGATTGCCAGGTACTAAGCTTTGATTTCTATTTTTAGAATGGAGCATTAATGCTTGAATCAATGAATGAAATTGCAGAAATTCTGAAGTTAAAAAAGGCTCACGCTAATTAGTTTCAAATATCCACAGGAATTCTGAGTCTCCTCAACAGAAAACCACCTCAATGCAACATTTGAAAATTATTTTCAAATTTAGTATATTTGCCAGTGAAAGAACAAGAGCTTATTCCCAGATACCTGGCTATATAGATTTTGAAATGCTCTAATTTGTTTTGTGAATTATTTATTCTAAAGATGAATTTTAAATCAGGAAGTACCTTTAAAATATTTGGGAGGAGCTTTTAACCTTTTAGGACTATAACTCAAATTTGATTTGGCATCATAGCATGAATAATATAAATTTCTTGTGTGAAAATACTAATAGAAAATAGAATATTTTTTATTTTTTATTCAAATGTAATTTATATTTATTAAAATGCTCATCTCTCATATGTACCATTCAGTCAGTTTAGAGGAGCAAATATCAAGACAGCATTTCTATCACTTCAGACAGTTCCAGTCTGCCACTTCTCAACCTACCCCTGCCCAACTCTTCACCTCTAGGGGTAGACATTGATTTAATTTCTATTGTCATAGTTCAGTTTTGCCAATTTAGGAATTTCATATAACTGGAATCTTATAGTATGTATGTTTTCTCATCTGACATTTTATTTAGTGTAATATTTTTGAGGTTTATCCATGTTGTTGCATGTATCACTAGTTCCTTATTTTTATGGCCAAGTAGTATTCTGTTTGACAATACCACAGTGCATCTATCCATTCTCCTGTTAATGGAAATCTGAATTGTTACCACTTTTTAGGTATTGTAAATAAAGCTTCCACTAACATTTGTGTACACGTGTTTGTGTGGGCATATGTTTTTGTTTTGCCTGGATTAATACCTGAATGCAGAATCCTGGGGTCACAGTATAGATCTATGTTTAACTATTTAAGAAACAGGAGTTTTCTAAGGTGGTGATACCATTGTGCATTCTCATTAGCTTTGCATAAGTGTTCCAGTTGCTCCACATTCTTCTACATTTGTTGTTGTCAATCTCTTTCATTTTAGCCATTGCAGTGGGGGTAGCTCATTGGAGTTTCAATTTACATTCCCTTGCCTGATGACTAATGATGGTGAGCACTTTCCCATGTGCATATTTTCCATTTGAATATCTTTTGTGAAGTGTCTGTATCTTTGCCCATTTCAAAAATAGAGTGATTTGTCTTTTTGTTATTTGTAAGAGTCTGTATATATTCTGGATTTAGGTCCTTTGTCATGTGTTGTGAATATTTACTCATAGTCTGTAGCTTGCCTTTTTTTTCCTTGCCTTTTCTAATCAGCGGAGGGTTTTATTTTTGATGAAGTTCAATTTTTCATTTTTTCTTTTTTTACTTATTCTTTCTGTGTCTTCTTTAAAAAGATCTTTGCTGGTCCCAAGGTTGTTATGATCTACTACTACATATTTTTTTCCTAGTAGCTTTGTTATGTTAGCTTTTATGTTTCAACCGATGATCCATTTCAAATTAATTTTTGTGTATGATTTAAGGTAGGACCATTTGTTGAAGAGATTTTTCTTTCTCCATTGACGTACTTTGGTGCCTTCATCAAAAATCTTGATTGTATTTGTGCACGTCTCTCTCAGAACTCTTCACTCTGTCTTATTGGTCTATTTATATATCCTTTTGCCAAAACCATATTATCTTACTACCATAGCTTTATAAGTCTTTAAGTTGTGTGGTGTATATCCTCCAATTTTGTTCCTTTTCAAGATTATTTTAACTATTCTTGTTCCTTTGCTTTTCCAAATCAATTTTTTACTTGTCTTATCAATTTCCAGAAGAAAAGCTGGCTGTGATTATAATTGGCATTGCTTTGAATCTATATGTCGATTGAGGAATATAGAACAACAATCTTAACATCGTCTTCAATCTGTGAACATGGTGTATTTCTCTGTTTATTTGTCTTCTTTAATCTCTCAGCAATATTTTATATATATGTATTTTATATTTACAGAAAGTTTTTACATGCTATTTGTTAAATTTATCCTTGGTACTTTGTTTTTTTGAAGCCATTGCAAATAACACTGATTTTTAATTTCTTTTCTAATTGTTTATGCTACTATACAGAATGCAGTTGATTTTTTTTTTTTTTAAAGATTGGCACCTGAGCTAACAACTGTTGCCAATCTGTTTTTTTTTTTTTCTGCTTTATCTCCCCAACCACCCCCTGTACACAGTTGTATATCTTAGTTACAGGTCCTTCTAGTTGTGGGCTGTGGGACTCCAGCTCAATGTGGCCTGAGGAGTGGCGCCGTGTCCACGCCCAGGATCCGAACCCTGGGCCGCCGTAGTGGAGCGTGCGAACTTAACCACTCTGCCACGGAGCCAGCCCCAGAATACAGTTGATTTTTAACTGACTTTGTACACTGCAGTATTGCTAAATTCACTTACTAGTTTTATTCTTGCTCTTTTTGATTCAGTAGAATTTTCTACATACACAGTCATGTCATTCTGAATAAAGGTAGATTTACTTTTTTCTTTACAAATCATATGTCTTCTTCCATCTCTTTGTCTTATCTTATTGCACTGGTTAGGAACTCTAGCACAATGCTGAACAGAAGCAGTGATTACAGACTCCTGTCTTGTTTCAAATCTTAGGCAGAGGGCATCTGATATGTATGATATTAGGTATAGTTTTTTGTAGGTTTCCTTTGTCGTGATTAAGATGTTTCCTTTTTTTCCTAGTTCAACGTAAAAATTTTTTTAAATCATAAATGTATGTTGAATTTTGTAAGATGGTTTTTTTATGCATGTATTTAAATGACTATTTGATTTTTCTCTCTGTGTTATTGTGAATTATACTGATTAATTTTTGTATGTGAAACCAACTTTACATTCTTGAGCTATTGATCATGAAATATTATGCTTTATACGTAGTGATAGATTTGATTTGCTAATATTTTGTTAAGGATTTTTGCATCTATGTTCATCAAGAATGTTGGTCTATATTTTCCTTTCTTGTAATATCCTTATCTGGCTTTGCTATCAGGGTTATAATGACTTTATAAACTAAGTTAAGTTTCCTGCAACTTCCCCAGGAGCTGACAGCTTTTGCCTGGTATCGGTGTAGGGGCGAGGTCATGAGTGGTTTCTTTCCAGCAGCAGCCAAACACCACCTTGTACTCATGTGGTGCCTGGTGTGGAGACAGGCTTGTCTAGGTTCTTCTGCTGTGCTTCCAGACCGAGGCTAGACCCACAAACCTGCATCACAGTGGACACTCTCTCAGGTCTCCTGCCCTACTGCAATCGTTCTCATCAGCACTTTCTCCCAGCACTCAGTGGAAGCTTTTAGAAAAGAGTAGGGGAGTGGATGCAGATGCCCGAGTGTCTGGGCTTCAGAGGATTCTATTCTATCAAGTGAGTCCACATTTGGCCTTTAAAGATTTATTGAAATTTCGGCTGCTTGCTTCTCGCTTGCTCCTTTGGTGGTCATATCTTCCTCCCATGGTCTGCCAAAGGAGAACTGTCTTCTGTCTCTCCTTGGAGGAGACTGTCAGCCTTGTATTGCAGTTCGTCAGGTTGCCTTATGACCTTGGCTCTCTGATTGGCTCAAAAAATTATTGTTTTATAGACTACTTGGCTTGTTCTCATTGTTGGAGTGGGAAAGATTTTTCTTGTGACTTTCTATAAAGTGAAAGGTCAACTCTATATATCTTTTAAGATAATGAAATGATATTTTTTAATATTGCACCTGAAAGCCCACAAAATGGGTTTGATTTTCTCTCTCTCATCCTTTGGCTCTGGGCTTAACTTCTCAGGATCCGTTTCCTTTCCTACTGGAATTAATAAGGCTGGGTGAAATTACTTGATTAATTAGAAGTATCCTAAGTTAAAAAGAACTTACAGATAGTTAACTCTTCAGTTGAAAGAATTAAGGATTGTGAGTTAAAAACCAGAGTTAGAATCTCAGCAGATCATATATTCTGAGCTTCGAGGTTTTTTTTTTTTCCTAAAATGGGGGTGGTAATCCCTGTCTTACCTACCTCTCATTGAATATGAGGCTAAAATAAGATAGTGTATGTAGAAGTTATTTTTAACATGCTAAATAGATATGTTACTGATAAGTAATTTCCAGAAAGGAGCATACATAATTAAAACTTGAATCTTTGAAATGAGTTTTTATCCTAGTAGTTTAATATCTATAATTAGTAATTTATGGTCTTTTGTAGCGGGCAGGAGACAGCATATTTTATATACAGGAATAGTTGACAAATGTTTATTGAACAGCTTCTGTATGTGCTAGGTCCTCTGCTTGTTGTTGGGGAGACACTGGTGTACAAGACAAAGCCATTGACCTTATAGTGCGTAGGTTCTAGCGGAGAAGACAGACAATGAATGAATAAACAAATTTCTGATACTCTGCTCCACTTGAGGATTATTCTGACCTGGGATTTTGCAACATTTTCAGCAAAGCCACCATGTGAGAACTTGGCTGGGATGTTGCTTAGCTAAGCCTCCTTTCACTTTATTGTTCTGTTCTATTCCTCTTGGTTTAAAGGAGGCCTTGCCAGATAGAAAAGTATTGTTATTCATGTTTTGCTCTGTGGTCTGCTCTCTTTTCCTGATAAATACCTGTTTAACTCAAACTTTTCCTGACATTGGGAAGGTTTATGCATTTTTTCAAAAAACAGATAATAAACCATTTTATTATGGAAAAGAGACTAGGATAATACATCCGTATGTACCCATTATCCCAACTTCAACAATTATGAACTCATGGCCAGTATTATTTCATCTTTGTACCTACTTAATTACCTTTTCCTTTTGGATTATTTGGAGCAAATTCCTTGATATACATCCATAAATATTTTTCAGTGTGTATTATAAAATGTAAGGTATCTCTTTTTAAAGCACAACCAAAATATTATCTCATCTAAAATTAAAATAATAGCTTACTAATATCAACTAATATCCAGTAATTGTTCAAATTCCACATTTTTCATCATATTTTGATAAGAGCCTTCATTCAGATGGAGATGGAATTGTTATATCTTTTTTGCTTCCATCTTTTACAAGGATAAAGACATTTGGTATAATGAATTTCATACATTTCATAATGTACAATTTCATAATGAAAATGAAGAAGTCATCTGAATTTTGAAGGCAAGGAAATGTTGGTTAAAGTCTTTTTTTTAAACTTTTTGAAAACTGACCATACAAAATGCACTGCCAGGTGAATAGGAATACAAATTAATTTTAGGCATCAATCATGTCTTATAAAGAATTTATAGTCTTGTGGCTGAGTTAAAACACAAGAAAAGGTACCTGACAATACAAGGCGTTGACTTGTGTTCTGTCCCAGTAATGGAGAAGAGTAGTTCTCAGCCTCCATGACCATTCATATTGGTGTATCATATCAGTGATTTGACTGCAAGGCATATTTTTCTTAATATTGAAAAGACAAGATTTTGAAAATTATTTAACTTTTTAATAATTAGAATGGATTCAGGGATATCTTTATAATCCTTCCATTCATATTCTTTTGAATTCTGATATATTTTTATGAGTGGAGAGAAAAAGATGATGAAGTTACCGCTTGCTTGGCCTTGAAGGTTGGGTGTGTTTTGGGAAGGTGGAGACTGGTTAAGATGTGTTATGGTGATGTAGTAGTTAGGGTTCTCCAGAGAAACAGGACTAATAGGAACTCTCTCTCTATTTCTCTGTGTGTACATGTGTGTATGTATGTATCTAATCTATCTATCTATCTTTCTGTCTATTTATCCATCATCTGTCTAGATTTCCCTCTGTTTCTCCAATTATTTTATGAAATTGGCATAAAAGGCAGGCTGGCAGGTTGGAACCCAGGGAAGGGTTAATGTTGCAGCTCAGATCTGCCGGCAATCTGCTGACAGAATTCTCTCTTCTTCAGGGGAGGTCAGTCTTTTGCTCAAGGCCTTCTACTGATTGGATAAGGCCCACCCACATTATGGAGGGCGATCTGCTTTACTCAAAGCAGATTTAAATGTTAATATCATCCAAAAAGTACCTTCACAGCAACATCCAGACATGTTTAACCAAACATCTAGGCATTGTGTCCTGTATAAGTCTACACATAAAATTAACCATCGTAGGTGGAGAGCACAGCATAGGCAAATGAATGGAGATAGACTTCAATGCTCTTTGAGCTTAAGGCAAGTAAAGCACTTTAACCAGAAGAAAGATTCGTATATGGACATAGTAGTTAGTAAAACCAGTAAGATAAATTAAGAAATGAATTTAATTTTGTCTTCAATTATTTTTGAAGTTGCTGCTAAAATAATACATATTATGTTTCTCAAAAGAACCAAATTTTGTTGAATTTGATCTGTTGGTGTGTAGGAGGAAGAAGACAGAGCATCTGTGAAATATTTTATTAGTACCGTCAATTTTCATTTATTAGTGATAATGGGAACAGGATCCACATGGCTACGGAGCTCCATAGATGATATTTAACATATTAATATCCAGAATTTTCATCATCCACTCAGAACTTAGACTTTTACTTGTATTTATAACAAGTAGAACCATTGATTTATGTTTCATCTTTGCTTTCTTTCTGATGATGTTTGAAAGGACTGAAAAGGCCAGGTAGAAATTGGCTAATCTTTAAACCCAATAGTTGTAAATGTTAATCATAATAATGAAAGTACTTACTGTTAGCTTATTTCACTAATCTTGTTTGTTATATTTATGTGTGATATTTGTTGTAGCAAATAGACTTGGGTTTTGTGAATCTCTTTGTACTTACATGAATTTTTAATTTAATTCTCTACAATACTCTGCCTGCAATTTACTTAAGTTCCCACCAATCGTATATGGTCTATATGTTGTAAGGTGTCAAAGCTAGCTCTCTCCTAGGTGTGACTAGGATAGTGGAAAAGAATAGAGTGAAACATTTGGAATAAACATACAGACAAAAGCAGGGCTCAAATTCTGTTCCATAATTATCCTTTGGTTTTTGTCACCAGAATCTTTTTTCCTCCCTTGAATGTATTGCTTTAATGAGCTCTTACTAAACATAATGATACATTAATGAACTTCAATCTTCTGACAGGCCAATCATCAAAGGCAGATGGAAATAACTGAAAATTAACAATTTTTCTTAGGGGATTAGATTCTTGTTTATGTTTTCTAAAAAGGCCAGCTCATTCCGGATTTTGCACAATAATTCTAGCTCATACATAACCTGTGAATAAATAAAATACCGAAGATTTGTGACTAAACATTTTGTAGATAGTTTTTGTTTTCTAAAGCTTAATCATTGTTTCACATTACAAAGCAAATATATCTCTGTTATAGAACTTCTGGAAATCCAAATATTCAGGTCAGACTCCTTATAACTGAAAGAGAGTGGCAAGCACATACTTCCTTTAGTGATGGAGCATATATGTGAAGGCATCTTGGGAAGTCATTCCCTCAACCACACAGTCATTCCAGGTTCCAGATTTCCCAATACTGGGATTGTCAGCCTGCTTTAGAGAGAAGTGGAGAACTCTTTGCTTAACCTTCTCAGCTAACATAACCTGCTTCTGTTCAATCATTTAGCATTTAAACTGTTAAAATATAAGATTTGATTGTGCCAGATTGTTTCCTTGTGGTGTAGAGACCAAACTGGGCTGAGTTTGAGCCAAACATGTTCCATGTTCTTATTCCCTCAAGTCCAGCTCATATGAGCTTTTTTCAGGCTCATGGGCTACTGTTTTCTAATCCAGTCCCCTAAAGCTCAGGCAGCAAGTCTAGTTTCACAAATAAACCATGGGTTAGGTCCTATGGCAACTAGTATGAGGTAAAAGCCATTAGAATAGCTTTCCTCAAACGCTGGCTGTTTGTGAGTCTGGTACTTAGGCTTCATGAACTCCACGTTCAGCCCATTCAGAACAAAAGAAAAGAATGGAATACAGATAAAAATTCGATCAGACAAGAAGACATCACTTTCAGCATTTTGATATGTTTTTGTTTAGCCCTTTTGTTTATGGATTTTTTTTGCTCATAATTAAAAGAATAAAGTATATAATATTTTCAGTTTTCTATAGTATAATGTAAAAAACTTCATAAGTAGGGGCCAGCCCAGTGGCACAGCGGTTAAGTTGACATGTTCTGCTTCTCGGCGGCCCGGGTTTCGCCAGTTTGGATCCTGGGTGCGGACATGGCACTACTTGGCAAGCCATGCTGTGGTAGGCGTCCCACATATAAAGTAGAGGAAGACGGGCATGGATGTTAGCTCAGGGTCAGTCTTCCTCAGCAAAAAGAGGAGGATTGGTAGCAGTTAGCTCAGGGCTAATCTTCCTCAAAAACAAAACAAAACAAAACAAACCTCATAAGTATAATTTTTGTTCTTGAAAAATAATCCAATGCATGGATGTACTATAATTTACTTAACCAGTATCTCATTACTGGGCATTTATGTTATTTCCAATTTTATTATTGTGTTGGGGGCTCCAAAGACAACCCCCAGGTTCGGGGATTTGCTAGGATGACTCATGGAACTCCATATATAGTCACATTCACAGCTAAGGTTTATTATAGTGAAATGATATAAAGCAAAATCAGCAAAGGAAAAAGGCACAGGGAGTCAAGTCCAGAGGAAACCAGCATCAAGCTTCCAAGAGTCCTCATCCAGTGGAGTCACACGGATGCACTTAATTCCTCCAGCAATGAGTCATGATGTGTTTGAGGTATTGTATATTGGGGATGCTCATTAGAGGCCCAGTATCCAAACTTTTTATCGGGGAATGGTCACATAGGCACCCTCTGCTTAGCATGTATCAACATTCCAGAATTCCTGAGGGAAAGCAGGTGTTCAGCATAAACCATATTGTTTGTATAAATAGTCTAGGTATAGTGAGATACTCTTACCCTTTAGAAAAAGTTTTACATCAGTGTAGGGAACTGTTTACCTGCCAAGTTTTCAGATGCCAGCTAAGGGTCAACCTTGTCAGCATGTCTTTCTAAGAATAGCAGTCTCAAATTTGCTGTTAACTCTTTTCTGCACAATTATTATAAATAATGCTGCAATACCATCTTTGTTATTGACTCGGCATATTTCATGTTATTTCCTTATGAAAGATTCCTAGAAATTGATATTACATGAAAAATATGAATATTTAAAAGAATTCTCCTCCTGGCAAATTGCTTTCTCATAAGTCTTTTCAAATTTTTGTTTTCACCAAGTATGTATGAGTGCAAGCACCAAAACCTTGAGTAAAATAGGTGAGATCCATATGGTCGAAACATCAATATATAATAAACCTGGAAGAGTTAATTTTTAAAAATATTTTAGAATTATGTGTGACAAACAAAAGACTAGTTAATTGTTGCTTCCTTTTGCGGGGGAGTCCACTAGGAACACTCCCGTTGAATTATTACCCAATATCCACTTTTCCCCAGAACCTCAGTCTTGTTTTGCCTAGAAACCAATGACGTCACTGTCACGTATAAAACAAACATCATCCAGTTCACTTTAACATTCTTTTGTTCAAAACTATTAGCACATAATCCATACCAGGCATTGTGCTTGTGTGGAGGATAAAATAGTACACTGGACATTGTCCTTGCCCTCCTGGAGTTGAGCTGTATTTGTCAGAGTGCTTCTTGGCAAAGATGACAGGTGAGCTGTCGTTAAGACGTTATTTTCAGATCACGTGTTCTGATAGCTGCCCCTGCATTGCTGGAGTAAATCTGTGACAGACCTGGTATCTGGGCTCTTGCTTTCTTTAATCAACAGTCTGTACTTTCTAAGACTGAAATCAAAGTTTTGCAAATCTGCTACGACACAGCAGACTGTCTCTGTTACTTCCTGGGAGGGGGATATCAGTTTGGACTCTTGAAAGATGTTGTCTCCCGCCCCTCCCCCCACTGCCAAAAAAAAGTGTATGGTCATTGAGGGCAAGTTTAAAGGGAATATTTATTTTTGTATGTATGTTTGTTTAAAAACTTTAAACAAATTGTATTTTCTCCTTTATAAACACAAAATGTTCTCATTAGAATAAAAGGAGTAAAATTTAGTGTCAATCTAATGCCTCCCTATAGGTGAACGTTTCTAAAGTTCTGTGATGCTTTCTCCGGACTTTGCTTTTGTTCATATTTTTTAACGTAATTTTTACCTAAAGTTATATAGCCTTATTTTAAATGTGTTTTCTCTAAAATTGCAATTAGTTATAATGAATTGCAGAAAATTTGGAAAATACAGAACACTGTCACGAAAAAACCCAAAAAACATTCTTTAGTATTCCAACACCTAGAGATACTCATTGTCAAATTCTGGTGTGTTTCCTATAGTCTATTTTCCAGATATGTTTTTTTCTTAAACTGCAGAGCCCCATGGGAACACTTGGAAGGTGTTACAGGAGGGGTGATGTCATGATTCAGGTGATTCAATTTGAGTTTCCAAAAAGGAGAAAAGTCATTAAGTTCTGTGAAAATGAGTATAGCCATTATATTGTTCTTTGTTATTCTTGTCTTGTTTGCTGGGTCTCTGGGTATATGTTCTGAATGTTTCGCCATTGTAAATGCATGACATAACAACATTGGTTGTTGGTTATTGTTTTTGATAATCATAGAACAAGATTCCATTTAAAAGCGCATTTCGTTTGAACTGTGCCTGACTTCAAGTTATACCCTAGGAAACAAATTGTTTGGTTCCTGGGAAAGTAGAATAAGCAGAAAAGAAACTGAGGTAAACCCTAGCAGGACCAAGCTTTACATCGGAACTATAGAATCTACATGACTACATGTGATCCTACCAGAATTGAGTACACTGGTTACGGGAAAAATTGCTGGTACTCTTATACCATGATTTCTAAGTTCTTCTGTCCTTAATTTGGAGTCATGTCTTGGTCTTCACATAAGTGTTTTCTTGTTTATGTATTTAGACAACATATGATTTTTTTGAATAGATTTTTAGTACATTAGTATACTTGAGAATGATTTTTTTTCCAGGCCTTTATACATTGAAGACAATTTGGTTATAAAATTTTGTTTCACAGCTTTTCTTCTGACTAGAAATTCTGTTGGTGGTGTTCTATTATTTATTGGTTCTTTTGTTGTTTCACAGAAGAAATTTGAGAAAAATCTGTTTTACACCTTTGAGATTTTTTTCTTTATAAATATATGTGAATTTTTCTTTATTCTTGTACTTTAAATTTTCTTTATTCTTGTAATTTTACAGAATATACATTTTTTGTATATTTGTATACAAATCTCTTTTAATTAATTTTTCCTAAAATGCAGTGAGCCCTAATACTCAGAAGATTCACTTGTTTTTTTCCTCTCAGGAAATTGTTATTCAAAAGTGGATGTTTTCTTCATGTCTGATTATTCTGGCTTCGTCTCCAGTAATGTGTATGATTCCTTTGATGGGCATTTATTTTTTGTCCTCTTTAATCTATAATCTTCTCTCTCATAATTTTCATCTTTGGATTCTTTTCTTCTGCATTCTAGGAGCTTGCCAAATCCAGTCGTTTGGTATTCTGCACTGTCTCTTACACCCCTAGTAACTCTGAAGTACATTTTAATTCTGCCGTTATGTTGTTGGTTTCCTTGTATTTCTTGCCTTTTAAAAACACTCATTTGCATTTTTATTTACCTTACAAATATTATTATTTTTTAAAGTCTTACTTTATTTTCTTATTGTTTTTGGCCTCTATTTTAAAGACTTGGCATGTTCTAATATAGTGAGAATGCAAACACATTTCTAAAATTTTCTTCAGGGTCTAGTAGAATATTTTTAGACTTAAACTCTTTCGCTAGATTTTCAGAATTGCAGACTGCATTAGTCTCCCATGGGTGCTCTAACAATGTACCACAAACTTGGCAGCTTAAACCCACACATATTTATTCTCTTAGACTTCTAGGGGTCAGAAATCCGAAATCAGTTTCACTGGACACAATCAAGACGTCCGCAGAACTGATTGCTTCTTGAGACTCTATAGGGAGGAATCTGTTTCATTGCCTGTTCTAGCTTCTGAAAGTTGCTGGCATTCCTTGGCTCATGACCTCTTTCTCAAATCACTCCAAGCTCTTGGTTCTGTCATCACATTTCCTTCTCCTCTTCTGTAGTCAAATCTCCCTCCTGTGAGGACACTTGTGAGTACATGTAGAGACTGCCAGGATAATCTCCCTCTCTCAAGATTCTTATTGTAATCATATCTGCCAAGTCCCTTTTGCCATATAAGCTAACATTTACAGGTTCCAGGGATTAAGATGTGAGTATCTTTGGGGCCATTTTTCAGTCTACCATAGGGACCTTTCCCCTTGTGTCACTGTCACAGGGGCTTAAAATTCAGAATGACCTGGGTTCACACGACCACTTACCACTTACTGTCTAAACTTGGGCAAGTGAATTAATTTATTTTCTCTTCTGTTAAACTGGGGCTAAACTCAGCATCCATTTCATAGGGTTATTGTGCAGATTAGAACAGGTAATGTATGTAAAGTATTTAGCAATCTAGATCGTCAACAATTATTGCCATGATTAATGTAGGCCCCAGTATGTTTACTCAACCCTGAATAAGGAAAAATAGATCTATGCAAAACAAATGATTACAAATAGAGAGAAAATTACAATCTCCATTATGCATTGTTACCAAGACCTGCCAGTCTCACCCTCTGCACAGAGCTCTTGCCTTACAGTAGGATTGTGTCAAATTCTGGTGCTACAGTGAGGATTACTTCCTTTCCTAGTTGTTTTCTTGAAGTTGTTGTGTTCAAGTGGATTTCGATAGATGAGAGTATGGAGAGGGAAGTGGTCCTTCAAAAGTAGCATCTACATTGTAGGGAGATGTTTTTTTGTTCTTCTTTCTTCATTTTTTTTTCTTGGGAACTATGAAGGCTCTTTCTAATATCTTTCAGATGGACTAGGGGTTTTATTTTTATATAATGGTCACTAATTGCTTTCTTCAATTCACTTGCATCATCCTAATTAAAGAAATTTTTCTCTCATCTGCAAATTGGTGAATGGTTAAACTTAATTTTTTGTGACCTTGAGATTTTCATCTTTCCCTTTATCCATTACAGTATTTTAGTGAGGCTGTAAAAGAGGCTACCTCGCAGCTGAAGGTTAGAAGCCGTACTGAACCAGGAATCATGATTCTTTTTGAACATTTTTTATTCACTATTGCCTTGGAAGTATCTGCCAAACGTTCAAATACCTGGCTCTTCAGAAAGATAGCATGCACCAGTGATGCCACTGTTCTGTGTTGTATCGTATCCTAATCAGAATGAAGTTCTCATATATTTTTCTAACTCACCTTTAGCTTATCCTGCTTGTTAGTATTTGCTCTGTATCCACAAACAACTGGTCCCATCAGATAACCAGAAAAAGGATTACAAGTGTGTCTTATTTGCTGTCTCTCAGCATACACTTAAACAAAATGTTAAATAAAACCTAGTACAAAAGGAGTTATCTGTATTTCTTAGACGTTTTGTAACATAAGATTTGGCAGCCATGAATATTAGTTGGTATTCAATAGATATATATGTTAGTCTGTTGAATCTTCATTTTTATTGAATCTTTTTAGAAACAGCTCATTATAAACAAACACAAGAAGGTAAATAGTTTAAGTAATTTTTGAATACATAGTGTTCATTTTTGACTATAAATTAACAATATGAATTGATGTAAATGGATATTTCAATCATTGATTCTAAAATTTGAACTAATGTAACAGATGGAATTCAGCTGCCCAAGCAAGCTTCTGGGGTTTGATTATTCAAGTGATTAAGATGCTATTTGTCAACTCTAGTTTGCCACCCCTTTTAATTATATAGATAATCAAACTAAGAACTGCTAATTCTGTCTCCTAACTATTAATTGTTTGTAATTACCTACAGATTAAAACTGCATGTGCAATTAACTCAAAGAATTAATTGATACAAGGGAATTGATAAAAGGGAAACAGAACAAACTTAGCATAAAAGAGGCTCTGGGGACACAGGACCACTAAACCCAGTGGTGTGTCTTGGGCTCTAACACATCTTCATAAAGATACATCACACTTTAATTTGGACTTCTTCGGCTCTGTTGGAGGCTGTTTCATAGACTGTTTCTTGCAAACGTTTGGTTTCTTGGTTGACTGAAACAGTGTATTTGAAAAGTTTGAACTTCTATTGTCTGTGGGTCTTTGCTGATAATGACTTTGACAAATCTATCCGCTTGCCATATGTAGGAAATGTTTGTCACTACAAAGATTACAGAAGTGGTGAATATTTTAACTAGCTAGGAATTTTTCCTCCCCCGCCCCCCCACGCTTTCTTTCCTCATTCTCCTGGCATTACCACCGTAGTATACCATCTTAGCAGTTTTCTGTGAGTCATCTGAGTAATTTAAGTTTCTAAAATAGCTATGCTTATTAGATTTTAGAAGTATCTCTCACCTGCATAAATAATTGGCTCATTGTTAACTACAAAAATTTCAATAAAAATGGGAAATAAAATAAAAAGCCACCCGCAACTGAAATGCATTTAAAAACTATTACCATTATAAACATCAAGATGATGCTGAAACATGAGGGAAGATGGTCTAGTGAAACATTATTTGATCCTGGAAAAGAGTAGAATTTTAAAAACTTGTTTTTAAGGCTTTTCCTTTCCTTCAGATATTTATGTCACTTGCGTTATATGGGGCCTTTCACTCTTAACACTTTTACTGATTGGCCTTTCAATTGATGCCAAATCAGTGCCGGAGCATACATTGAACATATGCTTGGGGCACGGTATTATATTCAGTTTTATGGGAAATACAAAGCAAGTGAAAGACTTTTAAGTCTAGATAGGGAAATAAGATATGCAGAAGAAAAGAAAATAACATCGACTTGTGGTATAATAATATTTTTCAAAAACAGTCTAATTAAGTATTGAAGAAATGCAAAGGCAGGAAGACATCAGTATGGGTAGTTATTTAGCAGATTTTTCTGTGTTCAAAGTCAGTTTCTATTTAGCTAATAACTCCTTGTTAACCTGATGGGCCCATTTTGGTTTCTTTCCAAATCTTGATACTGCATCTTCCCCAGATTTGTTTAATCTCAGAGTATGCTATTCTATCCTGCTGGCTGATAAAATGGAGTTACTGAGAAGATTTCTTATTTTTTCACCTATCAATAGACAGCCTACTCTTGCGCTCTCTCTCTCCCTCACACACACACAATACACACACCCCTAGAAATCAGAATTTTCATTTCTCTGTGGCATTATCTGTGAAGATTGTTGGCTCCGTGAAGAGTGTGTGTAGATTTAGTCTGATATATGACTTTGGTCTTCAAACTATCAGCTTATAACTTTCGACTGACTTTGTGGAATAAATGGGAATTTGTTGCATGTCACCTTCTGCGCCTGGCTTCTGAGGAGGAGTCATTAGCATACATCAGTGTGTGAATGATTACCTTGAGGATTTTAGTGGAGGCTTTACTGCTTCCTGAAGTGGAAAAGTTATAGCTATATTTTCTAGTGTGATACCTATGTGCTGGAGAAAATAATGCATGCCCTTCTTGACTACATGAGTCTGTTTTGTGGGTAAACAAGATAAAATATTTGAAATGTTCTGAACTGTCTTGGAAAAATGTTATATGGCATTTAGTTTCATTTTGGATTGGGCTCTTCAGTGGTCAGAAAGATTCCCTTTTGCCTGTGAGATTTAACCTCATGAGGCTAATTCTTGTTTACCAGCGTTTACATAGCTACCTTAATCACATTGCTCATGAACCAGAAGCACAGAGCAATTCCAGGTAAGATATTGTCCTTACCTTGAAAGAGTTTACAAATTTAAGAAGGAGGTTGGAAGGAGAAGCCCAATTATTTGAAATATGTGAGAACACCTTCTGTAGAAATCATTAAAGGAAGTGGGTGGGCCAGGGATAGTGCTAGTGAGTTGAGGAATACTTCAGATTAGCCAAAAAAGCTCCATTAGAAATGTGGGGCTTGGGGCAGGCCCTGTGGCCGAATGGTTAAGTTCATGCGCTCCGCTGCTGGCGGCCCAGTGTTTCGTTGGTTTGAATCCTGGGGGTGGACATGGCACTGCTCATCAAACCATGCTGAGGCAGCGTCCCACATGTCACAACTAGAAGGACCCACAATGAAGAATATACAGCTATGTACCGGGGGGCTTTGTGGAGAAAAAGGAAAAAATAAAATCTTAAAAAAAAAAGAAAGAAATGTGGGGCTTATACATCTCTAATAACTCATGCTATCCTTTTATATCCCATTGGGTTTTTAAAAAGCCCCCAATTAAAGTATAACATGTATGGCCTTTCTTTTGCTATCCTCTTCTCAGATACTAATATTTTCAAGTTCTCTATAATCTCCCCATTATTGGCATTTGCTTCCATTAAAGAATTTCATTTATTCATTTTGAGTTGTGATTGAAATATATGATTTATTTTGTTGCCTGTTCTAGAGATTTTGCCTTTTTGATAGAGGGTAGAGACTTTTTGGACTGACATGGAAGAAATCCATATAAAATTAAAATGAAGTAGGATGTGTGTATGTGTATTGATTCGGATGTATCTGAGATAACATCACATTTTTTTATTATTTTATGTTGCTACTTTGCTTCCTTAAAGGACACTTATCTTAGAATCCTGTAAATAAATTGAAGCAATGAAATGAGAGAATTTATTACTTCTGAGTTTTTTCTAAATTTTTCTGAAATTAACTGATCCATGGATGACTCAGTTCAGTTTCAGGAAGGAATATATGTATATGAATAGTATTAGAAAGAAGGAAATGTGAAAATAGTTTGATTCATTTGGATAGCAAGATTTAACTGAATTTTTCTCTTTTTTAAATTATTAATACTTCTGAGAAACCTACAAATAAATCTTAAATCTCTCCGTCATCATTAAAAAATAAGTTTTCTTCAGAAATCTCACATAACAACTGCCATGAGACAGAAGAAATATGTGGGCATATCCTGGCTAGCCTTTTGCTCTTTCAGCCTTTTTACCTTAAACACTTTTAATAATTTTATTTACTTCACAATTTCAGAACATATGCCTTCATAATAATTCTGAACTTTCTTTTAAAGTAATTATGTGACAAGGAGAGAAGTTTTCCTTTCATTTTTGGAAGTGCTATTCACAAATATGATTTTGCTTTATGCTTGCTTTAAAAAGAGAAGTCAATGTTCTTGAAGAGAAGAGAGTCAAAAGAATGAACCTATTAGTTTTCTGATGGGCACACTGTATGCAATAAAAACACGGGAGCTTTACTGTATGAGGGAGCCAATTAACTGAAGCCTCTCTCTGTGCAATTCTATCACTTCTTCATCTCTCTCTGATTAGATTACAAGATACAATTTTAATACAGAATAGTGGGCCATAAAGGTGATTTACTTTCCTCTTTGTAACACTAAGCAGTATGATCAGGGTGTGCTTTGCCTGGATAAATATTGTTTTAACCTACATTGATACTTCTAACAGACAAAACCTTCTATGATTGGAGAGGAATTATGTCAACAAAGTCGTCTCGTTTGCCTGGTGACTCCAGTTTGCCTGTTGTCTCTGGATCATCTACAGTGTTTCGGGATTACTGTTCTGTAAGTATTTGCAAAACTGGACACCAAGTTTGAATTACCATTTTTCTGGCAAATTATTGGATTGATTTTGATATAACGTGTGATTTTATGATGAACCTATCTCATTTCTAAAATGATTCTCCATTGAAATTTATCTTTTTTTTCTGATGCAATCCTTTAGTTCTGTTATCATATTTTATGTAAATCTTGCTGAGCACCTTAACTCCAAAATATGCGTGTTAATTTTTATTTGAAGAGCACTAATAGCCAAACTGATCATCACAATGGTTTGCCCCAAATGTGAGAGCAATTATTTTCTAATGGTACCTAGACTATCAAGACAATATAATGGAGGCCGATGGAGAATGAAGACATCTGTTACAGGTGTGACAATGAGAGGACTGAAAAGTCCAAGGGCAATTTCACAACCACACATTAATGGTTTTCTGAATGAGGGCTCTCTAAACTGGGAATCTCTGACCTAAAAATGGAATCAGGGCTTTTCTTTTCATCAGGGCAAGTCCTGAGATGTCTCTATGTAAATAGTAGAAGAAACTCATGTGATTCTGACGTCTTTAACAACAACTTCTTAAAAAATTGCAAAATGCTATTTTGTAAAATTGTGTTTCACATTGTATATATGTCTGGGTTTCTTACATCTCTTATATGTTCTGTTCTGTGTGTAAATATGTCTGTCTCATCTTTTCTCTGTCTTTTCATATTACTAATTGTTTTTCTTCTTGACTTTCCCTTTGTATTAGTGTGCTTGGGCTGCTCTAACAAAATAGCACAGACTGGGTGCTTAAACAACAGAAATTTATTGCTCACAGTCCTGGAGGTTAGAAGTCCAAGATCAAGCTGCCAGCAGGGCTGGTTTCTCCTGAGGCCTCTCTCTCCTTGGCTTGCAGACGGCTTTCTTCTTGCTCTCTCCTCACATGGCCTTTCCTGTGTGTGTTTCCCTGGTGTCTCTCTGTTTTCTTATAAAGACACTAGTCATATTGAATTAGGGTCCTGCCCTTATGACCTCATTTACACTAATTACCTCTTTAAAGGTCCTATCTTCAACTATAGTCACATTAGGGGTTAAAATCTCAACATATGAATTTTGGGAAGACAAAATTCAGTTTATAATACCATTAGACAGTGGAAATATGTTCAAAAATTATTTTTCCTATCTATTGAATAGTCCTTTTATCTCTCATTTTAAAAAAACAAATATTGAGTTTTTATATTTTCCTGTGAACCAAAACTTGTGAATTATGTCACATTTAACTTATGTTGCTAAATTCTTTGTGAGTAAATTTACTAAAACTAAGTCATTGCAACCCTGTTTTAGACAAGGAAATTATATGAATATTATGTTTCCTGAAATTGTAACAGGCTTTGTAATCCACTACTTTTAGAACATATTAATTAATCATAGTATAGACAGTTGTCTCCAGCTAACGAGATTTATATTTCTAATGCATACATGTCCTTAACAAAAATAATACCCATAGAAGGCTATTTTTATTATCTTCTAGTAAAGGTGAAAAAATGAGCTACTGGTTCCAAGCCTTCCAGCTCTACCCTGTTTTACGCTAACAATTTAGGGACTGCTCTTAGCTGTGTGAAGAAGTATATTTAAATATATTTCTCTGGGGAATACATCTGGCAAGAATAGACTTGATTCTAGAGAGCTTTGAATGCAAGACTGAGAGTGTTTATTCATTGCTGAGTGGGAAATTAGGAGTGCAGAAGGCTACTAACTGTGGCTTTGACATAATAGATGGTGCTTTGTGTATGTGCACCTGTAGAGCTTGAAGTAGACTGGAGTGGAGACAGGGTGAGCATTAACAGGCCTTTTACATCAGTCCAGTTAGAGGCTTGAATCTCACCTTTGCAAACCTACTATATGGTCGGGGGGGGTGTTAATAGATAAGAGGGGGGAAGATTCAAACCTTCAAATTTCTTTCCTGTGGCTCACTGCATGTTCAGTTTTCATGATCGAAAGTCTAAATGGCTTCTTTCACTGGATTCCATTTTAGTTTATCCTTTAAAATAATTACAGTGTTAGAAGGGATCAAACACCAAGTTGTAAGTAATCTTTTTTTCCCCTAGTTTTTGTTGTGGGAAAATATACACAACATAAAATTTGCTATTTTAAACCATTTTTAGGTGTGCAGTTTGGTGGCATTAAGTACATCCACATTGCTATGGAACCATCACTACCATCCATCTCCAGAACTTTTTCATCTTTCCAAACTGAAACTCTGTACCCATTAAACACTAATTCCCCATTCTTCCCTCCCCACCCCCTGGCGACCAACTTTGTACTTTCTATCTCTATGATTTTGATTTGTCCTTTTGTGACTGGTTTATCTCACTTAGCATAATGTCTTCAAGGTTCATCCATGTTGTAGCATGTGTCAAAATTTGCTTTTTAAAAAGCTGAATAATATTCTATTGTATATATATACATACTATATTTTGTTTATATGTTCATCTGTTGATGGACGCTTGAATTGCTTCCATCTTTTGGATATAGTGAATAATGCCACTGTGAACATCGGTGTACAAATATTGAGTCCCTGCTTTCACTTCTTTGGGGTATATACCCAGAAGTGCAATTGCTGGACCATATTGTATTCTTATGTTTTACATTTTCAGGAATCATCATATCATTTCCCACAGTGGCTGCACCATTTTACATTTCCACTAGCAATACCTAAGTGTTCCAATTTTTCCACATCCTCATCAACATTTGTTGTATTTTCTATTTTCTTGGTAATAGCCATCCTAATGGGTGTGAAGTGGTAAGTAATCTTGATGTGAGTTTGTTCAATCAGTCCAGAAGACAAAAAGTAACTGGGAAAACTGAGAATGTAGAAGTCTGCATTGTTAAAAGAGGAGCAGAGACAAGGCACAGAAAATCCTGTCTTTGATTTTGTGGGAGGAGAGAAAAATATCATCCATTCTGCTTTCAAAACACTCTCTACAGCTTAGCTACTCTTATCAAAATTTTAATTTTCTCAAATAAGAAAGTCATTGTGGATATGCTTTCTTTAGGCTAAAAGAACACTGTCTCTTTTAAGTCTGAATTTTTGGTTTTCTTTTTAAAGTATTTTGTATCCTTATATGTTTCAGTTCTAATTAAATAATAATTCAATAATGTTGTGTGTCTTTAGTTTTAATGTTTCATTTCTGCAACTGCAGTCTTACTGTGTTAGAATTTCCAATTATTTTAAGCAATAGCATATGGCCCCCTAAAACTTCCTTATATGAAGTTAAAGAAACTACACCCTAAAGAAAAAGTTACTCATGCTACCTTTTATGGTCTCTGAAGTACTGAGATATTTATAGCCTTAATTATCTCGAAAGATAGTATTTATCTAGGTAAGTGAGCATCTCTAAATATAATCCCTTGTATAACATAAAAACATAATATTATATTGCAATAATATAGGAAGGACCACTATCTCCAACTTTCTTGCCACAATTTCATTTCATAATTCTTCTTTAAAAGGTTTGCTACCTTTAGGATAATATATGAAGCAATCTTGAAACCCACAGCCTGGAGGACTGTAGGTGGAAAACAGCCTTGGTCTTTATCAAAATTCTGAGATGCAAAAATTAATGTATTTATCAATAGTGCTCTTAAAAATAGTTAGGATAAAAACAAATACTGACAGAAATTTGTATAAGTAGTTAATTTCCAGCTAATATTTAGAAATACAGGAGAGCGTTTGTTCGTTGTCAGTAAGGCAAAACTCTCCTCAGTGAGTGGTTCATTTACTATGTTGCAGTGCTTTCCCTCAGAGAAACTCTGCCATTTGGTGCCAGTCTAAAATGAGGATGAAGCAAAAGCAAGGGAGTGCCCAAGCACGTGTGGGTGCATGCATGTTGGAGTGGTGACAGGGTTCGGGGATAGTGGAGTAGAGCGGAGAGAACGGTTGCCGTTGTCCAAGGTGGGACACCGGGGTGCATTTCAGACATTGAAGGAAGTTCAGGGTGGCAGAAGTGCAGCATTCAAGAGGGAAAGAGGCAAGAAATGAAACTGAAGAGAAAAGCAAAGCCCCATTATCTCAAAGGAAGGCATTCACTTTGTCTTCTTAACAATACAAAGACAAAATATAAAATACAAAAAATAATACAAAATATAAAAATTAATAATTGGTTCCATTATAAATTGTTTCGTGTTTCAGAGAAGAAACTATGGTTCAGTCCTTTAGACATTTGTCTTCCTTCCTCTTCCCCCTTGCTCCCCTTCCCTAAGAGAATACATCCTACATACAAGAGGAGAAAACAAGAGTCACTGGCTATATTTTTTAGCTTTCTGATAGCTTTATCTCATAAACAAAACCAAAAATTCATTAGTTTTGTAGATTTTTTTAGAAATGAAAACAAGAAATTTCAAATATCCTGTTATTCTTCGCACAAGCTTAATCATATTGACCATAAAATGGATTAACTAGATCTTAACATGAAATTTCTTATCACTTTTTTTCTGGAGAATTTTCTTGAGCTATGTTGGTAAAAGAGAATTGTGGGAATCCAAGGAGATACTCTTCTTTTAACTTGGAAATTTAGATATCTTTTTGTAATTCTTAATCAAATTTTACTGTCAGAAGACTATGGCCATTCACTTGAAGGATTTTATGACATAATAAAAAACAATAAATTAACTTTTAATATGTCAAACATCTTTTCCCATTTATTTCTCCCATGTCACACTTTCTTCTTTCTGCTCTTTTCCTTCCCTCCTCCAAAATGTTTGAGGAAGTATTGTAGCTATTTTCATACTCATGATTTTCTCTCCTAGTGGGCTACACTGGATAAAAAAAAGGTCATCTGATTTGATTTCCTGATATTTCTAAGAATTAGTGCAAGTCATCAAAACTACTAAATTTAAATTTTCCATTTACTCAAATGATTCCCTAAAATCTTTTTGTCATTTTATGTAGAAATCAGGTTACTTTTTGAAAATCCTGTGGTAGGCTTGGGATTAATTTAGACCCTGAGTTAACAGCTAAGTGACTGTGACTTTGACATTTTGAACAGCATTCCATCTGTTTACTCTTATCTACATTTTGTTTATATGTTTTGGTTTTACTACAAGGAGTAGTGATGCCTGATATACATTATCCTCAACCTTCACATTTTAATTTTGAAATGCATATTTCTTTTCTTATGAAATATTAAAATTTTGAATATTTGTGATAGAATTACGTAGCTATTTACTCTGATATATATAGATACATATATATTTTACATTTACATCGCTGCAGTTAAAAACCCCCATTTTAATAGTTATGTGGCTTTGCTGCAGTGTTATCTGGGCCTGAAGTGTATTTTTATAACCATCACTTATTTTATTTTATTGAATATTTCCTTCTGGATAAAAATTCCTTCTGTTGTTCTAATTTAGATACTTATTGGGAGAAATAAGGAGGTATTCCGTGCAAGAGATAGTTAAAGACATATAGACACAGTGAATCCGTCAAGACTTACATTCAACTATTCTCACAGAGTTTTAAAAGAAAGCACTGTTGGTGAATGCAAGATTTGGCTTGTAATGTTGCTTAGATTTGCCAATGTACCACCATTTAAACCACATCACGGTCCCAACCCACACTAAACACTTCAAAAGTGGAGGGTTAGGTAAATAAATAAGATAATTTTAAATTTGTATTTTTGGATCAATTTTCATTTTATGGAGAAATCTTAATCTATTCTCATTTCTTTTATTATAAAAGATTATTGGATTTTTACTTTTGGAAGCTTTCTTTACTGTAGAAGCCAAAAGAGTCAAACCAAATTCTCAATCATATTGACCCTTTATTCTGAGATAGCCTCAAGTGGGGAAGATATGTGAAGTTACTAGGCCCATCTACATGGTAATAGTGTCCACAGTTGTTCTAGTTCGACAGTCTCCAGTAGAAATATGTATTCTTTTTGAGATAAACTGGCTTGTTACTAAATGATCGTTACCCAAACCTGGATGCAAGAATGAAAGTGGAATGTAGAGAGCTTCTGAGCAGATATTAGGTTATGGGAATGAACAGACTGTGCCTGCCCTGGGGAATTCCCCCTCACTCCCACCCCCCACAGGGAAGTAGGGTACGCTGCTTGTTCTCTAGTAAAGGGAACATTAACTAAATTTCTTAAAAAGTAATGAAAGAGAACAAACTGTAAAAAGGCAGCCAAAAAAGGCAAACATCTGTTACTGAACATGTCTCACTTGACTTCCTTTTAATGTTCTTAGGAATAAATTTATGAACTAGAGAAGGTTCAGCACTAATTAGCTTGTTTTCATCAAACAAAATGCACCAGACATGGATGTTGAATATGAATGAAAATTTCAATAGTAATGATAAGTAGATATAGAAAGTGCCAATAGACGTACAAAGTGCTGGTATTCAGGGTGATGGCCACAGGCTTTGAATATTACTGTGGCTGTTAATATTGCATTGACTTAGAGTTGCTGTAATTTGCTTTTTAAATGATTAGAAAAAAATGTTAAAAAGTCAAGTGTATTCATTAAACAATAGGTGGATTAGGTACAAAGTTTTATCTTCAGTTATATACCTTTAGGCTAATGAGATGATAAAATGATTTAGAATAACAAGTAAAGAGCTACTCAAAGGCAAAGTTTTGTATTACATGCAGCAACTGTAGTCATAGTTGTGGCTTGTAGTAGTTGTAAGAGCCATAATCCTTTATTCAAAACTCTTGGGGCCAGATATATTTAGGAACTCAGAAAATTTTGAACATTAGAAAGTTAAGAAGATAAGTGAATCTTCAATGAAACCTGTAATCAAAATGTGTTACTATTTTTCAGTAAAGCATATGGATATCTTTGTTGAGTGGAAGATAGAGGCCACTATATAGGCCTTTTGTTCATTGGTTCAGGTCAGGTTTTGTCACCAAAGGTCAGGTGAGTTAAGTTCTCTTCCATATGTGTTATGAAAAAATTGTTGGTTTTCAAAGCCTTTTGGATTTCTGAGTCTCAGATAAGGAATCATAGACCTATAATAGTAACAGTGATAGTAAGTAATAGTAGTCGTAATAGTGGTAGCAGTAATAGTAGTAGTAGTAGTAAGAGTAATAGTAATAGTAGTAATAGTAGTGGTAGTGGTAATAGTAATAGTAATAGATGAAGGTAGATGGGGAAGGTAAGGAGATAAGGACAGACACATACATATATACACACACGAAAACGTGCGCACAGGCACGTATGTTCCTAGTTGTATAAGGAAAATATCATGATCATATGTTCATTGTTCTTGATTCTTGGTGCAAGATCTCCAGGAATTAATTTTGGAATATCTATATGTGATTCCCAATAGCAGAATGAGGTGGATGTGATTACGTATTGCTGATAGATGCTACCTCTTGTGAGAGTCTTTCCCTGAACTCCACCTGAAACAGCATCACTGCTTTTATGTTTCATCACACAATGTATCCCAATCTGGTGGTATGTTATGTACCTCTTTATTGATTTGTTCCTGGTCTTCTTCACTAAGATGTAGGCTCCACGAAGCTGAGGATGTCTTAGATCACCAATGCAGCCCTAGTGCCTAGAATAATACCTGTCATAAAGTATTTGAGGTTAAGAAAATATTTGCTGAATAGATGAATAACAGGCTGATATTTCCTCTAAAAGAAACACAAAGGAGATCCAAGTTCTCAAAGCAGTGAAAAACATAGCCATAATAATTTCGTTAGAAAGAGGAAAAATAAAAAAATGGTTGAAGGATGTTGCATAAATCTTGCTGTAATTATTATGTTTTCTATATTGACCAAGAAAGAGTTGTACAATCCTTAATTCCATTCAGTCTAGCATCACAGACCTATAGGATGATTTTCCTTCTTGAACTATATCCTTTAGAAGTACCTTTAGTAAAGGTCAGTTGGCAAAAGACTTCAACTTACAGTGTATTTCCTTTTCTTCCTTCTCAACTATACCTTCCCGGCGTTTTGAAATTATCATTCTTGTTTTCTGGCTACCAGTGTTGCTGCTGAAAAAATTAGTTGTAAACAGTTCTCTTTCCTTTGTAAGTAATCTATCTTTATCTATCTGCTTCTAAGGACTTCTTTTTTTGTTGTTGTTCTGCTGTTTTATTATGAGATGTATAAATGTGGTTTTGTTTTTATTTATTCTGCTTGATTTTTGTTGGGCTCCCTAAATATGAAAAACAGTGTCTTTCAGCATTCTAAAACAAAATCTCTGCCATTATCTCTTCAAATACTGTCTCTCTTCTATTCGTTATTTATAAACTCTAACTAAAACTCTATAAAACTCTGCTTAGACATATATTGAGTCTTCCGTTCAATTGTCATTCTTTGTCCTTTTTCCTCTTTTTCATATTTGTCATGTCTGTCTCTTGTTGCTGTATCCTGGGTCTTGTTTTTTCTCCTGATTTATCTTTTAGATCATTGGTTCTTTTTAATTTGTGTGTCTATTCTTTTCTTTTGCTATTCTTTGAGTTCCCAATTTAAGTAGTTATGGTTTTCATTTTTAGAATGTCTAGTTGTTATTTTCAAATCAGCTTGGTCAATTTTGATAATTTTTGGTTCCTTTAATATATTTCTCTAAACATATAGATATGGAAGCTCATTCTTGTTTAATATTCTGTACATCTTAATTAGAGTATTGGCAGTCTTTGAGGTTCTGAAAATGTAGTTTGTTATGTCTTCTCATTCCCTGATTGCTTGTTTTCTCATTTTTAATGACTTTTTTGATTATGAGCTAATTTTTGTTGGTATTTTATTGTGATAATTCATTGAAGCCTCAGTTTAACCTGAATTCTTCTAAAAATGATTGACATTTGCTTTTACCAGGTGCGTTAGAGCACTGTCAAACCTGGGACCACTTTATTCCAAAGTTTTGACCTTTCTGTTGTAGCAGGGCTTGTGGGACATTTTAGATGGTATGAATTGAGGCCCCAAATCCATGTGAATGATATCTTGTCATCAAAATTCCTGTCGGGGGGGGAATTTTTTTCCCTCTCTATCCAGAGCCAAGGTCATGACAGACATGTAGTCTCACTGTATCTCTTTCTCTTTCTCTCTTTCTTTCTCTCTTCTGGGAAGTTTTTAAATCCTAGTTTTACTCTAAGGGTATTGCCCTTCCAGTGCTCAGGTTTCATGAGGGGTTTTCTCAACTCTGACATTCCTTCATGCTCTGGGTTTCAGTGTTTGTCTCCCAACCACAGGGCATAGAGCTTATTAAAACCCAGGCTCCAGGTCATCAGGAATTGCCACGCAATCCGCAAGGGAAAGGCTTCAGAACTCATAAAACAGTAAACTCAACATTTCTTGTTGTTTTTGACCAGAAAGGAATTCCATTATCCTTTCCCATCAGCTCAGCCATGCATTAAGTATATCTTTTTTTGTTTGTTTTTAGAATTTATTTTTGTGCTGTGATTTGTTGCTATGAACATATTCCTGAACACAGCACCACTATTATATCATTTGTGAATAGGTTTCAATCCTCAGAGGGACTTATATTGGGATGTAAACTTCTCTATCTGGTTCACTCCTTCTCTTTAGTCTTTTTATTGCCTCTAATGCTATGCTTAAATTCCTACATATAAAAGAGTAAATTCCTATACCTTTGATTTCCCTTGGAGGTTAAAGAAACTTTGTCTAGTGACTGGTAAATGAACAACCTATGTTTTGCTGGGTTACCTTCTTCAGTGTCCCCTAATCTGACAGTTGAATGGCTTTTTGAGGCTATGGCTTTTACAGACTGACCAGCATTACCTTTGGGATCCCTCCACTTCTCTTAAGAAATTTAAAGAAAATACTACACTTAAGAACACCTTCCAAATTGCAGGCTTCTCTGTCTCCATGAGTAGATTTTGAGAAACCGTGGGTTTCCTAGGCCTATTACAAGTTCCAGAAGGTGGTTCTGTGGCTTGAAAACCCTCCTATGGTTTGTGTTTGTTCTTAGAAGCTCCAAAGTTCGATAATGCAAAGATGCTGACTTGTGAAAGATCCCAGAATGATGTGTTTGGTGCCTTCTGGTTCTGCACGTGTGCAAGTTATTGACATTTTTCTGTTTAAACCATTTCTTGTACAAGAAGCAGTAGCAGTATAAGGAATGCAGCTCACTGCTATTTCACAGAAGGTGCTAGTGACATGACTGACCTGCTGGGGAAACACAAGTGTTAATATTCAAGCTTGCCAGAAAAAGCTTTTCAGTTTATATCACATGCTTTAATGTGTAATTAGTAATTTTATACATATATGATATTATGAGTTTGTCTTCACAGTTACCTATTTTTAAACAAACCTTTCATTTTACCTTTAATGGTGTGTTTATATATGCTTCTGGTAGGGTCACAAAGCTGTTTAAAACTATGAAAATTCCTTGCTACTTAGAAAAGACTCTTTAATCAGGTTTGAAGGTACTATGTCAATTATAGATTGGGAGTGTAATATGACAATTACAGGTTACTTTTTTATAGCAAACATATTCCAGAGTTTCACACTAGTAGTAGAATACAGAAATATGTCTAAAATTAAGGTGCAAAATGAAAGGCTTTCTTCTGTATTTTATCTGTGGTTAATCAATGCAAGAATTTAATCATTAGACTGAGAGAAATTAGCAGCATTGTCAAAAGGAAAAAAAAAGTTCCAGATAAGATTGGAACGAAGAGGAGAATTGATGGGTTAGACAGCTGCTTCTAAAATGAAACTTAAGATGTAATAATATTGTATAAATTATTGGAAGTAAGTTTGGTACCAGTTAACTGGGGTTTGAGAAAATACGTGGGGGAAAGGTGTCTGAGAGTGGTTTGGAATAAATCCACACAGGTTGTTAAAAAATTTGACACAAACATTTAATAAATGATGTACATCTTCAGCCAAGTATTTAGAATGTGTCACTCCAAATGCCTTGTCATGGAGAGACTAGGAGCTTCAAGAAGTTGAAAGAAGCGGGTGGCAGCTGTGGAAAAAGGAAAGAAAGATTTTGAGAGAGAATGGAGTTGAAACATCAAGACAGAGTGGACTTGAGATTTGAATAGATAAGTATGTAGAAAACTAAGACATTGGCAAAATAAAACGGGACTCCTAAAAAAAAAAGGACTGCTATTGACTATGCAAAAAAGGAAACCAAAAAAGCCCAGGTTCTAATTATGTTAGCTAGGAAGAAAGAGTCACAAAGGGAGGTTGTGAATGCAATAAAGTTGCCAGAGAGTACCTGGAACTAATCAGAGAACATCTTAGTAAGGAAAATCCTCAAGAATGTTTGTCTGAGACTGTTAACTTAGCGGCCTTCACATTTGACATCCTTCATCATGGACAACATGCCAATTCAGTTAGTCTGGCAAGAAGGAACCAGTTAAAAAAAAATTAAACTGGCAAATGTAAACAGTAGTATCATATAAGGATGGTGTGTTCCACTCCAAGCACATTGTTTTGTGGAAAACCATGGAATACATGGGTTAAAAATTAATTTTTGTAGCCATGAATATGTGTCATGGAACATTGTGAGAGCCACATTTAATATATAGGTTCTGCTTCATGTTTTATTATCACCTACATGTTGCACATAAATTTTTAAAAGTACAGTATTATCCTTGAGAATGATTGTTTACTTTGACAAAGAAAACGTGAACAGGGAATTCTAAAAGTAGCAAATACTTGAGAGATGATAAGTAATTCTCAAGGTTATTGTCGCATTCTAATGTAACTGTAGAAGAAAAGTTAATCTTTGATCTTAAGAAATGAATGGCATGAAATACAAATTGACATATACAAGTATATGTTAACTTGTATATGTTACAAGTTACATGTATATATTACAGCTGCATCTGACACAGCAGTATAAGACAGAATGAAGTTTAACTCTAAAGGAGAGATTTGTGATTTGTTTACAATATTTAAAGGGATTACTCTGTCTTAATACTGTATATTTTTGCAGTACAAACACAGCTTTTTTCACATTTCATCTTTACGTTGATCTTTTATATGTCCTGGGATTTTATATAACAAACTTCTTTGGCTTCAGTTGTCAAATAGTTGTTAAATACGTATTTGAAACTTAAAAAGCAAGACTAAAATGAGCATTTTCCTTCAACTAATACTTAGAGACATTGATGGATTGCATATCTAGTTTGTAATCTGCCATGACAATTATTTTGTACAAAGTAGCTTTTGAAGAGATAATCTCAAATAAGAAGAATTGGAGGTAATCTTGGTAAATGAGTAAAAGGTTAATAGATTTTGGATTGTTGATATTGTCTTCTCCTTCAGACCCTACGAGAAGTCAGTGACAGAGTGTCTTGGTTATTGATATATGGTTTGCTCATGTCTCTAGGTATCAATTTAAACTTTGGATCTTGCCAAGTGACCAGAGAGGCAATGGGCCAGTTATTCTGAGGTCTTGTAGAATTATCTTCCCAAGTTGTGCTTTCTACCATTGACCAGTATTCAAGAACTGTGTAAGGAAAGTTCATGTTAAACAGTCTGGTGTAATTGTTGAAGAGATGCTGTTGAAGCTGCTCACTACATTGTACCAGGCTTCTTCTGAAGGACTCGTGGAAGCAATTTTTTACAGAAAATGTTTGCTTCTCTTATAGACATTATGAAAGTTAGAAATACTGAGTTCTCTTTGTTACTTTGTATATTAGTTTTCCAGACCCTCCATAACAAAATACTACAGACTGGGTGACTTGCACAAATAGAAATCTGTTTTCTCACAGCTCCGGAGGCTGTAAGTCCAAGATCAAGGTGCCAACAGAGTTGGTTTCTCCTCTCTTTGGCTTATAGATGGCCGCTTCTTGCTGTGTGCTCACATGGCCTTTTCTCTGTGCATGCGTGCCCTGGTGTCTCTTCTTCTTCCAAGGCCACCAGTCTTATTGGATCAGGGCCTCACTCTTATGACCTTGTTTAACCTTAATTACTTCCTGAAATGCCTTCTCTCCAAATACAGTCACACTGGGGATTAGGGCTTTAACGTGTGAATTTTGGGGAAACACAATTCAGTCCATAACACTGATAGCTAGGAATTTAAGAGCCAAATCTCTGTCACACATCAAGCAATATCAGAAAATACTTGAAATTTTTCTTTCTTTTTTTTTTTTTCGAGGAAGATCAGCCTCGAGCTAACTGCTGCCAATCCTCCTCCCTTTGCTGAGGAAGACTGGCCCTGAGCTAATGTCCGTGCCCATCTTCCTCTACTTTATATGTGGGATGCCTGCCACAGCATGGCTTGATGAGTGGTGTCATGTCCACACCCGGGATCCGAACCGGTGAACCCCAGGCCGCCAAAGTGGAACGTGTGCACCTAACCACTGTGCCACCGGGCTGGCCCACTTGACATTTTTCCACTCAAATTTTCCCTTTAGCCTGATTTTCTTATTCATTTTCCTTTTTCATATGCACTGTATTTTTTGTAAGCTGATTTAAATCTGTTTTATAGGACAGAGGACAAATAAGTAAGTAAATAAATAAATTCTCATCTGTAATAAATTTGTATGGATGTTTGCTCACTGAAGTGATTAATAGGAATTGTATTTCTGGTGCCAAAAGATGCTGGAGGAGGTTCAGCGATCATACTCCTTTGAGTATACTTACAAATTTATAGCAGTGTTTAGGTTTATAATATTTATAATAATAAAATGGTTCTTTTGCCCTTTGATCATTTAGCAGGTTGTCAATGGAATTAAAATTTTACAGACGATGAAGTTGTTTTTCTACCAATATCAACTCTTCTTTCTCTTATTCTAGAAATCCCTTTTGAAAAAAGAACAATCACCTGTCAAGCCAGAACCAAAGCCACAACCCGGGTCAGTCTTTTATATGATAAAAGAAAAGTATAAATTAATGTGCTTGGTTTTGGTTTTATCAATGCAATTACTGACATAAATATCCAGGTTTAAATGAGTGTAGGTTGTTGAAAGCTCAGGTTTTTAATGTATCCTTTTTAGTGTTTCCATGTAATTTGATGAAAACAAGAAGAAAAAATATATATTCTTTTGAGTATATTAATGATCATTCAGTAGATGTGGCTGAAGTTTACTTTGTAGTAGCTAGGAAAAGCAGTGTAAACAATACTGCATGTTTCAGCTGTTTGTTTATTAGAAACTGTGCACTACAATTCGCTGTGGTAGGGCCTGCCTTTTAATGACTCTAGGCGGGATTCTTAAGATTGCTTTGCTATTTTATGTACCAAATCTGTGGACAAACTTTTGTGAAAAACTGTTGATTTTGTGAGATAGATTGGAGAGTGAGATAGAAAAAAGGGATAGTGAAAAGTTAACAGTGAGGTTTTTGAAAAGGACAGGTTTCACACTGTTTTCCTGTTCATTGGGAATACATTCATTCATTAATTCACCAAATAATATTTTAGTACTGACTAGGTGCAAAGCACTGTGCTAGGCCGTGTAGATAAAAATAGTGAAAAGATAAACTTTGGAGGTTTAAGTTTGACAGAAGCAACTGGTTTGGAAATCTAACCCCCCCCAGTAAATACAGGTTTATTTAAATGTATTATTCAGGATACCTTTTCTTACCTGACCTCCTTCTTCATTCCTCCTCTCAGTTTCTCAAGGTCCGTAATCCCTCATTCACAATTCCAAGATTCAGAAAGCTCCAGAAACTGAAAGTTGATGCCCTAAAGTGGTGCCAAAACTCTTAGTGTCAAATCTGACCTGAAGTGATAAGTGATTATGATTATTCATAGTCTTTACTTTCCCATTTTATATGAACATTTGTTTTGCATACATATTAACATTAATTATATTAGCTAATTACTATTAATGTGTTTGATGATAGGACACTGCTCCTGACCCTGCTTGAATGTTACATAATGCATCATATGTGCTATATTAATTTCCTAAAATTACAAAAAATCTGAATTTCAAAATTCTAAGGTTCGAATATTGTGGAATTGCACTTTGTGGTGAATCTTAGGCCGATATCCAAGATTGGATATTATCTGAGAGCTAATCTCATAATAAATTTAGTAATAGCATGTGCTTATTTTGTACTTGACTTTGTATCAGATACTTTCATTTAATTCCCATAACAACATAATGATATAAGTATTTTTATTATCATCATTTTACTGATGAGAAAACTTAGGTTGAATATCTCACTTAGGGTCATCCCACTGGTTGGTGATAGAGTGGATTCAAACCTAGGTCTTTTCTTTCTTTCTTTCTTTGGTGAAGAAGATTGTCCCTGAGCTAACACCTGTGCCAGTCTTCCTCCATTTTGTGTATGGGACACTGCCACAGCATGGCTTGATGAGCGGTGTGTAGGTCCACGCCCTGCATCTGAACCCATGAACCCCAGGCTGCCAAAGTGGAGTGTGCGAACTTAACTGCTACACCACCAGGCCAGCCTCCAAACCTAGATCTTTTCATTGCAGAGTCACTGCCATATGCTACAAGCTAAATTGTGCCAGAACAATTCCCTGACTAAAATTGCAAGCTCTGTGAGGGCAGGAATTGTTGATTCTGTTTACACTTCTGTTTATAGCTCCTGGCATAATCCCTGGAATGTAATAGATACTCAGAAAATATAGTTGAATAAATGAACAATTTCTAGAGAAAAAGGAGAATAGATTTTTATCTTGTCCTACTGAGAAAATTTTCTTTCAGTCTCTCCTACTTGATTCATTTAATGACAAACATTAAGCACTTGTCTTTCAGGTGCTAAGGACAGAGTGAACAAGATTTATGGAACTTAGAGCCTAGGCAGAGTTTTCAGTTGCTGTTCACCATGGAGGGAGACAGAAATTTGGGCTTAAGTCCTGCTAAGTGACAGGGACTTAGTAAACACCTCAGTCTTTCCATGGAAATCTTAGAAGGGTAACCCAAAGAATGGAGACTATGTCCCAGGACTAAGGGATTCACCTTAGTACTAAGGACAAAATAAACTGATTCCCCTTAACAAAAGCATAAAACCAAGCCTTGGCCAGTTCAAGATGATAAACCAGTAATTTAGCTGCAACTTAGAATTTAAAAAAATCAACATTCCTTCAAGGACAGTAACACAATCCAGAGCCTCTACAATGTATAATGTTTATTATACAGTAAATAAAATGTTAGACATGTTAAGAAACAGCAAATCCAACTTATATCAAAAGAAAAGATATCCCAGATGTTGGAATTAATGGAGGCTTTAAAGCAGCTATTATAAATGTTCAAGAACTTAAAGAAAAAGATGTTCTCAATAAGAGAAGATCTCAGTGCAGAAATATAAACTATAAAAAATAATCAAATGAAAATTCTAAAACTGAGAAATGCAATATCTGATATAAAAATTTTATTGGATGGGTTGAACAATATATTGGAGTAGGCATTAGAAAAGGTCAGTAAACTTGTAGATCAATAGAGACTAATCTGAAGAAAAGAAAGCAATAATCAAGAAAAAAAATGAGCAGAGCTGAGTGACCTGTAAGTTAATATCAAGTGGCCTACGATATGTAAATTGAAGTCTCAGAAGAGAAATCAAATCAGGGAGAAAAAGTAACTGAAGAAATAATGGCTGAATTTTTCCCAAATTTATTAAAAACCATCTTTACGTGTCCAAGAAGATCATCACATTCTAAGCAGGATAAATACAAGAAAAACCACAGGTAGTCACATCATAGTTGACAAGTTAGAATTGAAGGCAAAGGAAAAACCTTGGAAATAACTAGAGGGGAAAAACACATGTTGTATAGAGGGTTACAATTCTAAGAATGATGGATGTCTTGTTATCAGAAATTATGGAGGCCAGAAGGCAATGAAATTATATATTTAGAGTGCTGAAAGAAAAAGAATTATCAACTGATAATTCTATATCCAGTGAAACTATCCCATGACATTGAGGGTGAAAAAGGACAATTTCAGCTAAATTAAAGAAATGAGAATTTATTGCCAGCTTATCTTAATTTGACAACTGTCGAAAGAAGCTCTTCGTACTGAATGGAAATGACACCTTATGGAAATTTGAATCTACAAGAAGAAGTAAAGAACATTGAAAATAGAAAATACATAATGATCAATTTAAAAGAATAAATTTTTTTCTAATTTCTTTAAAACTGACCACTTAAGGCAAAGTCATAACATTTTCATGGTACTTATAAGTTAAGTAGATGCGAATATCTGTGACAATAATAGCAAAAGAAGTGGAGTTATACTCTTGCAAGTTTCCTTCGTTTTATTTGTAGTAGTATTAATTCTAAGTAGTATGTGATACTGTAAGAATGCATATTGTGATTCCCAGAATACTAAGTAATGCAAAAAGGTAAACCTACAAGGTAATAGAAAAACTAAAATGGAATAACAAAAACTATTAGGTTAACCCAAAAGAAGACAGGAAAATGAGATCATATGGAGTAAATAAAGAACAAATAGGAAAACAGTAGACTTAAACCCAACTGTACCAACATTTATATTAAATATACAGAATAAACATTACAATTAAAAGTAAGAGCTTGTCAGGCTGGATAAAAAAACCAAGAACCAACTGTATGCTGTCTATAAGAGATGAATATAAAGAGACATTAATTGGAAGTAAAAGGATAGAAAGAGAAAACAAACAAAAAAGGCTAGCAGAAGAGGGCTAGAGTGGCGATGTTAACGTCAAAGTAGACTTCAAGGACTATTTCCAGAGATAGAGAGGACACTTCATAATAGTAAGAGGACCAATTAATCAGAATCAGATAATAATCCTAAATGTGTATGCTTTAGCAAGAGAGCTTCAAGGCAAATAAAACAAAAGTTGACAGGATTAAAGAATAAAATGGACAATTTCATAATTATTGCTGGAAATTTTTTACATGCTTTTAGTAATTGATAGGAAAATTAGTACAAAGTATAAAGAATAATGTAGCAGATTTGAACAAACCATGAATAACTTTATCTCAACGACATTCAACAACTAAGATGCAGTAGGCAAATCCTTTGAAAAAAGACAACATACCAAAACTGATATAAAAATAAATAGAAAATGTGAGTAATGCATGTCTATTAAATAAATTGAATTTGTTATCAAAAAAAACCTTCCCACGGAAAGACTTGCTTTAAAGGAAAAAAAATCGTAAGTCACATGTAAATTATTTTCCAAAGTATTTGATGCTGTTAAAAGCAACTTATCTTCTTGTGTAAGTCTTTTTCCTGTAAATATTCTTCACCTGGTTGGTTTGATTGGAAAGTCTTTTTCCTTATAGGTGTTAGTATATTAAAATTTAGTCTAGCCCTTTCAACGATAAAAATTGTACAGTCTGAAAGATGAGTGTTTATTATAGTTATTTTCCTGGAGCCAGCCAGCTGATCTGAATTCTAAACATTTTCCTGTACAGTCTTCCATCTGTTGCTGGCATAGAGAACTGTGGCAAAGTTTTGCAGGGATCTCTAGCTAATTTCTGCAGTGATATCTTAAATATTTTAGAGAATGATGGCTAAAGGGAAGTTTAGAGATCATTTGATTCAGTCCTTTTATTTCTAGTTGAGAAAACTGAGATTCAAAAAGATTAAGTGACTTCAAGGTGACTTCGCAGAAGTGAAAAAAAACCAAAACAGAACTATTCTAGAATCAAACCCTCAATTGACAGAATTCGTACTCAATCGTGCTACTTTTGCCACTTGTATCTTAAATGTTACAGCCTTTCTAATGATTGCTTAAGAGAAGTAGACTGAAATTTAATGAATTAGCAAATCTAAGAGTGGCTCTAGTGATAAAAAAGTGTTACTAGAATAGAATCCTGGAGAAAGAGAGATTAAAAAAAAAGTGAAACAATGTGAAAATAAAGCAATGTAGTGAATAATATAAAGCTGTATATATATCACATGCAGATACATTTCATTGAAAACATCTACATGAAACAATACTAAGATTTTCTTGTTTGTTTGGAACCCTGCACCATTTCTATCATAGAAATTCCTTGAAACTTTAGAATCCAGATGTTGAGACTCTTTAAAGTCTGGCCTAAAGGATTTTTCTTGTTAGAGAGGAATTTCCCGTATATTTTCAGCTAGAGGTTTACTTAGAGTCTGCATGAGGCAGAGTATATTACAACTTTCCATCAGTCATCAGTCAACTTCAGTAAGGTACTGGCCAATTTCTAAAGTAATTTTGCATTTCAAGGTAAAAATATGTTACGCATATATTTCCATCGCCAGTCTACAGTAAATACAAGAGAGTTTGTTTTTTTCCCTCTCTTCTTAGTTATAGAAAAGAAGATGATGGAAATCATTTACACATACTCACAAGCTTTGTGGGAACCCTCTACAGTTGGCAAATAGGACTGTTTTATGCACCCACTCAGTCGTATTTTTTAAGGAGGCAGTCACTTGGCTGTTAAAAGGTGGGGATGGGAAGTGAAGCAAACTAAAAATGCTGCTGTTGCTCTTGATTTGGAATTACTGCAAATTTGAGCACCCACTTCTGTTCTTGGTGGGGAATGGAATCTGTTGCCTTATATGGATAAATAGTGGTGGATAAGGCAGAGTCATGATTATTTCTGTCCTAATCTTCAATGATCATAAGCCTAAAAGGCAAGTTTTCACATCTCTATTTTTTTTTGTTGTTGTTCATCTTCCTATTTTCTCAATTGTGAAGATCTCAAAGTTTAGAAGGAGAAGAAAAGATGGTATAGTAGTGCCTAGGTCCATTTGCTTGTACAAATATGTGGACATATGTACCTAAGACTTTTCATTAGCAAAATTATTAAACAAAGAGCTATAATGCTCAAGTCCAACACATTTAGGAGGAATTTACTAGGTTGCAAATTCCACACAGTGGCTACTTGATTTTACTTTTGAGTTCTTAAATACATATCTGTTTATTTTATGAGTGAGAGATAATCTTATTGCCTTGATTTCCTAATTCTATGATAAATATTCATTTCATCCTCTCCCTTGCCTAACATTTATAGAATATAATTATCATAGATGAGCATTTATAAAACAAAATTTTTTGATTTATGGATGGTTTCTACTTCCTAAATATTTCAATTCAAATGATAAATTTTGAAATTGTTAGAACTCCACAAGTTTTGGAAGATTGTTAGAAATCTGTAAGATTAAAATATGATTGAGAAAGCCTAAAACCTTCTTTAAGAGAAAGGAAGGTTATGTTAAGCATGTCAAAGAAAGCCAAGCAATCTCAGTTCAGTTAGAATTGCCAAAGGAACATTTTTTCTGAGTTTTATTGATTTGTTTTTTTTTTAAAGATTTTATTTTTTCCTTTTTCTCCCCAAAGCCCCCCGGTACATAGTTGTGTATTCTTCGTTGTGGGTTCTTCTAGTTGTGGCATGTGGGACGCTGCCTCAGCGTGATCCGATGAGCAGTGCCATGTCCGCGCCCAGGATTCGAACTAACGAAACACTGGGCCGCCTGCAGCTGAGCGCGCGAACTTAACCACTCGGCCACGGGGCCAGCCCCCATGAGTTTTATTGATTTTGAAAGTAAAATACCCAGTGTAAAATTTCTAAGCCAGAAAAAATTAAAGCCAAATAGATGTAGCTCTTAATTTTTAGTTTTAAAAAATGGAATTTGTGCTTGAATTATAGTATATATATTTGATAAAGGTAAAGATTGAATGATACTTTGCAGTGAAGTATGGGGTCTTGTCCTTTCTTAGTATTATCTTTTTAAATCTCTCCATTAACTTCTTTTTGCCTAACCCATTTTTGTCTTATTTTTATGTAGTATCTTTAATATAAAATATCAGAAGCAGTTTGTATTATTAGGTAAAGGGAAATAATACATTAGCACACACAGAGTTCATTCTGAATATCTAAGTGAAAACTGTGAGCCAGGAGCTATATTGACTGTTCATCCATTGTTCTGTTACAATGACATTGTACTTTAATTTTCTGTGAAAGATTTTCTTTATATATAAACAGTCTTCCTTGAGGTCCACTTGAATTTCTTTAGTGCCTCTAACTATATTACAAATATCTCCTTTTTCTTTCAGATAACTAATGCATTCCATGAATAAGACACTTACTTTTTTTGATGTTTTTCTGCAGTGAGCTGTTAATCCCTTGCAGATTAGTATGACTTGAGCGATAAATTTTTCTTTTGTTGAATTTCTAAAGCATATAATTGTTTTTTAAAATGACTGATTTCCAAGGATAGAATAGAACAATTGATGGGTCTTTAATTTGTAGAAGAAAAACATTCTATTGTCAAGTGATAATATTAAATTTATAGTTGTAGTAAGTTCAGAGGTTGGTCATCAGCCTTTCACCTTTTTGGTATTTAATTTGTTTCAATTCTGGATGATAAAAATATTATCATTTCAATATAACATCCATGAAGTAAACTGTACCCTTTTATTTTATTTGATTTTTCCTAGATTGGCACCTGAGCTAACATCTTTTGCCAACCTTTGTTTATTTTTTCTTCTTCTCCTCAAAGTGCCTGAGTACATAGTTGTATATTCTAGTTATAGGTCCTTCTGGTTGTGCTGTGTGGGACACCGCCTCAGCATGGCTTGATGAGCAGTGCTAGGTCCGCAACCAGGATCCGAACCAGTGAACTGTGGGCTGCTGAAGTGGAGCGCGTGAACTTAACCACTGTGCCACAGGGCTGGCCTCAAAACTGCACCATTTTAGAACACTTAAGTTTCTCTTTCTCTTTTCCTTATTTATTATTTAGGATCCCAAGCATCCAGATAGTTCATATAAATATATAGATGAGGAATAACTACTTCCCCCCTCCTATTTAGTGTCATACTGGTAGTGACATATAATATGTTGCTGAAAGGCAAAATTGCACTATCAATTCTAAATTTTCTCTTTTTTGACATAATAGAATATAATACATTTACTGGCATATCTAAGTATGAAATTCACATTTCAGAGTCTGGAGATTTAGGTATATACTTGAATGTTTCCTTTATATCTCTAAAATTACTATATTTGTTCTTCGTCATTTTTTCCTGAAAGGGATCAAGTCCTCTTATTTTATCTCAAAACGTTTTTAGAATTTACCACTTAATAACTTTCCTTTGGTCTCTTTTGAAATGTTTTTACCTATTAATGGAACGTTAGCTTGTTTCTTGTTAGATATCTTCTGTGAACAGGTTTTCTGGGTCAGGGTCTAGCTTAAGCATTTTTGATAATAAATTTTTGGTGGCTGATATTTCCCTAGTGACACATCCACTGTGTGTTCTGCCTTTGGAGAATTACAGACTCTCAGAGTTTAAGGAACCTCAGAGATCTTTTACTGAAACCCTCTATCCAAAGGGTGAATCTCCTCTGTGATAGGGTGCCACATAGCCTCTACTCAAAAACTCCAGGAATTCATGATGAGTCTTTTCTAGTGGCATCTCATTTAATTCTAAGAACTGCTGATTTTCCGACAATTCTCTGTTTGAAGCTCAACACCCATCTCCCTTGAGCTGGTACGCATGGATCCTGATTCTGTTTTCTTGAAGCCACTCTAGCTACCAATTTTCTCTTTTTAGATTACGCTCCTCAGCTTATTTCAACTAATTTTATATATAATGTTTTACAGCATCTTCATTAGAATGGTAATTCAAATTAGCTTAAGTAAAACAGTACTTATACCTGTTTTCTCACATGGAGCAAGTAGAGATTGCAAGGGTGTAGAGTATGGTGGACATGTGTGCTTTGTATCTGTTTAATATCTCACGCTCAAGTGATTTGACAGACTCAGGTAATGTCTTCAGGATGTGCTCTCCTTTCATTCATTTTTTAATCTCTGCTTGCCCCTGCTTGGTTTTAATACCTCTTATTACAGACTTTTTTCTCCATGTGGTAAGGAAAATGACTGGCTTCCAGCTATTTCTAATTGACTTACTTCTTGCTCTTACCAAAAGGAAAGGTCCCTTATTACACACACACACACATACGCACACACACAAATCCAGAAAAATATTCTGGCTGACCTTCCAGGTTGGATCACATGACCAGCCTCAGACAAATTGTGGAGTGGTCCTATGACTGAAGTGCAAACAAGCAAATCCTGAGACCTTCTCAGATATTCTTGTGTCCCCATTCTGTTCTCCTTTGTCCCTCCTTTCTTTTCTTTCTCTGCCCCTTTTTTCTTCCCTTCATCTATTATATATTGTCCAGCATATAAAGAAAGGTAGTTGCTCTCAGGGAACTCAGAGCATAGAGGGGAGATAGATCCAGAGATAATTATAAAGGAGTATGGTAACTGCAATGATAGAGGAAAGGTACCTAACCCTCCTCATGGGTCTGAGATGAATTATTTGTACAATCATATATATTAACCAATTGCAGAGCTTTACAAGTAAAGCTATCTCACTTCAACATTGGATTTAGCTCCTTGTCACATTTACCTCAGATAATTAGGTCACATGTTACCTTTTCAATAATCCCACACCTACCATGACACTCTTTAAAATTGCATCTTCCACCTCTGTTAACAGTCCCCAACTGCCTTACCCTGCCTTTTTTTTTGCCATAACACACATTGCTTTAGAAAATTCTGTAATTAACTTGTTTACTGTGATTACTGTCTCTCCTGTGAGACTATAAGTGCAATGAGGACAGGGAATTTGCTGTGTTTTATTTACAAGTGTATCCTCAGTGGTAGAAAAGCGTCTTATACTGAGTGAATGAATGAATGAGTGAATGAATGAATAAATGTTTGTTCAATGCATGAATTAAGTGTTGGGTCTTTTCTCTGCCTTCTAATGAATTTTCTTCCCTTTCCAGTCATTTATAGCTTCTATCTCAAATTTTCTGCTGCTTCCTGGGTATCTTCATTGGAATATTCCATATTCATCTCTCAAAACTGAAGTAATTGTGTATTCCCCTCCCAAGTCTTCTCTCCTGTATTCCCCATCTCAGCTAATAATGACACTATCCACCTAATCACCCAAGACCACCCAGCCTATATTTCTCTACCTTGTTTACAGAGATTTTATGAGAACCTTGAAAATTGCCTTCCTGAAGTTCAGAAATATCATAAATCATTTATTGGTATGATAATCTGGTAAAACAAAACAATAATAATAAAAAATTAAATTAAAATAGAGGAAATGAATTCAGGAAGGCATGGCATTCTTTTTGTACACATTATGGCTCTTGACACCACTGCTACTTTCTTTAATTCCTCACATACCATCTGATTGCTAACTGATAGAATCTGACATTAAACTTACTGGCCCATACTTTGCAATATTTATATTCTTTGCTTTTTCGAAAATGAAGGCGTTTGCTATTCTCCGGAATTCTCACATCACATTTGTTCTCCAGTTTCTCAAAGATAGCAGATCAACAGAAGAATCTGGAAAATTTTTTGCCTGAGCCCAGAAAATTTAAACAAATTTCATCTTCAACGTTTTTTATGAGATCTTACCTTGGTTTGAATTTCAATTCTCTCCTATCAGTATTTGTTCTACCCTTTTTATTCTGATGGTCATTCTTCTTCAGCAAAGCAGAATCAATACAGCCTGAGATATTGCATTTCCAATAAACCCTAGGTGATGCTTATGCTCCTGGTCCTCAGACCACACTTTGAGTAGCAATTAAAGGATATATTTGACTATGTCCAGTATCCACTCCATGGGCCTGGCTCTGTCAATTCCTAGGATGGCTTAGTTGCTTTCTGACAGGGTTATCTAAACAATAGAGTGACCTATGGTAAATCACCTTCATGGTACCCTAGTGCCATAATCTTGTGATTGGAAGAAATCTTGGAAAAAATCTGGGGAAGTAGCAGAGAACTGCATCTCCTTGGAAATGCTACCATATCTAAACTCAAACACTTACTTCCAAGTCAAGTGTTAATATTTAGCCACACCTTCAGTCTTCCAGGCCTGCCTTCCTCAGGATTGTTTTTCACTGGTATGAGAGGAGAATAAAGGTAGTTAAGTCTAGGTCAGATAATTTCTTCAATTATCATTTCTTTTCTCTGAAATCATCTTATGGTGCTTGGTGTGTCTTGTGTCCTGATTCTTCATTTTCTCTAGATTTCCTGGCTTACAACTTTTTTAAATGTCTGTTTACTCTGCATCTTCAGGAACTATTACTCCCTTGATTATAACTATTGTCAAGAATTTTGTAACTCTTCTTAGTTGCTAATTACAGAGTTTTCATTCTCCTACTTATGCTTTCGGATAGGAGTTCTGTTCAAGAGAGTTGTACATCCAAGCAGAAGCAGGGTTGGGTGATCTACCATTGGTAGCCTAGAGCTCTGAACATGTCCAGAGTCCAGCATCGGTCAGAGTCATCAAAGACCAGCATGTCAGCAGTATCTGGTTTCCCAATATTGCCTGGTTGGATGGAAAAAACACTCTACTGTTAGGGGGGCCGAAGAGGACACAAAGTAACCAGGTATTGATACCTGGGCTCTCCAGTAAAACTGAACTAGAACATATTAGCTTAGGCTACAGGCTGAATTAGGGATTTCTGCTTTCTTCTCTGACATCGAGATGGCTGGGATACTAGAGAAGTCTTGAGTCTACTTCCTCACTCATATGCATGGGTTGGATGTGATCCCACCAATGTCTGCTGAAGGATGCAGCAGCGAGTAAGGAAAAATCTGACTTTGTGAAATCATTAACTGAGAAAAAGAATGGCTGGGCCTCGTTCAAGAGGAAGACCCTGTGTAGGTGTGATTCTTGCTTAGAATCTGAGGGAAAATGTCCGAGGAGCAGCAGGCAGAATAATAGGAGGAAGAATACACATGAAGTTCTCCTCTGTAACCACAGTAATTCTGCCCATAAGTAAAATGAGGATGAATGAACATCTCAAGCAGGGAAAATCAGCTTTTCCATTACGTTTTCATGGAAGAACTCATAAAAAGGGAGAGTAGGGAGGCAGAAGCAAGGGGAGAAGAGGCCACAAAATCCCATCTCTATGTACTGCAGGTTTCTCTGAAGACTGGCCTCATTCCCTATTTTTCTGATAGATTTTGACCTACTGTTGTCTGAGCATCACTCTGTGTGTGCCTGCTAGAAGATCTCCCTGATACCCGGAAATGATAGTCCGTAAAACCTATATGTGGTTGGGAATAAAATATTGAATATAATGTCAGATATTTCTTTTTAGAATTGTCTTAATTGTTGTGAGAATTTATTTCATTATCTAAATCCCTATTCTAGGGACAAGAAATCTGTGAAGAGGCACCAGTCTTCATTGTCTGCCCTTTTTGAGCAGAGATGAGAGAGACAGATGGCAGTGGGTAGAGCCGGCTCTTATCTGTGATTGACTAAAGTTTGGGTTGGGAGCAAAGGGCTACCTCAAGAGGAATAAATTACTGTATTAGGAGGAAATTACTGTATATTCAACTCATTATATTCCCCCTTCCATTGATAAGCTCATGAAAAATTGGCAACTCTGGTCACTGTGCCACAGAAAAATCAGCTCCCATTACTCTTTTGGCATAAACACCCTAGTCATTTCAGGCACCTTCAAGGGTAATTTTTTTCAGTGTACTACAGATAAAACATGTAGATACAATAAAAAGGAGTTTTAAATGTTTGTATTAAAGAGAATTCCCTGACAGTGCATCATAGATTACCTTGACCATAAAGTCAAACTCAATCAAATTTGAACAAAAACAGCATTGTCTTTTTGCTTTTGCTTTTCTATTATGTGAAATGATCATTTTAGTTTAAGTCATAATAGATTGTGCTCCTCCAAAATGTTTATATGTGAGGGAAAGAATAATTGTGTTTTTTGAACTGAATTTGGAATTTAAAAATCTCGACGTCATTTTGAGGAAGAACTAGTGGAAAATTGAAGCCTAGCAGCAGTAGCAGCAGCAGCAATAGCAATAACAAAACCCGTCTTTCCGTAGACTTGACATAGCGGGCTGGGAGAATTTCTTCAGAGGAAAATCAGGTGTGTGGGCAGGGAGACGAAATCCTCCCAGCCCGTTATATCATTTGCATTTCTGGGTAGGTACTAGTTAGAGCACGTTAGGTAGTAAACTATTTAAGGCAAGTTCTCTTAGAGGCTTTAAATAGAATATCAGCTTCCACCCTTTAATAGGATCTAGTTAAAGAGGTTGCTGTGGAACTGGGAGCAGCCAAAAATAGCATGGCCCTTGGTTTTTTGGGGTAAGGGCAGGGTGGCATTGTGAGGAATGATCCGGATACAAAAGGGCTGTAGAAAGGACAGAATAAAACACGTCTCATTCAGATATTTAAACTATTTAAAAATTTTACCTGAATTTTAGTGTATTATCTTCCACTTCAGGAGGATTGCATCTTATTTTAAAAAGTCTCAGGAATCCCGCTCTGATTTTTGAAGTGAAAAGATTTTGCTAGGATGAAGTCCTAAACCCTTGAGAAGATTTGCAAATAAGTACTAAAATAATATTGAAACAAAAGTACGAATTTCCTTAAAATGTATTACTTCCCTCTTAAAATCTAGGTTCCCCCCATGCTGAATTTAATACATTGTTTTCAAACTGAGCAGACCTCCTATAAGGGATTAAATTTGGCCACAAACTTGTTTCATTTGTTACCCAAGTTGCTTTCAAATCCAGCATTCAAAGCACGAGAGCATCACGTGTTTCTACTTCAAGGCTGCACGCACAGGAAACGAAAGCCCTCAACACAGCTTGGTAGCAAAGCATCCAAATCAGAGTAAATTGTGTAAATTATAACTAAATTGCAAAGCATTTGGACAAAACAGGCATGCTTGTCTAATCAGGAAAGTGGTGATATTTACTTTTCGATAATGCAGGTTGGAAGAGGAATGGTGCGAGGAAGGCATCACAAATCTCTTTTAATACATCTCTGAACTTGGCAACCTGAACTGGTTTTGTCGCATATTTGCAGCTTAAAAAGTATTTGGCTTTTACAACAGCCAAAATAAGTATCCTTTAATCACTTTCAACCTATGAACAGATGGGCAAACAGTGCTTTTATAAATGGAGCATACAAAATACTTCAATATCAGCCAAAACTAATTAGTAGCAATATCTGAACCAAACTCTAAAACTGATTTAGTGTTTAATATATATTATTATATAAGCAGTAACAGTTGAAAGGAAATTCCCTGTTCAGATGTTTACCAAGCTCAATGTCTCATGTTCAGACATGATTAACTTACTAATTAACTTATTGTATCTTTTCTCACAAGTGATCTTGCTTAATGATTTCTTCTCTCCCTGAAAACTATTTGATTTGATGCCTTGATCGTAGATTTGTCAGACTTCAAGTGAAAAAGTCAGTTTTAGCTATTCAGCCCTGGTCTGCCTCTCAACTTAGAGTGACTTTAGTAGGAAGTGGCTTAAGGAGAAAGGGGGTGTTCTCTTCTATGGTGAAAACTGGTTTTATATCTATCCTCTAATGACTGATTTTTATGTTTATAAAAATGTTCTAAAAGAGTTTTATAGAGATTCCATAGTGGCTAAGAATCTGTAAAAATGATAATTCTCTCCATATCAGAAACGTGTTATGATATTGTGAAGGGAGATAAATTTAAAAATTACATTTGGAGGGGTAAGCAAAGGATAGTTCCCACTGATTCTCTAATTCAGAGGAGGTCACTTGGCCTCCATATATTTGATAGGCACAATACATTTCTCAAGTCTCATCTACTTACAACTCATTCTTGTACCCTGCATGAAGTCGAACATTTCTGTAAGTCAGCATACATGGTATGGCTGTATCTTTTCAGTACCACTGAAACAAACAAAGGAACAAAAACCTAAGGCCAGACACCCAAGTCATTCTAACCATTGAGGGTGGGGGATTGCCCACGCCAGCCTTTCTGAAGTCATGACATAATTTTGTCCTCTTCTGATTTTATCACACACATGATCAAAAGGGCCTTGAATTCTGAGAGTACTAGTCATACCGTCATAATCTTGGGAAGTCACCTAATTTCCCTCAGCATCAGTTTATAAAATGAGAATAGTATCATTCCTCCAATAAAATTATTTTGAGGATTGAAGGAGAAAATGGTTGGAAGTAAATGCCTAATAAAAGATTGCTATTACTGCTGCTGTTATTAATGGATTTAGTTATTATATATAACGCAATTTACTTTGATATTTGTTTCTGAGTTTCTCCCATCATAAATGAAACTATGATGGGTATCTTTATGCATATAGCTTGTTTTTAGATTTTAATTCTTTTGGAGATTAGTGCTAGAGAGAATTGCTTGTATTTGTTTATCATGGGTGCCTTTCTTCTCCTGTCTGTGGGATTGTGTACACTTACTTATGATGGAGGGAAGATGAGCCGTCAGTTTGCTTTCTCGGCCCTCCCTTGTGGTCAAGTTGCACCCATAAGGCACAGTTTTGACTAAATAAGTTTGTTGAGCAACTTTTGATTCAATAACATTAACTTGGTGTTTTATTGGGCAGTTTCATTAACATAAATAGAATAAGAGATGTTGATTAAAACATAAAGATGTCCATATTATATGATTAACAAAACTAGAATCATGATACTAAGGCATCAGTACCTTCTGGCTAGAAGATTAATAAATCCCCTAATGTCATATGCTCCTACAATGATTTTATGTGGTAGAGATATTTGTATTGCTCTTATAAGTTCTTCTATTGAGATTAGGAGTTAGAATCATTTTATTTTCCTTTTCCAGGTTTGATCTACATTATATATAATGGTCTAAACATCCTCTTTCTCTTTTTAATATCCTCAATTTTTCCAATATTTCTTGTTTATCAGGAAGTGACATTCTATCAGGTGGTAATTACTTAAGCAATAGGGGAGATACCAGGCTGTTTCTCTTGGATTCAATGGTCTTCATTTTTACATAATAAGTGAATCCATTTTCCTTAATAGGATCCATCTCATCTAGTTAAATGACTGCTTTTAAAGGTGATATCTTTATCATTGAAAATGGATACAAACTAGATTTTTAATTACAAGATGGTAGAAAAAAGTATCAATTCTTATTAAAATGTTATAAATTAATGCATAATGAACTCAATAAAGACATTTTGTGTATATTTAACTATTGTGCTACTTTTTTTGGAGATAAATTAATTTGTTCTCAATCTCTATAGAATTATTTCTGATGATGTATTAACTTAAGATCTATGTTAAAATTTTAATTAGGATTTTTCCCCTCAAGTTCTGAGGGGTTAGTTGGAACCATGTACATACCATCTAAAGGATATTTCATTATGGTTTGTACAAGTAAAGCCAAACAAATTGAAATTTATAAGTAGATCTTCACAAAGAAAGAAAGGGAGTTTTCTTAAATTTCAATTAAAAAATAAATGTTAATCATAATATAATCTGTTTATTCAACCCTGGATAATTAAGTCTTGTTCTGCTGATCTTGGGTTAAGCAGACATGAAATTGTCTGTTTCTGGGTAAAAAGAGTTGCAGCAGGTCCATGGTTACGATATGAGTTTAAATTGAGACGCCTGTAGTCAGAAGTCTTTTCCTTTTCCTATAAACTATTAAGAAAATGCGTCTTCATAAGGCTACCATTCTTTTTATGTTTATTTCAGAAGACATAATGTATGACCTCTAATTTGTATCGGGGGTTTTAGGTAAGTGTGAGAGAAAGGCAGAAGCCACCTGTTGAAGATATGACTGAATAGCATAATTAGTATATATTTAGTATAACAATCAACAATATTAGAGTAGAGAGGAATGGAGTCCTCTATTCCTCTCTATAAGGATTTAGTCATTGATCACCTTGAAATAGGAACATATTATTCACAGTGAGGACATTGACAAACCTCAAGTTTTAAAAAAATTTATCCCATAAAGTCTTTTTCATAATTGTCACTACTTGGCAGAGATAATTTACCTCTGAAATAAAATCTTTTAAAAAACCAATTTAACAGTTAATTGTGTCAGCCTTGGGTATAAACATAAGTACGTGTGTCAGTTATCTACTGCTACAATAACATCCCCAAATTTAGTGGCTTAAAACAGCAACTGTTATTTCTCATGAGGCAGTTCTGATGATTTGGTCCAGATTCAGCTGACATCACCTGATGGGTCCAACTTGCTCAAGTTGCATACAGCATGTTTCTTCTCCATGTGATCTCATTCTTTAGAGGCTTGTTGGCTTATTCTCATGTAGATGTGGGGTTCCAAGAGAATGGAACTGTGTGAGGCCTCTTGGGGCAGAAGTTAAGAACTGGCACAGCATCACTTCCATTGGATTCTACTGGCCAAAGCAATTCACAAGGCCAGCCCAGAGTCATAGGTGGGTAATTAGGCTCTACTTCTTCATGGGTGGTGGAGCTATAAAATCACATTGCAAAGATAAGGATATACTGAGGCATTAATTGGCCATCAATGCAACCAATTTACCACAAAGTGCTTCTAATACATTTATGTTAATGTTTTAGTTGTTACATATTTAATTTAAAGAGGCAGAACTTTTCTTTGATTAGTCACCTCTTTTCATATTTTGGACTTTGATAAATAGGACAGCCCTCAATATAGTGCTGAGTTAAATAAAACTATGGACCATTGCAGTGAGTTCAAGGAACCTGGGGCTCATCAAGGAAAAGACATGGCCACAAGGTGGCAATAGCATATAACAAGCTTTATTTGGACATCACATGGACAGCTTTGCATGCGAGGGGATGTCCCTCACAGCAGAAGACCTTCCAGAGATAATGACATAGAGCCACCAATCAGAAGGAGAGGAGAATAAGGGAACTCTAGAGGAGAGAGGAGTCAGAGTCAGAGAGAGGGCTTACATGTCTAGCTGATGTCTCTCAGCAGCAAGATGAGGACTCTCTGGGTCAGAGAGCTCTGGAAGGCAGCAGTGGCTTGGAGTCTTTCATGGTCCCAGAGTGTGTCTTATCTGTGGCAAGCAGATGTTGGTGGCAGTTTCATAGCATACGCAAAGCAGGCAAGCTCTAAATGGCTAAAAATGTGCTTATTTGGGACATATTTAAAGCAGTTGGGTGTCTAAAAATTTTAAGTTTGGAGTAAGCAGGCTTTTGAGCTAATGGTCCTGACCCAATGTAAGAAGTAAGCAACATAGGGGCCAATATACAATAGCCATCTGTAACTCATCTATATAACAATTATGCCAAACATACCTTACCATTTCTGACATCCCTCTTATATAGTGAAGAAGAGAGTCTTTAGTATGATCCTGTAGTCATCTGGGACACCCAAAAGTAGGTTAAAAAGACATCATAACAGTTTGTTTTTAAATTTGGGCCTTGAATTTGGGAAAAACAATATTAGAAAGAATTGTCAGAGGAGGGAAAATATGAGCAAAAGTCATTGGTGCTTTTAGAGTAAAAAGAAAGTAACACAGCCACAAGTAGCATATTAGAAATACGAGACTTTGCAAGAAGTATATCACAAAGAAGAAAAACAGATTCATAATCATGACAAAAGGAATGTTTTTTGATATAAGGAACTTTTGTTTTCTAGGCAAACTATATTGAAGGCACTGAATGATATTTCCTGTGTCAAATTAAGAGCAGACTGTATTAAAAAATCAGTTTGTCAATGTAACAGAAAGTAAATCAAATTCTAAGCTTACTCTTTTGTATCCCACCTATGTAACATTTTATAGTCAAGGATTCACAAGCGTTTTTCTGTTTTATGATTAAGCTCATCAAAATTGACCTAACTTTGTCAAAATTTGGTAAATTTCACAGCTTCTTTTCAAACCCATTATTTGTAAATACAATTCACTTTCCATCAAGCCTTCTATAAATTATTTTTCAACCTCAAATTTCCCTTTACTTTATTTTTAACATTCCAGTTATTTATAGATGTACTATTGATCAAAATCCATATGTCTAGGGCTTAAGATAAAATTCCTTCCTTTTTCAGTTGATAAAAAAACAGACAAAACACATCTGTCATTTTGTGAACATGTTGCATTTCTTCATTATTATTTTACTTAATATAGTTCCAATCACTCATATTAACTACAGCTTTTTGAAATAACTAATTGAAATTTAGAAATTGAAATAACTAATTTCACTTCTGTCTCTCTCTCTCTCTCATACACACACACACACACACACACACACACATACACACACACTTTTCAGTAGGTGACTAAGAACTCTGTGACGTTCAAGGCAACGTAGGAGACCAGCGGAGCTCTAGTGACCACTGCTGGTGCTTTAGCAATACACATGACACATCACCTTACAATCAATCACACATATCCCTTTAAGATTTATTTACACCTTGTTGTTAAAACATGGAACTTTGGGTATAAACCTGGCTCATTTGGGTATTTTTATAACACTTCTTTTATTTCTTCTGAGAGAAAGGAGAAAACGTCATGAAATCAGAATTCTTTAGATTTCACAGTAGATCTTGAAACTCTGAACAAGCCAGAAGTAATCATTTCCATTTTATCTGCATTCCCAGTTTATCTCATATGTTGAGGCCCATTCATAAAAATTGTTATATTAACCAAGCAAAAATCCTCTTAGAAGGCAGAGCTCTCTCTTTTTAAGCTGTTCGAAATCAATCTTAATTTAAACAAACAAACAGAAAAATTCACTTAGTTTTCTTTACTTTTTCTGGTAGCTTTTTCTATTTAAATAAGATATTTCTACAGAGCACAAAATGATATATTTTTGACTCATTAATCTACCAAAGTTTTCTCAAGAGAGAAAATGAGAGAAAGAACCAGGTACAGATACAAAAGAGCTATAGTTACAAGAACATTGTACAAGGCTAACTTCCTTTCTTTTACAAGAGGAGAAAGGACTTTTTTCATTTATACACACAAGCACAAAGAGAACTAACAGCCTCAGTTCTGTATCTTTAACTATAGGTCAAAAGTAAATATGGAGCACAGTTTTCTGTGCCTGAGAAAATTTCACCGGTCAATTGTGGCTGCTTAGGAATAGGAAGGTCAGGTAGTCAAAAAAAGATCTCCAAGGAATAGTTGTTAGGAAAGTTTCTTCATCTGGAGCTGATCTCCATTCCTGTGGGCACTAAATTATCTCTTGAATGATGTCAGCTATACTGGTTTTCAAATAACCTACAGTACAGGGCATATCAGAAAATACCATAAGCTTCAAGACAAACTAACAGAAAAGACAAATGAAAAAGGCAGAGCTAGAATTCTCTGTCATCTACCATCTACCACCCAACAGAGACTAGATGGCTGGGTCAAATAATCAAAATCAGACTCTCAACATTTCAGTCACCACGGGAAGAAAAATAATGGCCATATACAAAACAGAACAGGACTCATCAAGAACCAGCTTAATGCAGACATCACAACAGACTCAGAGAAAAAAAAATGCAGAAACAGAGTCAGGGATATTCACTCTGAGAATCAAGAAAGTTGGGCCTAGGATTCAGAGGTTTATATACAGCACACTTTTTGTTCAAGACTCAGCTCTGGTGTATGAATTGACCTGAGCATCTTTTTGGAACTTCAGCTGTGAAAGATGCAGAAACAAAAATTGATTAAGAAGAAAACAGGACTTTTGTATGCTGAGAACCTCAAGGAAACTAGACTTTGACCTTTGGAAGACTTTGAAAATACTGATTACTGTATAAAAAGCACAACAGATATATAAAAGAGAAAAGCAGATTACTAGAGTTACAGAATGTCTGTTCATGGTAGAAAGTCTGCAGTTTTCTCACGTGTTTATCATCACTGCAAGGGCCATGTCAGTATTGCAGGGCTTGTCATGGTCTCCATTATGGTTGGTAGCTTCTGTGATCCCACAGTCCATGACCTTACCAATACTCTCCCATGCCTCTCAGTTGAGAGCATTTGAAACATAGAATTACTTTTAAGATGATGTTTGGTAAGCAGAATATCAATGCCAAATAATTTGAAGTAGTTTTTAGTTTAAAACAATTTCTGGGACAGGAAAATTATTTTGACTAACTTGCTCTATCTGTCACATGAACATATTGTGTTCCTTAGGTACTATATCGTTCATTTGAATAGTTGTGGATAAACTTTGACAAGTTCACTTTCTTTTGGATTTCCTTTCTTTAGAAGGTTAATTTTATACATGTTATATTGATTCTGGCATATTTAACCCTTTTTGGTGAACTGTATTGACATGTTCAGGTGATGTATATGAATTCTATGTACAAATTACATTTCCTGTTTCTATATATTCATCATTGAAATGAATTTAAGACTTTTCAGGAATGTTTATTCTTCTTAATAACTATAATAAGAAAGTTCTATATTTTATTTTTAGGCCAGAGTCTATTCTAAATAAAAGTGATAAACTTGACAATAAAGTTAAAAGAATTGGACCACACATAGAAATCTTCCAGGTGTTCCGGGAAAGAAATAAATTCATAATTAACAAAAAATTTGTTAAAATGGTCACCATCATGCAGGCATATGTCAGAGGGTGGCTCGAACGCAAAAGATTACGAAGAATAATGATCAAGGTAAAGTATATGTTAAATATTATAATGTGTTTAAAATTTCTCATGTATATTCAATTAAGTAAAATTTTGAATAGTCACCTGGTCAATTTGTCTATGATTTTTCTAAATAAAGTTCTGTCTAACTTCTTTGAATTAAGACAATGTGATGAATAGTCTACTCTGCTGACAGTTTCAGATTGTGTCCAGCTGGAGACTGTGAACAAAAGGCCTGACTTATCCTTCACCCAAAAGTAGACTGCTTTTACTCTAGGCCAGGACCACCTGTCTTTGCACTAATTTTGTTTCTCCTTTGCTATCTGTTTATCCTCTGAAGAGCTTTCCTTGTAATTATTTTCTAGCTTCATAGCATTGCGATCAGAAAAGATGCTTGTTATTATTTCAATCTTCTTAAATTTACTGAGGCATGCCTTGTTTCCCAACATATGTTCTATCATTGAGAATGTTCCATGAGCACTTGAGAAGAATGTGTATTCTGCTGTTTTTGGATAGAGTGTTCTATATATGTCTATTAAGTCCAACTGGTGTAGCTTTTCATTTAATTCCACTGTTTCCTTGTTGATTTTCTGTCTGGATGATCTATCCATTGATGTGAGTGGAGTGTTTAGGTCCCCTACTATTATTGTGTTATTATTAATATCTCCTTTTAGATTTGTTAATAGTTGCTTTATCTACTTTGGTGCTTCTGTGTTGGGTACATAGATATTTATAAGTGTTATGTTTTCTTGGTGAAGTGTCCCTTTGATCATCACATACTGCCCTTCTTTGTCTCTGTTTACCTGTCTTATCTTGAAGTCCACTTTGTCTGATATAAGTACGGTGACACCTGCTTTCGTTTGCTGTTAGCCAGAGTACTGTCTTCCATCCCTTCACCCTGAGCTTGTGTTTGTCATTGGAGCTGAGATGTGTTTCCTGGAGGCAGCATATTGTTGGATCTTGATCTTTAATCCATCTCGCCACTCTGTGTCTTTTTATTGGATAATTCAATCCATTTACATTTTGGGTGATTATCAATATATGAGGGCTTATTGCTGCCGTTTTATCACTTGTTTTCTGTTTCTCCTGCATTTCCTTTGTTTCTCATCCATGTGTTTTGGTCTACCAGTTGAGTTATGTAGTTTTTTTATGTTGGGTTTCTTTGTTTTTTCCTTATTTATTATTTGTTTCTCTGTTCTACTTATTTGTTTAGTGGTTACACTGAGGTTTGCATGCAAAATCTCGTAGATAAGAGAGCCCATTTTCTGATGGACTTTTATTTCCTTAGACTAAACAGATTCAGTCCCCTCCTCTTCCCCTTCTATGTTGTTTTGTCACATCTTATTCCATCTTGTGTTGTGAGTTTGTGATTAAAATGACAAGATTATCTTTGTTTTTGATGTTTTCCTTCTCTCTATCTTTAATGTTATACTTGAGTATTTGCTAACCTGTTCTGATGTATAGCTACAATTTTCTGATTTTGTCTACCTATTTATCTCTTTAATCTGTGCTTTATAACCCCTTTCTCCCTTTTTTTTTCAAGTATGAGGGCCTTCTTGAGGATTTCTTGTAGAGGGGAGTCTTGTGGCTATGAACTACCTTAGCTTTGTTTATCTGCGAAAGTTTTTATTTCTCCTTCATATCTGAAGGATATTTTCACTGGATAGAGTGTTCTTGGCTGAAAGTTTTTGTCCTTGAAAGATTTCAATATGTCATTCCAGTCTCTCCTAGCTGTAAGGTTTCTGCAGAGAAATCCACTGAAGACCTGATAGGGGTCCTTTTGTAGGTTATTTTCTTCTGCCTTGCTGCCCTTACTATTTTTTCTTTGTCATTCACTTTTGCCAATTTCACTACTATATGCCTTGCTGTAGGTCTTTTTACATTGACATATTTAGGAGATCTGATAGTATCTTTCACATGGATTTCCATCTCCTTCCCCAGGTTTGGGAAGTTCTTTGCTATTATTTCTTTGAACAAACTTTCTGCTCCATTCTCCTTCTCTTCTTCCTCTGGAATACCTGTAATTCTTATGTTGCATTTCCTAATTGAGCAGGATATTTCTCTCAGGCTTTCTTTGTTTCTTTTTAGTCTTAGTTCTCTCTCCTCCTCTATCTGGAGCATTTCAATATGTCTGTCCTTGATTATGCTGATTCGCTCATCTATGATGTCCACTTGAGTGTTCAGGGAATCCATATTTTGTGTTATCTCATCTGTTGTGCCTTTCATCTCCAATATTTCTGATTGGCTCTTCTTTATAGTTTCAATCTCTTTTGTGAAGTAGCTCCTGAACTTATTGAATTGTTTCTCTACATTCTCTTTTAACTTGTTGAGTGTTTTGATAACTATTTTGAATTCTTTGCACTTAGATTACATATTTCTGTGTCTTCAGGACTGATTTTTGGGTACTTGTAATTTTCTCTCTGGTCTGGAGATTTAATGTAATTTTTGATATTGCTAGAGGGCATGGCTTTGTTCCTTTGTATTGTGGTATTATTTGGTCACAGTTACCACTTATTGTCACTGGGTGGGGGTCAAGAGCTGTATATTCTGAGCCATGTGTGTTTCATCAGGGTCCCAGGCATTGGAGCTGGTGCTGGGCAGGTGGGGGGAGGTGTGCTTTCTTCTTCATGCTCTTGGGGTTTTCTCTCTCTGCCCTCACTATCTGCTCTCCTGGGGTGTTGGCTTGATGAAGTCACTCCCTTGATAGCTTTCACCTTGGTAGGGGCTTTCCCCTAGGTGATGAGGGACCTCTGAGATCTTTGATGTTCCTGCAAATGGATTCACCCTGCCCCCTTCCTTCCCACTTGGAGACCACATGCAGTTCCAGATTGCAGTCTTTTGGGGAAGGAGTGAAGTTTTCTCTTACCCCATTCCACCTTCTCTGAGGGGGGCTTCTGCCTCTCCACCCTCCAACCTATGGCTGTGTGGGTGTCTCAGATGTCTTTTGTGTTGTATGGTTGTCCTCTGTTGGAGTATGAATGTCTTTTTCATTGTATTGTGGAGGGGAGCGCTTGCCGGGAGAGCTCACGCTGCCATGATGCTGGTGTCATTCCTGAAGAAAAAGCTTTCCTCCACTTCTCACATTCCTGGGTACTCTTGGAGAGTGTAAACATTTAACTTAAAAAGAACTAGAAACACACACATCCACCTGAACAACTTTTATAAATAGAAAATCTGCCTTTCAGAATAAATCCTAAGGACCTATTTTGGCTGGGTAATTGCAAAGGAATCTGAGTGGATAGATCCTGGAAAACCTTTGAGAGAATACAAAAATGTCCTCACTTTGAGGGTTAAAGTTTTACTCCTATAAGGAATTTGGGGAACCAAATAAAAATAGAAGAATAGATCAGGGGTGCCCACTCAAATTCCTGGCTCTTCTGGGAGGAACCTTCTCAAATGCCTTGCAGTGGGCACCCCAAATGCATTTCTCTGAGAACACAGTGATGTTGTTAGAAGGTGATCCATATGCCTATCTCTCTGTGTATATTTATACATGAATTAATATGTATGTATAATGTACATATGTAGTTCTGATGATCAAACATGTTAATGTGTGTAAAACTCTGACAAAAAGTACACATTCTTTATACTTAATCTTTCAGTAAACTTTCTATGAGGTAGCCGCTATATCCATTTTATAGGTGAAGAAATTGAAGCTCAGAGAAATTAAGTCATTTTCTCAAAATCACACTGCTGGTGAGTGACAGAGCTAGAATTCAAACCCATGTTTGTTTGACTCCAAAGCTCATGCTTGTTCTACATGTCATTTGCTTGAACTACATTGTGGCTGATTGCTCTCTAATCTAATCTAAATCTGTATCCCAGACCTATTTCTCTAGCTCCAGATTCAGGCATTAAATTGCCTACTTGAAATGTCCAAACTCCACATAGCCTTAAATGAACTCATTTTCTTACTCCACAAAGCTCTTCCTTTCCTGTGCTGGCTATCTTGATGACCTATTCCTCACCCAGTGTCCAAGCTATACACCTGGAGTTTTCTTAGACCCCTTCAACTTCCTTACCCCCATATTCAATTGGTTACCACTTCTGTAATGTTTCTTGTGCTGCTCTTCCTCTCTGTATTTCTTTCTGCAGCTTCTATTTATGAACCCTCTCATGGAAAACTACAATAGTCTCATAACTGGTCTCTTTTCTTCCTACTCCCATCTAATTTGTCATATGCACTTGAGGAAATTCCACTCTGATTATCTTATTTCATTTCTTACAGTCTTTTGATGTTGCCTATAGGATAAAGTATGAATTTGCTAACATACTACACATGACTTCTGTTGTCTGACTCTTGCCCACTGTCCAGCTTCAACACATGACCCTTCCCCACTAATACTCTATGCTCTACCAAAGCCCAAATCTTTTAATTCCCTGGTTGTTTCCTATTATCTTACATTTTTATGCTGTTCTCTCAGGCTAGACTACTCTTCCTAATCTAATAAACTCCAACTCATCCTTCAAGATCTTCCTTAAATATATGCACTTATACAGCCTCCCTGGTCCATCAAGCAGAGCTGATTCCTCCATTCTTTTGGTCATTTTTGTGCTCAGTTTTCTACATTGTGATCTTTTGTTTACATGTCTGTCATGGGCACTACAATTTATCTGGCTTATTTGGGAGTATATACCCTTTATTTTTATATTTATAGCAGTCTCTATCATTTTAACTATATGCACTTATTATTTGCTATTTTTCTTGTTTATTTACTTGTCTGTGTATGTTTATATTGTTTTTGTCTTGTTTGCTGCTGTGTTCAAATGCCTAGAATAGTGTTTGGCATATGGTAGGTATTCAATAAATATCTACTGAATTGATAAATTAATTCAACAAAATATAGTTGAAGACGTTTATCAGGGCACTCTAATGATTCATATGTATATGATATATGTAAGTATAGAAAATATGTCACATATATCATATATATGATAAGATATTTGTCTTATAATTTAATTTAATTATAGAATTTCCTGCTATTGGAGAGAATTATAGAGTCGTTCATAATCTCTGGGACAAAAATGGGTATAGAAAACTTAGAGAGCAAGAATGGGTCCATAATGTTGGTGAAAAGGAGAGACTAACAAGAAAATGTTGACTTTCTATGTGGAGGTAGAATTTGAGATGTAAAGAATGGGAAGCACTTTTACAGGGTCAGAGCCAATATAAACTAGATTGTTGACTTTGCTTTGCTTATAAAATTTGTTATGACCATTGATTTTCTTTTTTATTTCCTCATTGGCATGGTGCTTTGTATCTTGGATGGCTACTCTATTGATATGGTTAATGTTGTTTTGCTACTGTCGAAATGTGAGAGCAGCAGTCATGTAATGGATACATAGTCAGGTTCCAGGACTGTGCCCATGTGCAGGGTTGCTGTTGGGGGAATTCTTTTTTTTTTTTTAAGATTTTATTTCTTTACTTTTTCTCCCCAAAGCCCCCCAGTACATAGTTGTATATTCTTAGCTGTGGGTCCTTCTAGTTGTGGCACGTGGGATGCAGCCTCAGCGTGGTTTGATGAGCAGTGCCGTGTCCGCGCCCAGGATTCAAATCAACGAAACACTGGGCCGCCTGCAGCGGAGCACGTGAACTTAACCACTCGGCCACGGGGCCGGCCCCTGGGGGAATTCTTGATAGACCTTTCTGCTCTAGGGGCTGTACAGCAAATCACTGGGTAATTGTCAGCACTGTGGCAATCCCTCGTCTGGGAAACTTCTATAGTCATATTGTTTGGCTGCCACTTCAGAGCTTGCGGCTGTGGACAAAGTCTGCTAAACCATAACTTTAAGATACCTCAAGAGACTGTACAATTTCCACCATTTCCTGTGAAATGCTCCAGTTTGGGTTTATTTAGAAATAATGAAGAAGCATTGAATTGTCATACCAGTCATAAGGAGACCACAGAGATTGCTACATTTAGCTATCAGCATTATTGATTTCCACCATTCAAAATGTCCTTTACCTTTTAAAAATCTCTGTGTTGTTTGTTTGCATGTGTTTTGGTATAAGTAATAAAGATCTAAAAAAATCGTAAAGACACAAAAAACAGTATTTTCCTCAGTGTAATGCCTCTAAAAGTTTACTTAATTTCAACATTTTTCTCTAAATATTTATCATTTAAATTTTAGTCTTAAGTTGATATCTAGTTGCTATTTGCCAAAAATACTGAAATTCCAGGACACTTGAATGTCTGGTGGTGGCAGTAAGAAAAAGTGTTCAGAATTGGCTTTGAATAAATATTTGTTGAATAAATAAAATTGGAATAATCCTGGAAAATCAGGATTTTAGGGTTATCATAGCACTATCCCATGCATAAGTTAGTGGTCTTTAATCTTTGGGAGGTTACGGATTCCTTTGAAAATTTGGTAAGTTAGGGATTTCCTCATTATCTCAAAAAACAAAACAGAGACAATAAGAAAACCCTGAAGCCTGTTCATAGCCCCCATGGCACAGATGACCTTATACAGAAAATTTTATTACATAAATGTGTTAGCTACAAGGAACCAGGAGAACTATGGTGATTTATTTAAGAATAGTTTTTTAAAATGTTTATAATAGTTGCTGTGTACTAGGTCCACTTTCTTGCCTGGTGTGTGATCTCATAGAGCATATAGTCCAGAGAGAAATGCAGATAACTAAGAGTCTTAAGTACTATTAGAGAACATAGAAAGACCATTTAACCCAAACGGCTGTATCTGGTGTGGGGTTGAATAATGCCAATAAATTGAGATCTTGAGGATGAGGGCTAGTTGTGTTTTGTTGTAGGTACAGGGAAAGACAATATCAATGGCTTTAGATGAGATAGAATATTTAAGGGTCAGGGGGATGGTTGAGAGGACAGTGGCAGTAGAGGAAGCTGAAGCCAGGAGTCAGATTAAGAATGTTATTAAAAACTATGCTAAGGAGTTTATACTTTGCACGTCATGCATGGAACAGATGACTTTAAAGCAAATCACTGACGTGAATAATTTGTATTTTAGAATAATTATTGACTCTGGGCAATGAATTTGAGGAAAAGGAAGACAAAATTAGAGGGAGAACAATTAATATGCTTTTTCAATAATCCAGTGCATGATCATGGTGGCTTGAGTTCGGGCTGGAGAGATAGACCATAAATAGGACATTAGATTTGACTGGATTTGGATCTAAGGGAGAGGGAGGAGTCAAGAATGATTCCTTGATTTTTGTCTTGGGCAACCTGATGGATGGTTGTGAAATACAGAGCTTAAAAGGAAGAGCGGGTGGTGGGGAAGAAAAGGAGATAGAGTCCAATTTTCGACACTGTGAGTTTGAAGTGCCTGTGGGAAATCTTTGAGATATCTGGGAGGCAGCTGGGTATATGGGTCCAAAGTTCAGAAGGAAAATTGGACCATAAGGAAACAATTAGGATTCATCAGTTGTTCTTAAATTCCTTTCTACCTTTACACACCTGAGGAAGAATATAAAACCCTCACACCCATAAAAGTAACTCAACTTAGCAATGATTCTCATTGTATCTCTGAGAAAGCTCTTTACGTCATAGCTCTCTTATTTCGTTCAGGTCTCTGTTCATTGTTACATCATCAAATAGCCTGCCTCATACTACCCTATAAAAAATAACACCCACTCTGGTCATTCCCTTTTCCATTTAAAACACCTTATTGTTCTTCATACCACTTATTGCCCCCTAACACACACATATTTGTTTATTGGATTATTGTTCCTTCCACTAGACTGTAACTCCCTGAGACAGGAATTTTGTCTTTTTTGTTCAGTAATCCATTCACAAGGTCTAGAATATTCCTGACACATATTGGGAACCTAACACAGGTTTTAAGTAAGTTATTTTTAACATGATGAAGGATATATAAATAGCATATTGGGGTCAGAGGATGTGAAATTTGAAAGCTCTTCTCTAAATATTTTCGTTCAGCTCTCTAACCAAGGATGCCCTCCTGTACTCTGCCTCCATCCATAGATTTGAGAATCATTATTAGGGATACTTATTGGAGCCATAGAAGTTGATGTCATTGCTAAGGAGAGTATATAGAGTAAGGAGAGAAGCATGTAAAGTAAGAGTGAGAAAGACCAATGTTCAAGGGGAAGGCAGAAGATGATGATTCCACAAACAATGAAGCAATAGCCAGAGAGGTAAGAAGAAAACCAGAATATGCTATATCAAGGAAGTTCAGAGACAGTATAAAAAAGAGAGTTAGGTCAGTAGTCTCTAATACTGCTAAGAATGGAGTCTAATGCAGGATTTTTTGTCTTTTGCAACAATGAGCTCATGGATGACCTTGGTAAGTTTCAGTAGAGTGATGTGTTGAAAGCAAGGAAGTGAAAACGTCTGCAATAGATAAAAATGAGACACTGTGAGGTTTATGGAAGGATAGTTTAAGGTGGAAAATACTTAAGTATATTTAAGTGCTCATTGCAGAAAGCCAATAGGAGGGAAAGGTTGATGATACAAGAGAGATGAGGATAATCCATATTACAAGGCTAAGAAGTATGGAGGGGGTGGGTTTATAAGACACATGACAGATTAGCCTTAGGTAAGAGGAGGCATATTTTTCTGTTGTAAGAGCAAGGAAGGTTGAAGATGCAGTTGACTCTTTAGATTTGGTGATAAGAAGTTGAGATAGCAATAATCTAAGAATTTCTTTTTCCTCTCAGTGAAGTAGGGGACAAGGTCATTTGCTGAGAGTGAGCATTTAGATGGTGAGTTTGAATGCTTGAGGAGACTGAGTTTCTACATAAAATGGCAGAAAGAGAGGTGCCTAGAACTACAAGTGAATTTCCAAGCCACTTTGAGAACCCAGTTGAGGTTGGTGATGAAGAATTGGAGTGGCACCATTCCTCTAGGTTGTATAATTATCTTTAGTAATTATGAAAAGTAAGGCATAGAGAGGTAACATAGCTTGTTTAAAGCTACACACCTCTCCAGTGGCATATTCAGATTTTAAGATCAAACCTAAGTCTGTCTAGCTCCAGACACTTTAAAATATTAGGCCATTCTGGTAGCAACAATATCTGATAATTATTTAAAAATTGAGTTTTTTCTCAGATCAGGCTCAGCATGGACATTGGAGTGTCCTTCCAAAAACCGAAGCTAGGTAAAACTCCCTTCTGATACTGCAGAGCCAATCAGAGTGTGCCTACATAAGGGAGATGATGTGGAGAGCCAAAGCTGCATTCATATAGAGAGGCATCAACTCTGGCAATCAGGAGCTACTACTAATGTTTAGCAGAGGTGTATGAGAGAAAAACAAGATTTAGTGATACAGTTGACCAAGAGTAGTTACTTACAGTCTCTATACTAAGCAATTAGAGATAGAATGATTGAGCATGTGCTTCAGGTAATAATAAAAATAATCATTCTGACTTAGATCAGAATAGGGGACAACAGCAGGAGACACAGAGAAGAGGCCTGAAAAAGAGAAGAACCAAACCCAAGAGAGAGGTGTCCTTTAACTACACGTGTGTGGCTAGGGGCTTAACTAATTCCTTAGTGGATGGGGAAGTGAATAGAAAAATCACACTTAATGTTATTTGTGGCTTGTATATTTGTGTGTTTCTGTGTGTGCACCTAAGATAACTTTTCAGAATGTTCAACTTTATTTGTATAGGCTTAGTCACTTAAAATCTTTTTCCTTTTTGTTTTTGTAAGATTTCTGAATAGACACTCTTTTGGATAGTGTCCTATGTAAGTGTTTAGACAAGTTTGACTTCAATCAATAAATGTGGTCAAAATTTTGTTTATATGTTTATAACATCATTTTTTAAAAGTTAGAAAGTTAAACTGTGGAAAAACATTTGCTGAAATATTGCACAAAGGTTAAAAATACTCAACATGTAAAGATCTTGTATAAACTGATAAGAAGCACTAAAATAATCATAGAGAAAAAGGTAGAGGACATGAACTGGTACTTCACAGAAAGAGAGATAAATGGCTAGTAAACATGAAAAGAAGCTACTCTCGCTAGTAATCAAAGAAACTAATTTTCGCTAAGTGTCAAATGGTAGCAGGATTCTTCAAACAAGCAATTAATTCATTACTTTTTAAAAAAGATATGGTGATATCAAACAAAAGACATACTGAAAATGCATTCTGAAAATTTAAAAAATGTTGATGTGTGATACATTTGATACATTTACCCTTTAAGTCAACATGGATTGGAAAAATATCATCACTAATTTTCAGTGAGTCTTTTATATTCCCATACTGCTGTTGTAAATATGAATTTGTACATTTTTCTGATAAATTCTATCTCAAGAAATGTTTAGAATTATGGTGAAAGATTTACATACTGAAATGTACATAGCACCGTAGCTGAGGCATATTTCTATGTGGAAGACTGGCAGAGAGGTATGCTATAATAAGAATCACACAGATGGACCATTGTCATTTTCTCTGACCCAGCTTCTTAACTGTGAAAACCTCCCAGGCAACCTTTTGAACGCCTTAGATCTGAGAAGGGTTTACTCGTAAGACGGGTTGTGTCCTCAAAAAGGGGATTTATTACGTTCAGAGGGAAAGACACTCAAATTGGATTTGATGGCTGTCCAATGCCTCTGCTTTCTTAGCAGATGCCATCATCCATCTGAGCAGCACACTCCAAGCAGGGACCTTTATTCTCATGTTCCAAGGATACAATTAAAACATTGCTTGATTCTTAATTATAAGCAAAAGAAACCTACTGACAGATTTAAGCAGAAAGATATTGAGTAAAATATTGGACAGAAGTCTAAGCTCAGAAACATGAAGAAATGATGAAGACTAGATAGTTCTCAGGACTCCAGCCAAATCCTGCACAGAAAGAGTCTGATGCAGATACTGAATCCTGGATTTCCTGCCTCCACAAATGCTGCCCTTGAAAAATGGATATTGCTGCCACGGTTACTCTACCACACAAATAGTTTCCCTACTGTTTCACTTTTAAAAGCATTATTAGTTTTGATTCAAAAACCTGGGGCTGGTACAGATAATGGATGAAACTTTGTCATGTGTCTGCATTCTAGCAACAGAGGAGGCTTGGAGTCATGAGAATCTGTTTTGTGGCTTCAAATTGTAGAAGATGAATTCTGCCTCCCACTAAAATTCATATGGTGGGGAGTGCTCCAAAAGAGACTGGTTTATTATTAAAAAATCCCCAAAAGCAAAAGGCCAAAAAAGAAAAAAAACCTAGCAAGAACCTACTGAACAAAAGGCATATTAAAAATGTACATTGGAAAATGTTATTAAATGTTGAAAAATATTAGCAAACATTCAGAATCTGCTTAAATTTTTATAAAATTCAGATGGAAGGAGAAAGGAGAATAGTGAAATAACGCTAGTTTAGTTTTTTCATTCAGGCAAATCAAGAAATATTACTTAATTGATAATATTGATAAATTAAGAAATATAGTCTTGAACATGGTGTTTAAAAATTGCAGAGAAGGACCACAAAATTAAGTGAATAAAATGATAAAAACAACCTTTAAAGAACCCCACAAAACAGAAAATAAATTACAAGAGCAAGAACAATCATAACTATAATAAAAATAAATGTACTAGGAACAAAACCAAAACAAAAATTCACAGAATGGATGAAAAATACTAAATTCAAGGAAATTAAGAGGAATATAGTGTATAATTTACAGTTTAGGCTCTGGAGTGTCCCTGTTTTGGTTTTAAAATCAATTCTGCAACTTAATAGCTATGGGACCTTGGGAAAGTTACTTAAAGATATTATGCTTCAGTTTTATCACTTGTAAAATGGTATGCACAGCACATCAAAGGAAAACTGGCTCAGAGGAAAATTCATGAACTTAAATACATTCCTAAAAAGAAAAAATAATGAAAATGGATAAATCGAGTCTTTAATTCAAGAAGTTGAGAATGGGAAAATACCCCCCCCCCCAAAAAAGGATTAATAAAGATACGTAGAGAAATTAATGAGCTACAAAATGTAAAAAAGTAAAAATAATCTAATCAATAAATAAAATGGAACTGGCTATTTAGAAAAGAAAAAACTGAAATAGATGAATTTGTATACTCTAATTTTTAAAAGTGTATTGTAGTAGAATGTAGAAAATTCATATGCAGAAAAATATAGTCACAGTTAAAAGGTAAACTGGTAAAACAAAATTTGCACACATGCTGAAAAGTGTTAATTTCTTTAATATTCAGATTTTTTAGAAATCAACAAGAAAAACCTGAAAAAGTCCAGTGAAAAATAGGTAAAAGACATGAATATACAATTTTCAGAGGAAATACAAGGATTTGAGGACTCAGAGTGGATAGCTTGGTCAAGAATCATCCATAACAGAATAATGCTTTAATAAAACTTTTATTTTTTTCTGGCTGGGTGGGCTACATATTGTAGAAATCTGGATACCAACCCAGGAAACTTCTGTGACAGTAGCCATCATTGAAAGACCTATTCTATGGGAAGTATGAATGTCTGAGACAAAGCAACTCATAATGAAGCTCTCTGAATTTCAGGGAGATTATCTCACTCCACAATGCATGTATTTAACCCACCTATGCAATAAATATTAATAAATACATCCATAATCTAAGAAACTGGGTGAGACAGATGAAATGAAAGGGGCAAAATCAGATTAAATGTAAATAGCAGAAATATATAAGGAACTTTACTGTCTATATTGCTATTTTATAGGCTTTGTATCATGGGCCAAATTTGAGAGCAGTTATAAACATGTACTGCAGACTAATTCATCGTATTAGATATCGACTTGGTCTCTGGAGGACAAGACAAATAATAAACCTTTCAGAGATAGAGGAATGGATGGACAGAAAAAAATGTAAGTGATGCAGACTTTCTGATTTGATTTTAGGTTTGGAATTAATTTAACCATTGAAATTTTATGTATATTTCACATATAGTTACTTGTAGGCACCAAAGGTAGACCATATTTTATATTGCTGTAAGCTATTTGCATTTTAAGGTGACATATTGTATATTTGGATTCATTTATTAGGATCCTGTGTTTATAAGCACCAGAAAACTCATCGTGGCTAACCAAAGAAAGAAGGAAATTTAAAAGAAAGATATAGGAAAGATAACTAAAGTATCAGATTTCAGACAGAACTCAAACCTAAGCTGCTTCAGAGATCTAAGGAGTAAAAAATAAAGGACAATCTCTACTTGCTTCTGGGGGATAGATAAGCTAGTATCACCTTAAGACCTTTTGTTCTCGTGCTTTGAATTCAAATTCCAGGAAGACATCACTTGATTGGTTTAGCTTGAGTCATGTGTCCAATACTTTGCCATGGGAGGTCAGAGAGCTTTACTTGGGCATTGCACAGAGGCTATATCCATTGGGGGAGGAGTAACTCCCCCAAGTAAAACTACAAAACAGAAGAACAGCTAATGGACACTGAGAAGATTAAAAAAGAGATATCCATTATGTGTTGCTTATTAGTGTTCAAATTCTACCCACAAAACTAGTTCCTCAATTTATATCTTAAGTTTCTTAGATGTTGATTTCTATTATATTTAGTGAACTCTGTATTGCTTAGGATTAAGATAGATACTACAGCCAGTTTCTTGATTAGAAAATAATAAATGAGGAATTCTGGTTTCTGCTTCCACATGTATGGAGCTTGGAAGTCACAAGTCCATCGTAACAGGTAAAAAAGCTAAATGGACTAAAAAAATCAACAACTCTTCTTGGATCAATAAGAGAGAGGAGGACCCAGGGCAAACTGCTGCCCCCAAGATTGAGAGAGACACACATGTATACAGGGAGTCACAGCTTACCAGAGCAGAGACTCTTGAGCAGAAACTAATGTGGGAACCAGGGCCAGGTAGGAAAAATGAACTGTAATTCACAGATGGCTAGAGGCTCAGTGAAGATGATTCTGAGTGTTAAAAACTCCAGGAAGATCCAGTCATAGAGCGACCACCTCTGTATTGTGATATTTATCTCCAGGAGATTGACCAGATTCCCACAGTATATATCTGAGAAACAATTTTGAAATATGCCAGAGTACTCTTTTCTTAACAAGCCCTGCCTTCAAGGGAAACTAGTTAACCAGAGCCTAACTGGCTGGGGTATTATTAGAGCCTACCTGACGTAGGGAAGGAAAATACCCAACTCTAGTCTACTCTGGCCATCCTGTCCCACCTAAGCAAGAGAAAAAAATTGAGAACCATTTGTAAGCTCACAGTCCAGAGACATAGGCTCACTAAGAGACTGAGATCTAATCACAGGACTATAGAACACTTCCCCCTCAACACATACTTTATCCCCATATTACTAAAGGTCTATTTACAGTAGTTCCTTTTACCCAACATGTCATGTCTGCCTATGCAGAAAAAATTTCAAGGTATACCAAAAGGCAAGAAACACAAGTTGAAGAGATAAAGCAAGCATCAGAATCAGACATGGCAGGGATGCTGGAATTATTAGACTGGGATTTAAAACAACTATGATCAATATGCTAAGGGCTCTGATGGATATAGTAGGCAGCATGCAAAAAGAGATGGGCAGTGTAAGCAGAGAGATGAAAATCCTAAGAAAGAACCAAAAAGAAATGCTAGAGATACAAAACACTGTAACAGAAATGAAGAATGTCTTTGATGGGATTATTAGTAGATTGGACGTGGCTGAGGAAAGAATCTCTGAGCTAGAAGATATATCAACAGAAGCCTTGAAAACTGAAAAGCAAAGAGAACAAAAACTGAAAAAAAAAAGAACAAAATATCCAGGGACTGTGGGACAACGGTAGAGGAGGAACATAGGTGTATTGGGAGTACCAGAAGGAGAAGAAAGAGAGAAAAGAACAGAAGAAATATTTGAAACAGTAATGACAGAATTTCCCCAAATTAATCTTAGACACCACACCACATATCCAGGAAGTTCAGAGAACACCAAGCAGAATAAACTCCAAATAACTACACCTAGGCATGTCATCTTCAAACTACAGAAAACCAAAGATAAAGAAAAAATTTTGAAAGAACCTAGATGGAAAAACACCTTGCCTATAGAGGAATAAAGGAAAGAACTGCATTTGACTTATCAGAATCCATGCAAGAAGAATGGAGTAAAATGTTTAGTGTTGAGAGAAAAACACCACCAACATGGAATTCTGTACCCTGTAAAATTATCCTTCAAAAATGAAGGACTTTCTTAGATGGGCAAGAATTGGGTGGAATTTGTTGCTAGTAGGTCTGCCTTGCAAAAAATATTAAAAGAAGTTTTTTAGAGAGAAGGAAAATAACATAGGTCAGAAATTTAGATCTACGTAAAGTTAAGAAAAGCACTGAGGAAGAAATAAGAGGGTAAAATAAAAACTTTTAATTTTCATATTCCTAAGTGATCTAACAGATAACAGTTTCTTCAAAATAATACTAACAATGTACTCACTTATCCATGGTTACGCATATAGCTTATTTTGCTTGTATATGCTAACATATCTATGCTTATGTATACTTATGTATAAGTGAAGTGAATGGCAGCAATTATACAAGGGATGGGAGGGAGGAATTAAGATTTTTTGTTATTGTAAAGTATTCAGATGATCCATGAAGTGGCATAGTGTTATTTGAAAGTGGACTTGGATTAGCTGTAAACATACATTGCAAACTCTACAGCAACCACTACAAAAAGTAAAAGAAGAAGTATAACAGATATGCTATGAAAGGGGAGAAAATGGAATCATATAAAATGCTCAATTAAAACTACAAAAGTCAGATTGAGAGCTTGGATCAAGATAGCAGAGTAGGAAGATCCTTTGCTCACCTTCTCCCATGGACATACCAGACTACAACTACATATAGAACTATTACTGAGGATGATCTGAATACTAGCAGAACAGATTTTCCAAACTAATAATATAAATAAAAAGCCACAATGAGATGGGTAAAAGGGGTGGAAAAATGGTCTAGTTAGGACTCAAACCCAGTGCAGTGACCCAAAAAAGGAGGGATATCACAACCGTAGAGGTCCTCCTGGACAAGTGAGGGGCCTGAGCCCCACATCAGCCTCCTCAGCCCAGGGGATCTTGCACAGGAAGACAAGCCCCCATAATGTCTGGCTTTGAAAACCAGTGGGGCTTACATTGAAGAGAGCTGGAGGGCTATAAGAAACCAAGACTCTTATCTTAAAAGGCTCATGCACAAACTCACTCTCTCTGTCACAGCACAGAGGCAGCAGTTTAAAAAGTGCCTGAGTTATATGTGAAGGTGATTCATTGACTAATTTTTGGGCACGTGCCAAAGGGGTAGAGGTTTGTTGCAACATTCTCCGGGGACAGAAGCTCTGGCAGGCACCATTTTTTTTTTAACTCTCCTTTCTAGCTGGCCTGACCCTGGCAAGCACCATTTCTGACACTCTCCGTCTACCTTACTAGTACCACTTGCCCCACCCTGGCATTCCCTTGTGGGCCTGCTCTGGCTAGTGCCCCTGCAAAGTGGCCCCAACTCTACCCCACCAGCCCTGGCCAGCCCTGGAGCTCCCACTCTGGGGGCCAGCCCCACACACCAGTGCACCCACAGCAATTGTGGCCCAGTCACAACAGAAGGGCACACACAACCAAGTAGGGGACACACCAGGAGCACCTGACTCTGGTGATCAGACAGAATTATGCCACTGAGCCCCACTGGCACCTTCAACATAAGGCTACCACTTCAGGACCAAGAAACAAAGCTGATCTACCTAATACATAGAAATACAGAGAGTTAGGCAAAATGAGGAGACAAGGGAATATGTTCCAAATGAAAGAACAAGACAAAACCTCAGAAAAAAGAACTAAGTGAAACAGAGTTAAGCACTCTACCAGACAAAGAGTTCAAAGTAATGGTCATGAATATGCTCACTGAACTCAGGAGAAGAATGGATGAACACAGTGAGAACTTCAACAAAGAGGTAGAAAATATAAAAAACAACCAATCAGAGCTGAAGAATACAATAACCGAAATGAAAAACACACTAGAGGGAATCAACAGCAGATTAGATTATACAGAGGAATGGATCAGCAGTCTGGAAGAAGAGCTAGTGGAAATCACCCAAGTGGAACAGCAAAAGGAAAAAGAGTAAAAAAATGAGAATCACTTACAGGACCTCTGGAACAACATCAAGCATAATTACATTTGCATTATACAGGTCCCAGAAGGAGAAGAGAGAGAGAGAAAGGAAGAGAAAACCTATTTGAAGAAATAATGACTGAGGACTTCCCCATGCTGGCAAAGGAAACAGGCATCCAAGTCAGGAAGCACAGAGAATCCCAAATAAGATGAACCCAAAGAGGCCCACACCCAGACACATTATAATTAAAATGTCAAAATTTAAAGATAAAGAGTCTTAAAAGCAGCAAGAGAAAAACAGCTAATTGTTTTCCTAACTAAAAAACTAAACTAACTAAAATAAGAAGGGAACCCCCGTAATACTATCAGCTGATTTTTCAGCAGAAATCTTACAGGTCAGAAGGGAGTGGCACAATATATTCAAAGTGCTGAAAGGAAAAAACTTACAACCAAGAATACTCTACCCAGCAAGGTTATCGTTCAGAATTGAAGGAGTGATAAAGAATTTCCCAGACAGGAAAAAGCTAAAATTATTCATCACCACTAAATTAGCCTTACAAGAAATATTAAAGGGACTTATTTAAACAGAAGAGAAAAGGTCATAACTAGAAATAAGAAAATAATGAAGGAAAAAACATCACTGGTAATGGCAAATATAGTAAAAGTGGTCAATCAGCCATCCATATGACTAGTTTGAAGGTTAAAAGACAAAAGTAGTAAAATCATCTATGTCTACAGTAATTAGTTAAGGAATACACAAAATAAAAAGATGTAAAATATGATGTCAGAAACATTAAAAGTAGAGGGAGGAAGTAAAAGTATAGTGCTTTTAGAAAGTATTCAAACTTAAGCAGCCATCAACTTAAAATAGACTTCTATGTACATAGGTTGTTATACATGAACCTCATGGTAACCACAAACCAAAAACCTATAATAGATACAAAAAAATAAAGAAAAGGGAATACAAGCATAGCACTAAAAAAAGGCACCAGATAACAAGGGAAGAGAACAAGAAAAGGAGAAAGAAACAGAGAACTACAAAACAGCCAGAAAGCAATTAAAACAATGGTAATAAATACATACCTATCAATAATTAAATGCAAATGGACTCAATGTTCCAATCAAAAGACATAAGGTGGCTGAATGGATTTAAAAAAGACCCATATATATGCTGCCTACAAGAGACTCACTTCATATCTATCAACACACAGACTGAAAGTGAAGGGATGGGAAAAGATATTCTACGCAAATGGAAATGAAAAGCAGGCTGGGGTAGTAATACTTATATCAGACAAAATAGACTTTAAAACAAAGACAGTGACAAGAGACAAAGAGGGTATTACATATATCAATCCAACAAGAGGATGTAACACTTGTAAATATCTATGAACTCAACATAAGAGCACCTCAATACATAAAGCAAATATTAACACACATAAAGGGAGAAACTGACAATAATACAATAACAGTAGGGGACTTTAACACCCCGCTTACATCAATGAATAGATCATCCAGACAGAAAATCAACAGGGAAACGTTGGCCTTAAATGACTCATTAGATGGACTAATAGATATATACAGAATATTTTATCCAAAAACAGCAGAATACACATTCTTTTCATGTGCACATGGAACAGAATAGGTCACATGTTAGGGCACAAAAAAGTCTCAGTAAATTTAAGAAGATTGAAATCATATCAAGCATCTTTTCATACCACAACAGTATGACACTAGAAATCAGTTACAGGAACAAAACTTGAGGGACCAGCCATGTGGCCGAGTGGTTAAGTTCATGTGCTCTGCTTCAGCAGCCCAGGGTTTCACCGGTTTGGATCCTGGGTGTGGACATGGCATCACTCATTGGGCCATACTGAGGTAGTGACCCACATGCCAGAACTGGAGGGACCCACAACTAAAATATAGAACTATCTGCTGAGGGAATTTGGGGAGAAAAAGCAGGAAAAAAAAAAGAAGATTGGCAATAGTTGTTAGCTCACGTGCCAATCTTAAAAAAAAGAAAATGAAAAAAACACAAACATGTGGAGGCTAAAGAACATGCTATTAAACAACCAATGAGTTAACAAAGAAATCAAAGAAGAAATTAAAAAATATCTTGAAACAAATGAAAATGGAAATACAACATTGCAAAATCTATGGGACATAGCAAACGCATTTTTAAAAGGGAACTTTTTAGTGATACAGGCCCACCTCAGGAAACAAGAAAAATCTCAGATAAACAGAGCTGTAGCTCTAACCTTACAGCTAAATAAACTAGAAAAAGAAGAACAAACAAAGCCCACAGTTAGTTGAAGGGAGAAAATAATAAAGATCAGAATATAAATAAAGTAAAGACTAAAAGGCAATAGAAAAGATCAATGAAACTAAGAGCTGGTTCTTTGAAAAGATACAGAAAATTGATAAAGCTTTAGCTAGACTCATCAATGAAGAAAAAAGAGAGGGCCCAAATAAATAAACTCAGAAATGAAAGAGCTGTTACAGCCAACACCACAGAAATACAAAGGATCATAAGAGATTACTACAAACAATTATACACCAACAATTTGGACAACCTAGAAAAAATTGTGAATTCCTAGAAACATACAATCTTCCAAGACTGAATCAGGAAGAAACAGAAAATCTGAACAGAACAATAACTAGCAATGAAATTGAATCAATAATCAAAGAACTTCCAATAAACAAAAGTCTAGGACCAGATGGTTTCATAGGTGAATTCTACGAAATATTGAAATAAGAGTTAATACTTATCCTCAAACTATTCAAAAAAATTGAAGAGGAAGGAACACTTCCAAACTCATTCTATGAGGCCAGCTATGAAGGCTAGAAAGTCTCCTAAGTCACTCAATCCAGTAGTCTATAGAAATGTGGAATATTAAATTTGGGTGAAGTCTAAACAAACTCAGCAAAAACATGATTATTTTATTGCTGCTGGCTTACAGTGTGAAGTTAGAGATAAATGTCAAGTTAGGTTGGATCACAATGGAAAATTTTCTAATGCAGACTAATGCATTACGCTGAAAAACCAGACAAAGACCCTAGAAAAAAAGAAAATTACAGGCCAACATCTCTGATGAACATAGATGCAAAAATCTTCAGCAAAATATTAGCATACCAAATTCAGCAATATCTTAAAAGCATCATATGCTATGATCAAGTGAGATTTCTCCCAGGATGCCAGGATGGTTTAATGTCTGCAAATCAATCAACGTGATGCACCACATTAACAAATGAAGGATAAAAATCATACGATCAATCACCTCAATAGATGTAGAAAAAGCATTTGACAAAATCCAACATGCATTTATGATAAAAACTCTCAAAGTGTGTATAGAAGGATGTACCCCAACATAATAAAGAGCATATATGATGAACCCACAGCTAACATCATATTCAATGGTGAAAAACTAAAGGTTTTTCCTCAAAGATTAGGAAAAAGACAAGGATGCCCATCCTCACCTCTTTTATTCAGTATAGTATAAGAAGTCCTATCCATAGAAATCAGACAAGCAAAAAAAGTAAAATGCATCCAAATTGGAAAGGAAGAATTAAAATTGTCACTCTTTGCAGATGTCATGATACGTGTACAGAAAACTCGAAATACTTCACAAAAACAATATAAGAACCAATAAATGAGTTCAGTAAAGTTGCAAGATGCAAAATCAATATACAGAAATCTGTAGCATTTCTATACACTAATAACAAACAACCAGAAAGAGAAATTAAGGAAACAAGCGCATTTACAATTGCATCAAAAAGAATAAAATACTTAAGAATAAATTTATCCAAGGAAATGAAAGATCTGTACTCTGAAAACTATAAAACATTGATGAAAGAAATTGCAGACAACACAAATAAATGGAAAGATATGCCATTCTCATGGATTGGATGAATTATTATTGTTAATGGCCATGTTACCCAAAGCAATCTATAGATTCATTGCAATCTCAATAGCATTTTTCACAGAACTAAAACAAATAAACTTTAAATTTGTGTAGAACCATAAAAGACTCCAAATAGCCAAGGGAATCCTGGGAAAGAACAAAGCTGGAGGTGTCATGCTTCCTGACCTCAAACTGTACTACGAAGCTATAGTAATCAAAATAGTATGGTACTGGCACAAAAACAGACACGTAGGTCAATGGAAGAGAATAGAGAGCACAGAAATACACCTACACTTATATATTCAATTAATCTCTGATGAAGGAGGCAAGAGTACACAATGGGGAAAAGAGTCTCTTCAATAAGTGGTGTTGGGAAAACTTGACAGCTACATGCAAAAGAATGAAACTAGACCACTTTTTATACCATATCTAAGAATGGGTTAAAGACTTAAATATAAGATCTGAAACTATAAACATCCTAGAAGAAAACATAGAGGTCAGTTCTTTGAAATTGATCTTAGTAATATTTTTGTGGATCTGTTTCCTCAGGCAAAGGCAGCAAAAGCAAAAATAAACAAATGGGTCTGCATCAAACTAAAAAGCTTTTGCACATTGAAGGAAACCTTCAACAAAATGAAAAGGCAACCTACTGAATGGGTGAAGATATTTGCGAATGATATATATGATAAGGGGTTAATATCCAAAATATATAAAGAACTCATACAACTCAATATAAAAAAATTAGCAATCTAATTAAAAAATGTGCAGAAGAGGGCCAGCCCTGTGGTGTAGTGATTAAGTTTGGTGCACTCTGCTTCGGCAACCAGGTTCACAGGTTCAGATCCCAGGCACGGACCTGCACCACTCATCAACCAGGCTGTGGTGGCAACCCACATATAAAATGGAGGAGGATTGGCACAGATGTTAGCTCAGGGCTAATCGTCCTCAGCTTAAAAAAAAGTTTAAAAAAATGGGCAGAGGACCTGAATAGTCATTTTCCAAAGAAGACATTTAGATGATCAACAGACACATGAAAATATCATAAGCATCACTAATCATCAGGGGAATGCAAATAAAAACCACAATGAGATATCACTTCACACCTCTCAGAATGGCTATTAGCAAAAAGACGAGAAATAACAAGTGTTGGTGAGCATGTGGAGAAAAGGAAACCCTCATACATTGTTGGTGGGAATGTAAAATGGTGCAGCTGATATGGAAAACAGTATGGAATTTTCTCAAAAAAATAAAAATATAACTACCATATGATCTAGCAATTCCACTTATGGGTATTTATGCAAAGAAAACAAAAACACTAATTCAGAAAGATATTGCAACCCTATGTTCATTGCAACATTATTTACAATAGCCAAGTAGCCAAGATTTGGAAGTAACCTAAGTGTCCATCCATAGGTGAAAGGATAAAGAAGATGTGGTATATATATATATATACAATGCAATATTACTCAGCCATAAAAAAGAATAGAATCATACCATTTGGGATAACATGGATGGACCTAGAGGATATTATGCTAAGTGAAATAAGCTAGACAGAGAAACACAAATAACATATGATTTTACCTATACGTGATATCTAAAAAGCAAAACAAAACAGAAACAAACTCATAGCTACAAAGAACAAACTGGTGGTTGCCAAAAAGGAGGGAGTTGGGAGGATGGGCAAAATAGGCGAAAGGGATTAAGAGGTACAAACTTCCAGTTATAAAATAAATAAGTCACAGGTATGTAATGTACAGCATAGAGAATATAATTGATAATATTGTAATAATTTTGTATCATGATAGATGGTTACTATACTGACCGTGGTCGTCATTTTGTAATGTATAAATGTTGAGTCATTATGTTACATACTTGAAACTAATATCATATTGTATTTCAACTATACTTCAACAAAAAAAAGTACAGAAGACGGAAAAAGAATGAGACAAAAATAAGAATAATGAATAAGGGCAACAAATAGAAAACAATAACAGATACAGTAGATATTATTCCAACTGTATCAATAATGGCTTTGAATGTTAATGATCTAAATGCACTGATTAAAAGACAGAGATTGTAAATGGTTTGGGAAAACTGGACAGCCATGTGTAAAAGAACAAAAGGACACCATTATCCCACACCATACATGAAAGTTCACTCAAAATGGATCAAAGACTTGAATGTAAGACCTGAAACTATAAAACTCCTGGAAGAAAATATAGTCAGTATACTGTTTGAATCAGTCTTAGCAGAATCTTTTCAAATACCATGTCTACTCAGGCAAGAGAAACAAAATAAAAAATAAACAAATCGGGCTACCTCAGACTAAAAAGCTTCTGTATGGTAAAGGAAACCATCAACAAAATGAACAGACAACTCACAAACTGGGAGAAAATATTTGAAAATCCTATATCTGACAAGGGATTAATTTCCAAAGTATGTGAAGAACTCATTCAACTCAACTAGAAGAAAATGAACAACCAAATCAAAAAATGAGCAGAGGATAGGAACAGACATTTTCTCGAAGAAGATATACAAGTGGCCAACAGGCATGTGAAAGATGTTCAACATCACTAATTACTAGGGAAATGCAAATTAAAACTACAATCAGATATCACCTTACACTCAATCAGAATGGCTGTAATTAACAAGACAAGAAATAATAAGTGTTAGAGAGGATTTGGAGAAAAAGGGACCCTCATGCACTGCTGATGGGAATGTAAACTGGTGCAGCCACTATGGAAAAAAGTATGGAGATTTCTCAAAAATTGAAAATCAAAATACGATATGATGCAGCTATTCTACTACTGGGTATTTATCCAAAGAACATGAAATCAATAATTCAAAAAGATTTATGCACCCCTTTGTTCATTTCAGCATTTTTCACAATAGCCAAGACGTTCAAGCAACCCAAGTGCCCAGCAAGAGATGGATGGATAAAGACAATGTGGTATATATATACAATGGAATACTCCTCAGCTGTATAAAAAGGCAAAACTGTGCCATTCACTACAATATGGATGAAACTTAAAGGTATTATACTGGTTGAAAGTGAGAGAGAGATAAATACACCATGTAATTTCACTCATATATAGATGATAAACAAGCAAACAGATAAGGAGAACAGATTAGTGGTTACCGGAGGGGAAAGAGGGAGGGAAAAAGGGGTAAGAGGGCACATATATATGGTGATGGCTAAAAACTAGACTATTTGTGGTGAACATGATGTGGTCTATACAAAAACTGATTATATAATAATGTACACCTGAAATTTTCACAGTTATAAACCAATATGACCTCAATAAAACAATTTAAATAAATAAAAGACAGAGATTGTCAGAGCAGATCAAAAAACATGACCCAACTATATGTTGTCTACGAGAACCTCTAAATATAAAGACATATATAGATTAAAAGTAAATGGATGGAGTAAGATATACCATGCTAGCATTAATCAAAAGAAAGCAGGAGTGGTTGTATTAATTTCAGACAAAGCACACCTCAAAGTAAGGAAATTTAATAGGGACAAAGAAAGATATTATGTAATGATGAAGGGGTCAATTCTCCAAGAATATATAACAATTCTTATTGTGTATGTACCTAACAACAGAGCATTAAACTATGTGAGGCAAAAATTGATAGAACTGCAAGGAGAAATAGATGAATCCACTATTATATTTGTTTCCTAACTAATTTTATGAGGCTAGTACTACCCTAATACCAAAACGAGGCAAAGACATTATAAGAAAAGAAAACCAATATGTTTCCTGAATATAGACTCAAAAATCCTCAATAAAATAGTAGCAAATCAAATCCAAAAAGTATAAAAAGTATTATAGCCCATGACCAAGTGTGATTTATCCCAGGTATGTAACGCTAATTGAATATTCAAAAATCTATTAATCTAAGCCGTCACATCAACAGGCTAAAAATGAAAAGTCACATGATCACGTCAATAGATGCAGATGAAGCATTTGACAAAATCCAACACCTATTCATAACAAAAACTCTCATTAAACTAGGATAGAGAGGAACTTTCTCAACTTGATACAGACTATCTACAAAAAACCTACAATTAACATCATACTTAATGGTAAGTAACTCAAAGCTTTCCCACTAAGATCAGATCAAGGGAAGGATGCTGCCTATCATCACTCCTTTTAAATATCATACTGGAAGTCCTAACTAATGCAATAAGGCAAGAAGAGAAAATAGGAAGCATGCAGATTGGGAAAGAAGAAATAAAATTATCTTTGTTTTCAAATGACATGATTGCCTGTGTAGAAAATATGAAAGAACTGACCAAAAAAACCACACTTCTTGGAACTAAGAAGTGATTATAGCAAGGTTGCAGGATACAAGGTTAATATATAAAAGTCAATTGCTTTCTTATGTATCAACAATAAACAAGTGGAGTTTGAAATTAAAAAATAATACCATTTATGTTAGTACTCCCCAAAATGAAATACTTAGGTGTAAATGTAACAAGAAATATATACAAGGTCTTTATAAGGAAAACTACAATACTCTGATGAATGAAATCAAAGAGTTAAATAAATGGATTGATATACCATGTTCATGGATAGGAAGACTCAATATTGTCAAGATGTTACTTCTTCCTAACTTGATCTATAGATTCAATGCAATCCATTCAAAATCCCAGAAACTTATTTTGTGAATATCAACAAACTTATTCTAAAGTTTATATGGAGAGGCAAAAGACTAGAATAGCCAACACAATATTGAAGGAGAAGAACAAAGTTGGAGTCCTGATGCTACCTGACTTCAAAATTTACTATAAAGCTGCAATTATCAAGACAGTGTGATATTGGCAAAAGAATAGACAGATAGGTCAATGGACCAGAATGGAGAGCCCAGAAAAAGACCACCATAAATATACTCAACTGGTCTTTGACAAAGGAGCAAAGGCAATACAAAGGAGCAAAGATAGTCTTTTCAACAAGTGGTACTGGAACAACTGGCCATCCACATGCAAAAAAGTAAATCTAAACCCAGACCTTATACTCTTTACAAAAATTAACTCAAAATGGATCATAGACCTAAGTGTAAAATGCAAAACTATAAAACTCCTAAAAGTTAACATAGGAGAAAACCTAGATAATCTTGGATACAGTACCTTTTTAGATATAATACCGAAGACATGATCCATTAAAGAAATAATTGATAAGCTGGACTACATTAAAATTAAAATCTGCACTGCAGAAGACAATGTCAAGAGAATGAGAAGCAAAATGCTTAGAGAAAATATTTGCAAAAGCCACTTCTGATAAAGGACAGTTATCCAAAAAATGCAAAGAACATAAAACTCAGCAATAAGAAAACAAAAAACTTGATTAAAATATGGGCCAAAGACCTCAACAGACACCTCACCAAAGAAGATATACAGATGACAAATAAGCATGTGGAATGATGCTCCACACCGTATGTCATCAGGGAAGTGCAAATTAAAACAACAATGCAATACCACTACACACCTATTAGAATGACCAAAATCCAGAACAATGACAACAGCAATTGCTGGTGAGAATATGGAGCAACAGGAACTATCATTTATTGCTAGTTGGAATCCCAAATGATACAACCACTTTGGAAGACAGTTCAATGATTTCTTGAAAGACTAGGTATACTCTTACCATATGATTCAGCAATCATGCTCCTTGGTATTTACTCACAGGACTTGAAAACTTATATCCACACAAAACCTGCACGTGGATGTCTATAGTAGGTTTTTCATAATTGCCAAAGTTTGTAAGCAACCAAGATATCCTTCAGTAGGTAAAAGGATAAATAAACTGGTACAGACAATGGAAAGTTATTTAACATTAAGAAGAAATGAGTTATCAAGCCATGAAAAGATGTGGAGGAACCTTAAATGTATATTACTAAGTGAAAGAAGCCAATCTGAAAAGGCTACATACTGGATGATTCCAACTATGTGACACTCTGGAAAAGGCAAAACCATGGAGAAAATAAAAAGATTGATAGTTAGCAGGGGTGGAATAGGGTGGAGGAAGGGATGAATTAGTAGAGCACAGATTTTTAGGTTAGTGAACCTGTTCTGTGCAATACTGCAATGACGGATACATGTCATTCTACGCTTGTCCAAACCCAGAGCATGTACAACAGCAAGAGTAAACCATAAGGTAAATTATGGACTTGAGTGATGATTATGATGTGTCAATGTAAGTTCATCCTTGGTAACAAATGTACCACTCTGGTGAGTGATGTTGACAATGCGGAGACGCTATGCTTGTGTGAGTAAGGGGTATATGCGAAATCGCTGTACCTTCTTCTCAATTTTGTTGTGAACTTAAAGCTGCTGTTAAGAATTGTCTTAAACAAAACAAAACAACAATAAAATGATGCAAATAAGTTATATTTAATTGGAATCAGCATCTTACTGCTTTATAATATAAAAGTGCTACTTTTTTGGTAGTTTCAGCTAGTCAAACTATTTCACCATGGACTGTTAGGTTCTGTAAAGACAGGGACTGTGTTTGTTATGTTCATTAATAAATACTCACTCTTGGGGTTGGCCCCGTGGCCGAGTAAAGTTCGCGCGCTCCGCTGCAGGCGGCCCAGTGTTTCGTTGGTTCGAATCCTGGGCGCGGACATGGCACTGCTCATCAGACCACGCTGAGGCAGCGTCCCACATGCCACAACTAGAAGAAGCCACAACGAAGAATACACAACTATGTACCGGGGGGCGTTGGGGAGAAAAAGGAAAAAATAAAATCTTTAAAAAAAAATAAAATAAAATAAATACTCACTCTTAGGAAATGCCTGGTTTATCAGAGGGCTCAAAAATATTTGTTGAAAGGATAGCTTTCATTAAGTTTATTAGTTATGCTAAAATTATGTGCTGAAAGATATTAACAAATAACCATAATTCTTTGAGTTAGAATGACTTCTTTTTCTGTGGCTAGGTGTTGAGGAAGGAAGAAGTCAGAGAGAGATTCTATGTAAGTCATAGAATTCTGCTAGATCAGTTCACACAGTCCAACAGCCTGGTTTCCAGAGAAGCAAGCAAAAAGGAGCAAAGTGTTGGAGAGATGAAAAGACAGAAAGAACAAGGCAGAAAGAGAAAGCAAGTGAGAGACAGAAGCAGAGAAAGGGAAAAGCTTTCTCTCATCAGGAAGCTGCTGGGACTCCTTTAACTTAAAAAATGCTAAAAAAGTGTGTGTGTGTGTGTGTGTGTATGGGAGAGCTCAGACCCACATGCACTCAGATTTTAAGACTTGTACATAAACTCTCCGCCCACTAGTACAAAATTCAGAAAGATATTATTTTTTGGCATTTTTTTTAAAAAACTGAGGTACAATTGACAATAACTAGTAACAATAATTAGTTTCAGGTGTACAACATAATAATTTGATATTTGTGTATATTGTGAAATGATCACAATAAGTCTAGTTAACATCCGTCACCAGACATAGTTACAAAATTTATTTCTTGTGATGAGAACTTCTAAGGTCTACTTTCAGCAACTTTCAAATATGCAATACAGTATTATCAACTATAGTTAATAATTAGGTATTCTTAACACTTTTCTAGATAGTAATTTTATATTCCATAATCTAGCATGAATGTACAGATATTATAATATTTATCAAAGGATGTATGGGACCTTACTGTTACTGCACCAACCACCTTTTCTTTTCCACTCACTTTATTTTTTAGCTTCTGACTTGTAAATCACATATTCTTTCCAAGATGCTCTCACTATTTTACTCAGTCTTACCTTCATCCCCAAAACTGTCACTAAATTCATTTTATAACCGTACAGAATCTTGTTTGTTTTTCTTAGTTTTGCTTTCTTTCCATGATTTCTACTTGATTTGTAACTGCAGATTCCCCCTTTTATTTTTTTTAAAGATTGGCACCTGAGCTAATATCTGTTGTCAATCTTGAGAGAGTGAAAAAGAAAAGGTGGTCAGTGCAATAACAGTAAGGCCCCATACATACTTTGATAAATGTTATAATATCTGTACATTCATACTAGATTATGAAATATAAAATTACTATCCACAAAAGTGTTAAGAATCTTTTTTTCTTTTTTTGTTCTTCTTCCCAAAGCCCCGCAGTACATAGTTGTATATTCTAGTTGTGAGTGCTTCCTGTTGTGAGATTTCACTATTTTTGTATCTTAAAATATCCTCTCAGTGTGAAAAAAAACTAATGTGGTTTTGTTTTCCAGCCTGGACTCTGGTTGTTTCCATCTGGGAAGCACTTTGAATTAAAGTCTTAAAGAAAGTGAGGGGTGAGCCAGGTGGATACATGGAGGAAGAATGTTCTAGACAGAGGGAGCAACAAGCACAAAGGCTGAAAGTTGAAGGCTGTTAGTGTTAGGGGAAGCCAGGAGACTAATGTTATTGGAACGGAGTTTGTGAGCAAGAGCAGAGCAAAATGAAATGGGAGAGGGAGCAGCTAGCACAGGTTGTATCAGGCTTTATAGACCATTAGATTTTACCCTGAGAGAGTTGGGAAGCCTATGGAGATTGTGAACTGAGAAGCTATGATGTGACATATTTGAACACATCACTCTGGTGGTTTTGTTGAGAAAAGTCTGAATGAGGCAAGGACATAAAAAAATCCACTTAGGGTGAATGGTGCTCTGTCCAGCATACGATCTGAACAGTAGAAGAGTGTCAGCTAAAGGAATGATTAAAAGCATTACCAATCAAGGCATTCATTTGCATTCAAGGTTAAAGTAACTCTATAGTCCATAGAATTTGCAAGTTCTAATTTGTCTTCACATTCCTCAGAAAATTCTCCATTCTTTCCGTATGTTGATTGCTAGTTGGGTGATATTTGGCAGATATCTGTGCATGGTTTTAAACATCTTTTAATAACCAGAAAATTTCATTAATTTTCATGATTTAAGTTTTATATAGACCCTAATTATACCTGCCCAGAATATTAATTCTGCTAGTGTGTTGCTGAACGTTTGCTTTTAGGGCATGTTATACAAGTTAAGGGCATTATTATCTATTAATATAGTTACAAAGCCACAATGTTAATATGTGCATCAGTCTGATCTGGTTTGAAACATCTCAAACTGATTAATTCAAGGAAAAACTAATAAAGGTATATATACTTTTTCAAGGAGAAATATATTTACTTAAACACAAAAGTAAAAAGTGACATTCTTTGTGTGTTGGTTTGAGTTTCACCAGAATTAGACCCTGAGACAAGAATTTCAAGTACAACTAACTTCCTTGAGAGTTGATCCCAGGAAATATTGTCAGCGGAATGGGGAAGTGAGTCAGGGAAGGGATGGAAGTCAAAAAAGAGTGCATTATCAAGCAGGTTACCATGGGGTCAACTAGAGCTTAATTCCTCTAGGGGACAATGTAGCCAACTTGCCTCACGTGCTGGGTCTTTATCCATCAACTCCCTCCAGTTAGTGGCTGAGGGCCACTCCAATGGGGACCTTAATTCCCTGGCACCTCTGGCTTGCTGTATAGGTGGGCAGAGTGGAGTCCTGCAGCCAGAGGGAGCCCTTAGGCAATGAAATGCGGATCTGGCAATTTAAAATCAGGTCAGCATGCACAGAAATATCAGGGACAAGCCGATATGGAAGGAGCTGCCAACATCAACTGCTCTGGTTTGTCTATTTGAAGTGAGAGAAAATATCGTAGGTATACTAAATATAAACTTATGTTTATTTTACTGCTATATTTCAGGGTCTGGAATAGCTACTTGTAGTTAGGCAATCACTAAATATTTCTTAAATTTGTTGATGTTTCATGACCACCGCAACTGAATGAATGAATGGAAAGTTGACGTCCATATGGTTGAGTGCCAGGTTGATGGATTCAATTCTCTTAGAAACCACTCTGGTGCTCTTTGTCATTGGGAGCCTAATTTTCAGAGCTAAACCTGTCCTGAGGCAGACCCTATCACCCTGTAAATGCTGACTGACAATCAGCTTCCTGAGGCTAATTCATCATAGTTTGGAGTGGAGACTCTATCACCTTTTTGAACAGAAAAAATAAAATTTTTTTGGAGAGCTACACTTACAAAATGTATGCATCAATGCTCTTGGATGTTCCCTAACCCCTGTTAATGCCAAGTATGGCAGATAGGTGAAGGATGGCCCAGCTGAGTGGTTTTCCATGGTAATCTTGAGCCAGGAGTGGCAAAGTACCTTAAACTAGGAAGTAAGAATACATGAAGTCAGTTAGCAAAAAGTAAGCATCATTTCAATTAGGGGCAAAATCAGATGTAGAATAAGCAGTCCAAAGGGGAATCACCAATTCAGACAGTTAAAATGCAGATAGAAGCCCAAAGAGATGAAAAAATTATGAGAACTAATGAAAAAAGAAAATTGAAATGGGTCAGTAGAAGTCAGGCCCCCAGAAGTTCTGACATTAAAGTTATGTCTTATGATGTGGTTTGAGCATTGATGTGCATGTGGTCCACTAACAATTGTCATGTAAACCGGGCCAGAGGATGCCAGTGTTCTCTTTGGCTACTGTGCAATGGGAGAGAGAGAAGCATGCCCACTTCCTTCTAACCCTCCCAGGTGAGTAACATAGTGCTACCCCAATCCCAGAGGCCTAAAAATAAAACTGGAGTTAAAGTTTCTTCAAGTCCAGATGAAACCTTTAGGTAGTTTGCCTTTGATGTATTATTCATAAAGTATTTTCTTTTATCCTCTTTTCCTTTTAGACTATGAAACAATGTTTGCTAAGAGAGAAGACTGGCAAGTATTAGACAGAAGTGAACTCCTTCGATACTTCAATGACTGCGGTCACTTCCCAGCCCAGCAGCAAGTCGACGATGTCTGGGGCCTGGTCCACAGAGGTGAGGAGCTCCCATTTCCTTTCTTCTTTGCCCCTCCCTTCATTTCTTCCTCCCTATTTTCCTCCCTTGTTCTTTCCTTTTTTACTTTTATTAAACATCTTATAAATACTTTTCATCAAATTTTTTAAATCTGATTTTAATATATATGAAAGAAGAGATTTAAAGGACAGGTTAAAAGAAGTTAATACAATAAAGCTTTTTTTATAGGAGTGGAGAAGGTGATTTTAGCTTTTATGATTTTAAGATGTTTTTTGATACAATGTAAATTGCATCTGAGTATTTTTAAACTACTATCTTTTAAATACTGATGCTGCAAAGCTTTCCTCTAGCCAGTTAGATTTGGTACTAAAGAACACAGCCAAGTTTATAGGTTTAAACATTGTAAACTATTTCAATATAAGAGAATTTCACAGTTATAAAATCATTTCTTTTCTAAACAGTAAATAAATGAAAGGACAGTATTGTATGAGAGTATTTCATTATTTAAATGGAGCAACATTACTCCCTTTTCTAAAGAAGGGTGAAAATTGTCACCAAGGTGTGGGAAATCTCAATGAATTTTCCTTAACTCCTTAAGGTTATTCTCAAGATTTCTTTCTATGTCCAGACTAACGCTATGGTTTGCTGCCATGTTTAGAGATGACAGATGATGTATCCACAATTTAATTGAGAACAGAATGTAAACAAACAAAACCAAACATTTGAGGACCTTTTTTAATAGAGGATGCCAATAGGAAGATGATTAAAGTCAGAGTGACAAGGTTGAAGCTTCATTATAGGTGTGAAGTTCTCTTCCTTCATCAGTTCTTAGCGTAAATTTACCTAATTCTTTACCTATGGGCTTTGCTTTGCCACTGCTGTAGCCCTATACCTAGAGCAGTTTCTAGACTCTCGATAAGTATATGTTCACAGAATGGCAGAAGCATCCAAATCATTTTATGCTTCAGTGGTCATGACTAAATTGTTTGTTTGTTTAGATAATTTTTCCTGATGACAGAAACATTGAATATTTATTACAGAAAATTTGGTAATATAGAAATTTATAAAATTGCTAAGAAATAGCAATTGTTAACAATTCATGTCTATCTTTCCAGTTTTTTTCTGTACATATGACATTACTTTTATGAAAATTGAGATTATTTTTTACGTTTGAAAATCTGCTTTTTTGCTTAACAGTATTCATAAGGTTCCAAACTATAAATATGTTTTACAACATTATTTGTGACTAATAATCTGTCACATGGATGTTCTATAAAGTATTTACTGTTGCACATTTGAAGTCTTTCCATTTTTCTTTATAATAAATAATAAAATGAAAAAAGTAAATACAGCAAAACAGAATCAATTAGGCATTTTAGAAACTTATAATGATTAGCGTTAGTAATTTAAAATGTAAGGATTTTTTAAAATTAACAGTTTATGGAGATATTTTCCTCTACTCATTATTTTGGAGTATATAATAAAGGCTTAGATTTAGAGCATGACTCTGGAATTAGCTTGCCTGGGTTTAATTCCTGGCTCCACCACTTACCAGCTGTATGTCTTTGGACAATTTATTTATCTCTGCTATGCCTTATTTTTCTCAACTATAAAAGGATGATAATACTACCTAAGTCACTAAACTGTTGTGAGGTTTAAATGAAATAATTCATATAAAATATGTGTCCCATTATAAGTGCTCAATAAATGTTTGCTATTATTCTTAAATAATTCTTAAGTATACTTAATCATGAATATAAGTTTTCATAATTGTTTTTTATTTTGAAAATGTTGAACCTAATTCTATAATGTCTCATTTTTATAGAGGTTATTTACTGAATGTCATCCATTGGTTTCCACTGATAGCATCTCTTTTGATTATCATAATGACCTGTGTGCTAAAGGAGGTTATATGCTCATTTCACAGATGAGAGAACTGAGTTTAGAAAGAGACTTTTCTAAGCTCATTAGTAGAGCTGGAACTTTCCCCTGGTCTCTTCAAGTCAAGTTCAATGGTCTTTCCGTTTTACTATGTGGAGACACTTTAAAAGTCAGTATTATGAAAACATAATTAGATGAATGATTAAAACATTCTTGACAGCAAGTACTGCCTTTTATTGATCTTTCACAGACTAGTTTAATGCTTTGCAATATAGTAGGTTTTCTGTAAATGATTGAGTCTGTTAAATTCCTTATTAAAACTAGAATTTTCCAAGGAAAACTTAGTTTAAAAATATATTGTTTTTATTATAATACCTAAAATAGGGAAGCTTTACTTTATAGAAAGGAGCCATTCTAACATAATTTTAAATATATGTTCAGCTATGTTGCTCCATCCGGTTAAAAAATTCTTTTGGTGCATAAAAAGCTTTCATATAAAATGGAAATATTCTAAATAATGGAAAGAAAAGAGAAGATTTATGGGAAATTGAGCTAAATTAATGATTTTCTCTTTGCTTCTGGCATATATTCCATTTTTAAGAGAAGATGATTTTATGCATTTTAGATTGTCAGTCATCTTCATTCATATTGACTTCTTTGATTGTGGGTAATAGCTCCAGATGTGCAACCTACGCATTTTTTTCAACCAGTAGAATATTTCACCTAACACATTTGTAGTTAATTTAATTGATTAACTTCTTCAGTGTGAAAACACCAAGTAGGTCACATTCTTAAAACTGTCTGTATGTGTTCAGTTATTTTTAGCTTTTTTTTGTTTTCATTCTTTATTCTTATCACTATGGTAACAAAAAAATTTGTGACTGAGAACATGATTTTTGTCTGAAAAATCTTCCTTTGGGAGAATGAAGCAACTTTAGGCTGCATGCATAGGCTGATCTTAAAAGCTGAAGACTATGCAAACATGGAAACATTTACTTGATATTTATTTAAATCTCAATGAATGAAACTAATAACAGTAGAATGGTATATCTGAAAGTAATGAAAATAATATGTTGTTGTTCTGTGTTATCTGTTCTCACATCTGCCCAAAATTTGGAAATTTGAACTTTGACGTTTTTCCAGTGTTTTTCCAATGTGTAAATAGAACTTTAAGTTTATTTTCTGTAATTAAAATGAACAGAAAACAACAATGAAGACAAGTCCATTTTCACTGTGGAGCCTTAGACAAAAATCTTAAAATCAGGGGCAGGCCTGGTGGCGCAGCAGATAAGTTCTCACGTTCTAGTTTGGTTGCCCAGGGTTCGCTGGTTCGGATCCCAGGTGTGCACCTGCACACTGCTTGTCAAACCATGCTGTGGCAGGCGTCCCACGTATAAAGTAGAGGAAGATGATCATGGATGTTAGCTCAGGGCCAGTCTTCTCAGCAAAGAGAGGAGGATTGGTAGCAGATGTTAGCTCAGGGCTAATCTTCCTCAAAAAAAAAAAAAATCTTAAATTCAAAAACATAGAAAGTGCTTGTATGTTATTTAGCCTGACATATCCTATGCATCTGAGGAAACTATGGCCTGAGATAGAATGTGAGTTATTTCAGGCTCCTTAACTAGTTAGTGGCAAACTGTAACTATATCCTGGGCCTCCTGTTCCTTGGGGTACAGCTTTGTCCACCACAAGCAGACAGCACTGAGTTTTCTGCCATTTTCTCAAGATATGGCTTATGTTATTAAATGGGAAGCGTATAATGATTTTCCCTTAATTTTTTTTTTCATATAAAGAGGCATTCTAACAATAAAATTCTAATTACGTAGAAAGGAGATTAAAGAGGATTTAAAAAGATAGTAGAGGGTTCTAGGATATAAGAAAAGTGAGACAGTGGCAAATTCTGATGGTAAAAGAATGCAGAAGTATCAGAGGTAACATGTTACCAAAGCCTTATTTTAAATAACTTCTAAGAAATAAATTTAACACATTCTTATTATAAAACATTTTGAAAAGCAAAAGATGATGTGAAAAATACTGGCAATTTTATGTCCCAGGATGACATGAGGCTACTGACTAGAGGTCAACTAGAATAGGTAGCCAGGTCGTCTAAGGATCTCCCAGTGCCATCATTAACGTTCGAGGAAAGTATCTGGCAATCTGTCTTCCTTTTTATATAATAAAAATGCCATTACACTGTATATGCGGTTGCTGGTACAAACCTCAATCCATGAACTCACTGTTTTTCTATAAGGAGTTAATTTTTATTTCTAGCCTCCATCCATCACAACGTCATTTCAGTCAATTTGGCTTTTCATTCTCTTTTTCTGACGTTGTGGATAGATAAGAATGGAGGGCATTTATGTAGTAACATGGCATGTGGAGTGTCCACCTAATCTGCAATGTCATCTGTCAACATAGGTATTTCCTGGTGTATTAGTTTGCTAGGGCTACCATAATGAAATACCACAGACTGGATGGCTTAAACAACAGAAGTGAGTGTGGATCATGGATCACTTTGTGTTTATCATACTTGGGTTTCATTGAAATTCTTGCATCTGTAGATTAGTGTTTTTCATCAAACGTGTCAATTTTTCAGCCAATTTTTTTTCGTACATTTTTTCCCTCTCCTTTCCTTCTAGGACTCCCATTATACTTATATTAGTACACTTAGCATAGTCCCGGAGGTCTCTGAAGCTATGCTTATCTTTTTTTCAATCTTTATTCTGTTTTTAAAAGTGATATACATTGATCTATCTTCAAGTTCACCATTTCTCCCTTCTGCCTTCTTAAATCTGTTGCTGAGCCCATTTTGCAAATTTTTCATTTTTTTAATTATGTTTTTCAACTCTAGAATCCATTTGGTTACTTTTTATAGATTCTGTTTCTCTTGGTAATCCCCATTTGGGGGTAATTTTCATATTTTCCTTTAATTCTTTAAATATAATTTATTTCAATTATTTGAGCATATTTATAATAGCATCTTTGAGGTCTTTGTCTGCTAAATCTAACATCTGAGTCCACTCAGGAATTTTATTGACTGCTTTTTTTCCCTGAGTGTGTGTCACACTTTCCTGTTTGTCTGAATGTTTTTTTTGTTGTTGTTACTGTTGAATACTGGACATTTTAGATAACATGTTTTTCAACTAGGGATTCTGACCTCCCTCATTCCGAGGATTTACTTATTTATTCAGTAGCTGGACTTAATATGTGGAATCTGATCTATTTCCCCTATGGTGTTTGGCTATTCATTTCTCTGTTCAGTTATTGTTTTTTAAATTTTTTTGAGTGACTTCTCAAAAGACCATCTCTGTATCTGTATAACTTAGTTATCAGCCTATTATTGGTCATAGTATTTATTCAAACATCTTGAGCCCTTAAGGTTTTTGCCCTCTGCCTATGTATCTGTGTGTGTGTTGGGGAGCAATTCAATATTCATTTTTATGTCTGCCTCATATTTCTCTTTCCTGTTCATTCCTATTGTTTCTCTGTTAGCTTGGAATATGTGTAAAGGTTATCAAGCCCTTCTGTGGCTTTCTCATTTCCAGAATCTGCATATTAAATTTCTGATTGGCCTGTGATTTCCCCCAGCTCAGACTGAAACTCAGGCTAGCAGAGCTGCAGCTTCTCTTTATTTATTTCCTATCAAGTGTGTTATGTACACTGTCACTGCCAATGGTTGTAGATTTTTTCCCATATCTTCAAATCAACTTAGCTTCCTATGATGGCTGCTTATGGAGAGAAAATAATAACCCTCATTTTAGGCATATTGATATTGGTTTAGGTCTTTATACTCTTGTCATGGTCCAGTTCAGTAGAGCCTATAACCTGGCGATCTACATTTGTTCACTAGAAAAGGACAGAATGCTCAAAAATATGGAAGCAAGTAAATGAGTAGAATTCTTAGCACAAAATTAGAATATCAGAAACAAAGTAATAAAGATGATTTAGGCATGTGGTCAGTGTTAGGAAAGTCTGGCACCTTTCTAGTGACTAAATAATGAGAATATTCCTTCTACTATCACCTCCACCTCACTAGTGAAAAGAGTCCCTGAACTGAAGTTCTTTAGCAGGATTTGAATTATTTGTGTTATATAACACTGGATCACTTTGGAAGTGTTTGATGTTTGTCTCCCCTGCTCTGATGAGTCTACTGCTAAGGTCCCATGAATCTACAGATTCTTTCTATGCATTAGAAAAACATAAAGGTTTTGTCAGTGGTGTCTATAGCCCCTGTGTAGCAGGATAGCACTTTTTTTCTGGTATTTTGTAGATATTTTCTAATGCTTTCAGTCATGTGAGAGGTCAAAGCACATTCTCTTCTCTGATTGATAAATTCAGGAATAAGTCATAAAGTGATAAGAAATGCATTAGAGCATACTAAATGGATGCCTTCATTGGTCGTGGCAACCCAGAGTCTTTTTTTGATAAAATTGTTGTTACAAATATATTCAACAAATGTCTTTTGAGCACTTACTCTGTGTTGTGAAATGTTGTGTGCTTCGAAGGTCTCAGGGTCTTCATAATAACTGGAGGGAATTGCATGCATATAACTAGATAAAAACAACGTTGTAAGTGCTTATACATTCACACATGTATCAAGCACTAAGATGATACAGATATTAACTATGTCTTAAGTTTGGAAATCAGAGAAGGTTATAGAGAATGTTTAAGACTTAAGTCAAACATTGTAAGATGAGTTAACTAGATAATAAAAGAAGGACACAGGGTTTAACACATAAAATAGAGATTATGTGCAAAGCAAGTTAGAGTTTTCAGGGTAACTGGTAACACTGAATGGGGGAAAGTTTGCGTCTGCCGATGGGTAACTGGAGAGGGCACGATGTTACCAAAACTGCTAACTAAAAGATGCCAGATCATTCACTGAGATCTAGTTTATTGTGATTGCTTTTCTCTGTAGGATTCTTCTTGTTTTGAGACTCTTATTCACCTGTCATCTGCCTATTAGAAATGGATGTTTCCAAATGCACGATGCAGATTAGATTTTGGATATAAATCAGTTTTGTGTTAGTAGGAGCTATTTAAACACTTTTTCCTACAACTTGAATACCCCTTAATAAACTAGAGACCAAACCCTAGGGGCAAGGAGCAACCCTGAACGATCTGACTGCCATCACCTTGCTTCAAGCTACCTGATCCAAGCAGCTGCTCCTACACTTCCACCTGCTTTCTCCTCCTAACACTGTTTAGAGATGGTTCTTGACATTTTGTCTCATCCTTCCTTGTTTAACTCTGGTAATGCCTTCTTTCACCCTAGCCATGGCTGTGCAAAGCCTGTGAAAGCTTATGCTAAGGGTATGCCATGGGAATTATCATGGCTAGTGACTTTCCCTTTTCTCCTCTTTCCTGTCCTCCTACAGTCATGTGAGTTGTTACTCCCATTAGTAAGTTACTCTAATTAGCCATTCTGGTATTTTCAAAGAAAATATTTGAGTCTTTTATTACTTGAGTTGAAATATTTATACCATTGCTATATAATCTGCACAGAGAATCTGATTAAATTTTGTAATATTACTTAACACCAGCTATTCTTTTAAAGCCTGTCTGTTTTCTTTAAGTAGAAAATAACCATCTTTAAGAAACAGCAGGAACAGCAGGGGTTTGAGAGTGATATAACTTCAATAAAGGTATAATTACTTTCATAAGTCTGTTGGAGAGCAAGGCTTTAGGCTCCTTTTGTTAGATCATTGTTTATTAAGATTACACACCCAGTACTCCTAACATGCAGAGATCCACTAGCAAGTCTTTGTTTTATGTGATTAAATTACTATAATATCAGGAATATAAACTCCCTGGTGAGAACAACTTTGCTATGCAAGTCGCTGATAAAGGAAAAAAACATTAGTATAAAATATATCATCAGAAATTCTTATGAAATGCAAAATTTTATGATATAGTATACTTATTCTAACATCATAAACATAGCATGAAAGCCCTTTGTTTTTTTGGGCATTTCACTTGATTTTGAGTCCTGCTAATTCCCACAGTGAAGTGAAAACTTCCAAAGGACTTAAAATGGTTTTCAGCCCTTTACAGTCAAATAAATTTTACAGTTCTTCCTAAGCCTACTTCCTAAAGTCACCTTTAGGAATTAACATTTTATAGCATTTCTGAATCAAGCTTTTAAAAGAAATTGTGCTCTGCTCAACAAGGAAGCATGATGCTCCCATGCTGTGAAATCTATCATGCTTTATATAAATTATAAGTTGTATTGAAATGAAAGCTTATGACTCAGATTCATAAAACCAAGCAGTAAGCTGCCAGTTTGGCAGCATAGAAGCCAATTGTTAGTGCTAAAGGCTTGTTTCTTTAAAGTTTATCTCTAGAGTAGATGATAAGCCCATGAGAGTTTCATTTTGATATTTCAATTTCCAAAATTTAAAATTCGGTGACTGTTTCCATGTTAAAATTAACATGGTAATAGTGTTGCATAGATGTGTTTTTTTTATGGGTTGTGTTGCCCTATTATGCAAGGAAATGTTCGTAGTTTCTTTTAGGGCATAATTTTCCAGACATTTTAAATGTAAATATCTCATGTTCCTACCATAAAGATGTTGGGTTTCTATTCTTTGGAAGTATTCCTGTTAATGATTCTTTGTCTACCAATGCTTATATATATTTTTTAGCATGAAGAGGGATCAAACATCCTTTCAGCTGAACTTGTTTAGTGGGTTAGATATAGAAAACTTGAATTTCATCTACATCCTTATCTGTACTTGTCATCATTTGAAGTAAACACAGGTACATACACGTAAGCACATTTACATAGCATGTGTATTATGCTTAGTAACTCCTCTCAGCACTAATAACCTCCTGTAATAACGGCAGATATCAGAACTTTCTCTTTCTCTTTATTTTTTTGTGGAGTTTAATTCACAGCACTAATTAGAGGGGACACAAAATTGAATGTACACCTACAATTTATTGTGCGTATTTTCTAGCATTGAGATTTATATATAAGATTAAACAATCATTCAAACTAGTGGGTCTAACCAAGGTGTCATAACATATTCATCTATTTAAAAAAGTCGTAGAGTGAGTTCCAAATTATTTGATTCTATGAAAGTTAATGTACCCAGATTTTTACAGTAAGAAATAAATTTGAATAGATTAAAAGATAATCCCCATAATATCACTCTCACTCACTGGAATTCTAAAGACTTTGTTGAGGAGAGAAAGGATGGAGCTATCACTAGCATGCTGGGAACGGGACCCAGGTGCAGTCCTTGTCCCTGGGCCATGCAGGTGAACCTAGTTACTGCTGGGAGGTTGTGGCCAGAAACAGAATGAGAACCTCTGTCTTGCATTAATGGCCCCTATTAGTTAGCTAATTTCTAGTAGATCATTCTTAATCTGCTTAATCTGCCCTTGGAAAAAAAATTCTGATTATTGTACAGAGTAAAGAGTAGTACTGCTTTTCAGGGATGAAGTGATTGCTAATATAACTACTGCAAACCTCTTGCTTATGCCATTTTTTTTGTGTTTTCTGTAGATACCTAGAACCAGTCATTGTTAGAAACACTCCTGATGTTATGTTCTAAATGATGTTTTTGGTTACAGTGAAATACAAAGAAGTCCATCACCAACTACTGTATTCTAACCTGGCTATTCTGCAGATGCTAGCTGGCTCACTAACTGTAACATTTGCAGGACTGTAGCATTTATAGTAATTTGAGGACTTTTTTTTCTGTTTACTTCCAGTTGTCTTATATTCCTTCAGTCTTCTGGAGATGCTTGCAGAAAACAGCTTCCTGCACAGGCTGAGCTCTCATTTTCTTGAGTCCTCATTTGTAACGATCATATTTTTATAGCTCCTAACTTCTTTGGTTTTACCTAGGTTTTGTCATTACCAATACTACAAGCCTCCAACATCTCTCTTTCAAGCCTTTTGCTCTTTCTGGCTTTCTAGTTCGCCTCCTTCAATAAATCTGCAACCACAAGAGGACATTAAATCCATTAGTTTACTGTATTTATGGTATTCATAACCCCTCTGGTCTTTTACCTTCCACCTTACTCAATTTAGATTCATTCCATGGTACCCCTGCATACATTTTAACTTTGTTTCTCTCCTTAGACTTATTTTCTAAAAGATTGAATCTGATAGAACTAACTCTTTGTCTAGTTCAAGCAGATGAACATGGCATGGATGGAGAAAAACACAACCAGGCTGATTTATTTCACTTTAAATTTCTGATCACAAATGTCAAGTGGAAGCTTAAAACTGCCAGGCAATTTTATTCCATTTTTTGAGTTGTTCAATCTCCTCCTTCCCTAGATTAATATTTCACACTATCTTGGTCCTCCTTACACTTTAAATGGCTCCATCTTCCTCATCCCTGATGATGGCCTTATCTCTAATGAATTAGATGTAATAAACACAATTAGAAAAGACTATCTTATCTTCCTACCTCTCAATCTATCAACCTTCCAGGACCTATACCTTCAGAACCTGCTTTTTTCCCTCTTTCAATGGATGAACTTTCCCTGTTCATCCCTTGTTGACCACAGTATCCCATTCTTTCTGGCCTACTCAAGGATTTTACTTCTATCTTTACTTTCTTTACTCCTGATTATTTCCTGTCTCTCCTTTATTATTTATTTCTTCTCTCCTGTACTATTTCCCATTAGCACACAAATATGCTGTGAAATTTTCCATCTTACAAACACCCTCCCTAGATGCCACATAATCTTTTGGTTCTTCCTTCTCCAGTTACCATTCCATTTCTTTGATCTCCTTTATAAGAAACTCCTCAAAACTGTTGAATCTATTTGCAATGGTCTACTTCCTACCTCCAATACTTTTTCCCTTTTTAAGATGTATTATGAAGTACTTCGGATGTATAAAAAGAATCAATGAAGTATATAATAAACACCACTCAGGTAGTGAACTAGAGTTACGTGTATCAACATGGATAAATCTTTAAAAAAAATGAGTAAAGAAAAAATTTCAAAAGGACACATAATTTATGTAAAAATTTTAGGTATTCAACATAATATTTTATATTGTTTGAGTACATATATATGTGTATATATACATATGCAGTAAAAGCATAAAGATGTGCAGTAAGGGAAAATAGCAAATTCAGAATAGTGATTGCCTTTTTTTTTACACCAAGGAGGAAACAGCTTTATATGAGTCTAGGCATGTCAAGGAACCCTAGTTAGTCACAGAAAAGAGAGGCTAATATTGGAATAGGGCAAGAATCTAGCATTACAGAATATCTTCTCAAAAACCAACTGTGAAACTAAACCCTTCATCTTAACGTCCTAACAGAAGCGCTGCTGAGTTTAGCTCAGGTGAAACTTCTGGAAGCTCCTGGTGAGGTAAATAGATTTTTGCATGAGGGGAGAGCTCTCCAGCACAGCTAAATCTGAGCTCCATATAAGGTTATGGGTCTGGGGTGGAAGAAGTAGAGGAAAAGATAAGGGGGATATTTTTATCACTCACACAAGTTCATCTCAGTGTGCGGTGAGAGAGGAACCATTACTTCTGGGGAGGGAGGGAAGGAATAAGAGTACAATGGAGAAGGAGTTCATAAGGGGCTTCCATTGTCTTTTGCAAGTGTGTAGTGGGAGTAAAAAGTATTATTGTTTTCTTTTTCCTTTTGAATAACCAGTCATCCCAGCATAGTTTATTGAATAGAGATTTTTTGCCACTGATTTGCAATACTGCTTCTACCATATATCAAATTTCCATCTAAATCTGGATCTGTTTCTGGATTTTCAATTCTATTTCTTTTATCTCAGTATATCCCTGGGCCACCAATCGGTCTAGCTTTATGAGGTGTCGTTATACCTGGCAGGGAAAATTCCACCACTTTTTTTTCGTCTTGGGCCTTCTTGGACTTTTTCACTTCTAAATAAATGTGAGAGTTAGTCTTTCCAGTTCTAAACAAAATGCAGTTAATATTGAGACAATCTGTAGAGAATTAACTCCTCTCTTTTTTGTGTGTGTGAGGAAGATTGGCCCTGAGCTAATATCTATTGCCAATATTCCTTTTTTTTTTTGCTTGAGGAAGATTGTTGCTGAGCTAACATCTGTGGAAATCTTCCTCTATTTTGTATGTGGGTCGCCACCACAGCATGGCTTGATGAGCAGTGTGTACTGCCTCTGGGATCTGAACCTGCAACCCCTGGGCTGCTGAAGCAGAACACGTGAACTTAACCACTATGCCACTGGCTCCTGAGAATTGACTTCTTTTTGATATTAAATCTTTCTACTTATCTATAATTTATCCAAGTTTTCTTTTATATTTTTCAATGAAATTTTCTTAATTTCAATGAAATTTTCTTTCTCCCTAAAGATCTGATAAATTTTTGTTAGTTTCATTTTATTTTTAAAAGAATACAACGTGAGATCTTCCTTCTTAACAAATTTTTAAGTGCGCAATACAGTATCATTTACATTGTTATATAGCAGATCTCTACAACTTATTCACCTGTTTATAGACTTATTTTAGGTACCTTATTTCCCTTGTTGCTGTTGGAGAATGAGGGAGATTCAGTTCTTTTGAATTGTTTCTTAAGTTAGGTGGTAGGTCCACAGATGCTCATTTTTTTTTCATTTCTTTTTTGTTTGTCCGAAATACTTAAAAATAAAATTTAAAAAATTCTCCAGTTCCTTCCTATAACACATAGAATAAACTTCAAAACCTAACAAATGATACATTTCTTACCTTTTGACCTCAACTCCTACCCTTCTCCGTCTTGCTTACTCTATTCCAGTCAGGCTGATGACTTTACTTTTTTGAATACGCTTAAGTTTTTTACACTTACCATTTCTTCTCTTTAGAGTTTTCTTTCCTCATGGATCACTTTGCAAGAATTTGACTCACATCTCCACTCAAATATCATTTGCTCAGAAAAACCTTTGCTGACATTTCCTCTCCTCCCGCTGTCCTCTGCCCTCTGTCCTCCTCCATCTCTTTCATATTTATTTTCCTTAATTCCACTTATCACTTTCTTTTTTTGTTGTTTTTTGTTTTTTTTTTGGAGGAAGATTAGCCCTCGGCTAACTACTGCCAGTCCTCCTCTTTTTGCTGAGGAAGCCTGGCCCTGAGCTAACATCCGTGCCCATCTTCCTCTAGTTTATACGTGGGACGCCTACCACAGCATGGCTGCCAAACAGTGCCATGTCCGCACCCAGGATCCGAACCAGCGAACCCTGGGCCGCCGAGAAGCGGAACGTGTGAACTCAACCGCTGCGCCACCGGGCCGGCCCCCCCTTATCACTTTCTGATATTATATTACACATACATTTGTTTATTGTCTTTCTCCTCCACTAGCCTATTGATTTCCAATATGGCAGGGACTTTACTTTCTTGTTTGCTGCTAGAATTCAGTTCATAGAATAGAACCTTGTGTACAAAAAGGAAGAGGGAGATGGTGTCACAGCCACAGCAGAATGAAGGACACATTCCAGTACTAAGGTAAGAGACATGAAAGGAAAATCTTCCCAACTTTACTCTAAAATTAATGGAGTATAAAAAATAAAAATGGTAGCGTATGCCCATAAAGTCTTAGAGATAATGAAAAGTGGACTACTTAGTTGCTTTCTCTCTTGTCTTGGGGCCAAAAAGGAAAGTTACTTTTCAGAAAAATTCTGTTCCTCTGAGAACTTTCCAAAACTCTCTGCCAGGCAAGCCTATGGAGATCCCATAGTATTGCCCAGGTGGTAGTTTTTTATTCATTAGTATTCTGTTTGGTTTATTGGGGGATATGATTTCAAGCATGGGGCATCTCTTGCAAATGCGTCACTTTGTAAGTATTGAGGATGGTCTGGCCCTAGCCTCATACCAGCATTACATTTGTTTACCAGCCTCCAGAAGGACATCTTGTTGCTCTTGTATTTATTTAGTTTGTATGTTGTTTTTAAAGTTTTAAGGAGAAAACAGCCTTTATGTTTTTTGAGGCCATATCTATTCAGGCATATTAAAATAATTTTCTGCAAGGATCTGGTGAACCTTGGATGCACTTGCGTAGGCTGCCAAGTATGAGTCACCCAAAAAAAGGGAAAGTTAGGAGGGGATTAAATCTGATTAGGATTCAAATACATGAGGTGATAAAGGAGCTGGCCCTGCTGCCAGGCAAAGCTCCTCTCTTATGTGTCCAACAATGAGGCTTCAGTGACCAGTTATGTTAATCAGACACCTGCTATAAACAATATGCTCATAGGAAAGTTAATAAACAGTACCAGACCAGTGTCTGCTGTGAGTCAGCAGAAATGGACTGTTTAATCAGAGCAAATGTTTAAATATTAAAAAGGGGCATTATTCTTATTGTTAAAATAAAAATAAAACAGAATGGTAGCTAGTATGCCGTCTCCTTTGCGGACCTTGGTTGTGGTAGTGCTGCATCTAATGAATTTTAAAAACTGGTAGCTACCAGCTTACATCCAAGAAATTATTATTTGTAACAGTTTCTGAAGAGAAATGCATTGAAATTAAAACTACACATTTATTTCTTCACTATCCTCAGCTGGCAAGAGGAGGAAGTGCTGGTGTCTCTTTCTCTCCCTGTACGGGTACCAATTCCATCACAGGAGCTCCCCCTCAGGACTTCGTCTAAACCTGATTACCTGCCAAAGGCCCCATTTCCTAATGCCATAAGATTAACGGTCATGGCTTCGACATATGAATTTCAGGGGGAGGGACAAAAACATTCAGTATGTAACAATAGGGGAAAATATGTTATACATAAAGCAGCACATCTACAGCTTCATAAATGTTAGTCACTTCACGCCCTTCTCCTTTTTATTCTGGGGAAAGGACTCACCTATTAAACCTGCTTTGGTTGATATGGCCAACATCATGCTTAGTTTAGTGCTTCCTACTTGATGGGAGTGATAATCATGATCTTTTTATAGTAAATTGATCTGGTGATTCCCTTCCCAGTTTGGTAGCACTATTATAATTTAGTTCTTGCTGAGATCATAATTCCAGGAGTCAGAGAGGAAAGTGCTTTGGCCTATAACTAGAATTCTCCTTGCCATGCTGATCTGTAAATGTCCTACAACCTAACTTATGTGTAATTACTTTTTCTGAGAGTAATAGAAATAAATAATAGAATTGATTATTTGCAAATTTTTGTAATAAATAAGTTCCTTAAAATGGAATGTAACGTTCAGCAATAAGCAAAATGTATAGGGAAACAACAAAAAAATAAGAAGTATTCCAGGGTGATGATTTCTTGTTCTGTATATTAATCCTTCACATTTACAATTTGTATATTTAAAATATTGCCATAAAAATGTCTTCATGGAATTTTCTGGTTCCAATGTTTACAAATGTGTTCAATTGTCAAAAACAATGTCAAATTGTTAAAGTTCTAGTTAGAGCATTTTGCTATTATAATAGTATTTAATTATTTATAAATTAAATGTGGATTAGTCTCTTTTAATTGCACAGAGAAGTAGCTTTCGTTTTGTGTAGATTAGATTTTTATCTGTGTAAGGTAAGAAGGCTGCAAAGTATTTGAGAAGGAGCCATTTTTTCACATTTGTATAGCTCTTTGAACTTTTTCACAGTGACAAAAACCTTTTTTAGCTGATATAAATGATGTATGCTCTTGCCACAAATGTTTGAAATTCTATGCCCTTCTTGCTTATATATGCATATGAAAGTATATGTTTATGCCCATTCTTTATTTTATAGACTAGAATCATATATGAATTTCTCTAAATATTTTTTCACTTAGCAATTCATCATAAGAATCCTCTAACTATTTTTAATGCCTTCATGATATTGCAATATAAACAGGATACATTCCAGTTTATTCAGTCACTCCCTGGTTGATCAGAATTTACTTTGTTTATACTTTGTGGCCATTGCAAGCAATTTTTTGTACTGGTTCTTTTACTTCTAAGGGATAGATTTCCAAGAACAAGATTGTTGGATCAAAAGATATAGATATTTTAAATTTCAGTTGATACTTACAGACTGATTTTCAAGAAAGGCTATAACAATTCAAAGTTCCGCCAGCAAAGTCTGAGTAGATTCTTTTTTTCCTGAATTCCCAGGGCAGGCGTACTTGCCAATTTGCCCAGTGCGAAATGATTTAAACCTACTTTAATTTACATATCTCTATCTGTGACATTTAGCTGCTCTTCATATGTGTGTCTTCTTCTGTGACTTGCCTATTTATAATTTCTGCCCATTTTGGTTATTTCTCTTTGTCTTATTGATTTTAATGTACTGTTTATTGTATATATTCATTCTTCATTTGTTGTATATTTTACAATCATTTTTCAGTGATTTAATTATGAACTTTCTTATCTTCTGAAATACAAAAACTTTGTATTTCTATCAATGTATATCTTTAAACCTTTGGTTTACCTTTTTTCGTTAAAGTTTTTTCAAACTCTGAGTTATGCATATAGTCTACCAAAATTTTTTTCTAAAATTATTTTTATATTTTACATATCCTTATTATATCTGGAATTTACAATTGCATATGATGTCAATAGGGGTCCAACTTCCTTCCAAATGGATATCTGCTTGCATCGACATCATTTATTAAGTTAGTTATCTTTTGACCACTAAGTAAAAATATTTTTCTGTATGTTAAATTCCCATATTAGATCTAGGTAAGGGCCCTTTATTCTGTTGTATTGGTTTATGTATCTGTCTCATTAAAGTTTTTGTTTGGAGTGGCTGCTTGATTCAATCTATTGCCAATTTGTCTATTGATCATATGTTTTTTCTGATTTAATATTTTGATTCAATACATTTTATTGAGAGATTGGTGGTATTCTGGTGATTCCTAGAATAACCATACTCTTTTTATAGTGGGAATCCTGCTGGTTCTATTTGGTAATATTTTATTTAGAGTATTTCTGATATTTTAATAAATGAGACTGGTCTGTAGATATTTTGGAATAGCTCCATCAAGTTTTCTGGTTAAGATCACATTGGTTTCATAAAATAAAGATCTTTCTATCATTTTCTGTGGCTCAGAAAAGTTTAATTAAAATATTGGAATTATTTGTTCTTTAGAAATTAGGTCAAACTTAGGTATGGAAACATTTGATCCAGGTGCCTCTTTAAAAGAAAGATTATTGATCACTGGTTCAATCTACTTTAGTGTAATTGCTTTGTTCGGATTTCTCATCTTTTGGATTAATAGTGGTAATTTATATTAGTTTTAGGAAATTACTGATTTCTTTTAGATTTACAAGTAGATTGCAATCAAATTGTTTTTAATATTCTCTTACAATTTCTTTTAATATTTTCTCTACAGATGGCTATGTCTTCTTTCTCTACAAATTGTTTTATATATCTGCTCTCCTTTTTCTTCAAAAGTTTGTAAGTCTTTCCTATGTTATTAGTCATTGGAAACCACCAAAGTTTGGATTTATACCTTTACTTTTTTAATATTCTCATCAATATTAACTTTTATCTTTGATAATTTTCTTGTTACTTATTTTATTACTTTGAAAAAGTATTTAAAGATGCATATTAAGTTCCTTTATTTGTAGTTGTTCTCCCTTAATAATGAAGGCATATAAAACTATAAGTTTGATGTAAGTATAGCTGTAGTTGTCCTAATTATTTTGATGTGAAGTATTTCCTTTTTATTCCTTTCAACTTATAGAACATTTACATTGCCCCAGAAGGTTTTCTCGTGCCTCTTCTCAGTTGATACACCATGCCCAAGAGATAACCACCAGATTGACTTGTATCTCCAAAAATAAGTTTTATACCTTCATATAAATGGAATTATGGAGCATGTACTTTTTTGTGTCTGACTTCCTTCACTTTAAAAAAAATATTTTATTGGGGTCATATTGGCTTACTACATTGTGTAAATTTCAGGTGTACATCACTATATTTCAGGTTCTGTATAGACTTCATCATGTTCACCACAACAGTCCAGTTTTTATCTGTCACTATACATATGCGCCCCTTTACCTCTTTCACCCTCCCTCCAACCCCTTCTCCTTTGGTAACCCCTATTCTAATCTCCCTATCTATGCGTTTGTTTATTTATCTTCCATGTATGAGTGAAATCATACAGTATTTGTCTTTCTCTCTCTCACTTATTTCGCTCAGCGTAATATCCTTAAGGTCCATCCATGTTGTCACAAATGGCACAATTTTGTGCTTTTTATGGTTGGGTAGTATTCCCTTGTATATATACCACATCTTCTTTATCCATTCATCTGTTGATGGGCACTTGGGTTGCTTCCACATCTTGGCTATTGTGAATAATGCTCAGTGAACGTAGGGGTGCATATATCTTTTTTAATTATTGATTTCATGTTCTTTGGGTAAATACCCAGCATTGGAATAGCCGGATCATACAGTATTGCTATTTTTATTTATTTATTTTTGGTGAGGAACATGGTCCCCAAGCTAACATTTGTTGCCAATCTTCCTCTTTTTGCTTGAGGCAGATCGTCACTGAGCTAACACCTGTGCCAATCCCCCTGTATTTTGTATGTGGGACACTGCCACAGCATGGCTTGATGAGTGGTGTGTAAGTCCATGCCCAGGATCCCAACCCATGAACCCTGGGCCGCTAAAGGGGAGCATGTGAACTTAACTACTATGCCATGGTGCTGTCTCCTCTATTTTTAATTTTTTGAGGAATCTCCATACTGTTTTCCATAGTGGCTGCACCAGTTTGCATTCCCACCAGCAGTGTATAAGGGTTCATTTTTCTCCAAATCTTCTCCAACACTTGTTATTTCTTGTCATGTTTATTATAGCCAATCCTGATGGGTGCAAGGTGCTATCTCATTGTAGTTTTGATGTGCATTTGCCTGATAATTAGTGATGTTGAACCATCTTTTCATGTGCCTGTTGGCCATCTGTATATCTTCTCTGGAAAAATGTGTGTTCATATTCTCTGCCCATTTTTACTTTTGTTGCTGTTGAGGAAGATTGCCCTGAGCTAAAATCCATTGCCAATTTTCCTCTTTTTTGGCTTGAGGAAGATTCAACCTGAGCTAACATCCACTGCTAATCTTCCTCTATTTTGTATGTGAGTTGCTGCCACAGCATGACTGATGAGTTGTGTAGGTCCACGCCCAGATCCAAGCCCACGAACCCAGGATGCTGAAGTGGAGTGCGCCGAACCCTACCACTGCACCACGGGGCCGGCCCGTTCTCTGCCCGTTTTTTGTATTTGTTCATTTGCTTTTTTGTTGTTGAATTGTATGAGTTCTTTATATATTTTGGAAAATAACCACCTTGTTGGATATATGATTTGCAAATATTTTCTCCCAGTTAGTGGGTTGTCTTTTCATTTTGCTGATGGTTTCATTTGCCATACAGAAGCTTTTTAGTCTGATATAGTTCCATTTGCTTACTTTTTTCTTTTGTTCCCCTTGCCTGAATAGACATGGTATTCAAAAAGATACTGCTAAGACTGATGTCAAAGAGCATACTGCTTATATTTTCTTCTAAGAGTTTTATGGTTTCAGGCCTTACATTCAAGTCTTTAATCCATTTTTAGTTAATTTTTGTGTATGGTGTAAGATAGCGATAAGTAAATATAAGTAAGATAAGTAAGTATAAGATAGTGATAAGTAAGATAAGATAGAAGAAAGAAGCCACTTTCCTTCTTTTCCATGTGGCTGTCCAGTTTTCCCAACACAATTTTTTGAAGAGACTTTCCTTTCTCCATTGTGTGTTGCTGGCTCCTTTGTCAAAGACTAACTGTCCATAGGTGTCAAGTTTTATTTCTGGTATTTCAATTATGTTCCATTGATCTGTGTGTCTGTTTTTATGCCAGTATCATGCTGTTTTGAATAATATAGCTTTCTAGTATATTTTGAATTCATGGAGTGTGATATCTCCAACTTTGTTCTTTTTTCTCAGGATTTCTTTGGCTATTAGGGGTCTTTTGTTGTTCCGTATCAATTTTAGTGTTCTATGTTCTATCTCTGTGAAGAATGTCATTGGGATTCTGATTAGTATTGCATTGAATCTGTAGATTTCTTTAGATAATATGGACATTTTAACTATGTTTATTCTTCCAATCCATGAACATGGAATATCTTTCCATTTCTTTATGTCTTCTTTGATTTCTTTTAATAAAGTCTTATAGTTTTCAGTGTACAGGTCTTTCACCTCCTTGGTTAAATTTAATCCTAGATATTTTGTTCTTTTTGTCAAAATTGTGAATGGGATTGTATTCTTTTTTTTTTTTTTTTGAGGAAGATTAGCCCTGAGCTAACATCTGCTGCCAATCCTCCTCTTTTTGCTGAGGACGACTGGCCCTGAGCTAACATCTGTGCCCATCTTCCTCCACTTTATATGTGGCATGCCTACCACAGCATGGCTTGCCAAGTGGTGCCATGTCCACACCTGGGATCTGAACCCACGAACCCCAGGCCACCTAAGTGGAACATGTGAACTTAACTGCTGCGCCACCAGGTCGGCCCCTGGGATTGTATTCTTGATTTCTTTTTCTGCTAGTTCATCATTGGTGTATAGAAATGCAACTGATTTTTCTATGTTGATTTTGTACCCTGCAACATTACTGTATTCATTGATTATTTCTGATAGTTGTTTTGTAGATTCTTTAGGGTTTTCTAGGTAAAGAATCATGTCATCTGTGAATAGTGGCAGTTTAACTTCTTCCTATTTATTTATTTTTCTTTCCCAATTGGTCAGGCTAAAACTTCCAGTACTATGTTGAATAGGAGTGGCGAGAGTGGGCATCCTTGTCTTGTTCCTGTTCTCAGAAGAATATCTTTCAGTTTTTCACCATTGAGTATGATGTTGGCTGTGGGTTTCTCATATGTGGCTTTTATTATGTTGAAGTATTTTCCTTCTATAACAATTTTATTGACAGTTTTTATCATAAATGGATGTTAGATCTTCTGAAATGCCTTCTCTGCATGTATTGAGATGATCATGTGATTTGTATTCTTTATTTTGTTAATGTAGTGTATCACATTGATTGATTTGTGGATGTTGAACCAACTCTGCATCCCTGGAATAAATCCCACTTGACCACAGTGTGTGTTCCTTTTGATGAATTGTTCTATTTGACTTCCTAATTTTTTGTGTGTGTAAGGAAGATTGTCCTTGAGCTAACATCTGTGCCAATCTTCCTCTATTTTCTATGAGAGATGCCACCACAGCATGGCTTGATGAGTCATGTGTAGGTCCACACCCAGCATCTGAACCCAGAAACTCCGGGCCACGAAAGCAAAACACACAAACTTAACCGCTATGCCACTGAGCTGGGCCCTGATTTTGTAATATTTTTTCGAGTTTTTTGCATCTGTGTTCATCAGTGATGTTGGCCTGTAATTTTCCTTTTTTGTATTGCCCTTATCTAGTTTTGGTATCAGGGTAATGCTGTCCTGGTAGAATGAGTGAGGAAGCTTCCCATCCTTGTCGATATTTCGGAATAATTTGAGAAGAGTAGGTACTAAATCTTCTTTGAGTGTTTGGTAGATTTCATCACAGAAGCCATCTGGTCCCGGACTTTTGTTTTTTGGGAGGTTTTTGATTGCTGTTTCAATCTTTTTACATCTGATTGTTTTATTCAGATTCTTTATTTCTTCTTGATTCAGTTTTGGGACATTGCATGATTCTATGAATTTATCTGTTTTTTCTAGGTTATTCGATTTGTTGGCATATACCTTTTCATAATATTCTCTAATAATCTTTTGTATTTCTGTGGTGTCTGTTGTAATTTCTCCTCTTTCCTTTCTCGTTTTATTTATTTGTGTTTTCTCTCTTTTTTTATTAGTTAGTCTGGCTAAGGATCTGTCAATTTTGTTTATCTTCTCAAGGAACCACCTCTTAATTTCAGTGATCCTTTCTATTTTTTTAGTCTTTATATCATTTATTTCTGCTTTGATTTTTATTATTTCATTCCTTCTAATGACTTTGCGTTTTATTCTTCTTTTTCTTGTTCTTTTAGGTATAGTGTAAGATTGCTTATTTGAGATTTTTCTTGTTTCTTGAGGTAGGCCTGTAATGCAATAAATTTCCCTATTGGTGCCACTTTTGCTGCATCCCGTAAGAGTTGGTATGTTGTGTTTTCATTTTTATTTGTCTCCAGGTAGTTTCTGATTCCTCCTTTGATTTCTTCGTTGATCCAGTGGTTGTTCACTAGCATGCTGTTTAGTCTCCACATATCTGTGACTTTCCCAGCTTTTTTCTTGTGGTTGATTTTTAGTTTCATACCACTGTGATCAGAAAAGATAGTCGATATGATTTCAGTCTTTTTAATTTTTGAGACTTGCTTTTTTGCCCAATGTATGATCTAGTTTTTAGAATGTTCCACGTGCACTTGAGAAGAATGTGTATTATGCTGTTTTTAGATTGAATATTCTATATATATCTGTTAAGCCCATCTGATCTAGTGTTTCATGTAAGTCCACTGTGTCCTTGTTGACTTTCTGTCTGGATGATTTATCCATTAACATAAGTGAGGTGTTAAGGCCCCCTACTATTATTTTGTTGCTGTTAATTTCTCCCTTTTTGTCTGTTAATGGTTGCTTTATATGCTTTTGTCCTCCTATGTTAGGTGCATATATATTAATAAGTGTTATGTCTTCTTCTAGAATGTCCCTTTTACCATTATATAATGCCTATCTTTGTCTCTTGGTATCTTTTTTATCTTGAAGTCTGTTTTGTCTGATATAAATACAGCTATACCTGCCTTCTTTTGCTTGCCATTTGGTTGGAATATCTTCCATCTTCCATCCCTTTACTCTGAGCCTATGTTCATCTTTAGAGCTAAGATGTGTTTCCTGGAGGCAACATATTGTTGGGTCTTGTTTTTTAACCTCTCCAGACTCTCTTTCTCTTTTGATTGGTGAATTCAATCCATTTACAATTAGGTTGATTATTGTTATATGCAGGCTTAATATTGCCACTGTATCTATTGTTTTACAGTTGTTCTATGTTTCCATTGTTTCTTTTTCCTTGAATTTCTGTCCACCATTTTCAATTTGGTGGTTTTCTATGATGTTTTTCTCTATTTTCTTTTTATTTATGCCTTGTAACTCTCTTTGATTTTTTGTTTAGTGGTTAGCATGAGGTTAGTATAAAAGATCTCATAGATGAGATAGTCCTTTTTCTGATAACCTCTTGTCTCCATTAGCCCATGCAGGTTCCATTCCTTTCCTCTTCCCATTCTATGTTTTTGGTGTCACAAATTGATGTTTGCATTTTGAGTTTGTGACCAAATTGTATTGATTATAGTTATTTATGATTCTTTCTTTCCCTTTATTTTTTATGTTATAATTAATTGTTTACTACCCTATTCTGATTAAAGCTGCAATTTTCTTATTATGTCTGTCCATTTATCTGCTTGCTCAAGGTTTTGTGAACCTTTGCTTTTTAGATTCAAATGGGAGGGCTCCTTTAAATGTTTCTTATAAGGCAGGTCTAGTGGCAATGAACTGCCTCAGCTTTTGTGTGTCTGGAAAAGCTTTTATTTCTTCATCATATCTGAAGGATAATTTCATTGGATAGAATATTCTTGACTGATAGTTTTTGTCTTTTAGTATTTTGAATATATTATTCCACTGTCTTGTAGCCTGTAGGGTTTCTCCTGAGAATTCTGTTGAAAGCCTGATGGGGGTTCCTTTGTGGGTTATTTTCTTCTTTCTTTCTGCCCTTAATAGATTTTCTTTGTCGTTTGTTTCGACAGTTTTAATATTATATGACTTGGAGAAGGTCTTTTTGCATTGAGGTGGTTAGGAATTCTATTAGCTTCGTGTACTTGAAAGTTTAGTTCTTTCCCCAGGTTTGGAAAGTTCTCAACTATTATTCCTTTGAATAAACTCTCTGGTCCTTCCTCCTTCTCTTCTCTTTCTGGAATATCTGTAATCCATATGTTACTTTTTCTAGCTGAGTTGGATATTTCTCAATGAATTTTCTTCATTTTTTAAAAATGTTAATTCTCTCTACTCCTCCACCTCACTCATTTCTAGGGTTCTATCTTCAAGCTCACTAATTCTCTCCTCCATATGGTCTGCTCTATGTTTAATGCTTTCTACTTTATTTTTCTTCTCATTTGTTGTTTCCTTCATCTTCTGAATTTCTGTTTTTTTGTTTGTTTGTTTTAGAGTTTCAGTCTCTTTGGTGAAGTATTCCTGTTCATTAATTTTATTCCTGAACTCATTGAACTGTCTTTCTGAGTTTTCTTGTGAATTGTTTTGTTTCTTTATGACAGCTATTTTGAATTACCTGTCAGTCAGTTTATAATCTTCTGTGACTTAAGGTTGGTTTCTGGAGATCTGTCATTTTCCTTCTCTTCTGCTATGTTACTGTAGTTCTTCATGGTGTTTGATGTATTGATCCTCTGCCAGTGCATTTCTGGTAGTAATCACCTTTCTTATTTGGGTACAGCTTTGGTTACTCTGGTTATGTGCTGCTTCTGGTTGTATTTGAGCGCCAACACTTTCTACCCTCCACTGCTTCTTCCAGAGCATTGTCAGTGCCCTCTTTGTGCTGAATGTAACTCTGGGGTTGCTGGTTCCTTGCTGTTTATAATGTCACTTTAGTTTCAAGTGTTGCCTCTGGGGTCACCAGGCTGCAAGCATCTATTGCTTCCAGGGCCACCTGGGTCTCATGTTCCTCCCCTGGCTCTCCACAGGCTCTCCATGGACTTGGGTGCTGCTGCTCCTGGGATATTTGAGCATGCTGGTTGCACTACTGCCAGGGGTGTGCTGGGTTCACAGGTGGTGTTGTCACTGCCCAGGGCCTGGGTATCCAGGGAATTGTGTGCAGGCCCCTCTGCTGGTGGAAGTGGTGTTGGAGGTGCTGCCACTGGGGGCTGGGTCACCAGTGGTTCCTATATCCTCTGGTCACAGGTTCAGCTGACACTGCTAGGGGCAGCTGGGGCTAAGCAGGTGGAGGTTTTTCTTGTTGCTCAGTATATAGCCTCTGGTTTCTGGCACAAGCTGGTGTGCTTTGAAAACTCAAGTCAATGTGCCCTGCCCCAGCTGGGAATATCCAAATTTTGTATACTATCCCATGTTGGAAAGACCTGGCCACTGTTGGGGGAGTGGCAGGGATTGTGCACACTGGATCTACTGGGACACAACTAGGGAGCAAGCTGGCCTGCCCTCTGCAGCCCTGCCAGGACTACTGGCAGGCAAGCAGGCTGAGTCTGCTTGGAGATGGTCAAGGGGCAAGCAGGCCTGTCTTCTTGGCCCCTGGTGGGATTGCTTGCAGGCAAGTATGCTGTGACTTCCTTCACTTTTAACATCTATAGGAGCCATCTATGTCCTATGTAACAAGTATTTCATTCTCTTTTACTGCCATTTGGAATTACATTCTATGAATCTGTCATGATTTATTTATTGATTTTCCTGTTGATGAACATTTGGTTTATTTCCTGTTTAACATGAAGCTGTTACAAACATTCTTGTACATGTCTTTTGGTGGATATATGCATTCATTTCTTTAGAGTATATACTTAGGAATGGAATAACTGGGTTGATCCAAAGGATAGTTTTTAAATTTCTAAATGTTAAGTATTTTAATTCATCTTTATATTTTTAATTTCTAATGTAATCAGATTATTTTCAGAGGATATGTAACATATAAACTTGGGTTTTTAAAAAAATTTTTTGGACATAGGGCAAAATCTATATCCAAGTTTTATTTTTTTAGGCACAATTTTGTTATGTTTTTGCCATTTTTTTTCCTATTAGATATATGTGGTTCTGAAAGTGAGTAAACTCTCCCATTTCTGAATTTGTTAAATTTTCAATTTACTCTATAATTTTAATAGATTTTGCCTTATATATTTAACTCCTATATTGTTTGGTGCATGAAAATTCATGATTATTATATTTTCTTCATAAATGTTTTCTTTCACATTCCATTCTATCCCTCTTTATTCTGTTTAGTAAGTTTAGCCTTAAGTGTCACCATCTCTAAAATTAATATTGGTACTCCAACTTTTTTCTTTTGTATTTGGCTAGTATCTCTTTGTTCAGAACTTTATTTTCAATATTCCTAAGTCATTTTTTGAATTATAATTTTTTGTAAATTACGTATAACTGGATATTGTGTTTTCAATCAATTGGGTCATGCTTATTATATATCTAATTTTGTTGTTTCCTCTTTTCTTTTTTCCCTATTTTTTGCTGGTTCAATCAAGCCGTAGTTTTTCTTTTTACCCATTAACTGACATGTTCTACTGCAATGTTCTCTATACTCACTTTTAATGACCCTTTTCTATTTAGTCATAATCCAACACATATTTGTCTGCTACTATGTATGAACAAGATACTATATCTATACACTCTTTTCTATTTAGAATACCTTTATTCTGCTCTCTTCCAAACTATTTGGTTTGCAGAGATATTTGAGTATGTTTACTTCCAGATTACTTGATTTTCCCCTGCAGTGTTAGTATTCCTTTTCCAGGGTTCTTATTTAGAACTTAGTTCATGCATAATCCAAGTCTCTTTCTTATTGTCCATTTTAACTGAAATCTATCTAGCTATTCATCTGTCAATAGAAATATTGATATTGGTATTCCAGTGTTATTGCTCACTGCTGTCTACTCTCCTCTTTGTCTTCCTCTATCTTGTGGTTTTTCTTCTGATTCATTTATTATTGGTCATTATCCTCAGGTGGAATACATGGGTAATGTGGTCTCAAAATACTTGCACTTTCATAAATAAGTTTATTTATTTTTTTACATGTGAACCACCTTTGATTGTGTATAAATGTATTAGATTACATTTCTTTCTTTTGGCAATTTGAGGATTTTATTCTATCGTCTTTTAACTTCCTATGTTGTTGATGAGAAGCCCAATGTCTGTCTGATTCTTTTTCCTTCGTAAATGATTGCATTTTTCAGTCTGGAATCATGTAAGATTTTTCTTGCTCCTTTATCTTTGGAGTTCAGGAATTTTACTAGGATATATCTATTTTTGTGTCTTTTCTTACAGTTCTGATTGGAACTCTGGAATTTGTGGAGTTAAATCTGGATTAATTCAAGCAAAATTCTTTTCTATCACTTGATTAACTAGTTTTCCTCCTCGCCCCCCCAATTGCTTTCTTTTTATATCACCTCTACTTACTTGTTGTACTTGTTGGGTCTTTTGACATGTTGCTTATCTTTTCTCTGGAGATATTAAGCTCTTTTTTTCCTTCCATCTATGTCTTGAATTATTTCCTCCACCATATCTTTTAGGCTACTAAAATGGGCTTTAATAGTGATTAACCTCTTTTTCAATTCAGCCACTGAATTATTAAAATAGAGAATGATGTTTTTGTTGTTATTACAGAAAGTCTTTTTTAAAATTTTAAATTGTACTTACATTTTCTTACCTTATTTGTTCAAGCAGTTTTCTGTTTCCATCAGCAATCTGTTCTATTAGAAGCCGTCTGTTCTAGGAGTTCTATTTCTTCTTCTTCTACCTGGCTCTTGGGTTCCTGGAGTGTAGAGTTATTTTCCTTTGCATACATATGGTTATTTATGTCTTAGTGGCCAGGGCCAGCTGCTGGTTGCCTGAAGTGTGATAGTCTAGATAGTGTTGTGGGGAGCAGCTGTCCTACCCTATGGTTTGGTAGAGACTGGCTGGCAAGTTTGCAGTAGCTGGCAAGGCACCAGAAAGAAGTGGAAGAAACCTATCTGCTCCTTAGTCATCTCAACAGTAGAGTCTCTCTCAGCCTCCAGTGTCAGAAGCTCTGGGTTCACCCATTTGCTCCCCTGTAAGACTTCCAGTTAAGGGGAGACTAGTATTTGCTCTCTGGAATAGGCAGCCGTTTGTTTCCAAGGTTCTTACGACTTCTGGTCCAAGCTCTCTCAGAATAGAGGGTGGTGTTCTGATCCTTGTCCCAGGTCTCTCCACATCAGCCTCCAATCTTTTTTATAGCCCAGAGTAACTCAGGTCTACTGACCCTTGGTAGAACCCCTGGCATCACTCAGATTCTTCGGGTCCATCCAGTCTGGAGAACAAAGCAAGTGCTTCAGTCAGTTGGACTGGAGTGAGAGAGGAGGGTGGCAGGTATGAGTCCAAAGGACCAGTATAACCTGATTGATTTATTCTGGAACTGTTACCCTCAGCTCCCAAACTGGAAAACAGAGGCACTGTGAAATTTAGTTTTTGTCTCAGTCATATCCAGTTAATCCAGTGAAGCCTTTTATGTTGTTGTTGTTAAAGATATTTAAATAATAGCTTATCTTAGGAAAAAAACTTAATCAAATCATTGTCTAAATGGTTAGCTGACTTAGAGACTCTGCAACTCAATGATATATGATCGCATCTTGACCTAAAACCTATGACTCTTTCTGAGGGAGCTTGAAAGATTCGTATATTTAAACAGAAGTAAACAATTACAAAAAGTAGGACAATTTTTCTGTCTGTCTCTGAGACAGAAACTGAGTTGTTATTTATGGAAATTGTGAGCATTGTAAAGTAATTATTTGCATGGTAGAAAAATGAGGGGAAATTTTTTTTCTTTTTCCTTCCTTCCTTCCTGCCCTACTGCCTGCCTTCCTTTCGTCCTTCATTCCTGGTGGCCCTATAGTAGCCACCTGCAGAGAGTTATGGTGCTCAGTAGAGAAAAAAAAGAAGTTGTGGCACTTAAAGGAGTGGTATTCTTATAGGGCATATGGGATAGGAGAGGTGTCCCTGCTAAGTAGTTGGTGGACATCAGACTTCCAACAAGGAGGCAAGGTGGAAGAGCATGAATGATTGAGTCTACAGGTAAGTGGTATATTTCAGAGACTATATAACTGAGGAAGACTTTGAAAAAAGCTTGACCTCTTAAAATCCTTCAGATGGGTTAAGAGCAATTAGAATTTGTGCATTAAAGCTAATAAAACTGCATTTATGCTGACAGGTTGGTGACACCTGGAGCATTTGAATTACGTTTCTACATGTAAAGAAAAGCACACCTGATGTATTCCATAGCCCCTTGGGATGGTACATTTTAACCATTCAAGCCATTGCTCTTAGCAGCACTTTCTTCATTTTCCCTTTTTTCTTCCTCAACACTGTTATCTTTCTGCTAGAGAGGCAGCATTGTATAATTGATAAGAATTTGGGCTCTGGGTAGACTAGCCATATAATTTATCATCCCAAATGGGACACTTTCAGAATTAAAGGACATGGCCTTAATAATTACACTGGGACAACAGGCAATATCATGAATCTCCTAGGGAAAAAAGGGGTGTGTTGTTAGCTGAGCTCTGGAGCCAGACAGTGTGGGTTTGAGTTCTGCATCTGCCATTTATGAAAGCCTGGGTACATTACTCAAACTTCCTTTGCTCTGATTTTGTATGTGTAAAATGAGATAATAAGGGTACCCACCTCATAATGTTGTTGTATGGGATAAATGAGTTAATATACAGAAAGCACTTTGAGCAGTGCCTGGCATATAGATAAGTGCTTTAAGAATATTAATCACTATTACCATACCATTACCATTTGGTGGGAATGTCTTAACCAAATATACCACATATTGTTTAACAGATATCAAACCTGACAGTGTGTTGAGAGTATGACACATATATTAAATGGCACACTTTTAAGAAAGCACATTTCAAGGGTATGGTCTGATTCAAAGGAAAGCAAATATCACGCTCTCTGCATGTAAGATAATTAGAATTTTCCAATTTTCCAAAATGATACAGAGTCAAATCGTCACCAATACTAGTAGAAAACTAATCACAAATTTGCATAATACTTTATGTTGTAGATGGCATCAAGTTGATCTTATTTGTGTTTGTTTTTGCTGGATTCAGGAAGATGATTTGTATCTAGGAAAAGAATGGTAATGTCTGCTAAGTGGTTTCTTGCACTGTTTGACAAGAAGTCACAACATAGAAATTTAGTGTCATCTCTCTCTTCTTCTCTAGATCAAATGATGAGATCTGTTACCTATTATTTATTCTATGGTTAACTTGTCCTAGACAAGGAAACTTAATTCAGGTGTTCTCTCTCTTTATTTCCCTTCCTAGCTCTTCCCTAAATGCAGAATTCCCCAAGAGCCTCTCTCTAATTGCTTTCCATGCTTTTCTTCAGTGCTTTCCTTAAGTGACGTCACACCTTTCTCAACTGTCATTGTCATTTCTATATCCGAGACTTCTACATCTCTGTCTCTTTGGTCTGACTTCTTGGCTGAGCTCTCTTCTCACATTTCCAATATTCTACATGTCAGTTCCATTTCAGTATCCGCTGGAACCTAAAATCCATTGTGATTCTTTCCAGTTGTTTCACATTATCCAATCAGTTGTCAAGTTCTCTTGATTATTTTTTTGTGATATCTCTGCTTTCTTTCCTTCCTATTTTCTTGGCTGTACCTTATATCAGACCCATATAACTTATGAATATGCTACTGAGACAGTCCCCTAAATGTTCTCTTATTTGAAAAAAAGACATAAAAATGTATTGCTTCGTTCAAGATTTATTGCCTCCTTTCTGGGAAGCTTGAGTTATACCAGAGGATTCCTATATATTACAGAGACTTAACTCAAAGGAATAAACTTAATAGTGACATTTGATGCAGGTGATGGTGGGTAGGAGCAGACTACTTTTCAGGTTTTTCTCATCTACCCAGTTAGCACTAGGTTAGCAGAGATCTCATCAAATTTTGTTAAGGTAAATTACAACTTTTACACTTGTTAAATAGTCTGTTCCTCCCTACCACCTCCATGGCAGGAGTATACTTCCCTACACTCTTGATATTGGACCTGGCCGTGTAACTAGCTTTAGCTTCTTCATGGGTGGAATGTGCTTCCTGACCTTTTGGCTTTGGACTCAGCCATGTGACTTGCTTTGGTGAATTGGATATTAGTGGATATGACACTAGCAAAAACTTGACATGTGCTTATGTGGTTGTGCTAGTCTTCTTGTGCCTGTGTCATTGCTATAAGAATGACATGCCTCAATTAGCCTTCTGGTTCAAGGAGCATAAGAGACATGGAGCAGACTAAAACACAACCTGCAGCTTATAGCTGCCTAGCTGTAGCTTATAGCTTATAGCCTAGTTCAACTGACTCCAAGCTGACTCCCATGAGCTAACTGTTTATCACTGAGAATGATAAAAACATGAGCTGAATAAATGCTTATCATCATATGCCCCTAATAATCTATGCTGTTTGTTTCACAGCATTAGTTCCCTGACACAGTATCCAGAAGATTTTTTAAACTTCAACTAAGCAATGTATTTCAGTATGTGAATACTCATTAGGAGAGGTGCAACAAATTCATATACTTTATAAAGATTATCATGATAATGTTGGAAGAAAAGGGAGGAATCCTAATAGTTGAATATTCAGCATGTCCTTTCACTTACAGTCTAATTCAGTGCCTCTTAAACCTTTATATGATGAAGAATCCCTTGGGTAGATGATTTAAAGAATAAGTCCCTGGCTCTCACCCTAGCAATTCATTAGATTTGAGGTGACTATCAGGAATCTGTATTTTTAGCTATCACTGCCAGGTGGTTGTGATGCAGGTAGTCCAAGAAACATTGGTTTATTTCTTTTGTTTTCTTCTCTTTTTCTTTTTTAAGATGCCACAGAGAGAAAAGTATAGATGATACATAAAACAAAAATAATGCAGAAAATGAAATGATAAGAGATCTATTCTAGTCTCTTATGCCCTACTGAATCTTATTATCCATTATAAGTTGGAGATTGAAGAGCAACATTATCGTATTATTTTTGTTTTCCTGTAGTTTATATCATAAATTCAGTATGCTTTAATTTTTATTTTAGTATCATTTCTACTTAATAGCAAACAGTTCCCCAGAGGCCTCTTTTCAACAACCAATGTTCTCTTTGGCAGTGAAATCCACTCACCTTAACTGACTGTGATTGTACTTCAACCTAGTTCTCAGAGTCATGGTGGTATTATTCATTTTACTATCCCAAAAGGCTCTTAGTATTCATCAAATATTTGATTAACATTGTCTAATAAAGCTTATAGCATGCAGAAACATGAAACCTAACTCCACCATGATTTTTACTACTGTCTCTTTCATTAACACTGTGAGTTGCTTCTCTAAAGTAATTAAAATCCATAATTGAATACACTAGAATAATTTTGGAAAATTAGTTTAATTATTCCAGTACTTCCATTTGGAAAGCTTGCATTATTTATTACAACTAAATGGATAAATGCGGCCCCTCATTTTTATCTTTTCATTTCACGCTTACTCTTTAGGAGAGAATATTTGTTTTGTATATTTGTCTTTTTTTTTAGGGGAGTGAATAATAGCCCTTAAAGCTATGTTGACAAGAACATAAGGATGACTTGAGCACTATAAATAAGATGAGTGCACTAACTGCAGAAATCTTATTCACCTTCAGCAATTGGCTCATTATACTGAGAAATATCCAACTCCTCTCCTCACTGAGTATGTTGTCCAAGTTTTAAATTATTCTATACCCTTTAGAAGAAAAATATAAGAGGAGAAATGATAAATCTTTCAAAGATTCCCTTTGGAATAAAGAGACTGGATTTACTGTCTCTGCTAACTTGAGACTTATGGTCCACTGGTTAGCTAGAGTAGGTTTGGGATACACACAGTTTATTAGTCTGCATTAACTCTGTTGAGCACGGCACCTATGACATGTCTGGGTTATTTTTATAACAGAAAACCTGGAGGTATTTTATGGACTAGGAGATAAAAACCTAAACAAGATATTTTAAACTTAGATTAAATCCCCCTTGGATATATTCATATAGCAATCCAAGCAATCATACTGTAGGAAGCTAAGGGTATCTTTATTAAAAACACTTCAGTTCAGCTTTATGAGATAAAAGTTGTTCAGAACACTGGATGACTGCAGTGACTTCATTTTTTGGAAACACATATTTATGATAAATAGCAAAGGCCTCAGCAGAAATTACACAATTAATATTTTAGGAGGTCTGGGGTTCACCCAGTCAGCAGTGATATGAGGTGGTTGGGTCAGAAGTCACAAATATGCTTGGATTTTATAATTGTAAGCTTTACCTCTAACTTAGTAGAATAATTCAACTGACACAGAATCAAATGAAAATACTCAAACAATTTAAAAGAGAAGTAAATTAAACCTAATATGAAAGGTCAAAAGCTCTCCATTAAAATTTATATTTGTGAATTCTCTCAAGTTAAGCAAAATAAATATCTATAATAAAGGATATAAAAAATTCCACTGCCATTTTTATTGTCAAATGTCTTGGCTTAGCTTTTGCATTAAAATTTGCAGATCTAGGTTTTTCATGGTATCTCTGCAAAACACTGCAGAAATCTCCAATCTCTAAACCATTTCCCTTTCGTTCTTCTACATTTCTGATTCTCCAACTCACTCCAGCTCCCCAATCCCTATAAACTACTTACTTGTGCTTTCTAAGGGAAGTTGATCAGTTGGAATAAGAGGACTTGATTTACATTTTCTGTTAAGTAGAGCTTATGTTCCTCCAGAAACTAAGGGGTTGATCAGTCAGTGTTGACAACCACAATGTGTAACCCATGAGTGAATTTTGGAAATGGCCTTAACTTTTTAAAAAGTTTGATGACTTCATGCACATGTTCATAAAGTCTTAAGAGTAGAGGCTGTGTCTGTCTTATTCACTAGGCACCTAGCACCCAGTATGTATCTGGCACAAAGAAGATGTGTATTAAATATTGTTCAAATGAATGAATGAAAGTTAAGAGCAATAAACAAATATTTTTGAGGGCTATTATGGCAAAGACCATGGTATCCTGAAACAGCATTTATTTATTTATATGTCAAATATTTATTGAATACATGTTATGTATCAGGCACTATGCTAGCCCCTGGAGACACAAAGGAAGGAAGAAAGATACTACCACTGCCTCATTGTGATGTATAATCCAGTGAAGGATACAGACAATTATAGCACACAATAATAAGGTCTGTGACAGGGGCAAACAATGAGCCATGGGAGCACAGAGATGTGTCACCAGATCCAAAATGAGATCTCATGAAATATATTTGTGAAAACAGTGTTATGTAAGTTGACATCTGAAGAAAGAATAGGATTTAACTCAGTGAAACCAGAGGTGAGGGAGAGAAAGAAAGAATAGAATAGGTGTGTCTGAATGAGGCTGAGCAAGATAGTGAGGGTCACATCCTCCATGGACCTGTGGGTCATGTTAAGGAGGTGGGGCTTTATTTCATGAGCTTTGAGGAAATATTCTGTGTAGGAAACCCAGAAGTTTAAATGAAAATTATGTATTTGATTATAAAGAAAAAGTATGGCATTAATGACTTACTTCCACAGGATATAATATGGAAAGAGAAAAAGGAAACCTGGCAAACACTGTGATATTAAGTGATGAAGGTTACCAGCACCAGTGATGTCACCTGGTACCAGGTATGGCCTGATACTATGTGATGAGAAGAGCACTCTGTGGTATTATTTCCCAAAGTCCATCACCCTAGTATAATCATGAGTAAAACATCAGACAGATCCAAATTGAGGGACGTTTTATAAAATACTTGACCTGTAATCCTCAAAACTCTAAAAGTCATGAAAAACAAGAAAAGATTAAGAAACTGTCACAAACCAGAGGATACTAAAGAGAGAACAAAAATGCAATGTGGTATTTTGGATTGGATCCTGGAACAGAAAGAGGATATTAATGGGAATACTGGTGAAATTCAAATAAAGCCTAAAATTTAGTCATTGACAATATACCAATATTGGTTTCTTAGATTTGACAAATGTATCATGATGATGGAAGGTGATAACATCAGGAGAAAGTGAAACTAGGTGAGGGGCATTCAGGAACTCTGTATACTTTCCTTATAACTTTTCTGTAAATTTAAAATTGTACCAGAGGCTGGCCCCGTGGCATGGTGGTTAAGTTCGTATGTTCCGCTTTGGTGGCCCTGGGTTCGCCATTTCAGATCCAGGGTGTGGACCTATACACCACTTGTCAAGCTGTGCCGTGGCAAGCGTCCCACTTATAAAGTAGAGGAAGATGGGCACGGATGTTACCTCAGGGCTAATCTTCCTTGAAAAAAAAAACCAGAAAAAATTATTCCAAAAACAAGGTTTTTTTTTAAAGTGTGAAAAATTAATGCGTGACTAAGTATGATTGACTTGCAAATAATACTTGTAATATTTGGGACATAAATATTTAAATTCTATACTATATGAAGAGTCCTTTAAATTGATAAGAAAAAGACAAATGCAGGCATACCTCAGAGATAATGCAAGTTTGGTTCCAGACTACCACAATAAAGCAGATATCTCTATAAGGCGAGTCGTGAATATTTTCGGTTTCCGAGTGCATATAAAAATTATGTTTACACTATACTGTAGTCTATTCAGTTTGAAATAGCATTAAGTCTTAAAAAACAATGTACATATCTTAATTAAAAAATACTTTGTTACTAAAAATTGCTAACCATCATCTGAGCCTTCAGATGATGTGAGTTGTAATTATTTTGCTCGTGGAGGGTCTTGCCTCGATATTGATGGCTGCTGACTGATCAGGGTGGTGGTTGCTGAAGGCTGGGGTGGCTGTGGCAATTTCTTAAAATAATGCAGCAATGAAACTGGTCACATCAATTGAGTCTTCCTCTCATGAATGATTTCTCTGTAGCATGAGATGCTGTTTGATAGCATTTTACTCAAGGTAGAAGTTCTTTCAAAATTAGAGTCAATCCTGTCAAACCCTGCTGCTCCTTTACTTACTAAGTTTATATAATATTCTAAAATCCTTTGTTGTCATTTCAACAGTCTTCACAGCATCTTCACCAGGAACAGATTCCATGTCAAGAGAAACCATTTTCTTTGCTCATTCGTAAGAAGTACCTCCTCATCTATTAAAGTTTTCTCATGAGATTGCAGCAATTCAGTCACCTCTTCAGGCCCTACTTTTAATTTTAGTTCTCTTGCTAGTTCCACGTCTGCAGTTACTTCCTCAAATGAAGTCTTGAACCTCTCAAGACTTCCGTGGCACTGTCTGTGACAGCTATAGCCTTACAAAATGTATTTCTTAAATAATAAGACTTGAAAATCAAAATTAATCCTTGATCGATGGGCTGCAGAAAGGATATTGTGTTAGCAGGCATGAAAACAACATTAATCTTGTTGTACATCTCCATCAGAGCTCTTGGGTGACTAGGTGCATTGTCAATGAGCAGTAATATTTTGGAAGGAATTTTTCTGAGCAGTAGGACTCAGCAGTGGGCTTAAAATATTCAGTAAACCATGTCGTAAACAGATGTGCTGTCATCCAGGCTTTGTTGTTCCATTTATAGAGCACAGGCAGTAGATCTAGCATATTCTTAAGGGCCCTAGGATTTTCAGAATGATAAATGATCACTAGCTTCAACTTAAAGTTACCAACTGCATTAGCCCCTAAAAAGATAGTCAGCCTGTCCTTTGAAGCTTTGAAGCCAGGCATGGACTTTTCTTCTCCAGGTATGAAAGTCCTAAATGATGTATTCCTCCAATATAAGGCTATTCAGTCTACATGAAAATCTGTTGTTTAGTGGAGCCGCCTCCATTAATTATCTCAGCTAGATCTTCAGGATAGCTTGCTGCAGCTTCTACATCAGCACTTGCTGCTTTGCCTTGAACTTTTATGTTATAGAGGTAGCTTCTTTCCTTAAACTGCATGAACCAACCTCTACTAGCTTCAGACTTTTATTCTGCAGCTTCCTCACCTCTCTCAGCCTTCCTACAATTTAAGACACTTAGGACCTTGCTCTGGATTAGGCTCTGGCTTGTGGGAAAGTTGTGGCTGGTTTGATCTTCCATCCAGACCACTAAAACATCCTACATATCAGCAATAAGGTGTTTTGCTTTCTTATTGTTTGTGTGTTTACTGGAATAGCACATTCAATTTTCTTCGAGAATTTTTCCTTTGCATTCACAACTTGGCTAATTGTTTCGGCACAGGAGGCCTAGCTTTCAGCTTATCTCGGCTTTTGACATGCCTTCCTCACGAAGCATATCATTTCTTTTTGGTTTAAAGTGAGAGATGTGTGACTCTTCCTTTCACGTGAACACTTAGAGACCATTGCAGAGTTATTAATTGGCCTGATTTCAGTATTGTTTTGTCTCAGGGAATAGGGAAGCCTGAGGAGAGGGAGAGAGATGGGGGAACGGCCAATCGGTGGAGCCTCAGAACATATACAACATTTATCAATTAAGTTTGCAATCTTACGTGGGCGCAGTTCATGGTGCCCCAAAACGATTGCAATAGTAACATCAAAGATCACTGATCACAGATCACAATAACAAATATAATAATAATGGAAAAGTTTGAAATATTGTGACAGTTACCAAAATGTGACACAGAGACATGAAGTGAGCAAATGCTGTTGGAAAAATGGCACCAATAGACTTGCTAGACACAGAGTTGCCACAAGCCTTCAATTTGGAAGAAATGCAGTATCTGTGAAGTGCCATAAAGCGAAGCACAATGAAACAAGTATGCCTGGAACTGAGTATAGAGAAATAGGCAAATGGTATTATAAGGAATTTCCCAGAAGAGCAAATTCACATGACCAATAAATGTGCTCAACCTCAAGGGTAGTCAGGGAAATGCAAATTAAAATAACAATGAAATATCTCTTTTCACTTTTTTAAGTTGTTAAAAATTTAAAAGAGTGGTAATATCTGGTGCTAGTGGGGATTCCAAGAACATGGCATTTTTATATATTGCTGGAGGAAGTTTTGTTATATTCTTTGTGGAATTCATTTTGGCAATATATTAGAATATAATATGCATACATTTTCCTAGCAAGCAGACTCCTAGAGAATAATCCCATAAAAATAAAAGTTAGTATAAAATGAGAATGCATATTGCAGGGTTTTTTGTAGCAGCAAAAAAATATTGAAATGAAAGTGTATAAAATGGGAATGATGAAAAAACTGGGGTACATCAATATCAAGGACTCAAAAGCAACCATTATGAATGAGTTAGAACTAAGTTTGGGAAGCTTCCCAGGGTGTTTTATTAAATAAGAGGAAGAAATGAAGAAATATATAAAGTATAAAAAATATGACTGCATTTTGTGAGTTTAATAATGATACATGTGAGATGTATATATCTTTTTTATTAAACACGATAGTCTCAAAAGTGCTTTTACTTTTTCTCCACTGATGACCAAACAGACTTTGTCAGAGATCTCTTTCTTCTCCCTGCATTATATTGTGCTCTCAGATCTCTTGGCTTTTCCAGTCATTTTTTTTTTCAGGTAATGAAAAATCCAATCTAACCAAATACAAACTTCAGTCTCGCAACCAATTTAAACCAGCTCCCTCACCCCTAGTTCAGGCTGGATCCTTGCTTCTGCAAAGCAGCAGTAAAGAAGATAAGAGGAGAAGGGTTGAGTCGTGATGCACTATCATCTCTTCTTTCACTATTCTTCTGTCTCGTTCTTGCCTTCCTTCTTCACTTTCTTGCTGCTTCTGATTCTTCTAGTGTCAGAACAGGGAGGATAAATGAGAGGTAACCAAGCAAAGGCTGATGCTGTTTGGAGTTCTTTCTTGACTCCTGTGTGCTGTCTGTTAGGACAGCTGTCTAACTGCTGGCGGCCCCTGCTCCTGGGAGTGCATTTGTAGATTCTTCAGTATTGCCGCTATGCCAAGCACCTGGTGTGTGTGGCCTTTGATATTCCACCTTTCCCTAATTTGAGTGATGTACTTTTTATCTATGCTTTTATAATTTTCTCTTAGCTCCTTTCCAATGGATAAGTATTTTGGGTCTTCTCCTTCTGCCAGGCACCCTGAAAGGGGATTCTTTCAAGGCTGCTTTAGCTTATTTACATTTATGGTATCACTTGACTTATGGAAAACTTACCCTTTTGCCCTACATCCATAAAAATGTACTTTACTCCTTTTGCAATCTTCTCTCCTTATTTTGGTATCAGGGGAATTCCAGCAGCCTCTATTTTAATGATATATTCCCCCAAACTATTGTAGGACTAAACCATATGCTCCAAGAATCCTTTTGTTATAGAAGGAGATGTAGTAGGATTGGGCTGGTGAGATTTCCTAGGCCAAGAAACATCCAATCAGAAAATAACATAGCAGAATCTTCTTATGCAAGCCTCCTTTAGTCTTCCCAAGGATTTTATTGTTGCCCTCCCCACTCCTGCACTTGGTATGGTAAGTGGGAAGGTAGTGTCCCCTCCTGTTAGGAAGAGGAAATGCTGGCTCACTCTCGGTTAGGCCAACACCTCTTCATATAAATAAATATCCATATACAGGCTCCAGTTGGGGATTGACTAAGATTCACAGGCCCAATTGTGTTCTCCTCTTAGTAAATCATGTGAAAATGTGTTCAGGACCTCTCTTTAAAATCTTCAGAATGTTTTGGCACTTGTCACTCATCATCATCTGTTTAGGGCTTCAACCCATTCTCAGAGTATAGGGACGTAAAAAATTGTACTTTATTATATGAATATGGGAAAAAGTAACAACTGTATTCTTAATATTGATTTTCAGGATGGAAGATGGAGGGGGTGAGAGAAAAGAAAAAAATGAAAACAAATACATTCACAATAAGGACAGTATTTTAGGATAATCTCTACATACACATTTTGACTATGTGATTATATCGGCATGGAGAGATGAAAGAAAGGAAGGTCAGCTGCAAAATGTTTATGGTAGATATTTCAGGATGGTGTAGTTTCATATGATTTACATTTGCTTTTTTATACTATTCTTTATGGTAGTATTTCAAATGCATTTTTATATGATCTGGTAAAAACTATCAAGATACATTTTAAAATATACAAGTTTTGGAATACTTAAAGAAAGTGAAACAGATATCTTACTTTCGGAACTGTTCAGAGCCTTCAGCTTGGTAATAAATATTGGGAATCCCCAAGAGTATTTGCCAATACAATGCGACTATGGAATTCCCTTTTTTTTTGTATGGCACATCTGTAAGAAACACTACTTCAATAGATGTGTCAAAGAAAGATTATTTTAAAGTTATATCTAAGTCATTGGTGTTCTAGGACTTCAGGAATTTCTATTTTCTTTCCTATGTATCTTTTAAGTGATATAACCAGAAATTTCAATGATGTGCCTATTGTCCCGTTTTTCCCCATTACAATGTAAACTCTATGAGATTAGGGATGTGAGCTGCCATGTTTATTACTATAGGTCCCCATTTAGAATAGTGTCTGGCACACAATAGATAATCAATAAATGCTTTTTGCATGAATAAATGAATAATTTTCCTATGTCATTCTTACATTCTTTTGTGCATACATCTTGTTCAATAATTTTAATGTGGAATTGTTGAGTCACAGAGTAAATCATTTTTAGGCTTTTGATTCACGTTGTAAAAATCCAGAAAGACTAACAATTCATTACCGCCAGTTGTATATGACCCATTCCTTCTACCTTGGCCATCTTGGGGTAGTATCATACTTTTTTATTATTTCTAATCTGAGAGAAGAAAAATGATTTTACAGTATTGTTTTAAATTGTCTTATCTGACTGATAGTAAGAGTGAATCTTTTCTCAAAAGCTTACATGCCACTTGAAATTCTGTGTTTCTTAATGGTCCATTTGGGTCGTTTGTTAATTTGTTTAATTGGTGTGGTTGTCTTTTTCTTAATAATTTAGAAATTTTCTTTATGTACTAAGAATAATAGTTCTTTTCTGTCAAAATTCCAGATGCATTTTCTTCCCAATTTGATGTTTATCTTTTAATTTAGTTGGTATTTTTTTTATGTGTAGGTGGTTTGAAATGAGCATTTTCCTCAGTTCCCTGCAGTCTATATGATATTTTGTGGTTCCTCAGTGTTTCTGGCCTGATACAGACTCTTTTTTATATTTTGGTATTTTGTTGGTTATTTCAGCTTTTTATTTATTTTTTCCTGTGGTTCACCTCTTGGTTGGCTGGTGTACGCCTTCAAATAATATTTATAGAAAAAATACTTAATATTTTAGATTCTGAGCTCTAGCATTTATAGAATCTTTCTTTTGCATTTACATATGACCTACAGTTTGGCTGCACATCAAAATCTTGGGTTACAGCTATTTTCTCTAAAAACTCAGTAATGTCATTTCATTTTCCTTTAGCGTTTAATATCTGATGGAAAAATTCTGAAGCCATTTTGATTCCCTTTCCCCCTTAAACTGCTGTAAACTAGATGGTTGGGGGAGTCTTTATTTGTCTTTGAAATTTAAAAATTCCATTTCTATACAGGCATGTATTTTTTTCTGCATTAATTTTCTTGGTTTTTAGTAAGCCCTTTAGATATGCAGATTCAGGCATTTCTGTAGATCAAGAAAGATATTTTTAATTTAATTATTTATTTTAATTTTATTTGCTTTTTTCTGGTATCTTCTTTAGGAACAACACATAGATGTCTATCGAATACTGATTTTCTAGCTTCTCTACTTGCTTGGAAATTTTCTCCCTTTTGTCCCCTGCATAATGAATTCAAATTTTTGGTAGTGCCAGTTGTACTATTCCTTGCTCCTGGTATATGTTTCAATTCTGCAATTGTATTTCTTCAGTTTCCCTTACCTTATAGTGCTGCTTTTTCTTCTTCTCAATCTGTTGCTTTATGATTTTCTTTTTCATCTCTAGTTTCAGAGTCCATTTTTTTCCTTGAATTTTATCGTGAGCACAAAGTTGATACATTTATAAATTTTACCTTTGTTTTCAATAGTAAGTTATTGTAAAAGCATATCTTTGTATCTTTGTATGTATTTATATTTCTTCATATACTTAAATTCTTTAAAAAATTATTCATTGAGCAGAATTCTGTTCAGGGCTGGTAATTGCCCATAAGTGGTTTGATGGGTTCTCATTGTCTGAACTGTGCCGTAAAATCCTTCATCACATCCTGAGATTTTTGACTAGTGGATATAAATTTACATAACCAGTAATCTAGCAGTCTAAGGTGAACTGGGAGGGAGCTAAAATTATAGGAAGTCCTAAAACTTTTTATAAGCAATTTCTCCTATAACTAATGAGGGGACTTCCTTATATAGCAATTTCTTCTTTGGTAATGAAACTAGTATATTGGGAACTGGCTTCCGGATGATGTGTCTTCTTTTGACTCTCAGCCTTACACTGGGTCAACTCTCCTGGGACTGCTGCTGCTCCGCTCATCTGCTGACAACTGCAGCCCAAGGGCAGCCTTCCAGAGCCATTGATTTCCTTGTGGCAGACGGGAGTCTAAATGGGTGCTCCATATTGGCTATGTACTGGCCATGAATCCAGTATTTACCCTTTAAAGTTAAGTGCTGTTAGTGGGTTTCTGCCTGGATTTTCTTCCTTTCTGGTGATTCTGAGCTTTTTCAGCAGGAGAATTCGGGAATCATTGCTCATTTCCTGTGTTCAGTATGATCCTATCTTATTTTTTGCATAATTTACTAAAAAATGTTGTCATGTTGGTGGTCTCCTCTCATTGTTGATCAGATTTCCCCCTATTTTAATTTTATTTTTTTAGCATTCTATGGGTCATTTCAGTAGGAATCTGGAGCAATGAACAGGTAAATGCCTTTCGTGTTACCAGGAATTTTCTTTTCTATCATCTATCATCTGCAGTTTCTCCTGTAATTTCTGATAGGAGTTTCTCACCATCCTGATTAACTCCTCTGGAATCATGCAAGTTGGTTTTATTCATCAAACACTGAATATCTATTATATTTCAGACACTTAGGATGCCAAGATGAAGTTAAAGAAAAATATCCTTTCTTCAAGACAGTCACAGTTTAGATGGCTGAACAGCAAGGAAACAACTAGTTTACAAAGCAATGTATTTAGTTCAATCACCCAGGTATGAGATAAATATTTCTGCAGCTCCTTGGGGAAAGCATCCAAGAGGATACAGTTGTAAGCCAAAGTGAGATTTGATGGACACATAGGAGCTTTTCTGTGGGACAACCAGAGAGGGCAGGGGAGAGTTATTGTACACAGAAGTAATAGCTTGTGCAGAAGCTCTAAGTATGAAAGGAAAAGAGCTTTAAGTATTTCATGCTAAATAAATCTAAGTAGGTTGTTGTCTTCTAAAAGTGGATAATCATGACTTCCATGTCTTCTTTCAAGTCACTGAGAAAGAATATTGCCAAAGGGAAGAACCCAGTGGCGTAGAACAGCATAGCACTCTGGGTTGATATCATTTCATTGTTTTGTATCTTTCTATGTTACATCCCATAGTATCACGTGATTTTGATGAATATTTCAATGAAATCAGGACCATGTATGTCTGGGATATTCTTCTACTCTTATAATAGAGTAATAACATCAAAAAAGGAACTAATATTGATTTGATTTGAATTTTCTTACTGACCCTAGTTAGACTCCACCCCTTTTTTCCACCATTTGATTTCCACCCCTTTTCCGTAAATACGTACAAGCCATCTACTTCAGTTTCTGTCCCATAATTCTCTCTTGAGATTAATGTCAACATTTCTATGGTTTCTGGAACCCATCCTTAAAACAAAAGGAACATGACACCTTTTGCCTATCTTCGTCTTTCGGTACCTTTTCAAGTTTGCGTGGCTTCTAAAAGTTAATTCAAGGTAGTGTATGTTCATATCTGATGCCTTCAACCATCTCTGACTCAGTCATCTGGATCTGAATATATGAACTCTTTTCATATACTTAAATGTTCTTTTAATTTCTTCTCAGTCATCTTAGAGTTCAATTCACTATATCTAACAGAAGGTTGTTTTCACTCTTTCCTAAGTGAATACAGAGACAGGATTTGTATTATCTAAAAGATACTAACTTAAGCCTGGAAGTCATTTGGCATTTTTCTGGCTTAAGCTATAAATAATCATGCAGACTTCTACAAGGGCAGAATGAAAAGTGTTCACTCTGTGGGGAAAACGCCTTTCATTGATAGTTGAGACCTTTCTCATTTAATCATTCTTTATTGTTATCTTGGATTTTTTACCTTTCAAATACTGAAAGAAAAGTCCTTGAAACAAAATTTCTCAACCATATTGTATTTGGACAAAGCAGGAGTTTATTAATTGGTTGTTCACTTAAACTACTTTCCCCTAGAGAGAATTTGGAAGCTTTGCTAAGCTTAGGCTATTGCATTGGGTCAGCTGGGAAAGACAGCAGTGTGTTCTCAGGACGGAGTGAGTTACAGGAAGTTGTTGAGCAAGGAAGGGTCAGACAGAATAACGTGCGTAGTCTTAAGGCAATTTCTGAGGCATTTTAAAAAACTCCCCTAGCTCGAATGTTCCAATACAAATTACGTCCCACAGTAAATACAATTGATTCTCTGTTTGCTATTTTGGTCGATCTACATTTCCTTTCTTCATTACTGTGGATTAGGGAGTAGACATCTTGAATTTATTTCAAGACCACCACTTTAATTAGCGTCACATTACTGTAACACAAGTTTGGATTTTTAAAAAGCATGCCTTTAAGAGCTTTCATTTTTGGCCTATGGGGTATACAGCTGTTACTTAGATAATAAATAAGGACCATTTCTATAAAAAAAAAATCTCTGGTAGCAATTTTTGCTTTGCTGAGGTAAGCTATAAGTCATCTGCCTCAAAGGGGTAATCAGCTAGATGTTAAATATTGCTGTGTCTTTCTGGTTTTACAATATATTTGATTAGCCAATAAATATAGTTTCGGTATCTTTCCAAATTAGAGTTACTATGTTTGCATTCTCCTTTACTAAGGCAAATTATTTTTTTCCTAATATTTTGATGAAAAAAAATTGTTTCTTAGAGAAAATTAAAGGAGCTAAATAAAACTGTGGTGATTGTACCGTTTTGTTTCTAGAAAAAGTACCAGGTATATGCACGTGTGTGTATTTTTAACTTGCAGATTAATATATGATAGTCAGATAAACTTTTACACCTAACACTTCGTGTTCTCTGTATAACATCCTCCTTCCCCTCATTCTGCTTCCCAGGAGCTAGAAATTGCATTTGTGTTTTAGGGACTTTGGTAGAATTGAATACATGTTTTTCTCTGCTTATTTGGAGGGAGTAAATCGTGTCTCAAACTTTATTTCTAGGCAGATACCACTTGTAAAAGCTGTTCTCTGAACACCCAACTGGTAAGCACTAGTTACTGAACAGTTTGAACTTTGTGGGGAACGTCTATTTTTGTTGATTTCTTCATTCGCCACTCTCAAATATGCCCCCTTTCTGTCTCTCAACAATCTCTCAGGCAGATCCATAGCTCTCCTGTCCTCTAACATATTAGAAAAAATCCAGTACTGTTTGTTCCAGTGCAAAACTGCAGTTTTGTTCCTTCCACGTATCCCATCTCTTTCCAACCCAGCCAGGCATGTGTTGACTGGAAACATGGGTGGGAAATGAGCATGGCTTGTGCCTTCCTTCATCCTTCCAGCTGTGCCTTCTTCTCATTCTCTTCTAGCTCCACTAGAGTTGGAGCATGGCGTGAAGGGTGGGGAGACTGGTGGTGAGACTAAAGAAAAGGCATGAAGATATTTTTTACTTATCTGTCTTCTAATCACTTGTTCTCTTATGAGTTGTATGTGTCCTTCAGAACACCCTATGAGGGCCTCCCTATTGTGGTTTCCTTATAGCGGAGATGGTTCCAGCATGGCCTCAGCTTAGTTTCTGCCCTGCTCCAGGGTGCGCCTCAGAGCCTCTGGCTACTGGGATCCCCTTGCCCAGGAGGCAGTCTTCTTGGTTGAAACACTTGCAAGGCATCCCAAGCCTGGCTACCTTCCATAGTAAACATGATTTCCCAGACTAATGAAATCATTGCCGCACCAAATAATGGAAGTGGTGGCAGCTCCCACCATTGGCCTTTGCCTCATCTCCTGCTACTTTCCTCAGTTCTTTTGCCTTTGGTCCTGTAGTCACAGAGCAAGTTTGCTACATCAGCAAAGATAGGATGTTGGTCTCTCTTTCTTGCAACCTCACCCAATTTTTATGGGTCATTGCTTGGCTTTGGGTGGAAGGAGCATGTCTCCCTTCCCTTGTGGAGATGAGAGAAAAAACAAATTACCCTAGACCACTGACTCACTATTCCAGAGAGTCTACTCTACATTCCTAGTGTTCTATTTAAGTAGTGTTCTGTTTAAATAGGGTGGACCTATGTGGGGATAGAATAATGGGCCAGTTCTAACTTCTTTTAGGAAGTTTCCCAAGGATGTATCTGGGATTGTCTTTAGAATGTGGTGTTTTGTTGCAACTATGGCATTCAATTTTGGATTGTTAGTGTCGATTTGGTGACAGTAGAACAAAAACCACTCATTGTCGTGTGAGAATAACAAGTAGACTGGTGAACCAAAAGGAAAAGAAATTAAGAGAAAAATTGCAAATCAGAGTATACAAACTTGCAATTGATAGTAACAATAGAGTTCTTTTAGTAGTTGCTTTCTTTTAGAAAGTGAGATAAAATTTCAACATTATTTTTACCTTGATAAATTTTCAGGAAAATGTGATGTTTCTTTGCTAATATCTGGCCTTCTTGGGAGGAAATGAAGGATTAATTTTGCTGAGTATATTTGTACCTAAAAAACCCTGTGGCTTTGCTATCATTCATCCTGAGAGGGCTTCTCAGGCCCAGGTCCTTTCTGAGCTTCCTCCACCTCCTCCCAGGAAGCTCAGGACCCAGCAGAGGAGGTAGTAGGTGCCATCACTCAGTTTTATCCCTGGGCATTCCATTCCCTGAAAGATGACTGGAGAATGGAATATACTTCCTTGCCCCCCTATTTATACAACTCCCTAGGACAATGTCATAGTTCTTTCCAACTCAGAATTTTTAGTTATTCTCATTGAAAAGAGAAAAAAAGAGACAGAGGAAAGATTCCATGAAGCTTTCTAAATAGTTCTTCATACCCTTACCCCCTAACACACACACACAGCTAACAGAACTTCTTTCCTTTGTTCTTCTGCCTGCTATTGCCCCACTCCATCACTTAAAAGATTTTATTGCACTTATTTGTTTCTGTCCCTTTCACTAGACAGTGAGAATTTTGATAGCAAATGCTTTGTCGTCTTTGCTGTTATATTTTAGGCACCAAGGAGACCTTGGCAAGCCTTGAGGCTTGGTGAGCATTTGACGGATAAGGGAATGAATGACCATTAGGGATATTGGCCTGTAATTTTCTTTTCTTGTAGTGTCCTTTTCTGGATTTGGTATCAGGGTAATACTGGCTACATAAAATGAATTTTGAAATGTTCCTTCCTCTTCAATTTTTGGAAGGAGTTTTGGAATGATTAGTATTAATTCTTCTTTAAATGTTTGGTCAGACTCACCCATGGAAGCCATCTGGTCCTGGGCATTTATTTTTTGGGAGCTTTTTGATTACTGATTCAGTCTCCTTGCTTGCTATTGGTCTGTTCAGATTTCTATTACTTGTGGTTTAAACAACACGAATTTATTATCTTACAGTTATGAAGGCCAGAAAACCCAAAATCAACATATCAGCTGGGCTGCATTCCTTCTGGAGCCTCTAGGGAAAAATCCATTTCTTTGCTTTTTCCAGCTTCTAGAGGTCAACTGCATGTCTTGCCTGGTGACCCCCTCCTACTTCTTCAAAGCCACCTTCAGATCTTTCCCTCTCTGATCTCTGCTTTCATCTTTACAACTCCTTCTCCTATTCCTTCCTCCCTCTTATAAAGACCCTGTGGTTACATTGGACTCACCTGGGAAATCCAGGTAATCTCCCCATCTCAAAATCCTTAACTTAATCACATCTGCAAGGTTTCTTTTTCCATGTAAGGTGACATATTTACAGGTTTCAGAGATTAAGATGTGGCCATCTTTGAGGGACCATTATTCTGCCTACCATAGAGACCCTTGCAAGATTCTTAGGGCTCATAAAGCCTGACCATATTAAGGATAAGTGAGAACCATGTTGAGTTGGTCTAGATATTGTTATTCCTGTTTGATAAGACTCCTCTCTCTGCCCTGCTTACCCCCTCAGCCCCCTCCTCCACCCTCCCCAGTCTGGATCTTACTTTAGAAAAGATCTTGCTGGCCATTCCTCAAAGATGTTTCCACTTCCCTGTACAAAGATCTGTAGATGGAAACTGCCAAATTGCAGGGTATCACAAACCTGTTCTGTTTACTTAATCTCATCCAGCTAAATAGCTCTTCCTGTTCTGAGATGGTGGAACACTCAATGCCCAGAGATCATGTTAGATATTGAGCTATTAGACTCACCGTTTTCAAAATGAATTAGACGAAATACCAACTTAGAACAAACATTTGCCTTCAATGTCAGTTGTTTTTGGCAAATCATGACTTAGACAAAATTATATCTGAGAAGAAGTAATTTCTCAAGATTTCCTTTGATTCTCTAACTAAGGTGCCTTTATCTTTGTCCATTTCATACTTATACTAACCATTTTGCCTAGCTAGGAACCACATCCTGCTCTTCCTTCTGTCAAAAATTTACCTAGCCATCAAGGTTTGTTTTGCACTGCCCTCCTCCAAGTGGCTTTTCCTCATTCCCAGATGCTTAGAGTTGGCATCAATCTTTGTTCTGTTGTACCTTTACCATAGAATTTTCAGTGTGTATGTGTGTGTGTGTCTGTGTGTGTGAGTTTTGAAAGTTGCATGGTATAGGAGGTTAAGGGCATAGACTTTGGAGACAAATTGCCTCAGTTCTGAATCCTGGCTCTAACATTTAGCAGCTGGGTGATCTTGGGCTTGTCACTTTAGTTATCTGGACTCCAATTTTACCACCTGTAACATGAGTTTGTGTGAGATTTAATTGAGTAAAGTTCTTGGACTAGTGCTTAGCTCACTGTTAATACATTTTATGTGTTAACTATTCTTTTCCAGTGATTACTTATGTTGTTTCACTCTGTCATAGGAGATTATTAACTGTTCAAAGGCAATGACAGTACCCATGGCATATAGTAGAGAGTGCTTGATATAGATCAGAAACCTAAAAATTATTAACTTAAACTCTGTATAAGCTTTCATTCTTTCCCCTTCCCCTGTATTTCCTGTCTGTGAATGCCATCATCATTCTCCCATGTGCACAACTCCCAACCTGAGACTCATTCTTCAGCTCTTTCTTTTCCTTACATTCTCTCTGATACCTGTCCTTGATCTGTCTATTCTGTCTGCCTCTACCTGCAGCCCCTCCCCTAAATAGCGAACCATTTACTATGATAGGAGGTGGTTTCCTTTGTTTTGCTCTTGCTCTATACAATCCATTTTCTAATGGGCAGCCAAAGTAACCTTTAAGACACGAAAGATCATGGTACTACATTGCTTAAAATCCTCTCATGTTTTCATCATGTTTAGAGTAACATCCCTTCCCCTAAGCCTAACCTACCAAGCTCCCCACACCCTGATCACTGCCTGCTTCTCCAACCTCATCCTCTTCCTCTTTGGTCGAACCTCCCTCGGCTCCAGCTCCGTTAGCATTCTCTCTGATCTTCACATCTGCCCAGCTTCTTCCCACCTTAGGGCCTATTGTTCTTGGAGGGTAGAGTGCTGAGGCTTTCCCTGTTTGGTTCTGGACTGAGGTATTATAATTTCTTTCTGTTGTGGAAGTGATGCAGTCATCCAAGTGCCTTGAGTTCTCTGCTTGTGTCTTTGACACAAACTTGAAAATTGAAGTCTTGGTTTTTGTTTTTGTTTCTTAATCAAGGTTCTCATTTTTTGGCATTGAAAGTACAAGCTCATTAGTGACTTTGGGGTATTGAAATTACTAACGGCAACAAAAGATCAGAGCTTTGAATGACATTCATACTCATGTAGCTGTATTGAGACTTATTTCCTGGCTTGCTGCTGGTTATTTTTCTATATATCCCCTTATTTGTTACAGAGACTTGTTACAATTGTTGTAAATGTTTATATCTACTTATTAGAGTGATTACTTTGCATTTATGTCTCAGCAGTGTGCATAATGTAACTCACGCAAAATGTTAGCTGTTAAAAACGACTGCTGGGCCTGAGTTAATTAAAAATACAGAGGAGGCTGAATCTTATTGTGAGTGTAGTATCAGGCTCTGTTTGGACAGGAGTTTTTATGTATTTGAAGTGGGAAATGCAAAAAATAAAAAAAAGAAAAGCATTGTATCTGGACAGAGCCACATGCTTGAACCATGGTTACTAATTTTTATACAACAAAGTAGATGGTTTGTGTTTTATTATGATTCTCCTTTTCAGAAATTTATATGCCAGCAAGCTGTAAGCAGAATGCAGATTTTTGTGCCGCTTCCGAATTTCCTTCTCTATAGTCCTCTCCACTACTTGTACCCACCTATTTTTTTTTCTCCTCAGTGAAGGACAGTATTAGCAGCAGCAACAGCACTTGAATTAACTTAATTTATTTTTCTGTGTGTTTGCAGAATGGTTCAAGGTCCATAGCAAGGTGAATCTTTCTCAGACAATGCATGCATTCTCTAACTGCAGAGATCACCCAAGGGTAAAAATACTGATTGCTGAGAGCCATTAGGATCCCCCTCCTTCCCTTCCTTTAGAAAGATAGGCAAGTCATGGGATTGCTTAATGTGAGAAACGTGAGATCTCTCTCTAACTATATGGTTAGAGGCAATTTCAACATGTATGTTTTGGAGTGTTAATATTTGACAAAAGGCATTTCTATACTTCCTTGGATGGACTAATAGTATTTAATCCACATTTATGATCATCAGTTGCTGACACATTTTCGAAAAATGGGTAACATTATGCTGTCCAGATTAATTATTTTTTTAAATCTTAGTGTTAACTTTTAATGAGTCTAAAAATAGTTCTTTTAATTCAGGTAGGTTGAATCTCATTCAAGTTTTTGTCGTAGGAAAATTATTTTCCCTTTTATACCCCCTCCTCAATGAGAAAAAAGAATTATTGAAGATGACAAGACATATACAAATTTTAAAGTATTAAAAAGTTGTTATTCAATTGAATATGAGGATGTAGAGAAAAATTTCTGGATTTCCTGCTTGGGTGGTTGAGCTGATGGTGTGATCATTAATTGAGGTAGGGAATGTAAGAGCCAATTGTGCAGCCCAATACCAAAGTAGGGTTAGTTTGTAGATCACTGGGTTGGAGATGCCCACCAGGCAATTAGATGTGTCTAAGTAATGAGGGTGATCACTCATCCCGTTGGTACCAGAATTGATTTGACTCATCTAATTTGCTGGATCGTAGTCTTTTCCTCCTTTTCCCACTACATTCTGCAACTGATCCAAAGTTGTACAAGACAATGACATCCCTTGATAAGAAAAGCTTTCTTAGCTCAAGTTCAAAGATCTATTTAGGAGTTATAGTCCTGTAGAACCTCCAACATGAGTCTGGAGTTCAAAAGTCGAAGCTGGCCCTTCAGGTCTAATTGTTTTAGGCACATTTTACAGGACAGTGGATGGCAAAAGGGAAACTTGCAAACAACAGTTGACTCTACTCACACTTTATTAGCATAAGAGGATATGAGAACAGCATGGGAAGGGATACATCTAAGCTAATGCTTCCTCCCTTCTGTTCCCTCATGGGCTGTTGTTAGAGTGGATGCTATGGTTAACAATCCACTTGTGGAGAGCAATCATCCAGGTCATGGAAAATTGTAATTCGTACTATGAAGTATAAATACGTCTGTCGTGTGCGTTATTACCAGATAATATTTCATTAAAGAGTAGAGTTTTCACAGGATGGCTGGTAAAGAGTAGAGAGGCACTTTCCAGGTGCATTACTGGAGATGCTACAAATATGAGACCTCAAAAATTGTGTTAGACTGTTGGAAAATGCATTGTAATAGAGGGAAAGGATTGATAGAAAAATAGTGGGAAATATATTTATTCTATTAAAACTGAATAATGGAGTAAAAGGATAAAATAGTCAGAGATGCATTTTTCCAGTCTTACTGAATTGGCTCATAGGATGTTTTTATTTTCAATTGAAGTTCTATCTTAAAAATATTCTTTTTGGTGAATTCTTTATGGTGAAGACTCAATATCATTAGGGTTGGCAATAAACCATATTTGAGGCACATGGCTTTATCTTTTTTATATTTCTAAGCATATCCCATTGAAAGTGCCTGTATAATAATAGAGGGTTGTTATGGTTATTGTTAGTGTCTTTGATGTTTAATAGAGTGTGACACTTGGTTTCCAAATGCTTATCAACATATATCTAGATACATAAATCTTCTCTTACGTCTGCAGTTAAATATTATCTACATATTTATATATCTGATAATTGAAATTCAAAGAATTTTAAGAATCACAGCTGAGTCTTTTTAGAACCATTAGTTTAGTACTTCGACTTTTTTCATTGATTATGCAACTTATTTTTCCAACTTATTATAGTAATATTTCACACTTTGTTAATCTGTTCATTTTTAGCCATTGCTTTTGTAGTGTTCATAGAGCTAGCACCAGTAAAATGCAAAATTGGAGACACCTACTTTCTCTAATATTGGATTTTTTTAAACACAAATATTGATGTTTGCATTTAACCAAGATAAAAAGCAAGTTTTAATCATTTTTATGTTTAGCTTGTATTTCAAATTCTAGACAATTTCTCATTAATACATTTATTGCACTTGAGGATTCTAGTAGAATGATATAAAACCCTATTCTATGTTTACATGTAAGTATATATATATTTATATACATATATATTTAATTACAGAGATATCCTTGAGCCCATAAAGCATGACAGCAAAACAGGTCAATTTCTTAAACAACAGTATTTCATTCAGTACCTTGGTGGTTGTAATTAACGTTTCTGTTTAGTTCTAATTATAGTTTTTGTATCACAGCCATTATGCTAATGGTGTTATTCAGTAGTATGTGAGATTGCATTCATTATCACTGGTGAATTAAACCTTTATTAAAGAAAAATTCCCGCAGGCCTCATTCTGGAGTTAAGTAATTATTCATTTGGTTTTATCCTAGCAATTAGCTTATATACTGTAGCACTCATTATTGAGTTTCTATACCTCACTGAATGAGATTAACCCACCATGGTAAATAAATGCCTAACAGCTCCCAAGCTCACAATGTGTTGCTTTTTAAGCATATTATTATGTAACAAAATAAGGAATCAGAATGCATTGAAGCAACATTCTGGCTTCCAGCAATTGATGTACTTGCTGGGAAGACTATGCTGGACATTTTGTGTTTAATTCAGAATTTAAAACAAATGCAATTGAAGTCCTCCAACGCTAAAGCTAAATTCACCTTTGTGGGTGTATGTTTTCCTTTGTTTAATTCCATTCCATTACTTGCTTGCTTGTTGAATTATGTTACGATGCCCATTTGATGTTGATAAAAGCCTTTTTCAATAGCACAGACTCTAAATAGAACATCCAATTAGATCTCTATTCCAAATGTATTTGGAGAGGGCTAGATTATTGAAGTCTTTTAGCAGGATGAGATCTTGAGCCATTCATTATAAATCACTAGAGCTTATTGGATCTGTAGTTTTATTAAAAATATTTTAAATTAATTTCTGTTTTTACATAGCCATTCATGCCATCAAAAGGTCCACCTTCTCACAGTCCTGTAGGAAAGATCACCCACATTTTCAAGTTTCCAGATTCATTATCAGTTGATGTTACCTTTTGAGATGAAGTGTCTGCTATTACCTTTTCCCTCTTGGGAATTATCTTAGTGTGCTTACTCTGTCCCCTCTATTTTTTTCATAAAACATTGCAAATTAAAGCATAGAATGGAGTCATTTTGGGTCATATCTGCTTCTTTTCACTACATAACGAGAAAGTTGTTACCTTTCTCTTTACACTCTTTAATGCAGTCTGAAGTCTATATTTTAAAGGACAATGTCAAAAAATGGCACATAAAATTTTTTATCATGGCAATGGTTCTGGATTCTATTAACAATTTTTCATAATGTATTTATGTTCTTGACCTGAAGTGAAATTTATGTGAAAATAAATTTAGAAGTTTCAAAACTTGAAAAAATTGGTTTTTAATTCCTAGTATATCCCAAATATATCTTTGAAAAGGGAACAATATTTTTGTAGAGAACATTTTTATCATCTTAAAATTAGTTTGCTCACTTTGGCATAAGTTTTTTTTATGCCTGCTTTAAAACCATGATATTCCTTATGGTACTGGATTACTGGTAAATATTAGTAAGGCAAATTAATATATTTATTTCTGAGAGTCTTTCTTTGTACTAGATAAATATGGCATGATGACCATATACTTTTCACATGTCAATACAGGCGGTGAAATACTTAACAGTATAGTAATACCAATAAACTCTTACAAAGAGTTTTATGTGTTAAAAGAATCAAGTATCAAGAAAAAATCTTTAAAAATATCTATCTAAATATCTTTTTAAAACACTATTTTTAAATCATAGTGATTAAGAGTGGATCTACCAATGGCATATAAACAATGTTTATGATTTTTGAACAGGAGACTTTTATGTGTCAGTAGTCATATAAAGACTATCCTTTAATATCTGACAATGGCCTTTAATTGCAGATCTATTGCTGTTTGTATTTTATACATTATCTAATGTTTCTGAATACTTTATTTTTCTGGGTATCATCTTGTTCCTTCTATGACAGTCGTTTTCCAAAAGGTCTAGGCATGCAGCACACTAATATCAAGCTTTGGTACAATCTTGGGCTCCCAGAATATGGCTGCCTTCTTCTTTCTACTTGGGATTCAATGGACTGTGCCTAGCTGCCCTTTTGCGGGCACTCTCTTCGTTCCACCCAGACTCTTCACTTTGCCACCCTGTGCCAGGCCAGGGCACTGCAGCTCCCCCTGCTTGGTATGGTTACCTACCATGCTCAGTCTCACCTAATAGCTTTAGGAGTGTCTGTTTAGGAAAGGCAAGGAAGACAAAGACGAGGGGACTCCCTGGATTCTTAACTTGGTTCTGCCACTTATAATTGGTGCGAGCTGTGAATGTTACTTTACCTGTTTCCCGGGGTTCTCTTCTGTAAATGAAATAATGAGTGCTTATCTCTCAGAGTTGCTAGGAAGATCAAATGAGTAGATAGTTGTCGAGCCCTTAGACCAGTGACTGGCATATAGTAAATACTATCAAATGATACAGGTTTATAATTATGATCATCATTATTATTTTAAAATTTAGGTGACATGCCTGAAATATCACAACTTAGGCCATGTGGCAGAATCAGGACCAATGACATTTACTCCTAGAGCTATGTTTTTCCCTCTATATACCATGCCATTTGAGATGAACACTTTTGAAAAATACGTAGTTCATCATGTTGCATTTCTATCTCATACTTAAGCTAATAATGTCAATATGACCAGTCATTGGCATTAAGTGACTCAGATATGAATTGCTTCTGTTATACTCTGAAGAGTCTTCTATTTCTGCTGTAATATTTTATCTCCAGCAATGCTTGTCCATATTTTGAGGCAACGTGAAACTGAATGATTCTTCACTTCTAAGATCTGGAATTCTTGACTCCTTTAATTCTATTGAAACTAAAATTCACCTTTATCATCATCAACTGGTATTTATTAAATGTCTATTTTACTAGGAGTTTAGTAGACACAGTCTCTGCATTCTACAAAGTTACATTTTATTTGGAAAAGTAGCAAGCAGAAAATATCCCAAATATCGCCAGTCATTGTTAACCTGCAGGTACAAATAAAATCACATTAATGTTAATATCCAAGTTTTACCTAATTATAACCTGAACTAATTGCAGGGAATTCTATACCTATCAGCAAATCTCACCCTATATATTCCTGGAAGACTCTTAGCGCTCATGCCCTCCTGTTGTCCTCAAATCCCTTGAGGGAGGCTCAGGCTATTGTACTATTCCCTGCTGCTGTATTCTCCATGAAATTGCCCATGAGTGTGTCTCCTGGGGGCCTGAAGCTGTAGAACTCTAGAGGTACCAAACATGCTATGTTCCCTGCAGGCCTTGCTGAGCCAGAACCTTGTATGTTTGATGCCTTAATGGGAAGACTGTCCCTCTAGCTAATTATGTATCATGACTTTCTTGTGACCTTGTACTTAGGCTGCAGAGTTTGTGCCCTGTGGATCATATTGCTTTGCAGCCCTATGCTGTCTAGAGGTCCACCAACTCTTGTTCCAGGCTGGAGAATGGATCCAGACTATCAGAAAGTAGGAATCTGCAAGGCCTACATCCACTATCTGTAGTGGGTACACTCTTGCTCCTGCCGTTATCCAGACAAGAAAGACAAGTCCTATGGCTGCTAGGACTGCTGCTCACCTCCTGTCAAAGACTGTTGAAACTCTTGCTCACTAACTTACAGTCACAATGGCCTTCTTTCTGTTCTTTTAATGTGCCTTGGGAGCTTTTCACATGCTTCTTCCACTATCTAAAATAACAATAGTAATGATAATAATAATGATAATAATAATAGTCAATACTTATTGTATACTAACTCTATTCTTAGCACTATCTAAGCAACTTTCAGATGTTTACTTGTCTAATTCCCCAAAACAACTCCTTGAGACAAATACACTTAATTAGAGATTAATAAACAGAGAAGCGTAGCTTAAGAAATATCCCCAAGGTCACACATTTGAAGGTGCAGAGTCAGAATCTGTACTCAGGCAGTGAGATGCCAGAGCACTCCACTCTTCGATACTGCGCTAAGCTGCCCAGGGCTTTCCGCATGGCTGCTTCTCTCTAATCCCTTCAGAGCATCACTGCTATCTGGAATTATCTTGTTTGCCATTCTCTGTTATTGTTCTTTCTTTTAAGAATAAGCTATCTAATAACTAACATAACATATAGTACTTACTATATTCCAAGGAACATTCTAAATGTCTTACATAGACTAATTCATATATCCTCAGGCTTATTAGGAATGTGTATTATATTTCACAGATGAGACAATCAAAGCTTAGAAATGTCCAGTAACTTGCCCAAGGTTATACGGCTAATAACTGCTGTAGCCGGAATATAAGCTCATGCAGCCTGGCTCCAGAGTCAGTGCTACTAGCCACTCAACTTCTGCTGCTTCTCAGTGAAGGGAGAGACCTGCTTCTTTAAGGTCTCACCCTGGAACCCATAGATGCTTAATATTTGTTAAACTGTTAAGTAAATGAATTAATCCATCTTTTCATCAGTAAACACTCACAGTATCAGCCCTTATCCAAATAATATTTTATTTCCCTTTTCCTGATCCATTTCCTCTCACTTTCTGATACCTGAATTATTCCACTGTGCCCTTGTAGCTGCTGGTCCCTAAACATCCAACCCTACAATGTCCTCACTCTCGTATGTGGTTTCTTCAGCTCCTGACCTTAATATAAATGTAGCTCTCCCTTGAAGATGCCAGCTTTCTTGTAGCTCTTTCAAGTGTTGGCTCTTTGTTTTCTGAAGATCCAGAAGCCTCAGAGCAGGATATGGGGTTGACGTGTTTCTGACATCCCACTTTTGCTTTCAGACCATAAGTCCTTCTTGTAAAAGATTTTACTATAAGAAGTCTGTGTCATTTGACCATACCACTCACACCACCCAGCAACACATCCCGCACAACACACACAACCTTTGTTTTGCCAATATACTCCTCCAAATCACAACTTCCACTTTCTATACATAACTGCTCCATTCCTGTTTGCATTTATCTGTGAGATTATTTGATTTAATGTCTGTCTCCTCCCAGCCCCGACTCGATAGTAAGCCCTTTGAGAGCAAGGGCCACATCTATTTTTGTTTCCTTATATATCCCAATTTCCCAGCACTGTGGATGGTACAAACTAAATGTTCAATAAATATACACCTCCTGGTTATTCACATCTCTTTCCCTTCTCAGGAGAGAGAAATTTTTTCTTTGCAGATGCCCTTACCCTCGTGCCTAGCAGCTCTTGTTAACAGGCCCCTGGGAGATCACAGCCTGCCATAAAATGCCTAAAGGTCAGTCCTGGCTGAGGCATAGCTGCCATAAGAAAAAATAAGATTCACAGAAAGTAGTCTAAGATAACCTTATCAATTGACTTATCAGAGATGGCAGGAAGGGTACTCAGACCCTTAGTTTTAACTTTATGAACCCAGCCATATTTCACAAAAATGATGTCTTTTGATAGATGTGCAATCTATTGCTGCTGAAATTCTTGTCTTTGGTATATGATTAAATAAAAATGAAGAGAATGTAGGACAAAGCTGATGTCGTAGAAACTTCTTGTAGCCAGCTGTCTTCCCAGAGGCCAGATTTCTGTCTTTCCTCTATTTTCAAGACTCCTTTCAATTTAATTTCCATTTGGTGTAGTACAAAGCTTTGTAAGTTATAGAATGCTATTCAAATGAAAGGGTATTGTGATTGGACTAATAGGAATATACTTAAAGGGCAATAGGACTCAATGCCACTGATCTGAGATGAATCCCTGGGTCTGATGGGTAAGGAGGCTCACCCTCTCTGTTTTTTCCCATGTCTGGCTCATAAGGTTTCCTATAACTGGTTTAAAGGAAAAAATTAAGGAAATTTCTCTCCCTAGAGTTTAGACTAAATCCAGTCGATAGACGATATCTGGAACCTGACTTCCTCTACCTCTAAGTTGGTGTCTTTCTTTGGACTGTTCAAGATAATTAGCAATTTATTCTTTTTCCAAGTTACAAAGAATACACTAATACAAACTACTATTACTGTTTCAGGATTAAGGTCCCAGACTTTTCAGGCCTTTAAGTGGGCTCAGATAGTGACCACACTGAAATTCACATAGTCTAATCTTATTGCTTGTCACTTAAGACTTAGTAATAATCACTTCCTGCCTTCAAGATAAAATCCATTTACCTATAAATTAATTTAATTTCATATTATAATATAACTTCTCACTCATAATAGAGAACCTGTGTTCTTCCTGCCTGTCTGGAGAGCTTAAGTAAGGAAACTAAGATTGATTTTGAATTTTTTTTTTTTTTTTTACTATTAGGCAACTAGGCTAATGCATCATTTCTCACAAGAAACGTCAATGGCTTTGTTACTTCCATCAGTTACCCTGCCTTCCTCTTGCTGCCATAGATGCTCCAGTTGATTCATGTTCCAATCTAAAGTTGGTCCATTCAATTGTGTCCTAGATTCAGCCCCATCTCACCTTCTTAAGAAGATTGCTTTGGCAATTCTCACCTCTCTCTCCAAATCATCAATTTTCCTCCTTTTACTGGGGCTTTCCCATTAATATACAAACATGTTGCTATTTCTTACATGGTAAAAACAAAATAAAACTTTCTTCACCTATCAGTTACCGCTTCTTTTGCAGCAAAATGTTTTGAAAGAGTTGTCTATACTCATTGTCTTTGATTCTTCTTCTCTTATTCTTTTCAAATCCACTATTGTCAGGCTTTCACATCTCTCCTTCCCCTTTACTCCACCAAAACTGCCCATGTCAAGGTCACCAATAACCTTCATTTTGCTAAATCCAATTGTCATTCTTACTCAGCCTACCAGTAGCATTTTCCACAGTTAGTCATTCCCTTCTCCTTGATAGACTTATTTTGTTGTTGTTTTTGTTGTTATTAAAAGACATCTGGCTTTCCTCCCTTCTCTAGTTTTTCCTTCTCAGTGTCTTTTGCTGATTCCTCATCTTCTCCCTACCAGCTTAGTGTTGCAATGCCCCAAGCTTCAGTCCTTGGCTGTCTTTCTTTCTCTATTCATACTAACTGCCTTAGTGATCTCTTCCATCTCACGGCTTTAAATATAATGTATATCCTCACCCAGGCCTGGTGGTCTAGTGTTTAAGATTCGATGCTCTCACTCCTAGTGCCCGGGTTCATTTCCTGGTCAGGGAACCACACTAGCCATCTGTCAGTTGTCATACTGTGGTGGCGGAGTGTTGCTGTGATGCTGAAGCTATGTCACCGATATTTCAAATACCAGCAGGGTCACCCATAGTGGACAGGTTTCAGTGGAGCTTCCAGACTAAGACAGACTAGGAAGAAGGACTTCTGAAAAAAATTGGCCATAAAAACCCTATGAACAGCAGTGGAGCATTGACTGATATAGTGCCAGAAGATGAGAAGATGGTGCAAAAACACTGAGCAGGGTTCAGCTCTGCTGTACTCAGGGTAACTACAATAAAATATGCTGACCGCTCCCAAATTCCTATTTGCAGCCCAGACCTCTCTCCCAACTCCAGGTTCATTCATGTATCTGCCTAGTCAATATCTCCACTTTAGATTCAACAGATTCTCCAGATTCAACATATCCAAAATAATCTTCTGGTTCAAATTGGCCCCACCTATATTCTTACCAGTTCAGTTAATGGAAATTCCATCTTTCCCATTGCTCCAAGGCCTAAATTTAGGAGACATCCTTGACTCCTCTTTTTTCCTCACTCTCTCTTCTAATCTGTCATGGAATCCTATTGGCTGTACCTTCAATTTTATCTGACTATTTATCTCTGCTGCCACACCCTAGTCTGAGCCTCATCTCACTTGGATTACTGCAATAGCATCCTCACACATTGCCTGATGCTCCCCCTACCTCTCTCTGCCAGTCTATTTCCAACACAGCAGCCGGAATGATCCTTTTAGAATATGTCAGGTCATGTCTTTACTCTGCTCAAAACCCTTCATCAGTTTTCCACTCAGCTCAGTAAGTATCAAAGCCCTTTCAATAGCCTTTAAAACCTTGCATTATCTGGCCCTGTGAAACACTGACTACATCTCTTACTACTTTCCCCCTCACTCTCTCTGCTCCTATCAAACTAGCTACCTTGCTTTTCCTTGAACATAGCAACTATACACCAATCATTCCTTCTTCTTGGAATACTCTTTACTCAGATATTCACCTGGCTAACTTCCCTATCTCCTTCAAATCTTAGTTCAAATGATAACTTCTCAATGATGTCTACTCTGACCACTTTATCTTGCAACACCTTCTCCTGATCCCTGTAATCCTTATTCCCCTTTCCCCACTCTATCATTCTTCTTATTAATTTCCATACTTCTTATCTTCCAACATATCATATTAGATATTTTTAATTTACCCCTTTTCTCCACCCTGCTCTGTGTCCTGGAATGGTGAAATATGTGAATAACATCAATTGGCTCCCTTGTCCTTTGGGTTTCAGTTGAAGGTAGCCAATGGGAGGCAGCAGCACTAGATCAAGGGGCAGAAGGGCAGTGAGGCTGGGGTATTTATTTCCCTGGCTCCTTCCTTGCTGTGTCTCCATGATTGGGTCTTTGCTCTACTAAAAACCACAGCTCCTGTCACATGGCCCTTTCTAGGTTCTGCTCTACAGTTGTTCCATCAGGACTACTGGTATAACAGCTTCCTGAAATTGCTAGCCCTGGCATTATGCACCAGCCCTTGTTCATCTCCCTAAATTTTGACCTTACCTTTTTAAGTAGCTTTTTATTAAACTTTTTATTAAGTATATCATCTGTTTTCTACTAAGATCCCAACTTAAAAGCATACTGAGTAATGTACATATTTATCATGTTATTTGTTGTCTTTATTTTCCAAAAGTCACCTTTGTTTTGTTCGTTGATACAACCCCAAAACTTACAACAGTGCCTGGCACGTAGTATACTCTCAATACATATTTGTTGTTAGTATGAATAAGCAAATGAATTAAGGATTCTCATCATGCCTTTGCTTTTTCCTCTAATAATGTGGTTCTCAATACTCTTATTCAGATATTCTCCCAAATTTAAAATCATAGCGTATCAGTGTTGAAAGGCATTTTTGTGGGCAGCTATTCTCCTAGTCAACATGTCTGAAAAGTGGTTTTTGGCCACATAGCCAGTGACAGCACACTATTGTCTGTGACAGAATCTTTTCATTTTCAAGCATCACTAATTATTAAATAATATGTCATTAAATTGAGTGAAAGCTTCTCTCTCTAAAACTCACATCCTTTTCCTCTAATTCTACTTCCTGGAGTTACAGGGACAAATCTTACCTGTATTTCCTCTGCCACTCTTGCTAATGTTTGTAGATATTTTTTTCAATCTTATTCTCTATCGTTTGTTAGTTATACTGTCTTTTCCTTTCTATTAGTGGTTATTTTAGAGATTACAACATGAATATTACCTTGTTAATGTTTAATGTTAACTAGCTTTTTTACTACTTTTCAGAACGTAAGGGTTTTAGAACACTTAAACTCCATTTTCCCCTCCATTCTGCCTATTTTGCTGTTGTGGCAAGTTTTTAAATTCTATAAATCTCATGTAACATTATTATTTTTATATGGTCAGTATTCATTTAGATTCACCCTTGTATTTATATTTACTCTTTCCATTTGCTCTTTGTTTCTTCTTGTATTTTCTTATTTCCATGTTGGATCATCTTCCTTTTGCCTGAAGAATTCCTTTTATTGTGGGTGAATTTGTGAACAATTTCCTCATTTTTTTATTTGAATAGATTTTTTCTTCATTTTTGAAAGATAATGTAGCTGGGTATAAAATTCTAGATTAGTATTCACTTGCTTTCAGTATTTTGGTGATTTAATTTCATTGTTTTATGGCTTCCATTATATTATTAAGAAATAAAGTCAGTCTAATTTTTTCTCTCTTGAAGAAAATGCGCCTTTTTCTGTGTTCTTTTTACATCTTGGTCTTGGTTGTAATGAACTTGTTATCTATGCTTATCTGTGATTTTTTTTGTATTTATACTTCTTGGGTTTTCTGGTGCTTCCTGAATTTCTGGTTTGATGTTTTTGGTCACTTTTGGAAAGTTTTTGAGTTTTATCTCATTCTTTCTCTTTCTTCCTTCTGTGACATCATTGCATATGTGTTAGACCTTTATGTTTTTCCCGAATATCCTTATATTCTTTTCTGTGAATTCATTAGATGTATATATTTTTGCTCATTTTGCTATTTTGGCACATATTTTCTTTTGGTTTGGTAAGATTCTAACCAACTACTTTTTTATTTTCAGTCTCAGAAACTAAGCCCTCCTCTTTTCTTGCACAATGTTGACTGTGGCTCCAAAGACTTGGAATAAAAATTCGTGAAGATGCATAATTTGTTCTTTCACTCCTCCATTACTTCTACTAGGCAATTACTGTCCTAATGTTGGGCAGGAGTAAGGCTAGGAAAGGCAGTGAGATCCTTCTTCGACTGCCTGTGTCAAGATTGATGGTGTCTACTGCTCCAACTTATTGTATATAGACTCAGTGTGAATGGTGAGAGCTTCAAAAAGACTCACTGGAGAAGGGCTCACAACCAAGAAGCCCCCACAGGCACTGATGGTCCTTTGCTAGGCTAGAATGTATCTTTTGTACATCTCCCAGTTGTTGGTGTCTTGATACTATTTCTCTAATGCTCAAATCTGTTTGGATGATTATTTTAAGGTCTGAGTTAAAACTTGGCCATACATTCTCCATTCCCCTCCACCACCAAATTTATTTACCCTCCTTGATCTCATGGAAACTGGGAACATAAGAAGGCAGCCCTTCTTTTGACACTTAAGGTTCTCTACCATGTAGTTTTGCATCTTTCCCCATTGTTCTTTTCCCCTGCTTCAGTAGCACAGAGGCAGGTCTGTAAGCACAGTGCCTAAAAGTTGGCCAACTGGAAACCAAAAAGCCAATTTCACCTTCTTGAAGAGACCTCCATTATTTACAACCAACTCTTTGAAATCTTTCCCATTTGACTTTTGGGAGGTTCTCACAAGGAGGTGAAGAGAAGGAACGACTTTCCCACAGTGGCCTTCCTTCAAAGGCACCTTCATTTCTCCCAGTGATGGTAGCAGTTGTGTAGTGAGGTGATCATTGAGGGGAGTTAGAACTTGTTCCACAGTATACCTCTCTCAGAAAGCCCTGTGGGGAGACAGCATCAACAACTTGTAGCTTTTTGGACTTAGAGTGTAGTGTATTAGCTTCTTGTTTGTACTCCTCTGGGAATCTTAGTTACCACTTTTGTCCCTTGCCTCCTAATATCATCCCATTATATAGAGAAACACTATTTTTTTTTAATTATTATTTTAAAGATTGGCGCCTAAGCTAACATCTGTCAATCTTTTTTTTTTTCTTCTTCTGCCCAAAGCCGCCCACTACATAGTTATATATTCTAGTTGTAGGTCCTTCTGTCTCTTCTATATGGGATGCTGCTTCAGCATGGCTTGATGAGCGGTGCTAGGTCCATGCCCAGGATCCAAACTGGTAAAACCCTGGCCGCTGAAGCAGAGCACACAAACTTAACCACTCGGCCACAGGACTGGCCCCAAGAAACACTATGTATCTAATGACCACGTCATAAGGGTTTATATGGAGGTCGAAGACCAATTAAAATCTTGTGTCTTATTTATATAAATTGTGCTTGTCAAGCCACATATTTCACATCTTCTGTTAGGCACTTGATTAAAAAATCAAAATGTAAGTCTACCTCTTCATTGAATTTTTTTCTCATTTGTATCCAATAGCATATGAAAAAGTGCACAAAGATTAGCATTTAAATATCCTTTCTCCTTTTCCTTTACATATCATCTTGAATATGTTGTCAGTTCTTATATTAATGGTTCAGGTACTTGTACAGACTGGTTAGTATTACAGGTATAATGAAAATGGGGGAAAGACAAAACCAAATTGATCATATCATGATTTTCTCCTGTCTCTATCTCTATATCCACATCCTACATCTAGACTTCATAACTATTTCTATTTAACTTTGTATTATGATTTTTATTTGTAAACTACAAAGAGGTGAGGGGAGGACCTGGACCTGAGCTATCCAATATGATATCCATTTAATCAAAATTTTAAAAATTAAAAATTCGGTTTTTTAGTCACACTAATTACATTTCAAGTACTCAAGAACCACTTGTTGCTAGTGGCTACCATATTGGACAGCACAGATATAGAACATTTTCATCACCCCAGAAAGTTCTATTAAGTAGCATTGATCATGTAGAACTAGAGTCTAGAGATGATGTACATCTCCTAAGTCAGGCAAGGCAATCTCAAAAGGTTCCATCAAAAACAGTAGTCGTAGGTACAGTTAGACAAGTTTGCATGAGAAAGGCTCAGTGGTTTGCCATAGGAAAGTAAAGTATGGGATCTGAGGGTATGATAGCAGGTAATAGTCAGGTGCCAAGACAGGGGAATCAGACAAATCTGACTTTAGGGGCTGGGCACCTAGTCCAGAGAGCTCTAGCAAGATCAAAGCAGGACAGGTTCTAATGTTTGATGGGACTAGAAATAAACAAGATACTGTATCAAGAATTTAGTTACAGGGAGAGGAGGAATCCGAGTGCTGGACTTGGAGTGATTTTAAGATGAAGATTGAGGTTTATTTAGGAGGTTTATTTATTTATTTACTAGAAACCAATTAGTAGAATTAGACTATAATCTCAGAATAGGGCTGATTTAAGAGAAATTAAACTCTCCCTGTGATGCATAGCAGAACCGTCAGGTAGGGTTAAGTGTACTTTCTGTGGGATGGTAGGCAGGCATGAACTGTCTCAGATCAACAGTTAATTTTAATTAGCTGAGTAGCAATATTACATATACAAGAAAAAAGATGAATGCCACAAAGCTTTATAATTCTGCCTTTGTACCAGAAAGAAATATGCAGTTTACTCTAATTTCTTATTTGAAGAGCTACTTCTTTGAGATTCAAGTTTTCTTTCCAAGTCGCATGATTAGAAACTTTGCAAAAAGTCCCTACTTATCGGATCTACTGGTGTTATTTTCATGTTTTACTTTTGAATTTTTTTAAAGTTAAGTCTATGTTATTTCTCCAGAAATGCTGAACATCTGGTATGACAATTGTAATCATTCTTTTATATTCATTATGATTTTAATTTTGATTCTCAGCCATCATATTTTGAAATACCATATTTGCTTTAAGTTACCTAATCAAAATGTTATAGGAATCTTATAAAAGAACAATGAATTCATTTTAAAGGGAAACAACATAAAAACCCATATGCTTAGTATTGAGATAGTAGTTAGGATAATGCACTATTTAGAGACTTGTAATATAGCCGTTACCATTTCATAACCAGTTGTTCCCCAGTCCTCAGGGATTAAGAATATGGTTTCCATGGTTATTCTGGATTCTAAAAATGCTCATCTTTGCACTAAATGGATAGTAAATAGTTTGAATAGAAAAATGACCTGTCCAGGATTATACTTTAGTGTTGTAAGAAAGAAAATACACTACCTGTTTAAAAATAGACCAGTTTCAGAGCATCATAATAGGTTCCAAGTCTGTAAAATCACAACCCCTTGATTGCCAGTGTTAACAAAAGCTTGTTCTTTAATTACCTATATTGCATTCGGCTTCTGTTTCCTTCCAAAACCCAATTATGGCTAATAGCAGCGGTAAGCTGCACTCCTGTAGTTTATAGCAGTTCATTCTAAAGTGCCCTGTTTGATCCTCATTTGTCTTTACAACTTAATGAATCAGGTTCAGATTTCATTGGACACCTCCAGCTTAGTAGTCTTCACCTTGACTGCATGTATAAATGGAATTCTTATATAGTGCAGATGTCTTTTTTTAAATTTTTCCCAACCAGAGGCTGTTCCCTAAATAATGGAAATCATGCTATTTTCCTAAGTTCTTACTAACAATTTTTTCTAATGCAGTAATTCCAACGCCTCACACCAAAGGGATTTTTTGAAATTTGTAGAAAAGAGATGGAAATTTTATTTATTCCTTCCTCCTACAAATCCATTTTCTCCCAGTATGTTGTTCATGGCCTAATCATTCTCTGAAGTTCAAATTCATATATTCTCCTGCAGAGATTAGCAGCCTGCCGTCTAGAGTTGAATCCAGAATATTCAAGTCTAATTTCTGATTTAATTTTGCTGCTATCCAACTGTGTGGTAAACCCAGCTCTGAGAATTGAATGTAACTTGTGGCTCTTTGCCTCAGTTGAAAATACTTATGTCTCTATTCCTCATGCACATCAGAGTCATTGTTTCCATGATAACTAACGGGATCCAAGTGGAAAATGGGGAAAAAGAGACATGTAAGATAAGCAAGAAAAGACAGAAATTCAAACAGTAGGAAAAAGTCCTATTGCTTTATTGAAAATTAACTTCAGTGTACTGTATGTAGGTGGTAGATGCTGTTGCAGAGATGGGAAAAGATGAGTAGCTTTTCATTTGTGTCTATCCCCCTAACGCTCCTTCTTCTCCTTCCCAGGTCTTTAGAATAGTCAAGGAAAGACATGTACAGTGAGACAACGGGATGGGCCTACCATTCTGTACTGTTATTTGTCATTATTTAGGCTGAGTCATTTTCTTTCTGAAGAAGTATCATTCTGATTTTGGCCTGTCCTTGAAAGAGACCCTTCCTCTGTATTGGCTCTTCAGCCTGTGAGAACCTTTCTACTCGTTGTTGATGGATATCGGCAACATTGATGTCTCTTGGACTTATGTTAGAAACATAGACTTTCAAGCTCTACCCAAGACCTACCAAATCGTGATGTACTTTCAGGCAGCACAGATATAGAACATAAATGTTAACAAGATGTCCAAAGAGTTCATAGATGATTTAATAGATATTATGTATAAACCCTTTTAGGTACAATTTATCTAGAGAGGTACATAATACATATATATGATAGATAAAGTCTGTAAAAGCAACTGATTTTTATTGTGTAAGATCTTTACTTTCTCATTTTTAATACTTTATTTAAACAGAAGGATCTTGAGGAAGAGGAATTTGTGTCGTAGCAGTTCTCAGGCTTCTATACCTTCCTTCCAGCTTAGATTCGGGTTTCTTCAAGTAGTCCTAAGGGAACTCATATTTATCTTCTGACCATGCCACAACCATTTTGACCATTTATATTCTGGGCCTATTATTTCTCCAAAATCTCTTCAATCTTTAGTCATTTATCACTTCTTTTCCTTGACGCTATAATAAACAACCTCATAGAATGATGCAAGACAAGATATTTTTGTTTGGACTAATCTAAGTTTTGATAAAATTTAGTCTTTTCTAATGGAAATTTCTTCTCTTGAAAATGACCCACAATGCCAGCTATACCCTCAGGATGGATATATATAAGTCATTCCTTCAGTTTTATTGGCTTCATGTTGTCATTGATAAGAAACTTGCCACACTAGAATCTTTCTTCCTTTTTTTCCCAATTTCAAAATTGAAAATAAAATCAAAGGTGATATATTTTCCTCATGTTTCTTTTCTTTGACATTTTCTAATCTAGGCTAATATAAATAGAGAGAGATGTTCATAAGCATAATGGGTATCTTTTTTTATTCTTATCAAAGAGAAATGATTCTTGATGTCATAACATGATAAAAGTGCTTATTAGATGTTCCCTTACCCTGAATAGTAGCATTCCATGTGACCCTTTACCTGTTTCGAGTGAAACACTAGTGATGTATTTTGAGATTGATTTTTTTTAATGGAGAAAATTTTCAAAGTAGTACAACAGTAGTAGGTAGAGGGGTCTAACAGGAATTTTGAAAATTAATACTTGATTATTTTTAAGCAGATATCTTTATTCCACTAGAAATAAAAATTTTTCAATGACTGTCAGTACCTCTTGATTTACATGGCAAAAGTGAATATTAAAAAAGTATTATAGCTTTCTGTGTCCACTGCTTAATTATTTATAATCAGTCATTTGATCCTTCTTTCCTTCCTTCCTTTCATTTTTCCACACTTTCTTCTTTCTTTCAATATATTGCCATCGATCCTCTTAGATGACACTCTATCTGGTACCAAAAAAATTCAGTCTTTGCTCCCAGAGATCTTTCTAGCCTGAGTCAATATAATTATGTTACCCAGGGTAATTCAAACGTTTATTTGGTAACTCTAGAGTGGACATTTTATACAGCTAAAAAAATGTTATGTATGTATCCACCCACTTCTAAAACCTTGAAACCAAGATAAAATTAGATTGTCAAATTGAGAAAAAAAACAATAAAGTGTTCCTTAATTTGTTTTTGCAATTACTTCTTTGTCTTTCTCTCTTCTGTTAACACAAGAGCCAACATTTATTGAGTACCTACTAAGTGCCAGGCACTAGCAAGACAGAGATGAATGGCTGAGAATGCCATATCTGACCTTCAGAGGAGACAATGTGATAAATACCTTAGGCCAGAGTATCCTTTGCTTTGATCCTGTGTCTGTTTCATCCCATTGAAAGAAGAGAAACAATGACTATTTTACATTCATCTTGAATATATGATCATACCATAGCCTTTTAGAATAGAGAGTACAATAATGTTTCTTGAGCTCTTTAAACCTTTTTTGTTTCCATATAGTCAAAGTCATTCTATGAAACATATGGGAACATTTTCAATGCATCAGGCGGGAATTCACACTCCCACTGCACTATAATCTAGAGGTGCTGAAAGTAAAATAACAATAACAGAAACCCTCCATCTAGCTTTATTGTTATGACTTACATTAGCCATTTACTAGACTGGATGGCTGCCTAGGGCACCTATACGATAAAGTGTTTAATCTGTGGTAAAGCCTAATCCTGAAACTTACTACTTTGCAGAGGATCATGGAAACTAAGTAGTTTTTATAGGTTGGATTTGTTTGCAACCTATAAATCAATTATTAAATTTCTCTGTTCCCTGCCACTTCAAGAAAAGATTTTGCACCTAAAATATTAAATTCTCAATTAGCTTTCAAAATATTTAAGACACGAAACTAATTTGACTATAAAAAGAACATGGGTTAAAATAGTTTGAATCTCTCTTTCCTAGTCTTTTCTATAAGAAAATCAACTCCTAAGTTTTCCTGTCTTGAAAACTAGATATTAACAAATTAAAACCCACCACAGAGCAGGATTACTAAGATTAACATTTAAGAAAAGTCAAAAAACACTAAGAGGATTAGACAATAATCTTACACTTTAGAATTTAAATGTACTCAATATTTTCATTCATTTCTTTTCACCTTTCATTAATATTGGCCCCTAAATTTACTTACTGGGCATATATTTTTTTATATAAATCTTAGATAAGAGAGGTCATCATCTTTTTTTCCTGAACTTATTTTGTTTGTGTATTCAAAATCATATACTAGACATAAAACGTTATTGACTGCTTAGGGAAGTTTCTTTTACAGTCTTAGCTGTTTGATTTTGATGTAATGAAATCACCTTATTTCTTGTATGTCCGGGATAATTTAGTTAAAGTGATTAGCTCAGTGCCTGAGATATTAAGCACTTTCAAGCACAAATTAAACATTTTTCCAACTCTTCAGTTTTTGTTTTCCCAATGAGATTTTATAAGTCTTCTCCTGTGGTACTTACAACTTTTGACTTTTGTGTGGTTATTGAGTAACATTTACCTCCTATTCCATTCCTTCATGGCATGTCCATCTTTGTACTCCTTCCTCTCTTCTCTCGGGATCACCTGTGGTGCTATGCACATAGTAATGCTTAATTTACATTTCCTGAACTAACTATGACTTACAAGGAAACAAAGTAACAACTCAAAATGAATTTCTGATTTGTCATTCTTCCTCTTTACATCGATACATTTTCCTCATTATTGAAAAGAAGCAAGACTACAATAGAAAAATGTTATAGATAGAAAAAAGTAGAATTTTATAATTTATTCCTAACTCCATCTCTAAAACACCATATTGGGCATCATGGTACACTTCTCAAATTTTTTCCCATAAATTACTGTTACATAATTTTGATCACACTTTTGTATCTTTTTTCTTTCTTTAGCCAGTCAACCTCTGATACGTCTTTTCTCTTTTGTCAAGCTAATAGGAAAAAACAGGTAATGTTTTCCATGGCCTTGTTTTGGATCTCTTCGGATTTATTATAAATTTTGAAAATCAGCTAACTATACAGGGTGAATAAGCCTTTGCCAAAGTCCATTCTGGGAATTCATATTCGAAGAGAGCACTGTTCAGCTTATCCTTTCTATTGCAGGACACTTTTCTATCACCCTGCCTTTGTTCTTCTAATGACAGTGATCTGAGTAACTAAGAGGAAGCTAAAGAAGATCATCAGAGAAGAGATTTTTAGGGCCAGTGTATGTCTAATTGTAGACAAATAGGACACTGCTTCTCCAGGAAGTCCTAATTATAATGTAATCCAAGAGCAGAGAAGATTCCTCAATATTCTGCCAAGTAGGTGTAAGCAAGTGAGATGGGGAAGAAGTGTATTTATTCTAAGGGAGACAAAAAGTGATTGGTATCCTTTTTATGGTGGCATGGGGAAAAAAATTGGAATCAGACAAATCTGAGTTTGGAAGCACAGCTACCTCATTTACAGTTGTGAAATATTCAGCAAATTTAACCTCTCTGAGCCTTTAAAAAAATCTTTAGATAGGAATAACAAAAAAAACCCACATAAGGTGTTTGTAATTGGTGAGATCTCATGTGTGGCAATGCCTAGGACACCACTGGGCTCATAGGAAGCTTTAAATGTTAATCCACTTCTTTACTTTTCTTTACTTATAGTTTTAGTAAAACTATAGTCATTTATTCATTAACAGTCAACAAATATGTATTAAATCCCAAACTAAACTTGGCATTAAAGCTATAAAGTAGAGCAAGATGAGAATCGTCTCTAGTATCTAGCCAAGTGGGTGCTGTAACTTGAAGATAATGGTAAGGAGGATTCCAGGCCAAGGGAACCATGCATCTGTCAGTCTAAATAGATGACTAATTTCATGGGTAATTGTTTTATTTATATATATATAAACTTATTTAAATTATTTATATTTATAAATTTATACACACACACATACACACACAGAGACAGAGCCATCCCATATTTATAAATACAGCTCAGACCTCTTTCCTCAGTTTTGACTAGTCCCTCCAACTTACTACTTGAAATTTCACTTAATGAGTTAATCTTGCCAGAAGTTACACTTCATTCCTCTTTCCCTCACAACTCCCACATATAATCCATTATCAAATTCTGTTTTACCTATAATATGTGTGTTGTATCTGAAATTGTTTTCCCTGTAATTTTCTTGTAATGCCTTTCTTTTTTTTATGTTGGAATAGTCTTGACTCATACAATGAATTGGAAAGCATTCCTCTTATTCAAATATCTGGAAGATGTTTCATAGAACTGCTACCATTTCTTCTTTGACTCTTTTGTGGAATTCACCAGTGAAGCTGTCTGGGCCTGGAATTATTTTGTGAGACAATGTTTAACCACAAATTCAATTTCTTTCATAGAGACAGTCTATCTATTTCTTCTTGAGTGAGCTTTATGAATTTGTATCTTTCAAATAATTTGTCAATTTTATCAAAGTTGTTTGATTTATTGGCATAAGGTTCTTTATAATAGTCCTGTATTTTAACATCTATAGATGTTTCAGTCATGTCACTTTTTTTATTTCTTATGTCAGAAATTTTTTTATCTTGTCTCTCTTTTTTTTTTTTTTGGCTAAAATTCTTATCAATTCTGTTGATTTCAAAGAATCAACTTTTGTTTCCTTGATTTTCTGTTTTGCATTTGACAGTTTTCGCCTCTGACCTGTATGGTGTTTTTTTTCTTCTCTATTTTTTGGGTTTCATTTGCTCTTCTTTTTCTAGAATCTTAAGGTAGAAACTTGACTCTTTGGTGTGAGAAGTATTTCTTTTCTTATATAGGCATTTGGCACTTTAAATTTCAAAGTATTACTTTAGTGATTGTCCACAAATTGTAATATTTTATGTTTTTGTTTTCATTCAGTTTAAAATATTTTTTAATTTATCTTTTGACCTAGGAGCTATTTAGATGTGTTTTATGTAGTTTCCAGAGTTGAAGATTTCCCCGAGATCTGTTATTGATTTTTCACTCAATTCCATTGTAGTTCTAGAGCATATTGTCTATGACTTGAATCTTTTGAAATTTATTGAAATTTTTTTTTTGAGGAAGATTAGCCCTGAGCTAACTACTACCAATCCTCCTCTTTTTGCTGAGGAAGACTGGCCCTGAGCTAACCTCCATGTCCATCTTCCTCTACTTTATACGTGGGACGCCTACCGCAGCATGGCTTTTGCCAATCAGTGCCATGTCCGCCCCCGGGATCCGAACCTGAGAACCCCGGGCTGCCAAGAAGCGGAATGTGTGAACTTAACCGCTGCACCACTGGGCCACCCCCAGTTGAAACTTTTATTGCTCCAGATAATCTATTGTAGAAAGTGTTCTGTATGCTTTTGAAAAGAATGTGTATTATGTTGCTGTTGATTGAAATGCGTTATCAATGTCAATTAAGTTCCTATTGTTTTTCAACTCTTCTGTATCTTTAATGGTTTTCTGTCTATATGTTCTATCAGTTATTTAGAGAGAAGTGTTAAAATCTCATCTTTCATGAAACTTATCTTTGTCCTTCTGTATATAATGTGCCTTTTTTCTCTGGATGCTTCAAAGATTATTTCTTTGTCACTAGTTTTATATAATTTGATTGTGATGTATCTTGCTGTAGTTTCCTTCATGTTTCTTATGCTTGGTATTCATTGAGCTTCTTGGACATGTGGGTTAACAGTTTTCATTTCATTTATAAATTTGGCCCTTATTTCTTCAAACGTTCTTTCTCTCCCTACTCTGCTCTTCTTAGAGGACTTGAGTTACATGTTTATTAGGCTTCTTGACGTTGGACCCACAGCTCACTGATACTCTGCTTATATTTTTTTAAGTCTTCTTTTCCCATTTCATTTTGCATAGCTTCTATTGCTGTGTCCTCAGTTTCAATCATCATTCTTAGGTAGTGCATAATCTGTCACTAATCCCGTCAAGTATATATTCCATCTCAGACGTTGTATTTTTCATCTCTAGATGTTTGATTTTAGCCTGTATCATGTGATTCATGTTTCTACTTAACATGTTTACTCTTTCCTCTAACATCTTGAATGTATGGAATATGATTATAATAGCCATTTTTATGTCATTGTCTATTAACTTTATCATCTGTGTTATTTGTAGGTCTGTTTAGATTGATTGATTTTTCTTCTCAGTATGGGTTGTATTTCCCTGCATTTTAGTATGCCTGGTCATTTTTATTGGATGCCAGACATTTTGAATTTTACCTTAGTGGAATTTGATATTTGTATTCTATAAATATTCTTACAATTTCAGTCTCTATAAAAGCAATTCCCAGCAAACCTAGCCAGAGTGGTTCATTCTCCTTCTACCACCCACTATATCATTTTCTCTCACATTATTATGTCTTTTTCCTTTGTTACATGAGTAACAATTTATATGTATTTGTTTATTTACTTTTGTATTATCTGTCTCTCTCATATCCCAATAGATCATTAAGTCCATGAAGGAAAGTGCCACTTTGCTCTCTTTTTATCCCTAATACCAAACACAGTGCCTAACACATAAGAATTTCTCAATAAATAAATGAGTGATTTTAGATTTCTGCTGTTTTAACATCATAAGTTAACATTTTGTTTTGGGGACTTATTCTTGGCAATGTTTGAACTTCGCTCTAATAAATGTAAAATATAAACCATCTTCAGCCTTTATAATTCTGATTCTATGGAATCATTACTGATTGTCCTGGCCTTATTTTAAAGAAATTTAAAACAATATATTTTGCTCTGAATTACTTTATTAAATGTTGTACTAAAATGTCTGCTTAATGGAGATACATTTATATGTACAATTTAGAAGAATGCATGATGTCTTTAATTTGAATATTTAACATAAAATCTATAATCTTATAGTTACTAAGTAAGTAAGTATAAGACCCATTATTTCCTTTAAACCACTTCCAGAGATGATTAAAATTAAGGTCTTGGTGCCACATAAAATATTCTACATTTCAGATTTCTGTAATGGTTTCTCAAGTTTTCCCCCATGCCTGTGCAATTTACTCTCCAGTAAAATGACATTTTGCGTCTTAAAAATTTTTTTTAAAACAAGTATGTTATTGACACAGATTTCTATTATTATTCAAAAGTTTAAATATTATTCGTATTTGAGCCAGCTATCTCTTTTGAATGGAGCATATTAGAAAGACCTAGCATCATGGATTTCATTATTTCATGGGTCAGTTAGCTTGACACAAAGAATCCATTCTGTTTCACTGCACAAGAATGAATTCCTTTTTAAAGACAGCTTTTTTATAAATACATCTCAGGGATCCTTAGAGTCACCAACTAAGAACATAAATGGTTCACTCTAAATTTCTCATGACAACTAATAAAAGAAAAAATCTTTATATTTTTAGCATTTTAAGTCAGTAACATAATTTTATCAAAAATATTACATGTAAGAGTAAAATCATTCTCACATAGTTTTTACTCCTTGGTGATTTCTCTAAATGTTAGATAAAATAATGTCAAAAGTTTTTTGGGTAAAATGCTTACATGCCAACACTACTAAGGAGCAAATAGGAAATATTCTTTAGTTTGTAAGAATGATTTGAATCTCATGGGAGTATAGGGGAAAAACTTTTTTTTTTTAAACCAGATCAAAAGTAGATCATATGACAACATAAATGAATGGGAAGCTATATTTCTCAGAAGAAAAAAAAGATGTTCCCTTTTTATTCCCAACTGCTATCCTAAAAACATTTTGTTGCTGCTTGAAACATAAACCTTCCTTTAAAAATCTGAATTAAGATCCCATATTTTAGGGTAAATCATCAGAGAAATAGCTGTTAGCCTGTTGTGAAAGGGATGCAAAGTCTAACAATACAGATAAAAATGCTGAACTCATGAAACTTTTTATGTTACTGCCCAATGATGATAACAATTACCCTAAGCACTGGCAACATTTAGCAGAACCATTAAGTTAGATCCCTGTAAATTGTCATTTTGACCCAAATGTGAAGCTATATATTTTACGTTATCATTTTCTTTTATTGAGATCATATTTTTAACTATCAGGTGGCAAGTGTAAGATACTGATTTCAAACCTAATTTTGAAATTACATGCCTGGAGAATCAAATGTGTACAAACTAAAAAGCTTGATCATGTATATTAGAATTAGAAATAACTATATACATATTCTATGTCCTCCGTTAAACAGTCTAAAACACAGGCATTTATATAATACAGATATCTATATACACACACAGTTACTTGAGCTTTTGCAGGAATACAGATTTACCCTACCTTGGCCGCCATGTTGACCATTTAGCCACCATTTTCTCAGTCACTTATATTGAGTTAATACTAATTTTCGAGCCAAGAAGAAAACTGAATTGAAGTGCAGAAAAGAAGTGCTCCTGAAGGCTTGCCTACAAGTTTTATTGTTCACAAGGAGGTGGTGGTTGTCAACAAAATGTCTCTTGACTGTGCTTCACGGTTAAAGGTAAAAAAATGAACATTATGACTATAGTCAAATCACAGTGTATTATCATCATGGTAGCATGTGGTGCTTATGAAGAATATTTCCAACCCAAAAGGGAGTGAAAATTAAGGGAAAAGTTGGTCTTTTGTTAAACAGTAGATTTTAATTTTAATGTGGTCAAATTCATCTATCTTTTCTTCTTCACTTTGTACTATTTCTGAAGGTTATCTCAATGCATTTTCCAAACTACATTATGTAAACTTTTTCTGTTGTTCCTCAAGACAATACAATATGTTAGGCTCTTATTTGTTATCGATTTAACTAATATCTCCTGTCAATTTTCCATGGGCCACTGAAAACAATCTGTTTATTATTTCTGCTAATCCATCTGATCTTAGTGCCTGCTAATCTGCCTTTCTTTGGTTTCCATGTAAATTCTTTTAGAAAATATTCTTTAAAGCTCCATTAAAATAGAGAGATAGCAGGTCTCTAGTTTATTTTATTCTTTAAGCTTGTTATCCTATGAAAGAAATTAAACACAGCACAGTGGACCACTTACACATTTATAAATTATGTAAGCTTATCTTTGTTCAAACAATTAATCTTGCTCTTTTGGAAAAAACCCAAGGGGAAATAACCCGAGTTGCCTTACATTTCCAAGAAACAACATGCACGAAACACTGGAATTTTGCTGCTTACCTATTTTAAATGTCATAAATATTTCATCTAAATATCACTTTTCTTCTAAATATGATTATTAGATAACCTGGTTGATAAATATTTACTTAGATCTAGAAAACGGCATAAAGTGATATGTTATACATTATAGAAAAAGTGTGCTATTTATATATTTATAGGAAAAATATCCCATAAGAATTTCTTTCCAAATGCCTTTAATCCATTTGGAGAATGGGGGAGGATAATACAAATCTATACATGTGTGATCTTTCCCCTTTTCACTGGTAACCAAACCTCTAAATTGTTAGAGGCAGCAATATACCTGGCTAAAATACTATGTATGGTACCCAAAGTTTAGCTTTATCAGGAATTATTCTGCATTGTTTTTGGTTATTTTGAAGAATACCCTAAGAAGTTTAAATACTTAAAGTAGTCCCTAATTTATCAAAATCTTCTACTGACATCCTACCAGTACAATGAGAAAATTATCATATTTGAACTTCATTTTACTGCTTCTTCCAAGCATCTTCCAATTATAGAATTATATCTTATGATGTTTGAGAATATTTTCAAGGTTTCTAATGCATGTACTTTTTCTAGAGGTCATAGTCATTTGGCCTTGTAGTTCTAGATATTTAAATGTGTTCAATACTTACCAATTTCCTTCCTTCCTTCTTTCCATCCATCCTTCCTTCCTTCATGTTTAACCGTGGGATTCTCCATTCTTTACTTCTTTATTTTGATTCAATTTTATTTCCCTCTATTTCAACAAAATGTAGTGTTTTATTGTTTTGTTTTGTTGTATTCCAGGAAGAGGTTGTGGATGCTTTACTTCCTGAGAATGTTTTTTTGCTATCTTTATACGTGTCTTCATATAAAGTTCTTGGATTACACCTTCTCTCAGAACTTTCTAAGTATTTTTCTTCTTCTGTTGAATGTTGTTTTGGAAAAATGGAAGCCAGCTATTACCATCTATTGGAAGTAATTTGGGTTCCCAAAGGATACTTTTTTATATCCTTAAGTTCATAAAGCTTGTCATGGTCTTTTTGATATGTGAGCTTGCCTAGGCTGCAGTTCTCAGTTATTCAGTCAAATACTAATCTAGATGTTGCTACAAAGATGTTTTGTAGATGTAACTAAATCCATAATCAGTTGATTTTAAGTAGGAGAGACTATCCTAGATAATCTGGGCAGGCCTGGTATAGTCAGCTGACAGGCCTTTAAAATAGAGCTGAGGCTTCCCTGAAGAAGAAAACCTAAATCACCTTAGAGAATATCTAAATCACAAAAAGACTGCCAGTAGAAATATAGAAGTTAAGGGTACTGCTATTGAGGGCTCAGAAAGAAATGAAGAACATGTTATCAGAAACTAGGGGATGGGAGATCCTTGTTATACAGTGGCAGAAACTCAGTGGAATTGTGTCCTTCAGTTATGTGGGAAATAGAATTTGTAAGCTATGATCTTGACCATTCAGCTGAGAAGATTTCCAACCAAAGAATTGAACACACAGCCTGGTTACTTTTTGCTGCCCGTAGTAAAATGCAAGAGGGTAAATTGAGAGGATTGTTAAACTAAATGGAACCAGGACTAGATATTTGGGAAGTTCTCAACTCGTTCAAATTGTGAAAGCTACTAAAATTAAGAGCTTCACTATCAGGAAAACATGCTCTAGAGGAGAAGCTGAGCGTGTGTATGGACAACCTTTTGCTAATATCTGTTACGTTCGCATGCTCTACTTCAGCGCCCCTGTGGTTTTGCCAGTTTGGATCCCGGGTGCGGACCTATGCACCACTTATCCAGTCATGCTGTGGAAGGCATCCCACATAGAAAGTAGAGGAAGATAAGCACAGGTGTTAGCTCAGGGCAATTGTCCTCAGCAAAAAGTGGAGGATTGGCAGTGGATGTTAGCTCAGGGCTAATCTTCCTCAAAAAAAAATTTCCTTAAAAAAAGCACTAAAGAGTGGTTCAGTTCTAAAAGACAATATTTATTGTTTAAAAATCAATACATAAAATAATATTTAAAAATATTTATTTGGTATTCACTTGGAAAATCCACCAGGACAGATTCTCACTTATTTGGAGTTCATTTTTTACTGTATGAAATAGCGTGGTATTATTTTTGCCTACTGAATCTAGAGAGAGTCCTAAGCACATGAAAGGGAAAGTAAATCTTTGGATTTTTTTGATAATATTTTTTGTGTGGCAGGCTGACATAATTGTGGAGTAAAGACACAGAACTAAGCCTGTTAATAATTGCCAACTACTGCAATTTTTTTTTAACTAAAGGATTGAGATAATATGGAACGATAATACTTATAGTATTGAACTGTGTAACTCCAACTTTCTCCCTAGTATAGTTTTTAAACATTGACATTACTAATGAATAGCCTAAAGATTGGTTGGATTTCCCCCAGGCCCTTAAGGATATATACACATATAGAAAAATGACCAAAAGGATGACAATCTGTAGCAAGAAAAACAAGGGGATTGTTTAATTCAAATTTAACAATTTAGAGTAGCTATACTTTGCGTAATTTTTATGCTTCAACCTAGGAGATGAATTTCTTTATTAAAATATTCTTTCAAAATGAAAAGAAATTTCTTGTGAATTATGTATGGTGAGCCTAATAAAAATTGTCACTGTGCTCTTAAGCTTACTAATTTTTTGTGCTGTCGTATTTCTCTCAAAGTGAGAGCATTTAAACTAAGGTGAGAGGAGCATTTGTCTTTAGTCTGTCAAAGTCGAGTCACATTAATGGAGTTAATCTGACCATCCTGAAACTCAGACCTTCAGAGAACAATGAAGGACATATTTTTAAAATAGAGTCTTTAATATTAATCGTAATACTCCAATCATTTATGAGACAATGTTTGCCTTATTTCCGGTACACAGACACATTCACACACACACACATAGGCTTTTAGAAGAAAGAAAATGCACCTCATAAGGAATCCTTATAATTGTATTGGAATTATGAACCAAAATTATTTTAGTGTTTATGTAGCTAAATGATTTATTTATATATAGTAATATGATCTGTGCTTTTATCTAAATTCCATGAAGACAGAAAAAGGGAAACATCTTTTAGCTTTCTTTTCAAACACTTGAAAATGTATTTTGCTTATAAGTCTGAAAAGCAAAAAAAAAAATCAACATGGAAATAAAATTAAAATTTTAACGTATTTCTTTATGAACTCTATATATTTATTCCACTGAAGAAGTGAACCTTTTGAAATAACTGTACTTTGATTATTGAATGATCAAATGGCTGCAATCCCCTAATTTTCTATTTTATAGTAGAGTTTTGGTTGGAGTTATCAAAGTATGTGTCAAGGATACAATTTTCACATACTTAAACTTTGTATTATATAGTGAAGAACATTCTAGCAAAATTCACAAGTGCCTGTTTTCGTGAACTGAGGTGATTTAAAAGTAGTAATATATGCTGTACTTTAAGAATTTTTAAATTAATATTTGCTATACTTTAACAAATTTTCGATTCATGTCCTTATTTTGTGCTTTACTCTCAGTAAAGTGTTAATGAACATTTTTGCTCTTCTTTAAATTAAGTAATGTCGATATTTAATTGTAATATAAGAGATCAATGGTCCTTGCATTTACTTTTGCTGGTTATATCATCCCGTGGCACATTGCTTAACTGTCTTCTTAACCATTTTGCCCTTTGGTTTTGAACCTTCCTGTTTTCTTCCTTTGTCAATGATCTTTTAGCTTAAGAGAAATTAACTGTAAGAAAATTTTGTTAATTTAGGAATGGGGATGCTCTAGATTCACTTTCCCTTGTTCAAGTGTACGTAATTTTTCATACTGATAAATTGGTATCCTTCTTTTAAATTTATTAATAAATAGAAAAAGCTTAGATAAACATAGCATGACAAAAATGTATGAGATTCACTTATTTCAAATCAAAGAAAACAGTGCAACATAAAGTGCTCTAACTAGTGACAAGATATTAAAAATACATTTAGTAATTGGTTATTTACAGTAGGTTATAGACTACTTGACCACCAGTTCAAACTCACATTTGATAACTCCATACTGAAAACCTCCTGTGACTGGTCAGTGGCCCAAGAGAAATAAATTAGCATTTTAATGAAGGCATAATATTCACAATGAAAGGAAACCTCCATTATCTGTCACCATTGTTTTTAGCCTGTGAACTTTGGTTTTGTATAAAGACTCTAAAGTATGTTTTTACATTGGTGATAAATTTAGTCAAATAATAGTGCAATTAGCAGGCAAAGGTAAAGGATTAGGCTATTTCTACCCATACTTATAAATACTTGTTAATAATTGACTTCAATAATTGACTTCAATAATGGTTTAATAATTCAGGATCACTAGTAAAGCTTTGTTAGCCACCCAACTCTCCCTGATACACTTAGGACTGGTTTTCAACTTGATTTACACACATGCCCTTTGGAAGTATTGTGTCGGTGCTGGGATTTGTGGTGAGGGCAGGCCTATTAGGAAGAAATTGACACTTTCAAAAGTGCTAGAAGCTCAAAGTTCTCATCATTCAATGTGAAGTACTGTTCTTTTATCTGAAATTATGTTGCTCATGTGTTTTTAGTATTAAAATATCCTTTAAAAATAATTTTAGAAAGGAAAAATAGTGATAATAGGTTGTCTTCCTTTTTATCATCCTCACTTAGAATATAAACTTTATGTGTTACGTCATAAGTTTTATGACAACTCTATGTTTATTTCCTAATTTTTAATAATTTTTTAAAGTAGTTGCTTAGTTTATTATTTTTGATAGTAAATATTTTACATATTTATTTGATCTGAGGGTGAGGTGCCACCAAATATCCTATTAACTACTTATACTATGTTGTGGTTTCTTGGTGATTGTGGGAGAATAAAAACCATGCATATGGGATTAGAGTTGGCAAATATTGAGTAATAATTATTCCTTATGGTTTTCTGTATTTCCAAAATTGTCTATTATGGACACACAATACTTTTAAAGCCATGAAATAATGTTAAAATAATCGTGGAACCAGAACATTTGCCAAACAAAAACAACCTCAATTAGTAAAACTCTATTTATAATTTTTTTATAATCACTGTGATTCTTGAAATACAAGACTGGGAACCACTGCCTTAAATCTTCAAATTCAGGGTGTGTGGGAGGGAAGCAATAAACTCTCAGTAATACAGCACCGTGTTTGGGAGCAGAAGGGAAAAGCATCTTTGGGTTTCTGAAAACTCACCACCTCCTCTGAATATTAAGCATAATGAGCCTCACTTATCTGAGAGGCAGGGGAAAACTAGAAGGGGCTAAGGAGGCCACATTGTGAGATTTCATACTAGCTTATACCCTTAGCAAATTAAGAGGGTTATAATCAGTTGATGATATGTGGTTTTGACCTGAGGCCTCTTCAATAGCCTCTACAAAATAAGTTCTTGTGGAGAAGACCAACATCAGAAAACCACCTAGAAAGAGCTATGAGCTGCTGCTTTTGTGAGAGAAATCATAGTGCTGACAGCAGACTAGACAGGGACAGCTCAAGGATTCAGGAAGACTGGAAGAAGACCTGAAAGGGATTGCCCACCAGCTGACTAGTAACCCATGAAGCCACTAACAGTCCCAAGATACCAGGAACCATTTGTTAAAACAATGGAGCATCCTGGTTAAAGGGCAGGCTTTGAAGTTAGACAGAATTGAGATTTGATGCCGCCTTCACCACTTAATAGCTATGAGGCCTTAAAAATGCCTTGTAACCTCTCTATGCCTCAGTGTCTTGAGGTATGATATGAGTATGATAATATTGAACTCATAGGATTGTCAGCAAGTCAAACATATGTGATTGTAGGATTAAATTTGCTAATGGATATAACCTGCTTGGCACACTGCCTGCTGTGTACTAAGCTCCCAATAAATATTATCAATTATTGTTATATTTATTTGTCAATTAAAAGCCTATTTATTGACCCTTGCTAAGTATCAGGCACAGGCCTAGGTGCTAGGGGATACAATGGTTAGTGAATAGTCATGGACCTTGCCTGACTAGAATTAAGTCTTGTGAGGGAGACAGATCTTAATCAAATAATAATATAAATAGTATAATTATAAACTACCATAAGTGTAATGGAGAAAAAGTAAAGAGAACAATAACTCTGAGATTGCATAATGTGGAGGCTTGATCTAGTTTGATGAGAGACTTGACTTTGAAGAGAGACATGAAGGTGGTGTAGGAGTTAATGAGGCAATGGAAGGAAGGTTTTGGGAGCAGAACATGGCAGGTAGACAGAACATCTTATGCAAAGGTTCTGAAACAGGAGGAAGCAAGATGTATTTATGAAACCGAAAGAAACCAGGGTTGCTAGAGCAGAGATGGAGAAGGAGACAGGCACCAGAATGCTCAGAATCTTTTAGGACATAGTAAGGAGGCCAACACTATTGTTTTAAGAACATCAGGAAACCATTGAATAGAAAATGTATGATTGGGTTTACATTGTTTTAAATATGATTCTGGCTTCCATGGAGAGACAAGATCAAAAGGGCCAAGACTATTTGGGAGACTAAAATGTTTGTATAAAAATAGATGAAAGGGGCCAGCCTGGTGGCATAGTGTTTAAGTTCACACACTCCCACTTTGGCTGCCTCTGGTTCACGGGTTCAGATCCCAGGCATGGACCCACACACTACTCATCAAGCTATACTGTGGTGGCGTCCCACATACAAAACGGAGGAAGATTGGCATAGATGTTAGCTCAGGGACGATCTTCCTCGAGTGAAAAGAGTAAGATTGGCAACAGATGTTAGCTCAGGGCCAATCTTCCTCACACATAGAAAAAATAGATGATAGTTTTTCTAGGTTGGTATCAGTGGAGAGTGAGGCAAATATCAAGGAGGTCTCCTAGTGTTCTAGACTGTATCATTAGATAGATGCTATTTATTGAGGCAGGGAACTGTTATACAGGATGGATTTTGGCCCATAGACTGAGATGCCTATTTGTTGGCCAAGTGGAGTTGTCAATTAGGCAATTGGATATCTTGATTTTACCATATTTTATTAACTCTAAGATGTATATTTTCATATTTTAATGTCTCTGAAATTGAGTTACATCTTATAATTAATGGCATGCCATAAGTTAAATTGCCACTCATTTATGCTTCTTAGTAGTATATAAACTGATGGGGCCATCAACATCTGTAATGTCTTAGGTTAAACAAAATATGCTCCTCAATTTTATTGCTAATAGTAATAACAAGGAAGACCACCATAACACCAATTAGTAGCCCACAAGTGACTGATTAACCAAGAAACTCTGAAAATGGCAGAAACCCCCAGGATGCTGATCAATATCCAATAGGAACCTCTGACCCTTAGAGCACCCAAAATAGAAGTATAAAAGTGACCAAAAAGGGCAATGACTTCAGGATGACTGCACATTTTTCCACCCACTCACCCAGAGCACAGGCAAGATGGGGCAGAAGACAGGAAGCTGCTATCATTATCTAAATAGGGTAGCGGCTGTACCAGGATGTATTAAATAGAGGGCATCAGAATAATGGTAATAATTAACACTTAAATAGTGCTGACCATAGACTAGATGTTCTTCTAAAGACTTCACTTATATTAACTCATTTAGTGCCCATGACAACACTACTGTGGACAGTCTCACTATGATACTGAGCTGGAGTGAGCTTAGTTAACTTGCTTCAGGTCACACAGCTTGTAACTGGCAGGTCCAGGTTCACATCTAAGCAGTGCAGCTCCAGAATGTCTGCTCTCAACCACCACTCAATGAAGATAACTAACCACGTGGTGGCCTGGGAGCTATAGAGAGTTATGGAAATTTTGTGGGGGCTTTTGCCACAGAACCAGACCTAGACACATACATCAAAAATCTTCAGATTTTTACTACATATGTGGCTTGGGGGGGAAGGGATAAGGAAGAGCTCTTATTCTTTTGAGTTCTGAGTTGAGGGCAGTATTACTACATCTAAATTCAATGTGGCAATGTTAACTTAGCAGTGTATTAAAAGGAAGGTGCTCCATAAATAACAAAAATTATCAATTATCAGCAACAAAAATTAAATTCCTGTTTTTATCTTGGGATAAAATATGTAATAAAATAAAAAGAAGAGAACATGTTTTACAAACTGTATGTTTTCTAAAGCTTTATTTGTGATCAACCTTGATGTTATGAAGGAAGATTAAAAAAATCATAGTGCCTTGTTTATGTAAGCTCCAAGGGTCTGTTTGTGTTACCTGATGGCAAATGATGCCATTAACCAGAGCCTGAGCTAGAACGTTCAATATGTGTATGATACTACAGATATCACTATATGACATTGTTCTGGCAAGTTCAACACTCCACCAACTTCATGTGTTTCTACTTAGTCTTCAATCAGGACAAGCCAGTAAGTGAAAGTGTCAGTTCTACATTCACCACCTAGATTTTAGTGTAGGCATTTTGTTTTGCCTACACTGGAAACATCTGCCTTTATGGAAAATAAAGCGCTTTATTAAAACCAATGAGCATAATTCTATCTAATAATGTTACCAAACATCTTTTTTAAGCTAAAGGAATTAGAAGATACAAATGTCGGGAAAGGGAGAAACCTTAAGTGTGGTTTGGTCCTTTCACACACAATAGCTATTATTGCTAGTTTTTCCTACTTCATTTATTTTCTTTATGGTTTCAAAGAAAGAAGCTCTGATCTGTTTTGTTTCCTTATTTTGTGTGTCATGGAAAACTTTGGGACTGTGTTTAATTTGGCTATATGATTTCTCGTGAGGTAATGCTGCCGGCTCACCCTTGTTCACAAGCTGAAAGACCTCTGCTGCCTGAGGGTCTTCCCTGCTCAACATCTTGAAGAAGTCTGACTTGGGCGAAAAAGTAAAGCAGGATTTACTCTTCAGAACTGCTATAATAGTTTTAGCTTCCTTTCTTCTTTTGACAGATGAAAAAGGAGATTTAGAATTGTATATAGGTGATACATATATATAATATCTGTTCACGTAAATGAGCACATGTTAAGATGTCTTTTTTTTATTAGAAGGGAATAATTTTGGACTCTTCCTTTTATTTTTATTTCTTTACTTTTTCAACTAATTTTATGGGGGATTATAGTGGTTTATAACATTGTGTAATTTTGGGTGTACATTATTGTTTATTAATTTCTGAATACACTTCATCGTGCTCACCCCCATTAGTCTAATTTTTATCCGTCATCATACATATGTGCCCCTTTATCCCTTTCACCTACCCCCCAACTCTCTTCCCTTCTGGTAACCACTAATCTGTTCTCTTTATCCATGCATTTGTTATCTTCCACGTATGAGTGAAATCATGCAGTATTTGTCTTTCTCTGTCTGGCTTATTTTGCTTAACATCATACCCTCAAGGTCCATCCATCTTGTTGCAAGGGGGATGATTTTGTCTTTTTTTATGGCTGAGCAGTACTCCATTATATATATATATATATATATATATATATATACCACATCTTCTTTACCCAATCATCAGTCAATAGGAAGTTGGATTGCTTCTGAGTCTTGGCTATTGTGAATAGTGCTGCAATGAATATAGGGGTACACAGGTCACTTTGGATTGTTGATTTCAAGTTGTTTGGATAGGTACCCAGTAGTGGGATAGCTAGGTCATATGGTAGTTCTATTTTTAGTTTTTTGAGGAATCTCCATACTGTTTTCCATTGTGGCTGCACCAGATTGCATTCCCACCAGCAGTGTATGAGGTTCCCTTTTCTCCATACCCTCTCCAACATTTGCTATTTTTAGTCTTAGTGATTATAGCCATTTTAACAGAGGTAAGGTGGTATCTTAGTGTAGTTTTGATTTTCATTTCCCTGATGATTAGTGATGCTGATAATATCTGATGATGAAATATCTGTTCATATCCTCCACCCATTTTTTGATTGGGCTTTTTCTTTTTTTGTTTTTCAGTTGTGTGAGTTCTTTATATATTATGGAGATTAGCCCTTGTCAGATATATGATTTGCCAATATTTTATCCCAACTGATAGGTTGTCTTTTTGTTTTAATCCTAGTTTCTTTTGCCTCGCAGAAGCTCTTTAGGGTGATGAAGTCCCACTTGTTTATTTCCTCTTTTGTTTCCCTTGTCTGAGAAGACATGATATTTGAAAAGATCCCTTTAAGTTCAATGTCAGAGTGTACTGCTTATATTTTCTCCCAGAAGTTTTATGGTTTCAGGACTTATCTTCAAGTCTTTAATCCATTTTGAGTTTATTTTTGTGTATGGCATGAGATAATGGTCTACTTTCATTCTTTTACAAGTGGTTGTCCAGATTTCCCAACACCATTTATTGAAGAGACTATCTTTTTTCCATTGTATGTTCTTGGAACTTTTGTCAAAGATTAGCTGTCTGTAGATGTGTGGTTTTATTTCTGGGCTTTCAGTTCTGTTCCATTGATCTATGTGTCTGTTTTTGTACCAGTGCCATGCTGTTTTGATTACTATGGCTTTGTAGTACATTTTGAAGTCAGGGATTGTGATGCCTCCAGCTTTGTTCTTTTTTCTCAGGATTGCTTTAGCAATTTGGGGTCTTTGGTTGCCCCATATGAATCTTAGTATTCTTTGTTCTATTTCTATGAAGAATGTCATTGGGATTCTGATAGGGATTGCATTGAATCTGTAGATTGCTTTGAGTAGTATGGACATTTTAACTGTGTTTATTCTTCTAACGCATTGCATGGAATCTCTTTCCATCTCTTTATGTCATCATCTATTTCTTTCAATAACGTGTTACAGCTTTCATTGTATAAGTTCTTCACCTCCTTGGTAGAGTTTATTCCTAGGTATTTTATTCTTTTGGATTGTAAACGGAATTGTATTCTTGATTTCTCTTTTGGCTAGTTCATTGTTATTGTACAGGAATGCAACTGATTTTTTAAAATTGGTTTGTACCCTGCAACTTTGCAGTAGTTGTTGATTATTTTTAATAATTTTCTGATGGATTCTTTAGGGTTTTCTATATATAAGATCATGTCATCTGCAAACAGCGAATGTCACATCTTCCTTTCCAATTTGTATTCCTTTGATTTCTTTTTCTTGCCTAATAGCTCTGGCCAAAACCTCCAGTACTATGTTGAATAGGAGTTGGGAGAGTCAGCACTTTCCTTCTATCCTCACTTTGTTAAGAGTTTTTATCATAAATGTATGTTGGATCTTGTCAAATGCTTTCTCTGCATCTGTTGAGATGATCATGTGGTTTTTATTCCTCATTTTGTTAATGTGGTGTATCACATTGATTGATTTGCAGATGTGGAACCATCACTGTGTCCGTAGTATAAATCCCACTTGATCATGGTGTGTGATCCTTTTAATGTATTACTATATTCATTTTGCCAATATTTTCTTGAGAATTTTTGCATCTAAGTTCATCAGCAATATTGGCCTGTAATTTTCCTTCTTTGTGTGGTCCTTATCTGGTTTTGGTATCAGGGTAATGTTGGCCTCATTGAATGTGTTAGGAAGCATTCCATCATCTTTAATTTTTTGGGATAGTTTGAGAAGGATGGGTATTAAATCCTCTTTGAATATTTGGTAGAATTCTCCAGAGAAGTCTCGTGGTCCTGAACTTTTTTTGGAGGGAGAGGTTTTTTATTATTGTTTCAATCTCTGTACTTGTGATTGGTCTCTTCACATTCTCTATTTCTTCATGATTCAGTTTTGGAAGGTCATGAGTCTCCAATTCATCCATTTCTTCTAGGTTATTGAATCTGTGGGCATATAGTTTTTCATAGTATTCTCTTATAATCCTTGGTATTTCTGTAGTATCTGTTGTAATTACTCCTCTTTCATTTCTAAATTTATTTATTTGAGCCTTCTCTCCTTTTTTCTGGTGAGTCTGACTAAGGGTTTGTCAATGTTGTTTATCTTCTCAAAGAACCAGCTCTTAGTTTCATTAATCCTTTCTACTGTTTTTCTAGGCTCTATTTCACTTATTTCTGCTCTGACTTTTATTATTTCCCTCCTTCTGCTCACTTTGGGCTTTATTTGTTCTTCTTTTTCTAGCTCTGTTAGGTGCATTTTAAGATTACTTATTTGAGATTTTTCTTGCTCGTTGAAGTGGGCCTATATTGCTATTAATTTCCCTCTTATGACCACTTTTCCTGCACCCCATAAAAGTTAGTTTGTTGTATTTTCATTTTCTTTTGTCTTCAGGTTTTTTTAAATTTCCTCTTTGATTTCTTCAGTGATCCAATGGTTGTTCAATAGCATGTTGTTTAGTCTCCACATATTTCTTACTTTCTCAGTTTTTTCTTGTGGTTGATTTCTCGCTTCATAGCATTATGGTTGGAAAAGATGGTTGGGATGATTTCATCCTTCTTAAATTTATTGAGGCTTGCCTTGTTTCCCAACACATGGTCTATCTTTGAGAATGATACTTGTATACTTAAGAAGAATGTATATTCTGCTGTTTTTGGATGGAATGTTCTAAATAAATCTAAGTCCATCTAATCAAGTGTTTCATTTAAGTCTTCTATTTCCTTGTTGACTTTTTGTCTGGATGATCTGTCCATTGATGTAAGTGGGGTATTGAGATCCCCTACTATTATTGTGTTACTGTTAATTTCTCCCTTTAGGTCTGTTAATAATTGCTTTATGTACATTGGTGCCCCTGTTTTAGGTGAATATATATTAATAAGTGGTATGTCCTCTTGATGGAATGTCCCTTTTATCATTATATACTGCCCCTCTTTGTCTCTCATTGTCTTTGTCAACTTGAAGCCTCTTTGTCTGATAAAAGTATAGGAACACCTACTTTCTTTTGTTTTCTATTAGCTTGGAATATCGTCTTCCATCCCTTCAGTCTAAGCCTGTGTTTGTCTTTAGAACTGAGATGCGTTTCCTGGAGGCAGCATATTGTTGGGTGTGGTTTTTAACCCATCCAGCTACTCTGTTTATTTTGACTGGAGAATTCAATCCATTTACATTTAAAGTTATTATTGATATATGGAGTCTTAATACTGCCATTTTATGTCTTGTTTGCTGGTTGTTCTATATTTCCATTGTTTCTCTTCCTTTGTATTTCTGACTGCCATTTCATTTCTGAGGGGGATTTCTCAGTTTTATCTCTTTTTGTAAATTGTGGCTCTGCTCTGATGTTTTGTTTATTGATTACTGTGAGGATTGTGTGAAAGATATTGGAGATGAGAGAGTCCATTTTCTCGTTACATCTTATCTCCATTAACCTAAGCTGATTCCTTCCCTTTCCTCTCCCCTTCTAAGTAATTGCTGTTACAAATTGTTCTGTTTTTAATTTTGTGAGTTTGTGACTAAGTTGAGATGTTTATCATTACTTTTGATGCTTCCTTCACCTTTCTCTTTTGTAATTGAGTCTTTGCCTCCCTATTCTTGTAGAGAGCTGCAGGTTTCTTATTATGTCTGTCTATTTGTCTCCTTGCTCAGAGCTTTGTAGACCTATGCCTTTTTATTGCTGTTGAGAAGGTATCTTTAATTATTTCTTATAGGGGAGGTGTAGTGGTGATGAACTCCCTCAGCTTTTATTTATCTGGGAAAGATTTTATTTCTCTATTGTATTTGAAGGAAAATTTCACTAGGTAGAGCATTCCTTGCTGAAAGTTTTTGTCTTTCAGTATTTTGATTATATCATTCCATTCTCTCCTATCCTGTAGGGTTTTTGCCAAAAAATCCACTGAAAACCTGATAGGGTTTCCTTTTTAGGTAATATTTTTTCTTTATCATTGACTTTTGCCATTTTTACTATTATATGCCTTGGAGAAACTCTTTTAGCATTGATGAAATTAGGCATTCTATGACCTTCATTTTTTGTAAATCTGGAACTCATCCCTAGGTTCGGGAAGTTCTCAGCAATTACTTCTTTGAGCAAGTCCTCTGCTCCTTTCTCCTGCTCTTCTCCCTCTTGAATACCTATAATCCTTTTGTTGCTTTTCCTAATTGAGTCACATATTTCTTGAAGAATCCCTTCATTTTTTAAAAATCTTGGTTCTGGCTCCTTGTCCACCTGTAGAATTTCTACAGTTTATCCTCTAGAACACTAATTCTTTCCTCTATAACATCAGTTCTATTTCTTAAGGATTCTAGATTATTTTTTATTTCATTAATTGTGTTTTTCATATCCAGAATTTCTGTTTGATTTTTTTTTGTAGTTTCAGTCTCTTTGGTGAAGATATTCATTTTATTGCTGAGCTCCTTGAATTTTCTTTCCGTGTTTTCTTGTAATCATTGAGTTTCCTTATGACAGCTATTTTGAATTCTCTGTCATTTAAGTTGTAAATTTCTGTGTATTCAGGGTTGGTTTCTGGAGAATTGTTATTTTTCTTCTGGTCTGAATTGTTGTTGCCATTTCTCATGGTGTTTGACTAACTAATCTTTTGTTGGGGCATTTGTGGTATTCTTAGGTCTCAGGTTCCACCTGTTGCCACTAGGGGGAGTCAGGAGCAGAGTTTCTGGCCCCACCCCATCTGCTGGAAGCTGTGGGAGTATTATGGGTGCTTGTCCCAGCCTGGGGTACATTCAGGAGCTTGTGTGGACTGTGCTTGGTGGGTGGGGCTTCCTTGCTGGACTGAGCTAGGGCCACTCCTTGGTGGCAGAAGGGTACAGTGGGCTCCCCCTCCCCACTGGGAGAGCAATCATGAGTGTGGGCTAAGGGTTACCACTGCCTCCTCCTGTGATTGCCCTGGTGCATGTTCCCACTTTCAGAGCATTTGCGCCAGTCTGGAAAGCATTCCTGTGTGTGCACAGGGCTACCAGGGGAGCGCAGGGTATGCTCACCTATCTCTGCCATTTCCTGGGGTGCCAGTCCATCCATCCTCAGATGTATAGCTGCGTGTGTCTCTCAGGCATCCTTTTGTGCTGTGTGAACTTCCTCCATTGATCAGCAAATGTCCATTTAGTTATAGTTCAAAAGGGGGAGAGACAAAGGGAACAGCTCATTCCACCATGTTGCTGATGTCACCTGAACGCTCCCTTTTAAATAGAGATGGAAAAGTCCCTAAGATGTTTATAATTGAAAGATGCAATAACATATTATTTTTTCCTGACTCGCTCATAGTTTTTATTATGGATGGATAAAACTGGAAGAAAACTAATAACACACTCATCTGGTACTTATAGACTTGGTGCTATAAATGTTTTATGTATTTTACGTCCCTTAATCCTAACAATAACCCTACGAGGTCAACATTATCACTTGGAAATAAATTGATTTGTCTAATATTTCACAGCCTGTTAACGGTGGTTCAAGAATTCTAGCCTGGGCCTGCTTGTGTCAAAGTCCAATTAGGAAATAGAAACTACACAGCAATTTGAGCAGGAAAAGTTTAATATAAAGAATTGTTAACTATGATGGGGATTGGAGTAACTATGATTGGCTACTAAAAAGAACTCTAAAGAATTGAGAAAAACAGCTATAGGGAGTGGCCTCTACCCCTAGGTCTAAGGCAGAGCACCTGAGGGAAGACTGCATTTTAAAGAGGATCTCCTACCTGCACCCCCACCCCTCTGTGGTATAGAGCTTCTTGGAGAGGGCATAGCTCTGGCAGAGAAGTTCATTGAGGTACAATGCCAGTGGAACTTACAGGGAAACCACTTTCTAGGGTTCTGGGGAAACTGTCTATAGCGAGCTGTCATACTGTTGAATCCACTGAGAACTCATTCATGGGAAGTACTGCACCACAGACCTTGCTAGGAGGCTCCCACTGTGTGTGTATGTTCTGGGAGACACAGCCCAGAAGGTGCCCTGCACTGCTGGCCATGGTGCCCCAAAGGAGCCAACCCAGAGAAGCAGCCAGAAGCAGGAAAACCCTCTCATCCTCTAGTTTCTTCTGTTGCTTTCTATGGAAGATGCTTAAAATTGTGCCATATGGCAAGGGAGAAATGTAGTCTCACAAGCAGGACAGTGAAGGGTGACTTTGGAGAGGCAATAGATTGATACTTGGCAAACTGCCCGCCAACAAATCTGCTTTCTTAGTCATTATGTCATACTGCCTTATACTTACTATGCCACAAAATATGATATTTAACAAAATAAAGGAAAATAGGAAGAAAGGAAGGAGGGAAAGAATGAAATTAGGAAGGAAAGAAAGAAAATGTAACAGGATTATAAATGGAGACACATCAGTATCTCTCTTTTCTTTGAATTATTTCTAGGTAAAATCACTGAATTAATTACTCAAGAGACTGCCTTACTGAATTTTAGGACACTTGCTTATCAACCAAAAACTGAAATTACAAACTGGAGGCCCAAGGGCCATAACCAAAGATTTTTCACTCTATGATTCAAATTATTTTTTAATTCCAGTTTTCTCATCTACTGGTTAATGAAGGTCATATTTGGTTCACAAGCATTTGTTTGCAAATGAGACCTTCCTTAGATAACCCAAATCCTAATTACATCATTTACAGACTGCAAGATTTAGGCAAGTTATTTAATTTCTCTGGGTCTCAAATTCTTCATGTAAAATGAAAATAATAATAGTATTTCTTATATATATATAAGGTATATATATATAAGATATATATATCTTATAGATGTGTTATGAAAATTAAGTGTATTGTTTTAAAGCACTTGGAACAATTCCTTACATATAGTAAGTGATATATAAATATTTGTATATACATTAGGATGGTTTCTTAAAGACCATAGCCTTAAAATATTCTTTCAGTAGTTCCTGTTTATTGAGCTCTACAGTTACTCAACATTTTTGTAGATTAATGATTTCATTGTTTAATGACAATTTAAAAATATGGTTCTGTTATAGTATGTATAATATGAGTGCTGTCTATTGGTTATCTTACTTTTTTTCTATAGTTGTTAATGATACAGCTTTAAACTTAGAGTGTTTGAAGATTATATTAATAAAGCCCTTACTCCTTAACTTTTGCTAGTAATTATCTGAACAGTAAGATATTTGGTGAAGTATCTTTGGCTAAAGAAAACCCATGTTGTCAGTGTAACCATTAGCATTCAAATTATTAAATAGTTTTCAATTTGCATCCCTTAGAAGAAACGCATTAGACATTTTGTAAGAATATCAAAAATGAAAAAAATTTTAATACTATTTTTAATATTATTTTTACAGAAGACCATGAAAAATATTCTGAAGTCATCAAGAAATTCCAGGCAGTTGAAATGTTATTTACGCTTTATCCTCCTCAAGGTGCCCACGTGCATAGTAATAAACGACTTAAGTCAACTTGGCTGAGACCCATAGTAAATGGGGAAGAAGGATATAAATATATAGGTAAGATGCTGAACTTTATTATTTCCTTTTATAATAAAAAAGAAATGACCCTTGACTTTATATAGCTTATTCTTCACTTAGATGATGTGCGGTGATACATAGGCCCTATAGAATATGCCCTTTAGTTCTTAACTATTATGCTTGCAATTTAAAAAGTGGTTATTTACACTTTGGTGCCTCCACGAGAATAGTGGAAACATGCTGTGTTTATCCATTCACCCAGTGATGGATATTTGGGTTGTTTTCAAAAAAGGGATACTACAAGGAAAGCTGCTATGAACATTCCTGTAAAGACTGTGTATAGACATATGCTTGCATTTCTCTTAACTAAACTGTTTTCCAAAGTGGTTATACCATTTCATATTCCCCGCCAGCAGAGATATGAGAGTTGAATTTGCTCCACAGCTATATAATACTTGGTATAATCTATCTTTCTGATTTTAGCCATTTGAATAGATATGTATTGGTATTCCATTGTGGTTTTAATTTGAATTTCTCTTGTAGATAATGATAAACGTGTCTTTTTATGTATTTTTCATTTGTATATTTTCTTTGGTGAAGTTTCTTTTCTAATCTTTTGGCCATTTATATTGATTTTTTTTAAATTAAGTTTTGAGAGTCCTTTAGATATTCTGGATATAAATCCTTTAACATATATATGCTTTGCAAATATTTTCTCCAAGTCTGTGACTTCTCCTTTCTTTTAATAATATCCTTTGAAGAACAGAAGTTTTAAATTTTGATTAAGTCCAATTTACGACTGCATTGTTTTTATGATTCATGCTTTTACTGTCATGTCCAAGAAATATTGGTCAGACCTCCAGTCACAAGGTTTTCCTTTAGAAATTTTATAGTTGTAAGTTTTATATTTTAGTGTGTAACTATCTTGAGTTGCTTTGTACAAGGATCAGGGTATAGGTTGAAGTTCTTTTTTTTTTTGACATATTGATATCCAAATATTTTAGCACTATTTGTTGAAAAGTATATTCTTCTATGAATTAGCTTTGTATTTTGGCAAAAACAAATAGACGAATAAAATAAACAGATAGCAAATAAGCACATGAAAAGATAATCAACATCATCGTCCTTAGGGAAATACGAATTAAAGCTACAATGAGATACCACTACTCACCTATTAGAATGACTAAAATAAAATTTAAAAATCTGACAATACCAAGTCTGGCAAGGATGTGGAGCAACTGGAAAACACATACATTGCTGGTGGAAATGCAAAATGCTACAACCAATTTCTAAATATTTTGTTACTATCTTGTAAAATTAAATGTACTCTAATCATAAAATGCAGCCACCCTACTCCTAAGTAACTATCTAAGAGAAATGAAAGTGTTTGTTTACAGAAAAACCTATATATGAACGTACATAGCAGCTTTAGTCATAATTGCCAAAAGCTGGAAACAACACAAATATTCTCCAACTGGTGAATGAATAAACAAAATTTGTTATATCTATGCAGTGAAATACTACTCAGCAATAAAAAGGAATGAACTACAGATACACACAATGTGGATGAATTTCAGATGCATCATGTTAAGTGAAAGAAGCCAAACTCAAAAGCTATATATAGATTCCATTTAAATCACACTGGGAAAAGCAAAACTATAAGGACTGAGATCAGTCTTGTGATTGCCAGGGCCTAAGGTCTGGGAGAGGGTTTGACTACAAAGAGGAAGCATGAGGAACTTCTTAGGGTGATGGAACTGTTCTGTATCTTGATCATGGTAGTGGTTTGTATGACTCTAAAAATTAGTCAAAATGAACTGTACACCAAAAAGAGTAATTTTACTATAAATAAAATTTAAAAAGTAAACATAAAATAAAAAGAGAAGAATTTATACAAATGCAGACAAATCCAAATGCAGACAAATCCAAATGCGCCATGATTAGTCATTAGGGAAATGTAAATTAAATCACAGTGGGATACCACTACACACCTTCTATAATGGCTAAAATCAAAAAGGCTGCAGCCAGCCCAGTAGCGCAGCAGTTAAGTGTGCATGTCCTGCTTTGGCGGCCTGGGGTTTGCCGGTTCAAATCCCGAGTGTGGACATGGTACCGCTTGTGCAAGCCATGCTATGGCAGGCGTCCCATATAAAGTAGAGGAAGATGGGCACGGATGTTAACTCAGGGCCAGTCTTCCTCAGCAAAAAGAGGAGGGTTGGCAGATGTTAGCTCAGGGCTAGTCTTCTTCAAAACAAAAAACACAAAAAGGCTGACCACATCAAGTGTTGAACATTAATATTCTGCCAGTGAAAATGTAAAATGTAAAAACACTTTGCAAAATAGTGTGACACTTTTTTAAAATGTTATACGTACACCTACTATACGACTCATCTATACCACTTCTAGATGTTTACAGAAAAGAAAGTATATGTCCATACAAAGACTCGTACATGAATGTTCTTAGATTCCTTTTTTTGTAAAAGACACAAACTAGAAAGAGCTCAGATGCCCATCTACAAGTGAAAGGGTAAACAAATTGTGTTATATCCATGCAGAATACTATTCAGCCGTATAAAAGAACAAACTATTGACAGTATTGATACACGTACCAACATGGCTGAATCTCAAAAGAATTATGATGAGTGAAAGAAGCCAGATAAAAAAAGTACAAGACTGTGATTTGTGTATATAAAAGTCTAGAAAATGCAAACGAAACCAAATGACAGAAGCAGATCTGTGATTATCTGGAATGTGAGTGGGGAGTGGAAATGAGGCACAGTAGATTTTTGTGGAAATGGAATTTTGGGGGTGATGGAAATATTTATCATCTTGATTGTGGTAATAGGTCCATGCACGTACACATATGTCAAAATTCGTCAAATTGTATACTTTAAATATGTGCAGCTTTTCATTCCTATGTCAATAAAGCTATAAAAATAAAGTTGAAAAAGAAATTTAAAGAAGAGAGTGAAATTTGTATTTTGGTAATACTTTTGAAAGATTTCTTAAGTTTAAAAGTAGGATATTAGGACTTCTCTACAGAAAGTCACAGATTTAATGCAGTTTCATTGGGCTATTGCATATAAAGGTATCTTTAAGTGCTCAGTTCTGATAGATAACCTAGAGGAAGAAAGGAAGGGAAAGAAAATTATGAAAAAGAAAGTTGAAGACTTTAGGTTCTATAAAATGCATCAAGATCTTGGTTGTGATTTATTTTCCCTTTGCAATTTTCCACTTGAAAATTACTGGAATGTGACCTATATCATTCTAAAAGATTTGTGTTTATTGTCTAGAACCCATTTGTGAATATTTGATTCCAATAAAATGAATAGAAAGGGAATATGCAAGTGGCATTATGTTGTAAGTTGAAGGCTCCATCTTCCAAAGTTTTATGCTTATCTCTTCCCTTTTTGGTGAGTGACCAGGGCCTTGCATCTTTTTGAATTACAGTTGTTATTAAATTGATTGACAAGAGAGTTTGCAACATTTGCCTTGAAAGAGATTAGTCTATTACAGAAGTGCTTTCTGAAATTCAGTAACTCCTCGACTAGGAACATTTTAGGGAAGATAGCTCTGGGAATTTATTGTGTGTTCCAACCTTAATACTCCACAATGTAGGCACTCCTGTTTATTGATTTCGCTCCCTAGATTTACAGACATATCATCAGCAAGAACTGAGGAGTAGTTAATAGAGTTACTGAATGCTCTGTAAATGGCATGAGTTGCTAACAAATTGTGTGGTATTAGGAACATACATACTCTAAAAATATTCAGTATATCCTTGTTTTTATACCCCATAATCTGTAGCACTGTGGCTTGAATGCCAGTGGAATGCTGCATAAGTCATAATGTCGAATTGTTTAATATGCACAAAGTATTTCTTCTGAATCATAATTTTATAATCTTAGAACATCAATGAGATAAAAAGAAAAATCTTTAGTTTTTTTTCCAAGAACATATGTCTTGTCAAAATTATTTTCAGAAAGGCTGTTTTGGAAGGCTAGTCTTTTAACATGTCTTCAGTTACCTTTCCTTTTGAGTTGTCTGTCCTTGAGCTCCCCTGATCTGCTGACCTGTCACAAATACACTGAACTTGATCCTCTCCTTCATTAAGTTTTTGTGACTTTGGTGGATTTTCAACCTGGAAGCTGTAGATTATACTAAGGAACTCCTGGAATTCTAATGGGAATACATTGAAAGGGGTAGGTTAGCCATTATCTTTCTAAGAAATCGTTTAGGGAATACAAATTAAATTACTCTCTCCAACCGATGGTCCATTCTTAACTGAAATCATATTGTTGTATTAATGGAAGGTTTCTAATTAGTTTAGAGCCCAGGTAATGAGCAAAGACCTCTAGTTATACTACTTCTTTTTCATATATTATTTCCAGCCCTCCATGTCATAAATTTTACTTACCCTTATAACATATGGTTATTTATGTTACGTAATTAATACTGGAACCTCATTTCCTGGCCTAATCACTGTTTTGCTATCCATTATCAAAGTACAAGATATCTTTTTATGTCATTCAGTTTATTCCACTGCCTTCAGGCAAGACCCGATGTACATTAGCCAGATGAGAATCCCATCTTTAAAGACTGACAATTACACTATCGTCCTTGACAGTCAAGTCTGATTTTTAATGATCTTCTCTCTCAGAATTTTCTACTTTGCAACATAAGACTTTCTTTTTTATATACCCCTTATTGCTGTTGCAATTTGTTCACTATCCACAAAATAAAAGCTATGCATAGATTAATAAGAATCTTTCTTTTTTCTAAAATAGGCCGTTTAAAATATTATTCCTCAGAAACCCTCTTTCTAATTCTTAAAGTCTTTTGGCACTTCTTCCTAAACATTTTCCAGATTTTCTCATTTATTTTAAGTGATGGAATTCAGAATAAAATATGATAATCCAATATGTCTGATTTATTGTGAATATAATCCTAGCTACTACATGTTCTGCTTATATCTTCGCACTTTTCTTTTGAGGAAAATTAGCCCTGAGCTAACATTTGCCACCAATCCTCCTCTTTTTGGCTGAGGAAGACTGGCCCTGAGCTAACATCCGTGTCCACTTTCCTTTACTTTATATGTGGGATGCCTGCCACAGCATGGCTTGACAAGCAGTGCGTAGGTCCGCACCGGGGATCTGAACCAGCGAACCCTGGGCCGCCGAAGCAGAATGCGCAAACTTAACTGCTGTGCCACCAGGCTGGCCCATTTGCACTTTTTAAAGACTTTTTAAATGCACATCTCAGCATTTACTTGGATTTCTATCCATCGTTTTTATCTTCTCTTTCTTGCCATATTTTCTTATAACTATGTGCTATGTGTGTAATTTATTTTGCCATCTTAAATTTTCTGTCCTGACTTGTCCTGATTATCCTTAATATTTTTAGAAATATAGACATTTATTACTCTTGTCAAAACTAAGTTGACTGTTGAACTGGTTCTTTGAGGTGTTCTGTAGGATTAATTATTGTAAAATGGAAAACTCAAATAAATCCTGATCTGAAAAGAGCTCCATATATTTTATATCATTTATATCTGCTTAAGTGTAGGGAGTGGTGTATTATAATTTGGATAAGTTTAAATGTATTATGGCTAGTTCAGTTTGCGATTTTCCTGTGAAGTATGTGCTTGCTTGAGGAGAATAATGTAGTCACTAAAAACTATATTTTATATTCAATTGGTCTTGTAAATTTGTTTGGGTATATACTCATTGATCTCCCTTTTTTACCAACTGTGCACTGCCAACAGCCTCCACTTTTATGTTCCTTAATGTCTCTTGGATATTCTTTGTTAAGGGAAAATGATGGAAATATGTTCTTATAATAAGTTTAATTTCTTGTGGGAAAAGTTTTATTTTTAGATGTTTCACTTGGTTAAAACTTTCAACAGTCAGTATACTAATAAAAATCATCCAAGAAGAAGATGAACATTAATGCTATATTCTATCTGGTTAAAGTTTTTCAACTGTGGTCAAGTTGTTGAAAATTCTTTAGGATGATGAATTAGTCTTCCTCATTTAATGAAATGAGTGTATTCTGTGTAGATTCCATTTTTTCCTGAACTTCAATGAAAAAAATCAGGGCTGTGTCTGCCCCGGCCCCAACCCAGTTTCACCAAGCAGGTTGGAAGCATTTGAGGAAGAAGACATTAAGATGTGGCATCAGGTCTATAAGTTAAAGGAAAAGTGAGTTGCACATTCATAAAAAATTTATCACTCAATGCTGATTAACTTTGTAATATGAAAATTGTAGAATGTTTCATTATTTCATTTCTGCATCTATTTATTCAACAAGCATTAAACCTGTGACTACTATATGCTTGTCAATAAAGACTGAGAAATAACTAAAGCCTAATCTTTACCCTAGATGTGTTCACATTATAGCATATCCAAAGCACCATCAGAATTTTGGCTCATTCAGCCCCACTGAGCACTCCTATTGGTCCATGGGTCAAATAGAATGCTACCAAATGAGTATCTCCAAAAAAATATCTTGGAAGAACATCTCTAAATGACATAGGATGACAGCAACACTCAACGCCTGAAATAAAAATGTAAAGCTGAATTTGTTGTCCATCTAAGTTAGAGAGCGTTATGCTGGTTAAACATTCTCTCTGAGCAAAGCAGACTGTTATTATATAGGGTTTGTGGGAAGTGGTAGCCACCCCCTAGGATAGCCCCAATGATCTGTGTCTCTTGATACTCATCCTCTTTTGCAAATACAAACATTGTAGCAGGGTTGATCTTTGTTACCAAGAGAAACAGCAGGAGTGGTGGTTATGCCACCTGTGAGGCTAAGTCATGAAAGATTTTGTGGCTTCTGCCTTACTCTCTCTTGAATAAGATGCTCTGAGGAAAGCTAGCTGCCATATCATGAAGGCACTCCAGCAGCCCTGTTGAGAGGTCTGTATGCTGGTGAACTGAGGGCATCTGCCTACAGTCAATGAAGAACTGAGGTCTCTGTGAGTAATGCAACATGAAAGCGGAGCCTCCTCCCCATCAGTCCTTCAGATGACTGTTAGCTCCGGTGACAGCTTGACTGCAGCCTCATGAGCCTGGCCTGACCTGCCCAGTAAATCCACTCCAGATTGCTATCTCTCAGAAAATACGTGAGACTAAAGTTTGTTGTTTTAGGCTTCTAGTTTGGGGGTAATTTCTTACACAGTGGGCAGGTCAGTGATTAGTGACTTTTAGCAGTGAGGCTGAAATGACATAGGCCATTTCAACCAGAGCATGGTTCCTCAGGAAAGACTGAGTTGCTGATTGGCCTTCAAAAGTATGTTACTAGAGTGAGACTTTCGTTCACTGGTTAACTTTTAAAAGTAGGATCTCTCATTGACTGGTTGGATTTCAGAAGTGTGTTTACTGAGGTGAGTTGTCACCTGATGATAAAACAGGTTTAAAACTGGTTCTAGGGGTTACTTGTCACCATAGCTAGAGAACTATAAGGATTGGTTAACAAAGTTTAAAAAGAAGTCTAGTCTTAACTTGTTACCATAGCTGTGGAGCTGTTAGGCTTTCCTGAGAGTGTGGGGAAATGTTATTCTCAATAAGTAGGCACACAAAAGTAAAAGAAAACAGAGATTATGTGCTAATTGATATAATAAAAGCAATGAACTATAATTGTGAGCCTAGGAAAAGAGGATGACTGCATCTGGCAGTAGTAGAGATGATTTTATAAACATGATGATATATGTTTGTTCTTGAAGAGTAGATTAGAGTTACTAAGTAGAGAACAGAAGAAAGTGTTGTAGGGGAAGAGAAGAGCATGAGAAAGTTCAGACGTGGGAGCTAACTTTGTTTTAAGACATTATTTTAAAAAAAAAAGAAAAGACTCCGGCACACTTAGCACTGGACTCCTTTTTTTTTACTGAGATATAATCTACATATAACATCATATTTTTTTCAAGTGTACAACGTAATGATTCAATATTTGTGTATATCGCTAAATGGTCACCACAAGAAGTCGAGTTAACATTCATCACCATACATAGTTACAAATTTTTTTCTTTTGATGTGAACTTTTAAGATGTACTCTCTTGGCAGCTTTTGAGTAGACAATATAGTACTATTAACTGTAGTCACCATGCTGTAAGTTACATCCCCAGGACTTATTACTTATTTGTTTTATAACTAGAAGTTTGTGCCTTTTGACCACCTTCACCCGTATTGCCTGCCCCCACGACCTCTTGCTTCTAGCAATGACCAGTCTATTCTCTGTGTCTGTAGGTTCGCTTCTGGGTTTGTTTGTTTGTTTTTTAAGATACCACGCATGAGTGAGATCATGTGGTATTTGTCTTTCTCTGTCAGATTCATTTCACTTAGCATAATACCTTCAGGATCCATCCGTGTTGTCACAAATGGCAAGATTTACCTCTTTTTTATAACTCAATAATATTCCATTGTGTATATATATCACATCTTCTTTATCCTTCATCTATTGATGGACGCTTAAGCTGTTTTTATGTCTTGGCTTTTGTGAATAATACTGCAGTGAACTTGAGGGTGCAGATATCTTTTCAAGTTAGTGTTTTTGTTTTCTTTGGATAAATATCTAGAAGTGGAATTGCTGGATCATGTGGTAATTGTATTTTTAATTTTTGGGGGAATCTCCATGCTGTTTTCCATAATGGTTGCACTGATTTACACTCCCACCAACAGTGCACAAGGCTTTCCTTTTCTCCACATCCTTGCCGACTTCTGATAATAGCCATGCTAACAGGTGTGAGGTGATATCTCATTGTGGTTTTGATTTGCATTTCTCTGATGATTAGTGATATTAAGCACTTTTTCATGTACCTGTTGGCCACCTTCTTTGGAAAAATGTCCTTTCAGATCCTCTGCCCATTTTGTAATTGAATTGTTTGCTTTTTTGTTATTGAGTTGTAGGAATTCTTTACATACTTCGGATATTAACCTTTTATCAGATATACAATTTGCAACTATTTTCTCCCATTCAGTAGGTTATCTTTTAATTTTGTTGATGGTTTCCTTTGCTGTGGAGAAGCTTTTTAGTGTGATGTAGTTCCACTCGTTTATTTTTGCTTTGCTTCTGGTGTCAGATCTAAAAAGTCATCACTGAGACCGATATTGAGGAGCTTACTGCCTATGTTTTCTTCTAGGAGTTTTACGGTTTCAGGTCTTACATTCAACTCTTTAACCCATTTTGAGTTAATTTTTTGTATATGGGGTAAGAGAGTGGTCCAGTTTCATTCTTTTACATGTGGCTCTCCGCTTTTCCCAACACCATTTATTGAGGATACTGTCCTTTTCCTTTGTATATCCTTGGCTCCTTGGCATAAATTAATTGACCATACATGTGTGGGTTTATTTCTGGACTTATATTCTGTTCCATTGATCTATGTGTCTGTTTTTATGCCAATACCATACTGTTTTGATTATTATGGCTTTGTAATATAGTTTGAAATCAGGAAGCCTGATGCCTCCAGCTTGGTTCTTTCTCAGGATTGCTTTGGCTATTTGGGGTCTTGTGATAGACTCTTTTTATGACAGTGGTTTTATAAAGCCTGATAAATTGGTGAGATAGTATACCATGGCAAGAATAACAAAATAAGCTTTTGGAAATATATACCCCTACTCATATTAATATAATTTATGACTACATTATACACACAGACACACACATTTATATATTATATATACACTTAAAACATATGTTATATATAGAAATATATTTATCACATAAAATACTTTTTAACATGAGCTACTCTGATCTCTAATTTATATATATATAAATATATAATCTCTAATCTTACAGAAGTTTTACATATTATATATATAAAGTTAGAGATTAGAGTAACTCCTCATATGTTAGAGTATTTTGTGTAATAAATGTATGTTTTAAATATATAAATAATATGTAAAATTAGAGATTAAAGTAACTCCTCCTATGTTAAAGAGTATTTTATATAATAAATTCAACTTTTCAGAATATAATAATTTGAAAGTTTGCAAAGAAGAGTTTCTACCTAGTCAAATTGATATAAAAAAAGAAGTGTGTTGAAGCTCACAGGAGAGTCTCATTCAATGCCCATTTACTCTTACTGTAGACACTGGAGAAAGCATATTCTTATTTGAGAGAAATTTCTCCTGAAGTAGTGGTTCTCAACTTTATCAGACCCAATCCCCACTTTATGTGACTAATATTTTGTGATTTACCTTATATATTGTATATATGTATTAGAAAAATAAAAGGAAAAGTGACATTTGAAAATATGAAATGATTAATATGTACATATATTAATATTAATTCATTTATATTAATACATTATATATAAGATTATAATAGTTATTATTATATTTATAAGATTAATATGTAAACGCTTCGTCATGACTATACTGGGAGACCTAGTGAAATAGTCATGTTTGCAGGAATACATAGACCTGCCATAAATGTGACAGCTACAAGTGTAGACTGATAAAGATGTTTTGTATTGTTAGCGCAAGTACTTTGAGAAGTATTGCTTTGGGGGGATGTAATTTTCAAAATGATGAACAACTCTTGGTAAAGTTCTGAATAAGAGTATAGTCTCATGTTTTACATTGTGCTTATATTCCTGGAAAACTTGATGTATATTAAAATAATGCTTAAAAAACAGCTCGCTGCTTATGTGTAAAATGAAGCTGGGTTCTATGCTCAGATAAGCATAAACAGGGTTTTCTCAAATAAAGTTATAGTAGAATATTTCAAATTTGTTTAGGATATGGGATATTTCTTTGTTGCACAGAACTGTTCCATTTATTCAAGGAAATAGTGTATCCTAGGCCCCTACCAAATACAAGTTGTGTGACCTTCTCTCAATCTTTATGAAAACCAATACCACATCCTCAAAGTTTCAAAGTATCTTCTAAGAGAGGTTCCATCCTGGTCAGATCCTCTGTGCCAAAATTAAATATATAAAAAATTGTCTATGTATGTGTGTGTGTGTGTGTATATACATACATGTACATATATACAGACAGACAGACGGATATATCTTGAAGTTATGTGTAGTAGTTATAAAAGAAATATATATATATACACACACACATATGTATATCTGATATTTCCAAACTGAAAATCCATTGTAGTTTGAGTTTGTTGAGTAAGGGGTAAATAGGATTGAAAATTCCTGGAATCTACTAAGCAATTCCTGGACTTTACTAAGATTGTTATAATGGTAAAATGGCATAGTAAAGGTAAAATTAATGCTCATTTCCTACTTTTATTATACATTTTATGTGATTTTCTAATTTCTTCTTCATAATTTATATGATAAATGCTATTATTGAACTCATTTTACAGAGGAAATATCGTGTCCTTGAAAGGCGAAGTAACTTGCCTGAGGTCCTGCAGGCATTGGGTGGTGCCACCAGATTTCAGCTCAGACATTCTGAACCTAGAGCAAGTACTTACCACCTTACTCTATACTGCAGGAAATGCGGTGATTTATTTTGAATTACCGAAAAAATATTAAATAATGATTAATTTATTCTTTCACAATTCAGTGAAATGTGTATAATAATTTCTCTTAAAGAAATAATGTTTATAGATTTATGTATGAAGGTAATTACAGCATTAAAATTACTGCACATGTTGAAACAATGTAAAATCCCAGTAATAGAGCAATGGTTAAATACATTATGCTTCATGAATAAGATAGAATGCTATATGACCATTAAAATTATGTTACTGAGTATTTACTTACGGGAAAATATGTAAAATACATTTTTAATGAAAAAAGAGTGCAGAATAGCATGACATGGCATTCACATAGTTGCATAAAATGGATGTAAAAATATATAGTTTTAAATCTCTGCATTGTGTGAACCCAGTGGACTTTATTGAGCTATTTTAGTGTGGCTGAGTTTGCTAATTTTTCTACACTTTTTACTATACATTTCTTTGATGACAATAAAAAATGTTAAGAGACTTGACAAATAGGATTTTGAACTTCCATTTGTATACCATATTCTTTCATTTAAAAGTAAAAAAATTTTATCTATTTTTACATTGTTCTTCATTGACAAGTTTGCTCTATATTATTTATTTTGATTTTGCTGTGTTAAACTATAGTGAAAAGAATATTTATCATAGCAAAATAAAATGTAGCATTTCAAAAAATGGAGAAATGAATGAAGCCATTTTATAATTTTATTTTTCAAAACACTTTTTAAATGGTTTTGCATTTAAAACTGCATTTTAGACATGTGAATATATAATATTTATTTGGAATATCTCTTTCTCTGATAGTTCTCTAAACTTTTAAGAACACATTCTATTTAATTATTTTTATTCCCACACTAAAATTCTTAACATATAGTAGGCATTTATGCATTAACTATTTGTTATATGAATGTGTACATGAAATATTACTGTAGCATTTAAGCCATTTTTTCATATTAATGATAAATACTTTTTTCCCTCATTAATATATTAAAATTACTTTGTTTACTTTCTCTGGATTCCTTCAGAGATTACTGTAATATGATATGGCTGTATTATAGTATGGCACAGTTCTTTACTATTTAAAAATTTTAATTTAATAAATAAAATATAATTTAATGATAATAGAGACAAAGATCCCAGGTGAAATAAGAACATTAGTCAGTCACTCTATGAATCTTTATCAAGTGCGTGTGATGGAAAGGAGGAGGGTCAAAAGTAACTAAAACAGCTTTCCTCTGGAGTGTTTACGATTGAGGGCGGGGACATGATACGCATACATGATTGACTACAGTAGAGGATGTAAAGTGATGAATGACGTAAAACAAGCGCATCCTGAGTTCTCAGTTGCTCTGCTAAGCAGCCTCAAGAAGGAGGACATAGGCAGGGCTTTGCAAGAGAGAGAGGGTAAACTGTGGTGTAGACTCTAGACGTCTTTGGAGAGCAGTGAGGATGCCTCTAAAGTTATCTCACCCTCACAGGAAGTCTCAACTGAAACAGTCACAGCATACAAAACTAGTCCTTCTAAAGTAGTAATTGAAAATAGTATGGGGTCTGGCCGGGTGGCACAGCGGTTAAGTTCACACGTTCCACTTCTCAGGTTCGCCAGTTCAGATCCCGGGTGCAGACATGGCACCGCTTGGCAAAAGCCATGCTGTGGCAGGCGTTCCACATAAAGTAGAGGAAGATGGGCATGGATGTTAGCTCAGGGCCAGTCTTCCTCAGCAAAAAGAGGAGGATTGGCAGTAGTTAGCTCAGGGCTAATCTTCCTCAAAAAAAGGAAAAATAGTACACTTGTTTTCTAAGGAGTGAGCACTACCTGGTTATATAGTGATCAACTATAGTGTCCTATACATTGATATTTTTATGTGTAAACTTAATATAAAGGTGAATTATAGAGAATTTGTAAAACTGTAAAAAGGGAAATATTACTGAGAGTTTACTTTCCTTGATATAACCACTTTTTATTATTTTGGCATGTTTTCTTTCAGTATTTTGTAAAACTACTTCTAACTAGAATATTTAAGACCTAGAAGGGACATTACATATCATTTTGCCCAGTTCCCTTTTTATTTTTACAGGGAGCCAGTGAGGAGGTATTTGAACTGAGAATCTGAGGGCACAGAGGCTAAGTGGTTTGCTCATGGTCACGACCTTAAATATAACTGTGACAATGATTCAAGTTCAGCATCTCATCAGCCCCATACATCCTCCACTTCCCATCACCACACACATGCTCCCCAAACCATCCTGGCTTTTCATGAAAAGTAATTTTTCTGGGCAGAGTAAACACCACCACGTCTGTCTTTGTACTAGTCTCTGTTTTTCTTCCTCTTTTCCTGAAGCTTAAAAATTGGCTGCTAGTTTTGTCCTTTGAATAGCTTCTGAAGCAAAAACTGAAAGAAAAACCACTCTCCCTTTTGCTGTCTTGGGGGTGGAGGGGAGGCAAAGGCCTGGTCTGGGGCAGCCCGGCCCAGCAAAATCTCTTCTTGCCTGTGGGCACTTTGGGTTCCAACCTCTTGGGAAAGATCTAACCGTGTCGTTTGGCTACCTCCAGTCTTGTTTGCGTGACTATTTTAAGCTCAATTGCTTTCCTTTCCCAACTACACATATTAAATAGTAAGAAATAGTGCTTCATCATGAAACCTCACGTAAAACAAAAACTGATCTTTGTTAAATGTAAACTTTGATTAAGCTGGAAATCATTTAGTTTCCCTAGGGGAGAATGATGACTTTTCCCCCCAAGACTGTAGTATAATGAGTTAAAAATATTTTCACAATACTTTGGAATTTTTATAATTGTCCTCTGTATTGTTTGACTGTCAGTTAAATTAGAACATTTGATAATTGTAGGGAGCTGATAAGACTTTCTATTAAAGGTGTGTCATTATGTTAATCTCAGTTCAAATATAGTTTGCCCAAATCCTGTTTTCATTATATAATATTATAACAAATTAACCTGTTAAATAAGCTTACCCTGGAGGGCATAGAACATTTTAAATGCCTTTAAGGTTAACATTAGTTTAAACAAGTATGTAAATCATTACTACTAAAGTTGTCTCCCTCTTTAAAGCCTTTAAAATTTGGAGCATAGAAATTTCTATAGAAATATAGATATTTTAGACTTAAAATCAACCATTGAATATGATTATTTAGCTTTTAATTGTTTGCATATTGTGGGAAAATAGTGAATGATGAATTTTAAAAAAATGTCGAGGCTCCCAGGTTTCGTTCGGTCTGCAAACACCTGGATACGGGAGTTATTTAATAAATACATTGACAGCTGCTTGCAGAAAACACTTTTAATTTTATTTTAAAAAGTTGATTTTTGTGGCGTGTTGCAGATAATTGAAGTCCTCCAACAATTTTGACTGTGCTCCTTTATTCATGCACAGGAAGGGCTCAGTGACCATGACTGCTACGTATATATTTTAAACATTCACATCACGATTATATACTGTCCATTTTTTGGTAGTATGGTCTGCCTTCTTTTTTCAGAGGACGTTTGACAGATGTCTATACAAAAAATGGATTATTCCATCTCACCTTATTTAAAGAAAAGGTTCAAAACTTCACTTATTTATATATTCATTCGTTTAATGAATAGTCTGACGTGCATACTGTTACTATGTACCAGGAACCGATAGCAATGTGGAGACATAAGAGAATCAGAGAGCAGGCTGAACATTGAGGAGACTTCTTTCTAGCCACCATGCAGGTGGACTCCCAGGACCTCTGAACTAAAAACTATGCAAAGCATATGATATTTTGACAGTAGCAGACTCTGTGCTTTTCATGATTGTACATATTAACTTCATTCTGACAACTTGTCTAATGGGTACCTTCTAGAGATTTTAAGAGTAAAATTTAAAACCAGAAGAGGGAAAAGTACGGAAGAGATGGGTGGGAAAGGAATTTTATAGTAGATGATTGTGCCTAATGATTTGCAAGAACATCAGTACACACTGACCTAGGTATAGGCAGAAGTCAAGAGAACTATTTCTATCTTTTAAAAAATTTGCTTATATAATTTACAACCCATATATGTTAATGGTAAAACAGTTCTTCCACACTGTATAACACACCCAAGAGTGTTCTTCAGTGTATACTGTTTAAGAATAACCTGATATTTATGATTTGGGTTTCTGGCTTTAAGTTTGGGGTTAATCAGAATTCTTTAAAGTCAAAGCAAATCAACATCTATTTAGTGAACTAAACCTGTGCTGCAGTTACTATACTAGAAAACAAAACTAAAAGTAATTACGCTTCACGTGAATGCTTCCTACATGCTAAGCCTTGTGCTAAATGATTTACCTGAATTTATATAAGTAATCTTACTTTATCTTCATAGAAACCCAATAAGCCGTGTACCATATATGTACTGTATATGTATATGTATATCTATGTACTGACTCACAGAGGGGCAATATACCTAAAACATATACCTAGAAAGTGATAGAGTTGTGACATGAAACCAGGGCATTCTGACTTTTCAGCCCATGGTTTTAAAATATTTAAAGTAATGTAGGATATTAAACACGTAACCTGGGGCCTGCCCGGTGGTACAGCGGTTAATTTCTCACGTTCCACTTCTCGGCAGCCCACGGTTCACCGGTTTGGATCCCAGGTGCGGACATGGCACCGCTTGGCAAAAGCCATGCTGTGGTAGGCATCCCATGTATAAAGTAGAGGAAGAGGGGCATGGATGTTAGCTCAGGGCCAGTCTTCCTCAGCAAAAAGTGGAAGACTGGCAGTAGTTAGCTCAGGGCTAATCATCCTCAAAAAAAATAAAAAAATAAAAAATAAACACATAGCCTGTAGAAAAAGTAGATCAGAATAAAAGATTCAAACAATAGTTCAAAAGCAAGGCCAACACTTATACAAAATTATTTGGATGGTAATCCTTGTATAGTGTAAATAGACATAATATTTTTATTGGCAATTTTAGGTGGTGGTAATCAGTAAAATCTTTTTTTGAGGGGGACAAAATTAGATTTTTTTCCTTCAATTATTTTTATTGAGTTTAAATAGTTCACATCAATGTGAGATTTCAGTAGTACATTATGTCTTGACTGTCACCACGTAAGTGCTCCCCTTTACCCTCTGTGCCCACCCCCCGCCCCACCCACCTTCCCCTGGTAACCACTGAACTGTTTTCTTTGTCCAAGTACTTCTTTATATTCCACATATGAGTGAAATCATCTGGTCTTTGTCTTTCTCAGACTGGTTTATTCTGCTCAGCATAATTCCCTCTAAGTCCTTCCATATTATTAGAAATGGGATGAATTTGTCTTTTTTTCTGGCTGAGTAGTATTCCATATATATATACACCACATCTTCTTTATCCAATCAACAGTCAATGGGCACTTGGGTTGCTTCCATGTCTTGGCTATTGTGAATAGTGCTGCAATGAACATAGGGATGCATATGTTACTTTGGATTGTTGATTTCAAGTTGTTTGGATAGATACCCAGTAGTGGGATAGCTGGGTCATATGGTAGTTCTACTTTTAGTTTTTTGAGAAATCTCTATACTGTTTTCCATAGTGGCTGCACCAGATTGCATTCCCACCAGCAATGTATGAGGGTTCCCTTTTCTCCACACCCTCTCCAACATTTGTTATTTTTAGTCTTAGTGGTTATAGCCATTTTAACAAGTGTAGATGGTATCTTAGTGTAGTTTTGATTTTCATTTCCCTGATGATTAGTGATGTTGAATATCTTTTCATGGGTTTATTGGCCATCTGTATATCTTCTTTGGGAAAATGTCTATTCATCTCCTCTGCCCACTTTTTGATCAGGTTTTTTGCTTTCTTATTGTTCAGTTGTGTGAGTTCCTTATATATTATGGAGATTAACCCCTTGTCAGATATATGATTTACAAATATTTTCTCCCAATTGGTGGGTTGTCTCTTTGTTTTGATGATAGTTTCTTTTGCCTTGCAGAAGCTCTTCAGTCTGATGAACTCCCACTTGCTTACTTTTTCTTTTGTTTCCCTTGTCTGAGAGGAGATGGTATTTGAAAAGATCCTATTTAGTTCGATGTCAAAGAGTTTACTACCAATATTATCTTCCAGGAGTTTTAGGACATATCTTCAAGTCTTTGATCTATTTTGAGTTTATTTTTGTGTATGGAATGAGATAGTGATCTACCTTCATTCTTTTGCATGTGGCTGTCCATTTTTCCCAACACCATTTTTTGAAGAGACTATCTTTTCTCCATTGTATGTTCTTGGCACCTTTGTCGAAGATTAGCTGTGTGTAGATGTGTGGTTTTATTTCAGGGCTTTCAGTTCTGTTCCATTGATCTGTGTGCCTGGTTTCGTACCAGTACCATGCCATTTTGTTCACTATGGCTTTGTAGTACATTTTGAAGTCAGGGATTGTGATATCCCTAGCTTTGTTCTTTTTTCTCAGGATTGCCTTAGCAATTCAGGGTCTTTGATTGCCCCATATGAATTTGAGTATTCTTTGCTCCATTTCTATGAAGAATGTCATTGGGATTCTGATAGGGATCGCATTGAATCTGTAGATTGCTTTGGGTAGTATGGACATTTTAACTATGTTTCTTCTTCCAATCCATGAGCAAGGAATCTCTATCCATCTGTTTAAGTCATTATCAATTTCTTTCAGTAATGTCCTATAGTTTTCATTGTATAAGTCCTTCACTTCCTTGGTTAAATTTATTACTAGGTACTTTATTCTTTTAGTTGTGATTGCAAATGGAATTGTGGTCTTGAGTTCTCTTTCTGTAAGTTCGTTATTGGAGTATAGAAAAGCAACTGATTTTTGTAAGTTGATTCTGTACCCTGCAACTTTACTGTAGTTGTTAATTATTTCTAATACTTTTCTGATGGATTTTTAGGGGTTTTCTATATATAAGATCATGTTGTCTGCAAACAGCGAGAGTTTCACTTCTTTACTCCCTATTTGGATTCATTTTATTCCTTTCTCTTGCCTAATTGCTCTGGCCAAAACCTCCAGTACTATGTTGAATAAGAGTGGTTATAGTGGGCATCCTTGTCTTGTTCTTGTTCTCAGGGGAATAGCACTCAGTTTTTGCCCATTAATTATGATGTTGGCTGTGGGTTAGTCATATATGACCTCTATTAGGTTGAAGTAATTTTCTTCTATCCCCATTTTTTTGAGTTTTTATCATAAATGGCTGTTGGATTTTGTCAAATGCTTCTCTGCATCTGTGGAGATGATCATGTGGTTTTCATCCCTCAATTTGTTGATGTGGTATATCCCGTTGATTGATTTGCGGATGTTCAACCATCCCTGTGTCCCTGGTATGAATCCCACTTGATCATGATGTTTGATCTTTTTGACGTATTGCTGAATTCAGGTTGCCAAAATTTGCATCTATGTGCATCAGCGATATTGGCCTGTAGTTTCCTTTTTCGTGCTGTCCTTGTCAGGCTTTGGTATCAGAGTGATGTTGGCCTCGCAGAATGTGTTAGGAAGTGTTCCATCCTCCCTAATTTTTTAGAATAGCTTGAAAAGGATTGGTATTAAATACTCTCTGAAAGTTTGGTAGAATTCCCCAGGAAAGCCATCTGGTCCTGGGGATTTATTCTTTGGGATGCTTTTGATTGCTGTTTCAATCTCTTTCCTTGTGATTAGTCTATTCAGATTGTTTGTTTCTTTTTGACTCAGCTTTGGGAGGTTGTAAGTCTAAGAATTTATCCATTTCCTGTAGGTTATCCATTTTGTTGGCATATAATTTTTCTTAATATTCTCTTATAATCTGTTGTATCCCTATGGAGTCTGTTATTTCTACTCTTTCCTTTCTGTTTTGTTCATTTGAGCTTTCTCTCTTTTTCTTTGTAAGTCTGGCTAGGGGTTTGTCAATTTTATTTATCTTCTCAAAGAACCAGCTGTTTGTTTCATTGATCCTTTCTACTGCCTTTTTTGTTTCAATAGCATTTATTTTTGCTCTGATTTTTATTATTTCTCTCCTTCTGCTGACTTTGGGCTTTGTTTGTTCTGTTCTTCTTTTTCTGATTCAGTTAGGTGTAATTTGAGATTGCTTCTTTGGGATTTTTCTTGTTTGTTAAGGTGTTCCTGTATTGCAATGAATCTCCCTCTTAATATGGCTTTTGCTGCATCCTATATGAGTTGGTATGGTATGTTATCATTTTCATTTGTCTCCAGATATTTTTTGATTTCCCCTTTAATTTCTTCAATGATTCATTGCTTGTTAAATAGCATATTGTTTAGTCTCCACATCTTTGTCCCTTTCTCAGCTTTTTTCTTGTAATTAATTTCTAGCTTTATAGCATTATGATGAGAAAAGATGCTTGTTATTGTTTCAATTTTTTAAAATTTTTAGAGGCTTGCCTTGTTTCTGAACATATGTTCTATCCTTGAGAATGTTCTGTGTGCACTCTAGAAGAATGTGTATTATTCTGTTTTTGGATGGAGTGTTCTATATATGTCTAAGTCTAACTGGTTAAGCTTTTTGTTTAATTCCACTGTTTCTTTGTTGATTTTCTGTCTGGATGATCTATCCATTGATATGAGTGAGGTGTTGAGGTCCCCTACTATTATTGTGTTATTTTTTAATATCTTCTTTTAGGTTTGTTAATAGTTGCTTTATGTACTTTGGTGCTCCTGTGTTGGGTGCACTGATATTTGTAGGTGTTATTTCTTCTTGATGGAGTGTCCCTTTGATCATTATATATTGCCCCTCTTTGTCTCTCTTTACCTGCCTTATCTTGAAGTCTACTTTGTCTGATATAAGTATTGTGACACCTGCTTTCTTTTGTTTGCCATTAGCTTGGAGTATCATCTTCCACCCCTTCACTCTGAGCCTGTGTTTGTCATTGGAACTGAGATGTGTTTCCTGGAGGCAGCAAATTGTTGGATCTTGTTCTTTATTCTATCTTGCCACTCTGTGTCTTTTTATTGGAGAATTCAATCCCTTTTCATTGAGGGTGATTACTGATGTATGAGGGCTTAATGCTATCATTATATCATTCATTTTCTGGTTTTCCTGCATTTCCTTTCTTTCTTGTTCTGTGTATTTTGGATTACCCTTTGAATTATGTAGTTTTTTATGATGTGTTCCTTTGTTTTTTCCTTATTTATTTTTTGTGTCTGTGTTCTGCTTTTTAGTTTAGTGGCTACTCTGAAGTTTGTATGAAGAATCTCATGTATAAGATAGTCCATTTTCTGATGGCCTCTTATTTCCTTAGTCTAAACTGATTCAGTCCCTTTCTTCCTCCCCTCCTAAGTTGTTTTTCTCATATCTTATTCCAACTTGTGTTGTGAGTTTGTGGTTAAAGTGACAAGATTGTCTTTGTTTTTGGTATTTTCCTCCCCTTTAGCCTAATGCTATAGCTGAATATTTGCTATCCTATTCTGATTCTGTCTACCTATTTATCTCCTTACTCTGTGTTTTGTGACCTCTTTCTCCCTTTTTTTTCTTTTTTCAGGTATGAGGACCTTCTTGATGATTTCTTGTAAGGGGTGTCTCGTGGCTACAAAGTCCCTTAGCTTTTGTTTGTCTTGGAAAGACTTAATTTCTCTCTCATATCTGAAGGATATTTTTGCTGGATAGAGTATTCTTGGCTGAAGAGTCTTATCTTTTAAAGTTTTGAATATCTCATTCCATTCTCTCCTAACTTGTAAGGTTTCTGCAGAGAAATTTGCTGAAAGCCTGATAGGAGTTCCTTTGTAGGTTATTTTCTTCTACCTTGCTGTCCTGAGTATTCTTTCTTTGTCATTAATTTTTGCCAGTTTTACTACTATATGCCTTGCAGTAGGTCTTTTTACATAGACAAATCTAGGAGATCTGGAAGCTTCCTCCATGCATATTTCCCTCTCTTTCCCTAGATTTTGGAAGTTCTCTCCTTTTATTTCTTTGAACACACTTTCTGTTCCATTCTCCTTCTCTTCACCTTCTGTAATACCTATAATTCTTATGTTGCATTTCCTCATTGAGTCAGTTATTTCTCAGAGACTTTCTTCATTTCTTTTTAGTCTTAGTTCTCTCTCATCCTCTGTCTAGAGCATTTCAACATGTCTGTCTTCGATTATGCTGATTTGCTCCTCTATGATGTCCACAGGAGCTTTCAGGGCATCTGTATTTTATCTCTTCCGTTGTATCTTTCACCTCTAATATTTCTGATTGATTCTTCTTTATAGTTGCAATCTCTTTTGTGAAGTAGCTCCTGAACTCATTGAATTGTTTCTCTATATTCTGTTTTAGCTCGTTGAGTTTTTTGATGATGGCTATTTTGAATTCATTGTCATTTAGCTTACATATTTCTGTGTCCTCAGGACTGAGTTCTGGGTGCTTGTCATTTTCTCACTGTTCTGGAGATTTTATGTAGTGTCTGATGTTGGAAGGTTGGCTCTTGCTCATTCTGACATTATTCGGTTGCAGTTACAGCCTATTGCCACTGGGTGGGGGTCTAGAGCTGTGTATTCTCAGCCCTCTGCCTTCAGCCGAGATGGGGCCGGTTGGGTCATGGGAGGGGCGCTTTCCCCTGTGTGCAGTTTGGGGTTCCTGATCAGCTCTCGCTATCTGATCTCTGGGGTCTTGGCTTGATGACGTCACCCTGTGTGAAAGCTTTCACCCTAGTAGAGGGCTTCCCTCTATGCTGCAAGGGCCTGTGGAAGTCCTGGGTGATCCTGCAGATGCACAACCTCTTCCCTACTCCTTCCATCACAGAGATCCTGCAGCAGCACTCGCAATCTTTTGGGGAGGGAACAAAGTTCTCTCTTACTCTGTTCCAGTTCCTCTGAGGGGGTCTCCAGCCTTTCTGCCCTCCATCGTGTGGCTGCATGTCTCTCTGAGGTTTTTGTGTTGTTAGGATATTTTCTGTCGGAGTATTGTTGCCCCTTTTGTTGTATGTTGGAGGGGAGAGAGTCCTGGGCTAGTCCACTCCACCAAGATGCTGACATCACTCTCCAAAATTATCAATAAAATATTGAGGGTGGCAAAATTAGTTATTATGGGCTGACACCAATGACCAAAATTACATTTTGTTGAGTTTTTTTTCTTGAGAAGAATGTAACATTTTCTCATTACCAAAAACTATTTAAAGTTAGAAAGGATAAAGAAGAAAATTTGTTCATTTACTCAACAAATATTTATTGACTGTAAGATCTCCTATAAAATATGCCACCAAGAGATAACTACCATTAACTTTTTCTGTATTTTCTTGTGTTTTGCTTTTTTTAAAAAACATAATTGCAATGATAGGGTGTATAATAATTATACATACACACATGAATCTTAAAATCAGTTTTTCTGACTATAAAAATAACGCATGCCCATATGGAAAACTTAGAAAATGCAAATAAAAAGTAAATTTTTAAAAATACTTGGAATATCTACTCCCTGGAAACAATCTCTGTTCATTTTTTGTGTATAGTTCATTAGTTGTATAATAAGTTATAAGACATTTCACTAACTGTACATGTTAATAAAGTTAAACACATCGGTATATAGTGATTTTTATCATAGTTAACTCAGGAATATTCACACATTTGAGTAGAAGATGATAATAAAGAAAATGATGGAAAGACTGTTAGCTATGGGACAGTGTAGTAAGCCTTCTTGATTGAATAATTAAGTGATTTGGGTCATTTAACATGAGTCTAACAGATGCAGAAGAGCATCAATCACAATTCTCTGTAAAGAAAATGGCCAATCTGTTTCTCTATGCTCCTCTGCTTATGTTAAAGGAAAAAAAAATTAGTAATATTCCCAGCAGAGTATCCAACTATGTAAATAGCTTAGGCATTTAAAGAAGTTCTAGAAGATAACAGAATCCATCATTGCTTTTGCTAGGCTTGAGTGTATACAGGTAATGACTCTCACTCAACCCACAAATCCAAATTACTATTGCTATATTCCCACAATCTTCATGTTTCTATTTCTTCAAACTTCAAAGTGCCTTCAATAAAAAACAAAGTGAAAAAGGAAATAGGAAATGCTTCCTTAGTGTTTGGCATATGAGCGTATACCCAACCCAGTAGCTTGGAACCATCTAGCCTAACGGGCAAATCACCAGAAAGGATATAGTAGAGTGGCTCTCTCTTATAGAGCAGAGAGAGGATGACTCAATCATACAACTTGAAATATTAGATTGTGGACTTCGAGTCTAGCAGGTTTTTTGTACCAATCTGTGACACATCCATCAAAAGTGTCCACCATGATGTATAACGAATTATGTTTCTAATTTAGTCACCTGAGACAATTGCTAAATTAAATTCCAGTGGACTTAAGCTAACAGAATGAGGCAAAACCCAGATATATCTTCACTTAGGACCACTTCCAGGAACCAAAGTGCCCCAGAACAACTAAACTGCACAGTACCAAGTCCCACTGGAGTGTAAGCTGCACCACACTTCCAATCTGACACAAGGGCATAAAAACCCAGGTGCAAAGAGAAGAGCACTGAGATATATGGATTTCCAGGGAATCTATCCTCCAAGTTTTATAGAAGGTCCTGAAAGATCTTAGCAGTCATGAGCCTGGCGAGAAATTCCATCTAAATAGTGGGTTAGAGGATGTGGCACAAGAAATACATTTCCTGAGACAGAGAAAACAGCAAAAACATGAACACTGCTATGGACAAAGTCAGATCAGACTGCACAAATGTTCTGATGACACATAATCCAACAGAACCCTTGGATTTGAGCTCCAAACTGAATAAGGAAAAACCTATTATACACAACTTTTCCATTCTCGAATTTAGTTTTGATTACTTTCTCCATCTGCTAAAGTCTGTCTAAAATAATTTGAAAATTATTTAAGTCCTCACATACCTGTGAAAGTCTTTCTGTTCTCTTCATAAAACTATAAAGCATATGAAATTCTTAGGTAAAAATCTTTTCCCTCAAAAGCCTGCAGGAATTCTTCAGTTATTATTTAGGCAGCATTTTATTCCATAAATTTTCAACATACACAAAAATAGAGAAAATACCTTAGCAAACCTCATTACCCAGCTTCATCAGTTATCAGCATTTCTCCAGTGTTCAGAATATTACTTGCTCTGTCTCCACTTCCTTCACTCTTGTTCAAGTCACGTTATCTCTAGTCTGGACCACTTAAAATTCCCTTAATAATCTTCCTCTTGTCCACCTAAACAGTCTATTTTCCACATAAAGTCAGAATGGTCTATAACTATGTAAATCAGATCATGCCATTCCCCTGCTAAAATCTCTATGCTTTCTCATTAAATTTAAAAATCCAGGATGCTTTTCATGGCCTAAGAGACGTTTCTGATCTGCTCCTGGCCTGCCTCTCTCACCTCTATTGCACCATTCACCCTGTGCTCCCTGGCCTCCTTTCTTTTGTTCAGCTCCATCAAAATCATACCACTTTAAGGCCTTTACACTACCTGTTTCCTCCTTCTATGAATCTCTCAAATCATTGCAAGCCTGGGTTTTCTTGATATTTAGCTTTCAGTTCAGATGTCACCATTTTTAGGAAGTTTTCCTAACCTCTCAATCAAAAATGTCCTGTGCTCTCCAGTCCCTCTCTCAAGCTCTTATAGCTATCTAAAATTTTGTTTTTAACATAGCTCTTATAGCTATCTAAAATTATATGTATTTATGTTTATGATCCAACTCTAACCTCGAGAACCATGTCTCCATGACAGCTGGAATCTTGTCCATATGTTCACAGCTGTATCCTTCACCTCTAACCAAGCGGCTCTCAGCCCTGGCTGCACACCAGAATCACCTGGGCAGCACTGACGAATATGGCCTGTGGAGGGGCCCAGGCGTCACTTATTTTTTCAGATCTCTCAGGTGATTCTAATGCATACCAGGAATTGACAAACACTGCCTTACGAAAATACCTGGCACGTATAAGATACTCAGTAACCTTTTATTTAAACAAAGAAATGAGGGTTCTGCTCTAACTTCATAGACACCATGTACTAAAATTTCCAAAAATCTTATTTTGAATACAGCAACAGCTAATTTTTCAGGAATCTGTTATTCCTCTGAATTTTCATGGTCACTTTGGTTCTACAGTATTTATTTTTAAGTCATTATTTGGGGCAGGGGAAGATTGATTGTACTTTCTGTTTTTTCATCCCTGAATGAAGAAAAATCTGTCTGGTGCTAGTCTTAACCACTTGTTTATGGGTCGTACCCACTCAATCATCTGATTAGAAGGCTTCTAAACTAACCTTTCTAGCAGGCTTTTACTCAGTCTAGCAATCTTACTGTCCAGCTCTCTGACTGCAGATAGATGGGTTGGTGAAAAGCTATCCTTGCAGAGTGTACTACTACGTTACGTGTAATCTTCCACATCCCAGAATGGAATATGCTAGCATTAGCCCCTTTCCTGAGCCTTTTTTTTTTTCCTGGCTTGGTTGCAATATGTGAATAGATGTAAGATGAACATTGCTGTTAAATTGGGAAATTTAGAAAAATACTTGCTGTTCTGAAAAATCAGGATCTACAAAGTAGGGTAACAGCCATGCAGTATTCTAGCAAGGACAGACCTTATGTTCCTGCTGTCTTCCCTGTGTGTATTTGCATTTATTTTGTGATTTACACGAAGCATTATAAAGCACGCTGACCACTGTGATCATTTCAATAATACTGAGGCAAGTAATAGACAGACAGATAGATAGACTTTTTTTTTCATTTTGCAGAGAGGAAAACTGAGATTTAAGGAATTATGTCTTGCATAAGATTCCACCTTATGGTAGACTCCCTTTCATATAGTGGTATCATCAATTACAAAGAATGATGAGCAAGCCTTGGTGACTGAGCTTTCTTCACAAACCAATGACTGTGATATAATTTTTCTAGGTAACCTCAAAACTTCAGCTGTTCAAGGCTGTCCTTCTCTGCATGCATTTTTAAATATGATGAAAATGTGGCATGATGGCATTTTAATTGAAGTATTCATTTCTTTTTCCATCATAATTGACATTTTTAGAAGTCGAATTAAAATGAACTTAGTTTCAACCAGATACAAACACTATGGCATATAAATGGAAAAATAAAAATTACAAAATAAAACATGCAGATAGCTGAGTTCATATTGTAAAATACATTTTTATGAGATTTGATGCAAATCATTTTCTCCATGAATCTACAAAACAGAGGGATGTTTCCTTCAATAATTCCGATATTTGCAGTTTTTTCCCTATGTGACTTATTGTCCTATAAAAGCCCATTAACATTATTTATCTATTTTATTAAATTTTACATTTGAAACTTCTTATTGTTGTTCTATAAATGTGAGATTAAAATTCCTAGATAGGACTCTTGATGTTAGAAGGAGAAGTCCTCAGTTTGTTAATATTTTTGGATTGTTATTTTTTCATTTATAAAGATTAATGACAAATGTTAATTATATAATTGAAAAGTATCTATAAAATATAGAAAATTCTCATGGGGGCTCTTATAAGGGAAGGAGGAAAAGATAAAATGAAGGTATTAAATTTTGATCATAAGGAGCATAATGGAAACTTCAAGAGCATCAATGATTATTTCATGAATCTATGACTCTCTCTATGCATTTTCACAGGCTCGTGTCTCACTTTCTAACACTACTTTTCCCTTATACTGAGATTAAACTGAATGTACCATGAATCATTATTGTATAACATAGAAAAACTATCATAGTGAAAGTAAATTCCTTATTCCTGAGGAAATTTGAAATATCAGTTTTGGACAAAATCATCCTTTCTAAAGAAGATACAGTAGTATCGATCGAGTACTTTAGTGATATTCAGAATTTATTGGAGCTCCATATCCTTAAGTAGTCAGATGAAATGAGAATGCTCTGAATTTAATTATTAATTGGTTTTCAATCCTGCCTTGGGAAAACATTCATTATAAGACAGAACTTGATAAGGTAGGACAGGGGTTTTAAATATGAGAAAAATCAAAAGAATTACTTTTGTGTGGCATTCATCATCTTCAAAAATGTGCATATTTTAAATCATTGGATCTCAGGCAAGACTTTGCATTCATACTAGAACTAGAAATGTTTTTATAACATGCCTAGAGGAAAATTCTTTGTTATGGCTTCACTGAACACTCATTAATTTTGTAACAGAAGAGGGGAGTTGATAGCAATTTTGCACCTATCTGCAGATGTATGAAATGTTTAGTCGTTTTAAGGTAAGAAATTCTCACATGTCAACATTTCACGGAATTTAACAAAACTGCTTCATTTCTGTAAGGAGAATTTAATGTTTAATAATCATAGATATCGAAGTTCTCGGTTAGTTAATGAAGTTGATTTAAAAATGTAAGTATGTAAATAAGCTATATTTTTATGTAAAAATATTTCAATAATATACAGAAATACAGAAATTAGTATGATGAGCAGTCACCTATTCACTACTCAGAACTCTTAAATTTTTGTATATATACTTCTCTATTTTTTATTTCTATTTCATGTCTGTATCTTTCTTTAGCAAGGTCTTAATATAAAGCATGCAGAAGATGAGTTCCCTGAGGACCTGTGTATACATGGTTCTGAGTAGCCCTTGCAGATGGATGGGTAAAACCTCAGCATGGTCTTGGCACTCCCACTCACCCACAGGGGACCTGCACTCTGCTATAGTCTTGACCCAGCGTCCCACCAGCTCTCTTGCACCATTGCTCTAGGATCCACTTGATCTCTTTCAATCCATTCTCCACACTACTCCCTGAGTTAGTCTCTTAAAAAAGCAAAGCTGATGGCATCATTCCCTTGTTTCCAAGTCTCTCTTGAATTTTCTTTGCCTAAAGGAGTCATTTCTAAAGTGGAGTGCATAGACAAAGAAGGATCCATTGGGGTGGGAGAAGAAAATCTCGGGACCTCTATTTGATTTTCATTTTTATATCATACTTTCAAAATATGCACTTTTAATGTTTTATAACATACATAAGTTCACCTATACATAGATAAATATGCACTTATTGGGGGATTCATGCTAACAGAGGTGCACAATAAAAGATTTTAGTGACCACTGGCTTCGAGAACAAAATTCAAGCTCCTTCATAGCCTGGTCTTGACGCTTTTCTCTCCACCCCGTCACCTGCTGCTCTCCTTCCTCCTCGTCCCTCTGCACTTTGTAGCTTTCTCTGGACCTGTCTCCGCACAGGTTCTCTTGTACAGAAAAGCCCTGCTTTCTTTATTGGGAATTCCTTTCACATACATTAACTAAATCCAATGGCACCATGGTATGAAACATTAAGATTTCCACAGTCACTCCATTCCCTGAGTTCCCACAGCCCTAAGTTCAGACATTTTGAAAACACCTAGCACAATACATTATCATTTAGATCTGTGTGTATCTGTCTCCCAAATTCTACTTTGAGCTACATAATGTGGAAGCCATTTCTTACTAATCTTTGCACCTATAGTAATTTGGACTTTGTCTAGTACATCACAGGTGCTGAATAATTACTTTTGAATACATGAATAGAGATGTGGACCTATATTAGAAGAGATACTACTACTGCTTACAACCAACACTAAGGCAAATCCATATATGGGGTTAAGTTTTGTCAGTGTACCCTGACTCAAAGAAGATGTTAGAACGCAAATGTAAGAGCTAGGTTCCTTTCGGAGAGCTCTAGGTATCCACAGTTGGCTTTTCAATGGTCAAAAAATAAAAACATTATAATTTAAACGGTCTAGAGGAGAAAACTTCACTAGCCCTGTTACTTTTAAATCTTGAGGAATTTCTTAGGCCTAGGTTGACCTAGGCTTACATTTTCTTTTTGCCATAGAGCCCAAAGATATAACTTTCAGACTATCATATCCACCTTGAGCACCTTCATTGCGTTCCTATTCTCTTCCCCAAGACTGTTTGCAGAGTGAGAGGCTGGAAAAAATAAGTAAATTATATATGTATGAAGATATATATATGATGATCTGTTTGAAGATACATAAATATATGTTATCTATAAAACAAGACTATATAGTTTAATTACATATAATAATAAAAATATGTAATTTAGTTAGTTGGGACCTTGGGTTCTGGAGTAAAACAGCAGAAGAATTTAGTCTCAATCTCATCTCCATCACTCTTAGTTGTGTGTCTTGGGACAAATTATTTACCTCCTCAGCACCACTTCTCTTATCTTCAAAATAAAAATTTTGAAAACGGTATTGTGTGGATTGAGTAATGTAAGATATTTAAGTAATGTAGCATAGTGCCTGATAAAAAGTACCTAATAGTTGTTAGCTACAGTCATTATTCTACTTCCTAGTAGATATAACTATTTTTTATAATCTAATAAAATGGATCTTAAGGTGAACTAGAAACATATTAACCTAATGAAAAAAAATCTCAGGGGGCTGGCCCAGTGGCACAGCAGTTAAGTGCACACGTTCCACTTCGGCAGCCTGGGGTTCGCTGGTTCGGATCCCGGATGCGGACATGGCTCCGCTTGGCACGCCATGCTTTGGTAGGCATCCCACATATAAAGTAGAGGAAGATGGGCGTGATGTTAGCTCAGGGCCTGTCTTGCTCAACAAAAAGAGGAGGATAGGTGGCAGTTAGCTCAGGGCTAATCTTCCAAAAAGAAAAAAAACTCAGGAATTCCTTTCCTTTCCTTTTTATTCTCTTTCTCTGGGTGGAATGTTCAATCAATAAATTTTATTTTTCTGTATAGTCAAAATGTGATTTACTTATTTCAGCATCTGCTAAAGCTGTCAAATAAATTTCCATCCTAAAATACAAATTATTCAATACGTAGAAATCACCTAAAAGAAGGCTAGACACATAGTGAGCACTCACAAAATGTTATCTACAATTGACTTTTTTACTGACAGATTTTTAAACCATTTTCCATGACCACAATATGTGTAAAAATATAAACATGTTTTGAACTGTCAAACAATTATATTTTCTCCAACAGAACTGTAATGAACAGAATCTGTATTTTGTTTAAAAATACACTAAATATTAATCATTTAAAAATGACATTTGAAAAGCATATTGGAGGAAGAAACTGCTACTAAAGACTCTATTGAAAGTGAAATATTGAGAATACATAAATTTTATAAATTTAATGGGACTTTGCAATAGAAGTGCTGCTTTGTAGTTGGTGATTTTAATGAGCTTCAGTTCCTTTGAAATGACCATTATTATAAACAGGATGCCCATATCCATGGTAACAGGGAGGGTGCCTCTTAGCTTTTTGAAACATACTAAGATAATTAATTCCATTTTCTTTATTTCTTTTTTCCCCATAATTTAAAACAACAATAAAGTAGAGTTTTGCTCATTTGTTAGCTTGGATATTATGCATGGTTCCAATATAAAAACTAAAATCTAGTGAGGCGAAATAAATCAATAAAGTCTGCTCTGTTGAGGAATCGGGAATAGGTCCATGTTCTACAGAAACTACTGGCCGGCTGGGAGACAGCTTCCTTAAGACAGTCGGTTAAAGCCACAAAATTCCCTCTTCATCAGATATCACTGGATAAAGATAGAAGTCTGACTTTTGCTAATTTTAGTCTAAATGTCATTGGAAAAAGCTCTTCGTAAGGCAAAGATAGTACGTGAGCAATTTGCCTGCGTAAAGAAAAAAGTGTGACAATGTGAATGCTACAGTTAATATTCTGGTCTTGAATTCTGGTTTATAAAAATGCAAATTTTCCATGGCCAACTAGTTATGTATAAATTACAAAATGAAAATGTTACATATGTAAACTTTATTTTTATGTATTATGATATATATCATATACCATGATATATAATATGAAAATATTATACCTAGCTATGTATTTGTAGAACAACTTCCCCACAGGAGGGAAAGCTTATTTTAATAATTTAAGGCCACATTTATGCTATATAAATATGCTATATAAATACAGTACTATAAACTGTAGTAGTTAAAATTGTGATTTCAAAAAGTGTTAGGGCACAAAAGTGAGCACTTTGGTGCCTTTTAGCTCCATAGAACTGGTTCTTTTGGAGGTGCTGCAGGATGCAGTGTGCAGAGGGCCAGCCGGCAGGGGAGGCGGAGCCCAATGAAAGGCTATTGCTGCCGCCCACTCACCATCTATGTGTTACTGCTCCACTTCAGAGATGTGTCCTTCTTATAGAAAAAGGGGGGGAGGGTCTTCATAAACGGGGAGGAAGCTCCCCGAGCAAGAACATTTTCAGGCTCCCAGATCATTAAGCAACCCTCAGAGCTGTTCACAAGCCCTTTAACACACTACTCTTTCTCTTTTATTTATAAAAAACAGTCACACTCTTGCCACCACACAAATTTCTAATTGACTTCAAAAAGGGGTTTGGTGAAGAAACTTTAAAAAAGTTTCCTGCCATCTTTTGTTCTGTTGTTTGTTAGTTTTGTCTTCACAAAATGGAACAAAAGCAACCTCATCATTTTTACTTTGTGAAATGCCAGAATGATAATTGCTGGACTATTTGCCACATCCTATGACTCAGCATGCTGCCGGAGGGAGTGCCAGGATGTCTGAGTGGAGACCATTCTGGTGTGGGCCATGAATTTCTGGGCTTGGGGAAGACTGGCATGGATGTCGGTCTGACTCCTGCCAGGCCTTTCAATACTTCAATTCACGCATGACTCCTTGGACCCAACCTAGAGTCATTTGTAATGTCCTTGGAGTCCCCATCTTGACTGACCTTTTGTGAATCCTCTCGGTAAATATTTTCTGATCTGGCTTCTCATTTACTGGATAGTTTCCAAGGGCCCTGGCATTGGCTTAGGGGCTCTTTTGGTATGGGAGCTCATCCTTGTATTTCAGAATGGCATAGAACAATATTTCTGCCATCTTCAGGAAGGCTGTGGAAAGTTGTTGATCACTTTATAGAACTTTACCTCATTTGGAAAATAAAAGTAACTGCAGGAAGTACTTTAGTCAAAGCTTGTATTGTGTGCACGTATTTGGCCAAAGTATTGAATTGAACTAGGTTGGAACAAGGTGCGGTTTTTCTGGAATGGCATAGAAAACAAACTTCTAGACCTCCCTGCCTTTCTTTCATATTGTATACTTCCTGGTTAGCCTGAGAGCATCAATTGGGAGCACAGTCTGCTCTTCGGCCTGGTGGCATAGTGATTAAGTTCACGTGCTCTGCTTCAGTGGCTTGCTGTTCAGATCCCGGGTGTGGACCTAGCACTGCTTGTCAAGCCACACTGTGGCGGCATCCCATATAAAATAGAGGAAGACTGGCACAGATGTTGGCTTAGCAACAATCTTCCTCAAGCCAAAAAAGAGGAAGATTGGCAACAGATGTTAGCTCAGGGCCAATCTTCCTCACACAAAATAAAACAAATAGAACAATTGTGTTTCTCTGCTATGGTAGTATCTGAAAAAATTAAAGTATAGAAAAGCCTCAGAGGGTAATTTTTTATATTTTTATTGCCTAATATTCAATGTTATATGCACGCAGACATGCACAAACATATCCATACTGAGAATAGTAGTCAAAGATATATTTGACACTTAATAGAACCTTAAATTTAAGCAAATTTCCAATTTCTTTAAGTCTCACCTCCTCTTGTAGTACCAAAGAATAGGAACTGAGTGACTGCTAACATCATTTCTTAAAATTGCCTGGTTTCTGATGGGAAGTTTTTTTTTTTTAAAGATTGGCACCTGGGCTAACAACTGTTGCCAATCTTCCTTTTTTTGTTTTCAAAGATTGGTACCTGGGCTAACAACTGTTTCCAATCCTTTTTTTTTTTTTTCTGCTTTATCTCCCCAAACCCCCCCTGTAAACAGTTGTATATCTTAGTTGCACGTCATTCTAGTTGTGGGATGTGGGACGCTGCCTCAACGTGGCCTGACGAGCGGTGCCATGTCCACGCCCAGGATCCGAACCCTGGGCCACCGCAGCGGAACGCGCGAACTTAACCACTCAACCATGGAGCTGGCCCCTGGGAATTCTTGTATGATAGGAAACAAGTGCATTCAAAGGTAAAAGAAACCATTCTGATGTTTACTGAAATATGGATAGCATAGTATATCAGTTCAGGAGAGGCTCTTACAGCTTTTAGGATGGCATATCTTATGCTTCTTATCAGCATTTATTCTTTATCAATTATTTTGTAACCAGTGTACTTGTCATACTTAACATACTTGTCCTAAACATAATAATCATCTGTTGCATACATTCATTCCTCATTTTCTTTATTACTCCATATGTCACAATGATTAGTCCAATTTTAAATAGAAAAATACCCGCTTTTCCTGGTATTGTTGAGAATTAAGTGTTTCATGCAATCTAATTTTCTATATTAACTGAAATCTACCATAGAAGCATTGATTTTTAAAACATAGTCACTTTAATGGAAAGCACTGAAAATTTTACAGCTTTTGTAATTTGAGGCATTCATAAACAGAATAGTTTGAACATAATTCAATTTTTATCTGTATGTTTATTGTGAATCTGATCATGTCACAGCCTCTGTTTCTACTTAAAGCTGTTCATTTTTTTCATCTTGTTCTTAGAATAGAGAGTAAAATCCTTAATACAACCTGTAACTCTCTTCTCCAGCCTTACTGTACATTGTCCTCTTTGATGTCCTCATTGCTGTATCCATATTGATCTTTTTAGGACTCTTGCTCTTATCATGCATCCTCCTGCCGCAGGACCTTTGTACATACTGTTCTTTCTACCTTGAATGCTTTTCTTTGCCTTCTTTACTGGATAATCCTACCCATCCTTCAGATCACAATTCAAGTGTCACTTTCTCAAAAAAGTCTCTTCTTACCTCCCTGACTGGTAATATGGGCCCAGACGTAGGCCCTGGCATTTGTCACTATACCTCACCTATATTAACTATCTCCTTCTCTAGACAGTGAGCTCCATTAGGGCAGAGACCCTGTCTGTTTTGCTCACCATTAAATACCTTAGTGCCTGGTACAGAGCCTGGCTCAAGGTAGAGCACACATTTTAAATGGGGGTGATATTGCCTTCCAGGGGTCAAAGCTTGCTTCTTGAGGGGTGAAAAAATTTAGATTTCAATGATTTGAGACCCTCCAAAGGGCTATTGTGTATAAAAAGATAAATAGTATATCTGTAGTATTACATTTTCATGGCAGGGGTTGGGGGTGGCAGTTCAGAAAAAAATAAGCGTCTAAAAAGGCTCCTTAAGGGGTGAAAATGAAAAAAGGGTTGAGAAACACTGAAAGTAGGTGATCAATAATATGTATTGAAAGAATGGATCACTCAAATAAGTTCATGATTGTAAGTAATAATTTCTGTCCTGAACACCATTTTCTCCAGATTTGTTTCAGGGGTATATTCCAACATTAAGTGACTGATTTTGAGTTTTCTTGAGGCTTTTTCAAATGTTATTTCCTCCCCCTTTCTTCAATATCTGAAGGTCAGCTCTTACTTGTTCTTATCAGGTTATTTATTTCTTCCTCTAAACTCTTGTGAGCTAAGAAAACAGATGGCAAAGTTAGAAAAGTGTTTAAAATAAAGGCTAAGCGGCTGTAGAATGAGGGCCCAGGAAGTTCCTTTTTAACCAATTCAATCATTGACAAATGTATCAGGCACTGTACTGGGAACCGTTTATTGAGTATTTAATGACTTTACACAATCTTGCAATCTTTTTTGGCTGTTTTAGAAGCTGCCTTCTTCTTCTTCTCTTTCTCTTCCTCCTCCTCCTCCTTATTCTTTTCTTTTATGGCCTAAGGCTCTTTCTCTTCTGAACAAGCAGATTTGCCAGACAGAGAGCTCTAAATGGACAATGTGTCATTTTATTCCAAAACACACTTTTCTGTCTCAAGGTGGATTCTGTTTATGTATTTCCTGAATTATTGCTTCTCCACGATGGGAAACTTTAGCAGAGAATTTCAATTTGTTAGATTATTCAAATTATTCTTCAACATAAAGTACAGACTGATGTCTGTGTCTCTCTGTTAAATATATTTCTCTTCTTTCTCTACAGAAAGTTGCTGCTAACTGGTTAATTTATCTTTTTCCATAAAAATCTGCTATGAAAAGCCCTACATTTGTGTACATATTTTCTGTACTGTTATTTCTCCTTACCCTTGGAGACTATATTCTTTTATTTCTTTTATATACTCAAAATGCTTTCCTATCAATGGTGCTAACTGTACTGATTTTTGTTCCACATCTGATTTGATTTTTTTTCTCAAGCTTTCGCCAGCTGCTAGACTTCTTTATTTTGTACCCCAAGAAATAAACACCACCTACTCTATGTGCATTTCTTTTATTCTTTTCTACCTCTATATTCATAAATTGGAACTTTTCATAACATCTCCACCTCCTGTGTATTTCAGTGTTTTTAGTAATGATTATTCAAGCTTGCATTTGAGCTTTCAGGGTATCTTTTTATTTAATAAACAGTCAAGAGCCCGGAAACTCTTCTGAGATTCCTTTTGGTTAATATTTCCAAGCATAGTTTAGAAATAGAGGAGAAAGTTCAAATATTCAGAGTGTGAAAGGTCTTAATAAAACTGTGCTTTGATTATGGCCATTTGCACTACTATACTAGTAAGTCTTTTGTGTCAGTTGGTCAATAGAGATGTAGCAGCTGGAGTTACCTCAACATACTCAGTTATATCTCCATCACTCCGAATAAATTCCTGAGTGAATTTGAGCAATGGTGCAAGGTGTTTCAGAGGATGAGTGTCTGTTCAGTGCTATAAAGAGGTGAGAGCCCTTTGATGAAAGTAACTATGCCTTACTCTCTGTGTCCATCTTTGTATCTGTTTTGTTTGACAGAGTACTTAACAAATATTAGACACGATAAATGCTTGCTGAATACTTGATGACAGAAAAAATGCTCATTTGGCTGTTTGTCTGTACTCAACTCATTTCTCTCCTTCATCAGCACCATTTACTTCCTAACTAACTCATCTTTAATTCTGCTCTAGTGCTGTGAATATTTAAAAATGAAAAATTGAAAATGTTTAATGACTTTTCCATAATGTATTATCTGTGACATCAACTACCTAATCAATATTTTACCTCTAATTGAATTTGCACACATAAGAACATTATAAACGATTGTGTAGGCACTCAGTTTTGTCTTCTGACTCCTGAAAGCTCTTCCTTTCTCCTCCATCTGTCCCATTATGCTCCCAATTTGATGATGATGCTACTGTCTGCAATGGCATGCATATTCGTAGGTTGAGTGAAAAGACCCATGCAGGAACTGATCACTAATTAACAATGCATTTCCCATAGTGAAAAATTAGTCCAAAGTTTCAAGACAAAAACAGAGTTGCTGATGCTGAAAATTAGTCTGCCTGTTAAAACCCATAGCAAATTATTATTGCTCTCAAACTTAGGATCTTTACAATAGAAAGTTGAAGATTCTCTTAACTAAAACATTGTAAATGGCATAACTATGATGATTCTATTTGGAATTCAGCCCTTGTTTTCAGGGATTTACTGTTTTGAAAAATGTTTGATAAATTTATAACAGAAGAGAAAATACTTCTGCCAACTACGTAGTGCTTTGGACATAATTTGTATTCCTGCTGTTACATGCAGAAACTTGTGCCAGAGGGAAAAAAAGTAAAAAGAAATTTTGTTTGGAAAGAAACCAGCAATCTGGAAAGGTAGTTGTGATCTATAAATATCTCTCTTAAGGAGAATTGAACACCAACTGAATTCATTCTCAAGAAATAAAATCCTTAAGATAATCAAAATATCCCATTCACTTAAAAATGCTTATATTGGATATATTTTTTTCTGAATTTTCAAATAAGACTGGCACCTGAGGATTCTGATAAATTACTTCATAATGAAAAATGTAGAAACTAGTACATTTTATGTATCATGAAATGCATGTAACCATGTTGAAATGGAAATAACAAGATATAGTTAAACGACCTTGATTAACATCCTTCCTTGGCCATTTACTAGGCACAGGTCATTGAAAAACCTCAGTTTCCTCATTTGTAAAATGGAATGAGCTACTCAAAAGTTGAGGTTTAAATAAAACCATGTTTGTGAAAATGCTTTATAAATCGTGAAGCACCATACAAATAAAGACATGATTATTTAAAAGAACTGTATGACATGGATACTCCAAATAGACAAAGTTCCCAATAAGTATCTAAGAAATATGTTATAACCACATAGGTCCATATGTTGATTAAAGCATTGTTGGATAATTTCTTTTTTTTGTTGTTAAAGATTGGCTCCTGAGCTAAGATCCATTGCCAATCTTCTTCTTTTTCCCCCTTTTTCTCCCCAAAGCCCCCCAGTACATAGTTGTATATTCTAGTTGTAGGTCCTTCTAGCTCTGCTATGTGGGATACTGCCTCAGCATGGCTTATGAGCAGTGCTAGGTCCATGCCCAGGATCCGAACTGGTGAAATCCTGCCTCGCTGAAGCAGAGTGCACAAACTTAACCACTCGGCCACAGGGCCAGCCCCCCGTTGGATAATTTCTAATTTTCGTTTATAGTGTATTGATCCCCATCTGGTTATTTCATGAAAAAAGGAGCATTGTTTATTGAATGTGAATAAATGTCATTGAGTCTGTGGTTCTCTTCTCTCTGATTCTGCCTTAGTCCTCTGTAAGCCAAGTCTCTACTCCCTTCACCTTCATGGACAAAGGAATCAATGATGGCCTAGAGTTTAATATTGGATATATATTTGAAAAAACATTTTCAGAACCAGTAGATGTTCAACAAAATGATTTATAGACCTGGAAATGCTAATTTCTGAGACACATTTGTTTTCAGTTGAACACACTTGAGCACAAACTCCCTCATATATTTTCTGCCCTTAGACCTCCTTCTCTGCTTCTTCTGCCTTGAATTTCTACAAAGGTAAGGGTAGAAGATCGTAAGAAATAACTGTTTTCCTAGAACCCCACAATAGGAACTAGTGTTTCTCTGCTAGGGAATATAGAAAAATGAAAACTGTTGGGAGAGGAAGAACCCAAGGACCTGAATGTTGGTTTGTGCCTTAATAACATTCACCAAATGAGTCCTGAACTTCAAAGACGTCTTCCTGTTCTTTCTGCACCAGGATATGTGTGTCCGTCAACAGCAATAACAACAAAAAACAGATTATCATTCAACCCAAATTATCTATGTAGTCATCATAAAATATTACAAATTATGTCAATGCATCAACCTCCCCCTTCTACAGAATTATTTTGTTAAGTCCATTTCTGCATGATCCAATTGAACAGTTATAGTTTTGCATTAAAATTAATATTCAGTCAGAATTGTATGGACAAAATGCTTTCCATATCCTGGAAACTATCAACCTTTGTAAAAGTAACCTTTAAATTGTGCTAAGTTTTCATGATGTCATTCTTGGAAAAGTTGTTTTCATTAGCAGTGCTGAAAAGTCATCATTTAGAAATAGTTTCGTAACTCTAAAATTATCATACTCTATTAACCTGTTTTGCAAGCAAAATGCTTACCTAAACACTGAAATGTAATGTTTATGCTTGCATTTTGAAACATACATTCATTATTTTGTGGATCTGCAACATTGTTCCTGTCCTATTAAAAAAAATTTCTACATGATGTTTGCTAGTCTATAAGGGGACACAATTAGATTATTTATTGCATAAATATTAATAAAAGCTTTACTAAAAATACCTGGATGAAGGGTCCTAAACTAAGTGTTCGTGGTCAAACTTCAGGGGAATTCTTGAATCTCCTGAAATTGTGCACGAAGTTTTTGTCTGTGTATAAAGGAATATTTATAGGTAGGGGTTAGATGTTTGAAGTAGTCCATCATCCATTAAAAGGTAAAAATACTCTTCTGACTAGTTGTATGTATGAATGTTAAAATTATATTCATTCACATATTTGACAAAAACATAAATGTTCCCATCTGTCATCCTTGATTTCATTTGAATACTGTCAATTCACAGAATATTTTATCTTCATCTACTTTAAGATATTTATAGTGTTTTACTTGTATTATCTTTTCTTATATTATCATGTCCTCTCTCCTGGTTGTGAGGTTTCTGAGGTTAGGTCTATTTTATTCATCTAAATTTAGCACAGCCAGAAACAGCTAAAGAGATATGCATTAAATTATTTATTGTACATTTATTGAGCCCACAGGTACTATTTTAGGAGCTAGTGTTAAAACACAAGCAAGTCAACAGTTCTAACATATATGAAAGATGCTAGAGCAAAGTGTTTGGCAACAGCACAGAACAGAGAACACTGCTTTCTCTATGCAGGCATAGTCTACCACAAGAATTAATCTATAAGGCTGTACATAAGATTTGTGGACAAATTGCATTTTTTTCAAATAACGACTTTTTAAAAATTGAGTACCTCTTTCCTTCCCCATCATTTGGTCATGCCTGATTTATCATGTGTTATACTTTTAGCTATTTATTGACTCTAAATTTCCTCCATTGATCCATCACTTACTTGTTACCCATGATATACTAATTTAGTTATTTTTGCTTTGATTATATGTTAATATACAGAAGGGTGGGTAGCATTAGTGTTCTTCATCATTCTTTTTCTGAATATTCTTTGATATTCTCAACTGCAAACTATCAAAAATGGAATTTAAAATAAAAGCATTATGTTTTCAGAAAAATCCTAAAATTTTGATTTTGATTTTGATCTGCATCAGTGAGGAATGCATGATTTTTTTCTATTTTCCATTCTTCATCCTTAACTTGGAAGTCTTTGTCTTCAAGCTTCACTCTGGGACTCTCACCTACTCTCACTGAGAAGGCATCGCTAACTGCAGTGGAGACTAGAGAGTTGAGTACAGGTTTTCAGCCTCTAAAGTTAGAGACGATAAGCAACATAGGTTTTGCTACTCTTTTTTGATAATCAATCTAGAGTCTGCAATCATATTTCATTACATTAGTAAATATCTTGGAGTAAATTTACATATATGTGTGTATATTTACATATACCTTTCTTTTAAAACAACAGGATGTTTTTCTCCATTAATTACAGGCTTCTTATATATTCTCTCTAATGGACAACAATTAGCATTTATAGAGAGTTTGCTATTTTATAGGTACTGTGCTAAGCACTTTGCATATGTTAACTCATACTCACAGTAACCCCATGTGGTGGGAGAAGTGAAGATGACCAGTGTACACTGATACACAGAGATCAGCAGGATACAATTTCAAGTGAACAAAACAAGGTGTAGAACTGCATGCAACGTGCTTCCTTTCACATAAGAATATATAAATATATATATTTATACTTATTTTTCAATAGAAAGATGGAGAGCTAAACTAGAAATTAATTAAAATAAGTGCCTATAGATTGTCGGTAAGACATTTGAAGGACAACTACGGCAATCTGAACATGGACTGGACATTGCATGAGATTAGGAAATTGTTATTTTTTCTGAGATAATGGTATAATTATTATGTAGCCTCTGCAACTTACTTTCAGATAATTTAGCAAAATGTATATGTGTGCATGTGGCTGTGTGAGAGAGAACCAACTATGAGAAAAAGCTAAAAATTGTTGACTAAATTGATCACCTGATGATGCGGGTATTCTTTTAATTTTCATGTTAAAGTATTCGTAATTAAAAGCTGTAAAAATTAAAATGTAAATATTAGACATGATTAACTTGAATAGATATTGACCTTTGTTAAGAAAATATTAAAAATTTAACAAAAATCAACCCAGTTTTTGCTAATTTCCTACTTGTTTTAAATTCATGGCATAGTAAGTTTGGCAATTGTCCAGTAGGGAGAATGGAATCAGACTGAGAAGTAAGGCTAATTAGGAAAATGTGAAATGTAAGTTTTAGTTGCATAGAGAAAGCTGAATGTGTTGTTACATATTAGTGTATTCAGGGTTACAAGGATTTTTATAAGATGCAAAACGTCTAGTCATTTTCTCCTTCTGGGAATAGAGAATAGGTCTTAATACTAATTTTAAAAGCTTGCATTTGCCTAGCACTTTATTGTTCCCAAAATACTTTTCTGTCTCCTGATAGAAATGGTTGTAGGAAATCGAAGTAAACTACTTAGAATAATTTGGTTCACCCTCATTCTTTGGCAAAGAACGAACAACCCCATAACAGGTGGGTCGTACAACTTTCCAGTGGTTAACGAGAAGTAATATATAACCCTTTGGGATCCCTTTCAGATTATGCTTTTATATTTTCCCTCCTTTGCTATACAAAACAAACTATGCTTAAGTAAAATATTAAATCCAGGGTGCCCACATGTAACCACCCTCCAAAGTGCTGCACTTAATTAGACCTGAAGTCTACTATTTCACATACTGGTTTTTTGCCTGAAATCTATATTCAGCAAATGATATTTCTATAATAGAAACAGTTATTATTACTGCAAAAGTGAATCTCTACCATTCATGTAAAGTGGCACTTGCTGAGTTTTAAAACACATACAACACCCCTAATACTTTGGATTCCAAGGCAGGTTAGCCCTTTAACTGCTGGCAAGGAAAATAGGATTTTCTTCCTAGTTGCCATGTGTTTCCTAGAGGAATGTGTGATCAAAACAAATGTTAGCTATAGATATGTTTATATGTATTGCTTTGTGACATCTTTCCCATTTGAATTGGCCTCTTTTAAATTCTTAGATTTCTCTGGGGCAGCTTTAGATCCCTATTTGAAGAAAGGTTCTCTTCCTTTACTTTTAGCTGGGTTTTATTTGATGGGGCCTCCTTGTAAGATGTTTCCTGTGTCAGTTAAATTATAGGCCAATAAAAACCAAAATAAGCTTGCCTGGAGGCAGTGCTGTGGACCTCAAGGCAGTGTAATTGCTTAATCAAGCAAATTCTCTGAAGCATTTGATTTAAGAGCCTTTTTCTGACATAAGTTAATGAATAACTAGGTAAAAATATTTAAGTTAGTCCTTTCTCAAGATGAAGAGACTAGATATATGAAACTATTTAGAGTAAATATTTCAGATTAACTCTTCAGAGTGTGTAATGTAGTTGCTGCTATAGGAGATCTTATGAACTTCAGGTCAGTTTGCAGATAGTGTGACTGGATTTGGTGGAACCGGCCCTGGGCATCCAATCTGTAGGAGCTCCCCCCTTGACAGACACCCTAGAGGAACCTGGCCTCACTCTGAAGGAGGCCAAGACATTTGGTTGTGCTAGGAAAGGAAGAGAGGTGACCTGTGAGTGCTTCCCATACAGTAAGTAGTCAAGGCCCCAGAGGCAGATGTGACTGAGCACACCTAAGGAGGCACATAAATTAGGACCAGAACAACAAACAGAGAACCTAAACATTGCTCAAAAACAAATAATATAATAAACATCAAGAAGAAAACCTTTGCAAGATAAAGAAATCTCTCCAAACGCAGAGGATGAAGTACACAACAAATACAAAGCAAATGAAAAATAGGAACAAAATCTAAGAAAATTAGAGTATTAATCTATAAAGTATGACTCTGAAATATTAGAATTTCAAAAGGTGGAGATAGAAAAAAATGAAGGGAGAATATTATCAAAGAAATAATGGAAGAAAACTTTCCAAAAGACTAAGATTAGAGCAAATTAAATAGGCCCTCAATGTACCTACCAAAATAAATGCAGTAAGACACACATCGAATTATATTATGTTAAACTATCCAAAAGCTTACAAACAGAAAATAGAACAACTGAAAAGAGGTTGTATTCAAATCAATTTGAACAAATGGCATTGAGCATGCCAAGAACAACACTGGCTATTGAGAAGACAGTGGAGAAATGCATTTGAAATCAAACCTCCTGACTTACAAACTATTGTTCAGTATTTTTAGATTCACTCTGCTTATTGTTTTATACACTCAACATTTCTTTAGGATTTTTTGTTTTTACCAATTTATTTTCTCATCAGTTCTTCTTGTATCTCAGACTTCCTTCTGGGATCCTTCCTTCTTTCAGAAATAGAACCTTAAGAAAATGTTTTAGTTGATGGTAAACATTCTCACTTTTGTTTGTCTAAAATTGTCTTTTTTTCCATTTTGGCCATGAATGATAGTTAAGCTGAACATTAATTCTTGGTCTACAGTGATTTTCTCTGTGTACCTTAGCAATATTAACTTCAGTCTATTGTTGCTGCTATTTTTATCGTCACTCATTTTTATGTAACTACATTGTTCTCCTTTGATTCTTTTTAAATCTTCTCTTGGTCTTTGATTCCCTACAGCTTCAATAAGAGGTTTTTAGATGTGGATACATTTTTATTTGTCTTGTTTGAGATGCCAGAATCTTGAATTTCCATATCTCATTGTGTTAAAAATTCTCACTCACTATTCTTTAGAACGTTTCATCTTTTCCATTGTATTCTTTCCTTTTAAAGCTCTCCTTAGGTTTATAAACCTCTCCTTCTTTTCTTCATATCTCATAACTTATCTTTCATGTTTTCCATCTACTCTACATTCTTGCTAAATTTGTCAACCACTTCTTCCAGTTTACTCATTCTTCTTCAACAGTATGTATTTTGCTATTTAGCCAATATGGAAGTTTATAATTTCAATTATATTTCTTATCTCTAGCTATCTCTTTAGTTCTTTTCCACATCATTTGATATTTTAATGGTATTTTATTACTTGTTCATCTTTTTGATCCAATCTTATTTCTTTAAAGTTTAATTATTTTTTATTACATCATACATTTTTAAAATTTGAAGTTCTTGGGAGTCAAAATCTGCAGTGTGTTGTTCTGGTTTCACTGATGGCTACCTGTTTCCTGGGGCATTATGTAAATTTTGGATTATAAGTCTATAAATCTCTTAGAAAGGATTTGCGGTGGCTTCTTTCCAGTGTTCTGGGACACCCCTATCATGGAACAACTATAAATTAGTTTCTGAGTTTTCAGTTTCTGGAACCATATAGTTAGCATAAATTTTAATCCTAATCTGATGAGAGAAAAACTGTGGTTATAAATTCTCAGTAAAGTTTTTTTTTTTTTTTTTTTCTGTTCAGGTCAAGTCAGACATGTTTCTATGTCATTTCTTTTTCCCTGTGGACAGATATTTGTCTAGTTCATTCTTCTGCTGAGGTTGAACTATATATGGAGTTAATATATAGAACTTTATATAGAGACAGTAATCCCAACTCTTCACCTTATGTAGGCTCAAGTCTTGTCTTCCATCTTCTGTTCACAGCTGTGAATATTGGTTACAGAAGACAGAGATTAACAAATGACCCCTGACTGGTGATACATTTATCTTCAGCTTTTCATTCCTGTTTATATCTCCCTATTACTTTTTGCCCCATGTGGATCTTCATTACTTTAACTGGTGATCATATAATCTCCAGGTTGCCAGGGACATGAATTTTCCAGCTCCTCTCTCCTGTTCTCCACAGTTCCAATGTTTTAATATAACATAACTGCAAAGTATTCTTAGAGCCTATGCTTGCATCAGTTAGCAGGCATGAACTTCTTTAAAAGGTGGTCCATTCCTCATTTTGTGATTACTTCTTGACTACATTTAATTTTTGCATTTTTTTTTAGATTAGTGTTTATATTTGATAAATTTTAACTCTTCATTCCATTGCCTCATCCTTAAAAATTTTATATCGTAGTGGTTTTCATATTTACGTGTCAATTTGATTATTGTAAAAAATTTAATTTGAAAGAGAAAGAGTGAATTGAACTAGTATCATGTTTGTCAGGAATTAGCTTATTTCACACATTTCCTAATGCAAGCTATTTCGTTGGGATATAGGAATTTTGGATGTATAATAAAATTTTACTAATTTTTATTAATTGGAGAGAAAGTGGTCAGTGTCTACAAGAAATATTAGTAGAATCTCTATTGTAGAATAAATATAATAGAATAGGAATTTCAGAGTCATTGCCTTTAAGTTAGTAAAACAAGCTAATTCTGTTGTTAGTGCCTGACGCCCAGCAGCCCTATATACAGCAGAGAAGAACTCTGCCCAATCTTTTTGCACCATCCTCTCATCTTCTGGTGTTATATCAGACAATGTTCCACTGCTGTTCATTGGGTTTTCGTGGCCAATTTTTTAAAAGTGGGTGACCAGGTCCTTCTTAGCCTGTCTAGTCTGGAAGCTCTGCTGAAACCTGTTCACTATGGGTGATCCTGATGGTATTTGAAATACCGATGGTGTAGCATCAACGTCACAGCAACATGCAACTGCCACAATGTGACAACCAACAGATGAGTAATATGGTTCCCTGACCAGGAAACACTCAGCCAGGGTGGTGAGTACTCCGAATCTTAACCAATAAACTACCAGTGTTGTTTAAATAAGCTAATAACTAATAAGATATTTCCAAGAATACTTGCCAAACATCTACAAGGCATATTCACCTACTAATAGAGCCTCAAACTATATGAAGCAAAATCTGACAGAACTGAAGAGAGAAATAGACAATTCAACAATAATAATTGAAGCCTTCAATTCCCCACTTTCAATAATGGATAGAACATGTAGGCAAAGATCAACAAGGAAATGGAAAGGTAGACTAAAAACCAACTAGACTTTACAGACATCTATAGTACACATCACTCAACAGCAGCAGAACACACATTCTTAAGTGCATATGGAATATTTTCCAGGACAGAGAATATGCTAGGCCATAATACAAGCCTCAATAAATTTACAAGTATTAAAATCATACAAAGTATGTTCTTTGACCACAATGTAATTAAATTAGAAATCAACATCAAGAAAATTTTGGAAATTCACGATATGTGGAAAATAAATAACAACCTCCTAATTACCTAATGGATCAAAGAAGAAATCACAAGTGAAATTTTAGAAAATACTTTGAGATGAATGAAAATGGAAACACAACATACTGAAACTCATAGGATGCAACTACAGTAGTGCTTACAAGGAAACATATAGCAGCAAATGTCTATATTTAAAAAGAGGAAAGATCTCAATGACCTAACTTTCCAACCTAAGAATCTAGAAGAGTAAAAAAATAATAAAGATTAGAGTGAAATACTGAAATAAAGAATAGGAAAACGATGGAGAACTCACTCAAGTTGGAGGATTCATAATTTCAAAGCTTAACTACAAAGCAACAGTAATTAAGACAGTGTGATTTCTATGGACCAAATTGTGTTCCTCCCAAATTCATATATTAAAGACCTAACCCTCAGTGTGACTGTATCTATAGGATCTTTAGAGATAATTAATGTTAAACGAGGTCATAAGAGTGGGCCATAATCCCATAGGACTTTGGCAAAATTAAAAATAGGCAAAGAATTGGAATAGACCTTTCTCTAAAGAAGACATACAAATGGTCAATAAGCAAATGAAAAGATGCTCAGCAATTTTAGTCATTATGGAAATGGAAATCAAAACCACAATGAAAATCTACTTCATACCCACTGGGAGGGCTAAAATAAAAAACAGACAATAACAAGTTAATGCAGAGGTGGAAAAATCATAACACATATTGATGGTGAGAATGTATTAATAATACATCCACTTTGGAAAATAGTCTGACAGTTACTCAAAAGGCTGAGCATAGAATTACCATATGACCCAGCAATTCCACTCTTAGGTATCTACCCAAGAGAAATAAAAACATAAGTCCACATAAAAACTTGTATACAAATGTTCATAGCAGTGTTATTAATAATAGCACCCAAATGGAAATAACCTAAATGCCTGTCAACTGATGAATAGATAAACAAAATATTGTATATCAATACAGTAGAATATTGTTCAGTAATAAAAAGAATGAAGCATGGTACATGGACCAATATATATAAACCAATATATATAAACCTTGAAAATATTATGCTAAGTGAAAAAAACAAAAGGCAACATATTGCATGATTCCATTTATGTGAAATTCCCAGAATAGTCAAGTTTGTAGAGAAAGAAATTGAATTAGTAGTTGCTTAAGACTGGGGAGTGGGGCTAATGGGAAGTGACGGCTAAAGGTTATGAATTTTGAGGGGAGTGGTATTGAAAACGTTCTAAAATTCTGTTCTTATGATGATTGTACAAATCTGTGATCTGTGAATATACCAAAAACCACTGAACTGTATACTCTAAATGGATGAATTTATGGTATGTGAAATATCTCAACAAAGCTGTAAAAACAAATTACACACACACCAACTAGGTCCTGGACCAGCAACTATTGTTAATCAAAGGAAAAATATTAAGAATAGTCCTGCTTTATCTATATGAACTGTTTTTGAAAGTAAACAAAGGGCCTTAGTTGACAAAAAAAGTTTTTCTTACAAAGAAATTCTAACAAATAAATATAGAATAATTGGTAGAGGTAGAAAATCACCATTTTGTAACTCTTAAGAAACTAATTCAGACAAAGATCATCAAAGAATGAAACTATTGGGTAAAAGTTTGCTAGGTAATGTAGGGGAGGAAGACATTTTCTCTACCCACTCTGGGTTCTTCTGGCCAGAGAACGAATTAAATTCACATAAGACAGAATAACAGGAGAAAGTTAAACAAAGCTTTATAGCATGTATACATGGGAGAGGCTCAGGCAACCTGAGCAACTCACCAAAATGGCTGAAGCCACCACCTTAAATATCATCTTCAGCTAAAGGCAAAGGAGGATATTGCAGGTGGAGGGGGAGTTGATCATGGGAGATTGCCACACAAGTACAGTAAACAGGAGTCAGGTTATTGTGCAGACTTGAGTCCTTGCCTTCTGCATTGATTAAGAGTTTCTAGAGATAAGGTCCTTCTGCCTTCTTCCTGGTACAGAGAGGGAGACACCTTTACAGATGGAGATTTCCTTTACAATGTAAATGTCTCTTAACAAAAGGTGTGTAAATTCTACTTTTCAGAGTTTCTTTCCTGTCTGCAGTTTTTAAAAGTAACCAGCCCGAAATAACCCTCATGCCAAAGAGACATATCTTGGGGTAGCCAATTCCAGTCCCCCACAGTAACTTTATACTGGAGGGGTCTATTTTAGTAGACCTCAACTCACATCTATTTTACTGTCACTAAGAAGCAGACCATTAGATATGTGCCTCCTCTGTGATGCTAGGTGAAATACACAGCATCACTGAAGTGTTCTTGGTGGGAGGAGATATGAGAGAGCATTAAACCTGAATTTATACAAGTCTTTTGAGCTAACTTCCAATTTACAGAAAATTTCCTGTTAAAACGAGTTGAATGAGACCACCAAGGAATCAAACTGAAACCTATAGAAGATAAGATATTCTATAGGACAGCTAACCCAGTTTCTTGATGTCAATAGGATAAGATTTTAAAAAGATGTGCAAAAAGTGCTTCAGATCAAGAGATTTAGGAGACATAACCAAAAACAACATATGGACCTTGTTTGGATCCTGATTCTAATGATTCATCTGTGAAAAAGACATTTTTGAGAAAATTTTTGAATCAGTTAATAGCAAGGAATTCTTACTGTTTTTATTAGGTGTGGTACTCACATTGTAGTTGGCAAGAAAGTGTGCATATTGTTAAAGATGCCCATTAAAACTTGCTGAAATGAAGTGGCATGAAGTTTAGGATTTCCCCTATGCAAAATATTGATAATTGTTAAATCTCTGTGATGAATATATAAAGCTTGTTATTTTCTCTCTACTTTGAAAATATTTATAGTCAAAAAATTTATCTTAAAAAATGTGTGCCATGTGGGATTACAACCTTCCCCCCGATCTTCTCTGTCTTCTTGCACCCACTAAGTTATGGCATGCTCAGAGTTCCCAATTATTCAATGTGGAGGTTGACATCACAGTGCAAATCCTATACAGTGGTAATAAATTACATGTGCATAGACTCACATTTCTCACCCTGATTTGTGCAAGATAGAGCATTAACCAATCCATTCATGCAGGACTTTTTAAGGCTTATTTTCTTTTTAAAGCAATGGGAAGCCAATGTAGGGTTTTAATTACGAGAATGACATGATAATATTGGAGAACTAAAGAGATCAGTCTACCCCTTGGAAAATGAATTAGAGGGTAAGCAAAGGGGGTTTAAGGAAGCCAGTTCAGTCAATCATTTTTTCATTCAAATATATTTACTGAGTGTTTAGTATATGCTAGGCATGCTTCTAAGTGCTCAAGTAATGCAAGAGTAGAAGTAGTTGATGAACATGGTTTCAATTACGGTTGTCTTGGAGAAAACTGAAAGACATGGACTTATCTGAAAGATATACTGGGGGCAAAATTAATGGGAAAGGACTTGACAATAGTTTGGTAATGAAGGGAGAGTAAAGTTGACTCAGATTTCTCACTTGAGAAACAGTATGGAATATCTGATAACAGTAAAGGAGACCAGGTTTGTAAGGAAAGATCATAAATCATATATTGAACATGTTGGATTGATGGATTTGTCAAGTCAGTTGAATATTTGGGTCTGTGTCGTGGGGGAAAAGTCTTGGCTTGTAAGAATTTTGGAGATAAATTTGTGATTGATCCCCAATATAAAAAAAGTGGCATATGTTACTTATTGTCTTCCTCTTAACAAGCAACTTTCATGAGCTCAAGGGCCGTCTTCTCTATTAAGTTTTGTCAACCCAGGCTGTGCTACAATTGTCTACTCCCACCTTTGTTCCCCTGTTATTCTCGCACAGGCTGCTATCATGGCATCTATCTCTTTGTTGTACTCATGTTCTTCAGCTGTCTCCTCGTATTTGGTTGTAAGACCTTTATATAACTTATCCTTTGTTAGCAAGTGTCTGACACTTTGTAAGGACATTATTATGTTAAAGGTAGATTAAGACCATTTGACAGTTAAATGCTGGAATATAGGTAGTGCCACACCATTAAAACAGCAGGTTCCCTCTCATATCTTTTAAAACAGTCTTTTAGATGAATGGCAATAGCAACTCCATCCTCATTTCCCCGCCTCTCCCCAACATAGGTAGTAAATACATGTAGAGGAATGGAGCTCTGAAGTGGATAGTGTGGAAAATTTTAAGGATGTATAAATTTTTTTTCAAGTAATAAAGCTAATTCATGAACAGCTGGATTATAAACACACTATGGAAATAGCTATTTCTGAGGAAATTCTTAATGCTAGCTATTTAACCAAGGAGCAAATAATCAACTATGTCTTGTAGAGGAGGAAAAACTTTTCCTCTACCCTCTTTGGTTTATGATTGAGCCCTGCAAATTAAACTGAGAAAAAGCAGATTACCAGGAGAAAAGGCATGTGTATTTTATTATTAAGTATATGGCGGGGGGGACGAGTTCACAGAAAAGGAGAAAAAACCCAAAAAGGCAGTTAAACTTGGGCTCTTATATACCATTTTAACAAAGGGCAGTAGATTGTGGAGAAGTGACTAAACAGGGAAAAGGAGTTTGGGCCTCTAGGGGTAGTAAATTGTGGGAAGGTAAATATTTGGGGAAATTAATGGAAGACAAGGGTTGTTTAGTAAGGTTTGCTATATAGAATCAAGTTGGTGCTATTTTCAGTCAGATTAAAAGTCATTCTCTTCCTGTTACTGGAGAGGGGAGGGAAACACCTTCACAAAGGGAAATTAATGCCCTGCTTTTAGGCAGAAAGTGGGAGAGCAGAGAGTTCTTCCTGCATCTGCTGCTTGTCAGTTGCCTTCAGTTCAAAATAATCGTTTTGCCAAAGTGACATATTTTAGGATAGCATACTTGATCCCGTGCAGTCACATAACGCAATTATAACTGCTAATATAGATCTGTATCACTCTGCTTTACTGGGTCTTAGCTTCTTATCTATAGAATGAAAAAATTGAGCTAAGGTAATCTCTAATGTTTTTCTCAGGTCTCATATTTCATTAGAAGACATGCTTTTCATCCTCTATCATGTATGATCTTCACATTCATAGAAACTGTAACTTCCTAAGAATTTCCAATAAAGGACATGCTTCAGAATGTTCTATAGAGAATGTGAGGATTAATCGTGGAGTTTAGCTCATCCCTTCAGTGGATAGCCAAAAAGATCCAACTGTACAAATTTAATATTCAATTTTATAGCTGAAGATTTAAAAATTTCTGAAATGAGTTACTCAGTTTGTAACATAGTTTTAATTATACACTTAAAGAACAGAATTGTGTCAAATAGGGTTTGTCAAATATGCCAACATGCTGTGCATCTGATCTCTGTATCATATTCATGTGGTGTAAAATTCTAGCATCTAATTTGAAATCTGTATTATCCTTGGAGAGCCATAGAGATATTCATTACCCACATATGATTTCAAACATTACTTAGTGACTAGAAATTCTCTAAATTTCCTAGATTTATGAGCAAGTCAAAATATATTGACTATGCATTTTATCTCCAGTTCATACCACCTACATCATTATTCAAAGTGTTTACATAGGACAATGGAAGCAATTACCAGTCTAACCAGACTTTAAAATCTTAGAGTATGAGGACACAAGAAATTCAAGACAAACACAATTAATGTTACTATTTCAGCCTGGGGATGGGCGGGGGCTTGACATACTTTTAATGCTGGTGTTGTCTCATTAGGATATACGTTTGTGTGTATTTCAGGGTATTAATGCCTCAATATAATTGTCCCTTTTTTTTCTGCTCAAGAATATGATCAATAATGTCAAATGAGACTAAAAATAAAACTCATTTCCATTTTTACATTCTGACCCAAACTAATGCACCAACCATTATTAAAATCGATGAGCTTAAATATGTGTCATTGTCCTAACTGATGTATCAAAGCCTCAGGGTGGTTATGCCTTTGGCGTCACTGAAACTTAATAGGAACAACATCACTCAAAACAATCCCATAATAGGGCCTTTATTGTTGGTGTATTAGCATCCAGAGATAATTTTGCAAGGGATTATTCCCTTCTACTCTGCAGGAGATTTTTCCTTTCTTTTCACTGACATTGTGTTTTATCTGAGAAGATTACTATAAGTGATCTGATGCCAAATACAACATGAGCTTTTTATCTAAGTTCTGTAGAAAAAAAATACCTAGGAAAGTACCCATTCTGCCCCTAGAAAAACTTTATAGTGGAAATTAGAATTATAATATGCCGTGGTGTCATATTAAAACTAGGACTCAGTGCCAAGTTCATTGTAATCAGTTTACCAGGCATCCATGGAAACAACTTTTTTCCTGACTAAATTACTATACATCTCCAAAATTTGGAAACGAAATCTACACAGATGCAGAAACTAAATAGAACAAAACAAAGAGCTGGCAATATTCCATTGAATTAGGGCAGTGGAGGCAAATAGTTTGTGTAATTCAGCCATTTCCTCAACTTCACCCCCACAAGTATTTTTATTTATTGTCTGAATTCACTCATTCATTTATTCAAGGGTTTATTGAGCATCTACTATATACTAGACACCATTCTAGGCACATAAGGATGAAGCTGTGTTCTGAACAAATATTTCTGCCAGCAAAGAGTTTATACTCTAGTGGAGAGAAGCAGAAAATAAACAAAATGTGTGAAGTGCATACTGACAAGGGATTTTCATGTATTGAGATATATGGGGTAACTATTCAGGTTCAAAACTGGTTCAGCTTGTACTAAAGATGCGGCAAATATACATTGTACATCTGCTTTACCCATTAAAGAATGCATTCTCTTAAGAATGCATACTTCCCCTCCCAAGCCCTATTGGTAACTCCTGTTGGTAACACCCTATCAGTAACACCCTATGGGTAACACCCAGATTAGTCCCTTTCCTGACATCAGAGTCATGTTGACTTGTTGTACCTCTTTGAAACTTTGATGAAAATGTATCCTGCGTGTGTTCAATGTATGTTCTTTGTTCTATAAAGAGGTAAGACTACTGAAAACCATCTCCAGAAAGCTTTCTATAGCCCTTCCTGGGTTATAAGTAAAACTCACCTATCTCTCTTATCTGTAGAATGGTTGTTGGTTATTTTGTGTTGGCAATACTATATTATATGCTTATAAATTATATGGCAGAGAGGGGCCAGAAAGGGGATAGGATATCCTTGGGGTGGGTGGTGCTTCAGTTTAAATTGAATGGCCAGGGAAGTCTACATTCAGAAGGTGACATTTGACCCAATACCTGAAGGTGGTGAGTAATTGAGCCAAGTGGATAATTGAGGAAGAATTCTAAGAAGTAGAGGGAACCGCAAAGGCAAAGAGCCTGAAAGGAAAGTGTCTGGAGTGTTTCAAGACAGCAGGGGAACCCATGGAGCTGGAATGAAATAAGTGGGAGGTGAATAATTGGAGATGAGGTTAGAGTGCTAAAGAGGAGAGGTCATTATAAGGTTTTTGGCTTTTAGCCTGAGGGAAATGGGAAGCTTAATGGAATGCTGATCAGAAGAGTGACATGATTTACTCTGGCTGCTGTGTAGAAAATAGACTTGGGATGGGCGGAAGCCAAGAGAGCCAGAAGCTGGGACTATTCTGAGCTATTGCAATAATCCAGGCATGAGATAATAATGACTTGGAAGAGGTCAAAGACAATGGAGGTGATGAGAAGTATTCAGATTCTGAGTATATTCAAAAGATAGAGCCAGCAGGATATGCTGTGGGATTGGATGTGCTTATGTGAGAGAAAAGGAGTCAAAGTCCTTTTAAAAGGAGTCAAAGCCCTTGGTTTTAGCCTGAACAACTAAAAAAAGATGGACAGATTTACTGAGCTGAAGAAGAAGGTTAAACGTGACTGAAGCAATTTTGGGTAAAATTCAGGATTTCAGTTTTAGATATGTGAATTTTGAGATGACTATTACACATCAAGGGGTGATTGCAAGATGTCAATTTGATACCGTATCTGGATATTAATGAAATATTTTTTCTCAACCAAATATTAAATGGCAAATATTAAATTTGTTTAAACTTTTAAGCAAAAAGTGTTTATTTAAAGAACAGAATGGAAGCACATAAAACCCAATTGTATGCAGTACCTCCATGTTCCATGGGATTAGGGAATGTCAACCCACTGTCACTCCCTTTCTTTCCTGGACCACAGGATCTCTCAGCACTGTTTCTTTTTGCATATTTGCTTTATTCTTCTTGTTGCTTTCTGATTTCCTCTGCCCTTTAGTACATTGCTCTTCACAGCAGCAACGTCAGACGGAATATATAAATATGACTTTCCAACTTGGTTATCAGTAGCTAACTGACTTACAAATTCCAGAAGGAAAAATCTGATTGGCCAGCTTGTGTTACGTGTCTCCTCCCTGATCTAAATATCTGGATTGTAAAGGGGTTAAAGATATCAGTATCATAGGATCCTAATATAGATAATAATAATTGCCAAAGTTTTCCTTAAAGTAATTAATTTTGTTTCCTGTGACCTCACATATTTCCTTAACCTTGTAATGCCATCTGAATCAACAGGCTAAATATTGCAGGGCCACCAAATCTAGCTGCTCATCAGGATGGAACTTTGTATGTGTAGAACTACTTTAAATAAATGGAAGCAATAGATTTTGAAAATGGTCTTCAAGGAATAACTAAAATAATAATCTTTCCCCATACACAAAAAGGACTATTTTAATTACTGAGGATCTTCTTGCCCCAGGTGTTCTTGGGCGTTTCCAGGATATTTTAGACAATTGTATGCTGCTTAGTGCTCTGGAGGGAGGGTGGGGATTTGTAGCATTTGCTGATTCTCATGGAATAAATATTCCCAATATGGTCAAATTCAAGCTACCAACGTGATGTCACTGAACGCAGAATTGGGAAGGGATGTGTAAAATCTGCTCTTTCCAGTCCAGCACATCCCTGAAAGCCTTCATTTTTTTGTTCTGATATGCAGCAGCTCTTAGGAGCCCTTTTTACACCAAATCTAGAGCTTATCAAAGCTGGAGATATAAATTTGCTAATCATTAACAAATTTATACTTAAAGACATAGGATAAGATAAGGACAATAAGGGGGTGAAGATAGAGGAGTGTTCAAGGCACAGAATATGATACCAAGTCAGAGAGAAGATGGAAGAATCCTTAAAAGAGTGAGAAAAAGCAGCTCATTAAGGTAGGAGAAAACTAGAGAGTTGACTCGCCTGGAAATCCTGGAATGAACATCATTCCAGGTGAGACTGGAAACATAGGAAGGGACCAGACCTTCCAGGGCCTCGCAGATGATGTTAAGACATTTTTTGTTTATCATAAGCTAGCAATTCTTTATATCTTGAATTGGAACTATTATAATGTTACAAAGATTTCAGTAAGTCTTACTTTAGTTCTAACATCTAAATAAAACTTAACTTCCTTTCAGAAGGTGCAAAGATTCAATCTTATCAAATTGGCCAATGTGCCAAAGTGTCTTGAAAATGTGCTTCTTAGTTAGATGGTTAAAATAATGATTTTTCTTGGTTTTAAAACTAGAAATTTTCTATGTTCTAGAGAAAAAAGAACAGGTTATAAAATATTATTCTAAACTTTAACTTGACCCAGTAGTTTAATGTAGTAATTCATATGTTTAAAAAAGAGACAGATATAACCTAGTGTGAATGGTGGCATTAGTACATTAAATTGTAGAGAGGTTTTTTCCCTCCCTACTTTTCCTTCATTTATAGCAAATACAATCTGAAAATCTTAACTAAGGTCTTGAACAGATAGACAAGATTTAAAGCCTTTTTAAAAAGCAGAGCAATTTGTGTTTGTTGCTTTTTATGTACATCAGACTCAATTAGATAAAACTTAGTAGCTGAAAATGGACTCACAAAATACTTTTACTTCCTTTTTATTGCAGAAAAATGCATCTCTTATCTCTCTTACCACATAAATATTAATCTGGTTTCGTGTTAGAGTCATGGAATAATCTTAAAAACTCAAGGGCCGGTGAGTGCCGTTTGTGAATAACATGAGCAGTTTCGGCCGGTCCCGATCATCTGTCATCGCCCATTGTCATCTCAGCTGGGCAACCCTGGCAATATTGCAGCAGGCTATTGTTTACTGAGAAAGCTAATATTAGGAGGAGATGTGATAAGAATGCCTTTAAAAAAACTAATTGAGCACTATCTGTTTTTGGCAATAGCATCTTGTATCTCTCTGTAGTTTATCGCTTTAGAGTCTTTTATTCAGTCTTTTTATAAAATCTCATTATTTAAAAATCGAGGGCAGAGTGATGGCATGTAAGGAGTTTTATATATTAGTCTGATGCTCAGTGATAACCCTTTCTCCTCTACTGCTCAACAAACCTACTTTATTGAAAAACATGGGAAAACCTGCAAAAGACATTGAGATAAGTCGTAATCCCAGTGTTCGCTTCAAACATTCTCCAAATTTTTAAAGTAATTTTTAGGTAGGAAAAAGCAAAGTCAAAATGTATGAAGATATTATTAAGAGTGGGGCAATTTCTATTCAATCATGCTGCTTTTCATGTTTTTCAGCTGATTCCTCTTACTATCTAATTACAAAATCTCCAAGCAGGATGGATAGATGGAGAGATATATAATAAAGAAAATACAGCAGAATATTAATTTTAGAATCTAAGTAATTTCCATTGGATAATTCTTTCACAGTTTTACTATGTTCATAATCAGTTGTTGGAACCAAAATACTCAAATATTCCTCTGTTGGCCCTATCAGTGAAAATGGAATAAACATTTGTTTGTTTCATCAAGTGATTATTTATAAGGAATTTAAATTTTAAAAAATCTTGCGGCATCACGTTTTATTTGCTAAGGAAATGCTATACTTCTAATCTGAATTTAAAGACATAAACAGGAAGAATCAACGAATTACAATATGTAGGAAAAACACAATGGAATAGCAAAAAAATAGCAATGAGAATTATATTTGTATTTTTGTAAAGGATCTGAATAAAAACCAGAGTGCAAAAAGTCTCAGTTCTTCTTCCCATGGAAGTGCACTAACTTGATTAACTTTCAAACTAATGTTTAAAACAATTTGAGAGTGGAAATTGTATTTTACTTAATATTTGTTTTTTCTACAAAACCCTTCCCAATTGCCATGCAGAAACCAAAAAGTAAGACCTAACCCAGCTCCTAGTGACATGGACTTTCTCCTTTGTTAGGACACTTCTGTGGCTTGGCCATGGTATCTGGGGACTTGGGCATAGTTTTTGATCTCTGTCTCCCCCCTTCCCTCTGCAGGGAAAGAGGGTGCAGCAGAAGCATCAGATGGGCTGTAGGCGCCCCTCTATGCAGTAGCACAAATACCAGCTGAACGTATTTTTGGTCAGGTACAAAGAAACAAATGGCTGTTGGTTTTCCCAAATGTTGTTTACCCTTCTGATATTCTTCCCAACAACCATCACATATAAATATGTACAGTATTTATTTTAGTGTGTAGCTGAGTACAAATTCAGCAAGGTGCTCTGGTACCAATATTTGTTCTTTGATATGAAGTCATCGAGCTTTTTAACTGAATGGATTTGGGACTTCCTTAATGGCTACTCCTAGGCTAACCTTTGCTACTAAAGAATATGCTAAAAAAAGAAGAAGAAGAAAAAGAAAAATAATGGGATTCTCAAAAGTTAGGTTTTTGCACGAAAGATTTTGTGCACAACTGTGGCAGAGGCAAGGGACATTCAAGATCTTGACCTCTAGTTTTTATACACATGTCTGAGGACATCTGTATTTTGTGGCAAATGCCAAGGATCAGGTACAGTACCTACACTCCTTTTTGAAACAGTATTTTCAGGGCAAAGCAGAAGCCATAGCAGTAGTGGCAGCAGAGGCTGTAGCCCCAGTGGTAAAGCATGGCAGGAGCTGGGAGCTAGGTATCAGGATATATTTCCCAGTTTAAACCAGAGAAGAGAAAAACAAACAAACTTTCTTTCATTAGGCATTGTTTTAAATGCCTCGAAACAAGTCAAAATCTGAACCTTATTTTTCTACAATTTTCTTTTTCTTTCAAAATGATGTTAGCATTTATAAACTGGAACCAAAGGAGATATTAGGATTGACTGTCAAAATGTTTTCATAAATGGTTTTGAAGTAGTGAATGGAAAAGTTTACCAAGGAAAGGAGGACGAGGTGAAGAAGATAGACTGGAATGCACCAAGAGACAAAGCTGTTAAGATACAGCAGCACGACAGTCTCTAAAAAGCATCAGCTCCAAGAACTTCTACCAGACAACAGTGATACATTTCAAACAATGAATACTTTATCAGGGTAGGCTCAGCACAGGAAATGAAAAGCACACTAGAAATATTAAGAAGAAATGGATTTGATACAATAAATTAACTGCTTAAAAAAATTCTTAGAGGGCCGAAAGGGTGCTTTCTAGTTTGGGCTTCCAGGAATGACTCTCAGAGCAATGAAGGCTTGACCCGCCAGGGAAGCTACAACCTTAGTGGCTGCCATTGAAGCTACGAGTTCAAGAACACACCCCAACAGCTGATCCAGATGTCAGGGTGTGAAATCGGAAAGGATATTGTTGTCCTTGCTGCTGCTGCTGCAAATGTTTCTAGTCACCCAGGAGTCTAGGTAACAGTCTTTGGAACACTGCAGCAAAACAAACTCGCCTTTCCTAGACCTTATCTGCTAGCAGAAAGATAAAAAAAAAAAAGGTAGAGAAAAGTTCTGCACGTCATTTTTGCTTTCTAAATGCTATGAAAGTGTAGATAATTGGTACAAGGTAATTAACATCCAGAGTCTTCATTTCTAGGGCATCTCAGAAATATAGTTTTTTATTTCCAGTTGCTCTAGATCTAGAAGGAAATTTGGAGGGGAGGAGTCAATCCACAATATCCACTGCACCGTTAATATCCGAGAATAGAAAATGCTTATCAATGCTTGTGTAATTGTTTTATATTTAAATTCTTGGAGCTAAGATCATAACGTGCATAAAATATTTGTATACAATATAAATATATGTCTTAATTAAATATGTATGCAGGTAACTAATATTCAGACAAAAGGCAAAAGTATGGAGTCTGCTGACTGGCTAGATTCAAATCCTTATCTTGCCATTCATTAAGTATGAGATCTTGTACAAGTTATTTAACTTCTGTGAACTGCGGTTTTCTCATCTGTAAGATGAGAATGATAACATCTCATAGGGTTGGTATCAAGAATAAATGAGAAAATTCATGTAAAGAACTTACACAGTGTCTGATTCGTTGCTCTTATTGCTCCTGCCGTTATCGTTGCATATTGGAGTCAGCACCTCACCTACACTGCTTGGGTTTGAAGTCCAGTTATAGGGTTTACTAACCTTGTGACTGTAGGAAATTTACTTAAAATTTCTGTGCCTCAGTTTCCTAGTGTATAAAGTTGAGAGTATAATGGTACCTGTCACATAGGGTTGTGATAAGAAATAAATTAAATAGTACATGAAAAGTGTGTAGAACAGTGTCTGACACAAAATAGGATCCTGGGTATTTTTAAAAACATCTTACATTTAGTTATTGAATTTGCTTTAACAATATCAGTCTAGTCAACATTTTCTTTTTGAAGATTTAGCACAAGGCCTTTGTTTTTGCAGTCCTTCTGAGAAGAAACAGAATAATCCTATTCTGTTTATTATATCTTATAGACACAGATTGCATTATGAGTTATCTCAGGCATGAAACCGTCTAGACTGGTACACAATATTCTTGTGCTATCCGGATATGATATGATGGATAATATGTGTAAAATCTTCACTACCAATACAGTAGATGCCAAGTGATGAAAATTCTAGGATGTAACACCACTAATTTCGTCTCCCCAAACCAGGGAACTGTGACAATAGAAAAAAAATAAAGAAAAAGAGGTGGATTTGAGAGTATGATTACAGATTGATTTTATTAGAGTTAGGTTTCTTTATAAGAAAAAAATTTTAAGTCATAACTGGCAGATTTCAGAAACAACGCCCACCCTGGAAAACTGCTCCATTTAGTGGAAATTACTTTACAACAAGAAAAACTAACCTACATTCAAACCTCCGTTCTGCCACTTACCGTGTGACTTGAAACTTGTTCTTAACTTTTCTGGGCAATAGCTTTCTCCATTCTAATGTGAGGCTGCCCTACAGGGTTCTTGGGAAGATTACATTGAAGTGTATACATATCTGCAGACCCATAGGTTTAACAGGCATGTCTTCTGGAGATCTTTTTATTCTAAGATTCAGGGAACATTTTCTATTAAATAATTATTTTTTGCACCTAAACTTAGTATCAGTAGTGGATTCTGAGTCTATGACCAATAGTACAACTTTAGATTATAAAATAAAATGTAAATACAATGTAAAGATAAACTGAAGAAATACAACTAGACTTACAAATAATTGAAACATATTTATCTGAAAAGTTAGGCAATATTCAATCGTGTTTTGATTGTCAGCTGTAGTCTCTGTGGGATCTGTAATCACCCCAGCAGGTTGAAGCCCAAATTTTGGCATTTAGTACATTCTAGATCTTAAGCAAGTTACCTAACCTGTTAGTTTCAGTTTCCCCATTTGTGAATAGGGATAATTAAAGTAGTTATCGCAGCATCAAATAAGCACCTAGTCCGCAGTAACTCTCAATAAATGTTAGCAATTATTGTTATCATTATTGTCATGAAGCATCTGTTACATATTTCAGACTCTGAAAAAGGGTTAGCTAATAAAGTATCTGACATTTCTTTGTGAAATAAGCCAAGTTATCTTCATATTTGTAAAGTGAGTTAGAGACTAGTCATCTATATTATTTTGACTAATAAGCTTGTATTTATTTTAAAAATATTTTTTGAATTTGAAAGGCAGTGCAGTGTAGTGGTTAATGATAAATAATCAAATAGTATTTACTGAATGTATTTTGCTCATTTAACTCATTTTCTGTGTGTTTTGCAGATGTATTAACTCATTTAATCATCACAACAACTATAGGTAGCAATATGGTCATCATCCCCATTTTATGAAAGTAGCAGCTGAAGTAGGGAGAGATTGTGTCAAGGTCACACAGATGGTAAGCAGCAGAGTGATGATTCAAACCAAGGCAGTATGGCTCAGAGTCAGTCTTCATCACCACCATGTAATGCTGCCTTTCTAACTCAAACTCTAGAGTAATACTGACTTGGGTTTTCATTCACGGTCCATCACTTAATTGGATAAGTCACTTAGCCCCTCCAAGCCTGAGTTTCCTTATGTATACAACCATTACGTTAGTAGGTAGAATGTTAAGAATTTTATTCTCCAGAATTCAAGGAGGTGGGAATAGACTGATTTTCACCTAAAAATTGATCATGATAGAAGAAAAGTGTCTTTCCAGAGAGATGCACGAAGGAGGTAGAGATGTAGGGTGAGGGCAGCATTTCAGGAGCATATGCATATTAACAACATGGGAATAGAAGGAGAGGATATGGAAGGATCATGACATGGGGACACTTCATGATATTTGGATGAAAGAGAGAGAGAAAGATAGATTTTTGGCAGCTGACATGAGTGATTAAAATTTGAGGATAGTGACCGAAAAGATTCATAGGATTGAGGTTAGGGAGAAACGCACATAGAATATTTTTAAAGGGAGTGTCAGATGAGTGTGTAAAAGTATTGACTATTAAAAAGATGCCTAAAGATGACTTTAAAAGAATTTTTTAAAAGCTACATTTTGGGCATTTTATTATGAGACTGAGTAAAAATTACAATGCTTTATCATTACCTTAGATTATGTCGGAAATGGGGTCACATGGACCCCTGACTTATATTTGGGTTATATTGTGGAATCTATAACCCAGAATTTTAGATCCAACTTGCTGCTCAAATTAAAATTACTCTATACTTGAGCCAAGAGTACATTTCACCTTTCTTTTTTTTCTGGTCAAAGGATGCAGTAGAGGAGAAGGAACATCAACAAAACTGAACTTGTGCCAATTACAACTGTGTTTAGAGTGCCCTACTTAAGATATGCCAGAAAAAGAAGCAAACCTGTTCAACATCATATAAATTTACTAAACTGAGGAAGTCTAAAGAAGTACTTTATTAAATTTCCAACTGGGCATGAGTTTACCAAGTCTCGATGGAGACCTAGTTTCTGAAGGATTTAAAATTCTTCCGTTCAAACAATAGTCATGTCAGATAAACTTGGATCTCTGAGAATGTGAGAATGTATGCATTGCTGTGGAATGTGCACTTAAGCAAGTTTTTGTCGTTGTTGCTTTTAATTATTGGTTCAGACTAATTATAATATTTTTTTTAAGTTGGGAAATTCATGAGAAGTATCAAATGGAGAAAAGGACTTGGTCATGGTTAGAACATACCATTAAATCTCGAGGGATGGCCATCATTGGAAACAGAAAATGTTAAGTGTGGATCTGGAAAGCTTAGAACTGGGATTTTTCATGAACTCAGCTCTGCAAAAATATTTCTGGGATGGACTTACTTAGAAATAATTGCTGGAATTTATTTGTTCAGTTCTTGTGCGTATTTGAGAAAGAGAAAAATGCTGGATTTTCAGCCTGAAAATTAACTTCTATGATCTGTTAGCAATAGTAGCATGAATCTTGGAGAATCAGGAACAATTGGATCATGTTTGCATGGCAGCTTTATGTGGTAAGGATGTATTGGCTAATCTTGGTTTTCATCACAAAATCAGAGACCCATCTGAGTTGTTGCTAGTGACACCAACACAATCTGAGGGGATGAAAGAAGTGATTCCATCAGTCTCTGGCATGATGGAGCTTGGAAAGCTGGGTACTCTTGGAAACAGAAACACTGCAGGCGTGCCTCAGCTCTTTGGAGGTGGGTACTTATTAAATGAGGTCCTGGTTGGTGGAGATAAGTGGGTTCTCCTGTCTGATCAGAGGATACTCAGAGCCAGCCTTGGTCTCACATTGGAGATTAATCTTTATTATTTGCTTCCACTGTGGCAAAGTCAGTGTAACTGTTACATGTTTCTCAGGGAAGGGACAAGTGCCTAGACGCAGAGCATTTTGGTAGTAGAATGTGGCCCCACATTTGCTTAGATATGACAAAGAGTGACATCTAGTGGTAAAGTATAACTGTGATCATATTTACCCTATAAATATATCCAGTTCTAAGCCCGCCCACGGATGTGTATCCTGAATGGAAAGGAATTATATACTTACTTTAATAAATATGCTTACTCAGAAGTTGCCATTGCTTAACTTCAAGGTCTGGGAGAAGGAAATCTGAGGCACTCTGCCAGACTGAGTCTTCACATTTCCAGAGTCATGCTCAGAATTTAACTTGGGTATGTATGTGGACAGGGCAGGTAGTGTTGAAAACTAGTAAGAATGGAGGAAGCATTGTGTTTTTCAGTGATCTTCACATCAGAATGTAGGCAATGAGTGGTAAATTCAGCATATCTATACAGGAAAATGTTAGAGGAAACAATCTAGTGGTCCATTGGAAGAGAGATGTTTGCTTGTCTCAAAGGTGCATTCCCATAGCAAGCATACTATTTTAAAACAACAACAACAATATATGCAGTAAATAAATAAATATCTGCTAGGGCAGATGGTGATAAACTAATCTCCATCTCAATGGAGGGACAAAAAGAAGAGAAGAGGAATAATAGATATAATTTACTAATAAGTTATAATGCCTTAAATCTAAATCAAGTACTTGATGTATATTTTGTTGTTAAATTCCTATAGTATTCTTTTGGAGTAGGTACTGTTATCTTCATTTTACAGATGAAAAACTGCAAGCTCATCTTTTCTAAGATCACAAAGGTGTTAAGTTAGAAGCGCCAGTATATGAATTCTGGTCTTTCTGATCCCAAAGCCCATGCTCTTAGCTCTGTGCTAAAAATGTCACAAGAATTTTTATCTCTTCCTGGTGAGATATGGACCATCCTGCTTTAAAAGTTTGTCCATTAACTGTCCTTATCTGAATCCCATTAAGATCAATTGGATTTCAATTAGAGCTCAATAGATTATAACACAAATGGTTTGAATCTTCTTTGCTCTTGTCCATTGTGAACATATACTGGAACAGTTTAATTTGCTTGTGATGGTTTCTTCAAAGAGGCAATTTAGAAATTTTAGTCTTCACTCTGCTGTTGTCCTCATGTAGATTAAAATGAATAATGAAGAACTTGTTGGCTATTTCCTAGTAGATTATTGTAGTAATACCGTACTACTTTCGTTTTTGACAAGGAGATGGAAAACAAATGAAGGTCAAAGGAATGGCCTAAGTTATGGGGAACATCTAGAGTAAAATGCATTTGTACACTTTTTTCCTGGGGTTTAAAAAGTTTTTTTCTACACGACCATCCTCGTGTTAATCTCATAAATTTCTTTGGAATATTAGGATCTACCTCAGCTAAGAGAAATTTCTTATTTGTGCCTTTTACATAGATTCTAAAGTCTTTGGCCTTTATTAATTTTTCTTTTTTTAGCACCCCCTTAAAGGAATATGCCAAAGAGTTTCCAACTGAAAACTTTAAAATTGCTTTTTGTATTTTCATCTTTCGTGTCTTTGGTTTGAAACCTCATTGCTTAGCTACTGGGCAGAGAATGAGATCCAGGTAATAGAAGCAGCCTCAGCCACTTGTATAAACCTGGCTGCAGGACTCTTACTGTGAGTGTATTTCTTGTAATTGGGCCGGAAAGATCTAACGAAAGTTTCTAATAAGGTGGAAGTGGTTGCATTCTTTGCCTTAGCAGTTGTGAGTATCAAGTACTTGGAAAAAAGTAAGTTGTCCCAGCCATCTCTTAAAGGATGATACACTAAGGCCAAACACATTCTGTTCCAAATATAAGGATGATACCATATTAAGAATTAAGAATTCTATTGCTATAGTTTAGTATATCAACAATTTTAGGGAGAAAAATCGTATGATAATATCAACAGATACTAAAAGAAGCAGTTGAGAAAATTCAACAAGCAGTCTAAATAAATAGATAAGTGAATAAATATATGATTCTGAAAGGAAATCTAGAGAACTACATATTCAAGCTAAGAGGAAAGATACTCAATAAAGAATATAAAAGGGAAGAAAAATGGTTTTGGTTTTATAAAAACTTCAAAACTTCACTATGAGAAAATACCATAAATTTATTTACAAAATTGATTTGGAGTAAAATTGCATTTTAGAAGACAATGGTTTAATGCAATGAGCTATTTAAAATTGAGAACAGGGGTGTAAATATAATAGCAAAATAGACAAAAGATATAGAGAAACCATTCACGAGACAAAAATCCAGCAGCTATTGAATATGCAAAGATGCTCAGAGTCACTAGCAGATGAGGAAACTCAAAGGATTAGCAACTTTTCAATTGGCCAAAATTAAAACAAAGCAAAATAAAATAGTACCTGCTATTGCTGGCTGGGCTGTGAGCAAAGAAGTACTGTCACAGATTGCTGGTAGACATGTGTATTTCATAGGTTTTTAGAAATCACCTTGGCAATATCAATTAGAATTAAAAATGTGTGTACTTTCCACTCTTCACTCCATCTTGGGAATCCATCACATGGAAATAAAAGCACTACTAATTAAATAAGCAGGCTCATCTTAGCATTATTTTTATTTGGGAAAACTGAGGAACAAAATAAACCTTAATCTATAGAGGAATATTATGGTCCATTCATATCACAGAATACTGTGTACCACTTAATGAATGAGAGCTATACTAGTTAGCTTGGAGGGATTTCCATGAATTCTTCTTCAGTGGAGAAAGGAAAATTTGCATAATATGATGTCAGTTTGTAAAACAAAAATAAGCATTATCCAATTTATTTATTGAACACTCATTTATCTTCAAGACACCGTCCTAGAGATTAGTGCAGTGAGACAACAAAGTAAATTACTGATATCTTGAAGATATAGGACAAACGTATAAAAAGGAAAACAATAACATAATGTAACACAGACCTGCTTTAAAACTGAGTGATATCAATAGTGCTATGGTTTCCAATGAGTTGTTATAAAAGGTTATGCAATGTGGATCTCAATCCATATGTGGATCAAGAATTGCCTATAGTCCAATGAAACATGTCACTGAGAGGAATCTTAGTTTCTTATAATGATAATAATGACGGCAACAGATATTGGTGGAAAGAGAAATTGAGATGATGTAAGTAAAGCACGCAACACAGTGCCTGGCACAGAATAAATGTGTGTTAAATGGCAGCTTATTATTCTCATTATTATTGTTTTTTAAATAGTGAAGTTATGCATTTTTTTAAGATTGGCACCTGAACTAACAACTGTTGCCAATATGTTTTTTATTTCTCCCCAAAGCCCCCCAGTACATAGTTGTACACTCTAGTTGTGAGTGCCTCTGGTTGTGCTATGCAGGACGCCGCCTCAGCATGGCCTGATGAGCGGTGCCATGTCCGCACCATGAAACCTGGTTATGCATTTTTTGAAAGACTATCACAGAGGTGAAGTGCCCTTCTCATCACATCATATCAGCAGGAATATGCTACTGACATGACTTATCCCTGGTGGTATTAACCTTGATCACCTGGCCAAGGTAGTGTTTGTCAGATTTTTTCATTCACTATAAGTTACTTTCCCTCGACATACCTTCTGCAATCTACTTTTTGAAAGCACATGACTAAATCCAGCTCACGCTTGAGGATTGGAGGAGGGGAATTAAACATTTCCTCCTAGAGGTGGAAGGATCAACATAAATTATTAAGAATTCTTATGTAATAAAGATTTCCCCCCATTTATTTATTAGATATTTATTTACCTCAGTATGTACTCATTTATATTTCTTTTATACTTTTAGTTATAATCTAATACTATGTTATCTTGTCGCTGTTGCTCAAATTGTTCCAGCTTAGGACATTGGGAGCTTTTTCTGGTTGGCTCTGAGTCCCTTTGACATTCCTCTATCCTTTTGTCTTTTGAGTGCTTCCTTACTTTCTGGTACTACAAGATTCTGCAGACTCTTCTTGCATTATCCTTACTCCAGCCCTAGAACCAGCCATTTCTCCAAGGAGTCTTGGTTCTTTCTATTGGAGAATAGTCTTTAGAAACCAAAATCTGGGCACTGCATGTGCTCGTTTCTACTGAGGTGTCACTGTTTCCAGGCTCTCTCAGTGGATGGGAAATATATATATGAATACTAACTCATGTTTGTAAACATAGTTATAATTATTTCTGTATCTATCCATTTGTGTCCATCCATCTGTATTTTGTCTTTAGGCTCCAGTTTCCAGGCTAAACATTGTTTTCTGAAGTTACTTAGGTCAGCTCCTTTTTCCCCACCCTCTTCAGTGAGCTGATATCACTTTTGATGAAACTTGTATTTCCTGGGTGCAGAGTAAGTAGCGTTTCAGACTCAAGTCTTCACATAGAAAATATTTCCCTATTAGTAATCAGACTGACATCTTTCATCTCAATATTCTATAAGATGAATTTCTCACTTTTGTGTTTTTATGCTGCTCTGATTCTTTATATATGCTGTCTAATTTCATCCTTTATTCTTACTTACTCTGTGACAGGCACCCATTTATCACAGGCTTGTTCTCTCACTTCCTTTCATCTTGTGAAGGACATCATCAATGTGTTCTTTTCTCCCTGCTGGCCACCTGTGGTGTAAATCATGCCACCTGTACCTTGGGAACCGTTCGTTGGCATCCAGTCCTAATATCTGCCATGGCTCCAGTAGTGAAGTGCATATACTCTGTTCTCTCCCTAGCTTGATCTTAGGCCTCCTCCAGTCAGTCTCTTCAGAATTCCCATGCCTGCTTGGGAAGCTCTGCAATCTCAGTAGCTCTCCTCCCACCACATTGGGCTACAGTTTTTCCTGTAAGGCTGCAGAACCATCACCTGGACACTGCCCACAGCTGTTGCTGCAGCATCATATTGGCTATATGCCTTCTTCAAAGGGATTGCAGCCCTTTCAACAAAACTCCTTTACTCCTGGATTTTCCATAAGCTATATGTGCTTTCTATGGTTGAGGTTTCCCTGTTTCTATTCCCTCAGGGGAGGTACAAGGGGATAGGGTGTCTGACACTTTCTCAAGAGCCCAGCAATATCTCCTCCTTTATTCCTTCATCAGTCTGCTAGTCCAATTCTAGTTCCTTCTAAGTGGGAAAGCTTTCTCATGTCATCACACATTCTCTCTTACAATATGGCTCCACATGTTAAGTTCTTCAGATTCTGGTTTCTTGGATCCCCAAAATGCTATACATTCTCAGCAAAGCTGTGCTCTTCCAGGCGACAGCCTTCCCTTTCAAAGTATTGTTTTCACTTTGTGTTTTAAAACCTCCCTCTTGAAATGCAGTTGTCTTCTTTGTTCTAGAATTTTTCTGCTGGAGAGCAGTGCATATATGGAATGTCACAAAATTATTCACTTCATTTCAAATAGCTATGTTTACTAAACAGCTATATGCTTTCCATTATTTACAGATTGCAAAAGAGGAAGCTATCTACTTAAAAACACAAGAATGGAATATTTATTAGCTATTTACAATTTTTTCCTTGTTTCAAAATTGATAAGCATCAGAAATGAGGTGAATTTTTTTTCAGTCACCCTCAAGGAAGCCATTTCTATCGCCTGAATGGTGGTGTCAGGAGCCAGGAGCAGTGAGGAATGGGAGGCAAACCTGTACTATTTCAAAACATTAGCTAACTACATACACACATGTATATGTAGAGATACATATAGTCACAGAAATAGTCACACATAGAATTCTCCACCTACTCTTATGCAATCTCTGGTCTCTTTGAAAGTGATTCCCATAACTGCAGTTATTTCTAGGAATTCTCCCAGGATATGTCACATGTGCTCATAAATATACCACTCTACGCTGCAACATAGAATTCCCTATTTCCCTGCCCACCCCCAGCCCTTTGCAGTGCTATCTGCTACTGTCACTCTGAAGCACAGGAAGCCTGGTGAAGGTGTCTTACTGCTGCTGCTGCTGCTGCTGCCACCAGCACCAGTCCAGGCATCCTGGGCTGATTCCAAACTGGCCTAAGTCAACCTGCTGAGTGGAAAAGCCCCTCTCCTGACCTTTGTACCACAGTTGCCTCAATCTCAGAGTGCTGACACCCTGTGCTCTCAGCATCCCGAGGGCATGGTGTAGGAAAACAGCTTTTTCAGCTCCATTGTTTTCTCACTGGGACCTTCCTCTTCTGAAGTTATAGGCCAGAGTCTCCATGGTGGGGTGGGACAGTGGCAAACAAGAGAGTGGAGGGTCAAAGCAAAATCATCTTAGCAAGAGGCAGCTCAGAGTACATAAAATCACCCCGTCCCTGCCAACTGCCACTGTCTTATTGGACCAAGATGAAAATACTCAGCAAATTCTTCTCATATTAAGAGTTTTTCTCCGAGAAGATTTCTTGGTCTTTCTTTGCAAGCGGTCCCTAGAGGATTTGTTGTGCCAGTGTTCTGGACATACCCCTGTTTAAAACCCTAGGGTGAACGAAATGTAGGTTCAGACTTGGATCCCTGCTATAGACTAGCATCAGGTGTAACTACTTAAATATGTCCTTAATTGTTTGTGATCCAGGAGTATATTTTTGCTTTATACTGACTGATAATCTTCTGGTGGGCAGGGCCATGATACTGTGTTAAGGAGGTGCTTTCATTTTTTTTAACTAAATTTCTATGAGTAACATAATAATTGCAAGCTTTTGCTTTTTCTGGCTTGTGGATTAGGAGATGGACACTGAGAAAGGTCTCAGCCAGTGCCCCTTCCATCACCCATAGCACTTACCGTGAACTTGAACAAATAGGACTCCGTAGATACCCAAGGACCTAAAAGTGCTTTATTTTTTACACAATCCATGTTCATTTTCCTTCGTAGCTGCTCTAAAAAGATTCATTTTGAAGCATTCACAAGAAGTAGCCAACATGTAGAATAATACATATCCTTGAGGAGGTCAGAGAAATTGCATGAAAAATCATAAAATAGACTTGTGAACGTGAAAATCTGGAGATGATTTAAAAGAAAACAAAGGTTAAAAACATACTTTGAACCTTTGAGAAAAATTTAGTATCCTTTTTCTGAAAACACAGGTTATAAAGTGCATATTAAACATATTATCTATTTTATTTAACTGTTTTCCCAATTGAAATAATCTCTTCAGATTATTGAAGTATAAACAAAAATATCTACCTTCTGATTATGTATTCATTATCTACAATAAAGGTGACTTTCTGCCATACAGTCCAATCTAGAAACTTGAAAATCTCTAATGTTGTTATTTTTACATGAATAATATCTTCTGTTGAAAATATGGTTAAGCAAAAAGAACTAAAGCTAAATTATAATTCCACAAACTATTAATATTTTGGCATTTAATACTGTGCTTGTTTTTCTATGCATATAACTTTAAAAAAACTGTATTATAGATACTGCTTTATAACCCGCTTTGCCATTTACAACTGCATTCTAAAATGTAGGGGTTTAATAAAGTATGATTCTATGACGTGTGTTAAAGGTCTTGGTGGAAGTTGCTTTCCTCTAGAGAGGTTTTTCCATTGTTCTTGGGGTCCAACAAACTCTAAATATATTTGAGATATTTTGTACCACACAGATGACATGAACTGGAACACCAAACCAAAAGCCAGCTTTGGGGCACTGCTTTATCCACCCAGCCTCTTGGAAACAGGAAAGTTTCCTTGCTGTCCCTTTCTTGGACATTTCTCTCTTCTCTTCTCTTCTCTTCTCTTCTCTTCTTTCTCTTTTGTTTTTTACATCATTGCACCTTCTCTGAGGGTACAGCCCTCTGGGGCCCCAGCCCTCAATTGTGGTCTCATGCTGAAGTCCCCATTTTGGGTGGACCCTGTGCTTTACCTCCTGTCCCCATTCCCCTCACAAGGCTGAAGTTCAGATATACGGGGCCCAGCAGAAAATCAGACCAAAACAATTGGCTTTGGCATTCAAATATCCACCAATATTACTGATTTTACTTTGTTTTGGCTTCTGCATTTTCTTGCTTCTCTGCCAGCTTGGAGTGAGGTTAAAATACATTTAATATTTTATTCAAGATTGACTTGTTCTAATAAAAAGGATTGTCTTCTGAATCTGTTCTGTCATATGACAAAAATGAAGGTCAAGAATATTTACTTTAAAAGATTAAAAATTTACTATGTATACTTACATTTTTATTCTTCCTAAAATTAAATGATCCATTATTTAATTGCAATATTTCTGAAATAGCAGATTATACAATATAGGATTCTGCTCTCAGTCTCACTTCTGATCACCAACTAAGATTCTGGTCACCAATTCCAGTGTGTGGGGTTTTTCCCCACCTACCAACAAGCAATTCTCAGACACCAGTTGGGTGTCCTACAATTTAACTCAATTCTGATACTTTCTACTCGGAGATGGCATCAGATCCCACGGGTTAAGGGCTCAATCCCAGGAGACTGCCCTCCACTTCAGCTGCCAATCACAAGTAGTAGGTGATCAAGTTACTCACAGCTTCTGTCCAACTTGGCTACAAATCGGAGGTTTCCATGACGCCCTCCTCAGGTTCGATTAATTTGCTAGAGCAGCTCACAGAACTCAGGAAACCCTTACTTACGTTTACCAGTTTATTAAAGGATGTGATAAAGGATACAGATGAACAGCCAGATGAAGAGATACATAAGGTGAGGTCTGGGAGGATCTTGAACACAGGAGCTTCTGTCTCTGTGGAGTTGGGGTGTGTCACCTTTCCAGTACATGGATGTGTTCATCCACCTGGAAGCTCTCCAAACCCTGTACTATTGTGATTTTTATGGAGGCTTCCTCAATTAGGCATGATGACTTTGAACTCTATCTCTAGGCCCTCTCCCTTCTCTAGAGAAGTGAAGCTGAAAGTTCCAAGCTTCTAACTATGGCTTAGTGTTTCTGGTGACCAGCCCTCATCCAGGAGCCATCCAGATCTCATCATCTTCATTAGAACAAAAGATGCTCCTAGTGCTCTTATCACTTAGGAACTTACAAGGGTTTCAGGAGACCTGTGTCAGCGATGGGGTCAAAGACCAAACATTACAACAAGAGCTTAGACAAGTGCTCCTATCACTTAGGAAATTACAAGGGTTTTAGGAGCTCTATGCCAGGAACTGGAGGCAGAGACCAATATGTGTATTTTCTATCTCACACAATTGTTAGTGACATTTCTTTATAAAGCCTACATATAATGTCATAGTGTAAATAATAATAATAATACAGCAACTACATTTTGAATATTTATGAAGTATCAGATATATTTCTTTTTAACTAATAAACTTTGTTTATTTGGGGTTTTTTTTAGGAGTTTTAGGTTTACAGAAATGTTGGTGAAAGGTGCAGAATGTTCCCACATACCTCCTCACCTGCAGCCCCCTCCTCCCATTCTCTACTATTAACACCTTACACTAGTGTCAGATATTTGTTATAATTGATGAGGCAATATTAACACATCGTTATTACACATATATCTTTTGATATATGTTTTTTGGATCCTTTCAACAACCAGATAAGATAGATATTATCTCCATTTCAAAAATCGGGAAACTAAGATTGAGTATTAAATCTAGATTCACTCACAAATGTGTAAGAACAAGAGCTTGGATCATTACATTCACTTTTCCTTCTATTTTACCTACTTTGAGTAATCCTGCATTTCAACTATCTTCTGTCTGAAGAAATGTATAGTTGATATTGCATATTATCAAAAAATTCTTAGTAGGAAATAATTTTATCTTGAGATCTCATCTTCAGAACCAACATGCATATTTTGTTTAGATTAGGATACCAATTGGTTATTGCCTTTCCTTATGATCTCACTTGCAATGATAATTACTATTATTAATTATTTTATAAATACTCTGAATGTAGTCTAATTTAGTTTTGTTATTATAAGCCTTACTCTCTGTCTAATGACAATATAGATAAACATAAAAACAGCAACAATGCCTTGCTTCTTCTTTTACAATAGAAATCATTCATTCTCTTTTAGTAATATGGATTGTTCTTCTCATAACTTTAACTATTTTGTGTGTGTGTGTGTGTGTGTGTGTGAGGAAGATTGGCCCTAAGCTAACATCTGTTGCCAATCCTCCTCCTTTTGCTTGGGGAAGATTGTCACTGAGCTAAGATCTGTGCCAATCTTCCTCTATTTTATGTGGGATGCTGCCACAGCATGGCTTGATGAGCAGTGCTATGTCTGTGCCTGTGATCAGAACCTGTGAACCCCAGGCCACTGAAGCAGAGCACACAAACTTAACCACTATACCACCAGGCCGGCCCCAATTTCAACTATTTTTTGGTAGTTGGTTATGTTTTTGTTGAATAATAATAATGTCTTAAAAGGCAAAAAATATGCTACTCTTTCTATATATTAACATTATGTATAATGGTGGCCACGGTAAATTTATGGCTTTTATTTCATATTTGACAAGTCATTTTATGCATAAAGATGGATCAAGTACAAGAAATCTATAGAAATAGTGGTTTATATCTATTTGAACATCAGTATCAGAATTGATTATATTGTAATGCAAAAAATTTCAATATTTATCTTATGGTCAATATATTTTGCATCTAATTTATTTCAAGTATGCACTATATTGGTGAAATCCAGGTTCTGCCATCCCTTCTCTCACCTCTTTGGTCCAACAGTAACTCTTGCTGAGTTTCTTGGCATGCTATATAATATAATACAATACACCTGAAGGAAATGTGCCCAAGTCCAATCGTTTGTATGTTCTAGTACAACCATAATAGATTGCCTGTAATATTTTGTGATTTCAGAAGCATGATACATTCTGTCACAGTAATTGAAAATTTATTAATATAATTATATATTTTGTTTTACAGTGAGTGGACACCCAATACTCAAAAGAGCTAACATCCGGATTGTTGGGAAGATAGTGTCCAGATCTATAAGAGAAAGGAAAATGAGACAACATTATTTATCGTGAGAAGTAGAATAATGTTTTCAATTCAATATTGTTACCTTAAGAGTTGAAGCTGTCTACCCAAAGAGGTTAACATTGGTCATGGATTAATTCTGTATCAACTGGATAAAAGGATAAGCGTCTTTCCCTATCCAAAGAAGGACTTTGACAAGTTAGTCTATAATTTTGAAATATCTTTGGATGAGCCAATCATTGGATCTTTTTTGGTAAAAAATATCTGTTTTATCATAATGAAGTTGAAACCACATAGTGTCAACTATGCCCTTCACTGGACTTAAATTTGTTTTGTTCCATTACCAATAAATGCCATAGAAAAACTTTAAGATCCTTATTTCTAAAAACTGACAAGTTTTTTGGAAATAGTTTCTCAAAACATCTTTTAAACTATATGATTTTTATTAGTGTAGTCATAGTATTATTTTCCCATATTCTCATTGCTCGTTCTGAAGTGAAAAACTGAGAGTCAATAAACTATTCCCGAGTTACCTCCCTCCCCCCCCAAACAGGGGTTGGAGAAACAAGTGAAGGAGCAATAGTTGAAGTGCTGTGCTTAGCACAGAGACTAAAGATGAATAGAGGTGGAAGCTACATGACAAGTCTCGATATTTTCAGTTCTTATCCCTGATCTATTATTTCTGTAATTGACTCTTTGGTTTGAAAAAGAAATCTCTCTCAGGCTACTTCGTGCAGTGGAGTTTACTGTAGAATACATGTGGAAGTTATTAGAGTAGAAATTAGAGAAGCATTTTTCCTTATTTAATTGCTTCAAAAAGCTGTAAAATGCATAGTTAAAAAGAAGAAGAAAAAAGTCACACATGAGTTGAGTCCCAGCTTGGTAAAACATCAGCAGCCTGCTCCATTTTATAACATTGTTAGGATAAAAATTTGGTGAGAGTTCTGCCACCACTATTCCCCAAAATTGGGAGCAAAAGCATAGAGTTATAATGAAAGGTGATTATAAACTAAAATATAGGATTTCCTAATGAGGGTTGTGTAATGAGTGCCACTATTTCAAGTGGAAAGTATATTTATAATAGAAAACATTATAAAACAATATCAAAATTACCTTTTAAAAAATAAAATATAAAAATTAGGTTATGATTATGAAACTGGGGGCAGGATACAGAAGTTTATTTTTCCTTTAATAAAATGTGGTTATTCTTTTCTCATGTTTCCTACACTTGGCTATTCTTGATTTTTAGTAAACTGAAGTAGGGCTACTTAGTGTCTTTCAAAGGTGTGATCTTACATTAAGTTCAGTGACAATATGTCACTCCAGAGCTGTAGAAGACAGGGTAAGGTCAGGGAAAAGAAGCCTTCACTTTCAATAGTCAGTTTCTATGTAAAAATTGGCACTTGGTGCTCATCAAAGAAAAGAAATATTGGATATGCTCTAAATGTCCATTGTGTTTTTGAGCCAACTACCTGATGGAAGTCATCACTTATATGTAAATGAACTGTCAATGGCTTGCCACTGTTGGCAATCACTGGACTGTGAAGGGTATGTCTTAATAAGAACTGAAGCTCTTCACAGACTTTGATTTACTGGAAATAAAATAGAAAAGTCCTTTGAGACTACAAAGGACGCTTGTTTCAGATAAAATGTCTAGACAGTAGCAATATATTTAGGGCTTTTATTATAGCAAAACTGCAGATTAGAATGGAGTGGCGAGAAAGTTCCTGTGACCCAGCCGAGTTCTAAAACACTGCTTCTGACCAGAGTAATACAATCTTTAAAATAGCCAAGCCAAATTAAATACAAGTGTGTTAAGATAAAAGAAACAGAAACAATGAAAGATCAAGATTCAGGTTTGTTACATCTTTTAAATTGTCTTTGTCTTGTGTTTCACATTTTCTTATAAATCTACATTTTTTTTTTAATAAATGTAGCTATTAGAATAGTTGAAAGCCAGACTCCCATGATCCTGCAACATGGACTACTTCTCAGAAAATTCAGATTTAAGGGGATTTTTTCATTGTCTATTTATTCCCTTTCTCGACTCCTATTCCAAAATACACAATTGAAATATTGGATTCTGTTTAACTCTTACTGTTTTTATTAATGTTGTTGATAACAGTAATATATTAAAATTGCAAAATGCTTCAGAATTTGCAGTATACTGTCACACATACATGAATTATGGAAATTTTAATAATGTTAAAAAAGATCAAAGAAGACAATTTAGATGATATAAACAAACTTTAACATTTCATGAAGTGGACAGTCTCCATGCAGAGAACTGCAAAATGAAGCGGAAGGCAAGAAACTTTTATAGGATAAAGAACAAGGAAGAGAAAAATAGAAAACATCTGAGTGGCTGGGGCCACATAATCAACCTTATTTGGGGTGAGAAAGGAACAAGGAAACAAGCACAGAGCCCAGAGTTGGCTTGGCATTAGGGGTTGGCTGACTGAATATACTGCATTTCTGGTCAAGTGGAGCATTTGCAGGGACATAAAAGTTATCTAAGTTTCACTTTGCTGATGTGGCACCCCGGGCCAAGAAATTTATTTCAACAATAGATAGACCAAATTTTTATATTAACCACTTTCTCCCAAAGCACACTGCGTTCAGAGATGTACATCAGTCAGGGGAGGTTAACAGCTTTGAAAACAATCCTAAAAATCCCATTGACTTAAAATAATAACAATGTGTATTTTGCTCATTTCACAATCCAATCTGAGTCAGCAGCTACTCTACTCCACGCAGTCTTTCAGAGATTCAGGCTTTTTCCATCTTAATAACTTTGCCATTTTTAGGGCCACTAGCGCAGTCTTCACATCCAGGAAGTAGACAAAAAAGACAGCGTAAAGAAAGCAGACTCACTTCACTTCTTCACTGCTTCAATCCGAACTTCTGCTCATGGTCTATTGGAGAGAACTTGTCACCTGGTTCCATCTAAACTCAAGGGGACTAGGAAATGTGGTCTAGTTTTACATCAAAGAAGAGAATATGCCACTTTCTGCTATAGGGAGCATATTTCACTCCTCGTTATTTTAGGGAACAAAAATAATTTTTAATGACTTGGATAGTCATTCTGGTTCAAAGTTTTATTATAAAAGCATCAAATAATCGCAGTATTTTGATGCCAATCCTCTTGTATAATTCATCAAGAATACTGAAGACACCAAGCATCAACTTAAAGGGAAACTATTTTTCTTTTTCATTTCTTAGATATGTGCTTTTTTTCCTGGAAATTGAAGAACTTTGAGTTTTATTTTTGTTTTGGTTGTGTTATTCAAATAAAAATTATATCAAGTAAATAATTTTCAGTAATATGTTGGTAAGAATTATTCTTTTGGTATGAAAGATCACCCATTTCCAGCTTGAGGAAGTAGACTATCAAAAATTAATACTTGCCGAGTGGCGGAGGGTGACAAAGAATTGTACCATCTCCAAACTTTTCTATATAAATAATCAAGAAAAGAAAGTATGATAAAATGGTGCTAAGGCAAGGCTGACTTACCATCTCAGAAGTAATTTTTCATTTTATTCAAATGGGAAGAATATTAAGGAATTAAAAATTCTCATTTTTAAAGGATTTTTAAACAACTAAGGAGAAAGAGAAAGCTTGAAGAATCAAAATTCTAAGTAGGTTTGCTGAAAGTTTTGAACAAGCGTGCTTGCTTAAGTCTGCTCCCTTTCAGACTGCTGTCTCCTTCTGGAATAAATGCTTAAACATTTGAGTTTTTTGGTTGCTAAACATATTCCACACTAGACTTCTTTTGTTTGTGTTTCCTTCAATTTGTTTTGAGCAGTCTTTGCTCATTTTGCTAGTTTTCCACATTGTAAAACATACATTTCCAATATAATAATAATAAAGCAAAAACTGTATTTTCAGCCTTCCTTATATAAAATTTTGCTTTGGAAATGAGTTTTGTAGGAATCAAGGGCAAGTACAGAGCATTTGTCCTTTTAGAATACCTCACAACAGCGGCCTGGCCTCGTGGTTCTGAGGTCAGTGACTGTGGAGTCACTTCCTGATTTAGTTTCCAAACCAGGTCCTGGGGTGATCCAAAGAATGACTCATAGAACTCCTCCTGCTATCTTTTTTCTCTACAATCACAACAATTTTTGAGTTGTCTATATCTTTGATAACTCTCTTTCTGATTAATATAGGTAGTGTTACCCTGTCATCTTCATATCTTCAACCGAGAATCCTGACCCATATATTTTTCTTCCTCCCTTCCTTCCTTCCTTCCCTCTTTACAAAATAATGCTAGTGAATAAAGCTCTACCAATATACAGCTATTTAAAAGTTAAGATGTATTTTTCAAAATGAATATTTCCAGACATCAGATCTGGCATGTCACATTCTCCCAAACATACCCAGTTCCACCTTCTCCCAGCATTTACTGCAGCTTCGTCTTAGCTGAAAGTATATTTGATATCCTAAATAGTATTCCTATAAGTAATTCTCTATAGAAGAAAAGCTAAGGGTATCAGAAATGTAACTTTATTTTTGATAACAGGATGGTAATTTTATGAAATCCAGAGGCTTGACAGTTGCTTATAAGACACAAAAATGAAAAGGAAGAAATAGGAAGAGATTTATCAATTTAATCTTTCTGCATTTTGACATGTATGTTAAAGGCTAAACTATTTGTAAATTTACTACAGTTTCAGTGAGCATGTAATGGTTAGTCTGGAAGTAAAATCTCTCATATAGTTAGATGACTAATGGAACATATATCTTGGGACTTTGTAATAAGTGAAATGTGATTACAAGAAAAGCTGATATTGTCTTATGCAAATGTAGGTCCTATAGATTTTCATCATAAACCAAGATACCAGGCTAATCTGGAAAAGAATCTGAAAATATATGTCTTTGAAACATCAGTGCTTCAGAATCTCAAACAGGTGATTTTCTTGATAAAAGCATGAGTTTATTTTTAAAGCTCCCTAATACTGAAAGAAAAATACCAACAAAAAACCGCTGTGAAAATAAAAATGTGAGTAAACTATTTGAAAGAATTGAGTAGCTAGAGCAGGCAATGCTTATGTAGTCTAAGACCCTCATTTTACAAAAATAAGAGTTGAATTGGAGGGTTCAGCAAAGTCACACAGCAATTTAGTGCCTGAAGTGGAATTGGCATAGGATCTTCTGTTCCCCATCCCAGTCTTCTTTATCCTATTCCTTATTACCTCCCCAGAAGACAAAATAAGGGGGTATTTCTTCTAGAAAGTAGAAGGAACCACAATGCAAACCCACCAAACTAAGCAACATCACAAAGAAACTACCCACACCTCAAATGATGGATGCCTCCTTCTGACTTCTTTTATAATCTCTCTTCCTACACACAAAAATCTCCTTGTTGTTCTTGCTTGCATCCCATTTCCTCACATTTTAGAACAGGTTAGCTAATTTGATCAATTAAATTGGTTCAAGGTGTTAATGGATCCTAATGGCTTCATGTATTACTGTTTACATTTTAACAAGGCCTGTCGACTCATCGTGAGTGACTAATGCTGGGAGCTTTAGACATTGTGCAAACCAGTTGAAGCGCATCCTGGTAACATTTATGTTACCATTTACTACTAATTTCACTGAAACACAAAAATATCCCTATCTAGAAATTTTATTTTGTTTGTTATGACTTTTATCAAGTGAGCCTCCTAGTATACACCTAGTGACTAGATGATTATATTAATGCAGTATATTATTTCAGGAATGTCCTTGTTTAATCATGCCTCCCAGGCTAGTCGACACAAAGTCTCTGAGTTAAAAATCACAAAGAATTATTAAAAACTCATGTTTCTTATGTAAGATAGTTTACCAATTCCTCTCTCTTCAAAATACTTCTTGGGTTTATCCCTTTCTTTTTCCTTCTCACATTCATTCTGTTAATTCAAGACCTTATCACTTCTAATCTAGACTTCTTAATATGTCTTGGAAGTTTCTCAACTATAAATCTCCCCTTCTCCAATCCTTCCGGCAATATATGGCCCTGCTACTCAAATCTGTCTTATACATTCTTCATTCATGACTTTCTAGAAGTGAGCTGAAGTTCAAATCTTTACCCTTGCATTCTATTCTGTTTGCAATATACTTCCACTTTATTGCTCAATCTTCTGACCACTCAAAGAAGCCATCTTCCTCCTTTCATTCATGGACTGCTCCCATTTTCTCCTTGTCTGCTCAAAGTTTAGCTCATCTTGTAGACAACCAGTCCTAGAGCTACCTTAAGACTTTTTCCAGAAAACTCAGTCATCCTTAGTGCTTTTTTTGCACCATTTTATTTTGTTCTTGATGATGTCACTTTGCACTGATTTATGCTGGTCTCAATCAGCTGTTTCATGTGCATAACTTTTAACTCACCAGAAAAAGAAACAAAGATTGCTGAGAGCAAAGATTATGCCACCTGTCTAAACCTGGCACAAGTTTTTTAGAAATGTTCATGGAATTAAGAGGATTTAAACCAGACTGCGCTATCAAGCAGAATAGGCTAGCAAGGGTTTTACCAAGAAATAAAAGGCTTCAATCTTTGATCCTGTAGCTAACACTGGAAAATATATAGACGGTAGCAGATCACAAAAAAGCTGATGAAAAAATGTATCCTCTAAATTGAGACAATTATGAGAGTAAAAGAGGTACAAAAAATAATGAAAATTATTTATTTTTCAACAAACTAATTTTATCAGTGGACCTCTAAAATAATTTTATTGAAAGGTATTTTCAAAAATAAAGTTCTTTCTTAAAAATAAAAATAGCATACATCTATATGCCTTAATGTAACATACGAAAACATCTTTTTATTGATTATTTGAACATTAAAGAGAAGATTGCAGCATAATTCTCAGTATTAATCACATTTTTAAATCACATTTTTTGAATGAATTACTTAGCTGTAGCTCTTTAATACAATGCCATTGGTATTTTTCTCAAATATGGTCTCATTCTTTTTATTTTTTTCATAAAATTGCCTGCACTATTCTTCAAAGTTGCATTTCAGGATTAACATTAAAATTGACACCTTTCATTGAATCTTCTCTGTAGATTATGTGATTTTTAATTGAGAGAACACTCCAGGTGCTGAGGGATCTGGTAACTCAGAGCAAATTCTTCTAAATGGAGAAAGTCTCAACTGTAAATTTTTTGTATTGACATTTTCACAGGTAATTACTTTTAGCCTCCACTTAGAATCCATTCTTTAAAACTTTTACATGAAAAAAGTATCAAATGTGTTAATATGATTTTTTTAATGTTTTATCAACTTGAGATCATGTAAAATCTTAGGCACTGTCAATTCCATTGCATTCCAGAATATAACTCATCCAATTAAATATTAGAACTCCAATTACATGATGTTCCTACCAGTCAAGGTACTCCAAAGTATAGAATTTCAGAATTAAATGTTATATACCATTTAGGCTACTGTTGTTTAATTTGCTCACTTCCTCTCTTGCTTTTATATGGATAAATGTCAGTGTGTTCTTGTTTACTAGTTTTGTTTTCCAATAATTTCAATTCAATAAAATCTTTAAAATATGGCATTTTTTTGACAACTCCTTTTATTGAATATTTTTAATAAAGATTTCATATTGATTCTGAAGAAAATGAACCCAAAATCTAGAGGACTCACAAAAAGTTGATTTACAAAGAAATTCTTTAAAGGCAGAATATTTTTGAAATCAGATTGATGATGGGCTGCATAGAGAAAATGCATACCGCTCTCCTGAAATATTGCTTCATTTTTAATCCCATTTTTATCCCTCAAATTTGTAGTACAGTTATTGTAAGTCTGATTACAAATGTGTGCATGTGTATGTGTGTGTGTGTACATGTAGAAAATTTAACTGCAGTTTCTGTTTCAGAATACTGCAGCTTGTCTGTATGCAAGGATTAATTATGTGTGTACTACAACCAATTCTGAGAATATTTCTGTCCCAAAGATTTCTTAATTTTGTTAGGACTTTGTTTTTACCATAATCCCATTCATCACAATATTTGTATTGATATTACCACTGCAAAAATAAAAATTATGTCTTCAATGTTGAACTTTAAACTGAATTTATAAAAGCATTAATAAAAATATATGCTTTCTCACCTTTGAGAGAATGAAATTTCAAAAAACTTTTCTTTAATTCCATAAAATACATGAAAAAAATCATACTATTATTAGAATTATCTTAACTGGCATTTCTCTTTATAGGATCTGATGATATTAATATAATATGATTTGTGTAATATCTTTTCTCTAATAGAGTTAACACATTAATAGCTGTTTCTTAACTTGGAGATAATGTAAAAGAAAACTTGGAATAGAAAATAAACAAGAATCCATTTAGTAATCAGTCTAAACAGATGTCATAGTTCACAGAGTTATACTTAAAGGCGTTTTCTGAGTCTTACATTTTAAGTCATCATCTTTGTAAGCAGTCTTCTTAAAATAACTATTGGAAAATTTATTTTGAGAAATAAATTCAATACTTAATTTTTAATTGAATATAGACATTGATTTCTTGAGTTCATGGCTATTAAAAAAGTGTTGCAAAATTTAAATATTACCATACAAGACATGGGTTAACAATTTTGAAACTACTTGTCACGTATATTAGGTGTGAATAAAGAAGCAAATATATTGCAAACAATGAGAGCTAAATTTCTCCCTTTCTGAGAAACTACAAATAAGCCAAGTGTAATTTTTTAGAATAAACATTCTAAATGCTAGAATGAACTCTAATAATAGTATTGGATTTTAAACAAAAGGTTTAAAAAAAAAGGTCATGAGTCCTTAATAATACAAATAAATCATTGAATAAATAAATGGAGAAGAAAGAAAACATTACCAAAATAAGTGATAATTGTAAAGCCAGTTTGCAAGATCATTCCGATTACTCTCTACACTTCATTGCTGACTGCTCAGCCTCCATTTCCCACGTGTATATCACAGACATCTAACCTGTAATTTACCGTGTTTCTTACCGACCTCACCAACTCCAGGTCTGAGAGTTCTGAGCATCATGCAATCCATGAGAGGGTCTATGGCACAACTGTCTGCTGCATCATGTGGCCCACAGGGGCAGCAGCATCAAATACATCCCCCACTTGATTGTGGGAATCTTTTCACAGTGTATACATGTATCAAATCATCACATCGTACACTTTAAATACATTACAATTTTATTTGTCAACTATATCTCAATAAAGCTGGCAAAAATACTATTAAAAGCCAGGGATATTGCTAAAATGAATGAACTGAGTTTAATTTACATTTCTATTCCCAAGACTAATGGTAAGAGCTTCCACCTTTATGAGAGTCCTTAGTAAATAAAAATATGCTCAAATGAAAAAAAAAATACATCCCCCACTATAACTGGAGACCAAAAGAAGTTTGCTGTCTCTCGTTGCTCTTGTTGGCACACACTTTGTTTTATCAGTAAATATTCTGCATGCTGTCCTTGAATGGAAGGCGTAAGCTGTATTACTTATGAAAAGGTTTGGGAAAAGGAAGATGGGTTATTGAACACTGATTTTCTGAATTAACCTCATGTTAAATGAAAACTGTTCACTGCATGTATATATCACACACTACTAAATGAAAACTACGATAGAAGCTGGAAGTAACAGAAGAAGGTTACCAAAGTAATTTTGGCTTATTTTTAATGCAATTATTAAAATTAATACTTTGATAAATTATGAAAAAAATCTGGAGAAAATACTACTCAGATTGGAAGCTGAGACAACGAGTATAAGCCAGCACTGTTTCAAGCAAACTAGAATGCGTTGTCACCTTAGTTACAGATTGGAGACTGAATCAGTGCCACAGATGAACTGTTTGTCCTTGTGAAAATGTTAATGCCTTTAGCTAGGGGCATGCACTTTCAAATTTTAGGCTGTGGACTTTGGAATTATCTTGAACATTCTGTGTTTTCAGTTTACTATGCTTTCCCTTTGCTTGTTTTTCTCCCTAGCTGCCTTCTCTTGGATTGATGAATTTGTTTCATTAACTCTTCCCCTCTACAGGTGTATTACCTTTACAAATGTTAACATACATACTCAAATATATATTTCTAGCAGAGTCTAAAGTTTTTATTACTTCTATTTTCCTGAATAAGAAACAAAATTTAGCAAATTTAACTTATTGCACAGAATTTACTTTTAGAATTCCCTGTTTGTACATACTTTGACCAAAAAAAAGTAATTGTTATGATAAATGTTTTGTAATGTTTGTGGTATTTTTCTTTCTGGGTTAGCTTTTGTTCTTATTAAATTGCATCGTTTAGTAGTTCTTCTAATGAGGTTCTGTGGGTAGTAACTTCTCTTACTTGTTGAATATCTGAAAAGAGCTTCACTTCTCTCTCTTGGATGTACTTTAGCCGGATCTAGAATTTGAAATCGACAGTTATTTTCCTTCAGTACTTAGAAGATTTTATTCCATCATCTTCTGCCGTTCATTCTTGCTGATAAGATCACTGCTGTAAGTGTCATTTCTTTGTAGCTAATCTTGTTTATTTTTCTCAAAGATGTATAAGATTCTTTATTAGTCCTGGTTATTCTGAAGTTTCTGAAAGAATGAGTTTCTGTTATTCTGAAAGAATGTGTCTATGGGGTAATTTATTTTCCTTTAACTAGCTTGGCTTTATATATATGTTTTAAATCTTTCTTCAAATGTGGAAGGTTCTCTGCCATATTGAAAAAATATTGCCTCTCTGTCATTCCCACTATTTTCAATTTTGGGAAACTTATTAGACTTGATTTATTGGTGCCTCATTCTATTCTTCATGCCTCTTAATTTCTCTGTTGTACTTTTCTTCACTTTGTCTCTCAAGGCTGTGTTCTGAAAGAATTTCTCAGGGCTATACTCCAAGTCAGTAATTCTCTCTTTGACTGTCCCTCTATTCTAGAGTATCATTTTGTCCATGGAATTTTTTTAAATTTTAATTAACGTGGTTTAACTGCAAAATATCTCTGGTTCTTTTACAAGTCCATTTTTCTAGATTCATACTTGCCTAATTTTGTTTCATAATATTTTTAAAAATATGTTTGCTATTCTTCTCTTTATCTCATTTGCAATCATTTTTAAAATTTTTCTATTAGTAAATCCATCTCCTGATTCCTGAGCTTGCTGACTGTTCCATAAGACTAGTTTTCTATACATTCCCGTGAATTGTGCCATACGGACCCTTCTTGGTAGGGGTTGTTTCTAATTGTTTATTGTTCCTTTCTCTTTTTCTCCTTCTTTCTTTAATCATCCTTACTATTTTGGTAGTTTTGTGATTGCCTACCCCAACTGCCATTTCATTCACTGTAGAATCTGGACTAACAGTGGCAGCAAATATAAATGATCTTGGAGCTATCACAGATCTGGTCATTACATAAAGGGAAGCTTAGCTCCAGTCCAAGTTATTGGATTGTATCCCTTCCCCCACACAGTGTGCAGCTCTATACAACCTACAGCCTCAGGTGGCTCCTGAAGTTTTTCAGACTCCCATTATAGGCTTGACGGCCCTGCTATCCCTCCAGAGTCGACACTTAGTCACCTCTGCTTGGAGCCCAGCAAGCCTGTATCTTCAGCCCTTGATTTTTCTGAGTTTCTGTTCCCTTACTGATCATGGAGATGTTAATGGTTTTTATTGAGTGACTAGGTATTATTAACGAATATATGTATATACACACATACACAAACACACACGTATTCTATCATTTCTATGTACTTCAACCAGAGGAGGCTAGTTTACGGTACAGTCATGTGTAGCTTAACAATGGGGACTTGTTCTAAGAAACGCATCCTTAGGTGATTTCATTGTTGTGCAAACAGCGTAGAGTGTACTTACACACACCTAGATGGTATAGCCTACTACACACCTAGGCTACATGGCATAGCCTATTGTTGCTGGACTACAAACCTGTATAACATGTTACTATACTGAATACTGTAGGCAATTTTAACACAATGCTAAGTACTTGTGTATCTAAATGTAGCTAAACATAGAAAGGCTACAGTAAAAATACAGTATAAAATATGAAAAACAGGACAACCTGTATAGGGCATTTAGCATGGATGGAGCTTTCAGGACTGGAAGTTGCTCTGGGTGAGTCAGTGAGTGTTGGTGAGTGAATGTGAAGGCCCAGGATGTTACTGCACAGTACTGTAGACTTCACAAACACTGTACACTTAGGCCACACTAAATTTATAAAATACTATTTTTCTTTCTTCAATAATAAATCAACCTTAGCTTTTTTTAGCTTTATTACTTTGGAAGCTTTTTAATTTTTTAACTTTTTGACTCTTTTGTAATAACAGCATGAAATACAAACACACTGTACAGCTGTACGAAAATATTTTCTATATCCTATTCTATAAAGTTTTTTCTGTTTTTAAAATGTTTTACTTAAAACTCTTTTTTCTGTTAAAAGCTAAGACACAAACACACACATTAGCCTAGGTCTACATAGGGTCAGGATCATCAGTATCACTGTCTCCCATTTTCACGTCTTGTCCCACTGGAAGGTCTTCAGAGGCAATAACAAACACAGAGCTATCATCTCCTCTGCCTTTTGCATCACAGATTTTCTTGTAAGCAGATAATGTACTATGAACATTCCTCTCCAATAATGAAAACCTTTTGGTGTTGAGGACCATGTTTTTAAAACTTTTAAGGAGTTTATTGAGGTCTGCAAAAGCTGCGGTTAAATCCTTCACTGTGAATATTCTTGGAAGTTCTTCTCCTTTTTCTTCTCCTTTTCTCTTGCCTCTTTTTCAGCCATGTGTTTCTATTCCAGTTCCAACAACTCCTCATTAGTCAATTCCTCAGGAAACACCTCTAGGAGCTCCTCAGTGGCATCCTCATCCACATCCAGGTTAAAGTTGTTTTCCATCTAAATCACAGCCTTGGTGATTTTTGCAACCTCCTCATCCTTGGCAAGTCCTTTGAAGTCATGGATGAACCTCTTGGGTATCTTCTTCCAGATGCCATTCATACACTCCTCAGTGACATCACCTCAAGCCAAAGCAAGCTTCTTGATGCAGCGGTGTTGTAGTCCTTCCAGAATTGCACCAGTGTCTTCCTCATTTGTAGCAATGGCCTAGGCAAAGGTCCTTCTCAGGTCTTAGGCCTTAAAAGCTCCTATGACTCCTTGATCAATTGGTTGGATCAAAGAGGTGGTGTTTGGAGGGAGAAATACCACTTTGATATTGGGATAAAGATCACCAATAAAAGGAGGGTGTCAAGGAGCATTGTCAAAAATAAACAAAATCTTGAAAAGTATGTTATTCTCCAAAGAGTACTTCAATTTTCTGGCATAGCAATTAAGGAGGGCATCTTGGAAGAGAAGCTGTCTCAAAATTACCCTATGAATATATTATTATCTTCATAATATTGATGACAAAACTAATTGAGTCTCAGACCATGCAGTTAGTCCAGGCTGAGCCAGTGGAGAAATTTAGGAGTCCCTCAATCTGAGCCTAATCTGTGCCTAAATTTCCACAAAATTGCCTTCCTACATGGAAAATGTGATTCCCCACACATTAGAGCATTATAGTGGAAAAATGGTTTTAAAATCCATTAGGCACAAATATCTTTTCTCCTTCACTGTAGCTAATCCTCCCACATTCCCCAGTAATAACTTTCTCTATCCAACACCTTTTTCCCCTATTTCTCATATTACTGAGAACACATGCATTAACCTGCAGGAAACAGTGTTTGTTCCCTGGCAAATTTAGAGTCTCATGAAAACCACACAAAAAGAAAATCAAGAGGGAATAATGAGACCAAAAGGCTCAATTTCCTTTAATCACACTTCTGACTCTTTTTTGGTCCTTTAGCAGATGGACTTGGGTTTATTTGGGGGATTGTTGAAATCCCTAAACGATGGGTGCCATCAGGGTAGAGTTATCCACAGGGACAAAGCTTAGAGCAAAACAAATGTCTTACTTCCTAGGAACTGAAAATGTCAACAGGATAAGCTTAAAAATCAATCTGCTAGTTCACAGAAAGGATCAGAAAAAGTGTAAAGTGATCACAGATGCTCAGTTTTCAGAGCAGACATGGTGTGGTATAAAAGAAGAAGGAGTACGCCTACTAACTATCAAAATTCAGTTTTTCCCTAGATCGAGGAAGCAGTTCTTTTGGGTAGGCAAGGCCAGGGTGTATCCCTCAAAGAAAAACTGAGAAATTCTTGCTTGTCTGGTGTAGAGGTGAAAAGAATACATACTAATAATAGCAATAGTGGATAGGTACGGGGGCTTGCCGTGCCTCACGCAGTGTTCTAAGCTATTCATATAACATTATTCATTTAAACCTCACAATATGCTACATCAGGTACCTGTTATTATTCCCATTTTGTGGATATGTAATTGGTGTTTAGGAAGGCTAGTAAACAAGAGTCTGAACTTCAAATCCTGTCGTTAACATCTGGGCTTTTTGAGTTATCATGGTTGTCCTAGGTTAAGGTTCTCAGCCTCAATATTATTCACCTTTTGGGTCAGATAATTGTTGTGGAGGGCTGTTCTGTTCATTGTAGGATGTTTAGCATCATCTTTATTTTCTACCTAATAGATGCCATTAGTACACCTAATAGATGTCCATAGTTGTGGCAGCCAGTAATTTCTCCAAACATTGCAAAATATCCATTGGGGAACTAAATTGCCCCCACTTAAGAACCACTACCCCCTATCAATCTGTTACAAAAAAGAGCAGAGTTAGGTAAAACTTAAGCCTGCTCAGAATTATGGGCAGCTTTGAGGCATATATATGTAAACAGATATATTATATACTTTGCTTGTCTTAGAATGTAAAGTGCTTCAGTCATGTCTAACAAGAATCCACAGGCACTTGCTGCAGGCACTCACAAGAAAGCAACTTTGCACCAAGAATACTCACTAGGCCAGCTGGAGAGGTCACAGTCACAAAAACCCAGGGCTCTATACTCAGTGTGTCAGGAGAAATAATATTTATAGAAAAAGAATAGGCTTTGGAGTTTGATAAACTTAGGTTTAAATATAGGTAAGTCTTTTATTTACAGTCCTATTTGAATGGTCTTGGGAAAAATTACTCACTTCTTCCAAGCTTCCATTTCTTCGTCTGTAGAAAGTGGAAAGTTTTACCCTTCTCCACAAGGTTTTTAGAGGCTTATATGTGAACACGTGTGTATATGATACAGGGTATAGTAAATTATAGCAAATAACGTAAGTAATACCAAAATATGAAAGCAATTGTTCCAGTTATGTTAAAAGAAACTGACATAACCAAGAACATATATAAGCTTGATTCTGTATGTTATAACCCCAAAGATGAAGACTGATATTCTCATCAGATAGTATGTAACAAAACTTAACTAGCAAAGTCCCAACCAGAACTGCTGTTCTGTGCAAGGAAAACTGGCCAAGTTCTTCTAGATGACAAATGATTTTGTGAGCAGAGTTCACAAGGGACAATTATGACTTTGAGAACAAGAAGGAATAATGTGGTATCACCAAGACTTGGGAAAGAGGCATCAAAGCTGACTTTGAGAGTTAAAGTGTAAGATCACAATGAACCAGAGCGTAGTTGGGCAAAATCATTTTATAGGCCGAATGACTCCAGACCAGTAAGACAAAAACATAACCTGGATAAATATACTGGCAAGTCGAGAGAAACAGTGTGCCATACATTCAGGAAGTGGGGTGGGAATTTGTAGGCCACAAAAAGCACCAAAGAAGGAGAATCATGTTAGCAATGCCAGCTGAGTCTGTTCTTGGGAGAGAAGACTTGGCACCAGCAAACTCTGGGAATTTCAGACATATTAACGAGACTATCTCTGGAGAGGTTGGTATAAGACCATCTTAGCATAATTCCATCAACATATTTCATTCATTCAACTAATATTTATTGGGTTCGTCATATGTATCAGACACTATTCAATGCATAGGAAAATATAACATTGAGTAATAAAGACAAATCTCTACTTTCAGAATTTACATTCTAGTGTGAAAGATATAGACATTTTTTTAAAAAATGAGCAAATGCATATATCTTGTGGTGAAATGTGCTATGAAAAAAAATGTAAAGGAATAGATACAGGAGTACTATTTTTGATGATTTATAAGCCATAGCCTCTTTAAAGAGGTGACATTTGAGCAGAGACCTGAAGGATGAGAAGAAGAAAGCTATGCAAATATCTGAGAGAGGAAAATAGGTGGAGGGAACAGCAAAGTTCCTGAGGCAAGAGCAATCTTGGCAGGTTAGAGGACAAGCAAGAAGACAAGAACAAATAAATGTACTGAGGAAAGAGGAGAGCCACAGAGATGAAGTCAGACAGATATCACCAGTCAAATTATGCAGAAGCTTACAAGACATGATTAGGTTTTTGAATTTTAATTTGAATGAATAGGAATTCATTAGAAGGTTTTGAACAGAGGAATGCCATAATATAATATATGCTTTAAAAGGATCAGTCTGACTGGTAATTGGAGAATAGATAGTGGAAAGCAGGTAAAAGTGGGAGCATGGAGAACAGTCAGGAGATTATTGCAATAACCCAGGTGATAAATGCTGACTACTTGGATCAAGTGGTAGCAATGAAAGTGATGTGAAGCAGTCAGATACTGCGCGCGCTCTGAAGTTGGAAGCTACAGGTCTTGCTGATAGATTAGGTAAGGGGTGTGAGAAACAGGAGTCAAGAGGGACTGCAAGAATTTTGGCTTGAGCAGTGGGTCAAGAGAATTGTACTTAACTGAGAGGGAATATACTGAGGGTGGGGTGTGCAGACTTGGAGAGTAGTTTAAATTTGAGATACCTATTAGACCTTAGAGGGTAAAGAAAGCTATTGGAAATGCAAATCTAGAGTTCAAGGGGAAAGAGTGGTTTAGAGATATAAATTTAGAGTCTTCAGTGTAAAGATAATAGCTAAACTATTGGATTAGAGGAGATTACCCAGAATGAGTACATAGAAAAGAAATGAGAACTGTGGACTAATCCTAGATTATGCTAATATTTACAGGCCAAGAAATTTTTACAAAGATCTAGTCAAAAGGAACTCAAAAGATGGACAATTTTAGCATCAAAACAAACTTTGAAAGCAATGGATGGAATAAACCCATTGAATGAACTTATTGAATACAATATGAATCCATGACTCCATACTGATATAAAATATGATTAACTAAATAAATGGAGGACAGGAGGAAGCTTTGCCTGGAATAAGTAGAATGTCAACTAATAAATATAGTTGAGGCTAGAAAGTAACCATTTTGTAACCATATAATAATAATTAAGGCAAGAATCATCAATGAATGCTTAGACCAGAGGTTCAAAGTCAATGAGAAGCAGGATATACAGACAGCCTCAAAGTATCTCCTTATTAATTACTTATTAATCATAAAGGGAAAAGTAGTAACTTTACAGGGAGATGTGTGCCTCCTGATGAGATGCATTGAAGAAGACACGGTGTTGTTTATGCAGTGTTCCTACCAAATACACAGACCTAAATCTAATCATGAGGAAAACTCATTCTACAAAATAATTGGCCTGTATTCTTCAAAAGGTAAGTGTCACGAAAGACAAATATAGTCTGAGGAACAGTTCCAGATTAAAGAGGACATAATAGGTAAATGCACTCATGATCCTGGGTTGGATCCCAGACCAGAAAAAAAATTACTTTAAAGGCTATTATTCAGACAATTGGTGAAATTTGATTAATTTTAATAATGTAGAGTAAATAATAGTATTGTATCAATGCTATATTTCCTGATTTTGATTATTGTAGTATAATTACGTTAAATAATGTCCTGGTTCTGAGGAATTACACAGAGAAGTTAAGGAGTGAAGGGGTCTGAGATCTCTAATCTACCTGCAAATGGGCCAAGGAAAACGAAAAAGAATGAATGAGAGAGAAAATGATAAAGTGTGGGAAAATGTTAGCAGTTGGTGAATCTGGTGAAGGGTATATGGAAATTCTTTGTACTATTCCAACAACTATTCTATAAGTATAAAATCATTTCAGAATAAAAATTTTAAAAGTCCTTGAGAACCAGCGTGGTGTTGGAAAACCAAGAACGTATGGTGGCAGGAGCATTATGGCTGGAAAACAAGTGAAGAAATGTTTCAAGGAGGAGAAAGTCATCAATTATGTTTTACATAGTTTTATGCTGCTGAAAGATCAAGTTAGAACTGAATTGAGAATTGACCATTGGATTTGGCAACATAGAGGCCTAATTGGAGTGGGTTCAAGAAAGAATGGAAGGATGGGGAGAGACTGAGCAGAGACAGAAATTATAGAAAACTCTTCTGAAGACTTTGTTGGGAGTAGGTGGCAGAGTCATGGGGCGATAGGTAGAGGGACATATGTAGTCAAGGAAGCATATTGCTAAAGATTGAATTGATACAATATATTTCCACTAATCTAGCTACTCTTGGTCTGATTTCTGCTTTCCAAGAAAACTTCTAATCTGTATTTGGCTTGCAAGAAGGTCTGCATGCAAGGCTTTTGTATATTTTGGTTTCATTGCAGAGATTATTCACTGTAAATTAATAAATTGGCATTCCAATTTTATACATGAACTGGTTAATATGATTTTATCCTTGAAAGATGGAAAAAATCATTTTTATGCCATATGCATAGCAATTTTGGGATAAGCAGGGGTATATGTCTAATTTTGCAGAGCTGTTTCATAACTGTGTTGAAACTTCAATGGTACCATAAGTCAGCTCCTTAAGTTATGTAACATTAGAGTCAGTTCTTCTTCTTCTGCAATAGTGTAAAAACAACTTTTCAAGAAAAACCCCCTACCACTTACCATAATTACATCTCAGTAATTGTGACTCTCAAACATTTCAGCCATAACAAGAGTATATCTGAGCATGAAAGTTAGATGACCATCTTTTGCACAATGGAAAAATCAGGGAAATTGATGTCTCCCCATGAGGCCTCTTGTGGGATAATCTGCCTCTCTTTTCCTGTGGCAGAGCCAGTCCAACTTTAACTTGAGGCTAAAATTTCAGAATTGTCTTTCCAAGTAGCCATATGGTACTTACAACATTTTGCAAAACCTCACTTGAAATTTTTTGTTTAGTAGAGATTTCAACAGAAATCTCAGTGTTTTATTTTGTTTTATTTAACCAAGAAAAAGCTTCATCAATATCATAAGTTTACTTTGTGCAGTTTTAATGTTCTTAATCCTACTGGATCATTGATTTTAGGATGATCTAGTCATCTAAAATAAAAACTTAGTAAACTTAACAGAATAATTCACATAATTGCTATTATTCATTGAGAACTTACCAAGTGCAAAGATTGTGCTGGAAGCTTTGCGATATCTCATTATTCGTTACAGAAATCCTATGCGTTACGTTATTATTATCACATTACAAGAAATGAGGCAATTGTGGCTTAACTTAAATTACCCAAAGCAGGATTTGAATTAAGATTCGTCTGGCCCCAAAGCCTCTGCTTTTTCCACTATGTACATGCCTCCCTACCATAAAAATTTGCCTATCCACTGCTTCATCTAATCTGATTTTATTTCCTTACTCTTGCTTTTTGTGAATATCCATTGAAAATTTTATATTCAAGGGGAGATAGTTTAAGATTTTAATACTTTAAAGTTTCAAATGGTCTTTAAACCTGAATCTGCAGAAATCTGGGAGAAAAGTAGTCGAAAAGGAATAAATTGTAAAGGAAATCAAAATTAAGGTACAATTGCCATATTGAGTGATATCATCCATTGACCACTTGCCATCTCAGCAACACTGAACTATTAGTGCTACGCTGCAGATGCAGATGTCTCGGACGTTATTTGCAGCATCTACCTGATTTTCAGAAAACAGTCTATATTTAGAAAGTATTAGCATTCTGTACACCACGCCAAGCACATCAAATCCTAATGTACCTTTTCAATAGGGAAAACAAGAGCTAGAAATATAGTTACTAAAAATGGATGGTGGCCTAGAATCACATTCATTTTTCCCCTTGTTAATAGTATCTAAGCTCCAGAGTCTCAGTATATTAACTCGTGCATTTTCAGCTTCTCTACTGGGGATAACAAAAGCTCAACAGATTCTCTGCTTCAATTAGCAAATCTTATGTTTATAAAAAAGAGAATGTTTGAAAATTTTTATTTTACCATTAACTCTTGCTGGGAGGACATAAAGCTCCTTTAGGCCTCTCTAAGCCATGCTTTTTACTCAATAAATATTTTCTAATGTATTATTTTTCCTATGGGAAGAACTTAATTACCAGAAGGCATCAGAGTAAAAACATGAAAGGAAAAATGCATTTATAATTGGACTAAAGAAAATTCAACTAGAATGAAATGACATCATCATTGCTATATACATATATATTTCTGTTTGTATTTGGTCAAATCTATTTCTACTTGAGTTTAAGTGACAAAATCAGGTCAAATCTTATGAATGAGGCTTTTATATAAGAGCACCAGAACAACCAATGATTGTTAAAACAATACAACTGTGTCTTTATGACTTTTAAGGCATAAACGATAGATTAAGGCAGGTTTTGTTGGCTATTTTGTAAACTACCATTTTTCTGTTCAGTGTTTTAAATAGCACCCTAGCCATCTAAAAGTATTAATGTAGTTTTTACATACAGGGAAAGCTTCTACACTGAAAATATCAAATTCAAAATTATATAAGCTATAAAATCTATAATATCTGAGTTCTCATTTGTCTATACCTTCTTTGCCCAATATAAAATTACTACTATAACTTTATCATAGTAATTAATATAAATGCAATGGTTTGAGACATTTAAAAATTATAATATGCTGTAAGTGAACTGAGTAATCTTTTGTAGGAAAGTGGTCAATTATCTTAAATTTAACAAATGTTTATTAGGCATCAACTACATGCCATCCACAGTTTTAGGCACGTGGAATACACAAGTGAGGGAAAGACAATGCTCCCTGTTATTGTGGAGGCTATATTCCAGTAGGAGGAGATAGGCTATTAAAAAACATACATTGTGGCCAGCCCGGTGGTATAATGGTTAAGTTCCCATGCTTTGCTTCGGGGCCCAGGGCTATTTGGTTCAGATCCTGGGTACAGATCTACACACTGCTCATTGAGACATGCTGTGGTGGTGTTTCACATGCAAGATAGAGGAAGATTGGCATGAATGTTAGCTCAGGGCCAATCTTCCTCACCAAAAAAAAAGAAGAGAGAGAGAAGCAAGTAAGAAAAGAAAATTTTTTTAAAAAAATACAAAAAGGTTAACTTTAGAATGTTCAAAAGTAATACATGTTATAGACCTAAATAAAAGGATAGCCCATAAGGTGGATTATGGTAGGAGGACAGTGCTCGCTTGGGTGATCAGGTAGGCCTCACTTAGGGTGACACTGAGCATGCTTAGAAAAGGTAAGATATTTCTGCAGACATCTGGGTGAGAACTTTCTGCAGAGAGGGCAAAGGTAGGTCAAAAACCTGAGGGCAGAAGCATGCTGGCATAGGTAGTACAGTAAGGAGGCCTGCAGGTCTGGAGTGCAATGAAAGAGGAACCCAACAGTAGGTGATGAGGTCAGAGGTGCAGGTGTTGGGGAATGGAGGCAGCATCATAGAGGGACTATCATGGGAATTCCACCCTTTACTCCGGTGAAGTGAAAGCCATTACAGCCTATTGAGCAAAGGAGTGACTGCTCCGACTCATATGCTAAGAGCACTGTGGGTGCTGTGTAGAGCCTGGACTATAGGGGTACACAGCAGAGGCAGCAAGACAAGTTAGGAGGCCACTGCAGTGAGAGGAGAGGCTCTGGAAGCCACATGGAGACTGGTCAGATTCTGAACAGCCTTATCAGTCAGCATTTTGTTGCCCTCTAGGACAGTTTAGCAGGAGGCTATAATTTTGTGAAAACAAGATATATATAGATAGATAGATATATACACACAACATAATTTTTAAAAATACAATATAACCAATGACAAAATATGAAATGGCACTAGTTTTTTGGGGATGTGTGTGTGTGGTGGGGTGGGGAGGTAAATAAACAAACATTCAATGTCTACTATGTTCTAGTCCCAGTTCTGTTATTAAGTAGCCAAATGATTTTGGGCAAATTATTCAACCTCTCTAGGCCTCATTTTTTCTCCATGTAAAATATTGGGTTTAGATCAATTGATCTCTAAGATGCCTACTATATTAAATATTCTATAATGTATGGCCTAAATTAATTCATATAACAGATATTTATTAATTGTAATCTCTAAGACACAGAGCTATTGTTTTTTATTAAAAATCTATAAAAGTAATGAAAATTTCAAGAACAAGAGTACCTAAAAAGGACATTTTCATGCAGAAGATAGACTCATGTAAGTGATTTTCAGAAACTCTTCAGACTGTTATAATCATATGGTTATATAAAAGTAACACCTTAGAGTTGTATAGAGTTTTGGTATTTTTCCAATATATTATATGATGTCAATGTAGTTAACTTTAGTATGATTCCGAGGAATCATGCATTCACAAATTTCAGATTCGATTTTGTATACATACTAAAATCGTAACAATTTTATTAAAACGAGATTGATTAAAGTATGTTGATCTCAGAATATATTAATAACTTGATTGTTTCGGGAAGAAAAGTTTATGAGTACTGCCCACTAATCCATTGAAATTGTGTGGAAATTTTATAATTTAAAGTCGTTTTCACAGCTTCCGTTTGAAAAATATATATTCGTTACCTCTAGATTTAACATATAATGCATAGCATAACTACATAACCATGTAGAATTATTTTTTCCAAACATGCTACAATTGGTAAAATGCAATTGCAATTGGTAAAATACCTTACTTAATAGCAATAATAAAGGAAGTTTGCTTGTTTCACAGTGGCTGTGTCCAACTGTTCTGCCCCATTTCTGTTAGTATATAATATTATAGTATGTAATAATAACATTTGTTAAGACTTCCTTGTTCTGTACTCATAAGCAAACATTCTGCAGCTCTTTGACATATGACTGTATTCATACAAGTTCATGAGATCTTCAGAATATCCTTATTCTATTTCCAAAATTAGATTTCCCACACATTTTGCCAGTTGTTTTTATTTTACATAAAAGGTGACTACTGGTAGAAAATCCCTAATTTTTGTGTTTTCCTGATACTCTTCAGATTTGGTTCTTGGAAAATTACAAATGCTTCATTCGTACATGCAAGGATGTTTCTAATTATATTGATAATATTTCTAATGTGTGTTAGGAATTTTCTAATGTGTGAAATTAGAATTTGTAACTCTTGTTTTCTAGAGATCCTGTAACTGGGCACACACTAAAGGAAAAATGTTTAGCCTAACCACTTATTTAGTAGAGTATATCCTCAGCACATTCTTAGAGAGCCAGCATCACTTCAAAAGAGTTTTGAATCCCTCCATCCAAGAAACACATACAATTAGTTATTATCTTGAAAAGTATATATATAAATGTATTTATATGCACTCTTGTGTGTATGTATATGTGTTTGGATATGCATGTGTATCTGTTCAGCACAATATATGTATATCATATTTCTGTTTAGCACAAAATATATATTATATTTCTTAGGAAAACCTTTCTAATATTTCAAATATTTGAATGAAATAAGTCAAATATAATATAGCTATTTGATATTTCATTTCAACAAATGTTTTCAATTTTTCAAATAGAGTACAGTCATGTGTCGCTTCATGCTGGGGATCTGTTCAGAGAAATGTGTCCTTGGGTAATTTCATCACTGTGTGAAAATCTTAGAGTGCACTTACACAAACCTGGACGGTACAGCCTACTACACACCTAGGCTACATGGTACTAATCTTATGGAACCAGCATCATATACGCGGTCCTTTTTGGCCGAAATATCGTTACACAGCGCATGATATTAACAGTAATGGTTAAAATTTTTTATTACTTGTGTGTCACTACACTAAAATATAAGACCACCTCTTGTCATCTTATGTGTATCTACAAAAGCTGATTTGCATCTATATGCCAAGTTAATCTTTCAACTGGTCCATATAAAAATTTAAAAAGTGTGTGATTTATATCAATGACAGGTTCTTATTTTGTCTAAACTTAAAATCTAATATGACTTGTCACCAATATGGAAATTTACATATTCCTTATACTTGTATATTATTATAAAACAAGTAATTAAAAAATGTTTTACATGTGTTTGAGCAGAGTTTATATGTGTGAGTAATGTATTGAAATCTGTGCTCATATATTTGAATTAGAAAGCTGTAAGACAAATTAAAATGCCAACTAGCCCATCCCCTTGACTATAAATGTAACCCTACTTATATCCTGGGATGGCAACCAGACTTTTGATGTTGACACAATGCTGTCTATACAGAAGTCTAAATATAATGATGTACACCCGACATTTATGTATTATTATAATCCAGTTACCTCAAGAAGAAAAAAATCTTTAGGGAGAGATATTCTCTGTCTTTGATAAATCCCCAGTTATAGTCAGTAATTTTCTTGAAATATCTAAAATTATTTTTTTCTGATGCAATTTGAATAAGTTTTTCTCTTCATTGTAACTCCCACATTCTATATCCCACATGTGCTCAGAAAACAATTTCCCATTTTCTATTTCTCTGGCCCCCCGCATAAACTTCCACCCTTTTCTCTGCTGCCCATTCATGACCACCAGTCCCCCAGATACCAACCCTCTGCAGGGTTCAGTCGAATGGCTTACTCACCCAACACTCTGACCTGATGGATTGGGCTGTGAGGGACACTTACCTCCCTTCTATCCTTCCATTGCAGGGGTGGTTCATGGCCTTTCCTTAATCTCTACAGTGAAATTAAATGAGATGATGATACATAAACCATTTACTCAGGTTTAGAGAAAGAGACTAAGGATAATTTTAAAATGCTATGACATGGCTCTTATTGCATATAGCGATGGTCAGAGCCCAGAAACCCAGATTTTCCCCAATTTCCTTTGCAGAATGCCTCCAGGTCAGCTGCCAGTTTTTATGTGGCAGAAGCCTCTAGGAGGACTCTAGACATGTCCATTTCTTGGTGCCTTGGAATTCCTAAGACTTAAAGAAGAAGGAAAAAAACCACCAGAATTTCTATGTCTCTAATGGAAGGCTTTCCTTTTGAGTTCTCCACGGTTGACCTAAGATTGCTTTCTTTCCTAGATGACTGAAACTGGGAATGTCTGTTTCCTTCAGGGAAAGTCCAGTTTACAATACATACATGTGTTTTCCTGTTCTGTGGCTCTTACTAGAAAAATTACTTCCACACATGGTCACAGACATTAGTGAATCCCCAGCAGGACACCAACTGATCAGCCCCTCGGCTTCCCCCGGTCCATTACAGTTCAGCCTGTGAGGCTCATGTCTGCCTACCCTCCCTGCAGTCCTCTAGCTTTCAGATCCTAGTTTCCTATGAGCAGCTTTTTGAACAAGAACTATCTCTAGAAGAACAATCCATCCTATATTTCCTTCATTCTAAGACACCACTGAGTGTAAGGAAACCCTAAGATAAGGAGCAAATGCAAGTCGTTTATTCTGGAAGTGATTTCAAGAAACAATACTAGGAGAAAAAGAAGTGAAGCAGGGAAGGGAGGAAAGTCAGTTAAGGATGCATATCCAAGCAAGCTTCTGCTGTGAAGACATGGTCCTCAAAGCCACTGGGGAAAATCTGTGTGACAGTATAAACACAACACACAGTTGGCCTGGCCAGTGGGGTCCATCCTAGCTCATTCAACCTTAAGTGAAAGCTGTTACTCTGGGATAGTCGTTCCTCAGCACTTCTAACCTACGGTGCGCAGAGTGTGCTCCCAGACCTGGGCACAATAAAGGCCCTCAAGCAGTGTCAGGCCTTTGCAGTAAGCATCTTCAATATGTACAAACGTGTGCCAATGATGTACAATATGTATAAATGCTAAGAGATGGGCACTGACAGCATCTGCTACACACCACTCCTTGCACCATTCAGATTTACTTGAGTCCCGAATTAAGGCCATTCAGTGCTGTCACTGATTCTTCTAGGTGATGACTGGTCACAGCTTCCAGTAAAAGGACTTCCTGCAGGAGGATTAGTGGAACAAACTGCATTCATGCTACTGCAATTGGTCCTGAGACTGTAATGGGTATTTATTATTTTTATTCTTTATCATCTTCTTTATTATTATTTCTTCCTTTATTATCGCCTATCCTTGACCAGCTTTTCTGCTACTCTAGGTGACTCACTTAGTAGGGCAACCAAAACCTTTGAGGAGTCAGAGCTCCTGGTTTAAACTCCAGAGGTCAGGCCATAGATGCTGCAAGTCCTCGTTCACGGGAGTGGGAGACATGAGAGCACTAAGAGGGGCACGGTGAATGGATTGTCAAGGTTCTAGACGTGCTTTTAGATCACTCTTTGCTGGCCGCATTATACAGCAGCAGCCCTCTCTCTCAGGATAATCAGAGTTGACACCACGGACAGTGTAGTAGCTCCTTTCTTTGCTTGCTAGTCTATTGGCCTGAGAAGCCCAAAATGATTTCGTAAAACCCTTTGTGTGTTCTCTGTGGAAGTATCCTCCTTCTGGGGCGCAGATCCAATTTCTGCATGTGGGTCACTAAGAGTGATGATGGTGAAAAGGGTCACTCTTATTTGCACTTTTTGTTGCTCAGACCATGTGCTCTACCTTTCAAAGACACAGTACCATATAACGGCTGCTTCAAAAGAGAGACCACATTATAAAGGACAGAACCTTGGCCTTGAAGGATGTTACCTGTCAACTGACACGTACTTTTAAGGCAGGATGTACCTTTAAGAGATGATTTTAATGTTTTCTCATTCTGACTGACTATGTTTCAGAATGACGTGGTCATGGCAGGAATAAAGGATCCCATAGTCATGTGCCAACAATGACACCTTCTTCCCCACAAAATTGGTCCAAAGTTATACTGCATAGGATTCTGTGATGATAAATTAGATACTTTATGAACCCTTGTATAGCAGTGCTGGCTAAGACAATGAAGATAAGAAAGACAAACTCAGAAACTGAGTTAATCCCAATAATTCTGAATTCTGAATTCTTACCCCTTCCAGGAAGAAAGTGATTCAGTGTAGTCAACTTTCCAGCAAGTGATTCCTTGGTCTCTTTGAGGGATACACCATATCGAGGATTCAGTATTGCCCTCAGTCACTGACAGGTTGGCTGTTCAGCTGCTCAGCAGTGGGATTACTACTACTGCCCATGGGGAAGTGCATCCCATGCTGTTGGGTCTAATCATAGCCTCCAGTTCTGCCACTGTGGCTACTCTCTTCAAGGGCTCGTTGTGCAAACACTGAAGTGACCGACAGCAGAGGCTGGCTGACATCCACAGGAAAAGTCATCCTGCCTACCTGGTGGCCCAGTGCCTTCTCATTAGAGGAATCTGTCTGGCAGGCATGGTTGTGAAACATAAAAGACTGAAGATTCTGTGTGCATTCCCATAGGTCCATCCACAGACTTCTTTCTTAGACTTCTTTGTCTCTAATTTTCCCAATTTTTCTCCTCCCAGTCCCTTTGACCAAGAAAACACCCAAGCCATTCACTACTCTCCAAGTATATCCATACCTCACAAAGTTGATGACTAAGCTCTTCCCACTGGAATACTGTCTCACCACTGTTATTAAGGACCACCGCTGAGCAGGGCCCTACTGCTATAGTGTATTTGTGGTCTAATTTTTGTTCCCACAGACGTATCAAGCCAGCCCATCTGTAAAACAAACTGGGTTTCTTTTCCTCCTCTTTCATCAATTGGTCATAGGGCGTCTTCAACAAAGCCATAGGTGTGAGCTAAGAGAGAGTTAGGTGCAACAGAGGTAGGTGACGTGGTAGTGTGGGCCACTTGTTCATGTAACTGACTTTTGCCTTCCTGTAATGCTTAAATCCAATTCCAAATATGTCATTTCCATTATATGAGGGAATACTTCTATGCCCATCAACCTTATGATGACCTGATAGGTCTGGCAATACCCAGCTCATGATGGGAAGCTCCAGTTACATAGTCACTCTACTAATGCATAATAGCAGACTGAGGTCACTTTTTAAAGACTGAATAGTTCTTCTGTGTAGACAACACGGCTTTGCTCCAGAAATCTAGGGGAGTGCATTGTGATTTTGCTATCAGAGCTTGCTAGCAAATCCACCTGGTATCCTTATCCATCATGGATACCTCCTCTAATAACATGGAATCTTCCATGTCATGTGGCCATGCATAAGGGTCGTTTGTATTACAGTCTGTATCTGCTGCAGAACCTTCTTTTGATCTGGGCCCCACATGGATTATCAGGCTTCCAAATCACTTGATAAATGGGTCAGGGCAACATTCCCAAGTGTTGTTTGTGCTGTTTCCAAAATCTAGCTGGTGAACACTATCCCTTCTTCTTAGCTGTAGCAGATTCAAGGTACAACAACTTATTCTGCATGTGGCAGAAAGCAGTAGAATTAGCTTAGACCTGAGGCAAAACAAAGAATGTATACTGCTGTCCATCCCAGCTGAATGCAGATTGCCTCAGAGCCTTCTTTATGATGAGTATTGAAAAAATGCATTTACCGGATCAGTAGCCACATATTTCCAGAGGCTGTGTTGCTATGCTTCAGTAAATATATCACATCCTGCACAACAACTACATTTGTGGCTCCTATTTAGTTAAGTTTGCAGCTGTTAGCTATCTGACATGGTCTATCTGGCTTTTCAAGGCACCAGACTGGTGAATTCAATGGAGATATGATGGAGACCACTACTTCCACATTATTTAAAATACCTGACATTATGGCTCTTAATTTACAGATTAGGGAACCAAAGTGAGGGTTCTGCAAGCCGTTGATTATATCCATCCTGATTGTTCATTCAGAGTCTAGGCAAATAACCACTGAGCAGGTTCATGGACTCCATTTATCATCAGGCCACCCAATAACTAACTCTGACATGGAATCATAAGGGTCTTTTGAGTCCTTTAGTTATCAATATCAGCTCATATGTTTTATCCAGCAACACTTCAAATATATGGGTACAATTACTCTGGTAAATGTTTCTATGTCTCTTTTGGGAAGGATTGGAAAATAGATAATATATACGTTTATTCTGGCATTGCAGGGTCATTCCTCAAGGAGACTTAGCCTCCCCTTTGGTCAATGGTCTTTGAGTCTGATTCATGTTGGTAACTGGGCAAAGAGTCTTTGTTTTCCATTCTCTTGGCTGACATCAGCCTTTGCTCACTTGCTCTTGATAGTTTTTGGCTATATGAGTTAAGCAATACTTCTCTTAAAGGCCTATCTCACTTCTGAAAACACCATGGTCTGTTTGCCATAGCTACAGATATCTCCTGATCATTATGGTAATCATGTCCACTTTGCCTCCCATGATTAAACAATATTGCTTGGCCTCCATTGTCCCAGAATCCTATCATCTTCATTGACCCCATAGGGACTAGTTTCTTAAGTGTCTCCTATAGTGCTTACAAAAGACAGCCACCATTGAATTTCTCAATGGTACCAGTGCCCCCCACTAGCCCATTCCTTATCATTTGAGTAAAGGAAGTATCCCTTTGGGCCCTTCTGCAGAAAACAGTCACCTCTGTCTTATAGGATAAATCCACTCTAGCATACCCTCCTCTCTGAGCCTTTGGCTCCTTCCTCAATTCTCTGGCAGATGGTTCTTATAACCTCCTCAATTACTGTAATTTGTTCTGTGCTTGAAGCAGTCAACCCATCAGTCTATTAGTCTATTAGAACTGGCTATAGGTGATCTTCCTACAACATTAAATCTTGAGTCATGAGTTCACATTAGTGAACTCTCCCTTATTCAATCTTTTATTCTGCACCCCTTGGGCCATCACTCACAATATCTGTTCCCAGGCATGTTCTCCTGGTCCTTTCCAGTACATTCTGGCCAGATCCCAAAGCTATTTTGGTGATAATTCTTTTCCTCCCATAGCAGGAACATTTTTTTCCCTATCTGGCCATGCTGAGCCTTAACTCTAGTTATTGGTTCAGAAGCACTGAGGGGAGGTGGGTATGTTTTCAGGAGAATAATCATCGTCTTGTGAGGCATCTCCATCAGATGAGACATTTGCACGGTCTCTAATAAAAGGAGACTGGTGTTCTCTAGCAAGGGAATAGAATCCTGTTCTGACAGACTGATGATTTCAGGGGAATCTGCAGATTCATGCTTCTCAAACTTGCTCACTCAAACGTTGTGATTTCAAGAACTCTATCAAGAACTTTAACTCTGACTTTAGCATGGGAAACTTGTAGGAGCTTGTAGGGGTTTCAATCTATTGAAGTTAGCAACAGTCAATCTACTTTAAAATTCTTGTAATTACCATAGACTCCATATTCTTTAAGCTTAGAGATATTGTATAAGCCAGTGCTTTCCTTTCTATCTGTATGGGTCTCATTTCATCACATACGAGCGCCTCAGTAATTATGCTGCTACAGCAATATGAGGAGTTATAACCATCTCATGAGCAGCAATGGTATTCTCAATTGCCATCTCATTGGTGGCATGATTAAGTTCCAGAATGCCACGTTGGGAGATTGCTTCCTAAGACAAATTTTTGCACTGGCTGTCTTAGCTTTAGTTCCTTCAGAAGCAGATCCTGAGACAAGGATTTGAGAGCAAGTAGTTCATTTTGCAGGTGGTTTCAGAAAACACAAGTGGAGGAGCAGTGAAATGAGACAGAGAAGGAAACAATAAAGAGTAAATTAGCAAGTACGTTGTCACTATGGACAACTGGGACTTAATTCCACTGGGGAACTCTAGGCCACTGTGTAGAACACAGCTCAGAGTTCAAAAAAGGCACAAGTAAGCTGGGGCATTCATCCACTAGTTTCTTATTATCATTGCATGATGGATTTTTTGGTGGACCTTATCTCTTTGACATTTCAGAGTTGCCCTGCATATCAGCACACACTTACAACGAGGAAACAAACAAAAAAAACCTCTCAGGCAGAGAGTTGCAGGTCTCTAACAATTACTATTATGGAAGCACTCTCTTCTCTTGGCTTCTATAACAGCATACTCTTCTGGTTTGAGAGACTACTGACTCCCAAATTTATTCTTCTAATTCAGTCTTTTCTTATGCTCCTTAGATCACTTACCTGTTAGATATTATTATTTAGAGAGCTCACAGGCATCTGAAATTCAGCATATCCAAACTTCGACTCTCTCCTTTTCACCTCCTTCTAGATTCCCTGAGTATTTGTTTGTCACCTTTATGTTAGTTGCCTAAATCAGAAGACCAGGTTTATTCTAGCCTTGTCTCTTTCACTCTCTTTCTCTTTCCACACTTACTAGTCCCTGAGAACCACCATTGTGTCTTCTAATATCTTTTAAATTCATATTTTTCTCTAGCCACACTGCTGTAGTGCAGACCATCATTATTCTTACATGAATTACTGTTACAGAATCCTAATTGATCTCCCTGATTTCCTCTCAATCCGTTCTCCACAGTGTAGTCACTGTAATATTTCCAAGGGTAAGTTTGATAAATTGTTCTTATACATAAAACCTGAAATGATTCCTCATTGATCTTAAAATGAAGACCAATTCCATTAAAGGAGTGATCAATGTCCTTTATGATCTGGCCCCTGCTTCCCTCTATCCTCAATTCTTGTCACTTCAACTCTTAAAGATTTGACTCCAATATACTAAGCTTCTTTCTGCTCCTTCCTCTTCTCCTGGATCCTCACATGTTTCTCTGCCTGGAACACTCCCTTTCCACTCCCCACTCTGCCTTGACCTTGTAACTGCTAAAGATTCTTTAGGTCCCAACTTAGATATTTCCTCCTAAAAGTCTTCACTCCTTGATTACCTTGAATGGTTTGGTTGGCTAGTTATGTATTCCTATTAGTAATCTTTACTTCCTTGTCAGAATTTATCATGTTTCATTGCAATTATTTTTCACCGACTTCCTCTTATGCTACACAGTATGATCTGTAGGGGCAGCAATCATGTCTTTCCTATTCGCTTTCAAATTTTCAGCAACTAGCCATAGTTATAGTTTCTGGAGCATATTAGATACTCAATAAATGTCTGCTTATAAAAGGGTTATTTATTACTTTTAGCTCTTTAAAAAAGTTGGTAGTTACAACATACCATATTTTGTAGATATTTTTCTTGATCATCTTTGTTTCTTCAGTGCTTAGTGTGCAGAAAGCACTTGATAAACATTAGATAACTTAAGAAACAAAGATCTTATGATATTGACTAGTAATGATAATAAGCACAATGCACATTACCAGTACTAGACTAAAATACTTAATGAGAATCACTAGTACAATTGTGTTTGTGCTTAGAGCATATACGTAATTATCAGTTTATTAATGTTATCCCTCTTCATAATTACATGTGCAATGGTACCAAGCAAATATTATTTCTAAATGAATTCAGATGAAGGAATACTTCTTAGACAGTATCTGTGAATATTTCCCTAGTTATTTTGGGCAAATAAATAATTCACATACTCAAAGTTGAAAAAAAATTGACAAATCCCCATAAAAGCAATGAAAATCATTACCATTCCAAGATTCAGTGGTGTATTTTAAGATAAGGGTTGAAGAGGCATCCTCAGGGAATTACCTTAGCAGGGAAACTAAAGAATTTCCCCTATAAACTTTTCGCTCCGTGGAATTAAATGTTAAATAGCTTCATGCTTAGAAAATGTATTCTCCCTTCCACTAGCTAAATATTTCTCTGTGGCTTGGATTATCATTTCCTAAATCTGTTATGACACGCTCCTTCAGAGTGCAGCTCAAAGATGCTTCTGCTGCTTTCCTTCATCCTTGTAAGGAATGTCAAATGACTTCCACCAAATCCTTCATGTCTTTGTTTTCCATCCTGGACAACATATGGTCTATTTCATCCAAAGAGAATTCTTGTCAGGCAATTGAGAGACCAGCATATCCTGTTTTAAATTGGGGATATCTGGTGGGAATTGCCACTTTTTAAGATATCTATTATTCAGTGTCTTGTCATGGAGATATTGATAAAATTTGATGAGAGAAAGAGAATATGGTAATACAAATTCATTTTCTATTCTTCATCATGCTGTAGTCACACCAGTCTTTCTGTCTCCAAATGAAAGAAAACAAATGACTCTTTGGAAAAGTTCTAAAATAGTACTGAACAAAAACATTTCAACATGATTTGTAAAGTCCCAAGACTTGGATTTTGGGTGATTGGAATGGGTGAGAGGAATCAGTGCTCCTGAACGAGTCATTTAGTAAAGTGGGCACATATTAGAAGGATATATTTTTGCCATTTTGCATAAGGCAAAAATTCAGCAAGCTTAACTGAGCAAGAATGTCTGCTGTCAGATACAGTATAGTTCTTTCATTAACATTAGATTGAATTCTGGAGATGTTCCAGGCTTGATGGAGGCCTACATAAAAACCTGATTCACATTTGTTGAGTTTTCCATGCATTTCTGAAAAGCTGCCAGATCTGGTATCAATGGAAGCACTGTATATTAAAAAAAAAAAAATCACAACTGACTATCTTCCATTGAGATGGGACCATTCCTAATACCTTGATATTTTTGTCCAATTGCATCAGATTCTCTGAGAAAAACAAAACAGTATCCTTTTGTATATTGAAATTACCATATTAATTTTCTTCATGAAAACTAATGAAAATGTAGAATTTCTCTAGGCTCCACATAGGGGATTTAAAAATGAGATCCTCTTATCTAAACCTGCTTAGAGTAGCATATATACTACACAGAGATAGAGGCAATTGTATATGAAAAAAATTATCAATATGTTGGTCCAAAATAAAGTTTTCATATTGTGTTTTTAAGAATGTTCTAGTTTGATTTTAAATTTGTATTTGATTTTAAATTCTTGTAACCTGCAGAGTTTTATATTACCATTATTACGTTGTTATTTCTTATATTCAGAGTTCTACTACCCTCCAAAAGCACCTGGGCGTACGTCCAATGGTTGTGAATTACCTTGAGTTTGGTGAGTTCATATTTTCCGAGAGCTTCAGAGAGCCTAGTTCACTTCCTGGTATAATACAATACAAATTGCTAATGAGAGATAATTAACTGTTTTAAACAGTGCTGGGGCGTTAGCTTTTTTGTTCTTTTTTGTTGCTGCTGCTGTTCTTTTTTTTCTTAGTATGTTCCTTGCAAAACACTAACACCTTTTCTTTATTCGTAGTGAAGTTGACCTGTGTCCACTGATGCACATTGTTTTTAATTCTGCTAATTTATATAGGTATGAACAATGCAGTCATAAGTCAAATTTCCACATGACCCTTCCACCTCAAACGCAAAATAAATTTCATTATGTTTTTGTGCTAACGTGAATTGAGATGTAATAAACCCTTCTTTTTAAAATTTTCTTGTTCTAATTTTAACAGCAACACCTGTTCACATACTCACATATCTCTGACATCCCATTTAAAGTGCATATGTTACAGACTGAAATTCAGTATAGAATAGGGGAAGAGAAATAGGTGACATGGACTGGAGAAGTATCTTGTAATTTATTAAGAAAGTTATATCAGCACCTAAGCTCTCTTTATTCAAGGTAAAACCACCGCTATTGAGTATAATTTTTTTTCTTCTAGGACACCTTCACTAATTCTGAACAATTCTTAGACAACTCAATACATGTTATTGGCTAATAGCATGAGTGGAAATATTCTAGATAATTTAAAGGTATACATGCTAAAGACTTCTATCTTCAAGTATATAACTAACTTGCCATGTGGAAACTTTCTGTCAGCACCTTGATTAGATAGGACCACAATAGATTTAATTTTAATTTTTTAAATGTCCTCTAAAATCATCTACTAAATGTAAGAGATTCACATTGGCATGTATGTGTTATATTTAATAACTCAATGTCAACTGGAATATAACAAGTTTAAAATTTTTCTCTTTATTCCAAATTTACTCCATAGGGAAGTTATTGAGGAGAATGGTATCTAACATCAACACTGTGGACTAAAACTGTCATGCTCTTTACTTTCAAGGGAGAAAGAAGAACTGATGAGTATTTCAGGTACTCTTTACTGTAAAGTATCTGAGAATAATGTTTGCTGCAGGATATTTATTCGAATCTGAAAGAACAAAGATGAGATGCTTATCCACTTCTACAGCATATGTGTACTTCAATGAAAATCTATAGTATAATCTACAAAAAGGAATTCTATAGGAGAAAATACTTCAGCTTCTGTATTGTCATATTTTTTGACTTGGAAGAGGTGATTCACTCCTTTACATTTCATCTCAGAGAGATGTTCAAGGTCTCAACCAGCTATCATTGTTGACCAGTTGAAATCCATACCATAAATGCAATAAAAATTAATGACACATTTATTTCAGGTGGGACTTGTGTGGTCGGCACGCCCCCGAACCTCTTTCCTCACATAATATTTTGGAGTATTACAGCACAGTCTAGGAATGTTATCCATTTCAATAGAAGCATCCTAACAAACTTGACCTCAGAATGATCCTGAAATTTACAAGCTAAATAAAATTATTATATTCTAATCTTGGGAACAAGACCAAAACTATAGGGATGATGCAGAGGAAGGAAGATTGCAGTGTCTTAGAAAATGTTAGGCACACATCAAGTCAGGTTTCTGTTGTGCTCACAATGATTGCTATTTGACTTTGGAATTATAGAGTCCATCACTGAATTTTAATGTAGGGGGTACCAGAGAGTTCATCTCACTATAATTGGTATTCTATTCAATTTTGCTTCATTCTTTGTTATTCAGGCTAGTAAGAAAAGAGTACCTGAGAGGTGCTTTTCCCTCTTGACACCAAATATTTGGTGTTTTCCCAATACTACTTTCCTAACTCTCTTGTACCAACGAGGTGCCCAACAATTCAATTCAATTCTGAAACTAACTACCTGGAAGTAGTGTAGATCCCACAGCTTGGGAACTCAATCCCACAAGACTGTTCCCACTTCAGATATCAGCTGGAAGTCTTGGGCTGCTTGTACTTCTGACTGATTGGCTATAAATCAGGGGTTTGCATGACCCCCTTTCCAGGTTCAATAATTTGTTGAAATGGCTCACGGAACTTAGGAAGACACTGGCCTACAGTTACCAGTTTATTATAAAGAATACAAGTGAACCAGATGAAGGACAACATCAGGAAGGGTCTTGAGCACAGGATTTTGTGGAATTGGGGTGTGCCCCCCTCTCTCAGCTCACCAACCCAAAATCCCTCCAAATCCTGTCATGCATAGGTTTTTATAGAGGTTTCATTAGGGAGGCATGAGTGATTAAATCATTGGCATTGATGACTAACTCAACCTCTAGACCCTCTCCAGTTCCCAGAGGTTAGGGGGTGGGACTGCAAGTTCCAAGCTTCTAATTAAGGATTGGTATTTCTGATAACTAGCCCCATCCTGAAGCTATATAGGGACCCACCAAGGGTAACCTCATTAGAACATAAAACAGTTCTATCACCTTTATCACTCAAGAAATTCCAAGGGTTTTAAGAGCTGGGAACAAAGGAACCAGGGGCAAAGACCACTTATCTTTCTGTGATACCACAGTACCTATTATAAACCAAATGGGTAAATCATAAATAAAGGGAAGTTAATTGAAATTACATTTGGCTTTCTATATGATTGCTGGTTTTAAGTCACTAATATTGAATACTGATTTTGTACATGGCAGACAATTGAGTATTTTAAATGCCAAGGCCTCTTGGCATCAGGCACAGTTTCCACCCTCCTCAAAATGGGATTAAATTGACCATGTTTCCTATGTGTGATTTTGTCAGTTGACATCTCTGATATTAGGCACTACCCTTGGTTCCCAGTAAAGCTTTATGTTTCCAGACTCCATTCTCTCCAATTCTCGAAGGTCGATTCTGTGTCCCCTAGAACTGTCCGTCCATAATTATCAGCCTCTCATCATGTCTCACACAGTTCTCCATGTGCCTCCTTCTACTTATGCCTGACTGAACCTGCCTCTACCCTGAGGACCTAGCTTCTGCAAGTAGTATCTCAAGTGGTAGCACTTTACTCTCACTTGCCGGCTACTCTGATCACAAGCAGTGGGGTTTCATTCTTATTGCTCTCCTTTGCCACTTCCAAACCACTACCCCTCATTCTATTTAATATTTATTTATGACTCTTTCCTCTTCTAGCTTTTACCTTCATACTCAGGTCAACTCATCCTCCTTCATTGCTATGGGCAACCAGTTGCATTCTTCTCCAAATAAAATTTAGCTAGAATCCTGTGAGGTCTCAACATACGACCAGAACTGGCCATCAAACTAATGGAATTTCCAGTCCACTGACCCCTCTGTCTCTCATTCAATCTTTCAATTTCTCCTTCTTCACTTCTCTCTTTTTCTACCACGGTCCCTGGTTCTAATAACACTCTTCCTTATATCTTAAATGTCCTCTTCTTCTGGCTTAGTTTGTTTGTTTACATTTGAGAATTTATTGAAGTCACGTAAGAGTTACATCTTCCATTTAGATCACATCATTTATGCATAGAGTTGCAAGGGAGTTGTATGTTTCTTTTCTAAGTATATATGTCTGATATTAATATTGTGGCTTTTGCTTTTTTTGTGTGCTTACATTTGCCTGCAATATCTTAGCCTTTCCTAAAGTGCTCTCAGACTCACTGTAATCACTATAGGACTTTACCCATTAATGTATATTGTTTGTGTAATACAAGAATATAAGCCCAAAGTCTTAATATTTGCCCTTGTCTATCAAAGTATTTAGTGATTTCAATACAAGAACAAAATGTATTACTCTTTTGATACTTACTTTAAAAAGTGAGCTTCCATTGCCACAGTCGTCTATATTTTGTTCTCAGAAGTTATTCCCACCAAGAAAAACTCAGGATCTAGGGCTGAATTCCTTCTGTTCTTCATGCCTGAGTCTCACTCAGTTGGAAGACTAGAAAGAGTTCCTGGTCAAAATTAATTGTCACAGCAAGAGAAAGATTAAGAGATTGGACCTGGTCCTAAGGGGACAAATGAGAGTAGCAAAAAGAATTCGGTTCTGAGGGAAGGGGTGGTCAAGAAACAAGGCAAGGTTTTGAATGGGGGCTGCAGGCCTTCTGTCGTCCTCTGTCTACATCATTCTCCTCAGTCCTTCTTCCATGGGCTTCTCCCATCTTCCTTAGAGCCTTTTGGGATTCTCCAAATACAGAAGGAATCCAAACTGGCTACACAAATAAATAGAAATAGACAATAAATATAATTTGCGCAACCTCATTGGTAACATAAGTACTTGGAATAAAACAGTAAGATACATTGGCAGGGTTTTAAACAATGAGGGATGTTTTTGAAAAAATATACTTTCATTCTAGTTGAAAATTTAATGTATCATATACTTCTCTGGAGAGATTTTAAGGCAAAATGATCCAAACTTCAGATTTTCAAGAATACCAAAATAACAATATTGTGGCAATGAAAATACTATTATCTTGATATTTAGTAACTCCTCAGTATTCTGGCATAATGGAATACCAGAAGACAGCATAGATCTGCCTGCTGGCACTCTGTAGGGGAGACTTTGTCCCAAACCATAGATTAAAACAGTCTGGTCTATTTTACAGTGTCTTTGGATGTTGCCACCATGTCAGAATTTGAGGCATCATAGTACCAGCACCTTATGGTCACGTCACTCTGATTTTAACTGGCACCCCTTTCAAATGATAAACAATAGTGTTTCAAAATTATTGCAATAAATGTATTAAAGTTGAATGATATGAAATCTTCTCCAGTAGATATCTTTTTAAATGTTTCATTATAGCAAAAGCATAGTATTTAATCAAGAACTTTAATAATATGCAACGCATGTTTAAACCAATCAGTTATAAAAACAAATGTGTGGCACACAAAAAGGCGAATCACTGGATGAAGTTCAAGCTTGATATGAAGAAGGAAGAAAGAGTTTCTCAAGTACTCAAGCACATGTGTATCTAGGACACGCGCGCAGTAATTTTAAAAGCTTTCTCGTCTAGGGAGGTAGAAGCTACAAAAACTACCAAACTTGAAAGGGCCAGATACCAGAACAATAGCTCAAACCTGGGAAAGGGAGTCTTTCCCTTAAAACGATGGAGGTTAACTTTTCTTCAGGCTAGCAAAATTGGAGGAGAGCTCCAAGTCAGAAATGATTGGCTGATCTTTAAAGTGTTCCATAACACAAAGAGAGAAAGTAAACTTCCTATTTCTCTATCTGAAGCCCATAGTGCTGATATCAAAAATCGTACAAAAAAGAAAACTAAAGACCAATCTCACTTAGAAAAATTGATATAAATCCTAAATAAAATATTAGCAAATAGAATCCAGCAGTACATTAAAAGAATAATTCACCATGGCCAATTGGGATTCAATCCAGAAATCCAAACTGATTCAACATTTTAAAATGCATTAGTAACATTCAGCATATTAATAAGTTAAAGGAGAAAAAAAACAATGATGGCTTCAACATATGCTGATATGACATTTGGAAAACTGCATTACCTATTCCCCATTTAAGAAGAAAAGCTCTTAGAGAAATAGTAATAGAAATTGCCTTCACAATAAAACAAAAAGTGTATGACAACTAAAAGTGTTATGATGAAGAGCAAAGCACTTGAAGTATTACAATTAAAGTCAGAAATATAACAGTGATCCCCACTATTGTTGATAGTATTAAAACTAATGAAGAAACATGAGTGAAATGTTTTTACAAAGGGGAAAATATTGCTTCATCCATTTATTTCACAAAGATTGATTGAGAGTCTATTAAGTGTCAGCCATGTAATGAGACTCTTAGGAGGTACTGCCATGTGAAGATGGACTGGCTGAGCTCTTGGAGTTTACATTCAAGTGGAGTAGATTCTTTGTAGATTATATTATGTCTGCGTGCCTGGAGGGGAAAAAAACAGTTTCAATTGCATTTTTAAAATTCAGTTGAGTACTAGTTAAAATTACCATGCAAATATCAATAAGCAGTTAGCAAAGATTCTTGAATAAAAATATTCCAGTTAAAAAAATAACAACAACAACAAAAATACCTGGGAATATAGAAAAAATACATAGCATCTCTTTTAAGAAAATGATAAACTACAAGTGTGAGAAAAAATGTCTTTTAAAAGGGGAGACAACACTTGTTATTTTATCAGAAAACTTGCTGTAATGATATAAATTCTTCTTAAATTAATCTATAAAGTAAGTGAAATCCCAAAGTGAATCATAACATAGTTTTTTTTAAACTTCATAAATTTCATCTAGAAGTATAAATATCTGAGACTTGATAAGAAATACTGGAAATGAATAATAATTAGAAGGAAATGTTCATATTAAATTGTTTTTATACAGTGATAATAATTAAAATAATGTGGTATTGGTAAGAAAATAGATAATCCAATGATGAAGACTAATCAATAAATAGATCAAAATCTTTATTGGAATTCACTAAGTGATAAAGATGGCATTGCAATCACTGGTGAAATGATGATTATTCAATCACTGATGTTTTTAATAGTGACATAGCCATTAAAAAAAAGAGAGTTGGATCCCTACCTCAAATGTAACACTCAGAATAAATTCCAGATGAGTTAAAGGCTTAAATTAAAAAAAAATGCAAGCATAGAAGTATTGGGATGAGATGCAATTGAATATTATGATAATCTTGGATTAGGGAAGAATTTCTTAAGCCTAACACAAAATCCAATAGTAGTAAAGAAAGGAACTGATTCATTTTTACTACATACCAATTTAAAACTTCTACATGAACAAATAAACTCCAAAAATATTAATACATTCCCAGCATACAGCACATAAGATAAGCTAACATCTTTCAAATAAAAGGAGCTCTTACACATCAACATGATAAAGAAGAACACATTTTTTAAATGGGCAAGGGCTATGCACAGGCAACTCATGGAACAGGAGATACAAATACCCAACGTCAAATAAAATATGTTCAATTTCACTGATCAAATAAGAGTTAGAACAACCGAGAGTTGTAATTTGTTACGTATTCAACTAGCAAAAGACAAAATGACTGGTATTACCCAGTATGGATGAGGTGAAGGAGTTGGGCACTCTTCTAGTACTGCTTGGATTGTAAATTGGTTCAGTATAACTTTTTTGGAGCATTTTGTAAACAAATACCAATATTTTAATTGTTAATATCCTTTTAACTATAAATTTCCAATTTTAGAAATAAGTGCTGTAACAGAAAACAGTGTATAATTCATGCTTGGATGTGTAGGCTCAGTATTTATCTTCTTTTAAATGAAGAAATTTGGAAATACCTAAATTTTCATCTATAGGGATTGGATAAATAAGTTGTGCTACAATGCATAAACTAGGATATTATGCAGTGGTTAAAAATAATGAAGTAGATCTACATATTCTGTTTTGGAAAATGTCCATGGTAAATTGCTAAATGAAAAGGTAATAGGATGTCCTCTGTTGTGTGATCTAACTATTGTAATTCAATTGGGTATGGGATATACATTTGTAAATTCACAGAGACATTTGCATAAGGCAGTATATCGGATTGTTAACGGAGAAATAGATTCAGAGGAAGAGAACAGAGCAGGGAAATGAGAGGATCATATATTCTACTTTATATACTTCTGTATTGTCTCAAAAATTTTTATATAGGGAGTATGTATTAATTTTATAATAAAAGATACCTACCAAGATTTAAAAGTTCTTGCTGAAAATAAATCTGAAAATAGAACTGTGTTTTCCAATTCTCTTTGAGAGTTCTTTCGTTTATGCTGGCATGCTGGATTTCTAGCAAAAGTTAACTTCATGAACAAGTTAATAATCTACATTTTGAATTATTTATATGCACTTTGAAACTTTCAGGCAGAGAGGGCAGCTCTATATTTTCCTCCCCTTCAGATCATAATCCTCCGTCTGACACCATGGTCTTCTCCATATTGATAAGGCGCATAGAGTGGAAAGAATGCTAGATTTCAGGTGGAGAGTGTGCTATGCCCTCTTATCTGTTACCTTCCACATGATAACCATGAGGAGCAAAAGAAGGGAACTGAGCTGACAAATGTTTAGCCGTTCTGGGGCTTAAGAGCAATGTAGCATAGAAAAGTAAATTTATAAATATTTTTTAGGAAGGATTTGTAATTAAAGATTTTTTTCCTGCTTTGGCATCAGTAGAAGAATATGCTTTCATGTCCCACCCGTCTCCATCCACCAGCTTTAGAGGCTGGTTTGGGCCCTGGGGAAATCTGGGATGTGATTCTAAGTCCTTAAGAGGACTATCTCTGGTCCTGGTTCCTGCTCAGTCTAGAAGTCCACTTCAATTCTAGTGTAACCTAAGAAGTTTGTTTGTTGCAAGAAGGGAATATAGGATTTATTTTGGCCAGTTCCCAGGGAGTTAACTCCCAAAGAGCGCTCATATGGATCCAGTCCCCTGACATAATTCTTGCTTCCTTGCAGTTCTCCTGACCAGAGATCTAGAATTGAGCATCACACTAGGCCTGAATCTCATAGGTTCTTAAGAAGGAACACATCTGTACTTCTATGCATTTTGCTACTGATGTTTGCTTGAGGAACAGTCGCTATGTAATTTTCTATTTTCTAAACTGTGGCTCTAATCTATTGAGTTATGTTTTGTCTGTGTGCTGAGCAGATCTCAGAATAAAGCAGTTTATAACATTTTTTAAAGATTCTCATTGTTCATTCATCACTATTCTGTCAAATATTTGGCACATTAGTTGACCAAAAATCTGGCAGGTATGAATGGCATTGGTTTGAGTTGTTTCCCCTATAATCCCTTACCAGAGCTCTGATACAGTAAGAACGATTACACCATGTCCCATCTGTTCCCTGTATTTCAAAAACTCATTCTTCCAGGAGAATGACCAAGTCCTTCTGAGGATGGAAAAAGAAGTCAATGCAGCACTTCAAACATGATCAGGAAACAAGAAAGACGTTGGTAGAAAACAGGAGAACCCCCAAAGAGGTTTAACCAAGCATGGTTTAGCATTTTGCCATGAATATTCTGCCTGGTTTTAGTTTTGGAGACTAACCTGCTGGTGGAATTCTAGGCTTGCAGGATGAAAGAAAAGACACATAGGCAGGAAGGAACAAATTCTATTTTAGCAACACACTTTGCTATTGTGGTCACACAGCAGATGCAGTCCTCTACATCAACACTTTTCCAGCTCCCCATAAGCATTTAAACATTGCAAGGACTCCTTAGATTTTGTCTTTGGTGACCTGAGAGCCTTAAGCCCCATGGAGGTAATACGAAACACCACTCTCCTGATCAAATTTCCTGTTTTTTAATTTCCATTTCCTTACCTGAAACCTCTAATAGTTATTTTAGTGCAGAGATCATTTGATGGGTTTATTTTGAAGAAAGAATAATGTGGCAAAGGCTTACTATGTTTTCTTTCTGATTTCTGAAGATCTTGGAAAACCCTCAAACTGTGAAATTTTTGTGTTGAGACGAAAACTACCAGGGAATGAGAACAGTCCTGTTATAAGAGTAGAATAATAATATCGAAGGAATAGGAGGCATGCCTGCAGCATAGTGTTTAAGGGATGTATTAGCGTGCTTGGGCTGCCAGAACAAAATACCACAGACTAGGGGCTTAAACAACAGAGATTTATTTCCTCACGTTCTGGAGGCCGGAAGTCCAAGATCAAGGTGTTGGCAGGTTTGGTTTCTCCCGAAGCCTCTCTCTTTGGCTTGAAGATGGCTGCCTTCTTGCTGTCTTGTATCCTCACATGGACTTCCTTCTGTCACACACATCCCTGGTGTCTCCCCTCTTCTTATAAGGACATCAGTCATCTTGGATTACGGAGCCACCCTAAAAACCTTGTTTTAACTAAATCACCTCTTTAAAAACCTTATTTCAAATATGGTTATGTTGAGGTACTGAAGGTTGGGACTTCAACATATGAATGTGGTGGTGGGGGGAAAGGTCACAATTCAGCCCATAGCTGGAGATGAGAGAACACGCTCCAATAAAAAGTACATAAATAGAAAGAACACGCGGTGAGGCACAACAATGTTCATAGGCACTAAGGAGAAACTGTAATGACTGATTAGTCGGTAACTTGTAGAAGGAAATTCCCTGGTTTCTTCAATTATAATACTTGCTCTTCTAATAACTATAATCCTGGGGAATCCTTTAATCTCTCAGAGTCATACTGGATCCTTCATCTGCAAAGTGTGATAAAAATGGCCACTGAACCACACCATGTGAGGATCAAATAAAATCTATAGATCTAGTTATTTGGAATGAAGAGTTCAAACGGAACCAATAGTGAAAGGTACACTTTTTATCTCTTCCTCAGGCCTTTCAGTCTTATCTATTTATTTTTGTTAACTTGGAGAATTGGCTAATTGAGTAACTGGCAACATGTTTGTAGTTACCTCCATATATTTCAGAGTGCCTTAGTTTCCACACGTATGGAAGGGAGGAAACAACATCTGCTTAGCCAATTCACAGAGACTTAATGACATAACAGATGAGAAAGTTCTTTGAAATAGTTAAAAAGAAACTATTCAATTGGAAAGTGATGATATTTTATATAACAAACTACTTTTTATCCAGCATCTAGTACATTTGGAGCTGAATAAATTGTCCATTGGCTGACAATGATAGTCTAAACAAAACAGTAAATTTTTAAGGAAAGTGTAATTTCAAGATGATACTTTTGGAATTCAATTCTCAGTATTGTGTAGGAAGGAGAAATGACAAAACCAGGGTGGCCAACTGGGATGTTATAGCACAACAGGCATGATCCAAATAGGGCCAGTCCAAAGACTGTGCAAATGGAGGCGGAAGGGGTGACGTACTTTGAAAATTGGTGACGTCAGCAGATGAGTATAGAAAGGAAGAAAGTTAAACAAACTGGCCAGTCTTGCAATGTATAAGGCAAGTTTCTTCCTTAAAGAATTAAAGTGTGTTTTTACAGGCTTTCTTCAAATGCTTATGCAATGCACAATGAATTGCTTTGTCTGCAAGATTATTCTATAGAATAATAATCTTTACTCTTAGAACTTTCATGGAATTCTGCCCAAGTTTTCTTTTTCTCAATTTCACTCTCCATTACCCCTAGTTATACCCTATATAAGGACACAATGGAGATCGAAGTGCTGTTTATTTTCCTTAGCACTCAGCTTTTTCCATCTCTCTCTGTAACCTCTGAAAAAAGTGTACCTCCTTGTATATTAAGGTATTTTTCCACACACTTTCTTATTTCTGCTTCCACATCTTTATGATCTCTTTCTTGTGCTGAAAATTGACAGGGAGTAGCTTTCTGGATCTCACAAAATGGGTATGGTAGATTGTTGGAAAAACTGGCTATAATCATTCTCCTTTCTATAAACATATCCTTACCCTGGCACTTGGCAGTTCTTCCCATCAAGAGATGGAATCGACTCTCTTACTCCTTCAATTTGGGCTGGCCTTGTGACTTACTTTGGCCCACAGAATGAGGCAGAAGTGATGGTCTGCAAATTCCAAGTCTAGGCCTCATGAGAGTCTTGATTGTCTGTGTTGTTGCAAAATTCTGACTAGCCAATGTGTGGGCTAGCTTGCTGGAAGATAAGACCTTGTGTTGCAGAAATGAGTCACCCCAGCTGACTGTAGATGCTTAAGACCAACTGAGCCCAGAAGAACCAGCCAGTTGAGTTTATCCCAAATTTCCGGCCCACAGAATCATAAGCTAAATAAATACATTCAGTAGTGGTTTGTTATGTAGCCAAAACTATTACAATAGGCAACTTGGGAAGTTTATACGATCTCCTTCCTTTTTCTTCTATGAGAAATATTTGTAGCAATTTGATGCAGGTCTTGTATCAGTGTGATACTTAATAAAGAACGGGAAATAGAATAGTCTCTCAAACACATTTAAAATTCTTTAATTTTCTAATATATTAACATTCAGATATGCTCTTTATTAATGATATTTGTAAAATTCTAATATTCTTAAATATGTCAAAACAAAACTCCAGAAGGTGTATTGTTTTCATTTAACTTCCCTCTTTCTAACATTTCCTATCAGTTCAAATACGAAGAGGATCTAGCAGTGAACAGAATCCAGAAAATGTTAATTTTCTTGATGCTGTCGAGGAGGGAACATTGGCCTGAGGCCATTGCTGCTTTGGGGTCATAGCCAACCTGGGAATGAACAGCTGTTGTTATTCAGAAAAATTCAGACAATATTTGGGAAGACATAATTCAAGAAAAAAAATTAAGAGGGAAAATCTGGAAAAAAGCAAGCTAAATTAGAATAACATTTTTAGACTGTAACCATATCTAAGGTTTCCAGAAGTGTTTAACGTACCTTCCAATATAGTTAGGAAGTTGTGTGTGGTGGGGGAAATGGGATCTGTAATGTCCTTCGCAAGACGTTTGGGAGGCAACATGGCATAGTGAAAAAATATGGGATTTGGGGTCAAGAAAAGTAGGTTCTAGTTTTGGCTAAGGCAATGATTTTCATGCATTCTTATACATATAGAAATGAATATCTTTCAGCTCTCTTTTTGAATCTATAACACACCTTTTTAAAACGTATTGATGATTTTTATACAAAGGTTCATTGATAGAGAGAGTTTCATATCTAATATTTCTTTCTCCTATTCTATAAAGCAGTGGTTCTCGAAGTGTGGTCTGAGATCCCAGGGGTCTCAGAAACAACTGTAAGAATCCAGCTGTCTTCCATTAAGCTGGACATTAAGATATTTGAAAGTATTTAAGACTATTCTACTCTTCTCACTATTTTCTTTAATTTGGAAAATAGTTTCTGTTAAAAGTGTTATTTGTGTTAACATGTAATGGGTTTGTTACTGTTATTTTAAAATGAGTTAATAAATATTAATATTTGCTCTCAGTTTTCATTTCTAATATTGTAAATACTTATAAGTATAACCCATATAAATGAAAATTCTCTGACATTCATAATAATTTTTAGGAATATAAATGGAAACTGAGACCAAAGGACATTGAAGACCACCGTACAGAAAATTGGGTCAAGTGTTATATCCATTTATTAGATTGGGAACTGAGGAATTAAAAATAAATTCACTGGATGAAGGTGATCTGTTAGATGGTGATTAGAGCGAAGGATTTCTAACTCAAAGTTTCTTTCATATTTTAAGTTTACGTTTCCCCAATGAATTTTTTATATTTATAAAAATTTTTCTTGCTCAAATAAAAATATACTTTTTAAAGTGCACAGTTCTCTGAGTTTTAACACAAGTAGACATTCATACAATCATCATCACTGAAGGCTACCAGAATATGCCATCCCAAAATATGTCTCTTTAGTGTATGGATTATTTTGAGCTAAAGACCATTGAGAACCAATAGATGCAGGAAAAACTAAACACGGGGCACAAGTTTTCCTTTTATAAAGGAAATTCATAATTATCAAGGAAATTTCCCTTTGTAAAATGTGTCTCCCTCTCCTGTAGCAGGAAGAGGAGAACTCTTAATAACTCTTGTCAACAGAGAAGACACTGACTTAAATCTTCATAACAAACCTTACTAAACAAGCCCTGTTTACCATACGTTTTGTGACCATCTTCCCATAACTTACCCTTCCCCACCGCTTGCCCAGAAGCTCCAAACTGCTCTCCTTTGTTTAGCCTAAGATGGTATATAAGCCCAAGTTCTAACCACCCCTTTAGGTTACTCATCACTGGATGCTCTCATGTGTACATGTACTACCTACATGTTAACAAACTTCTTTGGTTTTTTCTTGTTAATCTGTCTTTGGCCAGTCTAATTTATAGGGCCACAACTGGAGAACCTAAGATGTGTAGAGGAAAAGATTTTTTTCCTCCCCTGCACCACCATCAGAATACAAAACAGTTCCATCATTGCAAAAAAATCCCCTCATGTTATCCCTCTATAGTCAACCCCCTTCCAGGACTGTAATTTGTCTGTTTGAGAATGTCATATAAATGGAATCATGCAATATGTAAACTTGGAGGCTGGCTGCTTTTACTCAGCATAATGCCTTTGAAGTACTCTTATGTACACCAAAAGTTCATTCCTGTTTATAGGGAGTAGTATTCCATTGTATGAATATTCCACAATTTGTTTATGCATTCACCTGTTTAAGGACATCTTGGTTGTTTCCAGTTTGGGTTCAGTATAAAGAAGAGAGCTGTAAACATCTTTTGTTTGATGCTAAGTTTTCAATTTTCTACAGTAAATGTACAGGACTGGGATTTCTGAGTCATATGGTTAAGTGTATGTTTAACCTTATAAGAAACTGCCGAACTATTTTCCAGAGTGTCTGTAACATTCTGCATCCTCATCAGCAATTTATGAAGATCCAGTTCCTCTGCATTCTCGTTAACCCTTGGTATTATCAGTATTTTTCACTTTTGCCATTATAATAGCCGTGTGGTGGTATCTCAACGTAGCTTTAATTGAGGATGTCTAGGAAGTTAAACATCTTTTAATGTGCTTATATTCATTTGTATATTTTCTCTGGTGAAGTGTTGCTTCAACCCATTTGCCTATTTTTAAGTTGGATTGTTTTCTTATTGTTGAACTTTGAAAGTTCTTTACCGATGCTGAACCCAAATCATATTCCAGCTAAATGATTTACAAATATTTTCTCCCAGTCTGTAGCTTATCTTTTATTCTCTCAGTAGTGTTTCCCACCATACAAAAGCTTTTAATTTTGAAAAAATCCTGTTGATCAATTTCTTTTCTTTGATAGATCATGCTTTTTGTTTCATGCCTACAAACTCTTTGCCTAATGTGATTTTGCCTCACATGATTTTTTTATATTTTATTCTAAAAAACTTACATTTTTATGTTTGGCTTTTAGATCTATGATTTAAGATGTGTTTATTCTGTACAAAGTGTAAGGCTTAGGTCGAGTTTCATTTTTTAAATTTGATACACAATTCTTCTAACACCATTTGTTGAAAAGACTATTCTTTCCTCCTTGAATTGTCTTTGCAATTGACCATACTTGTGTTGGTCTATTTCTATATTTTCCACTCTGCCTGGTGATCTATATGTCTGTCCTTCACTAATGATACATTGTCTTGATTGCTGTTCCTTTGTCATAAGTCTTAAAAGTGGATAGTATGATTGTCCCCAATTTTATTTTACTTTTTCAAAATTACTTTAGTTATTCTAGTTCCTTTGCCTTTCCAGATAAACTTTTGAATCACTTTATCTATAGCTACCAAAAATTATACTGGGATTTTGATTGGAATTATGTCAAATCTATAGATCAATTTGGGGAGAATTGGGCTCTTTAGTATGTTGATTCTTTTACTTAATGACCATATCACCACAGCTTGTCTCTATTTATTTAAGTGTTTGTTTTCTTTCATCAGTGTTTTGTAGTTTTAGCACACAAATATAGTATAGTTTTGTTACATTTATATTTAAGTGTTTCATTTATTGGAGCTGGAGTCCATGATATTCTTAAAATTATGATTTCTAATTGTTTATTACTTAAATATAGAAATACAATTGATCTTTGTGTTCACCTTTTAACTTGCGTCTTTGCTAACCTCACCTACTGCTTTTAGAAGGTGTTAAAAAAATATATTCCTGGAGTGATGTCAGCATCACGGCAGAGTCAACTTTCCCAGTAATCTTCCCCCTCCAACACACAATGAAAAACCACCCATACTTTAACAAAGGACGCCCAAGCACAACACAAAAAATATCAGAGAGACACACACAGCCATACAATGGAGGGTGGAGAGGCTGGAGGACCCCTTGGAGGAGGTGGAACAGGGTAAGAGAACACTTTGTTCCCTCACCTGAAGACTGCGATTTGGGACTGCAGGAGGCCTCTGAGAGGGAAGGAATGGGGGAGGGGATGTTCATTCATGGGAACAACAAGGATCCTGGAGGGCCCATGCAGCCTAGAGGGAAGACCTCTACCAGGGCAAAAGCTTTTGCAGGGGGTGACCTCATCAAGCCAACACCCCGGGAAAGCAGATAATGAGAGCAGAGCAAGAAAACCCTGAAAGCATGCAGGAAAAAGTACCCCTCCCCCCACCTCCTCAGTGCAGCTCCACTGCCAGGGACTTCAGCTGAAGGTAGAGGGCTCAGAAGATGCGGCTCTTGACACCCACCCGGCGATAGGAGGTAACTTCAACCAAATAATACCAGGATGCATAAAAACAGAGCCACCCCCTCTTGCAATATCAAACATTATATCAAATTTCAAAACCAAAGAGAAAACAACAAGTACCCAGAATTCAGTCCTGAGGACACAGAAATATGTAATCTAAATGAGACTGAATTCAAAATAGCTATCATCAAAAAATACAGTGAGGTAAAAGAGAATGCAGAGAAACAATTCAACGAGTTCAGGAGCTAATTCACAAAAAAGGTTGAAACTATAAAGAAGAATCAATCAGAAATATTAGAGATTAAAGACACAATGGAAGAAATAAAATAAAATATGGACTCCTTGAATGCTCGAGTGGACATCATCGAGGAGCGTATCAGCACAATCGAAGAGAGATGTGTTGAAATGCTCCAGACAGAGGAGGAAAGAAAACTAAGACTAAAGAGAAATGAAGAAAGTATCTGAGAAATATCAATGAGGAAATGCAACATAAGAATTATAGGTATTCAAGAAGGAGAAGAGAAAGAGAAGGGAGTGGAAAGCATGTTCAAAGAAATAATAGCAGACAACTTCCCAAGCCTAGGGAAAGAGAGGGAAATCTGTGTGGAAGAGGCTTCCAGATCTCCTAGATTTGTCAATGCAGAAAGACCTATTGCAAGTCATATAGTACTAAAACTGGCAAAAATGAATGAGAAAGAAAGAATACTAAGGGCAGCAAGGCAGAAGAAAATAAGCTACAAAGGAACCTTTATCAGGCATTCAGTGGATTTCTCTGCAGAAACCTTACAGGCTAAGAGACAATGGAATGAGATATTCAAATCTTTGAAAGACAAAAATTTTCCTCCAAGAATACTCTACCTAGCAAAAATATCCTTCAGATATGATGGAGAAGCAAAAACTTTCCCAGACAAACAAAAGCTAAGGGATTTCATAGCCATGAGACCCCTCCTAAAAGAAATCCTCAAGGAGGCCCTCATACCTGAGAAAAAAAAAAACAGGGAGAAAGGAGTTACAAAGCGTGGAGTAACAAGATAAATAGGTAGACAGAATCCGAATAGGATAGCAAATACTCAAGTATAGCATTAAAGATAAATGGAAGGAAAACACCAAAAACAAAGATAATCTTGTCATTTTAGCCACAAACACACAACACGAGATGGAATAAGATGTGAGAAAAACAACTTAGGAGGGGAAGTGGAAAGAGATTGAATCAGTTTAGACAGAGGAAATAAGAGGCCATCAGAAGATGGACTATCTTATACACAAGATTCTGAATACAAACCTCATGGTAACCACTAAACTAAAAAGCAGAACAAAGACACAAATAATAAATAAGGAGAAAAAAAAGAAACACATCATAAAAAACTACATAATTCAATGGGTAGACCAAAACACACAGGATGAGAAACAAAGGAAATGCAGGAGATCCAGAAAATGAGTGATAAAATGGCAGCATTAAGTCCTCATATATCAATAATCACCCCAAACATAAATAGATTGAATTCTCCACTAAAAAGACACAGAGTGGCATGCTGGATCAAAGAACAAGACCCAACAATCTTCTGCCTCCAGGAAACAGATCTCGGCTCCAACAGCAAACACAGGCTCAGAGTAAAGGGATGGAAGATGACACTCCAAGCTAATGGCAAACAAAGAAAGCAGGTGTTACAATACTTATATCAGACAAAGCAGACTTCAAGATAAAGCAGGTAAAGAGAGACAAAGAGGGACAGTATATAATGATCAAAGAGACACTCTAACAAGAAGAAGTAACACTTATAAATATCTAGGCACCCAACACAGGAGCACCAAAGTTCATAAAGCAACTATTAAAACTGTAAAAGGTGATATTAATAATAACACAATAATAGTATGGGACCTCAACACTCCTCTCACATCAATGGATAGATCATCCAGACAGAAAATCAACAAGGAAACAGTGGAATTAAATGAAAAGCTCAACAAGTTGGACTTGATAGACATATATAGAACACTCCATCCAAAAACAGCACAATACACATTCTTCTCAAGTGTGCATGGAACATTCTCAAGGATAGACCATATGTTGGGAAACAAGGCAAGCCTCAATAAGTTTAATAAAATTGAAATAATAACAAGTATCTTTTTTGATCACAATGCTACAAAGCTAGAAAGTAGTTACAAGAAAAAAGCTGAGAAAGGGACAAAGATGAGGAGACTGAACAACACGCTATTGAATAAGCAGTGGATCACTGAAGAAATTAAAGGATAAATCAAAAACTATCTGGAGACAAATGAAAATGAAAACATACCATACCAACTCATATAGGATGCAGAAAAACTGTATTAAGAGGGAAATTCATGGCAATACAGGTTCACCTTAACCAACAAGAAAAATCCAAAATAAGCAACCTCAAATTACACCTAACTGAATTAGAAAAAGAACAAACAAAGCCCAAAGTCAGCAGAAGGAGAGAAATAATAAAAATCAGAGCATAAATAAATACTATTAAAACAAAAAGGCAGTAGGAAGGAACAATGAAACAAAGAGCTAATTCTTTGAGAAGATAAATAAAATTGACAAACCCCAAGCCAGACTTACAAAGTAAAAAAGAGAGAAAGCTCAGATAAACAAATTAGAAATGAAAGAGGAGAAATAACAACAGATACCACAGAAATACAATGGATTATAAGAGAATTCTACCAAAAACTATATGCCAACAAAATGGGTAATCTAAAGGAAATGGATAAATTCTTAGACTCTTACAACTCCCAAAGCTGAATCAAGAAGAAAAAGATAATCTGAATAGACAAATCACAAGGAAAGAGATTGAAACAGTAATCAAAAGCATCTCAAAGAATAAAAGCCCAGAACCAGATGGCTTCCTTGGGGAAGTCTACCAAAATTTCAGAGAAGATTTAGTAACTATCCTTCTCAAGCTATTCCAAAAAATTATGGAAGATGGAACACTTCCTTAAACATTTTCCAAGACCAACATCACTCTGATACCAAAGCCTGACAAGGACAACAGAAAAAGGAAAACTACAGGCCAATGTTGCTGATGAACATACATGCAAAAATAATCAACAAAATATTGGCAACCCAAATACAGCAATACATCAAAAGGATGATACATCATGATCAAGGGGGATTTATACCAGGGACACAGACATGGTTCAACATCTGCAAATCAATCAGTGCAATACAACACATCAACAAATTGAGGAATAATAACCACATGATCATCTCAGCAGATGCAGAGAAAGCATTTGACAAGATGCAACATCCATTTAGGATAAAAACTCTTAACAAAATGGGAATAGAAGGAAATTACCTCAACATAATAAAGGCCATATATGACAAACCCACAGCCAACATCCTACTCAATAGGGAAAAACTGAGCACCATCCTCTGAGAACAGGAACAAGACGAAGATGCCCACTATCACCACTCTTATTCAACATAGTACTGGAGGTTTTGGCCAGAGCAATTTGGCAAGAGAAAGGAATAAAAGAATCCAAATAGAGAGTGAAGGAGTGAAACTCTCACTATTTGCAGACAACAGGATCTTGTATACAGAAAAGCCTAAAGAATCCATCGGAAAACTATTAGAAATAATTAACAACTACAGTAAAGTTGTGGGGTACAAAATCAACTTACAAAAATCGGTTGCATTTCTATACTCCTACAATGAATTTACAGAAAGAGAACTCAGGAATACAATTCCATTTACAATCGCAAGTAAAAGAATAAAGTACCTAGTAATAAATTTAACCAAGGAGGTGAAGAACTTATACAAATGAAAACTATAAGACATTACTGAAAGAAATAGATAATGACATAAAGAGATGGAAAGAAATTCCATGCACATGGATCGGAAGAATAAACATAGTCAAAATGTCCATACTACCCAAAGCAATCTACAGATTACGTGCAATCCCAATCAGAATCCCAAGGACAGTCTTCATAGAAGTAGAACAAAGAATCCTAAAATTTATATGGGGCAACCAAAGGCCCCAACCTGCAAAAGCAATATTGAGAAAAAAGAACAAATCTGGAGGCATCGCAATCCCTGACTTCAAAATGTGCTACAAAGCCATAGTGATCAAAACAGCATGGTACTGTTACAAAAACAGGCACACAGATCAATGGAACAGAACTGAAAGCCCAGAAATAAAACTTCACATATATGGACATCTAATTTCAACAAAGGTGCCAAGAACATACAATGGAGAAAAGACAGTCTCTTTAATAAATGGTGTTGGGAAAACTGGACAGCTACATGCAAAAGAATGAAAGTAGACCATTATCTCATGCCATGCACAAAAATAAACTCAAAATGGATAAAGACTCAAAGATAAGTCCTGAAACCATAAAACTCCTGGAAGATAACATAGGTAGTACACTTTTTGACATCAAACTTAAAAGAATCTTTTCGAATACCATGTCTTCTCCATCAAGGGAAACAAAAGAAAAAATAAACAAGTGGGAGTTCATGAGACTAAAGAGCTTCTGCAAGGCAAAAGAAACTAGGATCAAAACAAAGAGAAAACCCACCAATTGGGAGAAAATGCTTTCAAATCATATATCTGACAAGGGGTTAATCTCCATAATATATAAAGAACTTACACAACTTAACAACAAAAAAAGAAACAGTCTGATCAAAGAATGGGCAGAGGATATGAACAGACATTTTTCCAAAGAAGGTATACAGATGGCCAATAAACACGTGAAAAGATGTTCAACATGACTAATCATCAGGGAAATGCAAACTAAACTACATGAAGATACCATCTTATGACTGTTAAAATGGCTGTAATCACTATGACTAAATGTTGGAGAGAGTATGGAGAAAAGGGAACCCTCATACACTGCTGGTGGGAATGCAAACTGGTGCAGCCATTATGGAAGACAGTATGGAGATTCCTCAAAAAACTAAAAATAGAACTACCATATGACCCAGCTATCCCTCTACTGAGTATCTACCCAAACAACTTGAAATCAACAATCCAAAGTAACATATGCACCTCTATGTTCATTGCAGTACTAGTCACAATAGCCAAGACATGGAAACAATCCAAGTGCCCACTGACCGATGACTTGATAAAGAAGATGCAGTATGTATACACAATGGAATAGTACTCAGCCATAAAAAAAGACAAAATCATCCCATTTGCAACAATATGGATGGACCTGGAGGGAATTATGCTTAGCGAAATAAGCCAGACTGAGAAAGACAAACACCAGATTATTTCACTCATATGTGGAATATGAACAAACACATGGACAAAGACAACAGTTCAGTGGTTATCAGGGGAAGGTGGGTGAAGGGTGGGCACAGGGGGTGAAGTGGAGCACTTATGTGGTGACAGTAAAGAAATAATGTACAACTTAAATTTCACATTGATGTAAATTATTATTAACTCAATTAAAAATATATATATATATTCCTTAGGATTTTCTACATATGCAGTCATATTGTCCGAAGAAAGAGGCAGTTTTATTTTTTCTTTTTTGATCTATATGGCTCTAAATATTTTTCTTGTCTTATTGCACTAACTAGAACTTCCAGTTTAATATTGAATATGACTGATGAGAGTAGAAATCCTTTCCTTCTTCTCAACATGAGTGGGAAATCAATCAATCTTTCACAACTGAGTATGATGTTAGCTATAGGTTTTTTGCAGATGTTCTTTATAAAGTTGAAAAAGTTCCCATTTATCCTCAGTTCACTGAGAGTTTTATCATGAATGAATTTGGAGTTTTATCAAATCCTTTTTCTTCATCAGTGAATAATCATTTTTTTTCCTTCTTAGACTATAGTATCATGGATTACACCAATTGCTTTTTGAATATTGAAACAGTCTTGCTCTATCAGGATAAGTTCCACTAAGGTGTGGTGTATTGTTCTTTTTATATATTGCTGATTGGACTTGCTTATATTTTGCTGAGGATTTTTGTGTCTATGTTAATGAGGGATATTGGTCTATAATTTTCTTTTCTTGTTTGTTTTCTTGTTTCTGATCTTCTAAAATGAGTTGGAGAGTGTTCTATCTTTTTCTATCTTTTTTTAGAGATTATGCAGAATTGATTTTACTTTTTCTTTAAATGTCTGGTAGAATTTTCTAGGAAAACCATCTGGGTCAAGAGATTTTCTTTTTGGAAGAAAAAGAATATGAATAAACATACATTTAATTTCTTTAATAGTTACAGGGTGATTCAGCTTATCTGTTTCCACTTGGGTAAATTTGGGAGTTAGTAGTTTTCAAGGAATTGTATCATTTCACCTAAGTTCTCAAAGTTATGCGCACAGATTTGTTATAGTATTTCTTTACTATCCTCTTCGTGTTTTCACACTCTATAGTGACATAATCTCTTTCATTCCTTTATTGGTAATTTGGGTCTTGCTCTTTGTTATTCTGTCTAGAGGTATATCAACTTTATTGATATTTTCAAGAAACTGCTTGTTTCATTGATTTTTTTCTCTACTGCTTTTTGCTTTCAATTTTATTGATTTCTTTTTTTTTTTAAAGATTGGCACCTGAGCTAACATTTGTTGTCAATCTTTTTTTTTTCCTTTTTTTTCTTCTTCTCCCTTAGTTCCCCAGGACATAGTTGTATATTCTAGTTGTAAGTCTTTCTAGTTGTGGCATGTGGGGTGCTGCCTCAGCATGGCCTCATGAGCAGTGCCATGTCTGCACCCAGCATCCAAACCAGCGAAACTCTGGGCTGCCAAAGCAGAGTGTGTGAACTTAACCGCTTGGCCATTGGGCCAGCCCGATTGATTTTTTTTCTTTCTTACTTTATTCTTTTTGCATATGTTTATATTGCTCATTTTTTAAGGTAGAAGTTTACTGTTAACTTGAAGCCTTTCTTCTTTTTCGATGTAGGCATTGAATGCTATAAATGTACAGCTAAGCTCTGTTTTATCTGCCTCTCATAAATTTTGATACTTTCAAAATATTTTCTGTTTTTTTCCTTCAGAATTCTTCTTTGGCTCATGGATAATTTAGAAATATATTATTAAAAATCTGAGTGTTTTGGGGGCTGGCCCCGTGACCAAGTGGTTAAACTTGCCCACTCCGCTTTGGCGGCCCAGGGTTTTGCCAGTTCGGATCCTGGGCACGGACATGGCACTGCTCATCAGGCCATGTTGAGGTGGTGTCCCACATAGCACAACTAGAGGCACTCAAAACTAGAATATTCAACTATGTACTGGGGGGCTTTGGGGAGAAGAAGAAAAAAAAGATTGGTAACAGATGTTAGCGCAGATGCTAATCTCTAAAGAAAAAAAATCTGAGTGTTTTGAAATTTTTCTGTTAGCTTTCTGTTACCTATTTCTAATTTAATTCCATTATAGTCAGAGAGCATACTCTACATGGTTTTGATTATTTTATGTTTGTTAAGTTTTGTTTTGTCACTCAGCATATATCTTGGTCAATATTCCAAGTACACTTGAAAAAGATATGTATTCTGCTGTTGTTGGCTATAGGTTTTGTAAATGTTAAATAGACCCAGTTGGTTGATGGTGATTTTCAGTTTTTCTATATCCTTGTTGATTTTCTGTCTACTGATTCCATCAATTACTGAGTCAGGTGTGCTGAAAAGTTCAACTACAATTGTGAATTTGTCTAATTTGCCTTCAGTTCTGCCATTTTTTTGTTTCATAAATTTTGAAGCTCTGTTTTTAGGTTCATCAATATTTAGGATTGTTATGTTTTTGGTAAATTTACTTTTTTATCATTATGTAGTGTCTCTTTTTATTCCTGGGAATTTTATTTGCTCTGAAATCTATTTTGTCAGATGTCAATATAGTCATTCCAAGTTTCTTTACATTGATGTCTGTGTGGTAATTTTTCCCCTACCCTTATACTTTTAACCCACTTGTATAATTATATTTGAAGTAAATTTTTGTATATAGCATGTACAAAATATATGTATACAAAAAATACATACAGTATATAGCATAGAATTGGATAATATCTTTCTTTTTAAATCCATTCTGATAATCTCTTTTAGTTTGCTTTTTTAGGTCCTTTTTGCTGAATGTCATTCTTGATATGTTAGGACTTGGGTTTATCACTTTATCATTTATGTTTTTCCCCCTCTTATTTGTTCTTCTCTTTCCCCATTCCTGTCTTCTTTTGGATTATTTGTCCAATATTTTTAGCATTATGTTTTACTTTATCTATTGTAGTTTTTACTCTATTTCTTTGTAATTTTAGTGATTGCTCTAGAGGTCTTAATAAACATTCACAGCTTTTCTCAGTTCACTTAAAATCAATAGTTTACTGCTTCAAGTAGAATGTAGAAGCCGCCATCTAGGTCCCTTTATCCCCTCCTTCTTTATGATATAGGAGTCTTATGTACGCAGGAGTACAGAAACATACAGTGAAAACCACATCAGACAACATTATAATTTTGTGTTCTACTATCAAACAAATTTTAAAGAATTCAAGAGAAGAACAGTGTGTTATATTTACCCAGTTATTTACATTCTGCTGAGTCCTTTATTCCCTAGCATCCAAGTTTCCTTCTTGTATCATTCCTTTCTATCTGATGAACTTCTTCTAACAATTATTTTAGTCCTGGTCTGCTGGCAATGAACTCTCTTTTCCTTCATCTGCTAATGTCTTGATTTTACTTTCATTTCTGGAAGATATTTTTGCTTGATGTAGAACTGTGGGTGTTTTTTTTTCCTCCCGGTTCTTTAGAAGTATTGTTCTACTCCCTTCTAGTTTCCACTTTTTTATTATCAGAAATATGATCATTCAAATTGTTGCCCTAAAGTAAGACTCCTACTTTTCTCAACTTTCTTTTAAGACTTTTTTCTTTGCCTTTAATTTTCAGGTGTTTAATTATGATATGTCTGCGTGTGGCTTTCTTTGGGTTTATTTTGTTTAGAGTTTGTTGCACTTCTTGAATCTGTAGGTTTATGTCTTTCTCCAAATTTGGGGAATTCTCAACTATTATGTCTTCAAATATTTCTCAGAACTATCTCTTTTTCCTCTCCTTTTGTATTTCCAATGATACCAATTTTAAAACTTTTGGCACTGTAACACTAGTCCCTGAGACTCTGGTGATAAATTATTTTTTATCATTTTCTTCCCTACGACTCAGATTGGGTAATTTTTATTAATCTATTTCCAAGTTCATTGACTCTTTGCTTTGTCATTTCCATTTTGCTATTGAGTCCATCCAGTGAATTTCAGATTTGATTATTTACTTTTCAGTTAAAAAATTCTCTGGTTATTATTTGTACCTTTTATTTCCTTGATGAGACTTATCTCTTTCCATTCATTTTAATAGTGTTTGACCTTAATTCCTGGACAATTTTTTAATAGTTGTTTTAAAGTCTTTGTTAGATAATCCCAACATCTGTGTCATTTCAGTGTTGGCATCTGTTTGTTGCCTTCTCACACAAATTGACATTTTCCTGGTTCTTTGTATGCCATGCAATTTTGGATTGTATCCTGGACATTTTGAATATTATGCTATGATTCTCTGAGTCTTGCTTATGCCTTTTGGAGAATATGATATTTTTGTTTTAGTAGGCAATTTACCTGGTTGGTTTCAAGTCGCAAGTTCTGACAACTCTTATGAGAATTGTGGTCTCAATGTCACTTCCTTTTTCACTGCCTTCACAGTACTATTTGGATCTGTCCTATGTGTGTGCCACCCTGCAGCCACTCTGAGTTCTGGGTGGTGATTTATCTTGTAATTCAGTTCTCAGATTGATGGTATTCGATTATATTATGGTATTCTATTATTCTCAGATTCTATTCTATTATGACGGTCAAAGCCATACATGTGAATCTTGGAGTGTTCCCAGGAGTTCATAAACTACTTTTTCTGGTAACTCTCTCAATGTTTTCCTCTCTGTGATCTACCTAGAAATTTTTTGACTCCCTTGGGCTTCTCTTTTCAGTTCAGGCAGAAAACTAGGACTTTATCTTCCCAGTTCTGTCATGCAACTCCTGCAATTGGGATCATTTCCTGAACTTAGATGCAGTAAGAAAAGAAAGAGAGAAAAAAAAGCAACAGGTGCTTGCCCCACCCTCTTGGGGTCTAATCTCTTCTGACTTGAAAAGGAGGTTCTGCTTTCTTATTGTGTGCCCCTGAGCCATCACTGTTGCTGTTGCTTCTGCTGCCACCACCAACTGGACTGGGCTGTTTGAGGACTGGGGTTGGAGAGAAAAGAGAAAAGAAAAACAACAAAACAAAGGGGCATTTATCTTACTTTTTCTGACCTTTAGAAGATCCCTTTCCCATCTTGCAAGACAAACCTTGAGGGCTTCTCTTATAACTCTCTCTGTCTGCAAGAATGTCCACTTCTGGTTTGTTTGTTTGTTTGTTTTGCATTGAGCCCAGGTCTGGAGATATCAGAGACAAAAAATGATAAGATCACTGATGGTTCAGTGGCACTTAGGATTCTGGTCTTCTTTCCCAATCTACCTGCTACTATTTACTTCTCAGAGTTCTCAAATAGCTGCTCATACATTCCATCCACGTTTTATAGCCGCATTCAGTGGAAGAAGGTATTTACTCCATCTTACTTGACACTAGAACCCCAGTGAACATTTTTGCAATCATGTAAGACAAGTGCTGAAATGCCCAAGAAGAATCTTCTAGTTTGTATTAGGAAAATGTGATGGTTGGACTTTATAGCCTCAATTTACTCCTGTGACTTCTGTTTCCATTTGTGATCCTTTACTTGTTATCACTGAAATTTCTGTACTGGCTCAAGAGGAACTGCCCTAGCCCTAAGCAGAGGTGTATTCTTCCCTCAATTTCTTATAGTACCCTTGAGATATAATTGCAATGTTTAAATAAAATTGTATTAAAAGTGCATGGTCAAGAGAATAAGGATACTGGGAGAAAATATTTGCAAAAGATACATATGATAAAGGTCTGTTATCTAAAATGTACAAATAGGGGCATGCCCAGTGGCACGGTGGTTAAGTGTGCACGTTCCACTTTGGTGGCCCAGGGTTTGTCGGGTCAGATCCCAGGTATGGACATGGCACCACTTGGCAAGCCATACTGTGGTAGGCGTCCCACATATAAAGGGGAGGAAGATGGGCACGGATGTTAGCTCAGGGCCTGTCTTCCTTAGCAAAAAAAAAAAAAAAAAAACCAAAGGAGGATTGGCCGCAGATGTCAGTTAGGGGCTAATTTTCCTCAAAAAAAATAAATAAATAAAATGTACAAATAACTCTTCAAACCCAACAATAAGGAACAAGCTGATTAAAAAATGAGCCAAAGTTCTTAGCAGACATCTTACCAAGGAAGATATGCAGATGACAAACAAGCATGTGAAAAGATGATCTACATCATATGTCATCAGAGAAATGCAAATTAAAACAGTGAGAAAAGAGTACATACATATTAGAATGGTCAAAATTCAAAACTCTGACAGCACTGATGCTGGTGAGGATGTGGAGTGAGAAGAACCCTCATTCATTGCTGGTGGTAATGCAAAATGGTACAGCCACTTTGGAAGATAGCTTGGTGGTTTCTTACAAAACTAAATATATTCTTACCATATTATCTAGCAAAGGAGTTGAAAACTTATGTCCACATAAAAACTTGCCCACAGATGTTTATAGCAGCTTTATTTATAATTGTCAAAACTTGGAAGCAACCAAGACGTCTTTCAGCAGATGAATGGATGAATAGACTGTGGTATATTCAAACAATGGAATATTATTCAGTGATAACAAGACATGAGTTATCAAGTCATAAAAAAGAACAGAGCAACCTTAATTGCATATTACTAAGTGAAAGACGCTAATCTGAAAAGGCTACATGTTGTATGATTCCAACTATATGACATTCTGGAAAAGGTAAAACTACGAAAATAGTAAAAAGATCAGTGGTTGCTAGGGAATGAGAGAGGAAGGGATGACTAGGCAGAGCACAGAGGTTTTCTAGGGCAGTGAAAATACTCTATTTGATACAAAGATCACGAACCCATATCATCCAAACATTTGTCCAAACCCGTAGAACATATAACACAAGAGTAAATCCTAATGTAAACTGTGGACTTTGAGTAATAGTTATATGTTAATGGAGGTTCATTAATTGTAACAAACATACCACACCAATAGGGGAAGTTGACGATGGGAGAAGCTATGCATGAGTGGGGGCAGGGGTATATAAGAAATCTCTGTACCTTCCTTTCAGTTTTGCTGTAAACCTAAAATTGCTCTAAAAAAATAAAGACTGAAATTCTGATATATGCCACAACATGGAAAAACTTGATGACATTATGCAAAGTGAAATAAGCCAGGTACAAAAGGACAAATATTATTTGGTTCTGCTCTTACGAATTACCTTCAGTAGTCAAGTTCATAAAGACAGAAAGTAAAACAATAGTTACCAGGTGCTGGGGGGAGGAGGATGGAATGGGGAGTTATTGTTTAATGGGTATGGATTCAGAATGGGATGATGGGAAAATTCTGGAGATAGATAGCAGTTATGGTTGCCCAAAAATGAAAAAGTACTTAATACCACTGAATTGCACACAAAAATAGTTTAAAAGGTAAATTTTTTATGTGTACATTACCACAATAAAAAATAAAATTAAAAAATATGTTTAAATGTTTTTTTAAAGTGAATTGGTAAATGAAAGAAGTCGGCAGAGAGTAATATGCAACTAGATCATGGGTTGACAAATTATGGCCTGCTCATGAGCCAAATCCACCCATACCAGTTCATTTACTTATTGTCTGCGGCTGCTTTTGTACGTAACAGCAGAGTTGAATAGTTGTGAGGGAGGCTGTTTGGTTTTCAGTGCCCAAAATATTTATTATCTGACCTTTACAGAAAAAGTTTGACAGCCATTGAACTAGGTGATCTGAATTGTAATGTATAGATCATTATGGTCATCTCGGGATTCGCTACAAGGCATCTTTCTGCTAAACTTTGAGCCTGACCACCCATCTGTGAATGGGTGCACATTTTCTGCAGAGAATCCTCTGGAGTAATGGGAAGTCCTTCCCTTCACCTTCTAAAATCCTACTTCCCTTCATTTAACTACTACAGATGGATAACTATTATTTTTTTCAGACATTCTGGTAATGCTTAGGATATACTGCTAAACAAGAGAGGTGTCATTCTCGCCCTCATGAAACTGTAAGTGTAAAGCAATTTTTGTAGATAGTTGAAAGCAGTCTGTCCTTAACAGCCCCTTATTGATCCTAAATCTATTTTCTTGGGCAACATAGCATCTATTCTACATGATGGCATGTCTGATCAGAAAACATTGCTCCTGCTTTCTTAGAATCTTCTCTTTCTCACTTAAACATTAGCCCTCTTCATTTGTGAAAAAAAAAATGCTAAAAACACAAATCAAGTCACAGATATGTGTGCCTACTATATCATTTTTGCATCATCTGCAAATGTTGTCCAGAAAGCACATCTCATTTGCTGGTATTTACCCAGAACAGACAGAGAACATCATCATTGATAATGAATGAAATTCTTTTTTAGTTTTAGAACTTGAGGGACATTTCCCAATACCAATGTAAATTTTGTATTTACACAGAGTAAATTTCCCAATACCAATGTAAATTTACATCTAAACATTTTCTTACCTCCTAAAAGATTATCAGAAAAATTAATATGGAGGAATTGGCATAATAAAAATATGAAAATAAAGAAGAGTTCATAAAAGGGCTGACACACACTCAGTTGTGTTGTCCAAAAGTGTGCTTTCCAGAGATAATAACAATACAATTAGTCATGTTTCCTTTCAGTTCTGGTGTCCAGGAAGCTCAGAGGCAAACTTGGAGATCAATTGTACAATTGAGTTAATCCTGCCATTTAGGCTGCCAGCATTCTTCTCTCATCCTTGTATCTTATTTCCTGATTCTTTTTCCCCACATTATTATGTCTGTTGTTGTGTCTTTTCTATAAGTTTCCCTAAGTCATTTTGAAAAGAGCAAGGTTTAGACAAATTTAATGTTGAAAAAACATACAAGGCAGTGTCATCACAAGATCATGATTTTGAGGCCTCAAATTCAATCATTGAGGTTGTTAGTTTGAGAAATACTCCCAGCTATTCTTAAGAGTTTTATGAAGACTAAAGTTCTCTCTCTTCAGACAAATAGAAACAGGAACTGAGTAGTACAAAATACAGCCATGAAGGATGATCTCAGAGCACTTATAAAATTTTCTCTGAGGATAACGGAAGTGCTAAAGCAAACAGAAAGTACCAAAGCAAAATCCTATGACCCTATTGGTACCTTATCTAATTTAATTACCTGGGTAAGAATCTATTCATCAAGTGACCAGAAATGGGAAATGGCAAGCGAATGGTAGCTGAACAAAAGACAACTCATCTTATTCCAACATTTCTTTGACTTCTGCCTCTTCTGCTTACTAGACATAAGTAATGACAATGTGATAACACAAAATCAATTAAAATAGAAGAGTAGCAAGGTAGTTATATAGACTTTATAGTCAAAATGATAAGGGTTCAAATCCTGTTTTTGTCTTTTGTTTGTCTCATGACCCTTGGAATTTTTCAACCCGTGCCTATAAGTTTTCTCACTGTAAAATAGAAGTGATATAGAGATAATAGTATTATCTACCTTTATAAAGTTGTTATGGGAATTTAATGAAGAGATATAGATGGAAAGATAGATAGACAGATAGATGGTAGATACCTCACTATCACAATTTTAAGTGGTCAATAATATTCGCAGCAGTTGTTTTTAAATATCAAACAACATAGACTATTTTTTGTTTTCATGGGATAGAAAGATGTTATTTTGGGGTACAAAGTGGAAGGGAAAATAAAACAAACAATTTCACATGATTAATGGCCAAGATGACTATAGAAGAATTCTATAGACTGAAGGGCCAGCAGGTCACAGGCTGATGACAGTATTGTTTAAGTTGCACTCACCTGGGTCTATCAGACCAATTGTCCCTAAATTTAGTAGACAACAAGGCCACAAGGAGGCTTACTTCTCCTGAACTCAGATCTCTGAGAAAACTCTGATGCCTTTAAAATCAAAGAATGTCCGCAAAAAATAATTCTAGTAATTACCCAAAATAATTGAGAATCTTTTTTTAATTGTCATGTACTCAGGGTTTTCCTGTAACTAACAGGAAAGCCAGAATCACATTTGTATTCCAAAATTACCTGGTTCCTGCACCTGTCTCACTTTATCATGATTGTATACTCACCCAAATATGCTTCCATATTACCCTTAGGGTCCCTTCGTTTCTCTTCAAGCTCCCTCCTGTCCCCTCCTCATCAACATCTCTGATTGTTAGCTCAGTGACAATCTTCCTCAAGTAAAAAGAGGAAGTTGTCAACAGATGTTAGCACAGGGCCAATCTTCCTCACCAAAATAAATAAATAAACAATAAATGTTTTTTTAAGTAGAAAGCAGCTTAAAGTTCTTTGACACAATGTGATATGACAAACCAAGTCTGCCAATTGAGTAAAAGTTACCCATTACAAAGCCACACATTATTTACAGAAGTGTCAGAATAGGCTCAGGTATTCATAGGAAGCTATGACTCTGGTGTATGTTTTCCCAATAGTAAAAGGAGAAAAAAAAAATCTATTTTGGTACCATTAGTTAGCTCACAGCTGGGTTTAATAATGAGGAGGATTTGGGATATCCGATGTGGTATGTGAGACAAACTCTGAGAGGTTGACTTAACTGTGGTCCCAGGCCAGAGAGAATGACCTGTGGGAAATATCTATTTCATTTGAGTTCCAGAGTCTAGGGAGAAGGTGATATTATAGGACCTACACTAATCTAGAGAAACCTTTTAGTCACAAATCAACTCTTTCTATTTCTTTCTCATGTTTTTTTACTAAAATAATTTGAATTTGCTAGGAAAGAGAAGAAAAATCTCAGGAAAGGAAGAAAGTCAGAAAGATCAGAGGGAAGGAAAGGGGCAGGACAACACATAGGTAAGAAGAAAAGGTAGAGAAGGAATACATCGATTTTCCTCTTTTAGGAACTTTGTTCATTTATCCAACATGCGGTAGCCTCTTCAACATTACGAGCAAATGAGGGAATGTTCAGAGTGGGTTCTATAAGTCTGATTTGCAGAGTATTATCTTAAAAAGTACAGTTTTACATTGTACAGCATACAGTAACTTGAATTATGTAATAGTAATTCTATATTAGAGATTCTAGGATGCCTTACTCTATTGAGAGATAAGAAGCATTAAGAGTTAATCACATTATTTATCTGTATTAAAATGTTTACTCCTGATTTCTTGAAAAGTCGACCTTTCTTTGTAGTTAGAACACTTCCCACAAACCCAACAATCTCTCACTCTCTCTCTTTTTTTTTTTTTTCACTCTATTGACTAGTTTAGCAAGGTAAAATTCTGTCCTGGCTTTAGTGAATTATCAAAAATAATCATAATTCTTATCAGATTATACTTTGTTATTCTGGTTCTCAATTCCTTTATCTAGTTGAAGAGCAAAACAATGTACCTTTCTTTTTAAAATTGTCTCACACTTAGTTTTTCCTGTTTTCTCGTCAAGAAGCTTGTGCTTCCACCCCTGCATCTGGTTCTACGAGGACGCTGCGCTTTACGTCTTTCTGCTATAAACAATGATTAAATATCCCTTCCCTTTCCTTCTTTTAGGCAGACATAATCTAATCTGTGTTATGTGACAAGACCAATTAGTCTCGCCCACTCTCCAGCCTTCTGTCCCTCCCCTCTCAGCTGCTACCCTCTTGGCACTCCATCTCTCTTAGGAAGCAGTGATGGGAGCCAAATTTCCACACTGAATTCATTAGATGAATATGCAGGTCCAGATTGCATAAATGTGCTCACATCCTCAAGTAGAACTCAGACTCAAGACTTCTTCTGACTCTTTTCTCTCATTGCCTTTTATATCTATCAGAAGATTTCTAACTACAAAACTTCCTCACTGGCTAGAAAGAAAGGAAAGTTGTATTGACAATAAAGGGCAAATGGAAGGTCCAGAACTGGACCGAACAAAATAAGTGCAGAGTATGCCATCCTTTTCTTGGATAGGTTAAGTTATTTTCTACAGTCTTTTACAAGTAGCAACCTGCTTACATCTGACAAGTATAGGTGGCCCACAGAGTCCAGATCATGGATGGGCAAGGCACGCCATTCATAATTCATGCTCAGAGCTCTTGCACTATGACCAATTGGGTCAACCAGAATCAGAACGGGACCCTGAGGACAAGTCATGGAAACACAGAAAAGCTGGCAGTGCACAATCTGATTAGTCTATTATCACATAGCCAGACTGTAGTCACCACAGCTGGAGGCAGCAGGTGCCAAGAAAGCCTGACCCGTTAGATGTTGAGGGACAAAAGAGAGAAAGCACTTAGATTGCTTCATTCTGTTTCTATCAGAAGTAGTTTGTAGATTTTTAAAGTCTATGTCATTATTTTCCATATCATATCTGCTAAAGGAGGAATGAACACTCTACAGTAAGCTATTTGGTAGCTGTCAGCTCAAATTTCAAAACTGGTTACCTGATAGAAAGATGGTAAGTAACTATCTCTGGGTCAATCGCTAAAATAGACATTGGACTTTTTTCACAGCATCCAGCATTAAAACCTGAGTCCAATTGCAAATATGCCCACTAATATGTGTTCATTAGAGAATAAGATTGGTGACCTCTTGTTTTAAAAGCACAAGCAGATTCTCTTGAATTAATTGAAAGTTCCCTTATAAATATATAAATATGAGAGTAAGACAGAAAATGGTAGAGAAAGGACCAGAGAAATAAAACAAATGTGTCAAAACCTTAACAATAAATTCTCCTTTCCAGGAATTTGAGATGACAATACGATGCCACTTCTCTTGCATGTCAATTTGCCCCTCACTGCAAATTCCTGCAGATTTCATTGTTATCTGTTGCCAAATCATCACCCGCAGGAAGCCCAAAGGTGGGTTCACAGCCCATGTTCTTGTGACTAAGAAAATCTTGTCTGTGATGCTATTGATTCTATGTTCTCATCTGCTCTTAAGAGCAGACTTGGATCTTTGACATGATCATTTAAGCAGAAATTTCCAGTAATACAGGCAGGAGAATAAAAAGATTAGTAGAGGATCACTTGGTCAATTGAGATATGGCCTGAGAGTACAAATATGGCTACTGGGACAGTGAGGCCATTCTCACCAAAACATTTCAGAGAGCTGCCTCTTTTTCTAATATACCTTGACAATGGAAACAAGAATCAGAACTGCTTTTTTTCTATTCTTCTTCAAGAGGATTTTAATGTCCTTTCACTCAAATTTTAATTTAGTAAATTCTCAATGTTACCTGGGCAGTAAAGTTTGTATGTAATCCCAGCATGGTGGCAATCAAGGATAGTAGTCTGTAGAGGGGGAGAAGGCCTCCCGAAAAGCCTTCTGAATTAATTCGCCATTTCTCAGCCTCCTCCACACTGTGACTTGTATGGAATTATAGGAGCCGCTGAAGCCAGCTGGATCCTTTGTGTTCCCTTGACTTCTGGCCAGCCTTCATTCATATTACCGCTACCAGAACTACCAGATGATTAGAAAAAGAAAAGAACTCGTAGATTTAAGAAGTCTCTAAAATTGTGGTAGAAAAATATATCCGAGGCATTATCAATCAACTAGTGCTTAGTAAGCTTCTAACTTGGGTTAAATATGCAAAGCACATATGGGAAAACAAAATGTATACTGTTAAGTCTTTGCCTTCATGGAAGGTTCTATGGTCAGTGAGCTGGGAAAATAACCCAGATTTATCGTGCATTTGAGCTTCAATAGAAGAGGTGACACAAGTCCGGAGATCTTAGAGAATTACACTGCCCACTTGAGAGTGTAAAATGGAAAGTCTTTCTTCAAAGCAATCATCAAGTTTTATCAAGGGTCTTAAAAATGTTCATACTTTCTGATCAATAATCTCATTTCTAAGAAACAAACATATACAAATAATGTACAATATACAGAAAGAATTATGTATAAGGAGGGTCATCATAACACTATTTGAAATAGTAAAAAAAAATAGCAAGAAATCAAATGTAAAATAATAGGACAAAAGTTAGTGTGTGGTTATCTTAATATGATATTTCTGTGTATATGACTAGCCTGGATTTTGAATTTGAAGTATATAAAAATAAAATTATTAAATAATTTTTTATAACGTGGTTTTAAATGACACCATATTTAGGATCTGTCCTAGGGTGAGGCAAAAGAAATGCCTAGGTAGCAAAATCTAGGGAGGTGCTCGCTCTCAGAGGCCTGCAAGAGCAGTGTCATCACTTGCACAGCCATGAGAGCGATTCCAGAAATCATGTACCCTGAGCATCTTTCCTGTCTCACTCCAGGCCCAGTTCTGCACCTGGTATCCTATAGATGCACCACAGCACACGTAATCAGTGCTCTGTGGTTGGGTATTTAGATTGTTTTTAATGCTTAGCTGTTATAAATAACACTCTGATGGACATGTACGTGCAACACTATAGATATATTTGATTTCCTCATTGGAATAAATTTAGAGTGGTGGTGTTTCTTCTTAAAAGGTTTAAAGATGTGATCCACATTGACATATTTCCTCCAGGAAGCTGATATGCTTCTATTCTTAGTCTTTTAGCAATATTGGAGTTTTCATACATATTTTTTCTACCGACTGTAACTTTAATCTGGTTGTTTCTATTTTCATTTTTTTGTGTCAGTAATATTAAATATTTTTATACTTTATTTTCCATTGTATTTTGTGTGTGTGTGTGTGTGTGTGTGTGTGTGTGTGTGTGTGTATTACCTGCCTATAACTCTTAGCAATTTTTCCATTAGGGTCTTTGTTTTCTCTTAAAGATTTGTAAGTTTCTCATAAATTAAAGCTATATACTTTGCCTCTCAGATATGTTACATTTTTTGTCATCTTTACTTGTTTGTCCTATTTTGCTGTGCTAAATAAACAATAGTAAAAAGTAGTAGTAGTTAACATTTTTTGAGTGTTTTCTTTGTCCCAGGCACTGTTTAACCCTTTCTAGTTATTAATTCATTTAATTCCAACAAGAAATATGTGCAAATATTACCTTCATTTTACAGTGGATGAAACTGAGGTACAGAAAGTTTAGGCGGTAAAGTAAAATACCCCAAAGCATTCAAATCTGGTGGGCTAGATTTCTCACCAAGAAGTCAGACTCCTGGATCTAAACTCCATAAGTGCTCCCTAACACTACCTCCTGTGACAGAATGAACAGCCATAAAACTACAAATAAAATCTATTGACTATTTATTTTTTACTATCTCTACTATTATGCTATTTTCTTTTATTTTAGGATTTTCTCTATTTGAGTCACTAGATTAAAGTGAATTAAATAATAAATGATATTTGAGATAAAACATGTTAGGGACGTTTGACAAACTAATATTTAAAAGAAATTCAATGCCTCTACCAAATTATATATTTAAGCTTATTCCAGAATGATTAAAGAGTTAAATGTCAAAAAATTAGATAATTTGTTTTCCTAGAAAAATCACAAATTATATCAACATTATCATTTAGTTAAATATAGTGTTTTCTTATAATCTTTGGTGACCTATTTATCTGTGTAATATACCTTTCCTAATTTCTAATTTTCTGTATTTTAGCATTTTCCATTAAGGTCGTCCAGCTATTATTTTTTCTTAAAAAACTGATTTCAAATAATTAACCCTTGGGTTTATACATTAATGGCTGAATTATTCTGACTTGCTTGGAAAAATCATCATGTTGTTAAATAAATCTTGGCCCTTATTTCCTCTGTAGCCTGCTATACTGAGTTGTACAAGTAAGACGCAGAGCAATTGTAAATCAATATCTGTAATTTAGAGCATCTGTGTATTTGGAGACAATTCTCCACGAGTCTCCCTCATTTCTGCACATATTGTGAGCAGAGACATGAGTGGCCATTGTCCTGGATTATCTTCTTAAGGATGTAAAGCAAACAGCCTTGGAAGATAGAGATAATGTCTCCCTCTGGAGCAGAGGGCAGATCTGTTCACTGCTCAGCGTAATAAAGATAATGTCTCGCTTTGGCACAAAGGTCAGGCAGATTTGTGTGCAGTACATTATAAAAGATTGGGGTTCAGGCTCAGGGTTCCTCGGCTGTGATGCAAATGCACTGTGTGCATAGCATCTACCTGGCCCACTCAACATCACCCCCCTAGGATTTGGGGTGCAAGAGGAACTCATACAAACATGATACTCATAGAGCCTTTTGTCTCTGACAGAGACACGTCTTTTGTCTCTGACCCATGGGTTTTGTGTCTTCTGCCAGCATCCATGAAATTGTGGGAGGCCAGCTCATTAGTTTCAAAGTTGGATAAGTAAAATCTCACACCCTTTATAGTTTTTGAGTCTGATTTTTAATTTTATACTTATATTGAAATGCCTATTTCTTTCTCTGTTATATCTTAATAGATGTGGTATATCTCTCCTTCTTTGTAGTGTGTGGATCACTTCTTATACCTCAGCTCCTGTTGTTTTTAAGATTACAACCCTCCCACTGAGTTACTCCCATGGGCTCCCAAAGTGAAGCACGTGTATCCCTCATAGCCTGTGTTTGACGGCAGACCACCTCAGCTGTTCTCAGGCTTAGATGAAAAATTCATCCTCAGTTTTAGCTATATTGAAATATGAAAGCCTATTTCTTTGAGTTGCCTCACAGAATCCTAAAATTAATTTTGAGGTGTCCAGATATTTAATATTTTAAATCAGGCAATCTCAAGCATAATTCCATATTTTATTAATATCCATAGGACAGTTTTGAGTGATAAATAGAAAGAATGTCTTTAACTTATAAATTTTACCATGTTTGATTCTACTTATTCACTTCTGTATGTACCTTTATTAATCCCTTCTATATCTCCTTTCTTTTGTACTATTTTCTTATTTTCTTTATTCCATATCTTCACTTCTCCTTATTTTAATCATAGTGTTTCATGATGTAAATTTCCTTTTAATTTCAGCGTTGGCCAGGTTCCATGGGTTTTAATATTCATTGTTGTCATTATCATTCCCTATGTATTTGATAAATTCAGTTTCAAAGTGTTTAATAACCCACAGTTTATTTAGAAGAGTATTTAATTTCCAAGTGTTTCATCAATATCAAGAAAAAATAGTCTTCATGGGCTTCCTGTGATGCAAGATGAAAACATTACCATACTCTACCTTCTCACCCAAATTCTAGTTTTATTTTCATATAATCTAAGATTATAGTTCTAGTTTTTAAAGTTCTCACCACATTACATATTTTATTTTTGAATATTGACATTGTCACTTTTGCAACTATATGTATAATCATTATTACTTATTTTCTATTCTTTAAATTTATTATTTCAGCATTTTCGAGTCAAAGAGAGCTGAGTTTAAATCTTGGTTCAATGGGCATTTCCTTTCTATGTTTCCTTGTATAACTAATAGGCCATGTCCAAAAGAGGAGCATGGTCTCAGCATTGTCTTTTCATAGTGGTTAATGGCACCAGTGTGGCCTGGGAGAGGATGCTCATTGCTCATCCTCTGCCTTTTTAAGAACAGACCTGCTGTTTGGAGGATAGCCCACCATAAGCTTCCTGCTGTGTGTAAATGCCCATGTCACTGGGCATACCCTCTTTTTCCCTCAAATATCTTCAGTCCACAGCTGCCGAAGGAAATCCCCTTCTGCCCTATAGCACACCTCCATTTCCAATCCTCTGCTTTCCAAAATAGATGGTGTTTATGGGGTCTCTGAGCTCTTCTACTTGGATCCCATGAGGCCACCCTTATCTCATAGGGAAATGAGTTAAAATATGCCTCTGAGTGTCTCTTCTCAATATGGTTTTACGGCTGTTATTTGGAAAACCTTGAAAACTTCATAATGAGGGTGATAACTTTCCCAAGTGTTTCTGCCACAGAGTCCTCACACTCCCCATTTTTACATACTCTAGGTCATTTCCATCATCATTGGAAGAGCAGTCATATGTTTACATACATGAGACATTCTTCCCAGACCTCTAAGTCACTTTTATTTTTCCTGGTCTTACACCCAGCTGTAATTAAGAGTAAACTTTCTATAACAAAAAGAACAATATATGTACTTTCTAGGTAACAATATTAGTCACTATTAGGAACCGAGCACAGTGCAAAGTGCTTCATATGCATTATCTGAGGGGATCCCAAACTACCTGTGCTACATACATCTGTTATTCGTATTTAACAGATAGAGCAACTGAAAACTTGAGTGATTGTCATTTGTCCAAAGCCACATAGATAGTAACTGGCAGGTCCAGATAATCGAGGCAATAAATGGCAAGGAACATATGAGTGGAAAAGACAGAACTACAGATTTTTAGGAGGAAAGGAGATCACTGTGCAGTAGACTGATCTAGGAAAGGAAGTGGACCCAAAATTGCGCCAACAAGTATTATGTTTGGAATCAAGAAATGAGAAGTGTTTGTACCTATTAACTACACACAAAGGATAGGAAGTCAACTAATAGCTAACTTCCCAGTAAACAACAAATGCAGCTCTGGCTAAGGAGGGACCTGGACTAAGGTAGGTGAACTGTGTTCTCTAATCATGTGGCATCTTCGAAGATGCTGGAGCTGGAGATGCTGCAATGGTTAGAGAGGACTAAATGTACAGGAGGAATTAGCCACTAAAGACAAAAGTAGGGAAAACCTTTAAGAAGCCTTTGTGTTGAAAAGGGTCAGAATGAAGAGAGTGGCCAGAATAGATGGAGACACTTTATCAGGAGTCCTTGTGGAGTGATTGATTAGGGGCGCCCTGGAGAAATGAAGAATCAGTTTGACTCCATAGAACATAAGAAATGATAGAAAAAATAAATAATCCAGTCCAAGGCCCTCACTTTACAATAGAAGAAGCTGCAGTTGAGAGGGGCAATATTTACCCCGTCTCTCAGCCTGTTAGTAGTAAGGCTTCCTCACCACCAGCCGATAGCTCCTTCGCTGCCTTATGCTCCATATTTATGTTAAAGTCACAGAGGCCTTTAGGTCCAATCCATGACCCAAATCCTAGTTTTTCTAACATCCTGCATGTGGTGAAAAGAAGGGTATAAAATGGAAATAATTCCCCATTTGCCACATCTTTCACAGGCAACTCCAGCCTTCTTCGGCGTTCCTCACTGTGTCTCAATTCCTGCTATAGTTCTTTTTACAATGCCTCAAATTTTCTGCTTACTCCTAAGTACTAGACCATCTATAGTTTTGTTAATCTCATCTAAATTTTGCCAGAGAAGTCCTTTACAAAGTGTATAGGAATGTTCCTGGAAAAATATATATTAAAAATGCGTATATTTAGATATAAGATTAAGAAAATGAAAGTAGGAAAATTTTGAGCCACTTGACTGAGAGTTAACAGAAGGCAAGTTGTCTTCTTAGATGTGTTGTGCTTGCGAACAGGAGTTAAGTGGCAAATAGCTACATTATTTAGCATGATTTCTCAGATACAAACGAACAGAGCTGTGACCTCCCAAACACCAGCCATGGAAGAGAAGGTCAGATAAAGCGATGTGACACTCGGTGCTTTAGAGTTTTCTAAGCACACAGTAGTAGAAGGTGAAAGGCTCCATGTCTCTCTCTCCATGCAGATACTCATTAAAATCAACGAATATTTATGGAACACTTGTGACCTGCAAAACATTTGGTGAAGTGCTGCGGAGGATACTAAGATATACAAGACAGAGTGTCTGTCCTAAAGGAATTAAGGATTTAGTTCTAGCCGTTCACAGGAAAGGCCATGAGAGAGAAATACGTGCTTCCAGAATCTGAAAAAAGTAATGAGCAGAGAATAAAGCAAGAGATGAAAGATGGTATGTCTTTACGTGACTAGGCAACTTTGAAATTTCTGCTTTTACTTAAAACCATACTCATTCTCATAAGACCCTTAAAAATGGATAAGGAGAAAAATATTTTATAGTCAGATCCTTAATGTCTTCTTGGTGTTAAAATGAAACTATTTCTATGATATTTCATTAGCCTGCTTCATTAGAATGAAAGAGTAGGGAGATTTCACTGTTTTGTTAACTGAGACTCTAGAAGAGCTAAGGCAGTCAGGGGCAATAGCAAAATCTTGCAGAGATGCATATAAACTAGGTAATCATATTAGTAGATGTTTCTAAAATTGAATTTCTCTTCACTATCCTATTTTAGCTAATTTTTCATGGTTAATTCTCTCTCATGCACACACACACACACACACACACAGCAAAAAGGCTTTGTGATCTGTTAGCTTGGTCATGTGAAGAAAAATGGGAATGGGTGGTCTCATTGGGAAAGGAAAGTGCTGACATACTCAAATACAAAGAAGCAAAATGTGTAAGTGGTGAAAATGTGGCGGGCAGGGTGCAAAGATTCTTGGAACTTTTTTGCAAGGCTTCAGAGAGCTATCTCTATATTCACAATGATGTTTCTGTCTTGTCAGCATTTTTCCTTTATTTGTGTTGGACTTTATGACATATCTAAGAATAATAAATAATTTATAAGATGCAATAATGGCCTGGTACATTTCTGGCAGATTTGAAAAAAATTCTTTTCCAATAACTCATTTGATAAACTCTTGAGTCCTTTTCTCTAGAACATTTCACACAACAATGCTTTGTTTTAAGGGTTGTCTATCAATGAGTTGCAAAGCATTCATTATGCATTCAAGCCTGCTTTTTTGTCGATCTCTTTCTTGCCTCCTTTTATTTTTCCCGTTTAAGTGGCATTTTTCTGGGAGTAATCTGATTCTTTGGGATGTAAAGTGAAATCATGCTGGAAAAATATTAACTCTTTAGACTCAGAAAATTACAATCTTTCATAGCGATGATCAAACCTCAAAAGACAATTTGGTTTGCTACGTGTTATTTATTATTTGCTTACTCATCCTCACCCAGACCCATGCTTAAGCACCTGTAGTGGTTAGAACGCTATGCTATGAAAAAGGGAAAAGAAACAGTAGCATTTTCCATATATGTTCCTAAGAAATAATAATATCTGCCTGTCCTATCAGAGACTTCCTGATATGTATACTTAAGCGGCTGTCCTGGCCATTATCCAAAGTTAATGCAGTGTGTGATTTCTCTCTTCTGTCCACTTTGACAAACCTTATGGATAATCCCAAAGTAGGTTGCAGAGGACTGGAGAGGCTTCTCTATGCTTGATTATTTCCTGCCCTACTATGTGACAGCTTAGCCTGCTGTCCTTCACGATTAAGGTTGTGCTCACATCATGCCGTCAGCACATCTAGCGCCAGGGAATGTGTTTCTAAAAGTAGATTTCTAGGTGCACTACGGGATGCACATTTTCTGTTCTTTCCTGGACCTCTTGGTAACCAAGGATTTAATTTGCAAACTGGCCAACTGGTGTTTGGCTATGGACTCAAGATTTTACATATCCAAAGGAACTAGTCTTTATCATGAGTGAGAAGGTTCAGGCAAAGCACAAATAAAGACAGAAAGGAATGGTGGGGCTCATTAAGTGATGCAACTATATTAAAGATGACCATGACTCACAGTGATAATGGGGCATGGGAGACAAACAGATTCACATCTGAGAACAAAAAGAATACAGGAAGAACAGCGGGCTAGCTCTCTTTTAATCAATTCCTTGGAGTTTTTCAGTGATCAGTACGTTTTCTAGTCATGGAAAAACTTACTAGTTTCGTTCCAGGAATGCGAAACATCAAGCAAAGAACTGTGCACCTCTCTGGGTAGGTGGAGCGTTCTTTTCTTTACATTCAACCATGGCCTTCTCTTGCTGACACATGTAAACCCAATATCTAATCCTTAAGTTAGAAGTTTTGACCTGTATTCTAATTTCTCTATTCAAAGATGCCATTCATTCTAAGATGTGCCATTGATTAATAACTGGTTTACACCTGCACACACAATCAACAATAAGAACATCAAATATACACATCAAATGTAAGAGATATTCTGATTTCAGAAACATAATTAAACAGTATGCTTCTAAGAATCAAGAATCAGTTGTTAGTCTCCAGATACAGAAATTTTAACTTGAAGTTCCCTACAGTAATGATATAGACCCTTATTCATTCGTGTAAGCATGCATGCATACTTTCAGGCCTTCAATAGGTAAACCATGCTCTAAGCATTGAAAGTGTTTCAAAACTAAATTAAACTTGATCATTTTCCCTCAAATACTTTATGGCATAGAAGAGGACAAATCATACTATGTTCAATTAAATACATCCCAAGCGGAGAGGATAAAGACCTTAAGCATAGTTGAAAAAAAAATACTTGAGAAATAAATGCTATGCTTTGGGTAGTTATCTCAGGAAGCCATTGCTTCTAGTTTGGCTGGGGAGAAGAGAGGAATGGATAAGAGAAATCTTCTTAGAGGAAGTGGCATTTTTTTCACCTACATCTTGAATGATGAGTAGAACTTTTACTCAACTTTCTCACTGTAATAATTCAAATTATCTTTAAAAATTAATTTCATCAACTCATTGTGCATTGCATGTTTTCACCCTGGACTTTCATACAATTTGTCAAGATACTGTTCATAGTTTTTACTTGTGCTGTCAGGCACTGGGCTGCATTTTTATTATGCCAGCTTATCATTAGACTAGCATTGAAGCAGCATTCTTTAAACTCAGATTTACCAAACTCCTGAGTGTGCTAATGCAGTGTTCTAGGTAACTGCCATGTGACGAAATCCAAGATATGACACCTGTCCTTGAAAAGACTTAACTTTTAACTTAGGAATTTTGATTGTGAATTAGAAACATAAGTAATGACATAAGATAGTATGTACTAATAAGAGCTAGGAGAATTGGGAGAAATAGTAAATGCTGCAGGAATAGAAAGGAGAGAAAAGATCATGTTTTCTGGGAAACAATGTCTCATAGACTGTATCTTATAATAAAGGAAAAAGTTAAAAAGTAAAGAAGAATCAGAACATTCTGAAAGGAGACATGGTATAAGTCAAGGCACAGAAGAGGGGATATCAGCATCTGGGGATCAATGAGTTGATCAGCTGAGTTGGAGATATGTTTATGTTGAGACAGAGTGAAAGAGTTAAATAAAGATCAGTTTTGTATTGTGCACTTGCTATTTGTCAGGAACAGTGCTAGGCCCTGGAGATATGAAAATTACTAAGACATTATTTCCTTCTTTAACCTCCAACCTATTGGGAATGACTGCCAAATCAATAGATAAGATCAATATCTTAGGTAGTTGAGGCAGGAAGACGGGATTACCCCACTGACAAAGAGGACCTTTTGAAGCTCTTGGATCAGGGGAGATGTTTGCAAAGCAGCATCAGTAGGAGCAGAGAGGTGAATGCCAGACGTAAGGAAAAAGCTAGAAAACCAATGCAAAATCTATTTGCAATGTTTATTTCTTTTCCTATCCATTAGACATGAACATTAGTATATGAATAAGACATCCTATATATAAAGAATTCTAACCAAATACTACCTTTAAGCTAAACAGCAAGCATAACGGTCTGTTTGCAGCAGATAACTATTGTTTATAAACCAACCTGAGTAAAGCTTACTCTTGGGGGAACGTTTTCCATATTTTTGGCTGACATTTCTAGGTCCCTGAGCAGATCTTATTAGCTTGGTGATTTTAATCTCTGCGTTTTAAAAATGAAGGTCTTTGGCTCAGAATTTCTTCAGTTGATTTATCCCTTCCTTATCCTTTTCATCATGCTGCTATCTCCCCAGTGATATTAAAGAGTGATTATTGGGCTCGATCAACACCACAGGCTTCCTTTTGACTTAACAGTTGAATATACACAGGTTTTAGTGATCAGTTTAAAATTTCTTGTAAACTGTATTTATATATTGAGCTCTTGAAACAGAATAAGCAAGTTATTACCCTTGAAAAGAGATTGATGGCACTGTATTTTCTGTCACTTTAGGCAATATTACTTTTGGTGTTTATCGGCTGTGGCCATTACCCAACTAAAGTTCATTTAGGGTCTAAAACAAGTCTCTGGAAACAACAGTATCTGTTTTTTCCTGTGTCTTCCTTTCTGTTACATATTCCTAGTTTACAAATAAACTGACTTTTATATTAATCAGCTCTCGAGAGCAAAGATAGCTGAAGAAGGGCTAATACATCATTCCAAAATTGCTGCCTAAGTTCTCATTCCAAAATCTTTATTGCTGCTCATGATAAACGGCATACAGAAAAAAGGAAATTTGGAGTTTTCAGCGGTCTGGTAATTGCAGGAAAGAAAATGTTTTGCATTTTATGATACATTTTGAAATATATTTTTAAATGGTTTTGATGAACCAATACTAATTAAACATTAAAAAATGAACACCGTTTTTCTCAGGAGGTTATTTCAGATGAATGCAACATTAATAAGTCTCAGTTTTGCTCCTGGAATGGTTTCAGGATTCATTATGCAAGTCTAAGAATGTAAGCAACTATATAGCAAAGAGCAAAATACTTACTGACAGCATCAGGATGATATTCATAGGCTTGAATAGCCTTTTTTAAAAATGGTCTTAAATTTCAATAATTTCACACGAGGTGAAATATCGCAGCCACAAGATAAAAAATCCTCTGACAGAGTCTGAGAAATGTAGGCATATACCTACAGATCATAATGAAGGTAAGACATGGAGTAGACTGATCTTCAATCTTTTATAGCACTGAAACTTGGGACTGTCTGATGATGTTAAAGCAGGACGCTTAAAGCTGCCCGTCAGCCTCTGAAACGTCACTATAATTAAATTTCAAGGCTGTACTCCATCGATCACTGCAACGGATATTAGGGTTGAAAAGGTCTCATTGATGTGAATGACATAAGTCATCTCAATGCGCAATAAGAGATGCCACCTTTAATATCATCCTTTGATTAACTCTGAAAGTAATACATCTACTAGGAGGAAGTGAGGGGCCACCTCAAGGTCTGCTGAAAAGTCGGTGGCATTTCTGGTGTAAAGCAGGTTGTGAAGAGTAAATCTCAAGACAGGGCAGCAGAGCAAAACAGAAAGACAAAGAGATGGTCTTGCATATATGTAAATATAAAGTCTGGGGAGAAAACAAGAAAAAAAATTATGCACCACACTTTCAGAATGCACTGCCACTTCCACCAAGATTTGCTGAGTCTTCCTGCAGGTTCTACCAGGGGAGACTTGGCACCACTATTTTATGAAGCATGACCTAATTTAAAAGACCACTTCCTGCTAAAGCTTCAACGGAAACTGTTTCATTTCATTCTAAACAGAGGGAAATAGGATCATTGTGAAGAAAACACACAGATTAGAAACAGAGAATCTTTATTTGGGCTTCAGCAGCACCATGTTTTTAGTTTTGTGAGCTTGAGCAATTTCTTTAACCTACCTGAGCCTCACTTTCTGTTTTCGAGAATGACATAATATCCACAGCCATCTTATGCATTAATGAATGTGAATAGGACTTTGAAAACTACAGCGTTATGCAGATTGAGAATTGCTACTATTAAGAACCAATTTATTCATAAAGCAGTTCATTTTTATTGGGAATATATTAACTATATATTAGGAATATCAATGTGAATAATTAACAAATAACTTGGTCTTCAACTTTGATAAATATTCCTAAAGATAGTCAGTGTATTTCCTTATTTTCCATTGGGTTGACATCTGTGGCCTTGGGAATCTCTCTGGAACCCAGGGACCCTGTGTCTGAAATGTGAGGCATTTGCCACCAGATGGCACTGTGTAGCAAGTAAACACTAAGTGCCTGCCCCTCAGGTAGGGGAATCTTCTGTGCTCCTTTCAGCACAGGGAAAAATAATCTGTGGAAAAATACTCATGATGGTTATTTGCATACTGTGCATGGTATTTTTAAAAAGCAATAAATGTAGAATGCTATTGAAACTGACATGCAAACAACCAGTATCTACTGCCATTTTTGTGTTTTCTGCATCTTATCCATTTTCTGTGATTTTAAGGGAGTCAATATTTCTATGGCTAGCTCAGTGCCCAGCTTCTCAAGCATCTCTACCTTCAGTAAAAGTAGTTACCTACCTTCAAGGTAATCTCAAGTTATCATAATTGAGATTTGTACTGTGTAGAATTTGTTGAGTTTTGTTTATGTTATTTTTTGTTTTTTATTTTTTGGTGAGGAAGATTGTTGCTGAGCTAAGATCATTGGCAAGCTTCCTCTATTTTGTACATGGGACACCACCACAGCATGGCTTCATGGATGGTATACAGGTCGGTGCCTGGGCTCCAAATCTGTGACCCCTGGGCTATCGAAGTGGAGTGCACAAACTTAACCACTATGCCACCAGGCAAGCCTCTACTGATGTTTTAATCTTAGAGATGCAAATATTGTTCCTGTACCTTCTTGTCCCTGCCTTAAGGCTTGCTGTCTACAATGCTACTCCAAATGCCTTCTATAATATTTCAAGTCTTTCCTGAATTCTCTCTTTTTTTTTTAAAGATTTTACTTCTTTTCCTTTTTCTCCCCAAATCTCCCTGGTACATAGTTATATATTATTCTTTGTGGGTCCTTCTAGTTGTGGTGTGTGGGACGCTGCCTCAGCGTGGTTTGACGAGCAGTGCCATGTCTGCGCCCAGGATTCGAACCAACAAAACACGGGGCTGCCTGCAGCGGAGAGTGTGAACTTAACCACTGGGCCATGGGGCCAGCCCCTGAATTCTCTTGAAGTGGCAGCAAATGTGGGATCAACAGGGATGGGGAACATTTTTTTTTTTTAATAGTAGCATCCTCCTCAAACTCTTTTCTGTTCCCCTCATAACCTTGACCCTCTCGTCTCTTTTTACCTTCCAGGTCTATTTTTTTTTCTTCAGACAGTGCCTTTCTATCTTAGCTAACTTGTAGCTTTCTTCTGGTTCTCCTTTCCTGGTGAAAGTCTATCAGCACTTCAGAACCTAAGAGGTGAGTGGTGCTGCATAGAATCCTTCTTAGAATAGTTTATTTTTGCCCCTAGTGAGCAGTCTAGGAGGTTACAGGTAACAAGTAATTATAAGAATCCAAATTGTTCGATTTTACAACCAAGAAAGATCAATGAATTCTTGAAGTCATCGGGAGTCAATTTGCCCCACATTGCCTACTCTTACCAATCCTTATGATGATCAAGAACCAGATCTTTCCGGATCATTGAAGCTACAGAATCTCCCCTCTTCTGGATTCTGTCACAGTCCCCTATGGCATGCTGTTTTACATGGCTTAATATCCTTTAATATGTGTATGCATCTTATGGCCTGGTTTCACTTGAGAACTTGTTTGCTGCAAATAACAGAAAAGCTGATTTAATGTATCAAGCACTAAAATACAGAGTTTCTATTTCACATAGAATAAGGAATCTGGGGCATCAGGGGCAACAACTCTGCAATTCATTTGGAAAACTCTCTTGTGAACATCATTTCTCCTTCCACTGGCTCAAAATAAGATATGATGGCTGGAGCAGCCATCTTGGATCATAAGTTGGTCTTCAGAAAAGAAGTTACTTTTAGCAGGGAAACCAGATAATAGGAGTCTGTGTTGCTAACACACTGTGGAAAACTGTATCAGCCTTTGGCACTTTGCCTAGATTTTATAAGAGAGAAATAAATTTCTATCTTGTTGTAGTGGGTTGAGTGATGGCCCCCCAAAAGATATGTCCATATCCTAATCCTTGGAACTTGTGAATGTAACTTTGTTTGGAGATAGAATCTTTGCAAATGTAATTAAGTTAATGATCTCAAGATTAGATCATCTTGAAATATCCAGGTGGGCCTTTAATTCAATGACAAGTGTTGTTATTGCAGATACACAGAGGAGAGAGACATAGACAGAAGAAGAGATGGCTCAGACACACAGAGGAGAAGAAGATGTGAAGACAGAGGCAGAAATTGGAGTGAACCAGCCACAATGACAGCTGGAAGACACCAGAAGTTGGAAGAGGTAGGAAGGAATCTCCGACAGAGCCTCTAGAAGGACCAGGGTCCTGCCAACACCTTGATTCTGGACTTCTGGCCTCCAGAACTGTGAGAGAATGCACTTTTGTTGTTTAAAGCCACTAAGTTTGTGATAATTTTGTACAGCAGTACTAGAAAACAAATACACTTGTAAGCTCTATATTTTGAGTTTTCTGTCACTCATAAAGTAACCTAATCCTAAAGAACATTTTCCGAAACTATACTGTAAACATCTTGAAATCAAAGATTGCATCTTATAATTATTTACATCCCTCACATGGACTAGAAGAGAAAGTGTGTGTGCATGTGTTATTGTTAGTGGCACTATATTTGCATTGCTACCAATTCCTAAGGGAACTGGTGTTTAGCAGAGACTGCTAGGTTCAGAAAAACCTTGGGAGAATTTCAGGAAGAGGCATTATTATCATTATTACTGCCTAACAAAACATGTAAGCTAAAGCAAAAGATAGGTGAAAGGAAAGTAAAACCTAGGGCAATGAGTCAAAGTTTTGGATATGCTAATATTTTGATGTCTATTGCAAGGTTTGGTTTACATTGTGAATGGAATAGACATTTCTCTCCCTCTCACAATACTCAATACAGACCAAGCAGGTTGTCTGCTGTACTTACATTTAACCTACTTTCCAAGTTAATTGGTTTTCTTCCAGTTTTAGCATCTTGAATACTTCCTCAGTTTTCTCTCCTGCTGGTTTGTGGTTTATTTCCCTTGAATGCTAACATACATATTTTTTGTTTGTTTGTTTGTTTGTTTTCATTATAGTACTTAATCAGATATAAAAATAATCAATTAAAGCAACTTGATAGTTTCCAGAAATGAGAATTAGATGGTTCTGCTGACTTATTGACCTTTATCAAGATTACATTAACTTTAGGTTTGTCTTTAGATTCAAAGTGTATTCTGCTATTGAAGAGGTATGTGTTTTTTCATAAGTGAATTCATGAGTCAGAGTCTCAATTTCTACATATGTAAGGGAGAAAAAAGCATGTTCGCACACATATATACACAAACGCACACTTACACACAAGCACATTTATATATGTATACCATATGTTTTACTTTAAACCACGTACTTTTCATAAACTACATTAATTACATTTTTTTACCTCAGCTCTCAAAGGTCGGCTTTATTATACACCATCTCCAGAGAAAACAGAGATTTTCTTAAATCATTTGTCCAAGACTGACGCTAATAAGTATAAGAAACAGGATTCAACTCCAGGTCCAATTGACCCCAAGCCTGATACTGCAAATTCATTCTTAAAATTTTCTCTTGGATAAACTTTCTTGATGTACCATTTTGTAGAAAGATAAGCTATGACAGGCTTAATTTTACTAGGTAATTCCTGGCTTTTCTACTCTGAATTTATTCTTTATAACTATTACTGTTTTACATTTTGTCAGTTTAATCATATCTGCAAATTCTTGGTGTTTATCCTACTAGTACTTATCCTTCACTAAAGAATGTAGAATATAAAATTCAATGAATGTCACCTAATGCTTGTGGCTTTAACTCCCTTCCAAAGATTACTTTTCATGATAACAGGAGGAAACTTAGAGTCCATTATTTTCTGGAAGTGGATCATCCTTGAAGTGCTAGTGATTTTATTTAAAAAAAAAAATGGCTGGTTATTCCAGCCCCATCTATGAATCCCAAAACTGCCTACATCTAGAAATATCTAAGTGGATAGGAACTTCCATAAAATTAGACTCACCTTTTCTAGGAATGGAGAAGAAGGCACATGGCTGACAAAATGTTATAGCGAATATTGTAGATATCCCCTTCCCTTGGGAACATCTCCATTGGACATTTAAGAAAGTGCACATTATCAAATACCACCTATTTGGAGTGCATCCATTTCCCTTTTGATCGTATTGGATATAACACATAAGGTGCTATTCAAAGTCTATATTAATATTTAAATTGTCAAAAGACCCATGAGTTTAGCTGTCAGGCTAACAATTGACATACACTGTACCAATGTTTGAATCAATTTACATTTTTTAAAAATAATTTCTTGTGCCAGTCTAGATAATTTAAACCTTATTTAAAAATACATTGAATAGCCCTCAGACTCTTTAAATACATAAAACATTGAAAGGGTTAAAGCTATTAAAAAGTAGAATAGAAACTAATAACAAATAAGAAGAGTTTGCCTAATGCTTGGCTATTCCTACAGCCCAAGATGGTTTATTTGAGGATGATTAGCTGTCTGGGTAACAAGGAGCTCTCTTTGCTCTAGTGCCAAGCCAGTCCTAAAGAGGGCTCTTTAGGAGGCCCATTGATTCTTTAAGGCATTAGGAACTCATTTAATACACGAAAACAGACTCATTATTTCCTAAAAGCAATGCTACAACCCACCTAAGAAGTCTTTCATACTGAATTCCACAATTTAAACTAATTAAATTCTGCATTATTTAGTTTAATGCACATCGTTACAGTTGTTTTTCTTCCCTGGGGGTGTGGTGAATTCAAATAATAATAATGCCTTGTATTTGTAAAGAACTTAACTTATAAAGCTTTTTCTTATTTATTATGTCACTTGATCCTTAAAGCAAGTACATGAATTTGCCTGTGTGGACCATAACTCCACAGGAAACTGCACAAGAGCAAGGGCCAAGTCTGTCTTCTTCCCTGTATGTAGCAGAGGACCAGGAGTGATAGTGCAACTAACACCCAACACTGTTTGCCAGGCACTACTCTCACCATTTGTAAGGATCAACTCATTTAATCCTCAAAACTGTCCTAAAAAGGAGATCCTATCAGTTTCCTCGTTTGACAGATGAAGGAAGAGAAGCAAAAAGAGACTGAGTCACTGGCTTGATATGATGCCATGGAACTTAGAGGAGCTCCCCAGCTTCGGCCCTGAGCCACTATGTTTCACAATAGCAGGAGTGTTCCCTCTGATGGAAGACAAATCTCTGTTGCATTTGTGGAGAAACACAGAAATAGAGTGAGCAGGCACAATATCGTTACCCCAGTTTGGAGATCAGGGCGTTGAGGCTTGGAGAGAGTGTAATTTTCACAGCGATGCAGCTAGAAGTTGCACAGCTGGAACTGAACCAGGTCGCCTGATTCTAGTCCAGTGTTCTTTCCACTGCATTATTTCTGCTTTTCTTTCCTTGTTCATCTACAAGCCACCTGTTTCATTGCTTTGTTTTTGACGTTTTAACTTGTGAGTCCTATTAAGCTCCTTATGGCCCAGGCTCAATATATTGGTTTGTGATTCTATGCAGCTATTGCTGACTTCCTCAGATATCAGAGTGGCTCACAGGCTCCTTAACGGAGAACAGCATTCTTAATTCTTATCAAGTATGTTAGAATAGATCCAACGAAAGGACCGCAAAGCCTCTCTTATTTGGAACCATCTGTATATTTAACTCAATTCAGTGTTGCCTTGGAACCAGAAATGTTTACCACTTCCTGAAAATAAATTGAAATTTAAAAAATTTGTTTATCAAACTGGTTGTTATTCTCTCCATTCAAAAGGGAATTTTAAATTTTCACATAAATTCAGCAATGAGAGTATCAGCTACATGGGATCTCTCACTGGGATTTAGAGGGCCAGTTTCTAACGCAAGTTGAGTTTGCCTATTGGCGAGAGTGGAGTTTCTTTCTCTATCTGCATATTTTCACAGTTATACAATGGAATTCTTTATTCTACTTCTACTTAATGCAGAGACCCTCAACTCAAAATGATGTAAGGTACCTGATAACTATATTTGGAGGAAAATTTTGATAGGACAAATTTTCTCCAGCCAACCGAGAAGCAGACCAGTGTCCTAGTATTCTGGCATCTTCTTCACCCAAATGAGAAATGGCCATGGTTCCACAACACACACATGTGCCCATTAGCCAAGATAGCACAAAGGAGAATTAGAATTTTGGCTTCAGAATCACTGTTGATAAAGACTTAGTAATTCTACCATTTGTCATAAGCCTGGCCTAACTAAAGAATGAGGTCTGCAGGTAGTGACTTTCAATGTTTGAAGGGTAAAGCCCACATTCTGTTTTCTGTTCTTTCCTCTGCAGCAAAACGTGACCAGAGATCAACAGTGGCTAGTTCCACAATATCAATTCTCCAAGGGAAGCAAAAACAAAATTCATTTTCGCAAATTATCAGCTTAGACTAGCAAGAAAACACTGAGGACATGGTCTGGGGACATTTTCTGTTGTGGAGAAGATGTCACAGAACAAAAGAGAGACTCAGGAACAGAGTCTGGGTGTATCTGGGTGGGAAGGGCCTCCTTATTCTCTTATTCTTTGCCATCTTGCATCTAATGCCAGCCCCTGCTCCTCCTGCCAGAGGCGATGAAAACTTAACAGGAGTTGTTTCACTGGAGTCTTAGGGACAAGCTCTGGATTGGGGTAAGCAGATGTGGGAAGATGAAGAAGAGGAGACAATGAGTCCCAAGACACCTCTCGGGAAGATTTTTGCTGTAAAGGGGAACAAATGAATAGTCAATAGCTAGGGGGACTATGGGGTCAAGTGATGGTTTTTGTGTTTTGTTTTGTGGTTTAGGATGGAAATAATGCAGCTTGTTCATATGCTGATAGAATTAGCCTGGAAGAAATGAGAGAGATTAGAGAGGGAGCTGAGAGATAGATGATAAATGCAGGAAGGAGCAGAGGCCTTGAGTAGGAGAGAAGGAATGGAATCCAGTGCAAGCTGGAGCCAGTGGTCTTAGATATGAGCAGGGACATGAAATGGGTCACTGCCTTTAATCAGAGGTAAGAGGCATTCAGATTCAGATCTACACATAGATGCGCTTCTAACTGATAATCAGGTCTGGTTTTCCAGTCATGAAGTTAGTCTTCCCCAAGAATTACTTTGCTTCTGGCTACCTCAGGTAAACAACTTTCCCTGTTCAGCCTGGTCTCATGACCCTCTTATCCTGGCATCACCTCTGACACTAGGAGCGGGGGCTGATATCAGATGCAGGATGGAAAAGAGTTTGAGAGAATGAGAAGGGCCTTTCTGTCCAGGAATGCTTAGACTTGGTTTCTGACTCTCTTTTGTTCTATAGTATCTTCCTCATAAAAGAAAAGGTCCTCAGGCTGTGTTTTCAGTGGCGTCCATGTTGCCAAATCCAATGGTCAACTCCCAGCCTATCTTACTCAATCTCTCCCACAGTATTTGACATAGTTCTTTACTTTATTTACTTTGACATACTTCTTCCCTGACCTCTGGAAGGCAACACTTTCTTAAGTTTTCTTCTATCCTACTGACTTTTTTTTTTTTTCTTTACTGGTTCCCCTCTTCTTTCTAAGTGCTGGAGGACTCAAACCTTGGTCCATTTCCTTTCATTGGTTTCCTTCCCTTCCTCCTCTTTTTTGTTCCCCTGTGTATACAGTTCCTTCAGCATCTGGGCTGGTAATGATGCTTGCATGGAAATGAGAGCTGTAAAGAAAAGGGGATTGTACTCAGTTACAACATGTCAACACTGGGTAATTCCAGGGCACAGGTCATCCATGACATGGCATCAGAAGATCCAGTCAGTTATAGTTAAAGTGTCATGGTTTCTCAACATACATATAGAGCCAACAATTGCTTTGTGGAAGAAAGTCAAAGGAACCCTAATTATTACTCCCTGTTTCTAATTTACTGAAAGCAAGGCTGTCCACCCACACACTGTTTGATGGACGCCAAGTGTTTTACAAACTTAAGAGTAGCTTTTTTTGAAATATACACTTTGATATATTTTCCTTCACATCTTTTATGTGACAGAATTCACATATTGCTTAGAAATACTGTGTTTTCCCGGTTGAATGTACGCACACGACTGCAGAGAGATAACATAAATATCCAGTTTTACTTTTATTTTTTCAGGTAAGGGTGAATTTGTCACGCAATTTCATATCAATTTTTGCAACTGTCAAATAATATATTTATATTTAACATAGCGTTATCAAAGGAAATGTAAGGACCTAGGAAGTCTTGTTATAAAGAATGCATAGATAGTGGGCTGATTCTAATTTAATCATAATTTTCCAAACTGTGTATTCACACCTTCTTCAGGGATGCTAACTTGTCACAAAACAGATTCATTTGAATTTCATTATGCATTACCTACCTTCCAAGATGTATGTAAATTAGCTCTAAAATAGCCAAAAGGCTGGAAGTCATGAAAGGAGGATAAAGAGACTATGAGGTTGAATGATCCCAGAGCAGGCTTAAGGATGCACTGTGAGCTGAGACCAGATTAGAGGAGGGGTAATTTCTCTGCATCTGACATACCCACTCTGGTGGAATAACTAGACATCCATGGAAGGGATGGGCAACACAGAACAAAGCCAGCGTTGTCTGGGCTCTGTGATCTGGAGGTGAGGAAATGGGATGAGATGAGTTGTGGCCTTTCTTGGTGAGAGTTAAAAATAGTAAAACTATTTTGCATATAAACCATGTGAGAGAGAGAGCCTGGTAGAGCATGGATTATAGAGACAGACTACTTAAGTCTTGAATACCAGCCTTGCCACACATCAACTTAGTGACCTTGAGCCAGTTAGTTAACCTCTTTGTGTCTCACTTTCCTTATCTGTAAAATAAGGATAGTAACAATACCTACTTTATAGGGTTGTTATGAAGATTAAGGAATTAACACAGGATTTCTCAACACTGGTGCTATTGATATTTTTGGACAGATAATTCCTGGTTTGAGGAGGGGCTGTCCTGTGCATTACAGAATGTTTAGCATTATCTCTGACTTCTACCCACTAGCGGAGTAGCAACACGCCCTCTCAAAATGTGACAACCAAATTATTTCCGGACAATGTGCCTGGTTGAGAACCCCTGGGTTACGATTTGTAGAATTCTTAGAGTAGTGCTCAGAGTACAATAAGTACTGTACAAATATTTGTCAAGTAAAACTAGTGATAAACTGATAGCAACATTTCAAAGGTTAATGATAGAATTAACGCATAAAGAAGGGCTTAAGGGGCCGGCCCAGTTGGTGCAGTGGTTAAGTTCACATGTTCCGCTTCTCACTGGCCTGGGGTTCTCTGGTTCGGATCCCAGGTGTGGACATGGCACCGCTTGGCAAAAGCCGTGCTGTGGTAGGCGTCCCATGTATAAAGTAGAGGAAGATGGGCATGGATATTAGCTCAGGGCCAGTCTTCCTCAACAAAAAGAGGAGGATTGGCAGCAGTTAGCTCAGGGCTAATCTTCCTCAAAAAAAAAAAAGAAGGGCTTGAGATAAGCAATAGGTAGAAGATAAGTTGTTGGTCTTCCTCAGTTTATGAATTCCATCCTCAACAAATCATTAAGCCATGTTTTATTTAGAAATAAAATCCTAGGGATCAGTCTCTAAAATCTGTGACTGTTACTAGCATTAAAACTCCTCTTATAGCCACCCACAGCCTTCAATTCCTTTATAGTACACCCTCTCTCCTCCATGTGGCTGTTCACCCACGATATCAGCCACCTTGCTTTGGTGAATGTCCCATCCTCCCCGCCACATGTAGCTATGTAGAATCTCACTTTTTGAATAAGTTGCCCTTCCTCTTATGTGTACAGTCACTTTGTTCTTCTCTCTGAAGGTAAATATAGAATCCCGAAAATCTAATGCCCCAGGGGCCAAAAAAAGATAACCAAAATGACAGTAGTGGGCCCAGGGTGGACCGTGGTGAACTGAAAAAGCATGCCTGTAGGAAAGGAACATTATTGAGCTCCAGCGACTGAGCAGCATTGGAGATGTGGACCCAGTTTTGCCAAATCCAAGTATTCTCCCTGGAACCTCGCGAAGGTGTGGGAGACAGCTTGGTAGTGCATCAAGCGAAGAGCTGCGATTTTCCAGCATCTATTTCATTGAATTTTCAGAGGAGTGTAGACTTACCAGCATGTTTTTGAAACTTTGAAGCAGTTGTGTGGGGCATTTCAAGTAAATATGCAAAGATAACTCTAGTACTGGTTTCTATACGCCCATGTAGTCCTATATTCCTGAGAAAATAACTTGGGCATAATAGGCATTTGAATAATGTTTAAACCTAGAACTCAGTGAAACCAAGGTATTGACAAGCATAGACATACTGCTCGTTTTGATACAACCAATTATTTTCACCAATATTTTAACTTTGGGTGTTGGGGAGGGAATCTTGATTTAGAACTTGCACTAAATCACACTATAACATTTTAAATAATAAAGGCATAGCCTACATAATACTCTTTCCCACTAGAAGGAACTTCATTAATTTTGAATAGTTTAACAGTAATTAATTGTGCAAAACAGATTGTTAAGTAAGGCCAAAATAGGCAATTCAATAAGTCTATGACTGATTATGCCTTGTCATCCATGCAAGACCTCACAGTCTGTAACCCTGGCCAGGCATCCATTTGCCACTAAACAATTTCATAAACTTGTAATTACCATATCCCATGCATCTCAGTCTCAAAGAAAGAATAAGGCCACCTCCACCATTTTGATAGCATTTACTGATCATATACTAGATGCCAAACATTGTACTAAGCACTTCCTATATATTATCGTGTGTAAATCTGACAACAACCTGTGAGATAGACATTATAATTTTACAAGTGAGAAAACTTAAGTTCAAAGAGATTAATTATCTTGCCCCATATCACCAGCCACTAAGTTGTGGGAAGTGTTTTTAAATCAAAAACTTCCTTACTACATCAAACTAAATTCCTTCTTAAAATTAGAATAAACACAAAGGTGACATGTTAATAAAAAAAAGAAAAGATGATATGTCACATGCGTGTGTATATATATATGTATGTATATATATGTATATATATACACACATAAATTCATTTGTAGGCTACATAAAAACAAATGTGTGACAATTGCACAAAAAAATGTAAGTTACTACCATCATAGGAGACAGAGGGATAGTTCACATAGTAACATGATTTTCCAGGAATAGGAAATTCAGAAGTAAACAAAATAGACAAAAGTCCTGACTTATGGAACTTATCTTTTAGTGAGGGAGCAACGCAGTGCCAGAAAAATCAAAGAGAATTCACACTTAAAGAGTCCAAAGTCAATCTCTTTAGCCAAATTTACCTAAGAATGCAATCAATTTAAGGAAGAGTTGGATTGGATGTTGAAATTAGAACCAGGCTTCATTTATAATTAAACCTAAGTAAAGAATATGGAATTCTTATTCCAAGCTCTCTTTCTGTGGTTTAAGATTTAGTAAAGATTTATTCTATTATTTTTATAGGTAGGTGCTTAAACCAGGGGATACACCTGAAAATTGCTGTTAGAATTCGGTTACACAGAATGAACACAATAGATTAGAAGCCCTCCTTACATAAAAGCACCTTGGCAAGAGTTAATTTCTTCTAGAAACTAATGGAAAAATTTAAAAATGGATGCAAATATAGAGATTTATTTTTAATGGAGTAAAGGGAAAATAGATAGACACACAAACACATTTAGTTGGTTTACGGGCAAAGAATAATTCCCAACTTGTACAGAGAAAATACAAATCAGAGAGTGCGAAAAGTCTATGATTTTGAAAATTTATGTCTCTCTACAAGATTTCTACTGGATCCTATTTTAAAGTTTATGGACTTCTTAACCTCCCTCTAGTGATATACTACTGCCCATGGAACTGAGCCCACCGGAACAAGAGAAAATGACACAGTCACTTCTCCTACCGATCTCAATAATATGATAACTTTCAAACTCAATTATGAGCACCAAAATGTCTGCTCTGTTAAACATTTCACTTCTGATCATTGTAATCCCTGTTAATAAGTTCATTTGGTAAAATAAAGAGAAGAGAAAATGACTTGTCAGGTCTTGATATTCTATGGGGGAAAGACATGTAAAACTTTATGAATATTTACGAGTTTAGTTTGATTAATTGAGATCCTTTACATTTTGTAATTGGGTTAAAATATATCCTTTTAAGGAATATACTTGGCATTTTGGGTCCTACGAGTTTTTGAAAAAATCGTGAAGGCAGTTTGAATTAATGAATAAATACATTATAAATGATTCTCCTTGTAAGTATATTTGGTTTTAAAATTTGAGTTCTTGACACAAGGGAGCATATCAATAAAAAATATTCCATGTTTGCCTTTGATTCAAGTATGTCCCAGTGCATAATTTTACCGGAGATTCAACCAACTGCATTGAGAAATGATTTTTAGGTCTTAGTACAGTTAGTCATCTGGGGGCCAGCAGACAAATCGAAACTTGTTACACTGCCCCTGCAGCTTATCAAAGGGACACTAGATGAAACCGATTAACCGAGGGCCTGGGGCTTAGGGGAAGGACAGGAAATTAAAAACAGAGAAGGAGTAGGAGCAACTAATGTGGATAGAGACTATGGTGAGAATATAGGAAACATGTGATGCCAATGCCACCCCAAAAGGTATACTATTTCAATAGTATTGAAAAGCATATATATTGTCAATAGGGAAATGAAGTATTAAAAAATGTCAGTTATCTGTAAATTAACCCCTTTGTATTATGATTTATTTATGTGTTTCTCTGTCTTTCCCTATTACATGGTAGGGACAATATTTTCTTCATTTTTGTACCTTGAGTATTAGTCATCTATAAGTGCTCAATAGTCATTAGTTGAATGATTGAGTGAATTTGAGCATGTGTCTTCCACCCTTTTTGCAGGGTGGTGAGAAAATATTGGAGCATGCCCTCTTATGTTGTGGGCCAACCATCAGCCTCACAGCCCATACTAAAGACAGCCTCCTTCCCCCATTTCAGCTCCCAGGTTTCAGAGGAATTCTTGGAAAATATCTGAGAAAAAACCCTTGAGAGTTATGCATTCATTAGAGGACAACATTATGAAAGAATGAATGAGGAATAATCTGTTTTAGGCCAGATTGCATAATGTATCCAAGAGTGGGTTCAGAGAAATAGGCACTTCTGCAGGGATTCCACTTTAGAAGAATGCAATTAGAAGGTGGGGAAAACAAAAAGACCCACAAAATGTATTCCCATTAAAAAGATTTTCTTGAGGCACTACTCAGAAATTTTAATTTATATCTCAATAGCTAGAATTAGATGAGTCATATGGCCATTCCTAGCTGAAAAGGAATCTGAAGAGGAAGCATTTTTTAGCTGGGTATATTGCCCTTTCCTTCCTGTAAAAACAAAAAAGTGAGGTTTTCATAGTAATAAAGAAAAGAGCAGGAAAAAAAGAAGAATGCAATTTATTGATCTTTGTTCATTTGATTGGGCCTTCCATACAGAGATCCTTGCATCCAACATCTTGTCTCTTTGTGACTCCTATCAATAATTTTCAAAACTAACACAAAATACAAATGCAGATCAGATATATTTTCAAGGACATGAGTAGATCACCAAAATCCAGAATGTATAGAAAAATCACAGATGGGGGCAAACTGGGATCAATAATTGAATTAATAGCAGAAGATATCAAATCTGATTACGGCAGATGATGAAAAAGAAAAAAAAAGAAAAGAGTGAGGATTGCTCTGAGCTGCTTGGGAGCAAACAACGAGGAAACCAGGCAAAGTTTTTTAAATCTTGGGCTGCTCTGGTGGGATTTCTTTTGAAAGCCTTCGACTGTACCCGCAGATGTACTTTCTTATATATTAAAAAGAAATTTCTTTCCCATGGCAGAGTTGAAGTGATCTCTCGCACCCTCTCTTTCACAGTATCAAAGGGAGGCAAATGAGATTTTTTTCCCTAATAGCTTGGAAGGTGAACCAAAGCACTGCCCCAGGTGCACATGAGAAAATCAAGTCGAGTTCTTTCTACCACTTACAGCACTGAAATGTGGAAATAGCATCAGAGCCTCTGTGTAAACATTAAACTTTGGGAAACATGACATGTGAGACTATAGAGTTGAGGTTCATTATAAATTTCTTCCATGCCCACCAATTTATTTTCATTCAGCTAACTCTCAATTTGATTTAGAGGGGTAAAAAAGGAAAAAATTAACTCAGGTAGGTTGAATGTGATTCCAGTATAGAATCTAGCTCTTGGACAAATAAAAAGTTTATAGAGAGGCAAGTTTCTAACCTTATGGAAATGAAGTGGCCTATACCTTCCAAATATATCCCTCACATCTGGCTTCCTGTACACCACCAATATACATGTTTTTGGATGGATGGATAGATCTTCCAATGAGTGAGGCCTAGAGAAGGTTAAATAACAAGATGGCTGCTCTGAGAAAAGGACGTTGAGACACATTCATTCAATGCAGGAATGCAATGATGTAGGATGCAGCACACCTGAGCTAATGACACCAGGATTCTTAAGCGCCTGTTCTGTGAAATCATGGAGTAGGAAGGCCCTGGACAGGGAGAGAGAGTGTCCTGCAAAGATAAAATAAGTGCAACACAATGAAGAAAGGGAGATACCTATGGAAAAACAACAGAAAATGAACAAACAAGGGAAGAAAGATGAGAACTAATTTTTATTGGTGTCCTGTTATGAACCTGACACTACATCAGTCACTTTTCATATGCTATCTCATGATGTAGTAATAACACAAATTACTATTAGTGGAGAGTTTACTATGTCCCACGAACAAAGTTAATAGCTTTACCGATCTTATATCACTGAATCCTCCCAACAGCTCTCTTGCATATGAGGAAACAATTTAGAGAGTGTAAACGCCTTGTCTAAGGCCACGCAAGAAGCAAATGATGCAGGTAAGATTTGATCTCAGGTCTCTGACTCCAAAGTAGATGATATTTCCACACAGTGTCTTCCTACGTGGCCAAGTGACAGTCACAAGTAAGAGATGAACCCTGAAAACAGTGGAAACCATCAAAAACTCATTATCAATTCTTTAAAATGAACGATACATATGTCAGCATAGACAACATTATTTTACAAACAATTTTCTATAGCAAGTGGTGGTGACATGCATCGATATGCCTGTTTTATCTAGCACATAAATTCCAAACCTCTTAATGAATCACAATCCTGATTTGTTCCCGAAGGAACAGCTTTGATTCAACTCTAGAACACTTGCATTGGACTTATTACGAGTTAGCACATTCTCTCTCACCCACCCCACTTGTTACCCACATCATGCATTTGTGAGATGTCTGGCCAGGTTTAGGGGTACAACTTGTGAATGTAGAATAAGTTTGTTTTTCTCTTTGAGTCAATTTTCCTGGTTTCTACAGGGAAAGAGCCCATGCTTTTGGCCTTATTAGCTCCACACCAACTGAGCTCACTGACCCAGATAAATATTGTCTGTCGGACATGTGCTTTAGAATAATAAATATGCAAAGCTATAGACTCTGCTCTCAATTATTGGTATTCATTGAGAGAATCAGAGATTAGAATAACCCCAGCACCAAATAGCCCCATCCTTCCCCAAAACATCATTCCTATTTGCCTTTTGCTTATCCTGTATGATTTATTTTCTGTGGTTTTAAGATCCTAATAATGTTTCCGTTAAGCTAAGGTTAAAATTAGTTTGCATTTCCTACCCACACAGCAACTAATGGCAGGGAATTTATCCTGGGAGCATGCTGCACAGTGGGAGAAGCTGGCTCAGAAAGCACCAGAGGTAATCTGGGAAGTGGAAAATGCCCATGATGATAATTGAAAGACGCTATAGATCACTGTGATCACAAAATAATCCTCTTCGTGTCCAAACACAGGGCAAGAAGGACTAGAAGACAGGGGTTCACAACTATAGGGAAAAAGAGGAGAAAGACAATGTTGCATAAAAGTGCTGATGCTGTGGTAGCAATACCACAGAGTAGACTCTCAGTGAGAAGACGGCATGGGGCCAATCTTCTTAAAACAAAAATCCTACTATTGTTATAGATTTTCCATAAACAGTGTTTTTTTCTTTGTCTAGCTTATTCATCTGGGAGTATAAAAACCGTGTCATTTTTCTTCTTGCAATATGAGACATATTCCATTTCTTTTACTCGTGAGAATTTGCAACTTAAGAAAAGTTAGAATGCTTCTAATTAACCTGCTTTGTTCATCATTCAAGGGACTTTGCTGCCAAAGCCTTTATTTTGACTTAATAATAAAACCATTGAAGTTACAAGAATAATGCAAGGAATTAAAAATGTAAAGAATGCCACAAAAAGTGATTCACTTCCATTGGAATGTTTTTGTATATGGCCTGGATAACCATTAGAAATATGTTTGTGTCTAGGTAATTTCATAATACTTTTCCTTTTTAGAAGAAGTGTGTTGCTTTTTGTTAAGAAATGGGTGATATGAAAGCTAAAATTAATTTTTTTGAAGCTTACAATGCTAAAATGCAGTAATGAAATTATGCAAAGTCATCAGAATTTCAGAATTTTGGAATTTCAGAATTGCTCAGTGCATGAGACTGTGAGGCCCAATCACCATAAACTAAAATGCATTTTAATAGTCACTTTTGTTTTAATGTAAAATGCTGGTGTAGTGAAACTGTTTAGCAGGTAGGAAACCACAAGTTGCATTTCTATGACTGTCTATAGCTAATCATAAAGCAGCTTGGAAACAAATAGGCATTCGACAAAAGTTTCTTAGCAAGTTTGTGTGAAACTAATTTCAAACTAAAGTACTATAGCCCCCAGCTATGGGGACATAAAAGGTTTTAAAATGTTGAACACAGTACTTTCCCCCTTAATACACTAAGTCTTTCTTGGTTAACAATAACTTAACTAGCAAGTCAATGCACTTCCATACATGTCTTTATTTTTGTTATGCTAGTAGGTTTACAAATATCTAGTCTCTGCATATTCAGTGGCCAGGAGCAATATTTGTCCTTTGTGACTCAAGGAAGACTTTAAGAAAGATAACCAGAAAAAGACTGGCAAGAATATCTAGGGCAAGAGGTGGTGTTATCGTCCTTCCTTTCTGGTAACCTGTTCCAAATGACTGTCACATTTGCCAAGAGTCCTCTGGAAGAACCAGAGGGGTTTGGGGAGGCGCTCAGGCTCAAAACTCTGAGCTAGATCATGTTAGCTCCTGAACCAATGGTAGAGTAAGAAGTGTCTCTTTTTCACTATAGAATTCAAGGAACAGCTTCCACCAATGTGTACAGGTGGTTGATTGGATGAAACACTCGCCTCTAGCTGTCTGCTGGAAATGCAGCAGACTCTTGCTCCACACACCAAAAATGGGGACAGCATATAGGAGAGGAGAGAGAGAAGGTTGAATTTGTCAAAAGAATGTAGTCCAGCATGAGCAAGCAAACTATAGGCTCCCAGTGTTCTTGAGCTTCCAGGGCCACTTCGTGTTGCAGATGTTGATTGTTGGGACCATGGAAAGGTAGGGAAAAAATGATTTCCTTCAGCTCCTACATGCAAATATTCCTGTAGCCTGCTGAGGAGGTCTGACCTTTTATCCCCGTGTCAAGATATGGCTGGTAATATCAGCAAGTGAAGCTCAAAGTCATCATTAATAAGCTGATGTTTAAAGAAGTAGCAGTTTAATAGTTTGAAGGGTGGTTTAAGAGTTCAATATACGTATTAAGTAGGATTGAATTGACTCATAAGAAACTTAATGAATAATGAGATGAATAAAATTGGAGATTGTCACTCTCATGGAACAAAAAGTTCAGTTGTAGGCATTTCTGGACTGGTTTGATTGCTGGAAGATCTTATCAAGGACCTGGAGTTCTTTTAACTTCCTTTTATGTTTTTGGTTGCAAGATGGCTATTGAACTTACAAGACACCATGTTTGTGTCCCACTAGGGAGAAACAGGATGGACAAAGGACAAAGGATAAAGGGTGAAAGTCTTCTTCTTATGAAGTTTTGCCTTTTTATTCTAGAAGGAAAGCCCTCACAGGGACTCGTGCTTTCATCTCCCTGATCAAGAGAATGTCACATAATTATGTCACCTCTAGTGGGAAGGGAAGCTGAGAATTCAAGCATTTAGCTAACACCTATCATATGTATCATATAGGAAGGTGAAGGACTAGCGGGTTGCAATGATTGTTCAATGAGCTGACCACAAAGTAGAAAGACGGAGAGACCAAACTGAGAATATCAAGTACAAAGCATCAAGGAACACCTATAACTCATTAGATGCCAAAGGAAGACAAAATAGGAACTGATTAACCCCAAGAAGACCTGATGATCTTGTTTTGTTTGAAGGAGATGCATCATGAAATGTACGTAATGCACCTTAAATGGGGTAATTATCAGCAACGGTATACTACAAAGGTGACCTAGGAAAATCTGATTTCACATTTTATTTTTTTTTGAGGAAGACTAGCCCTGAGCTAACATCCATGCCCATCTTCCTCAACTTTATTTGTAGGACGCCTACCACAGCATGGCTTGCCAAGCGGTGCCATGTCTGCACCCAGAATCCAAACCCACAAACCCCGGGCCACTGAAGTGGAACATGCGCACTTAACCGCTGCACCACCCGGGCAGCCCCCCTCACATTTCTCTTTTTTTAATTTAGATACATTCTTCCCTCCCTAAATTATTTCTGCGTGTTCATCTTCCGTTGTTCTCATAATCAAATATGGCATCCTAAATACAGAGCGTCATACCTTGAGTTGTCTAGAAAACACTACAAAATTTCTAGAGCAATAAAATTCTGATTGGAACACGCTTCACATGCAGTGCTCAGAGTTGAATGAGGTTTGTCTGGAAACCTCGATAGCATCATTGATCCAGGTACTGAAAAGCTCAGACTATATTATATTTGCAAGGGTGTGGGTATACCTCATTACAGAGCTGGAGACAGAAATACAAAGTACACAAGACAGGGTAGACCAGTAGATGCTGGGAATTAAGTGGGCCTATACGCTAGAGTGGGGCAAGCACCATGCATGATGTGAGAAGGAGCAGATTCAGTTACAAGCAATTTGAGGAATCCCGTCCAGCATTCTATGGAGCAGTAATTCTCAAAATATGGTTCCTGGACAAACAACAGCAGTACCTCCTGGATATTGTTAGAAATGCAAACTTAGTCCTGTCTTGGGGTAGGGATTTAGAGAAGGACTTTAGACTCAACAGAAAGTTTAGCAAGAGCTAAGTGAGTTGTGGTCTTGGGGTGAGCAAAAGATGATAAAAGGAACTTGGGCAAAAGTCTTGAGACTTGGTGTCAGGAACAAAGCCAAATCTTAATTATTCAGTAATGAGAAAAGGTTAGAGGTTAGAGCAAAGGTCCTACCAACAATGGTGACTTGTAACCATTTCCCATAACCAGGGGATTAAATCTCGTTGAATTTCCCCTAAGACAATGCTGACAGCATATTAGAACCACCTGGGTAGTTTTTCACAAAAAAAGTTTTTCTAAAACAGACTAAGTTTTTTCAGAAGACTTAGAAACTCAGACCAACTAAATCAGAATTTCTGAGGGATGTTCTGAGGTTTTGATAATATTAAGAAGCTCCCCAGGAGGTTCTAGTATACTGCCAAGGTTGAACACCGCTGCCCTAGGACTCTCTAGGTGAGAATCAATAACTTCAGTTTGGGGAAGGAAAGAGCAATGGAGACAGGGTGTTATAGCAAAGAGCTGATTGACTACACTTTTCTCATCTGTAAATTGAAGAGAATAATAGTACCTACCTGATTCGTGCCAGAGATAAAACATAGAGAACACTTAGAAGAGTTTCTAGCTCAAAATACATGCTCGACAAACATGTATTTGTCTATCCTTCTAACGACAATGTAAATTCCATAAAAATGGGGCTGTCTGTGACACTAACCCTAGCATCAAGTGCATTATAAAGCACACAGTCAGCAAAGCATAAATATTTGCTAAATAAATAGATGGATATTTAAACTTCTGAGATTAAAAATCAAGGTTCAGTGTATCCTCTCCCTTCCGTTATCACAGAGATGAAGTAAAGACAAGTTAACTCAGGTTCACAACACCTGTTTTCTGTGCTTCTTGAAAAAATTTTGTCTAGAACTGTGCTGTTGTTGCAGTAGCCAATAGCTCATGTGGTTATTGAGTACATGAAATGTGGCTCCCCCAAACTGAAATGTTCTGGGAGTGTAAAATATACTAAGGATTTTGGAAGCTTAATTAGAAAAAAGAACATAAAATATCTGATTAATCAATTTAAAACTGATTATATTCAAAATGATAATATTTTGGACATTGGGTTAAATAAAATACACTACTAAATTAATTTCCTCTGCTTCTTTTCCTTTTCGTGGTACTAGAAAAATTTTAAATTACGTATGTGGACTGCACTCCTGACTTGTTTTCTATTTCTACAGGACAGTGCCAGTCTAGAGGTGGACAGTACTATAAAGTTTCTGTTTCATCTGATGACTATGACACAGGGAACAATTATTTGGAAGACAACAAAATCAACAAGGCTCCAATATTTTGAGTTAGGCTCCAGTATTTTTAGTTTTAGTTAGTGGCCCAGTTTTGACTGTAAGCCAGTTACAAGGAAAGTACAAACAAAGGTATGAAGACACTTGACAAACTAAAGAGGTTGGTTTTATGAAGTCACTCACCTAGACTTAGCACACTCCTGATCTTGAAAATAGTTTTCATCTGACCTAAGTTTAGTGCCTACATATCTGTGTATGTGGGATCCTTGCCAGGTCTTTGGCAAGGAATTATTGACTGCATATTGTTTCTCTGAAGCATCTACATCAACACTGTTAAGTAACAGCTGTGTTTCTTAATATGTTTATATCCATGGTAATGTTCTCCAAATTTGCTCTTCACATCTAAAGATTTTTATTAAATGAAATTTTGCCAATATATTAGATGTATTGATATATTATCAACAAAACTTCCCCCTTCTGTCCAAGAGCTTAAAATGCCAGGAACTTTTTCAATTGAATCACTGATAAAGATGTGTGTGTGTGTGTGTGTGTGTGTGTGTGAGTGTGTGCCTTGAATATTGTACAGAAAAATAAAAAATAATATAGTGTATTATCTGATTTAGTATTTCCTTGAACTTTTTATGATTAAAGATTGTAGGTTTTAAAATTAGTAGTAAATTAATTGAGTGGAGGAATTGATCATATGCTTTTAAAATCACAGTATGTTAGACACTGATGAAAATAAGCTTTAAAAATTCATTATGAAAAGGAGAACCTAGTTCTCTCCCTATTTCCATTTTGTAGGTAATAGGAAATGAAACAAAGTGTTAATAGCAACGTAATATGCAATAATGGCAAGGGAAGACAACAGATCATTATCCATCTGCAATAGAATTATCATTCAGGGAGACTTCCATAATGAGGCATATATCCATCTCTCTGTTCCTTCTATTCATGCACAAGAAGGCTTATGCATTCTTAAGAACTTGAAACTTGTTGTCCAAGATCTTTTAGATCATTTAGATCATTTACTAAAAAGAAAAATGAGATAGCTTCATGGCTTTATATCCTGCAAGATATACTATTCATTAATCCGTCCTTGAATTGGCTCTACTTCCTTCTAGCATATTCTTCAGTTGTAGTTGTTGTTATCGTCCATTCCTTCTCTGTTTCCTCCAAGAAATTTGGATTTTATGCCGAACTCAAGGAGAACTCCATAATAGTTTGACATGTCCATACTGTGGAAGAGAGTGAAACCAGAATCCAGGTGAGAATCCAGATGAAGGTCCAAACCTAGGATGTTGTAGGTGAGACAGAAAAGAACCAGAATTGACAAATATTAAGAAAATATAACTGTTCTCAATTTATAGTAATATGGCAGACTGGGATACTCTCAATAAATCTCACTGAAGAAGATAACTAATCATCTGGGCAAAATATTTTTAAAACATTTTTAAAAGAGCAAATTTTAGTGTACACCTGAGGTGGCAAAGAAAGGCTGGAATCAACAGAGGCCAAAAAATGAAATGAAAACAGAAACTCTGGGCAGTAAGCCAATTCCTAAGCCAGTCTGATGATATCTGCCAAACCCTAGTGATCTTGGGTTTTAGTTTCAATGGCTACAGCATATGTGAGAGACACAAAATATAGTCTAGAGCAAGACAAATATATGGAGTCTAATAGAACTCCCCTATATAAAGCTGGGGCCCCAAAGGGCAGTATACTTAATGTCAGGGTGGCCAGCAGAAGGGGCCATCAAGAAATCTTACCTCTCTTGATCTTGCTGCTAGAAGAATATGAAAAATTCTCCCTTGAGATGTAACAACACGATCCTCTCATCATGTGGGATTGTAGCACAAATTCATGCCAACTCTATTATAAAGTGACCCCAGATTAGTGGTGCTCTCAGGAATAAGCAGAAGAAACTCAGTTTCCCTTTAGACAATGCACCTGAGACCAGACCTTAAAGAATTCTACAAACAAAAAGTTACAAGGAACAAGAGTTTGGAATTAAAAGTCATAGAACAAAATGCGGAAACATGATTCCATATGTAAGGATCAGGAAAAAATACAGGAGGTAGCATCAAACCCACAATAATATTTAAATTGTAAGACAGAGTAAAAATTAAATATTATTAATAGATTTTAATGAATAAAAGAGAAGAGTAAGTATCTGGACACAGAACAAGAGCACATAAAACTTAGAAAGGAAATTTGAAAATAAAAATCAGAAAGAGCTTCTATGTGTAAAAACAATATTCGCAATTTTAAACTTAATGGATAGGTTAAGCTACCTATTCAACTCAGTTGAAGAAAGAATTAAGGAATTGGATGATAACTTAAAAGAAGTTATTAAAAAAGTAGCCCAGAAAGATGTATTTGTCATCTATAAAAAGATAATAGAATGGGAAAATGATACTATTCAAAGAGAATCTTTCTCAATTATGGAAAGATAAAATGAAAAGCCCAAAATAAAAGGGTAGAAATAAATTAAAAAGTAATAACTATAACATAAATGAATTAAACTCTTCACTTAAAAGACAAATATTGTCAGATTAGGTTTTATTAAATTGAGCTAAGTGCTCTACAGAAGCTTTTAAAATATAAAAATATCCAATTGTTGAAGATAAAATACAAAAAAGTTATGAGACAAATACTAACCAAAAGAAGATGATATAATTATGTAAATAACAGCAAAAAGAAACAAATGTAAAAGATTTACTTGTGAGAAAGAAGATCACCATATATTGATAATGGGTTCAATACCAAAGAGATATAATTGTATGCAACTAATGATATAGTCTCAAAACATATGGACCCACACCCATGGCCCAGTGGTCAAATTCATGCTCTCTGCTGTGGCAGCCCAGGGTTCACAGGTATGGATGCTGGATGTGGACCTATACACTGCTCATCAGGCCATGCTGTGGCAGCATCCCACATAGAAGAAGTAGAATGACCTGCAGCTAGGATATACAGCTATGTACTGGGGCTTTGGGGAGAAAAAAAAAAAAAGAGGAAGATTGGCAACGAATGTTAGCTCAGGGCCAATCTACTTCACCAAAAAAAAAAAAAAAACCCATAAAAAATTTTAAAAAAATAAATTAAAAGAGGTGTTCCAAGGAAAGCTAAAAGGAACTTGGAAAAAAAATGTGAAAAAAATATTCCAAGTTAGAAGCTGAATTTGACAAGGCTATCAGTTTCCATTAGTATTGTTTTAGCACTAGATCCAAATCAGAACTGATCACAAGTGAATAAGAGAATTAATGTTCAATAGTTGATAGATCAAACAGATAAAAATATTAGTAAGGATATATGATTTTGAAGAGTTTGATTGGCAAACTCCAACAATGAATATATAAAATAGCATACTCAACAAATAGAGAATGCACATTTTTCGAAAAACATGTATTATATTTAGGAAAGTTGACCATAATCTAGGTGATAAATCAGTCTCAATAAATGGTCCAGAATTTCACAATGAACAGTGAAATTTGCCATATTATCAAAATAAAAATAACAAGAAATACTCTTTTCTCAAAAAAAGCAGAAAATAACTTGATAAAATTCAGTCGAAAAATGATGACCAGAAAAGATGCTTATGTTGGAATTTTAAAAAACACATGTATGTGTAACACATCTTAAAGAATAAGTAATAGTGGAAATAGGTAAATATTTAGAAGTAAGTTTTAATGAAAATACTTCATATCAAAACCATTGCTCAGCAGCAAATAGTGTATATAGAGGGAAATGTACACTTAGACTTGAGTTTTTTCATTTTTAAAAAGAAAGTCTGAGAATTAGAGAATAAAACATCCAAACTAAGAAGTGAAAAAAAGAAGAAAAGGATTACCCAGCCAAGAATAGAGAAAAAGCAATTGAGAAGAGTATAAATAAATGGCAAGGAATTAACATACAATGCAGCAGATCAACAAAGCCAGAGCTGAGTTTTTGAAAACATTAAGAACAGACAAGATGTTAAGACTAGTTAAGTAAAAGAGAAAAAAATACAACAATATTAGGAAATAATTGAGTTCACACTTATAGATGTAACAAAAATGTAAAAAATCATTGGAAAAAATTAGCCAGTAAGTATGAATAATTAGATAAAATTGATATTTGGAAAAATATGTTACCAATCTTACACCAGAAGAAATACAAAATTAGAATTTTCACTTAACAATTAAAGAAATAGAATCAAGAGTTAAAAATCTGGCCCAAATAAAACACTAGTCTCACACAGTTTTGTGAGTGACTTTTACCAAATGCTTAAGGTTTAGATAATATTTTATAAAATTTATCAGAGAATAGAAAATGTAAGAACACATGTTAGTGCATATTAAGTCAACAAAAGTCTAAAAGGTGAGTATAAGAAAGGAAAACTATAGAGCAATCTTTTCCATGAACACAAAGTGAAAAAAATTCTGAATGACATTAATTTTTATTTATATAATATTGGATGTCAAGCACAAATCTAAGGACTTTACATACTGAAATCCATTTAGTCATGAAAACAACCCTGTGGATCAGGTACTAATATTATTCTCTGTTTACAGCTAAGAAGACTGAGGCACGGAGAATAGCTTGCTCAAGGTCATATAGTAAGTGTCAGTGCCAGGATTCAAATTCTTGCTGTTTCGCTCCAGAGTCTATCAAAAGACTGGCAATAATAAGTGCTGGCAAGCTGTAGAGAAATTGGCATGATTGTGCATTGCTTGTGGGAGTGAAAAATGACATAACCCTTTGGGAAAAAATTCAGCAATATCTTATACACATCCACCTACCCTAGGACTCAACAATTCCACCAAAGCTACTTACTCAAAAGAGATGAAACATACATGCACAAAAGATTTGAGGACAAGAATGTTAAACATAGCTTAATTCATAATATCCTCAAGCGGAAAACAAGCCAAACATACAAAACCAGGTGAATCGAATTGCAGTATACTCATATAATGAAATTATATAAGTATAATGAAAAAGTGTAAGTATAAACTATATAAGTATAATGACATACTTAGCAAGAAAAAGAACAAATTACTGATACACACAAAAATATGAATGAAAGATGCCAGAAACAAACGATTTTATTTATATCATTACAATTTTTATGAAATTCTAGGAAAGGCAAAGCTAAGATATGATGATTGAAATCAGAGCAGCCTCTAGGATGAGGGAATTAACTGGAAAAAGGCATGAAGGGATGTCATAGTTTTCTATTGCTGCATAACAAGTTATCACAAACTTAGTGTTTTAAACAACGTCTATTTATTATCTCACAGTTTCTGAAGGTCAGAGGTCTGGGCATGGCATAACTGATTCCTCTGCCTGTGTCACACAAGGCTGAAATCGAGGTGTCATCTGGGGCTAAGATCTCATCGGAAGTCCCAAGTTCTTTTCCAAGTTTTTGTGATTATTGCAAGAATTCAGTTCCTTGCACCTATACAACTAAGATCCCTATGTCTTAGAGACTTTTGGCCAGGAGTCACTCTCAGCATCTAAAGATTGGCCTCAGGTCCTAGCCATGTGGCCCCTTGATAGGCAGTTTACAACATGTCTGATTGATTTCTTACGGACTGATTTTTTTCTTATGTTGTTCTTGTCTCTTTTATAGCTACCTGATTAGGTTAGGCCCACCCAGGAGAATCTCCCTTTTGATTGAGGTCAACTGATTAGGGACATTAATTATATCTGCAAAGTCTGTTTTGGTACATAACATAACATAATCAAGGGAGTGATATCCTTTCCTATTCACAGATCTCACCCACACTCAAGGAGTGGGGATTATACAAAGTATGTATCCTAAAGACTGGAAAAGTTGAGGGCTATCTCAGTATTGTGTCTACCACAGGGACTTATTGGAGTCTGTGCACTTTTATCAAAACTCATTAAAATCTCTGTGCTATATTTAAAACATACTTCAATAATAATAACAATAATAAAAATAATAGTGACATAGAATACATATTGTATTTAATGATAAAATTTTAAAAACTTGCTGCCTGATCTAGAAGAAGAACAAGATGCATGCTACTACCAGTTCTATTTAACGTTGTACTCACGTGTACAGGTATCCATCTTGATCTTCTGCTTCATCCCCATGACATTTGTGGTGTGTGGCAGGAAGGGAAACTGACACAAACATTTAAATACTTATGCTGCTTGCTGTGCCATGAGAAATAAATTTTGTTGTCTCTGACCCAGTTGTCTTATGTCTTGTGCCAGCATCTATGAGAGAGTCATAGACTAACATACTAGCTTTTAAATAGGATAAAATAAAACTCTAGATCTAACAGGTTTATGCCAGTAGAAATGTAAACATATGTGTACCAAGATGTATACAAAAACGTTTATAACCATATTAATAGACAAAAAACTCAAAACTAAACATCAACAGTAGAATAGAAAAGAAAATTTTGAAACATTGCTATAGTGTAATATTATACAGCAATGAAAATGAATAAGCTAATGCTACTTTATTACATTGATGGATCTCACAAATATGATGTTGGGCTAAAGAAGCCAGTCAAATATTGTATGATTTTATTAAAATAAAGTTAAAAATAACAAGTAAACTAATTTATGAATTAAGATAGTGGTACTTCTAGAGAAGGGAAGTGTTGAGACTGGAAGCATCCTCCAGGAGTCTTCTGGAGTTCTGATAATGTTCTACTTTTTTTTTTTTTTGTGAGAAAGATTAGCCCTGAGCTAACATCCATGCCCATCTTCCTCTACTTTTTATATATGGGACGCCTACCACAGCATGGATTGCCAAGTGGTGCCATGTCTGCACCCGGGATCCCAACCGGCAAACCCCAGGCTGCCAAAGCAGAACGTGTGCACTTAACCACTGCACCACCAGGCCGGCCCCTGTATTGTTCTACTTTTATATCTATTTGTTAGTTATATGGATGTGTTCCCAATGTCATAATTTATTCAGTTTTACATTTATGAGTGTGAATTTTCACGTATTTACGTGATTCTTCAGTTGACATTTTATTGTAAAATGGTAACTTTTATAATGTCAATAAATGCACACAATACTTTAAAACTACTATACAAAAGATAGATGAGCTCTTTGTAGAGAATATTATAACATATTATTAAAATACAATAAAGAATAAATAAATCAAGAGATATGACATTCATATGGCTAGAAATATATAAATTCTATAACAATTTTCTATGCATAAACTTTCAATCAAAATTTCAACATCATTATTTTACATATTCTCTATTTTTCCAAAATTTATGTTGAAGAACAATGGACCAATAATAACCAAGGCATTTCTGAAAGGGAGCAAGGCAGAGGTGGGGATGGGCTTTTCCCTGTGGAATATCAAGATATCATGAAGTTATAGTAATTAAGACAGTTTGATGTTAGTACATGGTTAGCAATGGAACAATGGAACAAAACAGAGAATCCAGGACCATATTCATGCACCCGTGGAAATTTAATTTGTGATAAAGTTGGCATAATTATTTTTGAATGAAGAGGTGGCTTGAGAACCCATGCAGAAAGTTTGGAGTACTAAATAAATGGTGGTGCAACATTGATTATTTCCATTGGAAAAATAAATTTTGATTCCTACATCACACTATACAAAAATAAATTTCAAATAAATTGAGGTCATAATGTAAAAAGCTAATCTATAAAAATTTTTAAAAAGATTAAAAAAATTCTTTATATTTTTGGAGTAGTGCAAGACTTCCTAAATAAGATACAAAAGGCACTAAAAAAATAAAGGAAAAGAACAGTATATTCAAATACATTAACGTAAGTGCTTGAAATCATCACAAGATACTATACTGGGATAAAAATATAAGACAAAAACTGAAAGAAGATAGATAAACATATATAACTGAAAACGAACTAGAAAAGAAATATATAAAGAATTTCCATGAATCAGAAAAAAAAAGGCCAACAGCCAAATAGAAAAAGGAATGGACAAAAGATGTGAAAAGGCACTTCCCTTAAGAAGCAATCAGGGGCTGGCTCACTGGCACAGCGGTTAAGTGCACACGTTCCGCTTGGGCAGCCCAGGGTTCGCAGGTTCAGATCCTGGGTGCCGACATGGCACCACTTGGCAAGCCATGTTGTGGTAGGCATCCCACATATAAATTAGAGGAAGGTGGGCACCAATGTTAGCTCAGGGCCAGCTTTCCTCAGCAAAAAGAGGAGGATTGGTGGCAGGTGTTAGCTCAGGGCTGATCTTCCTGAAAAAAACAAAAAAAGAAGAGGAGTTCAGAGTATCCCAGGAGACGCTGCTCAGTCTCCTTAAAACCACAATACCAGGGGCTGGCCTTGTGGCCGAGTGGTTAAGCTCACACACTCTGCTTCAGTGGCCCAGGGTTTTGTGGGTTCATATCCTGGGTGCAGACATGGCACTGCTCATTAGGCCATGCTGAGGTGGCGTCCCACATAGCACCACCAGAAGCACTCACAACTAGAATATACAAACGTGTACTGGGGGGACTTTGTGGAGAAGAAGAAGGAAAAAAAGAAGATTGGCAACAGATGTTACCTCAGGTGCCAATTTTTAAGAAAAGAAAAAAACCACAATACCATTTCTCAATGTTATTTTACCCTTTTGAATTGTCAAAAGTTAAAAAGTCTGACATTATGTGTATTGGTGAAGAGAAGGAGAAACAAAGACTAACATACTAATGAAAGCAAAATTTGGTACCATTTTGAAAAAAAGGGAGAATTGCTTTGTAAAATTAAACATGCACATAATCTATCACCTAGTATTTGTATTCCCAAAGGCACATATCCACAAGAAAACATGTGTAAGAACCTTACAATACTGTTTGCAATTGTAAAAACAGGAAACAACCCAAAAGTGCATAAATAATAGAAGAAATAAATTTTACCATTGTCATACAATGTAATACCATATAAACTAAAGACAATTTTTTGAATAAATGAAGTCAAATATATTAATATTTTCAATAAATATGCAGAGATAAAGGGATCCATTATAATCCGAATATTAAATTGCATTAAAAAATTAGCTGTAATCTGTTTAAAAGAGACACATGTAAAACATTGAAAAGAGTTAAAGATATACCATACATATACTAAACAAACTGATATGGAATATGTAATATTAATATCATTTACAATAAGATCAAATAAAAACCTTAATCGCTTATCTGAAAATATAAAAACAAACAATGAAAATAATACAAAAAGAAACGGAAAAATCTAAAACCATAACAGAAAACTTTTTCCTTTTTCCCCGGTTTTATTGAGATACAATTGACATATAACATTGTGTGAGTTTAAGATGTACAACATAATGTATATATTGCAAAATGATGACCACAATAAGTTTAGTTAACATCCATCACCTCACATAATTACAGCTTTTTTCCTTGTGATGACGATTTTTGAGATCTATTCTCTTAGCAACTTTCAAACATACAATACAGGAGTGTTCATTATAGTCATCATACCGTATATTACATCACTAGAACTTATTTATTTTATAGCTGGAAATTTTACCTTTTGACCACCTTCACCCAGTTCCCCCATCCCTACCCCTGCCTCTGGCAGCTACCAAGCTGATCTCTTGTGGACTCAAATCAGGAACTAAAGACTTAACAAATGTTAACAGAGTATAAAGAATTTGTATTACATAACTGTAATATAAATAAAATACTGCTGCACAAAGCAATATCGAAAGATGTCAAATACTTTGAACAAAATATGTTAACAGAGGATACATAATATAATAATACACATATAAAGTATAAAATCAGAGAAAAGTAAATATGTATTATATAGAGATACATACATGAATATTAAAACTTTAATGAAAAGCAGGTAATTATGAAACCCAAACTTCAGGGTATTAGTGACCTTTGGAATGAGGGAGTAGAGTGCATTTTGGGGAGCAAGTAGGGCACTCTACATTTCTGACGTTCTATGTCTTAATCTGGAGTGTGGTTACACTGCATGCATTCTTTCCTATACACATATATTGTATACATTCTTATGCATGTGATAAGATTAATAATTTTTATGAAAGTATAATAATGCTACATGGGCGGTTGGATGTAGTAAAGGAGAGGGAGAAGTGTGTGTTGACTTTTAGGTTTGCCGGCTTTTGTGAGTCTAGGGCTTCAGTTTTTCTTCTTGGGCTTCTCCACGTGCTGCTTGAACTTCCTCACAACATGGCGCAGGATTCCAAGATTGAGCACCCCAGGAGACAAGAAGCGAAGCTGCCACTTTCTTAAGGTCTAAGCCCTAAAGCTGAAACAGAGTCATATATAGTGGTCAGCAGACCCAGATTAAGGCAAAAAGATATAGACTCCACCTCCTCACAGGAAGAGTGGCAAAATATGTCAAGGCCATTATTTAACACTGCCACAGCCCACCCACCCATGGCTAAAATAAATTCATATTCTACCCATAGGCAAAAAATCCTCATATCTTCCCAACACCCCTCCACTCCCAAAAGTCTCATTCCGTTATAGGATCAGGCTCAGGCTTGAGCTTTAGGATCGTGTCATGGATATCAGGTCCAGGTATAAATGAGGTTCCCCGGGCACAACTCCTCTCAAACTGAAGACTTGTGAACTAAAGAGACAGGTTATTTCCCCCTACCACTATACAATCAATATATATGGGTGGAATGGGCACGGAGCAATCACAGCAGATATTCCTATTGAGAAAGGGTGAAAGTAGGCGCAACACTGGCTCGTCCATAGCAATTCTTAAAGCTCTCCAGGCACAGCCAGCCAGTTCCTTGATGAAAGTGCAGTTCAGCTCCCAGTCCTGGGAATGATTCCCTGTTGATCTCAGCTCTACCCTTCAGGCTCTTGATGCCGTCCATCCTCTGACCCATTCTTTCTTTTCTTAGCAAAACAAAATTTGCACCTGAATTGCCTCCTCAGGGGCTTCTTGCCTGTGAGAAGGCTTAGGTGGGGAGTCTAAAGCCTCTTGTCATTTTGTACGATCTCAGTCCCTTTTAGTTCAAGCTGGTAGTACTTCTTCCAGAACAATTATCCTTAAACCTGAGTAGATTTTCTATAAACCGTTTTAGGATTCACAACAGTAGACAAAAGCTACAACCAAAAATCTATTTGAGACAAACCCTGCTCTACTGTGGACATCTGGGGACCTCTGTCCTGAACTTTCTTAGAAGCCCTATTGTTTAATAGGGAAGGTCTCTGAGGCATGCCTTTAACAACTTTAGAAAGTCTTGTCTGTTTGAAAGGCTCTATAAGGCACTGCCTTAAATCTTCATAACTTCTTAATGAAGAGCCTTAGAGGCCCACCATGGATTTGACATTTTTGTGGAAGCTGTATTTTAATTTGAGAATATTTTGTCATTTGAAGAGCCTGGGAATAAGGAACTTTTAATTTTGAGCCTAGCAGACCCTGAATCATTTATATTTCCTCTAAATTTTGCTCAAAAACCCAACCGTTTCCTTTTTAGTTCACCTTTCTTCTCTCTAATTTTAGAATAAACAGCTAGAGGAAGCCAGGCAGGACCTTCAACACTTTGCCTAGAAAATCCCCTTAGCTAGATGATTGAAATTTAGGTAAGTATGTTCCTATTTCCACATTTCTGGAGGGGACCGTGTTACCAAATTTCTGCCACTATGTAACAACTTTCCCTTTTCTACCAGTTTTCACCCATGTTTTCCTTTCAGTTACCTATTGCTACATAACAAACCACCCCAAAACTTAATGGCTTAAACAACAATTATTTATTTGGTTCACAAGTCTGCAACTAAAGCCAAGCTCAGTGAGGACAGCTCCCCTTTCATCCATGCCATTTCAGCTGAGGCAGCTCAACTGGGGATGGAAGATCCACTTCCAAGATTGCTCCCTGAATGGCTGGCGACTTGGTGCTTTGGTTCTCTTCCATATAGGCCTCTCCACAGTGTGATGTGGGCTCCCTCACAGAATGGTGCCCATACTCCAAGAAACAAGAAGTAGAGGCCGTGATTTTCTTAAGACCCAGTTCCAGAAACTGGTACCATATGCTTTGTTGATCATTTACAGAGTAAAAAATTCTAGGGATGGGACATATACTCTATCTCTCAATGGAGAAGAGTCAAAGGAATTTGGGGGCATAATTACTTTCCTATCTGTCTTCTTCTTTGTCAAGCATTCACAGATCATTTTTGATCTTTGCTTTCTCCACTTCCTCATCTCTTGCTTACTCTTTAATTCAGTAATCCAGCTTCCATTAATCCTCAACTACATGGAAAACTGCTCTTTACCTTGGTCATCAGCAATCCCCATGTCACTAAATCAAAAGAGCATTTTTCAGTTCTTCCTTTGTTTGGCATCTCAGAAGTCACCGACACTGTTGAATCCACTTTTCCTTAAAAATCTCTCCCTACTGATTTCTGTGACTCCCAGCTTCTCTTGGCTTTCTTTCTATTCATTTCTGAATAAAGGGTCATGCTCTTCTTCTCAATTTTGAGTCTAGTTCATGAGTGAGGCTAAACAAAGTACTGTAAGGTGTGCAAGGACATTTATGGCAAATTCAAGCAGAAAAACACAGTTTTATTTTATTTAATTCTAAAACTTGACAAAACATTATTTTCAAGCCATCTTCTAAAAGACAGGTTGATATTTAATAATTCCATTGTCTATTCCTGTCTGTCAAATTATTTTTGTTTATGTGCTAGCTAGGTAGTCAAATTTAATGACAATTTCCAAATTGTCAAGAATGTGTTTGATTGAATTCTATGTCTTTTTATTTTAAAATTGTTCTCTTTTGGAGGCCAGCCTGGTGGCGTCGTGGTTAAGTTTGTGCGCTCCACTTTGTTGGCCTAGCGTTCACAGGTTTGGATCCCAGGCATGGACATAGCACTGCTCATGAATTCATGCTGTGGTGTCATCCCACATATAAAATAGAGGAGCATTGACACAGTTGTTAGGTCAGTGACAATCTTCCTCAAGCAAAAAGGAGAAGACTGGCAACAGATGTTAGCTCAGGGCCAATTTTCCTCAAAAAAAATTTTTTTTTTCTCTTCTAACAGTAAGGGTTGACAGAGTATAGGAATTCTCCTGGATCAGATTCCTCACCAGCAGGGCAGGGACTCACACAAGCCTCAAGGAGCTAATTACAAAGCTATTGTGCAAGAACTTTGAAAAGAATTGGCACTAATATGGGGTCTTAATGACTCATTCATGCTGAAAAGAGATACAGAAGTTCCCTTTCTATTGCACGCTTACTAAAGATTTGTTTGTTGGCTTGTGTATTAACCTGTTTCCCCCCATAATAAGTAGGACTACATACAGAAATAACAATAAGTGTCACAGGCAGGAAAATAGTACGTATTATCCAAAGAGGTAATAGCCTATATTCTTTGTTAAGACAGACTCTGTTTTAGAAAGAAGTGTTATGCTCAATGTAAAGTAAAAGTAGACAAGATTATCATTGACGGGAAGGCTAACATATGCTAATTTATTATATTTAACAAGAAAATCACTTTGATCTTCAAGTGGTATATCTTCATTAATACTGTAACTCATTAGCAATATTTATACTTTACGATTCATTCGACACATTTTTTATTGAACATACCAGCCTAGTCCTGGGATACAATGAAGAGAGAATTTAAGATCCCAGCCCTGCAGAAACTCACAAGACAGTCATTACGCATTCTTTGGTTAGATAAAAGAATTAGCTCTCTATGTTTTGAAGTTTGACATCAACTTTTTCAAATTTTTCTTTTATTTTGGAGGTAGATAATTATTGTGGAATGTTCTAACTAATTAATGATCCATTTCGAGGTAACTCACATGTTGTCTTTTTTAAAATTGTTCTTTCCTTTTTATTTTTTCTTTTGAATATTTCACTTTGTCATAGGAAATCAAGAGTATAAAATAAAAACAAATACTGCATTAATAATATTACCACTATGTCACACTCTTACATGTATAGAGACAAGAAATGTACTTACTTGAAATGTTTTCCAATTCAAATAAATTTATATTAAAATAGCTTCCATGAATTATTAGCATTATTTCACCTACTTCATGAGCCAATGATGAAGTCATTCTGTAGAGGAAAAAGGCCAGAATATTATCTTAGATTCTTCAAAGAGACTAAAATAAAAATCTAAGTATTAGCTAGCACTCATGCTGATTTAGGGATCCACTGTTCACAGCACAAAAGTTTTCTTGACTCTGTTATTTATGGCCTAAGAAAACTGGAACCCACTCTTCCTTTAAAAGCTTATCCAAAATTAATCTAGAAACATTCTATTTCAAACATAAGGAATAATATAACTATAATTAGGTTATAATGTCAAAAGTAACCATGCATAAATTTTATTAGCTTTACAGAGTTTATAAAAGAATCATGCCCCATTTTGTCTAAAATCTATTATGATGTGATTCTGCCTTCTAATAGCTGTTGTGAATAGATGATTTTGTTGGTTTTTAATTTATTAATATATTGTAAACTGACTTTACATAACATGTCTTTCAAGAAAATCATTAAGATATTAACTCTTTAGCTAATCTGAAACTCAATCTTTACAAACCTAAATTCATCTTAGGAAATTCATGTAGCATTAGCTACATTTGAATAGTGATTCAAACATTATACATTTGCTTTTCTTTCCAATATAAGGTTTCAACATAATCCAGGTTAGTCAAGTTGTTCCAGAACTGTAGATTGAGAACAGTCATTATCAAGAAAAACAAAAACAAAACTTGCAGAGTAGACTTGAAATGAATCAAAGAGATATAACTTTCATTTCCATTTTTGTCTTTTGGAGACTTCTACCTGCCTTGATGATTTGGTGGTCTATTGCAATGAAGAAAGTGGAATTTCCTGTGAAAGAACGAGAATTGGTGAAAGGAAAACCTTCCAAAAATATAGTCCATAGGCCTAAAAAATTTATATTGATTCCATAGCTCTTGTGAGAAAAAATGGCAGCTGTATAAATTGAAGTTAGTATCTGCTAACCAAATAACGACATTTGTGAGGACTTAAATATTTTAACTACAGTTAACTCTTGGAAAATGTAATGGATTTTTTTTTTTTTTTGGCAATTGTAAGTGCCATAACCCTACTTCTTTCTTTGCTCTTTCCTCTTTACCAGACCTGAAATTTATAATCTACATTCTCTTGTCTCTGGGATTCTAGTTGCAATTTATATTGCGGCAAAGAGAGTGCTCAACTCTGGACAGAGGCATGGGCCTTGCAAAACAGGAGATTTTGCAACAGCCCCCAGGCATTGCCCTGTGGATCGCCTGCCTGAGTACTCCAGACAACTGGGGCATTTGGTAGACGATTGCCACAGTTCTTAACCTGGAGAAACCTTATTCAGAATAGCTTCCTGATTCAATGGAAGCCAGGGGTGATCTAGAGAGATAGCTTTGGCTTTCTCATATCTTCACTCCAGTCTTTTCAATGTTATTATTATTTTTTAACACACTAAACTCCATATATTATGTCACTTTCTGCTTCTAATATGTAGAATTGTCTATTTTCGCGATGGAACTCTTCACTCAAAAAAAGTACTTATGCCTTGCGTACATTATGACTTATCAACAATGACTTCCTTTAGTGAATCGTTTTGCCAGAGGCCTAACTAGAAATTTCAAAGGATTAGTCACAAAGAAATGACCATTTAAACGTATGCATGGTCATTTGTGCCTTCTAAAGCTGGATCGAGATAATATTCCAATTACTTAAAAAAATTTTATTAATAAAAATCATAACATAAATTCATCATTTTAGCCTTTTCAAGGATACAGTTCAGTGATTCTTAGTAGATTCACAGTGTTGTGCCACTATCACCATTATTTAATTCCAGAACATTTTCATCATCCCCGAAAGAAACCACATGAAGCCCACTCCCCTTTATCCCCCATTATCCCCTGACAATCACTAATCTACTTTGTATCTCTATGGATTTGCCTATTCTGGACAGTTCATATAAATGGAATTATACCACATGTGGTCTTTTGTGACTGGCTTCTCTCAGCATAATGTTTTCAAGGTTCATCCATGTTGGAGCACGTATCAATGCTTCATTCTTTTTATGGCTGAGTCATATTCTATTGTATGGATGTACCACATTGTGTTTATCCACTCATCATTTGACGGACACTTAGATTCCACATCAGAAATTTAAAAGCAAGCGTGTAGTCAACTAAATACTGACAATTTCCATTAGACTTTGAGAAATGAGGCTGCTGGGGACCTTTGGCTGAATTGCTTATAGTAAAATTATAAAGTTATATCCTGAACAAGACTGTAAAATAGGGAATTGGAGAGCACATGCATAGACTCTTTTTTCTAGCAGCTTATTAAGAAGAGAATGAGAGCACTAGAAGAGTAACTAAGAAGAGATGTAAATTTGAGAGTTTGTTTTTCAAGATATAAGATATTTGACCATATGTATAGAATGCAAGAAGTAACAGTGACACAGAGAAGAGAAAGGGACTATCTAGAGAGCATATCTTTAAAGGAGATAAGGCAAGATGGGTTCATGACTAAAGGGTGGTCACAAGACTTAAAAAGAGACAAGTAGACTTTTCCTCCAAGCCTTGAGAAAAGGCAGTGAAGTGATTGAATCTTCATAAAAAATGTATTGATGTTGAGAACAGGTGAGGCGTGCAGGGAGTTCCCTCACGATGATCTCCAAGAGGGAAGATTATCTGCTAAGAGTGAAAAGCTCAGGAGTTACTTAGAGGGCCCGGGAAGTATTGAAAGTAAGAAATGGCTGGTGGGTGATATATACCCAAGTCCTTACCAGGGACAAGCTGAGAATATAGCTAATTTTTTTTTAGGACATCAATCAGAAGTTTAGTGATTTTTTTTCATCTGGCAACATTAGGATAACTAGAACAATGACAATTGGATTGGAGAGAATAGGACTTTAGAACTGCAAAGTTTTGAAGATGTCCAGTGCTTCCAAATGGTCTCCAGTGAGTTCCTTTGACTTTTCCATTTTATTTTTATCTTAGTAAAATTAGCCTTATCTTACTAAGCCTGGGAATGCTGAGTAAATTCTGGATTACTAGATTTTGGAACTCGAAAGAGCCTCAATACTTGATCTACTTTAGCCTCCATGGTTTAATACCTGTTAAGACACTAGACTCTACAGATGGTGTAACCAAGCCTCAAAGATTTGCCCAAGGGCAGTAGCTAGTAAATGGTTGAATGCGAAGTATAGGGTATCAGGAAGGAAAGTGCCTCCTGGAAAACGTGATGAGTACATTTCCAGGGAGGATAGATTGCTGGGAATTCATTCTGCAAAATGTGGTTTGAGAAGTTAGAGCTGAGCAACTGTTGATTGTGTATAACAAAATGCGAAGTGTTCGGACACGCATAATCTAACACAGGTTTGCTCTGCAAAGATTTTAAATGCCTTTTTATTCCCATATTTTAGTTATAACAATATGTTGGACTTTTTCAAATCTAAGAATTTACCTTCTTGTTTGAAAATGTATTGTCTACCAAAGGATGCACAGTAAGAAAGCCAAAGAAAATAAGCCCTTTATGCTGCTTGTGGCACTATAATACACCAGCTACTTGAGCTTCAGCGGTTTTGTCGTACAAGGTCTTTATTAGATCATAACTAAAGATATACTAAACCTTTACGATAAAGAGAAAAATGGAATAAACTTAATGGGACAATTCTATACAGTGGGAAATCCTTGATAAAACAGCTTTCAGAATTAAAGTTATTATAAGTTTACATAAAATACTAAAATAATCTAGAAATCTCCTTGGAACAAGATGACAATGTCAAGGTAGGTACTTCCAGGACTATGTTAAATTTCATCCACTCCGCACCATGTGTATATTGAGGTTTTATTCTGTTAATGGGATTTGCTTTGGTGCCAAGACACATTAGTTTCATCAAGCACCATATGTAGAAGTAAACTCCTGCTGTTTTCAAGGTTTTTGTCTTTTTTTCCCTAGAAAGGCTTTGAAGAAAACCTAAATAATGAAAACATAGAATATGCACCTACATGAATACGTAACATGCAGAAATGTTATTCATTTGTTCAATGTTATTAAACCTCTCCCATTTTCAAAGCACACATTAGGCATTTGGGGGTTACAGATTCATTCAATTAAACAAATAACTATTCAATATCTACTACATTCCAAACATGAATATAGCGATGATTAATCATGGTCTTTGTTCATAGGAATCTAATTGTCTTTTTTATATGTACTAACTGAAAAGGAAGAAAGAAAAACAATAATTATTGCAAATATGAATACTGTAGTCACCCCAGGATTGTTTGTTTGTGTAGTATCTGCAAATGACTAGTAATTCACTGAGGAAGAATGTGAGGACCTCTCTGATGGTGGTGGGGAGAGTAGTTTCTATTACATTGGTCCAGGTAGGAAATTACAAATGTCTGAACCAAAGCAATAGAATTGGAATTAGAGACATGAGGGCACATTCAGTTAATATTTACGTTGTTATCAATAGGAATTGATGTTGGATAAGATGGAGACAGTGAACAAGTGGACAATTCCTGTTCTGAATTTCACTAGCATTTGGGGGCTTTTTTTATCAAGGTCTGACAGTGACTATTTAGAGGCTCATGGACTGCTTAAAAATATGATAATAACTATACATAGTGGTCCAGAAAATGTGTGTATACTCAAAGAAAATTCACACATAAGATCAGGAACATCATCTGGATCTCTCATCTTCTGCATCATCATGGATCTCCCTGAAATCCATCTATGATCTCTTCTGATTTGAAGCATGGTTTAAACAAACTATGAAGATTTGGATTAAAATTCCAACTGAAAGACAATTAATCTTGTCCATTCTTCATTTTTAGTATTACCAGTTAAGTTATACCTCCATACAATTGTATTTATTTATATGCTATGTTAGGATGTTTTAAGTTCTTCCTATTTAGTGTGCAATGTTTCATATTTCAGTCATTGAAACAATGCTCACGTGCCACGCACACTACACTGGGTACGACAGATAAATCAGTGACCAGAACAGATATGATGGCATTGTCATAAAGACTGCAGTGTGATTACAAATGTGATATGTGTTCTGGAGGAAAATTGAGTGGTAGTATGAGGATATTGTCAGTGTAGAGATAGAGAGGGAGGTACAGAGGTAGCAGTGTCAGGGAAGGCTAATCTGGGAAAGTGAATATACACATGAATGAATAAAATAGTGAATGATAAGTTAATAAATTAGATTTTAAGCCCCTAAGGCTTAACTTTAAAAAAATATATATCTTAAAAATATAATATTACATAATTATTATAATTCATATAACGTACAATTCACCCATTTAAAGTGCACAATTCAATGGCTTTTAGTATATTCACAGAGTTAGGCAACCATCACTACAATAAACTTTGGAACATTTTCAGTACCCCAAAAAGAAACTCTTACTTTTTAGCAATCACTCCACATTTCCGCCAAACTTCTCTCTTCTCATCCCCACCAGCCATAGGCAAGCACTAACTGCTTTCTGAATCTATAGACTTGCCTACTCTGAACACTTCATATAAATGGAATCATGTAATATTGGTCTTTTGTGACTGACTCTTTCATAGTATAATATTTTCAAGATTCATCTATGTTGTGGTATGTATCAGTACTTCATCCCTTTTTATAGCTGAATAGTATTCATCGTATGGAGATACCATATTTTGTTTATCTACTCATCGGTTGATGGGCATTTGATTTTCCACTTTTTTGGCTATTATGAATAACGCTGCTATGAACATTTGTGTATAAATTTTTGTGTGGCTATATATACACATATATATATGGTTTCTCTTTGGAATATATCTAAGAGTAGAATCTCTGGGTCATATGGTAAACCTATTTTTACCCTTTTGATGAACTGTCAGACTGTTTTCCTTACCTTTATTTTAAATTTGTCTTGTTACTTCCATCTCTTGCTTTGGGTAATAGATGTTTCTTGGAAAAATTCCATTTGAGTTCAATTATTTGTTAATGGGATCATGTTTTATGTGTTCAAAGGGAGCTTGATATTTAATGGCATCTGGATTTTTAACACTTATGTAAAAGCTCTGAATTAGGAAACAAAAAACCTAGATTCTAAAGCTGAGCTTTAACTTTAACTCACTATGTGACCTGGACATGACTATCAACTCACAGGAAAGAAAGAACTTTCTTTTGAGAAAAATTATCTAGTACAATATGTAATGGCTAGTGAATATATCAGAAAGATAAGTTACATCAGCTGTCAGAAATTACATCAGGTAAAGACAGGAATGACCAGAAAACAAACAAAATAAGAAAGTATAGATAAATTCAAATTACTTAAGGGAAACTTCTGATTGGGATATGTATCATTTTAATTTAACTTATAATTGAAAGGCACAAATAATTCAAAGTAAGAATCTTTGGCCAGAGCTTTAGTTTCAGCTTTTCTGTAGCCATCTTTTATCTAAGAGCCAAGCAGAATAGGGAGAGAAATAGGAAACTGAATGATCAGTTAACTAATCGGCCTCTTAATGCTGATGTTCAAAATTTTAGTGTGGAATCAAACATTCAACAACTCTGAGATTCCTGGTAAATCAGATTATGCTGAATTCCTGGAGCTTAAAAGGTGCAGCAGCTGGTTTATAGCTGCTATTACAAGGCGTTTTTTGTTTTTGTTTTTTTCTAGTTTTTTCTTTTTTAGATTGGCTGAATCTCCAGCCTTTTATTTTATAAAGGAAACACACTGCCTGGAAATAGAAAAAGATAAGCTGCCAAACTGTGTAATTTTTAAGCTATTTCTTCTATGGAAAAGAGAGATACTATTCAATTCGCATTCAACATGCATATATTGACAGCCTATTGCATGCAAAACATTTGTCTAGTTAAGATGGAAGATATAAAGACAAATAATATCCACTACTTTCCAAAGTTTTATTGTCTAAAGCACATAGATAGCTATTAAATATGTTGAAAATGTCTAAAAGTCATTAGATCAGTAAACAAATATTCTAAGGGAACTCAGAGGAAGGAGAAATGACTCCTACAAGAAGAATTAGGGAAGGATTTGCAGAGGGAGTTTGGTTCCATTCATATCGAGCCTTGGAGGATGGGGGATGGTATTCCATCTGGCAGTGGATGCAAAGGCATTCTAGACAGAAGGCATGCTGGGAGCAAAACATGAAATAAGAAAGTATAGCAAAGCTTGTCTGGGGAAGAATTTTATCTAAAACATTCAAGAAAAGCCTTAGATAAAATCTTCCAAAACTTCTCTAGATATTTCAGATAACACCTGAGTTGGATAGCCTTCTAAGAATTCTTGATATTCTTTTCCTGCATGACTTTTGGAGGATGTCTTCCTCCTCACTTATCATCCCACTAGAGGAAAACAGACCCCCACAAGCTCCAGTGGGATATGTTTAGACTTGCCATATGACTTTATGTAGAGCGAAGAATGTTTTATCCAAAGACAGTGCCCATGTAGAATTCCAGTATTAGGTCCATCTTCCTGAGGACAGGGAAATTCAGAATGTATCTTTCAGATGAGTGAATGAATGAGTGAATGGAGAGGAAACCAGCAGATCATTGTTTATAAGGGGAAGTTTAGGGGAACTTCTTTAGAAATAGGTTGTAACATGTTCTAGATTCTTACAGTATGAAATCCCTTCCAGAACGCTTTTGGAGTAACCACAGATCTGTTAGACTACTTCCTCTAGAGGTCATGGAATTCTCTTGAAGCTTGAAGCATAGAGAATTTAGGATAGAGAGGAAAGAAATATCTCCAACTGCCAAACAGCTGCAAATGAAATAATTTAGCTCCAAGTGTACCACTGTCAATATGTGAGATTAAGAATTGATATTTTAAGTCTACTTATCATTTGTTTGGCATTATCATTTATGTATTCAGACAACAAATGGAAGTTCGGTCAACTTTCAAAAATTTAATTTATAGTCCAAGAGACAGAAAATATATTTGCATGAACGAATAAGATTCAGAATATAGTGTGTTTCAGGAAGTTTTCTACAGTCTTCAAAGGATGTTTTCTATGGAGAAAGCTGAATAAAATGGAGAAATAGAATTATATGGTCAATTTAATCAATAATGTCTTTTCATCCAAATACTTTGGACTCTCTCTAAAGTGATAATGAGCTTGAATAATTTAAACTAGTCAAATATACAGATAAATATTAAACTTTTGACTATTGTATAATCTGAAACTGTCAATTATAGTTGTCAAGCTGAAAGATATTACATAAATTAAGCAAAAAAAAAGGTGATTCTCATGGCCATTTCTGACTAAACTGAGATATAGACACAGTTGATAAGAAAGTGAAGAATTAATTTTAAATGACAGAACAGGAAAAACAATTTTCCCTTTTTCTCTATGTGAGTCAAAACCATAATTGCATGTTATGTGCTCTAACTAGTTGTGAAAACTGTTCATGTCATACCCTTTAACTACGGCTGAAGTTTTCTTTTTTTTGCCAGAGCTCAACATTTTGGCATGTTTATATCAAGTTTTTTCATAAGGTCATAGTACAGATATAGGTGATGCCCCTTGTAACTCTTTGAAGTTTATTCCTATCCTTCCTCTACTCAACGGTAACCACGAACCTGAGTTTAGTGTTTCTTATTTCTATCATTTATCATTCATTTAATAAGTATTTCTTAAGTGCCTCTTATGGGCCAGGGAGTCCTCTATGTGCTGAGGAATCCATACAACAGTGTATGGAACAGACAAGCATTCCCACTCTTGTGGATCTTGCATTCTAATGTGGGAAGGGGCAGATAACATGCAAATAAACAAGTAAATTATGTTGACAGAGATGATAATTTTCTCTGAAAGAATAAGTTTATCTCTAAAATTTATCTTCACATAAAGTTCATTAGGTCAATTATATTCATGAGTCTTAATATGCACACCTTAGAGTCAGGTCAGTAGGGTTGTTTGTGAATAATACTAAGCACCTTTATTCCTTTGTAGTAAAATTTGTATCACCCTGACTATTTCTCAGCTTTTGTAAGTAGTTTAATCTTGTGTGTATAGACCAATCTGTAGTCACATGAGGCACCAAACTTGTTGTACAGTGTCCAAATCTTAGTGAATTCACTTGGCTTGTTGCCAGTAGTCGACATCGGATATCAAGCTTCTGGCACGAACCTGCATGAAGTCATCTCTTCCACCTTCACTTGACCTCAGCCCAAGGGCTGTAGAGCTCAGCTGTAATGTTTCATAAAACATCAAGACACATCAATTCCATGCCAGTCCTGCCCTCCATCCTTGCTGAGCTTAACTAATAAGAAAGTAAAGCTCAGTTATGAGAAAAAATGTTTTCACCTCATTCAGATGTTTATTAGGTTTCCTACTGAATACAATCGTTATTCGAGTAAGCCAAAAACAGGATCTGATCTAAAATCCAACACTCCTTACAGTATTAAAAAATTATTTTATCCAGGTTAGTGGCTTTTATCTGTTTTTACATACAAATCATTATCAAAGGCAAGGTCACAATTATAGTGTCTAAAACAAAAATAAATATAAGATATGTTTTCATGTTATTTCTGGCCTGTTAGAAAGTAGAATATAATAGGGGCTGGCCCCATTGCCAAGTGGTTAAGTTCGCACACTCCACTACAGGTGGCCCAGTGTTTCGTTGGTTCGAATCCTGGGCGTGGACATGGCGCTGCTCATCAAACCATGCTGAGGCAGCGTCCCACATGCCACAACTAGATGGACCCACAACCAAGAATATACAACTATGTACCCGGGGGGGGGGGGGTGTTGGGGAGAAAAAGGAAAAAAAATAAAATCTTTAAAAAATAAAAGTAGAAAATAATAAGAAGAAATTTGTATATTTCAGACAGGTTTAGAAGAAATGTACCTGGAATAGTACATCTAACAGATACATCTGAAGGCTTGTTTATTGAAAACTGTGTTATTCAATGTCATTCTAAATAAGCACAAAAGGAATAGATTTAGGGCTATTAATCTTGAAACTAATCTTAATCAAAGGACGTTGAGATGAGTTTTAAACTAAACACAAACAAAAAGCAAAACCCAAAACAAAGAAATTTAACCCTAACAATTTGAACTGGTTTTATAATGTGTCTTTTCTCTTGGAGATAATGAGGAATGAACCAATATTTATTGAGAATCTTTGCTTGTGCAAGTCATTTTGCTAGGTGGTGCATCTCAAGTATTGTTCTTACTTTAAATGCCATTTTCTTTGGCTAGAACCAGATCAGGGTTGAACAAAGATTCTGGAATCTCAGAAGCTTTTGTCATCCTAATGACCACTTGCCGGTTCACAAAATTCCATAGAGTTTCACTGAAACAAGGGGACTCTGCCACAGGCACTGAGAGGGCTGAGTTTTGATGAACACAAGCAAGGACTTTCTCCCTTCATTTAGTCTGTCTCAGCGTTCTGAAGGTTGTCCAACTCTGGGAGCTCACCAAGTTTCATTTTATCCATTAGGCCTGGAGTAAAGAACAAACCCGCAAATTCTGTCAGAATTGGTGATGTATGGCTGCTGAGAAATTCAAATTGCTTCAAGTGCGAGAGCCAACAAAGTAATGTCCCACTACAGGATGAGATCACAACATCATGCGCTCACTCTCTCTGTGAGCTGCATTATATATGCATGGGGGAGAGCCAAAGCATGAGTTCATTGAAGAAATGGTAAAGTGCTCTCCTTAACCCTCCAGCTTCCAGGAGTTCTACCAGAACCAACATGGCTGTAGATCCCACTTAGGATACCCCTAGACTAGATGTAGCACTGCGCTCCACAAAGCCCTGGTAATGACAGATAGGTACAACAGACTCATGGAGAACAAAGTGCAAAGCTAACTTAGATTGTTGATTGGACTGAAATTCCCACGTGCACCATCACCTTATCAGCCATGAAGGCTGAAGCTCTCCAGGTTTATAAAGTTTGGCTGCCCTCTATGAGTTTAAGAACGTCATAGAATCTTGTCATAGCATCTGCTTTGAGTGAGTTGTCCAAAACATATTTTTTATATGTAATGGTGACGAGCAAGTTTTAGATGAGTGGTAAAACTGAAGTGTTCGTTTATGAGGAGAGTTAAAATTTCTTTGAGACTTTTTGTAAAAGCATTGGGCAAACGTAAACGCATTGAGCTCCAGGCACTTTAGAGGCCCTCATCCTCGTTGGTCCCAGATATTTCTTGGTTTCAAGAGACAAACTGTACGCTTACAAGAGAGGAATGCAAGTCCAAGGAAGAGCTGAAACAGGGTGTGGTCATCAGGAGGAGGTGGTAACAAGGCATAGCCTCACAAAGAAGCAGTTTGGAAATTGAAATATAGTAAAACATATTTGTGGCTATCTTGAAGCAGGCTTTCGAATTTCTAAGAGAGTGGAAGAGACCCTTGGAACTCGTGAGGAATGGGCTTGTAACAAAGATGGAGAAGGAGGACCACAGAGCATAGGGATTAATGAGAGGCTGCTCATGTAAGAACAGCGATATGACCTCAGCTGTTATGCATCTCCTCTTCTTTTCTTTTTCACATGCTCCTCTTCTTCCATATTTTCTCCCCATATCTAAGTTTGCTGGATAAAATATAGAATGCCCAGTTAAATTTGTATTTTTGATACACAACAAATAATTTAATTTATTGAAATAATATTTATTCAGTGAAAAATATATATATTGTCTATCTGAAATTCAAATTTAACTGAGCATCTTGTGGTTTTATTCGCTAAATCTGGCAACCTTATCTAAACCCATCCAGTCCATCCCACTGGAGCTTAACGGCAGACAGAGAAAAGGATTGTAATAAATAACAGCGGCTAAGGAAAACATCGCCAAATGAATCAAGTTGGCCTTGATACCTCTGGCTATTTTTAGGCTCAATTTCACTGATGAAATAGCTGTTTGTTGTGTGCATTTCTGCCCAGTCCTCACATTCCTAGCCTCACCTCCTGCTCCAGCACTTACTGCTTTTTCCTTAAGTCAATGGTTTGAGTAAAGTACTGGATAAAGTGGGAAAACTGTCTGCTAGAAATCCCTCCCAGAGGAATGCCTACACTATCTGTGGGAGACATGCTCCTTCAGCGAGAGAGGTTCTTAGGTTCAGCCTTCAGGTTTCTGCTCTTCATTCTTGTCATTCAGCAGAATCTTTGGTAAACACCTGTGCTAAATCACCCACTTGGTTTGGCTCACTAACTTTTGCATATGAATGCTTTGGTTATTAAGTAGAATCTTGAGATAAAAATGAAAACATTGATGTGTTGCTGCTCTCACATATTCATCATGGAGAAAAAATGTTTTCAAATATGCATTGCCTTAGACTGGTTTAATGAGAGAGCTATAAGAAGAAAAAAGATATTAAGCCTTATGTATTGCTATGTTCTCATTCAGAGAGTGTAAAACTGAAAACTCTTGAACCAAAGAATCCACAATTGATTGATGCAAGTCATGGAAATGTGTCAAATTTAACAGCTTTCAAGCGCTATCCTACAAATTGCACATATTTTCTGTCTTATGTAAAGATTTAAATTGGCAATGTAGTATATCTGTTTTAGTCTCAGAAAATTATATAAATAACTTGTATGATATACAAATTTTCTTCCTAACACATCAAGTGTTACAACACATTTTCATCTTTACTCCATAGATCATATATAGAACATAGAATGTGCTTAGAATGCAAACTGTAAAGCAGATATTGAAATTAGCACATACTAGGAAAATAAGAAGCATTCTTTTGTAGGTTGGAAGCAATGTCTTCTACAAAATACCACAAATCTGCTAATAAATCTACCAATAAAGTATTTTTCTAAATATATTCAAAGGGAGACTAATTACATTATAGTGAGTAATACATGTACTTGCCTATTTAATATGACTTGGAATATATCTTCAATGAGCCTCTTTAATGTTCAGATGCAATTCTATCTAATTTTAAGTAACCTTTAAATTTGATGTGAATTTATCCTTTTCCTATTTGTCAGGCTGTCTCAAATGTGTGAGAAACTAATTTTATTTTTTCGTCTGATCTTTAACGTAAGACTAGCTTTTCTTATTAGAGTTCATCCCTACAACTTAAATCAGAACCTCTTTAATTTGTCTGCTAACAGAAAACAGCCAAGTTATTTACTTTGTAAATTTCTATAGTATTTTAGTTAGAATAGTATGTATGCCACACATATATATTGAGCATACACTATTTATTGACTGTGTTAAACTTCTTTTCATCTTCATTTTTAAACTATTTTAACACTGTTTATACTTTAAAACTGCAAAATACTTAAGTACTTTAAAGTAAAATACTTTAGTAAATTGATAAATATGAATATTTCAGAAAGCTATTTTGCATCTGAAACTAGTAATGTCAGAGCTGGCTGAGGATGAACTATTCAACGCAAATGAGCAATAATTAGATAAAGTTACAAAGGTCAAAAAACTGAGATAGAAAGACAATGACTGGCGCTGGCCCTGTGGCAGAGTGGTTAAGTTCCTGTGCTCCCCTTCTGTGGCCCAGGGTTTTGCCAGTTCGGATCCTGGGCACATACATGGCACCACTCATCAGGTCACGCTGAGGCAGCATCCCACATGCCACAACTAGAGGGACCTGCAACTAGAATATATAACTATGTACTGGGAGGGAAAATAGGGAAGAAAGACAATGACTTTGTCTGATTAGGAAGAGTTTCATGGTGTGGGACTAGAATTGGCCACCCCAAAATATGTCTCTTTGGCATGAGGATTATTTGAGGCTGATTGCTTTTGATAAACTGGGACAGCGAAGGAGGCTCTGAGGGGTGGAACTTGGTTACCCTTTGTTAGGAGACATTTACATTGTAAAGGAAATCTCCATCTGTAAAGATATCCCCCTCTGTACCAGGAAGAAGAAAGGGGATGACCTTCCCTCTAGAAACTCTTAATCAATGCCAAAGGCAAGGACTTAAATCTGCATTTTGTTTACTGTGCGTGTGTGGTAATCTCCCATGGTAGACTCCCCCTCCCAACGTTGGCATTTCTTTAAGGATTAAGCATCTTTCCTTAGGCTAGGAACTGATTGCTGCACTCACCTGTGACCACCCAGCTCAAGACAATAGACTTGCCTCCTGCTGTGTCCATCAAGCGCTGTGCCGACAGGGCAATCTTGTGACTACTGTGGGAGGGACATTTCATTCATATGTGAAACACCCTGTTTGGGGGTATATAACCACACTGTGCACCCCGCTTCTTCGGTGCTCTTTCTTCCTTAGGGAGGAAAGGCCCCAGGCCATGGTCCTCATAAAGTTTTGTTTAATTTTCTCTTGGTATTCTGTCTCATGTGAATTTAATTCATTCTCCGGCCAGACAAATCCACTTTGGATGGAGGAAATGTCTTCCTCCCCTACACTGGTCACAAAAATGTAACACAGTGTTCAGTTTTAACTGTTTGTGTTTGCATTTTTTCTTCTCTCCACTTCTGAAAAAGGCAAGAAGCTGAAAGATGAGAAGCAAGCCTTGGACAGAACAACGCTTCTCCTTGATTAAGATTAAGTGGGTGGTTAGGGGTACCTTACTGATAGAGGTTAACAAGAAAAAAAGAATTTTAAAAACTTGCTGTTCCAGAGTTCTAACACTCTAGACTCTGAGACTAACTTTAATCCTAAATTTTCCACCAAGCGAAAGGCCTTTGCCGCTTAAGAATTGACAAAGAAAAATGGCAAGTAATAGGATATATTGGAGTATATGTGGAAGCCATTTTGTGTAAACCTAATTCGGCCTGACCTTGTTTCTCCAAAAGGGCCTGACCGAGGCCATTGAGCATGCATTGTATATCTGCTTTAGACATTCCCTATGGCAAGAGCAATGGCCCTTGAGATAAAGGTGCAACTTCCCTCCCCCTCCCAATGTTGGCATTCCCTTAAGGATTAAGTATCTTTCCTTAGGCTAGGAATTGATTGCTGAGCTCACCTGTGACCACCCAGCTCGAGACAATAGGCTTGCCTCCTGCTATGCCCTCCGAGATAGCAGACCCACTACCTGCTGTGTCCATCAAGCGCTGTGCCGACAGGGCAATCTTGTGACTATTGTGGGAGCGACATTTCAATCATATGTGAAACGTCCTGTATGGGGATATATAACCACTCTGTATACCTCACTTCCTTGGTGCCCTTTCTTCCCTCAGGAAGAAAGGCCCCGGGCCATGGTCCTCAGATTTCAGCTCAGAATAAACTCACCCAAATTTTCATTTATAGATTGGTTATGGATTATTTTCGTTGACAGAATGATTGTATTTGCTGAGTTTCGTGGGGAAAGCCAAACTTAGGTAGGAGGTGATGACAGTTAAGGATTAATAAAAAGAAAAATCCTAAATTGTACTTGGATGATTTTATTTCTTGACATCTTTCTCTACTTGCATATAATGCTATATGATATAGTTGGTATGATACCCTTACCTAAGCTTAGCTAAGTATCCAGAAAGAAATATGCAGGACTTATGTCTTGACTTTACAAACCTAAATCTCTGACCCACAGAAATAACTGTGCAGATGACCTGGTAAATCGGTTTCTTTTCTCTTCATCCCGCCTTTCTCCCTTTCCCAAAGTCCACTTCTATACTTCCATATACTTGGAAGATATCTCTATCCTAATTCTGAAATGTCTAAAATTAAACTCAGGTCTTTGTTCTATTGCCTAATTTTCCTACAATACTTTCTCTCTCTCTCCATTAATACTTTATTCTGTCTGAGGTCTCACTGCGATGATTCTACAGCAAACTCTCCCTTACTTCACCTTCCCTTCTCATCTCCACAGCTTCTACGCTCTTTCCAGTCCTTATGGGAGGTCACTTGAACTATTCCAGTGACTCCTACTCAGTCTTCTTGACTCCAGTCAGGGATGTGAATGTTCTGGTCTGTTTGATTAAAGAGTCAAGCACATTACTATATAATTAAACTATATGTGCATTTTATAATCATTACCTTTTAAGTAGATATCAATATAAATTCTATTTACAATTATTTCTCAATAAATAAATACTTTGAGTTAGGATTTTTCAAGGTGCGATTTGTGTGGATTCTTAGAGTTTCTTCTGCTTAGTAAGTTTGGCATGCCCTGTTTCAGCCCACTCAATTTTACTTAAAACAAAATTAAACTAAACAGAAAAACTATCTTTCTAATATAAGATTTTAAAGAACCCTATCTCTGATAAGAATAAATAATATTGTTTATGAAAAGGCTTCATATTCCTAAGTATGATATAATAAGAAGGAAATGAGAAGAGATAATATATTTTTAAAGGACATTGATTAATCCTATTGAAGGATGAACACGTTTAAATAATACACAAGTGCTTGAAAGACTTTGATAAAAAAATACAAAGATCAATAAAACAGGAGAAATTGTTAAATTTCTACTGACTGATAAAGGTTTTCTACAGTATATAGAGAGCTACAGAAAAGAGCTATTAGTGCTAACATGCACTAAAATACAGGGTGGATTGACAATTTGGGATGAATATTGATTAGAGAGAAATATGTGATTGCTTGAATCAGTGCAATTTTAGTTCCAAGATCTGAATGAAAATTGAGGAATGACTAGTTGTACTTTAAACTTTTAACTTCAAAGACTGTTCATAAAATGAATGATGTAGACAGGTCAATAATTTACAGGACATATGTAGTTAATGAAAAGGTTTCTGGTCTCCTTTAAAGAAGTTCCAATAATCTGTCCTTCTGCATATAGGAATTTCTTATTCTCATCTATAATGAATATAAGGCCAGTTAACATTTAACTGGCACACTATTGCAAAGCACTTTGCAAATATAAAATATTATGTAAGTGCCATAGAATCCATTACTTCATACTCAATCTTCAAGCAACAATTAATGAACAATGCAGTATTATGGAATTGCCTTACTAATGGAAATTTAACTTCCCTATAGCTTTAGAAGATTTCAGAACATTACATAATTGTTTAAAGTCAAATTGAATTTTAATCCATACATTATTTATGCTATTTGGTCATCTGGCTTTAAATAGATACATATATATTATACATAAAATTATATATGAATGCATATATAATATCTTCCATTTCCTGCATGAGGTAATAATTTTCATTCTAGGATTCGTATATTTATTGCCTCACGACAAAGCATTTTTCAAGCACACTCACTATGTTGAACATTATGTGTAATTTGCAATAGATTCAGCCTTTTAGAAGCTGGTGATGCTAAATGACCATTTGTTTGAAAAACCCTAATGTTTTTGTCAGATTTTTGGGGAAACAGTCAAAGAAAGCAAGCTGGGTGCATTCTATTTGTAGAAAGAGCCCTGGGAGGATTTTGAAGCTGCCGATTGCTGTGGTGTGACCTGAGGCTCTAACACACAAACCAGGCAGGGGCCTGCTGTTGCATCTCCTGCTGTATGGTTGTATCTGTCACTGTTTCCACATTGCTTGGACAGAGGAGATTAGTCTCAACAGCTACACCTGTTTTCAATGTTTGCTGCTTTCAGGATACTCCCATTTTTAGGAAAAAAGTGAGGGAAGGCAGACTCAAAGAACCCCAGAGATTTTATCAGTTCTCATGATTGCCAAGTTTTGAGCAGGCAGATGAGGTAAAGGTGAATTTCAAGAAGGACTATCTTGAGGCACGCTGTCCTCTGAGAGAACTGAAGAGATTTCAAAAGCTGTGAGCCTCATTGTTTACAGCAAAAAGTCATGCTCATAAGGTCTAAGAAAAAGAGTTTGATCCACCATCTCTTACTGTGTTTGGTATTTTTTGGTTAAGTAAATTTTTAGATACCTCTAAAGATAGTAATGCTGTTGGAATTTAGTTGGCTTTGCTGCTGAGTTGAATCTCAATTTAGGAAAACTTTCATAGTAACTTTAGGCCACCATCCCAGAACTCTCTAGAAGAAAATCAGAAATGAAAGCATTTTGTTCAACAAAGCCCTGAATATTTCTGCAGCATGTGACCCAAGTGTTTAGGGGTTAGTTAATTTACTCATTCATTCTGCCATTTATTCATTCAAAAGACACTTATGAGTTGCTACTATGTGCCAGCTATTGTGTAAGAAAGTGAGTATGATGGGAATGTGTTACAGAGTTCACAGTGGAGACCAGAAAATAAACAATTATCACACAATTGGACAGCTGGAGGGACGGATTTACGTACAATGAAGGACCTCTAACAGTCTGAAAGGTCAGGTGAGTCAAGACAAGTTATTCTGAATATGTGAATTTTAGTTTCCATAAGTAAGGCAGGTATTCTATTCATTGTAGAAGGGACAGAAATTCCAAGTTTCAGGCAAGAGACAAGATTATAGTGCACATAAAACCTGTGATCAGAATACAAAAGAGGTATGAAAGACAAGCAGAAAATATAGCTACATAGAGAGGCAGAGATAAGATCAGCAAGGCACTTGTATGTAATACTAATGAGCTTGAACTTTATCATGAAGGCATTAAAGAGACACCAAAGAAGGGTTGCTGAATGGATGAGTGAATGAATATGCAAGTGAGACAAGAATACTTTTAATTCATTTCAAAATTGAAATAGAAATCTTTGGCAGCTTTGATGCTCTTATACATATAGATGTATAAAGCAGTCCATATATATGTATATATAATATATGTGTACATATCTATCCTTACCATAAGACATATCCATAGATACATCATAATATAGATATATCATCATAGATATATATCTGTCTATGTATAAATACATACACATATGTCACACATACACTTAAGTGTGTATGTGTATATATATTTCAAGTTATCTGTATATAGCATCAACAGAAGGGCATGATCACCAAGGTGTCCCAGGCACTAGAGCAGGGCCTGGCACATAGAGGATGTTTAATAAATACTTGTTGATTGGATGTATTAATAAACAGATTTTAAGCAGAGGAGTGACATGAATAAGGAAGCCATCTCTCAGACTACAGAATGGAAAACAATGTGAAAGAAGGAACACCTGGAGATGATCAGCACATTAATGTAGTTAGTGATTTGGAGAAGAAATGATGAAATGTTGAATTAGGAGACCTGAGGACTGAAGGGCTGGGAAAGAGTTAAAACATTACTCTTAGAACCTGATTGACAATGAGATGACTGGGGTTAGGGGGTGATAGGAAAGTAGGATAACTACCAGATTTCCTGCGTGGGCTAATGAATGGATGGCAGGCCATCCCTCAGAGAGGGAATATAGGTGGAGAAACAGACTTGGGATGTGAAAATAAAATTTTATTTTAGACACGTTGATTGCAAACTCTTGCAGAGACATCCAGAGGATGTTAAGAAGGCAGTTTGATACGTGATATTGGGGAATCTGAATTTTGGGTGGTAAATGAAGCTAAAAGGGTGAATATTTCTCAGAAAAAAGTAATTTTAAAAAAAGGATTGAGCACAGAACCTGAGGTAACTGGAAGAGGACTCCACATAGGAGACAGAGGAAACACCCAGAGAGATGGAAGGAGAACCAGAGCTAAAGGAGAAAGTAGATCCATTTTCACTATCCATGACAAGTTAAAAAGATCTGTAAAATACAACTCAGAGACATGAAGAAGAATAAAGCTAATAGTCAAATAATTAATTGGAACCTTCCCTTTGTTGACGATTACGTGTGTTCTGATTAGATAACATGTCTCTTAGTCCTGAAAATAATTTTTCCCCAAGTAGTTAGTTATCCCTCATTTTACATAAAAGGAAACCCAAGCACAGTTACTTAGCTGGGAAGTGGAAAAGTTGGGATTTAAAAGCAAGCACTTAAACTTTAGAGGCCATACCCTTATCCATGACACTGTAGGGGAGGAAGACATTTCCTCTACCCTCTCTGGGTCATCTGGCTGGAGAATGAATTAAATTCACATGAGACAGAATATCAGGAGAAAATTAAACAAAGATTTATAACATGTATACATGGGAGAGGCTCAGGCAAGCTGAGCAACTCACCAAAATGGCTGAAGCCACCACCTTAAATATCATACCCAGCTAAAGACAAAGGAGGATGTTGTGGGTGGGGGGAGTCAGTTACAGGAGGTTACCAGACAAGCACAATAAACAAATGCAGATTTAAGTCCTTGCCTTCCCCATTGATTAAGAGTTTCTAGAGATAAGGTCATCCCCTTCTTCCTGATACAGAGAGGGAGACATCTTTACAGATGGAGATTTCCCTTACAAATGTAAATGTTTCTTAACAAAGGGTAAGCAAGTTCCACTCCTCAGAGCCTCCTTCCCTGTCCCAGTTTATTAAAAGTAACCAGCCCTAAATAATCCTCATGCCAAAGAGACATATCTTGGGGTGACCAATGCCAGTCCCCCATAACACTATACTTTCTTGATATCAGCAAAGTAATCACTAATCACCCTCCCATCAGAACTAGTCATTGAAATTTGTAAAAGGTGTACCTATTTAGTCCACCGGTGATCTATATATAATTACACTCTTTCATGCACCGAGAGATTTACTTGAGAAGTGCATTAGCTAGAGCCATATTTCTTTTCTACAGCCAGAAGAACAAACAAAAGCTTCCAACCGCCCATTAAAGGGTAGTATGGGATTCATCATGCTTTCTTATTTAGTGCCCATTCACATTTAAATTAGGGTTTTCTATGCATACTTTTATGTAAAATCTGGTAAAAATGATAGATTTGTAGGATAAATTAGATTCTGTAATTATTATAACTGCCTAACTTTGTTTATAATTGAAAATCAATGTCTGATTTGTTTTTCAAGATTGGTAAAGTTCTGACAGAAGGGAAGATGAAAGTCACAACAAGAAGCTAAATGAATTTATTAGTAGCCATATTATGCTGAAAATCTTTATCAGCATAGATTTAGAGGTCATTTTAGCTGATTGAAAATGATTCTAGAACTAAGAAGAGTATTAAAGGGACCTAAATTCCAAAAGAAGTTAAAAGATCTGGAGAATAATTTCTTAAAAGTAACTGTAAGTAAGAAGATAGGTAATACATAGGCATAAAATATTTAGGGTTGTCCCATCTCATAGACAAATTAAGACATTTTCAAGGGATTTAAACACAGATGAGTAAGAATAGGAGAGTGATTCAATAGGAAGAACTACCAATATGAATTGATAAATATTTAATCATGAATAATGCATACATCACAGGTGATGAATAATGAACTGATGATTCTGGACATGAATAGGAATAGGAGAAAAATTTGTTCATCCTAAGTAATATAAGAGGCGACATTCACTATTTTACAACTGCAGGTGGTTATTACTTGCTTTTACATCCTGCTAATAGATATGAAGCCCAACATAGCTGCCTTCTGTTTTCAGTGAGGTAAGAATCCTGAAGATAAAGTGATGTTGATCCTTCTGCTGTGATTTTTTTTGAGTTTTATGTGGTAACTCAGTATATTAAAAGGCAAGTGTCTTCAGGACCTGCATCTTCAGCAAAGATATTTCAAATTGTCAACATATTTATATGGAAAAGAACATACAATTTTACTATCTTAACTTCACTGCCATTGCTCAGTCAGTTATCTCTGATTTAACTCATGACCTCTTTGTACAGATAGCTATCTGACTCCGGCTTATGACTCTTTTCTTCACACACAATATTCTCTTCTTTTTCCTTTTCATTTATTTGTTTGGGGGGCTGTTTCTCTTTGTCTATGCCTCTCTGCCTGCCCTCTCCCCTCCACTCGAGCTTCTCCCTCCTCAGACATTTCAGCTTCTTCTAGAGGTAGAGATGGCAGGTGGTAGTGATGGAGGAGGTCTGTTCACATTTAGAATGGAATGAATTTTGGAGCCCTTTTTTCTCTGTCTGAATATTTTGGAACTGTTTTCTATAGTTATGAAGGAATCTTGCTTCCTGGCCCCCACTCCCTGACGTTTCCCCCACCATCCGTCTGTGAGCATTGCTTTGTTTCTGTGATCACTGAACTAAACCAGTAGAGTGTCAGCACTTATCCCATATGTTCATTAGCAGTGAATCTGTAATTAATTTCTTATGGTTTGAAGTTAATGAGACTCTGTGTGTGTGTATGTGTGTGAATGTGCACAAGCAGTGTGTTTATGGGTTTTTAAATGATTGTTTAATCATTTTTCTTAGTTTTGCCTGTATTCATAACAAAGGAACTTTGTTTTGTTTGGCTATTTACCAATGGAATTTTTACATAAATCTACTATGTACATATTACATGTGAAAACGGATCTCACTTTTGAGCCACCCTGTCGATTTTTGAGGCAAGAATATTTTGCTGGCACATCAGTAAAACTTATTAAACTATTTCACAGGGAAGTTTAGACCTGATTTCACATGTTTCTCTCCAGAAAACTACAGCAAAAATAGACTGAAAAGTTTACAGACTATACTTATAAAATTAGTAATGTTTAGAAAGGTTTTTTGTTTAGTTGAATAATAGTCGAAGGAAATCAAATGAGAAATTTAAAAATTAAAAACAGTGTACTAGCATAGGCCTATTTTATGTGTATACACATATTTTCTGTACAAAACATATCAATATTTCCTCTTTTTACAATGATCATGCATATGTACACAATAAGAAAATAAAAACAAAAGATTCAATACAAACAAAAGCATACATCATGTTATCTTTTCAAAAGATATTAACACTTGGTCTTTCTCCATATATTTTCAAAGATATAGGCACTTATAGAAATATGAATTCACTAATTTAACAAACATTTGTTGAAAGCATACTATTTGCAAAGCAATATGAGAGATTCAAAGACAAATACACATGGCCTGGAGGGCTGACAACCAGGCGGTGGCAATCTGGGGCAGTGGATGATACCGGAGAAGGCGTCATATCATCCTGCTTCTATAGCACTTATAATTTTTGAGAACATTTTTGTTTAATATCTCTCTTGTGAAAAAAATTAATACATGTTCAACTTGCTTGTCATAAAAAGACAAACTATAGACTTTTGAATCCTAGATATTAGGAAAATTAGTGAATGGCTATGAAATTTTTAACCTAAATATTTGTATTTTGTTGAATCAAAATAGGCCGAGCATCTTCTTAATCCTTTTCTTGTGATTAAGAGCATGAGATTAGGTGTTAGAAAGCCATGAGTTTGAATCTTGGCTCGCTGTTTACTAGCCGTATGACTAAAAAGAGGACATAATCTTTCTTCTCCTTAGTTTCAACAACCCTTTAGTAGTTCCTACTACATACATTTGTGGTAAGGGTTAAAAGAAAAAATATTCTGAAGAATCTACCATAATGCCTGGCCAAAAAAAAAGAATAACTAATAAATGCTCTCAGTATCACCAGTATTTGTATTATTACTGGTTTAGAGGCAAGTGCCTTGTAAGTCATAATAATTATAGTTGTCCCTTTGTGGTCCTGAAATAAGAAGTTTCCCATTCTCGCAGAGAAAAAGGAGGCATGTAAAGAAAATGTGGGAGAGAAGTGCAATTTTGCTGACGATAAAGAAGAGTGAGGAAGGTGGTTCCTCTCAGTGGTTCTCACTACACCGGTCCTCTCACTCAGTAGAGGAAAAAGATACAGCCGCCCACAGCTCATCCCCGCCCAGGCCAAGTGCCTCATCCTTGGAGTTCTGAGTTGTGTGGGATGTATATCATTCTGGGTTCTGGTCCTGGAGAAGCTTCTTTGACTGAGCTACTCCAGTTTGGTATAGTAAACCGAATCTAATCCGGAACTGCCAGGGAACAATCACCACTGTATTAAGAGCTCAGATCAGTTAGGAGGTCTGTGGGGGTTTAGGACTCTATCACATTAATGAAGTTTCTGGTTGCTAGTTGATGCCAAGACCCTGGAAAGATCTGAAGGTCTTGCTTCACTATTCCTGAAGAAGAGGATAGAATGTCTACCAGCTTCTTATGCTCCTAAAAAGCAATGTCAGAGTTTGACAGGAACATTTATTCCTCTTCTTAGGCGCTTAAGAAGACAACACTTCTTAGCCTCCCTTGTTGGGAGTTTGGTACCATATGACTGAATTCGGGTCCACACGATGTAGGCAGATGTGATATAAGCCACTTCTAGTTCTGGCCATTAAAGTACCTTACATGATACTCCAATTTTCTTTTTTTCCACGTCTTGGCATCCTTGGGGAATACATGTTCTAAATCATGTAGCTACAGGTTGAAGGAGAGACTCCTGACCCATATGACTTTATGTGAAAGAGAAATAAGCCTTTATTGTATTACAGCACTGAAATTTCAGAGTTTCTATCTGTTATTTCAACACAGCCCAGATTATCCTGATTTATATAGAGAGAGGGTTAATTCTCCAATAGTCATGGAGAATGGTTGCAAACACTACTTGCAGAATAATATTTTTGAAAGCATAAATCACATTGTAACTTTTCCATACTTATAACCCTTCAGTGGCTTCCTCTCATAATTAAAATAAAATCTGAATTCCTGGCATAGTCCAACAGACCCTACAAAATCTGACCTCTGTTTCTCTGGCCACATAGACTACCTTTTCCCTTTGTTCACTCCATGCCACAGAAACTCACCCTTGAATAAGCCATGGATGTGTCTTTACTTAAGGTCTTTGCATTGGCTGTGACTTCACCCTCAAATATCTTTGCTTGGAAATTCACGTGACTGTTTCTCATCCTTCAGGTCTCTGCTAAAATGTCATCTCTCCAGTGATGATACTGCCCTGGTGAATCTTTCTCCCTTAATCCTATATTTATTTTCTTCTGAATATCTGAAATGACATTATCCAATTATTTACTAGTTTATTGTCTGTATCCCTTGCCCCCACACTACAACATAAACCCCACGAGGTCAGGCACCTCTTTGGCTGCATCCTTGTGTCTAAAATAGTGCCCGATATGATCCAAATTCACTAGTGAAAGTTTGCTTAATTAATGAAAGAAACAGAAGTTTTTTAAAAATCTTAAGTCCTAGGGCAACATATGATTCCATTAGTCTGTGTCACCAAAAGGCCAATACTACAAGGAGATATACTAGGATATACTTGCTCTTGGTTGAATAGCATCCTCCAGAATTTTGTGTGCATCCAGAACCTGTGAATGTGACCTTCATTGGAAATAAGGACTTTAGATGTAATCAAGTTAAGATGAGGTCACACTGGATTAGGGTGGGCCTTAAATTCAGTATGACTGATGTCCTTATCAAAAGAGGGACACTTGGACACAGAGATAAACACAGGGAGAACACCACATTAAATGGAAGCGGACATTGGAGTTATGCTGCCACAAGCCAGAGAATGCCTAGGATTGTCCGCAACCACTACGAGCTAGGAAGATGTAAGGAAGGATCACCACCTTGAGCCTCCAAAGGGAGCATGGCCCTGCTCACAGTGATTTCAGACTTTTAGCCTCCAGAACTGGGAAAGAATAAATTTCTCTTGTTTCAAGTCACCAAGTTTGTGGTACTTTGTTCCAGCAGCCCTAGGAAACTAACACAATACTAACAAAACAACACAATTCAGAAAGCATAATTTAAAGCAGTGTGGTACTGGTGCACAGAAATTAGGATCTTGGAAGAGAAAGGAAGAACCTAAAATCAGTTCAGCTATACAGAATTTCATAAGACAAAGTAAAATACATAAATAAAGCAGACAGGATGGTCTACTTAAAAAATTGGGTGTCTAGAACTACAGAGCAGTTCACAGAAAAATAGATATGCCCCAGGTGCAGTTATACACATCCTTCTGGAATTACCCTCCCTTTTAATTTAAGTAACAATAAACTGAACCTTGTCCTAATATCTTACGCAAGTATTTCTGAGTATTTTTGAGGCCCCCTTATTTTCTAGGAGTGAAATAGTCTACCAGTCAACATTCTTTGACTAACTTCACCTCTAAAACATGAACTTGGAAGTTTCTTTATTCCTCAGATTGCAGGAATAACACTTAGGCTTGAAGCTGAAATAATGAAATGACACCATAGAGAATTTTTAGAAATTAAAACTGAATATAAAATATTCTAGCTCCCAGCATCTGTTGGTCATACTAGTTCAGAGGATTCTCTTACAGGCTGTTCATCTCCATAGCATGCAGTCTGCCACCGTATTTCTGGGGCAGCTTATCTCCCCCAGGTGAATATTCCATTCTCTGACTCATGTCATCTTGTCCCCAAATTAGAATCCTCCCAATCAATCCCAACTCTAGCACCAGAGGTGGAGATGCCACCTGTGAAAGGCCCACATCAGTTGAAATCATGAAAAATCTCAGCACCAGAAATATATATCACTCCCTTCTAGAGCAAATCCTAGAGATCATGGCCTTTCCCCTTACACAATCTAAAAAATAACCACCTCTAACTGACACTAGTCCAGATTTTTTTTAATATATGGGTGAAAAACAATTTTTATAATTTGACACAATAAGATAAATTATAGGACACCAAAAAATTATTATATGTTAAAAATACCTGTGCAATAAGAATAAAACTAGCATAAAAAGGGACTAGGTATTGGAGATATTTGCATAGAAAATACTAAGGGGTAGCTATCTATCATACGAAAAGAACTATTACAATATCAAAATAGCAAGAACAGAGTTGCAAACAAACTTGTGTAATGGTTCCCTGAATAGGCATAACATAGAAACCTGGGAGTTTATCCATAAGAATGGAGACTAGGTTACAACACAGGAGGTATTATAGTGATGGAAGATGAAGATTTGAGAACAAGAGAATTCCCAAGAGAGGTACAGAGTAATTATTTTCTCTGTACAAAGCCAGAGACAGAGAGATAGAAGTCTTGAGGGAGAAGAGAAGGTGGCGACATCTTTGCTTCATCAGGGAAACAGATAATCAACCTCTGACCCTCCTGTCTCACAAAAAAATGGGAAAGGCCAGCATATGGCCAAGGCCAATCTTCTGAACTCTCTTGGGGTTCTCCAAGTAGTGTTTTGAGGGTGAGAACAACAAAAGTGTGACTGTCTGGGACTCACCACTGAGGCCAACAAGTCCAAACAGAAAAACTCCCCATCTTTTCAGCCACAGCAAGCAAACCGAAAGACTCAAGAATATTGTGAATTGACATCACAAGGAACAGGAAAATATTTGGCTTAATATTTGGCTCACCTTTATAATTTTCCATGTTTTCTTTTCAGATTATTATAACATTTATCTGAATTACAAAATAATTGATAGTCGTAAAAGTTTTAAAGGAAATGCAGGAAATACAAAATAAAAAATAAGAATGACCATCAATCTTATTACTTAGAAACAGTCATTGGTAAATTTTCGGTGTTTTATATTTCTTTCTATTAGTTTCTACTTATACATCTCTATCAAGAGCTATTTGCATATATCTGAGTGATGTATCTGTGTAATATTCCATCATAAGGATATACCACAATTTAGTTATTAATCCCCCCATTCTTTAGAAACCATTGTTTCTGGGTGTTACTATTACAATTATGATTGTATAATTTACCTACAAAAATAGTATAAAATTTCATTATAGTGAAATTATATGTAAATCTTTATATAGCTGTCTCATAATTTAAAAATTGGTTTCTGAGAATATCTATGGATAAGTTTATGGCATTTTTCAGGGGATTGATAAACATTGTTAGGATTCCTTCCACAAGATTTGCACCAGCTTAAACCACTACCTTCAGCAAATTAGAATATCTCTTTTACTACACACTTTCCAACACCAGATATTAATATTTTGCTTTTAATCTTAATCAATTTGATAGTTTAAAAATATATAATTTTATTTTTCATTTCTTTATTATTAGTGAGGTGGAACATGCTAAATTCCTTGTTCTGATAATTAAACTCTCATTATAAATCTTTAATAGGAGAAATTTAATAGGAGAAAAAAGAAATAAAACTACTTAATTTGATGTGATGGATATTCCCAAGTGTACCATGTAAAAAGAAAATAGGAAATTTATAAGAACTATAATTTGGACCTTTGTTTCTGCTGTATTCAGCACAAAAATTGCACAGAAAAAATTGAATTTTCTAATATCAAAGATACACAAATTCATATAATAGCAAGTTACTGTTTATACCAAGAGGTGAATCAGTCACTGTTAAACATCCATTGTTGTGATCTTTTTGAGTTGCTGTCTTACACATGGAGTCTAACAGGTGAGAGAAGTGTCTGGGTGGTAAATATAATAAGACATGGCTGATGGAGAGTGGCTGGCTCTCAGTGCAAATGAATTATTCAGCAGTTAGAGATTTTTGTAGCCATTGAAGGGAAAAGATTATATACTTTAAGGTAAGATAGAGTCAGGTTTAACCAGGTAGTATGTGTACTTCTAGGATTTACTGGGGATAGGGTTTAAGAACAAGGGTACTGGGTAGGAAGTTTTAGGTTAGGATATCTTCCCAGACTTGACAGGGAGAATGGCTCACCATCATCACCGGCCACTGATGATTTCGGTTCATAATGATGCCAAAGATATCCACGCCTCCACGCCTTTGTTTACCTCAAAGGAACAAAACTACTTGCAAGTTTGTCAGAAGGGAGATAGCAATGTGATTGACAGAAAGAAGCCAATGGAAATAGATAATAGAATATAATTTACTTCACTGTCCGTAAAGATACAGAAACATAACTGATTTGAGGTTAGTTCTGCAATGCAAGGAACCCAGCAGCACTCCTGATCAAGGTCCATGAATCCCTGGCACGTGTCTCCATACTAACAACACTCCCCGATCAGGGATCCCATTAAGTCCTCCCAGATGCATCCTGTTTTTTTAAACTTAAATACACCGCTGCACCCTTTCACCCATGCTGGAAAATTTGGCTGTGGTCTTTTCTTGAGATGTAAGCAACTGATAGCAAGGCAGACATGTTGCTGAGTATTAACCATGAGATGAGTGACTCAAAGGCCATTTCCCAAGTGAGTTATCCCTAGCAGCCCTAGGTTTCAGATTTTCTGGAGGTCTAGCCCTGAACTTATAAAATGACAACTGTACACTGAAAATGGGTGAACTTATTCTAGTCATATTTAAAAAATCTAATCAGAATAAAAAACTCTCCATTCTTTTGATATTATTAGATGTTTCCAGCTGGAGGCATTCACTTAGAAGTGACTTAAAATTTAAATGTAATGGTCTTCTAGCTGAGATTTATATTTCCGTACAATGAGGATCAGTGTGATTAAATTCAAGTCACCTGTGGAATCTATATGCTGATGATGGCATAATATCTTAAATAATATATATGAGCCATCTTTACAGAGTTTCTATTAATAGTAATTAAGATGAGCAAAAATAAGTTTTGTGATATAGATTTGTTAGTGATGCTCGAGAGGTCAATAAACCACTTGAGTGGGTCCTGCAATTCAGGAGAACCACCAACAGATGGCAGTCAGCCCTTCTCAGACCCAAAAAGGGTTTTCAAATCAAATTTCTTTTTCTGCTGATTTCTAGGCTTGGATTAGCCACTTGGTAAAGTGTAATCTCTTAAAAATAAGTTAATGCTTCAAACTTATCATTAATAAAATTTAGACAATGTTTCTTAGTTACTCAAGCAAAATTATCAATGATAATTGATTATCAAATGATAGATTCACCTTTGAAAATGACTCACTAACAGAAGCATTCCAGAAATTTGATCTCAGAAAACAGTTTAACTTCCATAGCTTATCAGTCAATTCAGGCAAATATCATTTATATATAAAATGGATTTTTATTTCGAAATATGAAATCAATATATATTGAAAATATTTTCAATATATGCTTAGGTTTTAAATTCTAAAGCTTATGTACAGCAATCAGATACAGTAAAATCTACAAATCAGTAATTTTTTTTCTAAAAGTGAAACTGGAGAGAAGAGAGAATAAAGTCATAGTATACAAAAATTAATGTATTAAAATGGAGAGATAATGTTGATTTACTAAAAGAGGCCATGCATTATAAAACTGATAAAATTTTCTTGAACAAGGGGCATGAAGTCTTTGTTTAGAAGGAATAGAAGCAATGACCACATACTTTCCCTAGAATTTATGACATTTCTTAATATAATAGAGTACAGAAACACTGATTCACAAGGTCAGCAATTATGATATGAGGGAATGAAATATCGGAATGAGGGAAAAAATAGCTTGAATAACTAAGGTTGAAGGTAATTGAGAATGGTCACTGGCTAAAGCTAATGGACTGCTACAGGGATAAATATTAGGATGGTGTTTTGTTGACTTTATACATCAATGACCTGAAAGAGGGTATATACATTAAGAGGAGAAAATCTGCTGACATAGGGATAGTTGGAGTGGTGAAGGGGCAGTCACAAAAGAGTTCTTAGCCTGACTTGGACAGGCTGAAAGCGTGGAGTGATAAGTGGCTTACTCAATTCAATTCTGAAGAAAAAATTCCAGGAACTTAAAACCGTAATAAAAAAAGGAACATATACTCCTAAAATCTCCAGAGGATTGAGCTCTGAAAGAAATACATTGAGGCAAATCTTTCAAGGTATGTTTAGAAGTAAAAATATAGGGAGGAAATATAAAAGCAGGCATTCAGTATATGGAAATTATATCAGTATCATAGAAAATTCTACTTCTGACATAAAATTCTTGTGTCTTAATTTTTCTCCCCCCCCCCAATTTTTCTCCTCTGACCCCTAATGTGCAATCAATTCACAATGTTGAGATGGTCGCTACTTTCTTTTTTCTTTTTAGATATTTTGGAGAGTGTTATTCAGGATAGAGACTGGACATCCGTCTGTCCTGACTGTACATGCGCGCATGAAACAGTTAATCGAAAAAGGCACAGTGGAATTCTCCACCAAGGCAGCCCAAGGGTATTTTGCCCCTATTTTTTTTCACAATTTTTATGGGCATCTTTGTTAGTAAGAAAGGGAAAAAAGTAGAGGAGAGTAATTGAGTAACAGAACAGTATTTTCTAGCCTACACTTGTTCCACTTAAGACTAGCAGTCCCTGACTACTCTTGTGCCCAGGGGAAGGAACCAGACCAAGTCTCCTTAAACACTTCATGCTTAGAATGTGACTGTAGAGTGACCTATGTTCCTTGAATTTGAGCAACAGCAATAGAAATAGAACCTTAAATAATATATAGCACTAGCTACGGATGCGTTCTGTAGTTAAGTCAAGAAAATAAAGCCTCTATTTTGCTCTAGACAAAAATCAGAATCAAGACGTAGTATCAACTATGCTACTCCCTTGCCTAAAAATCTGTAGCAGCTTTGCATTGCTTATAGGATGATACTTATATTCGTAGACGAATAATATATATTTAATAATATTTATAAATGAAGGAACTGAGGTTTGACCTTATTTAGGTCTCATAATAATTCTGCAAGTTAACATTATCCTAATTTTACAGATAAAGAAATCAAGGCCCACAGCTATCAAATAATTTTTCTGAGATCGCAGAACTAGAGAGAGATGGAGCCTGAATCTATACCCAGGTCCATGTCATCCCAAGTGCCTTGCCTTTTCCATCACAACCTGATGCACTTGTGTTTACACACACATCACTATAACAGTTGGTTGATAGGAGGCTGGATGGTGGAAGAATAATGCTTACAAGATGGTCACATACACACACACAGAATGCTTTTGTGACTGCCCCTTCACCACTCCAACTATCCCTATGTCAGCAGATTTTATCCTCTTAATGTATATACCCTCTTTCAGGTCATTGATGTAGAAAGTCAACAAAACACCATCCTAATATTTATCCCTGTAGCAGCCCATTAGCTCTAGCCAGTTACCATTCTCAATTACCTTCAACCTTAGTTATTCAAGCTATTTTTTCCCTCATTCCGATATTTCATTCCCTCATACCATAATTGCTGACCTTGTGAATCAGTGTTTCTGTACTCTTCTTCCTTGCTTTGTCCTTTCCTTCAGGGCCTTCACCAACAGGGCCAGTATCTTGCAAATCCTTCATGTGTTTCATGCACTCTATGCATCAACTGAACCACACTACTGTCTATTTCCCTTGAATATTCCTCACTTTCTTGCTGCATGCTGTCCCCTAATATCCACACATCCAGCTCCCCACAGGAGGAACAATTCTCTCTCAGTCCCGAATCACGCTGTTTGCATTGGCCTTTGCACTGAGCTATTCATGTGTACCTCTCATTGCCTCTCAGGTCTACTAGTAGTTTGATTGCCATTGTACATCCTGTCTACACCACTAGTACATTGTCTTGCACATGGTAAATGCTCAATATTAGTTTGCTGAATGAAAATACACGTGTGTTCATGTCAAGCACTAATTGGTATATAGTTCACCTATAATTCTGAATTTGTTATACTTGATTCACCCCCAGTAAAAAGCATTTGAAGCAGAATTACTATTATTGAATCCTAGACTTCACTTTTTTGCTGTTGGTATTATACAAATTTGCAAAATTTGTGAGTATCCTTTAAACACTTTTTTCCTTTCTCTTAGTGACTTTTACAACTTAGTTTGATATCATAATATTCTGGAGGAAACTCTGAATTAGTGCAGGCTCTGTAATTAGATTACCAGAATCAAATCCTGGTCCTGCCACTTATTAGCATTGTGACTTTAGGCAAATCACTTAACCTTTCTGTACCTCAATTTCCTCATCTGTCAAATGGGATAAATAAGAGTACCTACCTGCCTAGAAAACTGCCTGCAACATTAATAAGCACTTGGTAAATATTAGGTCATACTGAAATAATTGTGAACCTGATTATCTTATTTCCTCCCAGATGACTCTTATTTCACTTCATTTATAATCTTTCTCTCCTTTGGAGAAATGGAAAGCTAATTTAATATTATGATGAAAATTAAGATAGACTTGTTTTCCACATCTAGTTAAATTAAGCTCACAAACAATTATGGATAACATACTATGGGCTGAGTGTGGGCATGGTGCCAAGAGACACAAAGCGGATGAGACATGCACGCGTACCACTGACCCCTACGGGCTCACGGTGTAGGAGTAGAAAAATACCTTTAAAATCACACTATTTCGTTCTCTAAATATAGTGCTGTTTAGAATATGTTCTCCAGATGCCACAATATAATTTATTACTAGAACTCATTTTATTATTCTTAGTCAACAAATGGATTAGTTTGTGAATCACTTTGACGCCTTTCACCCAAACATGAGCAAAGAGCAGAGTAAAATCCTGGGTTATTGGGTTATTGTGGCCTGTATAGAACACACTGGCCTTCAACCCTCTAGCACAGCCCATCTACCAGAGGGACCAGAGACAGGTCTCTGCTAAAGGCAAACACCTACTTTGCTAAAAATCTTTCACCCTTCCACTCCTAATTCTAGATTTTGCTTTCTCTAGGTTTTGGAGCAGGACTATAATGATTCTTTTGGAAAGATTCTATAGGAAACACATTAAACCTATTCAAAAATTGTTACTTAATGCATACTTTAGAAACATTTTCTTGAATAATGTATTTAGAGGGCAATATATACATTTATTAGTAGAACTAGCTTCAATAATAAGCTGTTTAAGGAAAGTGTACCAAACATATATATGTATATATAATATATATATTTTGCAATATATAGAACAGAATTATAATTGAATATATCAATATTTTCTTATATATTTTCTCAAATCCAAAGCTGAATGTAAGGAAATATATATTGTGCGTGTGTGCATAATGCCCTCCCCGCCCCCCCCCAGTATATACATGTAGATGGATTCTCATTTATTTTAAGGAGTAAGTTGCTATACATTTCCTATTATTTTATTCAAGTGGATACAATGTTATGAAAATTGTGAAATGCAGGAAGCAAGACAAATTGTACATTAGCAAGTGTCTTGGTGACTTTCCAGTTTGGCTGTCCTCATTTTCCACTGACATCTTAGGACAACCAAGAGTGACCTTCAGGTTCTAGATTTGAGGTCTCCTCTCAGGAAAAGAAGTAAGAGAAAAACAGATAGTATAAGGTTTCTGCAGCTTTTCATCAGAAAAGTTTCATCATGTTTAATATCATTTACTGAAATTTTATATCTCTTGTATGGTTACATAAAAAAGCAGCCAACCTCAAGTCCAAGCGTTAAACTGTTTCATTTTCAATCTAAGCAATAAAAAAATAATTCTCATGATTGTTCCCGTTAAAGAAAGACTGAGGCCACACATACATGAGAAAAGAAAATTATTTTGATTGATTTTAAAACATAATGTCTAGTGACCATGTTTAATTTCTAGGTAGTGAATAACAATGGTTTTTATCTATATTGTCAATATGATCATATTTGTTGAGGTTTGGGCATAGCCCAGATATCATCACCAACATACATTGGACATTATTTGCTTTAATGAGAATTTATGAGCAACATGTAAGTCCAGGAATATAAAAAGTACAGGTCAGGTTGATTAAGATTAATAATCTACACACTCTGTCCTCAAGGAGCTTCCATTTTGGTGCTACGAGGAGAAGGAGGAACAGATCTCAGGAGAGGTAACTAATATAAGCCATTGTGAAATAGGTGCTTTAGAGCAATATGAGTTTTCACGCTGAGGAAGGAAAAATGATCGCAAATTAATATAAAATTATTCTAGAATGGAAGAAAAAGCTAGAAAGGAAAAGAGAAAAGTACAAAACAAAAGGAGAAAGCGAAGCTGATTTATCAGAACTTATCCTTAAAAACAAGACAAATATCAGGATAAGGGACTCTTAGTTTTTGATTCCAAAAGACTGTGCTGTGAGGGGAGAGACAGTGTCTATTTTCAGTCCCAGTTTGATCCCGAGCACCTGGTGCAGTTCCTGGCCCTGTAGAAATGGGCGCTCAAAAAGCATTGGTGGAGTGACTTCTCACTATTTCCTTCTCTCTCTCTCTCAGTCTCTCTCTGTCATGCTTCAGGATTACTTATCGTGCTAAATTAAGATCTCTATCTCCCTTTTCCTATCTTATAGGATTATATTAAGTTAAACCAGATGAAATTCTACTTTTAAGTCAAAATGGTTAAAAAGCAACAATTTCATATGGTTCAATCTAATAATTCAACTGGTGTGTAGGAGTTAATCTAGTCACTCCAAGAAGGAGCTAAGACAAATAACTGATTACATCGAACTAACAAAACATATGATAAATTTTCTGAGGCACAATCTAACAGGAAGCCTTCCTGGAACCTTAATCAAAGTGACCCATAGGACTAACAACGTGGCTGTTTAGTTACCAATAATGACAATTTTCTCAACAATTGTATAAACACTCCAAACTTGAGGCTTTGAGTAAGTAACTGGGTCCTACATTAGAAATCCACTTCCAGCATCTGGATGCTCAGTCTGGATGATCTGTTTCCCATTGTTTATCTTTCCTCACTAGAAACAATTTTAAAATGTTAATGCTTTCATTTTGATTTAGTAGATGCATCCCACTGTGGCTCTCCTCCTCCTGCTCCTACAGACCGCTCATCCTTCTGTGCCAATCTGATAGTCATTCTCAGTTCACACTCTGTTTCACAAAGAGTCTCTGGGAGTTGGGTTGTGACAAGGAGCAATGAATTTAGATAGTGATTATGATGCCTGGTATTGGGTTAAGAATTATAGTAGAGCCCTACATAGACTCATGTCAGGGGCTTGTGTCCTTAACTGATAGGGTGACCATACAATCTGTCCTCCAAATATAGTTACTCTTTGAGAGTGAAAAGGTGAACTGTTAATAATTACACTAGGACAACAAACAAAAACAGAGACTGTCTCAAGCAAACAAACTTAATAGTTGCACTATAATTTGAGCATTTCCTCAGAGCATAGCCTGTGAGATGCTCTGTGTATAAAATGGGGAATAAGGTCAAACAACTAACTCACTAGAGAGTGATTTAGATATCAAGACTGAAAGATCACAATGTGTTTATTATTTATGGAATTTAACTCTATCCCCTTCAATTTTCACATTCTAGATTTTTGTTTTCTGTGAGGTTTTGTCATAGATTCTACACATTTTGTTGCATGAGTTGTGGCAGATAGCACTAATTTTTCTGGTTTCCCTTGTCTTTTCCTAAACTCATTTGGAAGGAAAGAAATTTCTTCCTTGAGATCATATGTTATTCTGTTATTCACATAACCTTTTGTTCTAGAACATACTTCATCAACTATGATCCTTTCTAATTTGATTAGAAAAAGAGTAAAGTTATGTGAGAATATTTGGTGAAATATCTTTAGTGGTGAGGAGCAAGGTATGGACTATAACAAATGCAGGCCAAAAGTCAAAACACTCGTATTTTAATTTTATCTTTGCCATTAATCATCTATGATGTTCATTAAGCCCCCATATTCTCAAAGAAACACGGTAGAGGAAAAAACATTCTAAGTGCCTCTGTGTTAGGATTGTGAGAGCCTGTGTGTAAATCTCATTCACCTATAACATCCCTATAAAGGTAACACTACATTCTCCATTGGCAACTTCACAACCAAGGCTCCAAGAAATTGAGTAATTTATCCCAAACCCTCACCCAGTAATGGTAGGGCAGGATTCAAATTCAGTTCTGTCTGAAAAGCCCGTGATGCCAGCCAACCGTTCCTTTACTTTTCTTGAAAATGGGAATCTTTTCCATGATTCAAAAGATTGTTGTGAAAAGTCAAAGAATAATTGAACGCTAAATGTTTAAAATTTTTAAAACAGTCTGCGGATTTCGGTATTACTGGATCCTTTCCCATATATTTCTCTATTCATTCTTGATTCTTTAATTCAGCATTTACATAAAACTTTGAAATATTTATCACATTTTGTAGCAAGAAAATGGATCACAAACATTTTTTAAAGTAGTGTCTAATTTCCTTAGATTCCAAGTCAAGTGCGAGACCACCATGCTGGGACAGTGTCTGTTCCCGGAGGCTCTGAGCCATGGGCATTTGCATCTTTCTATTATCACTACCCTAGGTCACCCTGACATTTCAAAGTAACTGCTTTGTCTTGTATTTATATTGGGATCCTTTATTAAACTAAGGTACAATTTGTTTTTAATTATTATGTCATGCCACCTTCATCTATGACATTCTAACTAATCAGCTATAACACTACATTTAAGACGAGAAGAAAGTGAAAGGAGAACAAGGCAATTACAAGGTTAGTCTATATTGTCAAAGCATCACCTGAGGCCTCATTCAGGTAATTTCAATTAACTTTTATGGAAGTTACTCAGCTAAAACCCCAGCAAATGCTACTGTAACTAGATTCAGTGCTCTGGAGCTACACAATGGCTGAGGAATTTAAATTATAATTTTTTTCAAATGTACCAAAAAATATTGCTCCCAAGACTGACCTATGTGACATGTCCCTCATGGTCGAATGCAAATTAAGAAGGCGGTGATGGAAAGATCTCTGAGACCAGGGTCATAATGGAAACATTAGCAGACCTTTACTACAGAAGCCCTGCAGGGGGCCATTAAGATACTTTATGGAAGTGCTAGCTCCAGCCTGAAAGCAAATGGCAAAGAGCAGGAAACATAAGTGACTGTAAAAAGAAAACAAAACAAAAACCCAATAAGAGACAATGAAGATATCATTAAAAACATAAAGGCAATGAAAATGCCTATGGTGTACTTTCCATTATCTGTGACCTTGGGTTTCAGTTTTCATGTTCTGTGTTCATTATCAGTTTAAGAAAAATACCGCCTTAGACTCCTATGCTCACACATTCTTTGCATGATTTCTTAGAAGGGGCGGGGGGGTGGGGGGGGGTTGGGTACAAGTCCGAATTGAGCCATCAAATAAAATTTACTAGAAATTGTAAGAGTAAAAAATCCTGTGAGAGTTTTCCCTCTGCACTCCTCATTATTGTCTCTCAGGGAATCCACCCAGGGGGACAGGAAGACAGAAATTAGACTGAGGCCTTTTACACTGTTTTGACTGTTCATATCCTCCCAGTGTGTTATTCATATTAACAAATTCAGCTTTTTACCTCAAAAAGGCAGGTGGTTCACAAAATGCCATTGAACAAAAGAGATTTCTTAGCCACATTTAAATTGTCGGGTTATCCCAGATTAGAACCAAAAGGAAAAGTAATCTAGCTATAGAAATATGTTACTCAACATAGATTGGGATCCAAATTTGTAGGTGATTTCCAACAAACCCTTTTTAAAAAGAACAATTAATGCATTCCTCAACTCTTAATGTGTTTAGCTTTTCTTTCTGTAGTTTTTAGCATAAGACCAAAAGAAATATTTTTGCCTGAAGTTTAAGTGAAATAGGTAGTGATTGCTCTGAATGAAGTGAGAAATTGGGGCTCAACTACTTTCCATCATAAAATATTTCATTCCAGGTATCTCAAGGTTAAATTTGACGTCAGCACGGACTACCAGGAAAATATTTCCATTTCTTCCATTTGCTTTGCATGTATAAATGCAGTCTTTACATAATCTTTTTTGTAGAACACTAAATTAAATGTGACCACAATGTCTGTATATTTCCAAAATTTAGTTGATGTTTGATGAAAAGTTTGCCAACTTAATTCTCATAAAAATGATTAAGTAGAATTATATTGGCAAGACTCAGCTATCATGTAATATTTGGGAAAGTGGATAGGGAGGAAAATAGTGAACAGGACAGTCTCTCTCCTTCCCTCACCTTCTCTCTCTTTCTAATCAAATAATATTTCTATAAGATTCTTTCATACACAAAATTTAGGTCCTAAAGAATAAAGCATGAAGTACATTGGGGTTTATTCTTTGTGATCAGTCTGAAATAGATTGCTTTGTTTTCCTTAGAAATATTCACTTTCCAGGTAAATTAGATTATACTAATAATATTTTGCCCATTATCAACTTTTTCCCCTCAATTTTCTACTGGTGCAACTGTAAGTAAAAGATATGCTTTTTAAAAACCATAAGATCTGAACCAGAAAATAGAAATTATTTTCAAAGATTACTGTATTTCTCTTCATTTGTAAAATCTTTCAAAAATGACCTGTAGCATTCTTTTTTCTTTTTTGCTGAGGAAGATTCACGCTGAGCTAACTTCTGCTGCCAATCTTCCTCTTTTTGTATATGAGCTGCCACCACAGCACAGTCACTGACAGACAAGGGGTGTAGGTCCGCACCCAGGAACTGAACCCACGCTACTGAAGCAAAGTGTGCCATACTTAATCACTAGGCCACCAGGGCTGTCCCTTACCTGTAGCATTCTTGAGGCTTATATTTAGCTAATATTTAAAGATTTCCCTTTGTACCTGATGGGGTTCAGGACATGGCAACCCAAAAAATGGCCCCTTGGCATATCAAATATTTTAGGCTGAAGGAGTTTGAGAAAATGGTAGAGGCAAGAAGGTCACTCTGACCCTCTCCCTGCCCTTCTCCCCCGAAACAGGTCATAAAATCCTCATGTGAGAGGTGCTCTCCCTATACCTGGAGGAAAGGCACATCCTTGTCTCCAAAGACAAAGGGACTTCAAGAATAATCCTAACAGTTTCCTCCTCAAGTTTGCTACACTTCCCTCATACTCTCTTGGGGGAAAACTTTAATACTCTGATAAAAGACAAATGGAAAGACATCCCATGGCCATGGATGGAAAAGTTCTTTATATTATACAGATGGCAATACTACATATAATCTTCTATAAGTTTAATGCAAACTCAATTAAGATATTTAGATATTTGAGGAACTCAATAAATTTATTTAAAAATTATTTGGAAAATAGAAGTCCACAAACAACTACAACCTTAAAAATGAAGAATCAGCATGGGCAACTTCCCCTACCAGATTTCAAGACATATTTTCTAAAGTGCTGGCCCTGGCTGCTGAGCTGGGTGTACTTCCACCGGGGAAAAAGACCCCGGGAAGGATCCCACCAACTTTCTTTCAGGTCCCCAAGGAAAAGACAGAGAATGAAATAAAGGCAGAAAACTGTGTCCCCACTTGTGAGGTAAAGTAATTTCACACTAGTGACAATGTGAACTAGTGAAGATCTGCCTCTTAGCAACAAGTTTAGCAACTACTCCAACCTTGAGGAATAACTCGCAGAGAGGACGGCAGAAGTTCCCTTACAAGCAACAGGGGGAAGTGATGGAGAGTTGCCTTCTGGGAGTGAGAGTGGGAGCATGAGGACTAGGAGAAATGGGTTCTCCTCTGCAATAACATTCTATCACAAGGATGTATCGTAAGTCACTGAGCCATTTTCACATTCTTGGAAAACCAGTGTGTCTAATTTTTTAGCATAAACAATACTGCTATGTAGTGGTAAATTTAAAGTATTTGATACCTGTTTTTTTCTATCTGTATCTCATTTGCAAAAATACCAAAAAAAAAAAAACCCCAAACATTCTTTCATATTAGTATTTGTAAAATGAATATTTACTTGCACAACGAGTAGGCTCACATTTACCTTGAGGAAGATTAGTGCAATTCACTTTGCCCAGTAGCTTTCTTTCCATTTGTTTTCCATCAATATTGACTCTGAAGTCGATAGCATAGAGTGGACCATCAGGAGCCACTCTTCTGATTCATACATTCAGACTTATATGAATGACTGAGACCTGCTTGGAATCTGAAATTGTTTGCTATGAGAGGACAGGACTCACAAAGAGGAGACCTCCTTCAGGCCAATTTCTAGATCAAGGATTTTACTATTCCCATACTTGCGCCAGAGTCTGGCCTAAAGATTGTTTTTTAAAAATTAAGACTATTCTGTCCCTGACTCAGTATGGATTTTGAACTTAACATATTAGGGCTAGACGGAAGCTGATGTAATTCTCATACTTATTCCAACTTCCTTCCTCCCTTTCTCTAATATTTCCATCCAAAATCTACCATTCTCAGCTTGGTTGTCTGTGGAAATTTTTTAAAAATATTCTAGAGACTGCTCTTTGTTTGCCTTCTCAAACAGCATTTGTAGAGCTATGAAGATGATTACTTAAGCTATTAATATCTGCGGTTTATTTCGTTCATTCAAAAAGTCTTTATTGAGGGCCTCCACTTCGCCATTCAGCATGCTTGATCCAATGGTGAATAAAATAGGCAAGATCTGCGCCCTCTGGCGTCGACATAAAACCAACAAGGTAATTACAAATTGTGATGAATGAGTGCTGTGAAGTAAAAAAAAAAAATAAGGAACTGAGAGAGAAAATAATGGAAAGAAATTATTTTGGATGGGGCTTTATTGTTGGCAAATCTAAGTAGGGAAGACCATATGATATTTTTTTCTGATGTAAACACATCATTTAAACTTCAGTAACAAATCATCAAAATATGAATATAGCACAGGAGTATTATTTAATGAACTAGTAGAGAAAAATTTATTACAATTCTATCGAGTCATCTTGATGCATCAAATAAAAGTTCCAAGGTTCTAGGTAAAGACTTGCCTTAATGGTATTATCAGTAACTGACAATAGTGGATTTAGGCTGTTCCATTTTAGTCATGTCGCTAAGTGAGACATATTCCCCTGGAAGCCTTGCTAACTAGCACCAAGTCAAGAAGACTGAACTGCTCTGGGAAGGAATTTCAAGAAGCGGACACCCAAGGACTAGGATCTGAGATGTTCAGCAGAGAAGCTGTGCTGCAGAAGAGCCAAGTCAGTAGTCTTAACTGTGGACCCCGAGGGATGGGTATATCTGTGTGTACACGCGCACGGGTGTGTGCACGTGTATAGATAAACCATTGAAACTATGCTCTGCAACTGGCATCTGAAGACAGTGAAAACCTGACACAGTTTAGAAAAGACCGTGTTTCCTGTGTGCAACCAATATTATTTTAGCAAAACAATCATTTATAAATAGCTGCATTACATCTTTCACAATTAATTTCTCTATCTAATTCTAAACATAAAGCACAAAAGATGGCTTAGTTCATGCCAAATTCGTGTAAAGCTGTATAATGTCAGTTTTGGAAGACAAATTGCATTTGCTCTGGAGCTTTTCACACACATGCTAAAAAACACCCTCAGCAAATGTCTGCAGCCACTCGAACGTATACCACCTCCTGACTTTCTCCACATATCAAATGCAGCTCGGGTGATTTAAAGATTATTTGTTAAGAATGCATCTAGCCCACATTTCTTTTTCAATATAAGGTCTAGCCAATAGGTGAGCTAAATGACCCTTTGTTGCCACACAGCTCTTATTACCTCTCCTTGAAATCAGCAGTGTAAATATTCCACTGTGTGTCCACTAACAGAAACTGGTAGGGCTAGGTTGTTGGAAACTTGCCATGTTGTGTAAATTCACAAGAATCCATCAAGCTCTTTTATTATTTATACTGTAAGATTTGTAGGCTGTCTGTAGAGTAACAGGTGTAGCCCCTATGGGTCAACAACCACCTTAATTATGCATGGGAAAAGGGAAGCAATACCATGTACACCACAGTTCAGTACTGTTCATTTGGGGGGATAACTTTTCCTATAACCGCTGCCTGAAAAATCTCCTTTAGCAGTGGTCTGTATGCTGTATGATCATATGTGAGGGCTAAGGCTACTTTGTGCTTGACAGACCAAGAGTTTAATCCTGGCATCACCTTTTAAAATTTACTGCTTTTTCATTTTGGTCAAGACATTTTAAACTTGGTTAAATTAAGTCTCAGTTTCATTATCTGAAGAATGAGGAAAACAGTACCTACTTAAGTAATTTCTAGTTAGCAGAATGCTAATGACTAGATTCTAGTGTTATTTAACACATATGAAGGGCTTAATTTAGATAGAAGGGACAGCAATAGAAACGCAGTTATTTTTATTTGGCAATTACTGAGGTCAAAACTATCTTACCTCCATGAAAGGTTATATATTATAATGAGCCATTGTCATTATGAATTAATTTAATATAGATCCCGAATTTCATCAGCAGTAATAATGAAGAAGTATGGCACCCTGAAATTCCTTTTCCAATTCAGACTTCTGACTGTAGAATTAGCAAGTCTTAGAACCTCTGTTACTAAATATTATCATTCAGACAACAAAATGTTAATCTAAAAATAGCTTATTGTGGGTTAAGTAGCTATTATAATCCACTATGTATAAAAGAAACCTCATATGTAAAGACATATGAGGGATAAGAAAGGCTAAGTAACTTGACTGAAGTTTCTAGTTAGTACTGGAAGAAAAATATACCAGTGTACTGCTATGCAGAAGTCACAAAAAATGGAAATGCAGGGCTGGTTCTGTGGGACAGCGGTTAAGTTTGCACGACTCGGGGTTCGCCAATTCGGATTCCAGGTGAGGACCTAGCACCGCTTGTCAAGCCATGCTGTGGCAGGTGTCCCACGTAAAATAGAGGAAGATGGGCATGGATATTAGCTCAGGGCCAGTCTTCCTCAGCAAAAAGAGGAGGATTGGTGGCAGATGTTAGCTCAGGGCTAATCTTGCTCAAAAAAATGGAAATGCACAATGATCATAGTGAAACATTATCTAATATTTACTGAGCATTGACCTATGCCAGATGTGCTGCTGCTAAATGTGCTTTACACGTAATTTCCTCATTTAATATTTACAATAACCCTAAGCAGTAGGCACTGATATTATTTTGGTTTTTCAGAGAGGGAAAGTAAGGCTTAATGAGGTTAAGTAAGTTGTTTGAGGCTGAACAGAAAACGAGGGGTAAAGCCAGATCTCTTTGATTCCAAATTTCAGAATTATGTGGCTCTTTAAAATTATCTAGTATAAACTTAACAGGATTATCTGCTTCTCTGTAAACAACGAGATGAACATTTTTGCTGTAGTGCCCAATGCAATTGCGACAATAACATATGAGAGAGATGAATGCCTACTTTCCTCCAATAAAAGTGTTTCTTTTAAAAATAATGGAATGAAATTAGCGTAAATCTTGTCAGTTCTGTTTTGAAATCTTCTTACTGTGACTCATAAGCATAAAAACCAAAGCTGCCATGAAAAATGGAGAATCTAAACAAAGTTGGAAAAAATGGTTTTTGAGTCTCAACAAAACTGTCAATTCACTTTATTTTTGTGTCCTTGATTTACCTAAGACACAGATATCACATGTGTGTCTGTGTGGGAGGAACCACACCAGGTGAGACACATTCTTTATAAGAGAAGTTCGTTTTTTCCACAAATGATAAACTATCTCATTCTTAGCATTCTGTTGTGGGCCCAGATGATAACTCATAATCTCCCTGCTCTTTGAGTTTGACAACATTAAAGATTTCTTGCAAAGCCTATGCTGATAGTTAAGAGTTAAAGAACAGCAAGTTCCAAAGCACCGTTTCTACCCTGACTTCACACTCGTGATTTCCGGCCTGTTGCCACTAGATGAGTCTTCCAGGCAGGGAGAAGGAAGCCCCAGAGCTAGGGCTTGTGGGTTGGCTTGCTTCTTGTGTGTTTGTTTACTAGGGATAGATGCCAAGGAGCCAATTATTTCTCCTCCTAAAAACTGTCTTGAGTGAGAAATGACAAACAGCCCCTCCCACTGTGCAGAAAGTTGGTGAAAATCCCGTGGAGATCTAGAAAAGACTTGAGACAAGGGTCCTGAATACAAATACTAGAGATGACAGAAGAAGAAGAAAAAGGAGGATAAAGAGGAGGATGGGGAGGGGATCTGGGGAAGGACGAGAAGGAGGAAAGGAAAGAAGAGGAGGAGGAGGAGGAGGAGGAAGTGATAAGAGAGGAAGGAACGGCACAGGAACAAGGACAAGGATGAAGGACTCGAGACTGTGAGGAGCTTCAGGAAGGGAAGTGAGCCTCACTGTCCTTAAAAGATCTACCATTGTGTGTTTCACTCCTGCAAAAACCAAACAGAGAGACAGAGAAAATGAACACAGCAGGAATCAGGAAGATGGCATGGGACTTCTAAAGAGCTCAGGAGACACTAGCTGAACAGTTAATGTAGACAGGAGAAGCTAAAAACAATCATCCACTCACTGGAGCCTGGATTAGCAGGCAAAATTTAACTCTGCCTTATAGTGGCTAATGTATGAATGTACATAGCTAAGCCCTGAAAAGAAAGCAGTCAGAAACCCCATCTGTTTTAACCAAAGGAAACATCTGATAACAAGAGAAATAATTAATTAATTAGCAAGCCAGCAAACATATAAATAACTATAGAAGGAAGGATTTCTATATAATGGGCAAGAATCTCATTTGAACGAGAAAATACTGGTTTCTTCTTAAAGCCAGGGCAATCTATAAAATTCCTGCCAATAAAATCGTAACATGCATCTTAGAGAAGACTTTTATTTTAATTTTTGTGACACAGTTTGCCAGAGACTTTAATAGAAAACATCCAATTAGCAGAGACACACACCTCTCAAAGCTCATAGTTTTTCTCATATTTCACAAAAATACAATATTAGGAATACAACTGGAAAAGTTATAACTGACACGGATCATTAAGCAATTTCAGGCACAAAACTGTGCAATTAGCACCTGTGTTACCAAAACACTAGTAGAAGTGGACTAAGGAAGTCAGAGGAGAATAAATATAGAGCATCTTGAAAGAAAACTATATTTCAACATTGAATTAAAACTGATTGACATTGTAGTTCTACTGCATATCACTGTGGCTATAGCTATATTGTCTTAGCGCCTGCCGCCATAACCAAATACCCAGGCTGGGTGGTTTAAACAACAGAGATTTATTTTATCACAGTTCTGGAGGCTAGAATTTCATGATCAAGGTGCCAGGAAGTTGGTTTTGGTGAGGGTTCTCTTCCTGGCTTGTACACAGCCGCCTTCGTGCTGAGTCCTCACATGACCTTTCTTTGGTACGTGAGTGCAGAGAAAGAGAAAAATCCTCTCTCTCTTCCTTTTCTTGTAAGGCCAGTAATTCCAACATGAGAGCCCCACTCTCTTAACCTAATCTAACCCTAATTAGCTCCCAAAGGCTCCATCTCCAAATGCTATCACATTGGAAGTTAAAACTTTAACACCTTAATTGGAGGGGGCAGGAGCACAAGCATTCAGCCATAAGACATACATATATTTATAATCACTCAATAAAAGCTAAAATCTTTTCAATGGTCTCCATAATATCCTATGTTTCTACATGACCTACCTCCCACTCCCAATACTTCTTATCCTTCCACTCAACGTCTTGCTTGCTCTGTTTCAGCCACAGTGATGTCTTTGAGTCCTTCAAACACACTAGGGTTGCTCTCATCTCCCAGTGTTCACACTTGCTGTGCCCCTGACTTGAACTGCCTTTCTTCTAGATAGCTACCTGATTTCACTCTCACTTCCTGAAGATCTCTGCTCAAACGTTTCTGTATCAGAGGGGTTTTCCTGAACTTTCTATTTAAACTAGCAATCTCGCCGGCCTACCCTCACCCCACCTTGGCATGTTATCCCCTTTACCTGCTTCTTAACGTTTTCACAGATAGATATTTGTTTATCACCTGAGCGTCCCATCAGGAACCAACGTGTTTTGTTTATCTCTATATCCTCTATGTCTAGTCCTATTTTGGCACAGAGTGGCACTCAATAAATCTGTGTTGAAGTACTCGTAAAGGAATAAATCATGTGCTATGCATATTTTACATACATGCACATGATGGATGCTCATACTAACTATTGTTACATAAGGGCCCTGGATTATACTTCGTGTAAATACACCACTCTGCTCTGGGGAAAAAGCTTCAGGTGGTGTTCTTTTTCCCACATGCTGATCCTTGTAACAATAACGTGTTACTCACCTAATCGAAAAGTAGCCCAGACAAATCAGAATTTTGTATAGAGTGTTGTTTATGTGCTATACCCCTTTTGGGGCAACAGGTTCTCAACCACAGTTGTTATTTAAAGTTGAATATTCCATATAGTGAAGTAAAACTATACTCATACTTAAAATGTCTTTTAATTTGAAATTTAATAAAGACTGCCAAGAGAATTATTGAGAACGCCTCAACCTATATAAAGAAGTGAAAATTCTCTACACGTACTTTATTGAGGTAATAAATTATAGAAAACCACAAATAATACAAAGTGGAGTACTAATAAAAATGTTCAATTCCTTCTCCAAAAGGAACTGCAGAAACCCAGCTGTCTCTGGCTAGGTAAATAATACCCTTTGAGGTCCTATTCTCGTTATCTATTGCTATGTACAAAACCACCTCCCAAAATTTAGCAGCTTAAAACAACCACCACTTATTTAGCTCAGAATCTGCAATCTGGGCAGGACTCAGCAGGAACAGCTTCTCTCCTCCATGTGACATCAGCTCAATTAGACATTGGATGCTTCACTTCCAGAATGGCTCACTCACCTGGCTGGCAATTTGACGTTGCCCGTCAGCTGGAGCTCACTGAGGGCTGAGGGCCTGGGCCCTTGGTTCCTTTCTGCATGAGTCTCTTATGGACTTTTCCAGTGGCTTCTCCTTGGCCTCCTCATATCAAGATATCTGGGTTTACAGAGCAAGTGTCCCAAGAGAACAAGGTAGAAGACAGGGCATTTTTATAACCTAGGCTTGGAAGTCATACAGTCTTACTTCTGCTATATTCTATTGAGCGGGGCAGTCACAAAGTTCTGCCTGAGTCCAAGGGGAGGGGACAGAGATCCTACCACTTGACAGAAGGGTTGTCAATGTCATTGTAAATGGAGCATGGGGGATGGACTATATTGTAGTGTTTATCTTCAGAAAATACAATCTACCATAGGTCCTATCCTGACTTTTCTACTTGCATTATCCAAATTCTCCTGACTCCCTTCGGGCTTTCTACACCATTCTTTTCCCACAGCTATCTACTCTGGATGGTTGCTTACTTGTATCTCAGCCCTTATTATTATTTACAGATAATCTTTATTTTCCATTTGCGTACTAAGCCTTTATCAACAGTGTTCCTTAGAAAGTTTTTTTTCTCAAAAAACAACTGGTAAAATTTCTCCCATCAGTTACTTAGTGCTCTGAGAATTGCTGATTTCTTTTTGGTGGTCATAAAGTTCTACTTGACCTTTCCCTTCTTTAGGTATTTTGTGTTCTCTGGCTATCTGTTTCCAGGTTCCGTATTTTCTCACCTATTACAGCAATAAAAATGGTCTTATCCTTTTCCTACTTTGATGGAAATAAAGCAAAATACTAGGTTATTTGCTGATTAGGGCTTGAGAAGAAAATGAGTGTTTCCCTTAATTATGCAGAAAGTGGGTGACATGACATTGTTTTTGACAATCTGTTAATTTGCTCTTACTCAAATACTGACAAATTCCTCCCATAGGGCAGTTTTCTTTTTTCAGTTTTTTTTTTCAATTATTTTATTGAGATCACAATGGTTTATAACATCGTGTAATTACAGGTGTATATTATTATTTATCTGTACAGACTGCATCGTTCTCACCACCAATAGTCTAGTTTTTATCCGTCACCATATATATGTGCCCCTTTACCCCTTTCACCCACCCTAGACTCCTCTTCCCTTCTGGTAACCACTAAACTCTTCTCTTTATCCATGTGTTTGATTATCTTCCATATATGAGTGAAATCATGCAGTGTCTGTCTTTCTCTATCTGGCTTATTTCACCTAACATAATACCCACAAGGTCCATCCATGTTGTTGCAAATGGGACGATTTTGTCTTTTTTATGGCTGAGTTGTATTCCATTGGATATATATATACCACATCTTATCCATTCATCAGTTGATGGGCACTTGGTTTACTTCCACCTCTTGGTTATTGGGAATAATGCTGCAATGAACATAGGGGTGCCTAAATTTCTTTGACATGTTGATTTCAAGTTCTTTGGATAAATACCCAGTAGTGGGATAGCTGGGTTGTATAGTAATTCTATTTTTAATTTTTTGAGAAATCTCCATAGTGTTTTCCATAGTGGCTTCACCAGTTTGCATTTCTATCAACAGTGTACGAGAGTTCCCTATTCTCCACATCCTCTCCAATATTTGTTATTTTTTGTCTTGTTAATTATAGCCATTCTGACAGGTGTAGGATGATATATAGTTTTACTTTTTTCTTTTTTTTTTTAAGGAGGGAAGGAGAAACGCCTCTTTTTTTTTAAGTATGCTTTTTTTTAGGTGAGAAAGATTGGCCCTTAGCTAAGATCTGTTGCCCATCTTTCCCACCTTCTTTTTTTCTCCCCAAAGCCCCAGTATATAACTGTATATCGTAGTTGTAGGTCATTCTAGTTCTTATATGTGGGATACCACCACAAAATGGCTTGATGAGCAGTGTGTAGGTCCATGCCTAGGATCTGAAAGGGTGAACCCTGGGTCACCAAAGTAGAGTGCACAAACTTCACCACTCAGCCATGGGGCCAGCCCTCATCCTTGCAGTTTTGATTTACATTTCCCTAATAATTAGTGATGTTGAACATCTTTTCATGTGCCTGTTGGCTATCTGTATATCTTCTTTGGAATAATGTCGGTTCATATCCTCTGCCCATTTTTTGATCAGATTGTTTGTTTTGTTGTTGTTGAGTTGTATGAGTTCTTTATGTATTTGGAGATCAACCCCTTGTCAGATGTATGATTTACAAAAATTTTTTCCCAGTTGGTGAGTTATCTTTTGGTTTTGTTCATGGTTTCCTTTGCCTTGAAGAAGCTTGTTAGTCTAACATAGTCCCATTTGTTTATTTTTTCTTTTGTTTCTCTTGCCTGAGTAGACATGATATTTGAAAAGATGCTGCTAAGACTGATGTCATAGAGTGTACTGCCTATATTTTCCTCTAGGAGTTTTATGATTTCAGGTCCTGCATTCAAGTCTTTAATCCATTTTGAGTTAATTTTTGTGTATGGTGTAAGATAATGGTGTACTTTCATTCTTTGGCATGAAGCTGTCCAGTTTTCCCAACACCATTTATTGAAGAGTCTTTCCTTTCTCCATTGTATGTTGTTGGCTCCTTTGTCAAAAATTAGCTGTCCACGGATGTGTAGCTTTTTTTCTGGGCTTTCAAGTCTATTCCATTGAACTGTGCATCTGTTTTTGTGCCAGTACCATGCCGTTTTGATTACTATAGCTTTGTAGTATATTTTGTAGTCAGGGATTGTGAAGCCTCCAGCTTTGTTATTTTTTCTCAGAATTGCTTTAGCTATTCTGGGTCTATGGTTGTTTCATATAAATCTTAGGATTCTTTGTTCTAGTTCCATGAAGAATGTCATTGGGATTCTGATTGCAGTTGCCTTGAATCTGTAGATTGCTTTAGGTCATTTGGACATTTTAACTATTTTTATTCTTCCTATCTGTGAGCATGGTTTATCTTTCCATTTCTTCAAGTCATCTGTGATTTCTTTCAATAATGTCTTATAGTTTTCAGTGTATAGGTCTTTCACCTCCTTGGTTAAATTTATTCCTAGATATTTTATTCTTTTCGTTATGATTGTAAGTGGGTCCTCTTTCTGCTAGTTCATTATTAGTGTATAGAAACGCAACTGATTTTTGTAAGTTGATTTTGTATGCTGCAACTTTGCCATAGTTGTTGAATATTTCTAACAGTTTTCTGGTGGGTTCTTTAGGATTTTCTACATATAGAATCATGTCATCCACAAACAGTGAGAGTTTTACTTCTTCTTTTCTGGTTTAGAGACATTTATTTCTTTTTCTTGCCTAACTTCTCTGGCTAAAGTCTCCAGTACTATGTTGAATAGGAGTGGTGAGAGTGGACACTCTTGTCTTGTTCCCGTTCTCAGAGGGATGTCTTTCAGTTTTTGACCAATAGGTATGATGTCAGCTGTGGGTTTGTCATATATGGCCTTTATTACGTTGAGGTACTTTCCTTCTATACCCTTTTTATTGAGAGTTTTTATCATAAATGGATGTTGGATCTTGTTGAATACTTTCTCTGAATGTATTGAGATGATCATGTGATTTTTATCGCTCATTTTATTAATGTGGTATATCCCATTGATTGATTTGTGGATGTTGAACCATCCCTTTGTCCCTGGTGTAAATTCCACTTGATCATGGTGTATGATCCTTTTTAATGTGTTGCTGTATTTGGTTTGCCAATATTTTGTTGAGAATTTTCACATCTATTCTCATCAGCGATATTGACCTATAATTTTCCTTTTGTTGTCCTTGTCTGGTTTTGGTATCAGGGTCGTGTTGGCCTCATAGAATGAGTTAGGAAGCATTTCATGTTCTTCAATTTTGGGGAATAGTTTAAGAAGGATAAGTGTTACATCTTCTTTGAATGCTTGGTAGAAGTCTCCAGAGAAGCCATCTGGCCCTGGAATTTATTTTTTGGAAGGTTTTTGATTACTATTTCAATCTCTTTAGTTGTGATTGGTCTATTCAGATTCTGCATTTATTCTTGATTGAGTTTTGGGAGATTGTATGAGTCTAAGAATTTATCCATTTCTTCTAGGTTATCCAATTCGTTGGCATACAGTTTTTCATAGTATTCTCTTATAATCTTTTGTGTTTCTGTGGTATCCTTTGTAATTTCTCCTCTTTGACTTCTAATTTTACTTATTTGAGACTTCTCTCTTTTTTTAAATGAGTCTGGCTAAGAGTTTGGCAATGTTGTATATCTTCTCAAACAACCAGCTCTTAGTTTCATTGATCTTTTCTACTGTTTTTTGGGTCTCTATTTCATTTATTTCTACTTTAATTTTTATTATTTCCCTACTTCTACTGACTTTGGTCTTTGTTTACTCTTCTTTTTCTAGTTCTGTTAGGTGTAGTTTAGGATTACTTATTTCAGATTTTTCTTATTTGTTGAGGTGGGCCTGTATTGCTATGAATTTCTCTCTTAGAACCAATTTTACTGCATCTCCTAAGAGTTGGTATGTTACATTTTCATTTTCATTTGTCAGGTAATGTGTGATTTCTCCTTTGATTTCTTTATCAATTCAATGATTGTTCAGTAGCATGTTGTTCAGTCTCCACCTATTTGCAACATTTCTAGTTTTTTCTTGCAGTTGATTTCTAGTTTCATAGTATTTTGGTTGGAAAAGATGCTTGATATGATTTCAATATTCTTAAATTTATTGAGGCTTGCCTTGTTTCCCAACATATGGTCTATCTTTGAGAATGTCCCATGAGCACTTGAGAAGAATGCATGTTCTGCTTTTTTGGATGGAATGTTCTATATATATATATAAAGTCCATCTGGTCTAGTTTTTCACTTAAGTCCACTATTTCCTTGTTGACTTTCTGTCTGGATGATCTAAATTCTCTATTTACATTTAGAGTGATTATTGATATATGAGTGCTTAATCCTGCCATTTTATCTCTAGTTTTTCAGTTGCTCTGTATTTCCATTGTTTCTCTTACCTTGTATTTCTGACTGCCGTTTCAGTTTAGTGGTTTTCTGTGGAGGTTTTCTCATTATTTATGATTTGTGTCTCTGCTCTGATTTTATGCTTAGTGGTTAGCATGAGGTTTGTATAAGAGATCTCATAGATGAGATAATCCATTTTTTGATAGCCTCTTATCACCATTAGCCTAAACATGTTCCATCCCTTTATTCTTCTCCTTTTGAATTATTGTTGTCACAAATTATTCTGTTTTGTGTTGTGAGTTTGTGACTAAATTGAAGTGTTTACAGTTATTTTTGATGCTTTCCTTCTCTTTATCTCTTACGTTATAATTGAGTGTTGGCTAACCTGTTCTGATAGAGAACTACAATTTTCTGATTTTGTCTGTCTATTTGCCTCATTGCTCAAGGCTTTGTAAACCTACGCCTTTTAGTGTCAAGTATGAGAGTATCTTTGATTATTTCTTGTAAGAGAGATCTAGCAGCGGTGAACTCCCTCAGCTTTTGTTTATCTGAGATAGCTTCTCCATCATATCTGAAGGATAGGTTCACTGTATAGAGTATTCTTGGCTGAAAGATTTTGTCTTTCAGTATTTTGAATATATCATTCTATTCTCTCCTAGCCTGTAAAGTTTCTGCCAAGAAATCTGCTGAAAGTCTGAGAGGGGCTCCTTTGTAGATTATTCTCTTCTGCCTCCTGCCCTTAATATTTTTTCTTTGTCATTGACTTTGGCCAGTTTTAGTATTATATGCCTTGTAGAAGATCTTCTTGTACTGATGTAAGTAAGAGTTCTATTGACTTCATATATTTGTAAGTCCATTTCTTTCCTCAGGTTTGGGAATTCTCAGCTGTTATTTCTTTGAACAAGCTCTCTGCTCTTTTCTCCTTCTGGACTACCTATAATAGTTACGTTACATTTCCTAATTAAGTCTGATTTTTCTCTAAGAACTCCTTCATTTTTTTACATCTTATCTCTCTCCTCCTCCACCTGAAACATTTCTATAGTTTTAAATCACTAATTCTGTCCTCCATAAGGTCAGCTCTGTTTTTTAAGGACTCTAGATTTTTTTTTTTTTTGTATCTCAGCCATTGTGTTCTTCATCTCTAGAATTTCTACTTGATTTTTTTTTGGAGTTTCAATTTCTTTGGTGAAGTAATCCTCCGCTCATTAATTTTATCCTGAGCTCATTGAACTGTCTTTCTGAGGTTTCTTGTAACTAGTTGAGTTTCTTTATGACAACTACTTTGAATTCTCTGTCATTTACATTGTAAATTTCTGTCACTTAAGGATTGCTTTCTGGAGACATCATTTTCCTTCTGCTCTGAAGTGTTACTGTAGTTTTTCACAGTATTTTATGAACTGATCCTTTGCTAAGCATTTGTAGTAGTATCAGGTCACAGATTCTACCTGCCACCTCTGGGGGTGGGAAGGAGCTGTTTTCTGAATCTGCTGAGTCTAATGGAAATGGTGCCGGTAAGGTTCCCCTGTGTTTGCCTGCTGGCTGAAGCTGCTTGGCAGGTCACACATGCTTGTGCAGGAGCTCTGGTGCAGGACCGCTGCCTTGTCAGGGAACTGGTTGAGCTGGTGCGCTAGGTGGGAGGGAAGGGGTGCTTTCTTTCATGCATGGGCCTGCTCTGTGCTAGTGAGTAGTTCCCCTGTGCTATCATGCTTGATGGGGACTCCTTTGTGAGGGCTGAGCTGCACCACTTGGCATGGAGCATTCCCATGGGTGGGGCTGCCGCAGCATGGTGGGTGCACCTATGGGGTGAGCTGCAGCTCTAAGAGTGAAAGCATTCACTTGTAGGCCTTCCTGTCCCCCAGTCTCCTCTTACAGTCATGCACCAGCTGCTTTATGAGGACCCATGACCTAGACTGCTGCCACTGGGGAAGCATCCACTCACCTTTTTCCACTGTTTCCTGGGGATGCAGTACAACCACCTTCAGATGTATGGCTTCCTGGATCGCTCAGATGTCCTGTTGTGCTTTGTAGGGAATCCTCTGTTTGTCAATGAATGTCTGTTTAGTTGTAACTTAGGGAAGAGAGACTAAGAGAACAACTCACTCTGCCATGACATTGACATCATGCACAGTTTTCTTTTTATAACAGATTAGGTACCCTAACTTCTTCTCTAAATTGGTTCTTGAAAGATTGACCCAGCAGCCACTTAGCAGTGCCAAGGCCCACCCTATTCCACCACCTTTGACGATCCTTTCCATGCAGCTATGGAAACCACTGGAGTCCTCCATCATACTTTGGAGGGTCATGGAAAATTGGGATGTAGTAGGATTACCCCCATCTTTCTCCCAGGTACACTATACAATTGTTGCTTTAAGAGTTGCTGATACGGGCATTTCTGTTACAGAAAGTTCAATACTATACTCCACATCCACATATACATCAAACTTCAGGGCCACATTTATTCTTCCCCATAGTGGAGGAAGTGGATCATAAAGGATATGACTCTATGCTTCAGACTCCCAGATGCTCTTCCACAATCCACTCTCTCTGACTATGTTCAGTACTAATGATGGCACAGAAGGGGATGTTTGTGCTCCAAAGCCCTACACTCACCTAGCTGAGATTCAGGTTGCCAGCTTCCCCTTACAGCACTGTCAATCTTATATTATCCTCTTAGATCCCTCATTGAGCTGTAGAAAGGGAAAAGAACTACTTCCATTTCCTACCCAAATTCTACCTCTCTGTAAGGCTTACCACCTCTCTCCCCTCTTGACTCTCTTCTTACTTTGACTGGGATAATGCTGGGAAGTGGAGAGAGTTGGCGCCTCGACATTTTTTGAACTGATTCTTTTCACAAATTCCTGGTGGGAATGTGGTGGGTTTCCTGAACATAGAACATGGGGTGTATTTGCTTTTTGCTTTGGATCTTGGCACTAATTCTGGAACCAAATATCATACTTCCTATTACATATACCATAAAGTTTAACACACTGATACTCTTAATCTACACACTCTCCATTAAGAATTTGGACTGCAAAAAGATACTAGAAATTCTCAAGCACTGTGAATCTTTAAATACTCAATTGCATCACTCAAAACCATAAAACCGGATTCCTTTACCTAATTCCACAAACACATGCTTTGGCATGTAAGCTGCTTCTATGGTTTCACATGCTTCCCATGAGAGGGACACACCCTCCTTCAGGGTGTTTCTCTTTCCATTCTCTGGAGATAACCCCTGCAAAAAAAAAAGAGAAAAAAGTGCACTTCATAAATAATAGAAAAAACACCTCTCAGATTTCTCCAGGAACTACCAACTCTCTTCTTTGGAGCAGCCATCTTCACAGTGTTTCTTTCTCATCTTTTTTTCACATGGTAACCAAAAAACAGAGAATTTCCTTGAGCAGAGGAAGGGTTACAAGAAGTAACAATTTGCATAGCACTCCCTTAGCAACAGACCCAGTGAATCCTTTCTATCACATTTCTCTTGAGTGGCGTAAACATGGACATAGACACAGACATAAAGGTATGGAAACAGATATAAATGTAGATATACAAAAAAAAATTACCATGAAGTTCACTCTGCATGGTTTATTGCAGAATATTGATTTGGCTTTCATTCTTCTTGTTATTGTTGTTTTGTCTATTGCCACAAAAATCTCTCCAGTCTTTCTCAGGGAGCACTAACTGAATGTGTTGAATTCATCCAACATTTGACTCTGAAATCAGACAATTTTGGTTTGAATTCTGCACTGCCCTAAAGCCTTATCTACCCAATGAAGAAGCAGTTAATGAAAAAGCTGTCCGCATGGAGGTGGTTATTAGAAGTACCAGTTTCACTTTGAAGTGCTCTCCATGAAAGTGTAATGGGGAACTAGAAAGTGCACTGGATTAGACGCAGTTGATACATTCAACAAATAATGATCAAGTGCCTTCTAAATGCCAGGCACACTTTCAGGGTTGAGGTGACAGAAGTGAGCAAAAGAGACAAAAATCCCTGCTCTCAGGGAGAGGGCTTCTTATGGGAGGAGGCAAATAATAAATGAATTAAAGAAATAAAATATATAATGTGTTAGGCGTTCATCAGTGCTAAGAGGAGGCAAATGAAACAACAAATCTTCACCAAGCAATAATTTGATGACCTGGGGAAGTCCTGTACACTTTTGAGACTTGCTCTGTGTGCGTGTTCACTAGGTGGCCTTCAGTGCTGACATCTGGTGAGACTTTTCTTTAACTCTTTTCTGGTTTCAGTTAGTTTTTTGGTGTAAATTCAGAATTGCCTCTATTTAGGCAACACTCCAGCTCCAATCACTAAGGGATGGAGAAATTAAGGTCGGGAGATCGGTGTCTGAGCAACTGGATGTGATTCATAAATTTTCCGTAATTGCTTTTAATCTACTACCCTTTTATTTTTGTCCTAAAACTCAGACCTGAATAATCAAGCAACTATATATTAACTTTACCCAATAGACCTTGGACCACCTGTCTGTTTCCTCGCCAAGTATCCCTTCTGGGAAAAACTTATTGGAAACACAGCAGGACAAAACTCATTTCTCCCCTTTCTTTGTTCCATCTGTCTCTCTTCTCATCTGGGAGATCTCTTGCTCACTTCTCCATTACTTCTCACTTTCAAAGCTAAATTCTCCACCTGTGCTCTTGATCCACTGCTTCCCATCATCTTCCAGATGTTGTTCCTACAGTAAGTCCTACTCTTTCCTATCTTTCCAATATTTTAGATCTCTCCCTCTACTGATTCTTTTCACAATAGCTAAAATATTACCAGGTCTTTTCCATTGAAAATTCCTTCGTTCCCTCTGGCTAATGAATATTCATTTTTCCTTCACCAACTAAGCTACTCTGAACAATAGGCTGCATTTCACAGACTCTCCTACTCATCTCCTATTGACTCTTCAACACATGGATACAGATTTCTAACTATAACTGTATTTGAAACTTGTTTCACCAAGGTCTTTAATGATGCACTGAGTATTTTCACTACTCTCTGCAGCATTTGATGTTATTGGCCATAATGTTCTTGAAGCTCACCCCTTATTTATAGCTGAGACACTTCTCTCTCATCTACAACCACTCTGATACTCCTCCTCAGTCTCCTTTTCTGGTTCCTTTCTCCCCAACCTCAGGACTCTCTTTCCTACTTCCCTCTTTTCACTTTAAACCCACTTGCACAATTTCCACTACTACATAGTAACTCTCAACTCTCTAGATACAAACACCTGTTTTGAAATCTTTATATCCAATTTCAACCTGGATAGTAGTGTATATGACTATAGGGCATCATCCTTGTTCCTTATCTTAAACACAACCTACCTGAAAAATAACCCATAAAGGCCTCCTTCCCTTTGATACACTTGGTCTTTTATTTCCTTTTATATTAAAGGGCTACAATCTACCCAAGATTATGCTTTTAGTATTGTCCACATTAACACATGTGGATCTAATTTATTTATTTTAAATGTTATTTAAAGACCATCTGGGTTCAAATCCTATCCCTGCCAATTAATAGCTTTGTGACTTTTGATGAGTTACTTAACTTCTTCTTGCTTAACTTTTTTTAATCTGAAAAGTTAAATTTTTATAACTAGTATATGAGATTTCTGTTTCATATATACATATATTCTTTCATATATGTATATATGTGTGTACATACAGACACACACACATATATATCTTTACCAACAGTTATTATCAGACCTTTTAATTTTTGCCAATTTTATGAGTACGAAATAGTATGAACTTGCTGTCTCAATTTAAATGTCCAGCCATATAGGGTTTTCTGATAGAAAAATGAATACATACAGGACAAGTTCTTAGAAGAGTGCCTAGGACACAGTAACACCTCAATAAACATTATCTATTACTCTTAGTACAATTATACAGTATTCTATTGTAATGCTATAATACAAAATTTTATCCATTTGCTTAGTAATCAATATTTAGTTTCCAACTTTTTGCTGCTAAAAACCTTGCTCCAATGATTATGTTATTTCATTCTTTTTGCTAATAATTGGCTTGAGAATGGGCATGTGACCAATGTTGACCACAGAAATATGAAATTCTGGAAATGGGTTTCTCACTCCAAAAAAAGAAGTCACGGAAATGTAGGACCCTTCTTTTTCTTCTGGATATTGTCTGTCTGCATGATCCATGGAATAGCTACAGTGTGCTTGCCACCAACGGAGAGGTCAGTCTGTGATAGCAGCTGATATATTAAGAATGACAGAAAGAGAATTGAAAAGAACTGGGTTCTTGAAGACTTATTGAGCCCCTGGTCATTATAAACCTGGTTTTCATCTAAACTCTGGACTCAGGTAATAGTAGAAGTCCATGTTAATTAAGCCAATTTGAGATAAAATCTCTGTTGCCTAAAGTCAAAAAAAGTCTAAATATACACTAATCAAAATAGCTTTAAAAATTTTATGCTCCTACTATCAATGTATGAGGTTTTGTATTTTTCCATGACTTTATCAGCATTTGGTATCATCAGACCTTTTAATTTCTGACAATTTTATGGATATGAAATTGTAGCTCATTGATGTTGCAATATAAATTTCTGTGATTTTCTATGTATAGAAACAAGTAATTCCAAAAACTTCAATTTAGGATGGTTGATTTATAAGTTATATCTCATTTTTAAAAATTCTTCCATTATATTTGCTATTACTTCCCAGTACTTCCCAGCAACAGTGTTGAGAAGAAGCAGTCATGGTAACAACTGTGCAAACAAAATAGGAGTTTCTTTCTTTCTGACATTTTAGGAAGTCTGGAAGCTGTCAGTTTGGGGATGATATGGTGCTACATGTTGTTAAGGACTCCGATTCCTTCCAGTTCCCTATGCCAATACCCTTGGTTCCTAGCAACCTTCTCCTTGGCAGTGACAGGAAGGAGGAAGAGTAGAAAAAGAAAAGACAAAATGATAGGCCAAGAGTCTATTAAGGAAGGCTCTTGGAACCTGCCACATAAAACTTGCACTTCTACTTCATTAGCCTAAACTTAGAGGTAGATAAGAGGGGGATAACTAAGGTAGGGAAGGCTTCTAACATTTCACCATCATTGAATTTGCCTCCTTTTTGGTAGACATGTTCAAGCAGATTAGGAAACTCATCTTTTACTAATACTTTGTTCGTTGTTTCTTTCATAAGTTGCTTTTGAATTTTACTAAATGACTGCTGCATTTATGGATATAACATTTTTCTTTACATTGTCTGGTTGGTGTATTACATTAATGTATTTCTAAATTTAAATCATCTTAATATTCCCAGGATGAACCATATTTAGTCATGAGGTTGTTTTACTAGCGTACACATGTGGACACAAACACACATGCACACAGTGTGAATCACTACTATTTTGTGTAATATTTTTGCATCTATTTCATTAATGATAATGGCTAATAATCTTCCTGGCTCTATTTATTTGCAAGATCATTAGCAAGCTTATACTAATTTCATAAAATTAGTTGAGGAACTTAGTTTTTCCTAAACTCTGGAAGAGTTTTATAAGAAAAGAGTTATCTCTTTCTTGATAACTTGGTAAAACACCAGTTAAAACATCTGGACCTGTTGTTTTTCTTATATATAGATTTTTCTGTAATGATTATATCTCTTTAATCAATATAAATCTAGTTAGACTTTTTATTTTACAATGAGTAAATTTTGTTAACTTATGTATTTCTAGATAATTAACATTTTGTGCTTTTAAATTCATTATCATAAAGTTTCTACTTTTTACAGTTTTAAAATCCTCAGTATTATCTGTAGTTACAGTCCTCTCCTCAATATCTATCTATCTACTATCATCTATTGCTTTTTTTCTATCTTTTTATTTCCATGATCAATCTCAGCAGAGAATATTAACAGCATTTTTCTAGAGCTGAGTTTTTATTTCATTGCTCTTCTTTCTTCTTTTTTTCTTGTTTGCTTCCATTACATTAAATTTTCCTCGATTTATTATTTTTCTACTTTCTTCAGTATTATTCTATTATTTTTCTAATTCCTTGATTGTAATTTAGATAATTAATGTTTAAGCTGCTCAAATCTATATTAGTTAGGATAGGCTCTAGGTTAATGTAATGAGAGAATCCAAACTACATCTTCAGAAGTATTTTGAATAGGAGTCCCTGCCTCTGGTGATGGTCTAAAGGCTTTGAGGCTTGAGATCCTTCCATTTTGCTCCCTCCTAACCCTAGGGAACTGGCCTCGTATGCATAGTAGATTACTCAACAGCATAGCGGCATCCCAGCCCCAAATCAGAACTTCACTTCCATTCACTTATATCTCATTTTCTGAATCTAGGACAAAAGAACCATGCTCTCATCTGCTCTTTTCCTGGCTTGCATAGGTTACCCACCCATACCCATACACACACACACACACATTGGTGTATGTAATTTAAAATATGAAATAATTCATTATGGTATATGGATCTCCACTTCTGGGTCTAGGTTCAAATCCTTGCTCTAGCACTCCGAACTGTAGTATCCAACAAGTCACTTGAATTTTCTAAAACTTAGTGTTCTTATCTGGAAAATAAAACCTACTTTATAAGGTTGTTGAAAGGCTTACAGTAAGTAAAGTGTGAGGTTTGGTGTCTGGCACCTGGCAACATTCAGTAAAAGCATACATCCACATATTTACAGGAAATGCCTCAGTAAAGGTAGAGGCACCAAAAGTAATTCCCAAGACGTTCAGAAGAAAATGCTTTGCGATTTTCTTGTTGTGTTTCTGCTTTGGGGACAAAGGATGTTGTTTTTTAAAGGTGACAATTCTCTAATCATCGTAAAGGGAGATAAATACTTTGTTTTCCTCCAGGGAGAAAAAGAGATGCAGTAAATGTTTAATGGGATTTTCTTCAATGCCACAAAGTTGGTGGCTATAAATCTTGAACACAAGTTGAATGATTGTTGACTGTATATTTACTCAGGGTGCTTTTGACCACATTATTAAGCTGTATCACCGTCATTGACCTAATTTTATCATGGAGTCCAAGGGATTAAAGTAATACTTTAAAAAATAAAATAAAAAAGTTTGTTCCAGGCAATTAATCTGATGATCTTGTTAATTTCTATAAATTGCTATTAATTCATTTTCATTGCTCAGAAGAGTATATATGAAGCTAAACAAATTTTGACTTCCTTTATGACATTATTTCTGTAAGAGGAGAGAAGCTGTAAGGAGTTGAGCTCATTTTTTCTTATTATTTTATTTAATGTTTATCAAGCACAATGTCTAAGAATATAATGAGAGATATTATTCTTCACAAACTCATTTGAATGAATTTTGAAATATAGGCTCAGAGGTTCGAGTTATTAGCCTTTACCTCACAAGTTCGAGTTATTAGCCTTTACCTCATTCAAGTGACTTGTTGGATACTACAGTTCGGCGTGCTAGAGCAAGGATTTGAACCTAGACCTAGAAGTGGAGATCCATATACCATAATGAATTATTTCATATTTTAAATTACATACAGCAATGTGTGTGTGTGTGTGTGTATGGGTATGCAAGCCAGGAAAAGAGCAGATGAGAGCATGGTTCTTTTGTCCTAGATTCAGAAAATGAGATATAAGTGAATGGAAGTGATGTTCTGATTTGGGGCTGGGATGCCGCTGTGCTGTTGAGTAATCTACTATGCATACGAGGCCAGTTCCCTAGGGTTAGGAGGGAGCAAAATGGAAGGATCTCAGTGTACCTAACCCTTAGAATTCAGATGTCATCTCTCGCACACTACCTAGAACATATGATGACTGCACAGAACATAAATCAGTCAGGATGTGAATTTTTTCCCCTTAACTGAGAATGAAACGAGCCCTGAGAAATGTATCATTACCCAGCCTGAGGAGCAAGTAATGTACCTTGTTTTATACCACAAAATTCTATCAAAAAGTGTATCTAGAAAAAAAATCAGTTAATTCTAAAGTTAACAATATTACTGCAGGGAAAACGTGAGGATAGATTGTAGAAGAGAGAGAGACAGAACAGAAAGAGAGAGACTGAGACAGAAATGGCCATATAGACAGAGAGACAGAGAGAGAGAGAGGAGAGAGAGCAACAGAGAGAGGCATTTTCCCCTACATCTAAGTGAAGGCAGCTGCTCACTTCGTTTGTGTCTCTAAGATATTAGGTTCAGAATGGGGGACAGAGAAGAATGGGGGACAGAGAAGAATGGGGGACAGAGAAGATTGAGGGACAGAGAAGAATGGAGGACAGAGAAAGCATGAACAAATTAACTTCACAAAATACCTGGAAACTCGTTTTAGTTAAAAGGTAGCTCTTCCTCTATCAAAACGTTTTTTCTTCTTAAGTCTAGTCACATACAGCATTTGAAGAACGGAGCCATTTAATGGCTGCCTTCTTTGCCTTCCCCACGCTGTCTCTGGGGAAGGTGCTATTGTTCAGAGAAAGAAGCTCAGTCCCTGGAGAGGAGCAAGAAGGGCAGACCCTACACAATGCCACATCCTAGATTATCATCATCTTAAAATGATGTTGGGTCTTTTTCCGCGATCACATGTATCTGGCTTCCAAATTTTAAATACAGTTTTATATAAGCAATGTATACTTTCTATTTATTTTCTTCATACTTTTTTCTACTCATTTCTACTCAATTTTCTCCTTTTTTTCCTACAGGTATCATTACCTGATTGCCCAAGCAAACCAGATTTTCCTGAACTAAAAGCTAACCTTTGTTAATGCTATATTAACACAAAATAACATAAATAGGGTATTTTTGCAAATATAACTGGCTGTTCCAATAGTGACGGAGATAGCTTGAACTTAAAGTGTGTTTTGAGGTAATGGTGAAGAAGGAAAAACCTGAAGGAAGCTTTAATTTTGCCTGGTAACTTTCTTAATTTGCATTGCCACTTTATGATGCCATTTGCAGCTGAATAAATTGTTTCTCTCTCATAGCCACGATTTCCTTCTGTTCATCCCCGCAGTGGAGGCTGAAGCCTGTGTATGTGACACTGCAATCTGTCACATGGTATCATTGTAATCCCCACACATTCAGCATTAGCCATACCAAGTGGAAGGAAAAGAAGAACAATATCCTTCACACTTAGTTAAAATGTCACGGAAAACTGTGAAAAACACACACACAAAGTGTTCTGTATGTCCATTTTTCAGCATGAGGTATTTTTAGTTTTATGCAGCCAGCAAGTCTTAATTCAAACCAAAGAAAAATATCAATGGACTGTATACGGTACACTTTTCAGCATCTTTAAACGTGTTTGAACTAAACAACATCATCCATACAGTGTTTTCCAAGACTCAACTATACCTGCTCACATTTATAGTGCCTCCAAATCAGGGAATAGAAGGACACCTGCAGGAATCATTGCTGGATATTCCTCCTATCTTTCTGGATGCCCTTTCTTAGTCTCTCTGTGGGTCCTTACTCATCTCCCCCACCTCTAATTGATGGAGTATCCTAAAATCCTCGCCTTGGACTTCATCCCCTTTATGGTTTTTCATATTTATACCCATTCCCTAGACAAAACCTTATCCAAACCCATGTCTTTAACTATATTCTGTATAGTGATGACTCCAAAATTCATATGACTAGCATGGCCTTCTGCCTGAAGATGTAAATTCGTATATCCAGACACCTACTTGACGTCTCCACTTGGGTGTGTAAGAAACATCTCAAATTTAATATGTCAAATATGTCTAGCCACCAATCTCCAAACCTGCTTTCCCATCTGAGTTCATGGCAACTTCATTTTTCTAGTTGTTTTGCCCCAAACCTCTTGCAACTCAGTAATTCCCTTTTCTTACAACTTAAATCAAATCATTAGAAAATCCCATTAGCATACCTTAAAATATATCAAGAACTCATCAGCCATTTCTATTCACAACTGCTGCCACTTAAATTTGATCCAAATTGTCTCTGTTTTTGTCCTTACACCCTTGTCCTCGCCCCTACAGTCTATCTCATTAGAATAATCCTTTTTTTTTTTTTTTTTTTTGCTGAAGAAGATTAGCTCTGAGCTAAAATCTAGTGCCAATGTTCATCTTTTTTTGTTGGAGCCACCACCACAGCATGGCCACTGACAAACTAATCTTGTAGGTCCATGCCCAGAAACTGAACCTGGGCCACCAAAGTAGGAGTGTGCTGAACCTAACCACTAGACCACTGGGGCTGGCCCAGGAATCATTTCAAATGTAAATTAGATCATGTCACTCTTCCATTCATTCCTCTGTCAAAGTAAAAGCCATGATCCTAACCCCTTACATGATTTTCCCTCACCCCATTGCTGGCTCTTTCAGCCTCATGGGCATCTCTGATGTTCCTAAGGAGCATTCCTGATGTTAAGACCTTTGCTCTTGCCGTTCCTTCTGCCTGGAATGTTCATACCTCAGCTATCTAGGGCCAGGTCCCTCCTTTCCTTCAAGCCTTCTCTCAGTTGGCCTCTCAAGTCACTTTCTCAGTGAGGCCTTTCTTTACCAAGCTATTTCAAGCCCAGCTCCCTGCTCAGAAATTTCATATATTTCATTCATATGATGATGAATATCATTATATATAGCAAACCAATTATATTGAAATAGCATCAGAATATTAAGAAAATATTTGTAACAAATAATTTTTCTTTATTTAAACATTAAATAACAAACAAGATCTAGCAGTTGGTCTAATAACTACCATAATTTCAATTAGTGATGAGAATAAAATTTCTAGATATCTATAATACATGTAAATATGACATTAAAAAATCTGTGATTTCTGTTGTGGACAAAGTCATAGATATTGCTAATAATAATGTTGTTGATTGCCTATATTCTCAGTGGAAGGAAATGCTGAAATTTGACTTATGGTTAGTAAAAATAAATTATTTTTTCCCATCTAAATTTGCAACCCTCTTGAATTCTAACAGATTTCTTTAGGGTGAGTGGTCCCTATGTAAGAACACCTGGTTTAGCACCACTGATTAAGGGCTTTTAATGCATCAAAATAGTATTTTTTGAGATTGTCAAATCATATATGTTTTTCTTTTCCTCTTTGAGGATTGATGTTTAGATTAAAAATATATATCCTTTTTTGTAAATATTAACTGTCATCTTTAGCTGTGATAGACATTTACTTTTCCCAAGGTGGCACATCCATAAATATATTAATGTTTCTTTCCATGTTTTCTCCATATCCTCAGTAAAAATTTTAGTCTCTTGTGCATTCTCCAAATTAGTTACCAGAAAGCATTTGCTTAAATGAAATTCTCATTTGTGATGCTTAATCAAAAGGGGAATGTTTTCCCCCAGGTTTTTCTAACTTCACACAAGAAATAGCTTAAGGTATTTTCAATGAGACTCATTATGTGGTTGCTGATTAGAAGCTGGCTGCTTGTTTGGGGTGATTGATACTCACTTCTGAAGTACCAGGAAATGGAACTTTGCCAGATTTAGAAGTTGTCCCACCTTTACATAGTCTGTAGTTTTGAACTGAAAAGATAAGGCTTTGGGTGTTTAAATTTGTTTGCTCTTGGCAAAATACATTTCAAAATCCTTCCTGGAAATCCTATAATTCTTAAAAATTAACCTTGATGACTTCAATGACTCAAATTAAATTAGAACTTTCAGAGTGTTTTTGCTTTTCGATGAAGACTAGTCCCTTGACAAAATATGTGTGGGCTTAAAGTGAACCTGGGATGTGAACATGCTATATTGAGATCTTCTGCCACCCAACACAGATTCTAATTCACTAGCCCAGGGTTTATTTGGATCACAAAGAACTTCCCTAGAATTTGAAGGCTAATGAATTACCTTAATTTTACTTCTGATCATCTGCAGGGTTTGTTAATTATAAGGATCTTAAGTTTCTAGGATTGTAAAATGCACCTTAAAAGTTCTGATACTAACCCAATTTTCCTTAGGCAGCTCATTGGGAAACAAGAACGGAGATGATTTTCAACACATATATCGGGCGAAGATGGAAGTTGACGTTGAATGAATACTCTATGACAACTAATTTTAAATCATTCACATCCTAAACACCAACAGAATACGAAGTACAAATTTAGTACTTTGGGACATAACTTAAATAAGTCACAGATATCTTTCCAATTTATCCAATTAGGATTGTGTCCATTTAAAATGTTTAATGCTTGCAGTCATCCTCATTCATTCAAAAAATAGTTAATGAGCAACTGCAATGTCATAGGCATCATGCCAAGTAGGCCAAACATAAAAATGGGTAAATCATGGGAACTTCCCTCAAAGAGCACACAGTGTAGGGAGGACCTAATGATTAAATATTCTTTAAGAACACTTGCAAACTGTAGAGATGATCCATGAAAGTACCATATGATCCAGCTATCCCACTACTAGGCATTTATCCAAAGAACTTGAAATCAACAACACAGAGAAATTTATTTACCCCCATGTTCATTGTAGTATTATTCACAACAGCCAAGACATGGAAGTAACCCAAGTGTCCACCAACTGATGAATGGATAAGGAAGGTGTGGTATATATATATATACAATGGAATACTAAGCCATAAAAAAGACAAAATCGTCCCATTTTAACAACATGCATGGACCTTGAGGGTATAGCGTTAAACAAAATAAGCCAGACTGAGAAAGACAAACACCACATAATTTCACTGATATGTGAAAGATAAACAAACATATGGATAAAGAGAACATATGAGTGGTTACCAGTGGGGAATAGGTTGGGTGTTGGGCACAAAGGGTAAAGGGGCACAAATATATGGTGACAGATAAAAATTAGACTATCGGTGAGCACGATGCATTCTATACAGAAACTGATGAATAATAACGTACCCCTGAAATTACACAATGTTATAAACCATTATGACCTCAATAAAATAATTTTTTTAAAAAGAACACTTGCTTTTTCTATTTTAAGGTAGCTCCCTTTCATCTTTAGAGGTTAAATCCTTGCATTTACTCTTTCCCTTGGAACCAGAGAGGAACTACAGAAGAAAATTAAAGACACCTTTAGTATTCTACATTGTGAATTTTATAGGCTAATATTAAAGAATTAAGGCAAATAAATATATTTCTCTTTTTTATGTAAGCTTAGTATTGGTGTGAGTCACAGACTGAGAGAAAATCATTCTACCTATCAGAATCCTCTGACATGAAAAAGTGCTTCCTCAGTTTCTTGGCATTTATCCACTTTAGTCACCAGTAACTCCTACATTCTGAGGAAGAAAACTATCAAAAAGGAAAAAGAATTGAAACTTTAATAACGTCAGTTCTTATAAGGAATTTGACAATGAGGGCAAAAACCTTGAGATGAATACTGTATTGTCAAGAGAGAGTATACTGCTGCTTAATTTAGTCATGCTTTGCTTTGACTTATTTCTTATCAAGAGAGTTAATTAATAATTGCAGTGTTTAATTCAGCCTTAAAAGGAGTCATTAATCCACTCATCCAAGAAAGATTGACAAACCGTTCCTTAGTGTTTATGAATTCATTTGTTACTCTCACCTCTCTAATAGGCTAACACTCTGTGAAAGGAATTATGGGTAAAAATGATTTGGGAAATGCTTAGAATAGATCCCAGCCATATAGAGCAAAAAAAAAAAAAAAAAAAAACAGGGATAAGAGAAGAAAGACAGAAGTAGAAAACTAGACGACAAGAGAGGAATGACGGAAAGGTATAGTAATAAATGGAAGGCATGATAATGGGAGGAAAGGACTGCAAAAAAAAAGAGAGCAATTATTATCAAAGTTAGAATTTTCAAAGTGCCTGGAAGTGAGTAGTAAAACAGATGATGGAGTTCAAAAAAACAATTAATTTGGGAGTCTCTTGACTCTTACAGACTTACGGGAGCCTTGTAGGACTGGGAGAAATTAAGACGAGCGAAGTTCAAGAAAAATGAGTTTCTACTGCCCTTTTTATGTAGAAGCATTCGAGGAAATCATTTTTTCAACTAGATAATAAAGAAAATTAGCAGTCACAGTGCTTGTAGAATAAAAGACAATTGAGGAGATGAGGAAGCAGTGGGGGGAAAAAGAACCTATGTCTCAGTAGCTTTTGGAGGTTTAATTGTTTGGGGAGATAAGAGCCCAAATGAAGTTCACTTCCAATTTAATTATGAAAAACGAGAGGGTAAGTTTTCCTGGTTTTGACGGGGCTGTGGAAATACTATGTGCTTTAAAATGAGCCCAGTTTCAGTAATATTGGGCCACTGTGAGAAAGCTATTATTTTGTTACTTGTATGGAGTCTCAGTTGTTAGGTTGAGAAGTGCAAGCTCCATTTTTCAAATCGTTAACTATAAAAATTATATGTGACATGTTCTACATTGGTGCAACTTGCATTTCAAAGTTTTACTCCATTGTTTTTCTACTCCTTAATTGCTTCTATTCTTTCCCGTAATTTTTAGAATTAAAAAAAGCCTATGGCAAACATACATATGCACACACACTCACAAACACACACATAGAGTTCTCTGTGAAATGGATCCTCCAGCTCAAAGAGAAAGAGAATAATGACAGAGATCTATTAAAAATTTTCCATTACTTCTTCACTTCATTTCACTAGCTTTACCATAAGCCCTCCAGGTTCTGACCCTAGATAATGGCCCTTATTGTGAGAGTGTATCAGTCACCTACAACATTTTGTTCTCATTTTACGTATTTTGTAGTGGACACTAAATGGATTAAGTACATTGGAATTTATTGTCTGGGAGGGGGCATTTTAGTTGACTTCTCCCAGAAGATAAATGCAACTGGACGTGGTTTTCTATGTGACTCAGGAACAGTTGCTGCTGTCATAGTCTGGGGTTCTATAACGGGTGAAACAGATATTCCACAAGCCAGCTTTATCAGAGCATTATCTTCCAGGGACCTGCCTGTGCCAGCAACTTTCCTGCCCTCTTGGAGAGCCCATTCTCTAAAAGAATGGCACGTGAATTAAATCAGATTGGTGCCCTGTCAATCTCCATGATTTGGGAGGTTATTAGAACATTTGCTACTTCAGGTGAGGTTGCCAAGAATTTTGTGTGCTTACCTTTTATCATATCATGTATTTTAGGCTTAAATCCACAGTAGTGTTTTTTATGTATTTGATCATTAGAATTCAAGACTTATTTAAGGGGCTGGGTTTCTGGCCGGAGTATAATTTCTAAGCCAATTCCCGCATTACCCAAGTACAAGGAAGGTAGAAGTTCATCATTTTTGACTTAAACATTTTACATAATCCCTGCATAATCATGACTTCTGGGATGAAAAACAAAATAATATCTACAGAGTTATGATCTATGAAAGTAAGAATTATATGTAGTGTATATTGTAGATACAGGTCAAGCAGACATTTTGAAGATATCTATATATTTTATTAATTTCAAACATAGTTTTCCAGTGGAATATGAACACCCATAGACCCTCTTGCACTCTAAGAACTGTCTAACCGCAGTTTACTCAGAAATTCACCTAAATATTAGGCATATTGTTTGATGATTGTTGGAGCAAATGGATAAATGGCTTATGTCAAAGTTAACACCACAGCTGCCCCCTCTCACCTTCCTGAGCTCAGGAGGAAGTTTGAGCTGGCCTGAAGACTATCTGCCCCAACCAATCCTGAGATAGATGTCTGAAAGAGAGACAGAGACAGAGGGAGACAAACAGATTTCCTAAGTTATGGACAACCAAGAATTAGGTGTGACAAAATGCGTATTGTTCATACAATTATGAGCCCTTGCAGGTGTGAGGACAGAACTCAGCAACTTCTAATTCCTGTAATTTTTACATCCCGAGGGAGGGCAGGCCTAAGGTAACATTATTTTTATTCCCACCTTAGCAGTCCTATAACCCAGGTTGAACATAATCCAAGAAATGCTAGTTCATCACATTTATAACACAGCTGTGCATAAAATGGGGCCAAAGCTTCACATGTCCCAGTTGTGTCCTCTCTCTTTGGAGGCCTCTTCTCATGTTCTCATATCCTCACCTCCGGTACCGCCCCTACTCCCCTGAGCCATCTCCACAACAGCAGGACCACGTCTTCCCACTTGGAAAATTCCAGTACCTTTTGTCCTATGGAAAAGTGTTGTATACAACATGGCTTTTTGTTTTGTTAAGAGCTGTGGATATATACAGTGACTTTGCTTTCTTGGATTGTATTGTATGTGAGGGTGGACTCTCTCACAGACGTGTTACCAGAGACAGATTCTTTTTTATAGACAAGAGAGCAGAAGAATATTTGGACTATGCTCCAAAATGTATAGCAAAACCCTGGCTTTAAGTCAAGGACAGTGAGGTGGTGGGGGGAGGGTTGGCAGGAGGTTAAGTCTCCCTCAGCCTTTATAATATAGACCAGACTTGAATCCATGTGGCATTGTAGCAGCAATTACAATGGAGAAATTATGGTTTTGCTCTCCAGCCATTTCTAGCTTTCACA